>NC_134855.1:98045971-99370971 GCF_049852395.1 Peromyscus maniculatus bairdii | reverse complement strand
TTTCCGCTCCTACATGAGTGCCACTTCTCACATGTTTTAAATACTTGGAGCATGCGCACACGCACACACACACACATGCACGCACTCGCACATTCACCCACACTCGCACACACAGAAGTGCATATGAGTGCAGGTATCTGCAGTATCCAGAAGAGGGTGTCAAAACGTCAGGTACCCTGGAACTGGAGTTCCCAATGGGTTGTGTGAGCCACCCAACATGGGTGCTGGGAACCAAACTCGGGTCCTCTGCATGAGCAAGCAGCACAGGCTCTAACCACTGAGCCATCTCTCCAGCCCGTCTTCTCCCTTTTTATTTGGATTTGAAGAGATCTGACTGACTTCTGCCAATCATCGACAGGGGGACCTATGCTAATGCCAAGCCTAGGCTGAACTCTTCCCCTGGCCTATTCCTTCACACACCACTGCACTCCAAGGCCAAGGCGGGCCCTATTTCCCCATCCCTGATGGCCCAGTTTTTCCTGATTGTATCAGACTGGTTCCCTTCAGATCCCAGCACTTTGGTGTTGGGGGTGGGGGTATGGGAGGGAGGTGTTTTTGCCAGGGAGTGATATGTCTATGTTGAGCTATATTGGAAACTGACAGGTTGTTTTGATCTGAACTTTAAACAATTAATGGTTCAGAGCAGAGTACCTGAGAGTCTGTGAAGAAATGGAAACATTTCTTGTTCTGTGGTATGAAAAAAAAAATGTTTTAATGAAGGGAAAAAATGCCCTGACAAAGATTTTGATAGGCTTATATTACATATTTATGTCTTTAAAGCAATCAAAGCGATCTTTTCTAGTTCATTCTGTGTCTCTCTGCAGGTACTTAGTGTTCCTGCAGATCAAAAGGGATCTCTACCATGGTCGTCTCCTCTGTAAAACGTCTGATGCCGCCTTGTTAGCAGCCTATATCCTTCAAGGTAATAACTTTGGACAGGATAAATTTGCTTTTCACGCTAAGTCCTGATTACATTATTCCATTTACCACAGATGACGACTTCTTAGATCGAAACAGCTTCTAACTTGAAGCAAGTTAAAGGATTTTGCCTGGGTTGTCTAGAGCCAAAAAGCTCAGAGCCCTCCTGCACCCAGGGTCTCACTGGGAGCCCCCTTGAGTCGTTTCGACCTTCAGAGACTTGTCCTGTACCTTGCATGCTGCTGAAGAGTAATAGGAATCACTTGTTCCCACCCTCTCATGCAAATCGCCATGGCATGAGGCATGATGGGATTCTGGTATCTATTTTGTAGACCTCTCAGCTGAGAGTGCTCAAGGTTGCAAGTATTCTCCAGTGAGAAGCCATTTCCTGGTGCTGATGAGGAAGAGTTGAGCCTCTGCTGATTCCCAGGCTGGCTGTGGGGATCAGTCATGAAATGTGAGGACCTGTCATGCCCTTCTCTCATGAAATGCTGAGGACACTCAAGTGTCACTCCTCGGAATTGTCTTAGTCCTCCAGCCTAAAACTGTCATTAACGACAGGATCATTTGGACCTAAAACCATGAAGTTTCCATTAAAAACACGAGCCCTTGATTGTGAATCAGGGAACTCTCAGAGGAGTTCTAAGGAGAATCTACAAAGAGCTCGCTGGCAGGAGAAATATCAGACCTGTGGTTAGAGGGGGAAACTGAGCCCACTGGGGCTCTGGCTCTGAGAATACCATTTCAGTCCCAGCCAGTGGGAAGTGTAGCAGATGCTTGTGCGTCCTGAGGTACCCAGAGAGTCCCCCCCCCCTTTTTTTTTTCTTTTTTCTTTCTTTCTTGTTTTTTTGTTTTGTTTTGTTTTGTTTTGTTTTGTTTTGTTTGAGACAGGGTTTCTCTGTGTAGTTTTGGTGCCTTTCCTGGAACTCGCTCTGTAGACCAGGCTGGGCTCGAACTCACAGAGACCCGCCTGGCTCTGCCTCCCGAGTCCTGGGATTAAAGGCGTGCGCCACCACCGCCCGGCTTCCCCTTTCTTTTTTAAAGAGGAAGTCTGGCCTACTCTGGTGCACTGTGAAACCCTAGTCTTTTCCTCAGGTCCACCCTGATCATTATATCAAATCATCTTTTTTCAAAAAGTATTTGGTACCCAACATCAATATTTTTCCCTTGAAGCTTTTCAGATAAAATCAAAGTAAATGACCTCAAGGTTCAAAATCACTCATACTTCAAGGAACGGGATCTCTTGTTAAACAACAGAAATTTCCACCGAATTTGGAGTTTGGTTAGGTTTTTGTTTGTTGTACTTTTTGTTTTGTTTTGCTTTAGACATATGGTTTCACTATGTTGTCCAGGCTGGTCTTGAATTCTTGGGCTCCCCAGTATTTGAGGCTACAAACATCTACCACTACCACACTCGGCCCGGAATAACATGGAAGGACCCATAATTGACAGTGGAACGCACAAGTCCAGAGCACCATGTCCAGCTGTGACAGGGGTCTTGTTTTCCTCCCAGTATTCAGTCTGCCTCCGCTGAAGAGCATGTGGCTCTCCAAGGGAAGGAAGGGGACAGCCAGCAAGCTGCTGGAAGCTCCTCTTTGCTTTTCTGAGCTACCCTTTGGGTGGGGCTCCGCATGTGGAGAAAGCTGGTTTCTGGCTGGGAGAGCACTGAGGAAAGACGGTGCTCATAAGAACTCCCAGAGACCCCACAGCCTTAGAGATGAACTTTGTAGGCATGGCACGAGCCACAGCATTGGGAAGTCAGCCTTAGAATCTGGTGTCCCTGCACTTGGTCACTGGGTTATAGCCATGTAGCAGCAGGCCTACCTGGTGAGCCCACCATGAGCACTGAATGTATTCATCTGATTCCATGCGTGAGGGCTACATCCTGAACGGTCCCGACTAAAATCTTCGGGATGGGATTTAGGGTGGAACACCAGAGGTCCCGTCTTCCTGATCAAGCTCACCGTTTGTTGCTACCATGGAGGGCATGGCTCCATGCCTTCCCGTGTGGCTGAATGACTGAGGACCACAGAACAGGCTTCTGCTCTTTTATTGCAAATTGACTTGTGACCTCAGAGCACAGGGCCAGCCCTACTATCTCTGTGTGACTTGGAAGTTAACCGACTGTATGCAGCAGAGAAAGAAAGCACACATCTGCTCCCTGTGAGCCTGCCCTCTTCCAGCCAAGGGCCAAGCTCAGTGTCTGCCTTGTGCCTTGGCCTCCGAGCCATGTGTTAATCTTGTTTTTTTCTTTTTTTCTACCTTTGAAAAGCGGAGATTGGGGATTACGACCCAGGAAAGCACCCTGAAGGCTACAGCTCCAAGTTCCAATTTTTCCCGAAACATTCAGAGAAACTGGAAAAGAAAATTGCCGAGATTCACAAGACTGAACTCAGGTACGTGACACTCACCTGGGGCCCTGGCCACTGAGCACACAGCTCCTGGCCAAATCCTCTGCTCTCAGAAACTACTTGGTCACACAGAGTGATGCTCCACTGGTGACCGTGGGATATCCTGTCTACAGGGATCCACTGACAGCACATCCCCCTCCCCGTGAGGCAAAACTCCTCACCAAGAGCAGTCTACATCCATAGCGTTCTGAAGGAGCTCTATCTTGTCTGACCTCAGAAGCTAAACAGCTAAGCTGGATGGGAGGTGAGCACAGGGCTCAGCTGACTTATATCTAGTGCTATGGTTTAGAGACTATAGCTTCAGCACTTGGTGAGACACCCGCCCCGGGGATGCCACCGGGGATGCCATAGCTGATAGCCACAGAGCACTCCGTGAGACACCCGCACCCGGATGCCGTAGCCGATAACCACAGAGCCCTTCATTCCTCAGCTTGGTTTAGCGTACCCAGATTATGCAGAACCATAACAGCATTGATGCAGCCTTTCACCCATGTTAGACAGAGCAATGGTAGAGCGGGCTCTACTTCATGTGTCATGCTAGAACACAGTTTCCCAGACGGATAAACTACCTCAAAGATATGTGTGCTAGAATGCTATAAACTAACAAGAAACTGGGTCACCGTTTTAATATGTTACAATTTCATTTAACTTTTAGGACTTTGGATATATTAAGACAATTAAGCAATAATCCAAAAAAAAATTATTAACCAACATAGAAAAGATAGATTAAATTTAAACTGCATTTAAAATAAAGAATTTTATTTTTATTTTCATTTATTTTGAGTATATTAGTTAGACAAAATCATGGGTTTCCTTGTAGGTTTTGTTCATTTTTTTAGGACACTTTAAAAAAGAAACAAAGAGAGGAAAGCCACAAATTGTGGTCACAACATGAATCATTCACGGAAGAGTAGTGTGGGAGGTGAAAAACCAAACAAATTCTATGTGTCTATAAGAGAATCGGAAGTTGAGCAGTGGGTAAGAATGGGAATATATTCGTTACAAATATGTAATCTTGTGATAAGGTCCGTGCATTTCCTGTCCTCAGGAAGGACTGTGCTGGAGTGGGAGCCGAGTGCTTCTAATAATGCTGAACAGAAACCACACCTGCCCCCACGGTGACCTTGCCCCCAAAACCTTCGTCTTCACTCAAAGCTTATGAATGAACATAACCCAAAGCCTCCTCAGCATTTGCAAACAGACTGTCAGAGTCTAGTGTGCCCAGACAGGCTCCTATCAGAGCTGCAATCTTGGGTTTTTCCAGTCTTAATGCAGAGCCCAGTGGTTGGCCCTGTCACTGTTAGGGAAATGGTGACCCCTTGTGGTTCCAAGTCGGGATGACAGACCTGCTTGTGAGCTCCCGTTCCGAGATCAAGGATTTATGCTGGCTGCTTGAGGGTAAGATGTCAGAATAGTGGGGACATTTCTGCAGAAAGTTAGTTCAAGGCGAGGGATTCCTCAAGAAATGACGGCTTCTGAGAAGACCCTGGAGATCTGAGCAAACTCCCGAGGTTAATGGATTTCAAGGGGCGGATTCCTTCAGACATGGAACGAAGATGCTCCTGGAGGGCATTTTCCAAACACCTCCTTGCGTCTGGGGTTTGTGGGTAGTTGTAAGACCTCCTTCACCCTGACACCCACAGACACGGGTTCTGCCTTGCTTTCATAGTGTAGAAATGCCTGAGTTTTCTTCCTCTCTGCGACTTTGACAGCTCCTTTGGGCTCGGGCTGTGGACTTGTTTCTTGATCTACTTTCCAGAAGTAGCACAGAGGCTGGCATGGTACAGCGGCCTCTTCAGGGGGACACCCGGGGGACTCTGGCCTGCTTCTCTTGCTTGGGTGGGCTTCCTTCCTGCTCTGCCATATGACCTTGGGCAAATGATCAATTTAGACACGAGCAACCTTTGTTCCTGCTGGCCAGCCATCAGAGCTGCTGACCTCCCAAGCTGCCCTGCTCACCTCACACTGCATCTGCTTCTCTAGGGCTCCGCATGCAGAAGAGCCCGGGGCCAGTGCCACCACTGACTCTGAGGTGGTTTCATCTACACGTTCCAGGAGGCAGGCAGGCAGGGAGCCGTGCCAAGGCCTCTTCAGCCGGCTAGAGCCGGCTTGTTTCCATTCATAGCATCGCCCTGGGCGTGGAGAGCTGTCCGGCATGGAGGCCCCGCAGCCTCTCCTACCGCACTCATTCTCAACCCTAGAGTCACGACCCCTACGGGGGTCACGAAACCCTTTCTCATAGGTCACATAATAGATGTTTACGTTACCATTCATAACAGCAGCAAAATTACATTTATGAAGTAGCAATGAAAATAATGTTATCGTTGGGGGGGTCACCACAACACGAGGAACATATACAGAGGTATGTCAGTCCATGTCAGCTCACGGACAAGAAAGCTGGGGCCAGTAACCAGCCTACAGACACATTTTCCCTGTCTCCACGGGACTGCATGGTGTAAAAAACCACAAAATCATTGTCTCTGGCTTGTTTAAAAACCACAACCTCAGCTAGGCGTGGTGGTGCACGCCTTTAATTCCAGCACTTGGGAGGCAGAGCTCTGTGAGTCTGAGGCCAGCCAGGGACATTGTAAGACTCTGTCTCAAAAACAAAAAAAAAATTCTTTTTCATAACATCTGGCCAGTGAGATGGTCCAGCACTTGCCAAGCCCTGCCCTCCTGAGGTCCATCCCCAAGCCCACATGGCGGAGGGAGAGGACCAGTTCTGGCAAGTCGGCCTCTGAGCTCACACACACCATGGGACGAGAAACTGAACTCACGGCAGCTAGCACGGCGTGGCCTGTGTTTTCTTTGGGGGTTTCAGTGGTGACAGTTGCTTGCTTATTTGTTTTGATTTGGTTCTGGCTTTTGGTTTTTTGAGGCAGGATCTCATGTAGTCCAGACTAGCCTTAAAATTTTCCATGCACTTAAGGCTGGCCTTAAACTCCTGACCACTCTGCCTTCCTCTACCTCCCAAGTGCAATCTCAGAGCCGTCCCCACTCCCCCCACCTCCCACCCCACCTCACCCCCACCCCCCCACCCCACCCCCACCCCGCCGCTCTTCGCTCGGAGCCCACTCAACTCATTATGTGTAGCCTGTTTTACTTTGAGTTTTGTTCTGTTTTCATTTTTATTTCTGCATATGGATGTCTTCCTGCATGTACATCTATCTGTGCACCATGTGTGTGCAGGGCACTCCTGAGGCCACAAGAAGGCATTAAATCCCCTGGGACTGGAGATACCGAAGGTTGTGAGCTGCCATGTGGGTGCTGGGGATCAAACCCAGGTCCTCTGGAATAGAAGCCAGTGCTCTTACCCGCTGAGTGGTCTCTCCAGCCCTCACTCTGAGTTTTAACCTCAGACTTGAATCTCTAAAGCTGGTTCCACAACCAAACAGAACACTGTGGGAAAAAATGGAAGTGTGTGGCCTGCTCTGATCACATCTTTTTTTTTTAATGCCTCATCCCCTTGAGAGCATCAAAGCCTCCCTCCACCCAGGCTGAGGCTCAGAGAGACGGCAAAGCTCCTCAGGGTCCACATGAAAATGCCGATGGTCTGCACAGAAAACGTCTGCTGTAGCTTTCCTCCCCCGGACATCAGCAGCCTGGGCATGACTCCCCTACAGAGATTGCTCCTAGCAAGCTAGGCTAAACCTGAGGCCTGGCTGTAATAACCCCACGTGACCGTTCAACTGTATATCATAAACATGCTGGCTTTCCAGCGTGCTGCAGCTGCTGCAGCAGAGAGCCGGGTCTGCCCAGCTCACCAGGGGGTTCACACCTGGGGAACCTGGGGGACAGGCGCCCTGAGACCATCTCTTTTTCATTCCAGTGGTCAGACACCAGCAACATCAGAGCTGAATTTCTTAAGAAAGGCACAGACACTAGAGACCTACGGAGTGGACCCTCACCCATGTAAGGTAAGACACCCCCATGAGGGACTGACTGGCTGTGCCTCCCTTAGCGAGGCCTGGGGTGCTTGTACCCACCGGCCCCTTCCGCGTACAGGGGTGCCACTACCATGCCACGTTGGAACCTCTGGGTGCGACACGGGCCACATCACTGTCAGAGGAGAATCCCAGGCAAAGGCGATCTAAATAACAAATCCAAACCCCCGTGCTCTGCCTTGGCAGCTGTGGGTAATTTGGTGGAAATGAATTGAGGGGACATGTGGAGAGCTCCCCACAGGGGACAGTCAGCAATCACTCAGCAACTGTCCACCCTTCCCTGACCCATAATCTAGTTCCTTTCCAAGAGTGGGTTTTATTGACTCTCGTGGCACCCGAGTCACCACCTGGGACAAAGGAGTCACATTTGGTTCCATTATGCGCCTGCCAGGGTGAAGCAGGAAGGCACCGGGGACACCGTGCCTGGGAATCCTCTGTAATTACTCACATGCTCCTGGCATTTCAGAGATGAGTTTGGGGAGCCCCCCGCTGTGAGCAGTGAGACCCACAGCCTTTCCTGACTCTGGCCACTTCCACCCGCTACAGCTCATGTTCCCTGTTCTGGTCACTGGCTCTGTTGGACCTCGTTTATGTACCGTGTCCATTACCTGGAGAGGCTGCAGGAGCAACAGCTCTAAAACTGAGAGCAGAACAAGACCAGCCTCTTCCTCCTCCTGGGTGAAGGGACACTGTAACCAGAGAGTTGATGTGTTCCTTTCCTGGGGCTGATGTAACAACGTTCCAAGTGGGGTGGCTTAAACCATGCAGACATGTTGCCTCTGTGCTGGAGGCTGGGGTTGGGCTCAATCCCACAGCCTTGGCTTCATTTTAATTTCTATAAAGACCCCATCTCCAAAGGTCACATTCCCAGTACTTGGAGCTAGGACTTCAACATCTGAATTTGCAGGGAGAGGACACAATCCAGTGTAGAACAAACCATGAAAACTAAGGGGCGCAGGGGCGACGCCCTGGTGAAGCAATTTCATTTTCCCTGTGTGTGAAGGAATAAAAACCTGGAGGACGTCCTGGAATGCAAACCTTCTCCCCCAACCTAATTCCCTAAGCACTGTGTAGCTTACTGGTAGACAGGCCTATGTTCTCAGGGCCGGCAGTCATGGACCACAGCCACACGTTTCTAGAGACTTTATAGGTGACAGAAGAATCAGCAAGGCTTCCTAAATGTGTCCTGTGGGAAGCAAAAATGGTTTAGGTTGGTCATGATGGCGAACACTTGTAGGCTATGCTGAAGATTCAGAGGCAGGAGGATCCGTAGTCTGAGACCAGCCTGGGCTACACATTTAGCCAAGACTATGGCTCGTGACTTTAATCCTAGCACTCAGGAGGAAGAAGCATGTGGATTTCTGAGTTTGAAGCCAGTCTAGTTTCCATAGTGAGTTCTAGGATAGTCAGAGCAACACAGTAAGACCCTGTCTGGAAGAAAATAAGTCATTTAGCAGTTCTGTCAGTGGATTAACACTCTAGCCGGCAGCAGGGGACCTCATGGGACAGAAGTGCTTTGGGGCCTCGGGCTCTGTGCTCCAGTCCTCAACAACTATTGAGGCCGTGCTGGATTCTGATCCCCACTCTTCACATCAGTGAGTCAGAAAGCAAGAGGTAGCCGGGCGGTGGTGGCGCACGCCTTTAATCCCAGCACTCGGGAGGCAGAGCCAGGCGGATCTCTGTGAGTTCGAGGCCAGCCTGGTCTACAGAGTGAGATCCAGGACAGGCACCAAAACAACACAGAGAAGCTGATTCAGGGGCTGCAGAGATGGCTCAGCAGTAAAGAGCACTGACTGCTCTTCCAGAGGACCAGGGTTCAATTCCCAGCACCCACATGGCAGCTCACAACCGTCTATAACTTCAAGATCTAACACCCTCACACAGACACACATGTAGGCAAAACACCAATGCAAATAAAGTATAAAAAAAAAAAAAGAAAAGAAAGTTGATGTACTTGTGAGACTGGGACAGGGACACAGACCTAGAACACTGCCGCCTTCTTGCCTAGACCGTCCGACCTAGTGCTATGGCATGGTCAACTGTGTTCTTGGAGAGGAGACAAGCTTCTGTTCACTTCCTCTTCTCCAGACAGAGTCTCATGTGGTCCAGGCTGGTCTTGAATCCATATGTAGCTGAGGGTGGCCTTGATCTTCTGCTCTTCTGCCTCTGCTGCTGAATTCTGGGAAGTGGTGTTTTTTGCTACTGCCCACAGAAGCCACGGTCTGGCAGCCATGGACAATGACAGCCAGACTGGTGTCCAGCCTAACTCCGTGTGCATTCCGGGACCATGGACTCCTGATGCAGTGGTGTCATGCACCTTTAATCCCAGCGCTCGGGAGGCAGAGGCAAGTGGATCTCTGTGAGTTCAAGGCTAACCTAGTCTACAGAACAAGTTCCAGGATAGCCAGAGCTGTCACACAGAGAAACCCTGTCTCGAAAAACTGAAACAGAAAGAAAGTTGATGTACTATTAAGCCAAAGTTCACAAGGCCCTGAGAGGCAGAGCCAAAATTTGAACTCAGGTCATTTCCATTGTTGTTTTTACTTATAGGAAGGAGCAATGCCTGAGAGACTTACTCTGGGGAAAGAGAAAGGGCAGCCACCTCACTGGCCTTTTATCCCACATTCTCAAACCTGGGCCTCCTGCTCATCTGGGTCATGTCAGGGCCCCACTGCAGACGCCACACGTGACCCTCAGATCCTTTTATTAGGCCCTGGCCATGTGTCCTCAGTCTTCTGAGGCAAAGATCAATTCAGGAGTCTTCACTCTTATCATTAAGTAGCCTCACTTGAGTGGTGTGCTACCAAGCACTCCTCTTAATGTTGCTACAAGGAGAGCTGGAATAAGCTGGCACACTCGGTGTAATAAATACTGATGATTTCTATTAACAGGGAGGCAATTACTGGGCCCAGGGAATCTGGGGCACGCAGCCCCAGGGAGGACAGAAGAGGAATCGTTTGGATAATTAAATGAGAGCAGAATGCTCCGGCTGGGCTCTGTTCTCCTGGACTGATTAGGAAGCTCACATTGGTCCTGTGCATGCTGATGGTTTCTTTCTGCCAGAGTGTCCTTGGCTGGTCCTAGGACCAGAAGGAGGAACTCCTACAGACCCTGGCTGGGAAGCCAGAGCACCCAAGCCTCAAACTTGCACAGGGCAGTCCTCAACTGTGCCCCACCCCACCCCCCAAGTCCTGGCAGGAGCTCCAGAAGCCCAACCCAATAGCTGCTGAAAGAAAGCAGGGCCTGCTGTGGTGTCTGTTCCCTGATTCCTCTCCAAACTCAGGAGTTACCATCTTGTTCCATTCAAACTAGCCGAGAGGCTGGTTGTTTGCCCTGGGTCTTTGGGTTCTGATGGGGCTGCCCAGTAAGGCTTTGGTGGGGAGAGGCAGTTCCATCACGGATGTCCAGCCTTTTTATCCTGAGGCCTGGTGGTACCACTTCCTGAGAGCCCGCATGTGTCAGGTACTCGGCTCGATTATCTGCTAATCTTCATTATGTTGTTGACGAGAGCCTACCTCACCCTCACATTAAAGCGAAAACACCAAGCCTTTGAGTGCAGATTTTAAAACGGGTAAGAGGGATTAGGAGGTTCTTACTAATGTGTCGGAAGTTCCGGGTGAGGACACTACTAGGACTAGAAGCCAGTGTTGTCTGGTCTCAAGGCCATGCTTCTGCAGTCCCTGCCTGCAGTCTTCCTTCTACAGAGATAAGCTTTATTTAAAAGCTAAGCACGGCCGGGCGGTGGTGGTGCACCCTTTAATCCCAGCCCTCGGGAGGCAGAGGCAGGTGGATCTCTGTGAGTTCGAGCCCAGCCTGGGCTACAGAGTGAGATCCAGGAAAGGTGCAAAGCTACACAGAGAAACCTTGTCTCGAAAAACTAAAACAAAAAAAAAGAAAAAGAAAAAGCTAAGCACGACTTACCACCAGTTCCCATACAGAGAAGACACAGGCCTAAATGACTTCTGAAATAATCATATAAAAATTAACGTAAACCCAGGCATGGGTGATGAAGCCTATAATCCCCAGCTACTCTGGGGCCTGAAGCAGGATGATGGCAAGTTTGGGGGTGATTTGTTCAATAGAACATGACAGCTTCTCAAAAGAATAAAATAAACACAAAGGCAAGCCTGTAATCCCAGCCCTCAGCAGCAGAGGTGGGGGAGCAGAAGATCAAGGCCACCCTCAGCTACATATGGATTCAAGACCAGCCTGGACCACATGAGACTCTGTCTGGAGAAGAGGAAATGAATAGAAGCTTGTCTCCTCTCCAAGAACACAGTTGACCATGCCATAGCACTAAGTTGGACGGTCTAGGAAACAAGTTGGTAGTGTTCTAGGTCTGTGTCCCTGTCCCAGTCTCACAAGTGACACAGCTGGGGTGTGGAGAAGTCCGTCACAGAGACAACGAGAAGCAGAGCTAGGGATCTAAACCAAGACTGGAGATTTTTTTCACAAGGATAAAAACGTGTAAACTTTCTTACCTCGCAGCAGCAGAAGAGAACCACAGTTTTCTTTCAGGAGATAGAGTGGCCATAGGAACTGTAAAGCTGTCGGTATCCATTTCCTTCCCCTCCTGGATCCAGGAAAAGCTCGGTCCTATGGACCCTGATTCCTGGGGATGGCCAGGGACAGGCAGATTCCTGCTTACTAAGCTGGAAGTTTGTGGAGGAAATAACCAGACACTTCTCGTCTTCCTTTCTCTGTCATGCAAAGTGTTACTTGGCATTCAAACCCTGAGGACAGGCTGTCTTAGTCCCTGTCTGTTGCTGTGAAGAAGCACCAGAACCAAGGCGACTCTTACAAAAGAAAGCGTTTCACTGGGGCTTGGTTACCGTTTCAGAGGTTTAGTCCATTGTCCTCATGATGAGGCGCATGGTGGCGTATAGACAGACATGATGCTGGAGAAGCTGACAAGAGTTCTTCATCCAGATCAGCAGGAGACAGACACCGGGCTTGGAATGGACTCTTTGAGACCCCAAAGCCCACCCCCCAGTGACACACTTCCTACAAGGCCACACTTCCTATTCCTTTCAAATAGTGCTGCTACTTGATGACCAAGCATTCAAATCTCTGAGCCTGAGGGCCATTCTTATTCAAACCACCCCACAGGCCAAATACCAGGACATGTTAGACTGGAGACACTGGAATGTTCCAGAGAAGGGCTTTCGGCTTAGACTTCCAAGCCAGTGTGGATGGGATTTCTCACTGTAGGTCCAGGTGCCACCCTGTGCTGGTTACTGAAGCTCATGTGACAGAGACAAGTAGCCAACACTAGGGTTGCCCTCAGTACTGTGGGTGCTGAGTGCTAGGGTCTTGCTGTGGCTCTCCTCTCCCTCTGTGGGTCTGGAAGCCTTGGAGAATTGCCCTCTCGGTTCTGGGAGGGAATTGTTCAAGGTTCCATTATTAATTGCTTCTCTCTCTCTCCCTCTCCCTCTCCCCCCTCTTTCCCTCTCTTCCTCTCTCTCTCTCTCTCTCTCTCTCTCTCTCTCTCTCTCTCTCTCTCTTCCTCTCTCTCCCTCTACCCCTCTCCCTCTTTTTTTTTTTTCTTCTAGACAGGGTTTCTCTATGTAGTCCTATCTGTCCTGGAACTCACTTTGTAGACCAGGCTAGCCTTGAACTCACAGAGATCTGCCTGCTTCTGCCTCCCAAGTGCTAGGATCAAGGGTGTGCGCCACCATATCTGGTAATTAATTGCTTCTCACCAGAATTTATTCCAAGTTCACTGCCTGTGCTGCTTGGTTTTTGACAACTTGAACAAACCTAAACATACCTGGAAAGAAGGAATCTTAATTGTGAAAGACTGGCCTGTAGACAAGTCTGTGGGTGTTATCTTGATTAGTGATTGACGTGGGAGGGGGTGGTCCCAGGCTGTGTAAGGAAGCAAGCTGAGCAAGCCATGGGGAACACATCAGTAAGCAGCATGCCTCCGTGGTTTCTGCCTCAGTTCCTGCCTTGAGTTCCTGTAATGAATTCCCTCAGTGATGGAGTATGACCTGAGAGTCGTAAGCCGAAATAAACCATTTCCTCTTCAAGTTGCTTTTGGTCATGGTGATGTATCACGGTGATATAAATAAAACACTCACTGTTCCAAATCAGCCAGTCCTGTCAGGAGAGGCCGTTCCCCACAGCTCCACCCCCGGCCTCACTGGGGGGCCACCTGAGGGTGTCTGGATCGTACAGCCTGGCAGGCAGCAGCCACCTCTAACCTTTGCTGTGGCCAGAACGATGTCATTCACTGGCTCTCATCCGGCCCCTTCCCTTCTGCTCACTTCAAGCCCATGACCATCCAGCTCTTCCCGCTCCAAGACTTCCTTTTTGGTCTAGCTTCCCACACCCACTTCCTAACTAGGAAATCTTAACTGTCAGCATCGAATAAGAGAAAGTCAAATGTTAAAGGTTTTGCCAGGATTTCAACAGCCTCAGCATCTGTGTTCATATTGATACAGCCATGAGTGTACATGGCCATCTGCCACACAGAACTTCTGAGGTAACAACAGCCCTAGCTAAGATGTGAAGAAATTAAAGGACGTGTCATGCAGTGTGGCCAGACCTGACCTACCAGGCCCGTGGCGGGGGCCTTTCTGCCCAATTGCTGATGTACTAGCAAGGGTGGAGGAAGCGGAGGCCCCCCCCCAGCCCCCCCACCCCCTCACTGCTTCTCTGTTACAAACTCTCCCTCTCCAGACCTGACCCTCCCAACCCTCTGGCTGCTCTTCCTTCCAGGCCTTTTCCTGAGTCTCAGAAGGCTTGATGAGATACCCTTTCTTCCTCTGTCTCTTCATGCCTTGGCTCATCCCTGTAAACATGTCCTTCCCGGCATAGCCTGCTGTCCCCTGACCCACATCACTGTCCTACACTGTATCTGCTAACCCTGCCTGTAGCCTGTTCTACACCATGCAAACACAACGAGGTCTCTACCCTTGCTTGTCCTTGGGTCCACCCTGCACAGGGACAGAAAGCTTCCCAATGCCCACCCTCTATCTGAGATTATCTTCCTCCCTCAGGCATTCTCCCCACAAATGTCACTTGCCTGGAACCCATTTATGCCAAGTTAGTCAAATTAGACCTGCTGCCTCCTGGCGGGAACCATGCTTGTGTGCCATGCCTGGTACTCATGAATCCCCTCCAAGCCCTGGTGACAGGCAGGAGGAAGCCCAGCCATGTGACTGCAGAAGGAACAAGGCCCGTGTCTCTTTAAAAGCCGTTCTCTATGCCCGTGGATTAAATGACACTGTGCTTACAGCCCAGTGTCTGCATCTCCCCTGTCCTGAGCAAAGGATGGTGATAACATTAGTCCAAAAGGTTTGGAGACCAGTTTATACCGGGGCCCAGATGCCCACACTTGCAAACCTGACTCCACAAGGCAGCTTTAGGGCAAATGCAGGCTCACTGGCCCTGCAGAGGATCCACTGCCTCAGAGGCTAGTCAGACTAAGTATCTCTGCCAGGGTGGCAAGCTCTCAAGGTGAGAAGAACCAGAACTCCCCCACCACTTGATGGTAAAGTTTGCTAACCATCTCCATCCTCACTCGTCTATCCTGAAAGCAGATCCTCACTCAATGTCTTGGTCCAGAGGAAGCTGGGGTGTCCATTAGTCAGCTGCTTCCCCCCAGAACTCCTGCACTCGAGCGCTCCAGGCCCCAGGCTTTCTGATACCTCCTCATGTCACTCGATAACGAAATCCCAAGCCTGGTGCTGACAGACTGGTGGCCTGAGGTTCCACTCAGCCAATTGCTGCTTCTCAATGTCTTCATCTAAACTTCCCTGAGGTATGAACCCCATGGTATTACAGGTACCGAGACAATGATAACCTGCCTCTGTGGGCAGAGTTTTGTTTTGTTTTGGCGGTACTTGGGATTGGACTTAGGGCTTCGCACACGCTAGGCAAGTAGTCTACCACTGAATCGCACCCCAAACCTCTTTTCTAATTAAGTTACCCAGACTGGCCTCGAATTTAACTCTGTAGCCTAGGCAGATGTTTAATTTAGGATCTTCCTTGCCTGAACCTTGGGAGTAGCTAGGATTACAGGACCAATTAGTAACAGTTACACACACACACACACACACACACACACATACACACACACACACACACTTCACCTATTATAAAATTCACTCTTTTAAGTGTGCAGTCCAGTGGTTTTTAGTATATTCAGTCACCACCTCCATCTGATTTTGGAATATTTTTGTGACCTCCTTCCCCTGCCCAAAGGAAACGTCATATCCACTATCGGTCACTGGCTCCCTCCAGCCCTTGACAACCAACACACTTCCTGTGTCTTTGGGTTTATCTGTTGCAAACATTATGTATAAATAGAACCATTCAACACGGTTTTTTGTAACTGGCTTCTTTCACTTGACATGGTGTCTGAAGGTTCAGTTGTGTTGTATACATGAGTACCTCCTTTCCTCTTCACTGCTAAATAATATTCCAGGGTTCCACCATCTACCACTTGCTTTTTTGCCTATCAATTGATGATCAATTTTACTCTTCAAGCTGGATTGGATTGCTCACATTGTTTGGCTACTATAAATAGTTACACTATTAACATTCATGTAACTGTAGACATGTTCCAATTATCTTGAGCATATTACCTAAAAGGGAATGATTGGGCTATGTGGTAACTCTCTATTTAACTGTTTGGAAAAACTTCCCAACTATTTCCCAAAGTGACCATACCATTTTAAAATCCCACCAGCAATACACAAGCCCTTAACATTGTCTTAGGCCTGCTGAGGCTAGTATCATCACCACATCCACTGTCCAGATACAGAGAGCTCTGAGGATCATCTGGCAAGCGGCAAGGCTGGAACTAAAGCCATGGTCTTGTTCTGTTAAATGTCCTGTGTGTCCCTTTGTGATCTACTAAAGGTTACCCTGCTTCTCCTATGAATAGCCTGGATGTCTGCCTGTGGTTTTTGAGACAAGGTTCTCATGCAGCCTTGACTGATCTTGAACTCACTGTGTAGCTGAAGATAACCTTGAGCCTCTGAACTGCCTGCCTCCACTTCCAGAGTGCTGGGATCCGAGGTTTTTCCCACCACCCTTTCTCCTCTCTACATGCACCTCTATGGTCCAGTGAGAAGTCTTTCTCTGTTACAGGATGTGTCAGGAAATGCTGCGTTTCTGGCCTTCACTCCTTTCGGGTTTGTTGTACTGCAAGGAAACAAGAGGGTCCACTTCATTAAGTGGTGAGTATCTGTCTTCATCTCCAGAACAGGTCCTTCTGCATCACTAACTGGGGAGGGGCTGTGGTACCCACGTCCTTTGTCTGTGATGGGCAGTTATGGTTTGCAGCCTTCTCCAAAGCCTTGAGTTGAGAATGGTGACTGACCAAGGTAGTGGTCTCTTCCTAGGGATCCTGTTCTTTCCAAAGAGTGTCCCTGAGAGCCAACAGCCTCTCCAGACAGAAAGGGTATTGGAGGTTGACTTCTAGGGTAGCCTGCAACTGTAGGCCAACGTAAGGGACGAGAAGTTCCCGAGTGGACTAGGTCTTCGGGTTCGTCACTTGCTCAGGCCACTGCCTTCATAGTTACGGCCATCCAGAAACACCTCAGTAGATGGCCCAAAGCCCTTGCTTACTCTTCTAACAAAGGAGGGGTTTGTAGACAATTACCCTGGAACAAATGCTACCTATAACATCCTCCTCAATAGCCTGTCTGTGGGCACTCGGGCTGCATCTCCATCTTTAGAGCTAAGTGTCCTCGGCCCCTGAGAGTCACCTTTGCCCTCTCCCCTGCCACATCCAGCATGCAGGAGCCACTGCCTTGGCTGCGGCTACCCACATTGCTGCCCCTCCTTGTCTTGTCCGGGGTCTGTATGACTAGGCACAGGCTTCTGTGTGTTGACTGACATTTGCATATCTTGGGACCTGTTTGTGCCTCATCCTACAAACATCTGTCAGTCTCACCAAGATTCTCTGCAGAATTGAGAGCCTGTAATTTTTTCCTTAAAAATATTTTATTCTTTGACACTTTCACAATTTTGTACGTGTATACAGTGTATCTTGATAATATCGACCCCAACCCTTCTGCCTCTCCCCTAAGACCTCCCGCAACACATCCCTCCCCCTTCATGTCCTTTGTTGTTGTTGGTGGTTTTTTTTTTTTTTTTGGTTTTTCGAGACAGGGTTTCTCTGTGTAGCTTTGCGCCTATCCTGGAGCTCACTTGGTAGCCCAGGCTGGCCTCGAACTCACAGAGATCCGCCTGGCTCTGCCTCCCGAGTGCTGGGATTAAAGGCGTGCGCCACCACCGCCCGGCGGTTTTTTTTTTTTTTTTTTTTTTTTTTTTTTTTGGTTTTTTGTTGTTTTTATTTGTTTGTTTGTTTGTTTGTTTGTTTGTTTTGAGACAGCATCTCTCTACTTGGCTGTTCTAGAATTTACTGTGTAGTCCAGGCTGGCTTCAAACTTAGAGATCTGCCTGCTTCTGCCTCCCAAGTGCTGGGATTAAAGGTATGCACCACCATGCCTGACCCTTTGTGTGTCCTTTTTTTTTTTTTTTTTTTTTTTTTTTTTTTTTTTTTTTTTGAGACAGGGTTTCTCTCTGTGGCCCTGACTACTCTAGAACACACTCTGTAGACCAGGCTGGCCTCCAACTCAGAGATCTGCCTGCCTCCGCCTCCGCCTCACAAGTACAGGAAATAAAGGCATGTACCACTACTGCCCGGCTAATGAATTTTTTATTTCATTTGTTTATTTTGTGTAGTGGGGACATAGGCCAGAGCACACATGTGATGTCCAAGGACAGCTTTTCAGAGTCTATTCTCGCCTTCTACCATGTGGGCCCTGGCATTGAACTCAGGTCATCAGGGTTGGCATCATCATCTATTGAGCCAGCTCACCAGCAGCCTCCCTCCCCCATTTTAAATATAACCCAGAGTCCAGTTATTGCTGCCTGCACGTGCAACCTATCCAGTCGCCACACGCAGCAGCCATCAGCCGCCATAGGTCCTCGGCTAGTGTTGGATTCTCCTGTTCCCCTCCCTGGTTTGAGCTGGAGTTGCTGGCCAGTTTGATCTTGTGTGGGTCTTGTGCTGTGCACTTATGAGTACAATCATCTCACAGCATCCTCCCATCCTCGGCTCGTACATACCCACTCCTTTCTTCCATTATGGTCCCCTGAGCCTTGCAGGGGTGGATACCGATGAGCACTTAATGCTGAGCACTCCCAGCCACTGATCCTCTGCACTCTGAGCAGTTATGAACCTCTGCAGTAACTACTGCTCACTGCAAAAAAGCAGCTTCACTGCCCAAGACTGACACTGCCCTAAAGGTATAAACATAAATAGTCAGGAAACAGCATGTCTGTCCAGCAAAACAACAGTAGCAGAGCCTATGACCTCATCAGCCATGGGCTTCTGACTGTGTTCACAGCACCAGGCAGCCCATGACCTCATCAGCCATGGGCTTCTGACTGTGTTCACAGCACCAGGCAGCCTATGACCTCATCAGCCATGGGCTTCTGACTGTGTTCACAGCACCAGGCAGCCCATGACCTCATCAGCCATGGGCTTCTGACTGTGTTCACAGCACCAGGCAGCCCATGACCTCATCAGCCATGGGCTTCTGACTGTGTTCACAGCACCAGGCAGCCTATGACCTCATCAGCCATGGGCTTCTGACTATGTTCACAGCACCAGGCAGCCTATGACCTCATCAGCCATGGGCTTCTGACTGTGTTCACAGCACCAGGCATGCATTCCTATGGAACAGCCCTCAAATCTAATCAGAAAGCAGTTGGTTATGCCCTAACAGGCATGCCACTATTGGGTACCAGTGAGTGCATCCTGCCTGGCAGGTTAGTATTGGAGCTGCAGGGTCCATCATCACTGCCTAAGTCCATTGATAGCTCTTCCACCTTTTGGCACTATGAATGCTACCCAGAAGGAAGTTTCTAGGTCAGTTCCAGCTTGAATTCTTTGTTCTGCAACCAGAGTGTGCCGTGGCTTCAGCAATAGGGCCTTACCATATGGTTATTGTGGGCAACCAAGAGCAATGACAATAACAACCTGTGATGTTTTGAGGCTTCTGGAGACTTCCCTAACTAACAGCTAGTAGGAAGATACCCCACACTGGCACTAAGATTTTCATTTAATAACCCACGTCTTTAGGGAAAGGATTGTTCACCCATACAAGGTACTTCTGTTCAGACTCCTTTAACAAAAAACATATATTTTAAATTTTGTTTACAAAGTAGTGATGTTCCATGAGGTTTTTTCATACATGCTTAGTTTTAGTTACCCTATCCCATCCCCTCCTCCCTCTCCATCTCCCACCCCAACCCCCACTCTAACTTCCAGAACCCCACACACACTTCCATATCATACATAGTCTGCTACCCACCCCAAGGCCTCTTCCGCTCCCCTCTATCATGGGCCCTTTCTGGATTCCTAACTTGTACAGGTATTCCATATTAAACACACAAATCTAAAAATCCAAAGCTAGGGTGGACACATGTATGACTAGTGAGCACGGTATTTGAGCCCACCGTGATTTCAGTTCTGCATGTGGGCCTCAGCCTGCTGTGTCTAAGCTGGCTAGCTCTTCTGACAGACAGGTTGGCTACATGGCTTCCCTTGGTCCAAGAACCTGGTTCGGGAGGCCTGGTCCTCTCTTGCTTCCTTTACCTTCTCTGGAAGAGCGAAGTATGGTCTGAGTAGAGTCGCTCCGCATGCGTTTTCTTCTCCGGATGCCGTAGGCATCCCTTCCCCTGCTGCCCCACTCAGCTGATACAGACACCAGACACCTTCCCAATCCAGATGGCTCTTGTGGAGGATGGCAATATGATTAACTAATCCTCAAACTGCTCCTCAGGCATGTGGCGCTGGGTGTCAGTCACAAGGCAGTTGGTATCATGGCGTCCTGGGCTCCCTCAGGTTGGCCCCTTTCACTGTGCTTTCTGTGTGACAATGTGACAGTTTGACGTCTCAGCCGACAAAATGGTGCTCAGAAAAGGCTGAGGACAGGATTGGGCCACAGTTTCCCTAGTGTGGGTCCTTTGCTGCCTGAGTCTCATCTGGAACCTTGAAAGGGTTCCATCTTCAGCAGACCAGTTGCCTCATGTCTAGAAACGATGTCATCCTTAGACACTCCAAGTCCCTGAGGGATCCCCGGCCTCCCGACTTTTTGTTCTCCCATGGACCTCTCTCCCCGGAAATCTCCTCTTGTCTCAACTTCAGAATCATAGATGCAAACCCAGCCTCATGTTCAAAACAAACTCACAGGCCAGGTGTGATGGCACACACCTGTAATCTCAGCTCTCGGGAATCGGAGGCAGGAGAATGACTTACATGTCAAGGCCGGGCTGGTCTACATAGAGAGTTCTAGGACAACCAGGACTACACTTGGAGACCCTGTCTCGAAGAAAAAAAAAAAAAAAAAGCAAAAAGCAAACTCTTTCTTTATCACACTTGCCGGAGGCTGTATGCTTACTGTATTCTACCTGAGTGTAAGATTGATGGTTGGTCAGCCAACAGAGAGAGAGGATACAAAGAGACTTGTACCAGTTCTAATCTGTAGTGGGAAGTTGTAAACTGTCGCTCTGACCCAGCCGTGACTTCTCAGTGAGAACGAGTCACATCCCTCTACCCTGCTGTTGCGCGGCCGTAAACCAGGTACCTGCTTACGTCTGCGTCTTTGCTACTTCCTAGGATCCTGAGGGAATCGCCCGAGAGGTGACAGGAAGTAGCCTGCTGATGGCAGATGTGTATGATCAGACTCCTTAGCAGCTCAGGCAGCAAAATAAAAACTCCAGTGGGGTGTCAGGCTCTGAGTTGGGCACACCGGGGTGGCCGATGGGGAGGCCTAGTCTTGTGGCTCTCAGGGACATCCAAATAAGTCCCCCACTCCCTCCCCCCCCCCCCCGGGTAGTTTTCCCACTTTGTGACCAAGGCTGAAAGCAGTGTGTGGAGGTGAGGTGTAGGCTGCGGCATGTACAGTAACCATGTCACTTCTGATTTGTGTCTGTCCCACGGGTGATGTACCCCAGTATCCTGTTTGCCTCTCTTACTGCAGCCATTCACTGGGCTGGTGGCTTCAAGGATTTTTCTACAATAACCCCTAAGCCCCTTTCCTGGTCAGTACGCTGCATGACTGTTCCATGTAATCTGTTCTCTCCTTTTGGTATGTTGCCCCACCCTCCCTCGAGATTGTTTGACATCTGTCTGCATTAAACTGCATTTTCCATCCAGTGGCGCAGTCACCTGAAAGACTGGGCTCCCTCAGAACCTGGATGCGTTGTATCTCATTATCTGCTGTTACCTTCGACTCTGGCCTCATCAGCTCCCGGTGGCACCTTACATTCGACAGTCCCATCAGACAGCGCACCTGTGTCAGGAATCAAATCCGGAAATGGTCCCACTCTCCACACACTCACTTTCCATGCCAATGTTCCCCCTTTTTCTAGCCACTGTTGATGAGCCCAAAATCCTCTCGCCCCAGTATTACAGTGTGATTGACCGGAAACTGTCCCCATGACTGTTCTAAGGCCACTACGCTACTGTCTTGTTCTCAGTTCTGATTTTGGCTAAGATTGTGTCTGTGCCTGGAGCCTCTCCCAGTCGGGTGGGCTGTGCATCTACAACTTAGCTGTGACCAAGCAGCCCACAGCCCGGTGACACGTCCTCTTTTTGTGCTTCTAGGAATGAGGTGACAAAGCTGAAATTTGAAGGGAAGACTTTCTATTTATATGTAAGTCAGAAAGAGGTGAGTGCGGGCTTCCTGCTCTCCAGGGAGGGCTGGGGCACAGCAACAGCCCCTCGTTTCTGGAGCCAAGAGTAAGGAGTCTGGACAGGGGGGTCCATCTGCCTCCTCGGCTAGGGCAAGGTGAGGAGGGTGTGTAAGGGTGGGAAGGCCTGAAGATGCCGGTGGTACCCAGAGGATCCACTCAAGAGAGGCCCGCCTGGAGAAAACAGTCGAATGGGGTTCCCACAGAGAACGCCTGTGGACATTCTGCGTCTCACCAAGGGCTCTGTTAGGTTGGCCAGGTATGAGGTGGTCATTGATGCGAACCCCTCTTCTAGCTAGCCAGCAGCTTGAGGGCCCCCAGCAGCACAGGACACGGGGTCCTGGGCTTTTCCACCCACCTCAGCTGTTTCTCTATGGAATTCTTTACAGGAAAAAAAAATTATTCTCACATATTTTGCTCCAACCCCAGAAGCCTGCAAGCACCTCTGGAAATGTGGGATTGAGAATCAAGCCTTCTACAAGTGAGTTGGACATGTGATAGGGACTGTTGACATCAAAGATGGGGTCACAGAGCTGCTTTCTGAGGAGAGGCAGGCCAACCTTGAGAAACAGGAAACCAGCTGAGTAGTTCTGGTGTTGCAGCGGTAGAGCCCAAGCCAGAAAAGCCCAATGAGTATGTCAGTTTGAGTCACTGCCTCCGTGGTGCCCTGGAGGGCCTAGGAGACAAGGGGTCCATGAAAGACCCTGCACAAGCAGAGCAGCATGCTGACCTCAGACCTCAGCCTTGGGGAAGATTCTGGGTCCTCTTTCTAGTGTGTGGCCCAGAGCTGGAGGAGAGCTGGAAGTGGTGACCACTGGGCTTGCTACTGGGAAGCTAGGATCCAGAAGGAAGAGGTAACTTTGCTTGCTGGAGTTTGGAGGAGTCTGAGAGGCCTCTGCATCCAGTTCTCTCTGAGTAAGAAAGTGGCTGCAAAAGCATCAGTGCACAAAGAAATGGACCTGAGAGAGGCTGAGGTGTTACCAAGGAAACAGTTCACCAAACCCCTTGGTTTTGTTTAAAAACATTTTTTAATATTTATTTATTATGTATACAGAGTTCTGCCTGCATGTATGACTGCAGGCCAGAAGAAGTCACCAGATCTCATTATAGATGGTTGTGAGCCCACCCTGTGGTTGCTGGGAATTGAACTCAGGACCTCTGGAAGAGCAGCCAGTGTTCTTAACCTCTGAGCCATCTCTCCAGCCCCCTAAAAACAAAATTTATGATGTGTGCTTTAATAGGTGCTCTGGGCTGGGGATGCAGTTCATTTGTGGGGGTGCTTGCCTTGCAAGCATGGGGTGCTAGGTTCCATACTCTGCATTGCATAAACAGAGCATGGTAACTAATGCCTGTTATCCCAGCTCTCAGGAGCTGGAGGCATAAGGATCAGTTCAAGGTTATCCTCAGTTACAAAGTGCATTGCAGGATAGCCTGGGCTACATGGGACCCTGTGTGAAAGAGTGTATTGCAACAATGCGAGCGTGATAGACTCCAGTTAAGGTGACCCTTGCTGTCACCAAATGCCCTGACAAGCCAGATGCTCCCTCTACTGTCCTGAAGGAGTTTGAGAGAATCAGAAGTGCTCTCCTCAGTGACAGACAGTGCTCCTCCTCAGTGAGCTGACTCCAGCCAGCAGAACTGATCTCCTGCCTGTTGCCAGGGCCACAGCCCCAGAGCTGTGTCTTGGAAAGGCATTCTCAGTCCTAATGCTCACTGTGCACTTGATACTAGCACCAGGGTGAAGTGAACATTGTGCATTCTACCCTGAGCGGGCTTCCTTCCAAAGGGACACTAGGGAGACACTTTAGCAAGCTTGAGTCTCCCTGCTATTGAGAAAGCTGAGAAGACAGGGTTTTTTTGTTTAGTTGGTTTTTGGGTTGGTTTTTTTTTTTTTTTTTTTTTTTGGCTACCATCTTCCCTTCATCTGTGAGGACAAGGCCTAGGTTTAGTCGATTATATGAACCTAGAGAGAAGCAAATTTGAGAGACAAACTCCTGCTGGTGGAGCTTAGCAGCAGCCCAGAAGGAATGGGGTTCCCTGACCTCCCCCCCCCCATATACAGGGGCTGGCTCCCACTAAGCTCCCGTTGCCCTGGGGATTCAGAAGCATCCCCATTCTCTCTGTCAAAGCTCATACAGAAGGAAGCAACTGCTGCCTCATACTTTTGTTTTCCATCTGTGTCCTGGGGACAAGCACTTGTTTCTAAATCCATGTGTGGCCACTCTGCAGTTGCTCAGAGTTCCCCCTAGTGGGCAGCACTCCAGCGCAGACTGCCGAGGGCTTTTTCCTGAACCTGAAAGGAAGTTTCCAGTAGCCTTTGCAGGGAGCTACCTGGCCATCTTCGTCGGCCCATGAGGTGGCTTGAGCCATGTGTCACCCTGAACTCTGCTCTGCCGTAGGCTGGAGAAGTCAAGCCAAGTTCGCACAGTGTCCAGCAGCAATTTATTCTTTAAAGGGAGCCGGTTCCGATACAGGTAAATAGTGACAGTCAGTAGCCATTCTAGATCTCTTTCCAGACCTTTCTCTAGAGGACAGTCTCCGTGTGTCTTAGCCTTGAGAAGAGAGAACCCGGAGCTCTCAGCAGGGCCTCGGGTTTCCTCCCAATTCCTCTGAGCCTTTTACCCTCTTCTTCTCTGTCTGTCTGTCTGTCTGTCTGTAGGTCTCTTCCTCCCTCATGGTGTTAATCCCACTGGGTGAGAATAAGACCACTACCACAGCTCTTGAGCCAAATTTGAAGCAAGCTTTATTAAACACTGACCAGGTCCATACCCATGATTACCAGAGTATGACATCAAAACCCACTAGGCTTCCTATTTCCTGCCTTCGTCCAATCAGAACGAAGTCAGCATACATCCTGACATACTTCCTGCCTATGACATACCCCTTGCCTAAGTGAGATCAAGCACATCCTGTGCAGTTGGGACAACCCAGCTTGTTTACAGAAGTAAAAATACATGGGTGGCTGTTATCTCATATGAACTGCCCCCAGCATTCCAGGAAGCTATCTGTCCTTGGGCAAGTGAGGCTGACAGGTTAGAGGCCTTTTTGTTTTCTAGATCTCTTAAGCACAGTCATTTAAACTTAAAACATAACTTAGGATGTCTAATGGCTCGGAGCCTCCTGGGAGGGTATAGTATGAGCTGAGCTCGGGCTTTTTAGTTTCATGATGGGGGGACCTCTCTTTCACACATCTGCCATTTCCAATTGCAACATACTCCAGGAGTTAGCCATCACAATATCAGCAGCAAACTAGGAACCATGACAATTGTTTTTTGTGTGTCTCCTTTCTGGGGGGTTTTGGGCTTTTTCCTGGTGATTCATAAGACAAGAGAAATCCTTCCTAATTAAGAATGGAGCTGGAGAAAAAAAAAAGAATGGAGTCGAGCAGGGGTGGTGCATGCCTTTAATCCCAGCAGGGGCAGAGGAGGAGGATCTCTGCGTTCAAGGCCAGCCTAGTCAAGATAGTGAGCTCCAAGACAGCCAGGACGACATAGACCATGTTTCAAAAAAGTGGGGGAGGGGAACCCCAGAGACTAATGATGAAGAGATAAGTTAAGCTGTCATGGCATGTTAGAACTCTTTGCCCCACCAAGAAAGCCTTCTGCAGTGACTGAAGCCTTGGGGGATGATGGGTAGGGCAGATGCCATTTCTTGACTAAGCCAGAGAACCTGATCGGTCTCCTTTCTTGCTGTTTATTTCACCATTTAACAGCGGCCGGGTTGCAAAGGAAGTCATGGAGTCAAGTGCCAAGATCAAACGGGAGCCACCAGAAATACACAGGTAGGCTGTCGGGCACGTCTCCTGAACCAGTTCTGGCTCAGATCCCCAACTCTCAAAGAACCTAGCAAGCCGAGCTCTGTGAAACTTCTGGCCAAAAGAGATCCCCAAAGAGGAGGCAGTGGGCAGAAGAGGGGAGGAAGCTGTGTCCACTGGACACAGGAACAGGCATGCAACCATTCACCACACGAGGGAAGACAAGCCACTGCCGACAGACAGCACATGGGGGGGGGGCACCTCACTCGGCAGCTCTGCTCAACCCTCCCCCGCCTGGACGTGGATCCCAGACATGAAAGATGCATGTGACAGTGACACTGAGCTGTGCTGTGATCACTCCATTACAGAAAACCTCCAATAACCCCCCCCAGTCCCTGCATGTGTAGCCGTAAGCTGTGCATTTCTAGAAGCCTGCCCCCATCAAGCCCTATAGACTCACAAAGACTGGCCAAGGGGGCTGGGATTAGCCCACCAGCCTGTACCTCTGGGAACAGGAAATGATTACCTGTCCTCCACACAGCCTCTTCTATGCAGCCTACTGGAAACCAAGAAAACTGCCAGAACCGGCTTCAGACACATGTCAGGAGCATGTCTCATCCCAGGGCTCTACTCCCTGACAGTCCTGTCCCCCAAGACCATGGCACTTGTCGCCACACCCTAGAAAGGCTGAGGAGCCAGGGAACGGGAATGGGTTTGAAGCAGAATGTCTGAGACCCAGGGGCCAAAGGTCAAAAGCATCTGTTAGCTCTCTGGACCCCCGTCTGTCTGTGCACTGGTGAAGCCGTTCTCCTTCTGTTCAATCTCAGAGCAGGGATGGTTCCCAGCCGCAGCTGTCCCTCCATAACCCACGGCCCACGGCTGAGCAGCGTCCCGAGAACACGAAGAAGAGCTGTTCACATCTCCATCATGGAAGGTGAGTCTGGGCTCCTGGAGATGTGCCAAGTTCCTCTTTGGGGACGGAACTAGTTACTTTCTGTTGCTGTGGTAAAATACCGTGACCTGAACAACACACATAAGGAGTTTATTTTGGGCCGGGCGGTGGTGGCGCACGCCTTTAATCCCAGCACTCAGGAGGCAGAGGCAGGCGGATCTCTGTGAGTTCGAGGCCAGCCTGGTCTACAAGTGAGTTCCAGGAAAAGGCACAAAGCTACACAAAGAAACCTTGTCTTGAAAAACCAAAAAAAAAAAAAAAAAAAAAAAAAGGAATTTATTTTGCCTTCTGGTTCCAGAGGGATAGTGTGTCATGGCAGGGAGGCACAGCAAGAGGCAGGCATGGCCGCAACAACAGGACACTGGGAGTCCCCTGTCCTCAAACACACACAGAGCAGAGAGAACGGGTAGTGCTTATAATCTTGAACCCCAGTCCCCCAGTGGCATACTTCTCCAGCAAGGCCACACCTCCTAAACCTCAACATCACCAGTTAGGGCCCAAGTGTTCAAATATGCCAGACTGGGGGGAAGGGGAAGATTCTCCTTCAAACCACCTTGAGAAGAGACTCAGTTGCTTTAGAGAGGACAGCAGACTTTTGGGGGGAAAAGCCCAGTGGCAGGGAGAAGGTTCCACACAAAGGGTGGGAATACAAGCTGGGTGTTCAGTCCCCAGCATGAAACTTGAGGTGATCAGGTAGAGGTCAGAGGATCGTGAAAGCACATGCCTATAATCCCAGCATTCAGGAAGCTGAGGCAGGAGGATCACCCTGAGTTCAAAGCCAGCATGAAGTACACAGCAAGACCTCACCTCAAAAACAAAACTGCTCAGGTAAGAAGGAGCATCATTCTGTGAGAGGGTCTCTGGTTTGTATTTAGGTTTTAGGATGTGACTCTGTGAATCTCACCTCCTCACTCGAGACTGATACAGAGCTCCAAGGAGAAGTGAGGAGAGGCGGCCACCACCAAGGCAGTTAGTTGCTCATTTGTAAACAGGAGCATCCTCCTGCCTGCTCTGTGGATGGCAAGGAATCTAATGTACATGAAATGCTTCTTGTTTTGTGACAGAATTTCACTTTGTAGCCCAGGCTAGCCTCAGACTTTCAGGAGTCCTCCTGCCTCAGCCTCCCAAATGCTTGGATTATGAGTGTGAGCTACGTTGAGCACTTTGGAGAGAAGCCCCTCCCCACTGGCATTTTGTAAGCATGGAGCAGGGATCTGCTACCGCAGCTGACTAGGCAGGGAAGAGCCATGAGGGATATGATGAGGGCCTTTAAAGAGCAGAACTCCAAGGAATGGCTGGCTGTGTGTGAAGTTCGTTCATACGCCCAAGGCCTTCCCTAGAGGGCACGTCACAGAAGCCCACTGGCTTTTCTAGAAAAACTTCATTTGCTATCTCTTAAAACAGGAGGGATATCCCAAAACCCAGTTAACATGACATTACATGTTGAATGAAGCACAAAATCCCCAGGAACGGGGATATTTTAAAAACAAAGACTGTGAAGCTAGGCAGTGGTACATGCCTGTAATCCCAGCACTTGGGAGGCAGAAGCAGGCGGATCTCTGTGAGTTCAAGGGCAGCCTGGTCTACAGAGCAAGTTCCAGGACAGCCAAGGCTACTACACAGAGAAACCCTGTCTTGAAAAGACATTAAAAAAAAAAAAGGACTGTGGCTTGTTTCACCTTTATATCTACTATGGAGGATGCCCAGATTAACAGAGGACTGGGCCTCAGAGAGCACTCAGGAATGGCAGTTTCCTTCACTCACTCTGTCTAAGGAAGGACGGAATATGGAGCTTAACTATGTGTGCTGTAGCGGGGTGAGGGACAGACAGATACAGCCCACCCCGGCCCCAGAGCCACCTCTACCTCGGTTCCTGTGATTTCACTGTCCATGTGGCCTAGATAAAGCCTGTGTGTGACTTCATAGCCTGTTTTCTGGGACAATTGTAGTTGGTCCGTTTCCCTTTCCCGGAGAGCCTGGGCCGTCCAGGGGCCTCAGAGAACAAGCTGCAGGGCGCAGAAGCATTGCTTTTTATGGCTGTAAGCACTTCTGACTGAATCCAGTCCCCTGATAAGGATGGCCTCTCCTCCCCAAGCTTCTCCCTGCTCGCAGCTCAGCCTACCATGAGGCTCCCAGAGCCAGCACTCTGGAGGTGGGAGGCGCAGCTAGAGGAGGCTGCCATGGCATGGAACTGGTGAAGAGTCCTTGTCCCTAGCTGGCCGGCTGTCTCATCTCCATACCTCCCCTGCCTGCTTAGTTCCTCCTGAAGAAGGAAGGTACTGCCTTCCCGGGCCACCATGGGGAAGAGTCTCATTAAGATTCGTACCAGAGTCCACGTCCAGCTCCGGCTGACTAACCACTGCCTTCGACCCCTAAGCATACGCATCCTGAAGATGGGACCCCAGCTTCAGGGTAGGGTCCTAACAGCTGTCCCCCCAGGCCCTCTGGGAGCCACCTCTGGACAGAGGCATCAGCTAGAGCACCTCCAAGGTAATTTATACCTGTCTTGCTGTACCACTGAGCCCATCCTTCCCCAGCACCAACCCCGGCCTCCCCGCCCCCAACCCAGACTACGGGCTCTGATGAAGGGCAGGGTGAATGTGGCTGCTGTAGTCACAGAAGATGCATTTTCTGAAATTATGCAACTTGCAGAAAATGGAGACACCTGGAAATTACTGAGGGAGGTAACCCAGTTAAAGTACTGTACATTTCCTCCCAGGGAGAGTCTTGACTTTTAATCTTTATGTATGTGGGTATACGTGTAGGTCATGAAAACAGAAAGGGGACCGTGGAGGGGGGAGGTTTTGAGGGGCTAGGGAAGAGCTCAACTGGATGCCTGGCTAACATGCAAGGCTCTGGGTTCAGTCCCCAGCACCGTATAAACTGTGCATGGTGGCACACACCTGCCGTCCCAGCATTTGGATGGCGGAGGCAGGAGGACCTGAAGTTCAAGGTCAACTTTAACTTTACAGGGAGTTTGAAGCCAAAATGGGATACAAGCGAGGGTGGCTCTGAAAAAGAGGGAAACCGTTCTGAGGAAACAGAACAAATATGCTACGCAAGTGCTAAAGGCAATACGGTGTGTGTGTGTGGTGGGGGGGGGGGGCCTTGGAGCAGGGCTAGGGTGAAGGAAGAGCAGCAACATGAACAGATTATGTCTGAAAATGCCAGACCGGGACCTAATATTCTATATGCTACTTACAAGGGAAACAAAAGTGTGTGTTTCACTTTAAAATCCAGGACAAACTGCTTCAAGTGGGAAGTTATTCCATAATCAGTGCTAAAGTTTATGGTGACGTTTCTGGATAATTTTAATAGATACAGTAGCATCTTGAGTGAGATACAACATTCCATATGCAACAACAACAAAAAAAAAGGTAAAAATCAACCCATAAGAACAAGTTTTAAAGGGAGAAATGGAGGGGGGAGGTGGGGAGATGGGGTGCTGGCTGAATTGTCTTGTTCAGACGAGCCTGATATGGAATCACCTCACAGGTGAGGTCTTCTGAACAGAACACTGATGTGTTTGGCAAGCAACTCTAGTGGCCAGGCGCTCTACTAGGATGTATACCTACCCACGGTCGCTCTACTAGGATGTATACCTACCCACGGTCACTCTACCAGGATGTATACCTACCCACGGTCGCTCTACTAGGATGTATACCTACCCACGGTCGCTCTACTAGGATGTATACCTACCCACGGTCGCTCTACTAGGATGTACACCTACCCACGGTCCTGCTTACTGAAGCCACCGACAGTGTAGCACACCATGGCTTCTGACTTGCTGTCCTCGGATGTCAGTGTCTTGCCTTCCCCCCTCCCCCAGCCAGCTTAGGGATTAATCATAAGCCAAGGCACATTTGCCCTGAAGTGGCTGCTGGCAACCACGCTGGTCATACTTCGGGAGATCTGGCTGTCAGAGATGTCCTTGTAAAGGCACAGGCGTTTTAGGGGCTGTCATGTGCCTGTGCTGAGGGCACAGAACGGAAGTGGGGCAGAGGCCAGGAACACGCTACCGTTGGGGCTTTTCAAGGGTTCTGTTTCACCGGTGATGCAGAAAGCATGCCTATCTTGTGTGCCAGTGGTGACATTAGGGAGAACTCAGGAAATACAGAGACATCAAGAGTGCTGGTTCAAGGGACAGGGGCTCTTAAATTTCAAGTTGCAATTTCATCTTGCTAGGTCCTTGGGTGGTTAAGACCCAATGCAGGTGCAGGCCACAGACCCATGCACCTGCATAATCACAGGCTTCGTTTGGTTCCATCTACAGCTTGGCCACGAACAGCCAGCCACGTGACTTCAGAACCCTGTGACTGCTCACCCCACCGCTTTATGGAGTTGTGGAAAGACACACAAATGAAATTTTTAAACACTTAAAAATGCCCATCGGGTACTTTTGTCTTGTTCTTGATGTCTTAAGTATGGCATCTACAGCTCCTGCGACTGTAACGTGGAGGGATCGGAGCAGCACCTGACACACTGAATGGATGCTGTCAGGCATTCACGTATGTTGAGACCCACAGAGCTTATTCCTGTGCTTTGTACCTCTCCAGGCCTGGAGTCCCTCCGAGACAGTGCCCACTCCACCCCAGTGCGGTCCTCTTCCCATGGGGACACCTTCCTGCCTCACGTGAGGAGCAGCCGGGCAGACAGCAACGAACGCGTGGCTGTGATCGCAGATGAGGCCTACAGCCCCGCAGACAGCGTGCTACCCACCCCGGTGGCCGAGCACAGCCTGGAGCTGATGCTGCTTTCCCGGCAGATCAATGGAGCCACGTGCAGCATTGAGGAGGAGAAGGAGTCTGAGGCCAGCACCCCGACTGCGGCAGAGGTGGAGGCCCTCGGGGGAGAGCTGAGGGCCCTGTGCCAGGGGCACGGCGGGCCAGAGCAAGAACAGGTGAATAAGTTTGTTTTAAGTGTCCTCCGTTTGCTCCTTGTGACCATGGGGCTCCTCTTTGCTTTGCTCCTCCTCCTCATCATCCTCACTGAGTCTGACCTTGACATTGCCTTTTTCCGAGATATCCGCCAGACCCCTGAGTTTGAACAATTCCACTATCAATACTTTTGTCCCCTCAGGCGATGGTTTGCCTGCAAAATCCGCTCAGTGGTGAGCCTGCTCATTGACACCTGAGAAGGCATGACTCCTCCCAATAACTAGCCAGGTGGACCATGGAACCCGGCTACCCATTCCCAGCAATGGGACCCATCGTGGAACCATCGGCACCCACACCAACTCCTCCTCTCATGACTCAAAGTCCACTGCAGCCTAGGAGGGTTGTTTCCCAGAAGAAGAAAGGGATGTAGGCTAATGCCCCGTACCGAAAACTGGGGAAACTCAATTTCTTCAGAGGCTCTTCCAAGAAAGGCTCAGCCGCTCTTATGTTTCTCATCCTTCAATATGCAGGATAATTTCGGGGTTCGAATTTTAATTTTTCATAGATGTGTATTATTTTGAAAGTATCCGAATAAAAATAATTTATTTTCCTATACTGATTATTGTAGTAGTGTCACCTGGTAGATGGGACACTCGCTGAAGATGTGGAGAGCTGTTGTCCTCTGTCGCCTGCAGCTCTCACACTGGTACCACCACTGGGTCCCGGGAGACCCAGCCAGGCAGGCCAGGGCTGAGGACAACCAGGATGGTGGAGGTCTACTTGCCAGACAGAAGGTTTAGCAAATCGAACCCTGTGCAGAACAATTAAATAGAAAGTTGCTTCTTTCAATGGTCTGAGTTGGATTTTCTTTTCCTTTTGTTTTTTCAAATCTGAGCAGAGTGGGCATGTGAAGGGACCACCACCACCACAGCAGCAGCAGCAGGAGGAGGGGTGGGGTAAGTCTGTCCCTTAGAGTAGAGCCTGGTGGATATCACTAGGTCTTATTTAATGGTTTGGGTTTTTTCTGAAGAACTTTTAGACTCTTCTAGCGCTTCTGGGGTATTAAATGAAGTCAGTGGCAGCCAAGTGCACTGTGGGAAATGTCCTGTGGCGTAGTTACCAGAGACCTGTGCTAAGTGGCCTGAGAGCCTGCAGGGTGTAGAGAGCAGGGCTTGCTTTGTACAGTGTGCCCTTCCAAAAAAGGACTATTTCAAGCTCTATTTTAACAGCAAAATGTTATTTTCTTATCTATTCACATTTTGTTTTTACTTTGTGGATTAAGAAAATAGAACCTGATGAACTTATAGATGCAAGAAACAGATCTGAGGAAAACATCAAGAATGAGCAGCAGCCTTGGAAGGGACCAGGAGACACTAAATAAACAGAATCTCTAAGTGATGCCTACAAGAGACAGAATTTGACCATGGCAGAGACCAGCACTCACTGTAGAAATGCCACCCATCGGGTCAGCCTCTGCTCCTGGAAATAAGGCCAAGCAGAACACTTGGAGGGTGTCACTCACAGCAGCACAGGAACATACTAAGGTGAGCAGGAGTCCCCAGGCCTCTGCACTTAAAAACAATCACACACAGATCTTGTTTTCATCTCAGGGAGGGGTTGCTAAGTCATCTGAGGCCCAAGGACTTATTAAAGGACAGTCAAGGGGTATACTCCTGGGACCCAGACAAGAGCGGAGCTAAACAGCCCCAAATGCAGGGGACTGGACTGTCGTACACGTGAGCTCCTCGTAATTTTTTTTGCCATGTTCATGTTCTGAATATAGCAGCCACAGAAAACCAGTGGTCTGGAGGATGCCAGGGCATTTACATAATTTTAAAGATGCCATTCATATCTAGACTAGAGGTCAGCAAATCTCTTTTAACACAATTTTGGTTTGTGGATCATACTCTGCACACCTCTGATAATGTATGTATAAGGGAACGTGGCTTACTCCAAGAAAATGCTATTTTAGAAAAAAGTGTAGGGCTGAGGATGTAGCTCAGTGGGTAGAGTACTTGCCTAGCATTCATAAGGCCCTGATTTCATGGCTAACACTGCATAAAACCAGGTGTGGTAGTATATACCTGTGGTCCCAGCATTCAGCTGGAGACAGGAGGATCAGAAGCTCAAGATCAAGCAGTTCAAGGCCAGCCTGGGATTCACGAGACCCTGTCTCAGACCACCTCCCACTTCCAAAAAACAAAAGCCTGAAACTGCAATACTCTGAAATTGGCCTCCAGCCGTAAGATGCAGACCCTGACCTACACAATACAACTACCACATGTTAGCAAGAGCACCAGCTCCGATTCCTGTCTCACATGAGACCCAGAACCATGTCCCCATGGGGGCTTTGCTGTGTGCTCCACCAGCCAGCAGTGATGTCGCAGCTGATACCAAGATCAAGTACTGCCACTCTGAACAGCAGTGACTCTAAGAACAGGCACAGGCCTATCTGATCATGTCCATACCAGCAAGAGTTTGGGTAAAACCTAAAACATACCACATGAGAAGACAAACTGAGGGGATCCTGGTAGACTCAAGAGCACGTCAAAGCCATGAGCCACTGCCACTTGTCAACTGCACAGCAAAGGTTCACTTAGCACAGGACTCTCGGGAATGTCCCCCAGAGGTGCAAAGGCTGTTGGGAAACAGGGCTGGTGTGGGCCGGGATCTCTCTTCTTATGCAACATAGCAGACTGCCTTCTAGTGTAGTGCTACCTCAGTTTGTAGAACACAGCGTCTATGCAGTGAGTGGCAGCCTCACCTCTGACCCTTCACAGCCACGAGAGGGAGGCAGCCTGCCATTGCCTGGTGTTTTCTTGTGTCTAGAGTCCTAACAGTGCAGCGGTCCTTGACGTTTCCAGCATCTGACCCGGAACCTTCAGGTTGTTTTTCCCCCAAGGCTTATCCCAGACAATAAGGACAGAAAAGGCTTCCTTCGATTTGGTTCCCAAATAGTTTTCAATAGTTCAACAACAAAGCCCCATTACTGGTGACTAGTGTTTTTCGGTATTTTCTCATCATTAAAAAAGTTCTGGTTTTCAGTCTGGTTTTGCTGTGTTCTGTGTTATGTCTCTTCTTTCCTCTCAGAGTTAGTTGATCTCACTGTAGAAAAACAGACTTGCATAGCGCCGTCGATCAGAGGTAATACCTCCTGAACAGCGTGCTGTACCTTTAAGCAGTAGAGGGTGAACTACCTACAAATGTGAATTTCTTAGTTTCATTTAAAAAGATATAGTTGTTAACCTTTCGTGTGCCAAAATCTCTTAAGTTACATTTTCCTTCAAAGCAATGTACTTTTTTCTACATATGCAGTATGTAGTTAGCATAAAATCATTGGTGCCATGAAGATTATTTTTAAACTTAAATAAATATTTAAATACCATAAGAGAATGGGTCTTTTTTTTTTTAAACTTGTAACTTGTCTCATTTTATCAAAAGTTACCACCAGTACATAGAGAGATTGACGGTTCAGCGATCGCAGAGGACCCAGGTTCAGATCCCACACTCACATAGTGGCTCACACCCGGCTAGAACTTCAGTTCCAAGGGGTCTGACGCCTTTCTCTGACCTCCTCAGACAACACACACACACACACACACACACACACACACACACACACACACACACACACACAAAATGAAAGTAAACACAATAGAGAACTTTCTCAGCTGTGAAACAGAACTACCATTCCCTCAGGAATATCCATGATAATTAATAAACTAAGCCTCCAACCTTAGTTTTAGCTTTTGGGTTTTTTGACATAAGGTCTCGCTGGCTGGCCTGGAAGGCACTAGGTAGACCAAACTGCCCTTGAACTCAGATCTGCCTGTCTGTGCCTCGAGTGATGGAATGAGAGCCATGCACCACCACACTTAAGACTTGCTTTTGACCCTTTGTGGTTGTGTAAGTGCTCTGCCTGCACGTTTGTGTATGTGCACCCACAGAGGCCACATGAAAGCACTAAGTGTCCCACAGCTGGAGCTACACAGGGTTGTGACCACCATGTGGGTGCTGGGCATCAAACCTGGGTTTTGGAAGAGCAACCAGTGCTCTTAATTGCTGAGCCATCTCTAGCCTCTACGTTTTCAATTATAAAGATTACTCAAAGAAATTACTCAAGGAAAATCATACTTTATTCCTGTGACATATAATTATAAGAGCATTCCCTCTTACAATTCAAACACACTACCTAAGCTTTTAAGTCTTTCAGAAGTAACTTTGGCAAGTAACAATGGAAAAGGTTGACTATGTATAACTCTGTGACACCAGGCCACACTGATTTAGCAGAATATACATAAACATATGAAACTAAGTTTTATCTTAAAATACTCTAATTAAAAAATAAAAATATCCTAATTTTGCTTTCTGTACTTTATTAATTTGGGGGCAAGGGAAGGCGAGCCAGGTTGGCCTTGAACTCCTGATTCTCCTGCTTCTACCTCAAGTGCTGGAGTTAGGCGTTTCATGTGAAAAGCTACCACAGTTAGCTGTGCACAGAGTGTGTACACAGTTACACACTGGAGTACAGGAGAATGGTGCAAGCTGAAGCACTGTGCAGTCCCAGCTCATTTCTGGAGCTGCCCAGGAGGCAGACAAACTATAGGTGTGCGGACGCAGGCCCTAGTCACAGAAACCAATGTTCCCGATGACTACTGTGGGAGTTTGTGACACTGAACTGAGATACAAGGACCCCAAAACAGGTTCTTAGCTTGCAAAATAAGTTCTGGCTGGGCATGTTAGTAAACACTGATAGTCCTAGCCCTTGGAAAAGTGAGGCAGGATGATTGAAGCTCAAGGCTAGCCTGGGCTGCAGAGCAAACCCTAGTCTCAAAAACATCAACAAAGCAGAACTAAGTTCCAAAGGTGGGGGTGAGTCAACAGTGGAATACTTGCCTAACACGTGACAGTCCCTGGGGACCAATAATGTTTCATAATTAGTTGATCTTTTAGGACCTATTCCAGTATCCACCCAAACTATAAAATAAATCACAGATCTATAGATCACTATTGCATCAAAATGGTCTCATTATATTACAGAAAAGCTAATACTGACCACTCAAAGCTTTATCATTTGATAGAATTTCTCAAAATACAGCCTAATTAAAAGTGCTGAAAGATGCTGAGCGCAGCGGTGCATGCCTGTAATCTTAGCACTTCAGAGGGAGAGGCAAGGGGCTCCAGGGTTCCAGGTCGTTCTTGGCTACACAGAGTCGGAGGCCAGCCTGGGCCACACAAAATCCTATCTCAGAACCAAGTGCTGAAAGTATCCCAGCTTCTGCTCCAGGCCCCTCCCTCCTCCTCTAGAGATGGCCTTCAGGGTCCTCCAGTGCTAATGCTACATTCTGTACAGTCTCACTGAGAAAGCAATGTTACAGCTGCTAAATATAACCCATTACCAAACAGATGCATGAAGCTGAGAGAAGCACTTGCTTCCTCTGCCACACAATTGGAGCAAGCTGTTGAACCTACCCAATAGCTCAGAAGCTTTCTTGATGCATAAAAACATGTAACCTCCCACTGGAATTACCTCCAGCCAGAACATACCGGGTAGGATGCATAACACTGAGGGAACACACAGATACAAGACAGTCTCCAAAAAAAGAATACACGTTCTTTCCCGTCTCGTGGAAGACTTCCACCCGCCGTGGGTGGGCCATACTGCCAACTATGAAGCAGTCTTCTTGTTTAGGGTCCCACACAGCTTGGAACCTCGTTAGCCATCTCCCAGTGATAGTGTTATGCCTAGTAGGGAAAAAAACAAAATAGTATGTACTTTGAAATGTTAAATAATTCAAGGTAGCATAGAGCAAAGTCAAAACCCAAACCCGGTGTAGAAATGCTCCTGTTGTCTGCTTCACCTTCCAGCCTTCGGCTTGTGCTCGGAGGGTGGTGAACTAGGCCTATGGAAACAGGACCTTTTCTGGGGCTGGCGATGGCTTCATGGTCAAGAGCACTAATTGGTTTGGTTCCCAGCACCCATATGATGGCCCAGAACCATCCATGACTCCAGCTCAAAGGGACAAATGCCCCTCTTCTGACCTTAGAAGCACCAGGCACACATGGTACACATACATACATGTAGGCAAAAAAACTCATACACATAAACAAGTCTTAATTTTTTTAAATAAAAGATAACTTGTCACTTTTTTTCCCTCTTTTTTAAACCAGGTCTTATATAATCCAGGTTGACCCTGAACTCCCTATGTAGCAGAGAATGACCTTAAACTTCTGATCCCCCTGCCTCTACCTCCCAGGTAATGAGATTACAGGCCTACACCACGCACACTTTACCTCCTTTATGCAGTACTGGGAATCGAACCCAGGGTTTCATGCTTGTTAGGCAAGTGCTCTACAGACAGACAGAGCTACATTCCAGCCCTAAAACAGTACCGTTCCTGCTCACTGTTCCATACACACACAAGAAAAACAATTGTAAGAACATCCTATGGGGGCTGGAGAGATGGCTCAGTGGTTAAGAGGTCTGGGGCTGCTCTTCCAAAGGTCTGGGGTTCAATTCCCACACAAATACATGCAGGCAAAACACCAATGTACATAAAAGAATAATAAATAAATTTAAAAAAACATACTATGAACAATCATATACCAACAAACTGAACAATGGAGAAGAAACAGACAAATTCATAGGAACACAATTTGTCAAGACTAACCCTAAAGAATGAAAAAAATATATAAATTCATTCATAACTATTTAAGGGGATTCACATGTACTCACACACAGAGGGAGGATGTGGGGGGAGAGATCTGAGAATAAGTTTCCATAGCATTAGTTTTCCCTTTTGTTTCTGTTTGTTTGAGACGATATTCTGTAGCCCAGAAATTACTATGCAGCTCAGTCTCACCTCCAACCTGTGCAATGCTCCTGCCTTACCCTCCAATACGGACATCGCCTGTGTGCACCTCCATACCCAGCTTTCTTAATGAACACTGACACAAAAATCCTCAACCTGGAGGTGTGGCTCACCTGGTAGAGTGTCTATCATCCGCAAAGCCCTGAGTCCAATCCCTGTACCTCATAAACTAGATATGGTTTGAACACACTTATAATCAAGAACTGGGAAGGTGGAGGCAGGAAGATTGAGAGTTCAAGGTTATCCCCAGGTACAACAAGTTCCAGGCCAACCTAGAATAAAGAGACTCTGCCTTTAAAAAAAAAAAAATCCTCAAAAAAATATTAACAAACCGCTGCCAGGCAGTGGTTACGTACTCCTTTAATCCCAGCAATTGGAAAAGGAAGCAGAGGCAGGCAGATCTCTGTGAGTTCGAGACCAGCCTGGTCTACAGAGCGAGATCCAGGACAGGCTCTAAAGCTACACAGAGAAACCTTGTCAACAAACCAAACTCAACAGCATAGTAAAGAATTACACACCATGGTCAAGTGGGAGACAAGGATGGATGGTCCGCCATATAAAACCCAAACAGTGTAACATACCATGTTAACAAAGTGAAGGACAGGCACATGATCATCACAGCTGATGCTGAAAATGAATTCATGACACACTCACTCAACAAACTGGGAACAGGGGGAGGCAATCACCACACAATGAAGGCCACACGTGAGAAGCCACAGACAGACCCGATGCAGACGGACGGCTTCCCCTCTGGGATCAAGAATAAGGTAAGGACGTCCTCTCAGCACTAACATTGAACTTGGTATCAGCTATCAGAGCCTGATCATTAAGACAGGGAGGGGAGGAGGAAGAGAAGGAAAACTTCTACAGAGGACAGATCACATTTATAAACTATGATAAAAGATTCCATACACTTAAAAATTGACTTCAATCATTTCACACACAGTCACAGGATACAGGGACCGAAAAGATGGTCAGTCGACAGTTCTCACCACACAAGCACAGGAAGTGGAGTTCAATCCCAAGAACCTACTCAAGAAATTGGCCATGGGGGCAGTCATGGTGGCATGGGTACACTTGTAATCACAGGACTGAGGAGATGGGACAGGGAGACCCCTGGGGACCACATCACTGGCCAGCCAGCCTAGCCGAAACTGTGGGCCCCAGGAGCCACTGAGAAACCCTGTCTCAAAAATGAGAGTGGCCAGCTCCTGCAGAACACTACCTAAGGTTGATCTCAGGCTTCCGCATGGGCACACACACATTTTTAGAACATAGGATACAAAAGTCAACCAACATAAAAATCTGTTGTGTTTGATCCAGGAGTAGTCTCAGCTGTTAAGGAAGATGACTTTCATCCAGGAGTTTGGGCTAGCTAGGACAAACAGCAAGACCCCATCACTTAAAGGACTTTTCCTTGTCTAAAAGCGGAACAGGAACAGTCATACTCAGAAATCAGTTGTTTCATGTCAGGATACATGTCTATTTCTCAGTGGCGGTATGTCACGCTTCTGGGGATGCTCCGGTCTGTATGTAAAATGCACCACAGGCTCCTGTGCTTTGCAATCTCAGCCCCCAGCGGATGTTACTGATGTGGGCAGCTGTGGATCCTTTAGAAGTGAGCATTCTAAGCCAGGTGGTGGTGGCGCACGCCTTTAATCCCAGCACTCGGGAGGCAGAGCCAGGTAGATCTCTGTGAGTTCGAGGCCAGCCTGAGCTACAGAGTGAGATCCAGGAAAGATGCCAAAAGCTACACAGAGAAACCCTTTCTCGAAAAACCAAAAAAGAAAAAGAAAAAAAAAAAAGGTAAGCATTCTAGAAAAAGTGGTTACTGGAGTCTAGACCTTGCAGTTTACAGCTAAACAGGAAGAACCCTGTCCTTTGAGAAAACTGCTTCTGGGGCTGGAGAGGTGGCTCAGAGGTTAAGAGCACTGACTGTTCATGAGTTCAATTCCCAGCAACCACATGGTGGCTCACAGCCATCTGTAATGAGATCTGGCGCCCTCTTCTGTATACATAATGAATAAATAAATCTTAAAAAAAAAAAAGAAAAGAAAAGAAAAGAAAACTGCTTCTGGTTTCACTGAGGTGTGAGAACAAAGAATCTCAGCTGTCACCACGGAGCCACCTGTCACCACAGAGCTGTTAACACGTTCATGTGCACAAACCCACAGACACACACAACAGCCTATAATTCTAGCTCCAGGGGCTCCAACACACATGTACATATCCACAGACAGATACACACACATGCATGAAATTTAAAACAAAAGTAAACCTTTAAGAAGAGAAAAGGAAATCGGCCCCAGCTACATGAGTTAGAAGCTCAGCCTCAAAAACAAAAACAAAAACAAAACAAAACAAAAATAATGAGTAATTTTAAAAATTAAAAGACTGAAAAAGAGATGCTAACAGCTGAGTCTTACTTTGGGAACTGTGGCTTTTACCCTTCTCTCTGAACAGGATGGAACCTGCCATCTTGGAACTGGTTACAACTGTGCTCTCTAGACCAGCCACTTTTAAGTTTAGCCAAGAACAAGAACAATCATTATATAAGCAGTGTGACCCACGAAAGTCAGCTGTTACTACACATTCATAGCAGCCAAGCCAGAAACAAGATTAAGAAAAGAGCCCCACTGGCGGTGTGGCACACGCCTTTAATCCCAGAGCTCAGGAGGCAGAGGCGGGTGGATCTCTGAGTTCAAGGCCAGCTTGGTCGGCAGAGAGAGTCCCAGGACAACCAGAGCTACACAGGGAAACCAAGCAAATAAATAAATAATAAAACAGAATGTAAAATTTTAAATCTATACAGCACTCAAAAACCTGGACAGAAAAAATCCCTGAGATTTAAAAATGAGCAAATTATACCTGTTTACAATAAAAAAAAAAAAAAAGATATTTTGCTGGGCAGTGGTGGTGCACACCTCTAATCCAAGCACTCAGGAAGCAGAGGCAGGTGGATTTCTGTGAGTTCCAGGCCAGCCTGGTCTACAAAGTGAGATCCAGGACAGCCAGAACTATTACACAGAGAAACCCTGTCTCAAAAATAAAAGAACAAAAAAACAGGGGGATGTTTTATGTCTTTATTTTGAACATTACACTCAGGAATCAGTGTGTAAAGAAATCGTGGAGAAATTTCAGCTAATTTAAAATAACTCACCAGGAAAAGCCACTTATTTGTGCATTTTTAGTGAAAATATTTTTCACAATTCTCTATTTTTGCAGCAAGGTCACTAGCTCATGACACTAGACCACAGTGTCTCTGAACTCATCCTAGCCCAACGTTCTCATGTAAGTTGGATATTAACACTGGAAATCAAAAGCACCTGGCAATGAAGAGGCACTATGCTATTCTCAGTCCAAAAAACTAAAAATAAAACATCTGGCAAGTTACCTGGAGACAATTCTCCAAATATAAACATGGTCTCACTGAGCCCCAGCCCATCCTCCTGCTTCCACCAGCACAGTGCTGGGCTTAAAGACACATGGGCATCCACACCCGGCTCCTGAATTTTTTCTCCAGTGAGAAATAAAGACCTAATTCCATTCTTCAGTGGGCGGAAAGACAGTCTCCCGTCTGTGAGAAGAGCAAATGGCTCCCTGACCCACCCCGCCCACCCCAGTGCATGTTTTATCACCTTTGCCAAACATTAGAGGGTCACAGATCTGTGGCTTTATTCTGGTGCATGCCTTTAATCCCAGCACTTGGGAGGCAGAGCCAGGTGGATCTCTGTGAGTTCGAGGCCAGCCTGGTCTACAGAACGAGATCCAGGACAGGCACCAAAACTACACACAGAAACCCTGTCTCGGAAAACAAAACAAAGTGAAGTCAAAGAACAGTTAAGAGAAGCTGGTAGTGGCGGCTGGGGAGAATCTGGTCAAAGAATGCAAACTTTCAGAGTGGGAAAGAGTCAGAAGATCTATTCTAGAAATGTAGTAAGGGTTTTGGTATTTTTTTTTTCTTTTTTAAGATTTATCTAATTTTTATTTGTGTATAATACGGCAGTGTAAAGATATTCCACGTGTGTACAGTGCCCTCAAAGGCCAACTGGAGTTACAGGTAGGTTTCAGAAATGGAACTCCATAGTCCTCACACTTGGTTTGCCCTCCAAACCATCATCAGAGGGGGAAAAAAAGAAAAAAGAAATGTGGGGTGATAAACGTTAAATAGCTCAATTTAGTCATTCTATAATGCATACGTATTTCAAAATATATTTTTTTTATTTGCTAATAAATTAAGAATTGGGAACGGAGGCATACACCTTTAATCCTAGCACTTGAGAGACAAAGACAGAGGCTGTCTGTGAGTTCAAGGCCAACCTGGTCTCCATAGGAGTTCTAGAACAGCTAGGGATGCACAGTGAGACTATGTCTCAAAAAAAACAAACAAAAAATGAAGAAACTCATAAATTAAAATATAACATCTGAAAGATAAAATGAAATGGGGGGAAAAAAAGGAAACAAAATATGCTTAAATGGAGCCTCTGAAAACTGCCACTGACAAAGACCAGACACATCCAACTTCAAGCACGATAAAAACCACCTCTAGAGGGAAGGCACGGCATGCGGAATAGAGTTACACATTAAGCTGGCACACATCCAAAGTGGGTTCCAGAGGCGGGCATCAGAAACACGAGGCAGGCACGTGCTGAAGCAACCTAAGCCCAGAACAAACAGGCAGCCCCATCAAGGAGCGGCAGTCTTCTTGAATAAGGTACTGAGTGTAACTCAAGTCACAATCAAGACCTCAGCTTTGACCAAAAAGAACCTGCAGAGAGCACATGCCAACTAAGAGCTGGGCCGCTGAGACCCGGAAGCAAGAGCTCCTCTGGGCAGGACTGGAAAGCAAGGATGCTAACACAGCACAACGCACACAACCAGAACCACAGCCTCTCCTGACAGTCACACGCCTAACACGCCCCTTCTACACACTGCTGCTCACAGCTGTCCAGGATCTAGGGTATTCGGTGCAGAGGCCTACCTGATGGAAGTGAGGAGAGGAATCTGGGACGACAGACAGCTGCTGTCAAAGACTCTGCAAATAAAGGTTGAGAACAGGTACACAGTCAGTATTCTCTATTACTCTAAAAAAAATCCTTTTTTCTTTACGACATTCTCTCACTATGTATGCCTAGAACTATGGATCTTCCTATTTGACCTCCTGTGTGTGCTGGAATTATAGGTAGGCACCACCACACCAGCTTGGCATGTACATTCTAAAGTGACAATCTGGCATCTGAAACTATATTCACATTCAAACACACATAAGGGCTGTGGTATGAAAACTCACAAATACTCTAAGAGTGCATGCATGTATAAAAAATAATCTTCTGGGGCTGGAGAGATGGTTCAGTGGTAAAAGAACACTAACTGCTCTTCCAGAGGACCCAGGTTGAATTCCCAGCACTCACATGGCAGCTCACAACTGTATGTAACTTCAGTTCTAGGGGATCCAACACCCTCACACAGATTTGGATGCAGGCAAAATACCAATGCATATAAAATAAAAATAAATAAATTCTTTAAAAAAAAAAAAAAAAAGCAATCTTCCTCTGACTCTTTAGTTGATAGCCTGATGTGTCATTTCCAAACTGCTCAAGAGGCTGATTGGCCAGCACAAACGTGGAGAGACCCAGAATCCTCTACTGGGTACCCAGGTAGAAGGAAGCCAGCCTCAGTATCACACCTCTCTTCTGTGCCCAGCTGACCCAGGGCAATCTCTTGGCCCTAGAACTTCTCGGCTAGTTTGATTACTAGCAAGCTTAATTCCTAGAGGTAATGTAGTAAGCATGAACTCTAGGAATGAATAAAATGAATAATTCTGATAATGAATAAAAATGGATAAAAAGATGCCAACACAAAGGAAACTATGTGGGTAGGAAGGGGACCTGAATTGCCATGATAAACCTCACATCATCTCCCGGTGACGCTCACAAACTCTGCTAGACACTAACTGGGCACCGCAGATCATGTGTTTGCCATTCTTGACCATGGGATACATTCAATAGATGAATTCTAACTCCTAAAGAGCTTGCAAATGTGAAACAAAATTAAGTGTTCTCAAAGAGAACAGAATCATTTTCCCCTAAAGTCTCATTAACTATCTCTACATCTTTTCTCTAGAAATGGGGGTCTCACTATATTACCCATCTATGCTCAAGGGGTCTGCCGGCCTCAACATGTCAAAAAAACCAGGCCATCAAAAGGCTCTTCATGTTTCTTTAACTTGACATTTTTTCAGTTTGGGGGAGGTAGCTGTAAAGGTCAATGCTAGAACCCTAAAACCACACCTATGAGCTCGTGCAGAAGCATCATTTTTTCTGTTTTCTACATGCCTGAAGTCTGGGGCTCTGTGATTTCCGTCTAACACACTTGTAAAGTAGAGCGAGCATCTCTTAACTGACATGGGGAACACACCAGTCATCCCAGTACTCGGGAGGTCAAACCAGGATGATGGCAAGTTCAAGGTCAGCCTGGAATACTTGGGGGGGGGAATAAATGGTGGGACAGAGAGGGAAAGGGGTGGGAGAGAGAAAGGGAGGTATACAGGGAAGGGGGAGAGGCAAGAGGGAGGGCCCCTAACACAGTAACACTAGTGAGTCCACAGCAACAGCCGTAAACACAACATCTAGTCTACGAACACCACAGCCGCAGTCTCAACAGATTCCCTAAAAACACGGTTCTGTCTTCTGTCTTACCTCAGCTTACAGTCGGCACAAGTGGTCACCACTCTGTTACCGGTAACAGGTGAAAAATACGCCGAGGCAACGCTCTTCGAGTGTCCAGTCAAAGAGATCAAAGGCTGGCTTCTCTTGGAATTCAGGCACCTCGCATCATAAACGTGAACGTCCCTGGGGCAGGAAGAGAAATTACCAGTCCAGCCCATGCAGTGAGCCCACAGAGGAAGCTCACTCTGAGCCTACGTTACACACTCAGACACCGACTACATTAAGAACTTAAGACAAAACCCTCCAATCTATAACTTTACAGACAGCGACTGGCATAGGAAAATAAATATTGGAAAAATTCCAAGATACAGAAGATCTATGTTACCTCAGGCACAGAGACTAGATTCTGGTAGGTTTTCAACATACAACATTTCCAAGTGCTGGGTGGTAGCGGCGCACACCTTTTCCTCACACTCAGGAGGCAAAGGCAAGTGGATCTCTCTGAGTTCAAAACCAGCCTGGTCTACAGTGTGGGTTCTAGAACAGCCATAGCTACCATTTTAAGACCCTGTCTCCAAAAAAAAAAAAAATCTCCAAGAAACAAAATAACATGAGCTGCCAAGTTCTAAGTCACATACAAGTTTTCTGTTTATTACGATTTTAAGTTTTCTTCTCATAAAAGTAGAAGCAAATACACACAGTGCTAAAGGGACACATGTGCTTTTTTGAACAGTTCCTCAATTTTTAAACCAAAGAATTCCTATTAAAAAGTAATTAGACTTGTAACATTTCTATGGGTGTGAAGAGGAATTACTTGGCCTCTGTAGAGCACACAAGTCAAATTGTGTCAAGGATAGTGGCACATGCTTTCAGTCCCAGCATTTAGAAGGCAGAGGCAGGTGGAACTCTGGACTACAGAGTGAGACCCTGTCTCGAAATTAAAAAGAAAAAAAAGAAATAAAGAAGGTCAAATATCTGATAAACTAAACTAAATCACGTGCTCATGACATTAAAAGGATTAAATCCTAACAGTGTTTGAAGAGCATAACTCAAGCCTGGCACGATAACAAACATCTATAATCCCAGCCTCGGATAGCAAGTGGGACCCCGTCTCAAAAAAAACCAAAAAAAAAAAAAACAAAAACACAAAACAGAAGAAAACAAACATACCTCAATCCTGCGGTGATAAAATACTGCCTGGATACTGGGTGGACATGAACAGTTCTTATTTTTCCCAAAGATGAATTAAAAAACTTCTCATAGGAAGTCCCAGGTGTCCGTCTATCCAGCAGAGACAGATGTCCATCCCAGTGTCCCACTAGCAGAGTGGAAGCCTCTTCTGCCAGGAAGTCGAAGGAGGAGGGGCTGCTCCCCTCATTTCTGTACACCTGGGGAGAAGCAGCAATCCGGTTACACCCCGGAGGCTCAGTGGGTCAAAGTGTTAACCACACAAGCCGATAACCCGAGTTCGATCCCTGGAACCCCGAGAAAAAGGTGGGTGAGGTGCTACACATCTGTACTTGGAGCACCCCAACCACGGCAGGAGGTAGAGAAGAGCTCCGGCAGGCGGGTGCAGAGCCAGCATAGCAGCACAGGACGGACGCTACCCCAAAAGTGGGGCGGCAACAACTGACTCCCCAAAGCTGTCCTCATAGCTCTGCATGTAGCCAAAGCTGGCCTGGAACTAATGATCCTCCTGCATTCTCTTCCCACATGCTGGGATTACATAAAATTTGAAACATGGTCCCTCAGTAACCCAGGCTGGACTCAAACTCAAGATATATAGCTAAAGGACTTTGAACTTCTCATCCTCCCCGGTGTTAAAATTACAAGCATGTGCCACTACACCAGCTTGTGTGGCGCTGAGGATTGAACCCAAGGCCTTGTGACTACTAGGCAGGCACTCTGACAACTGAGCTACATCCCTAGCACAGATGAAAATGTTTAATTTTCAAATCTGACATGGCAGCTCACACCTCACTTGGGTGGATCTCTGTGAGTTTGGCCAGCTTGGTCTACATAGTGAGTTCCAGGACAGACAGAGTTACAAACACCACAAGAGGAGAAAAAAATTAATTTTTTTTTATTCTGATTTCACTAAAAAAATAAGTAATTTGCTACAATCCTATTTGCCAAGGAAAACTGGGCCTAGAAGTCGAGCCTTTCATCCCAGGACTTGAAGGCTGTGACAGGAACATCACAAGTCCGCGTAAACCTACGTTATGTGACAAGGCTCTATCTCAAAAACACAAATTCAAACTTAACTATCTTCATTCTTTAATTAAATGAAAAAACCAACAAAGAGAAAAGCTCCCCCAGCTTGTAAAACACAGTTTAGGAATCCAGTGAAAAATGAACCGGAAGCAGCCGTCATTCCATACTACAGTAGTTATTAGAATAAATGTTTTTTAATCCTACTTACTTACTTACTTACTTACTTATTGAGGCAGGGTTCCTCTGTGTAGCTTTGGAGCCTTTCCTGGAACTCACTCTGTAGTCCAGGCTGGCCTCGAACTCACAGAGATCCGCCTGCCTCTGCCTCCCGAGCACTGGGATTAAAGGTGTGCACCACCACTGCCCGGCTTTCGAATCCTGCTCTCTGGCACTGAGACTGTAAGTGTATGCCATCATGAACAGAGGGGTTTTGTTTTGGTTTTAAGATTATCTATTTTAGCTGGGCGGTGGTGGCGCACGCCTTTAATCCCAGCACTCGGGAGGCAGAGGCAGGCGAATCTCTGTGAGTTCAAGGCCAGCCTGGTCTCCAAAGCGAGTTCCAGGAAAGGCGCAAAGCTACACAGAGAAACCCTGTCTCGAAAAACCAAAAAAAAAAAAAAAAAAAAAAAAAAAAAAAAAAAAAAAAAAAAGATTATCTATTTTATCTCAAAATAAATAAATAAGAAAAAAAGATTTATTGTTTCGGGGGGGGGGGGGACAGTTATTTTGCTTGCATGCATGGCTGGATATACATGCATGCTTGGTGTCCAAGGGCATCAGATCTCCTGGAACTGGAGGTACGGATGGTTTAAGCCTCCATGTAGGTACTGGGAGCTGAACCAGGCCTCTGGAAAAGCAGCAAGTACTCTTAAGCACTGAGCCGTCTCTCCAGCCCCTGCACAGCAGCTCATATGGGTTCTGGGGACTGAACTCAGGTTCTCCTGGTTGTACCGAGAACTCTCTCTCCCAGCCCCAAATTTAACATGCTTTTTTTTTTTTTTTTTTTTTTTGGTTTTTCGAGACAGGGTTTCTCTGTGTAGCTTTGCGCCTTTCCTGGAGCTCACTCGGTAGCCCAGGCTGGCCTCGAACTCACAGAGATCCACCTGGCTCTGCCTCCCGAGTGCTGGGATTAAAGGCGTGCGCCACCAACGCCCGGCTTAACATGCTTTTAAAAACAGGTACTACAAGATTTTAATCCCAGCATTCAGGGAGGCAGAGACTGTGGATCTCTGTGAGTTCGAGGCCAGGCTGGTCTACAGAGTGAGTTCCTGCAGGACAGCCAGGACTATAGAGAAAGATCCTATCTCAAAAACAAAACAGACAACGAAAGTCTAAGCACCCAGATTCCTTCAACCATTCTTTATTTTTTTCCTTTTCTGCCATGTTGGAAATCAAACACGGTTATATGCATGTTAGGTAAGCACTCTATCACTGAGCTAAACCTCTGGACTTCAAGTGGTCTCAAACAGACATATATTCCACCAGAAAGGCCTTATCCTCAAGAGATGGTTAAAAATAAAACCCTTCTGGTGTCTGTTTCTTGCCAGAGAACACAATATCACTAATACCTGTTGTCCATTCTGACATTTGACCCATTTGCTGGGTCAAAACGACTGAGCTAATCTCTTTACCATCTATGTTAGTTAGAAGTGTGCTGGGAGAGAGGTGGAATGGAGCTCAGTCGAGTCGGCAGAGCATTTACCAGGACACATAGATCACTGGGTTTGATCCTAAGGACTGCATAAACCGGGCATCATGCTGCATACCTACATAATAACGGCATTTGGGAGAGGGAAGCAAGAGGACCAAAAGCTCAAGGTTAGTCTTGGCTACATAAGGAATGTCAGGTCAACTGTGTATGAGACTTTTTTAAAAATGGGGTTTGGCTCAGTAGTAGAACAGGGTTTCTCTGTGTAGCTTTGCACCTGTCCTGGATCTCACTCTGTAGACCAGGCTGGCCTTGAACTCACAGAGATCCACCTGCCTCTGCCTCCCGAGTGCTGGGATCAAAGGCGTGCACGACCACCACCCGGCAGTAGTAGAACTCTTATCTAGCATATTCCTTGGCTCTGAATCCAATCTCTAGCATGCACACACACACAAAAACAAAGTTAAATCTTAGCTGGAAGACTATAGAAAATTCTATTTTATTTTATGTAGTTTATGTGTTGTGGTATAGACCAAAGGTTTGGAGTATATATAATGTAATGAATGTCCATAAACAAAAAAATATTCTAATATTTTTCCCAAAATGAATATGCACAAGGCTCAAGCCTAGAAACAGTTCAGTACTTTTACTCAAAAGCTTTCTTTTCCACAAATAAAACAATTATATAACAAGAATATGGTGGCATGTGCCCACAATGTAGTCCCAGATATTCTGGAGGCAGAGGATGGAGGATCACCAATCAGTTCAAAGCTAGCCGGGGCTGCTTAGTGATACCCTACCTCAAAAAACAAAACATAATTAATTTATTCACACTAATTCAATTTAATTTTCATGACAACTCTGTAAGACTATCCCATTTCATAGCTAAGGAAATGGAGGCACAGACATTGAGTAACTTTTAAAGGTCAAACCTAACTGATAATAGACGGTCTATGGCTTGAACTTAGTCCCTAAACTGTACAACAAACTTCTCTCAATCTGACTGATACAGGAATCAAGCGTACCCTTTAAGAAATATTCCAGAATATCATCTGATGTCAGGTTGTAAACACATTAACATTTACCTCTTCAAAAATGCCACTGGAAAAGTCCCCACATCGCAGTGTGCCATCGTAGCTCAGTGACAGTAGGTGGGCTGGATTGGTGGGTGAGAAGTAAAGACAGCTAACGGGCTGACTGTGGGGATAAAAAACATATATCTGATCTTCACATTGCTGGGTCTGGAAGAAAGTTGGAGGTGAGGGAAAAGACAAAACTAGTGAAAAGTAGTAATGGTTGCTATGTCTTCATATCATTAAAGAATTAACATAGGAATTATATTGAGTCTTTAGTCTAACTACACTCACTCTCCCAGACAGACAATCAGAACCTTTTAAGAGCATGTGTATGCGTGTACAACACACCCATATAGAGGCTATGACACACATGTGTAAGTCAGAGGATACATTGCAGTTGTCAGCTCTCTCCTTTCACATGAGTTCAGGTCACCAGGCAAGCATCTTTACCCTCTGAGCATCTCACAGGCACAGAATCAACAACTTTATATTGGAATTTTTGTTTCCTCATATTCAGTTTAACAATACCCAGCCACATTAATTTCACATGCCCAGCTTTGGGCAACTATCAAACTAGTTTCTTCTTAACAGAGGCAACAAAAACCCTGCATCTGCCAGTTGAGATGGCATGCACCCATGATCACAGCTACTCAGAAGGATCACCTGAGCAGGTGGTGTTTATGGCTAATCCAGGAAACACAGCAAGACCTCCCCTCAAAAAACAAAACAAAATCCTCTGGAGAGCTGGCTCAGCAGTTAAAATCATTTGCTGCTCTTGCAGAGAACCCGAGTTGGATCCCCAGCACCTGACAACATATAACCATCCGTAATTCTAATGCCAGGGAATCTGTTGCCCTCTTTCAGGAATGCACCTGGTGCACACACATACAGGCAGACAAAACACCCATACATGTAAAACAAAAACAAAATGTAAAAAAATTTTAATATAAAAAGTATGGGTTATTCGCTGGGCAGTGGTGGTACACGTCCTTTAATCCAAGTACTTGGGAGGCAGAACCAAGCAGATCTCTGTGAGTTTGAAGCCAGCCTGGTCTACAGAGTGAGATCCCAGACAGGCACCAAAACTACACAGAGAAACCCTGTCTCAAAAACCACCACCACCCCAGAAAAAAAAAGTATGGGTTATTCAATATCAAGTGGTCATCTCTGAAATCATATACATAAAAGTAACATAAGAACTGAGTGCATTATATTAAGAAGATATATGCATATCTATGTAACAACAATTAAAGAAATAGAGGCCATGAATTTGAGAGCAAGGGGAAATGGGAAAAGTTGGAGAGAGGTAAGAGAAAGGGTAAAATTATTTTAAAAAATGTAAAAATACAAAGTATGGGACAGTGAGATGACTCAGAAGGTAAAGGTGCTTGTCACTAAAACATATGCAGGCAAAACACTCGTACACATAAAATTATATTGCCACTAAAGACACACGCAGGCAATACATCCATCTACATAAAATTATAAAAAAGATACTTCAGTTCTGAGCAGCAATTCTTTTGTTGTTGTTTTGTTTTTGTTTTTCTGAGACTGGGTCTCTCTATGCAGCCCTGAATGGGCTGGAACTCAGTAAGTAGACCAGGCTGGACTTGAACTCACAGATCCACCTATCCCCACCTCCCAAGTGTTGGAATTAAAGGTGTGAGCCGCCATACCTGGAGCTGATTTTTTTTTTCTTTTAAGATTTATTTTAGAGCCAGGCATGGTGGGCATACCTTTAATCCCAGGACTGGGGAGGCAGAGGCAGGTGGATATCTGTGAGGTCAAGGCCAGCCTGATCAACATAGCCAAGTTCCAGGACATCCAAGGACTATATAGAGACCCTGTTTTTTTTTTTTTTTTTAAAACAAAAACAAAAACAAAAAAAAACTTATAATTTTATTTTATGTATACATGAATGTCTGGTACAGGAAAAGACCAGAAGGCATTGGCTCCCCTGGAACTGGAGTTAGAGATGGTTGTGAGCTGCTCTGTGGATGCTGGGAACAGAACCTGGGAACTCTGAAAGAACAGCAAGGGCTCTAAACAGCTGAGCGAGCTACTATCCAGCCCCATGATCATCAACTCTTTCGTCAAGCTTTTCCATTCTGAAATATTTTTTCCCCTCAAGAGCTAGGGAACAAACCCAAAGCTTCCTGCATGCTGGGCAAACACTCTACCAACTGAGCTATATATACAATAACAACAACAAAATTATAAATACACAAAAAGGGGCTGAGGATGTAGCTCCGTTGATAGAGCGCCTGCTCAGCATATACAAAGCCCTGGCGCGCGCGCGCACACGCGCGCGCGCACACACACACACACACACTTTAAAAAGTTAAACAGGCTAGAGAGATGACTCAGTGATTAAGAGCCCTTCCAGAGGATTCAGGTCAATCCCCAGCACCCACATGTCAGCTCACAACAGTCTGTAACTCTAGTCGCAGGGGATCCAACACCCTTTTCTGACTTCTCTGGGCATTAAACATGTAATGTAGTGCACAGGCATACATTTAAAAAAGAAAGAAAGAAAAACAAACTCATAAACATAAACTTTTAAAACTAAAATAACAAATGTAAAAAAAAAAAACTTTGAGGTGTCACACTTTTAATACTGGAACTTGGGAAGAGAGGCAGGCTGAGCTCTGATTTCAAGGCCTGCCTGGTCTACATAATTGTCTCAAAAATAAATAAACCAACAAGACATTAAGAAAATAATACAACATGAATATGGAGAAAACATAACCTTCAAATCATAGCAGACCCTATTTTGAACATAATTTAAAAACTTACTTTTCATATGCAAATTTTTTCACATATACATTAATGTCTCCTGCCAGATAATTTATGTCCAGATGGCTAAAGATACTCAAGCTAAAAATGTTAGTTCTATAAAACAAATTTAAATTCTGCCAGATTTCTAAAATTTGGAATCATGAAGCACACAACTACAAATCTCAGCAACATTTATAAATAAATGTTCCAGGCTATCCTCTTTAAGACAGCTCCTTCAGGCAGACTTTACATCAGCTCCCAAAAGGTAGTGTCAACTTACCAAATCCCAAAGTCCAATTTGCCCAGACTTGGCCCCGGCTGCTACCAAGGTCCTCACTTCTGATGGATGAAGGGCCACAGAGGAGATCGCACCTCTGGTCACTTTACGAACAGTAGCTTCACTGATGACCATACCACTTAAGTTGGTTTTGTAGCTACAAAAGTTGGTAAGTTAAAGATAAAAACAATCTCAATAGTCCCAACACGTGAAATATAACTCCAAAAAGAAAGAGCACAACTAGTAAATTCTGGCAATACCCAACTTCCTATGACAAAAGACACCAAATAAATCAAGGTTATCATTTTCCAACTATAAAAGTACTTCTGATAATTTTTTTTTTTTTGGTTTTTCGAGACAGGGTTTCTCTGTGTAGCTTTGCGCCTTTCCTGGAACTCACTTGGTAGCCCAGGTTGGCCTCGAACTCACAGAGATCCGCCTGCCTCTGCCTCCCAAGTGCTAGGATTAAAGGTGTGCGCCACCACCGCCCAGCTCTGATAATTTAATGATGATATCAAAACTTAGGAGGCTAGAATTAAAGCATGACATGACGGGGCTGGGGACGTGCCTTAGCAGGGGCAGCCACAGAGGAGTATGCTCTCTGTGCACACAAACTGCTGGCACACATACTTCATATGAGTTCATAGATTTTAACAAGAAAAGATTTTAAAGAAACAATTCAATAGTGCATAATAAAAACCATAAGGATGTCCCTACTGTTTGACTCATTAGTCCCATGTCAGGAAACCTAAGAAAAGAGTCTGCTTTTATGTATGCACATGCACTTACACACACACACACACGCACGCACGCACGCACGCACGCACGCATGCATGCACGCACGCACGCACGCACGCACACACAAACAGAAACTCCAAACACCAAATGAATAAAAGTGTGCTCTAATAAATGAGCAAATACCCAAGAAAAAAGGCACAATGTGAAACTATATATATATATATTAGAACATAAGTAAAATATGAATTCACGGGAGCTGGAGAGATGGCTCAGCAGTTAAGAGCACACTGGCTGTTCTTCCAGAGGTCCTGAGTTCAATTCCCAGCAACTACATGGTGGCTCACAACCATCCGTAATGAGATCTGGTGCCCTCTTCTGGCCTGCAAGCATGCATGTAGGCAGAATACTTGTATACATAATAAATCTTTAAAAAAAAATTGTGAATTCATTTGTTCAGCATTGAATATATACTATCTGCCAAACAATGTTATGGTGAGATAAAGTCTCCACCTTCATAAAGTTTCTACCCTGTGTCAGGCCAGGCCTACTACTGAAGGCCTGTAACCTTAGCAACTTAAAAATGAGCCTGACTTGCCGGGCGTTGGTGGCGCACGCCTTTAATCCCAGCACTCGGGAGGCAGAGCCAGGCGGATCTCTGTGAGTTCGAGGCCAGCCTGGGCTACCAAGTGAGCTCCAGGAAAGGCGCAAAACTACGCAGAGAAACCCTGTCTCGAAAAACCAAAAAAAAAAAAAAAAAAAAAAAAAAAAAATGAGCCTGACTGCATGCAGGCTTTAATTTTAATTCTCAACCTGACACTTGTGAAGAAAGACTATCTAAAACCCAGTTGGTCTGGGGGCATGTCTATGAAGAATTATATTGATTATATTGATTTATTTATTGATTATTGATTATTTAATTGATGTAAGATCCACCCAATGTGGTTGGCACTATTCCCTAGGCAGAGAAGCCAAAATTGTGTAAGAGTAGAGAATAGGCAGGGTATGGTGATGCACCCTTTTAATCCCAACACTCTCAAGGCAGAGGCAGGCAAGTGCCCAAGACCAACCTGGTCTATAGTGAGACCTTGTCTCAAAAAAAAAGAATGGAGAGCCAACATACTTTTTTGAAATACCTAAAAGAAAGCAGGGCAGTAGTGGCACATGCCTTTAATCCTAGCACCTGGGAGGCAGAGGCAGGCAGATCTCTGAGTTCCAAACCAACCTGGTCTACAGAACAAGTTCCAGGACAGCGAGGGAAATACAGAGAAACCCTGTCTCAAAAAAAAAAAACCTAAAAACAAACAAACAAACAAAGAATGGAGAAACCAAGCTGCCCATAGCATGCACGCATTAACTGTTTCTGCTCTCGACTGTGACTATGTGACCAGCTGTTTCCATCTCCTGCCATCTGGAAATTGCCACAGTGAAAGACTGTGACCTGAAACTGTGAGCCAAATACACCTTGTCTTCCTTGAATTACCTTTGTCAGAGTATTTCCTCGAGGCAATAGAAAATTAAACTAAAACACTAGGCTACAGAACGTGTTTAAAGTGGCCTGAACAACTTGGGGATACTTCACCTCAAAACAGGGCCTGGAGAGATGACTCAATGGTTAAGAACACTTACTACTATTCCAGAGGACCCAGGTTCAGTTCCTAGCACCCTCATGGCAGCTTACAATCAGTTCCAAGGGATTCGGTGCCCTCTTCCTGGTCTCTGTAGGCACCCAGGCACAACATGCACTACCCTCATGTACATGTAGGCAAAACATTCATACACATAAAAATAAGTATATTAAAATATATAAAGTGGTGCACGCCTTTAATCCCAGCACTTGGGAGGCAGAGGCAAGGGTATCTCTGTGAGTTTGAGGCCAGCCAGAATATGCAGTGAGACTCTGTTTTGAGAAAAGTAAATAAATAAAATAAAATAATATGTATGTCTAAAACATAGGGCTAGAGACATAGTTCAGTGGTAAGCACTTGCCTAGCACACTTAAAGCTTTAGTTTAACCCTTAACACTATGAAACAAGTGAGCAAGCAAACAATTGCCAGAATAGAAACAGTAGGAATGGATGATTTTTTCCACTACTTTCAAGGTTTCCTCTAATAGTATAAAATATATATTATAGCTTTTTTTAAAAAGTCCTATACAACATTTACTCATGAATTTTATGTTTATGAGTGCTCTGTCTTTAAGCACACCAGAAAAGGGCACCAGATCCCACTACAGATGGTTGTGAGCCACCATGTGGTTGCTGGGAACTAAACTCAGGACCTCTGGAAAAGCAGTTAAGTGCTCTTAACTGCTGAGCCATCTCTCAAACCCCTATACTATAGCTTTTCTACTGCTAGCATCTCAAAAAGTATAAAACAAAGGTCAAATATAAAACAAAGGCAAGGAATTTTAACTTACCTTTTAATGCTAGATAGTCCCTCCTTGGTCCTCTCCTTACTTGTCTGCAACATTGGAAAAGACCAAGGACTAAGTTCATATATACACAAAGAAATTTCCTTAGGTGATTCTAAAAGCTGTGAAAGCCTCCCAAGTGATACCTTGCTCATCTCGGCCCATGTCTTCAAAGATGCTTTGAACAGTTCATTGCTGTCATCCTGGTTTTCAGGAATCATTTCTAAGGGTCCAGGAGGTAACAAAGGCTATCAAAAAGAAAAGGCAAAAGGTTTTTTTTTTGTCCTAGAACATAAACTGAGAAGAGCCAGGGTTCTGGTTCTCATTTTCACTACTTTCAACATCAACAACAGTGGCACATCGTAGGCGTTTAAAAATGGTTGGCTACTCAAAACGGTGCATGGTGGTACCCACCTGTAATCCCAGCACTCAGGAGGCCCAGGCAGGGGGGATCATGAGTTTCAGGCCAGCTTCAGTTACATAATGATACTCCTAGACAAAAAAGGCTCAAAATTCATGCCAAAGCCTGAGATGTATCTCACTTGGCAGAATGCTTGCCTAGGAAGCATGACACAAAGCAGCTACGGTGGATTATACCTCTAATCTCAGCACTGGGAAGGTGGAAGCAGGATCAGAAATTCAAGGTCACCTTGAACTACATGGTAAGTTCAAGGCCAGCTAAGGCTACATGAGTACCTGTTTTTAAAAAAGCTCTATCAAGGGATCCTCTTCATTTTCATTTTGTCATTTTGTGTATGTGTGATGTATGTGCATAACATGTGTGTTCATGTGAATGTGGATGCACGCGCATATCACACATGCACAAGTCAGAACAGCCTCTGGTGTTGGTGGTCCTCATCTTGTTTTAAAACAGGGTCTCTACTGTTTGCCGCTACATACACCTGGCCAGCTGCCCACCAGTGTCTAGAGTTCTCTAGTCTCAGCTGCCCATCTCACTATGGAATTAAGTGCATAGTGCCATACCCAGCTTTACATGGGCTCTGGGGATTCAAACTCAGGTACTATTTGTACAGCAAGCATTTCTCCCACTGAGGCAGCTCCCCAGCCCAATCCTCACTAGTTTGATCATCTATTACACAGTATTAAACGCTACCACTTATTACTTACTAAACCCTTAACATAATATGAAGAAGTTTATGGATTCTACTTAATTTCACCCTTACAATATTCTATTGATATTTCTTTTGCTTTTTATTCTAGACACACTCTTACTATCTAGCTCAGGTAGACTCGAACTATGTAACCCAGCTCTCCTCAAACTTGTGACAATCCTCCTGCCTTAGCCTCCCAAACACGGAGATTACACATGTGATCCATACACCATTTTTTTAATGTAAAAACTGAAGCTCACAAGAACAAGTAATTTACCCCCAACTCCACAATTTCCTGTAGAAACACAGAGTATTACCCAGTGTTAACAACTCAACTCTGAAGTCTTAAGTCATACAATATCGAAGTATTAAATTAATAAAAGTGAAACATAACAAAAAAAAAAACATCAGTCTGGTTTCAAATACTTTCAATATTTGATTAAGCTAAATGCACTGTATTTGCACTTTTTCTTACATTTTCTTCCTCTTCTTCGAATGTAGGCTGTGCTGGAGCTGCTGGCAAGGGAACTCCCAAAGGGTCCACTTTCAACAATCGCATGGACCTTCGACAGCCAATCTCATTTTCTTTCTTCTTAGGCCTCTTTCTAACGGAGGAAAGGAAATACTCATGCTTTCTCACTGAATGGTAAAATGTATTTAGTAACTTGTTAAAGACTTTTTTATTTTTATGTCTATGTATGTGTGCCTGTGTGAGACCACGTGCACCATGTGTGTGCCTGGTGCCCAAGGAGGCCAGAGGGCATCCAATCACCTGGAATTGGAGTTACGGGTGCCAATGAGTCACTGCTGTGGGTGCTGGGAGCCAAGCCCAGGCCTCCATGAGGAGCAGTATATGTTCTTGACCATTCAGCCATCTCTCAGGTCCTGTACTTAGAAATTTTAATTTAAGGAACAAACATTTAGGAATGTGTACTATAGGCACATTCACACACTGTATAGGTAAAGAGACATAGCTGTTCTGGCTTTTTTGGTGTGTGTGTGTGTGTGTGTGTGTGTGTGTGTGTGTGTGTGTGTGTGTGTCGTGTGCTTGTTTGAGAACCACATGCATACAGGGCCCACAGGTCAGAGAAGGGTATTAAATATCCTGGACCTAGAGATTCAGGTAGTGGTGAGCCTCCCAGTTCAACCGCAGGAAATCAAACCTGAGCATCTGCAAGGGCTTCAGGTGCTCTGAAACACCGATCTATCATCTCTTCGCCACGCTGGCTTTAATAAAGTCTCAAAAAAATCTAAACCGAAAAGCTTAATGTGAAGAAGTAAGAGCCATTAAATAAAGCATGTCACACACATCTGTCAGAACGTGGTCAAAAGAATGACATGTGGCCGGGCGGTGGTGGCGCATGCCTTTAATCCCAGCACTCGGGAGGCAGAGGCAGGCAGATCTCTGTGAGTTCGAGGCCAGCCTGGACTACAGAGTGAGTTCCAGGAAAGGCGCAAAGCCACACAGAGAAACCCTGTCTCGAAAAAACAAAACAAAACAAAAAAAAAAGAATGTCCTGTGATGAACCATGTCCTGGCAAACCGTGAGAGCGGCTCCAGGAAAAAAGGCAGAGGTACATTTGTTCCCTGGATTGTTCTTAGATGAGATTTCATGCCTCCGGGACAAACATTTACATTCAATTTATAAGACATGTTTATTCTTGTTGGAGGTCAGAGCACAGCTATGGAGCCAGTCTGGTCAGTGTGCCCTGAATCTGATATGGCCTTAAGCCTTGCTTTCCTGCTTTCTCAGATATAATCTACAGTACGTGCCGGGCAATTCTGTTTCAATTACTGTCCTGAGAAAATTTTGGGAATGAGCTGCTCTGTTAATAATTAGTATATGCTTACTGATGTTTATTTACATGTTTTTCTGACATGTAACTCAAACAAACAATCTTCCCTGGATCATTGCTTTGTTATATTTGTGTATAAAAGTACACCGAAGGGTTGGAGATTTAGCTCAGTGGTAGAGCGCTTGCCTAGCAAAGCACAAGGCCCTGGGTTCGGTCCTCAGCTCTGAAAAAAAACTGAAGTAAGGTTGTCTACAGCATTAGACTGTAGTCCACCCCATTCTTTCAGGTCCTCAGATCCCAGGTCCAGCAGACAAGATCTGCAGAGTTCGGCTAAAGTAGCCCCATCTCTAATAGAATAATGCCAGGTATAGTGGCTCACACTTGAAACCCCAGCAAATGAGAGACAAAGATAGGAGGATTTCCATGAGTTTGAAAACAGCCTGGGCTACATAGTGAGTTCTAATACACCCTGAGATACACTGTGAGTCCCTCTCTCAAGAGGAAAACAAAACAAAACTGGGGCTAGAAAAATGGCTGTGTGGTCAAGAGCACTTGTTATTGCAGAGGACCTGGGTTCAATTCTCAGCACCCACTTGGTGGCTTACAATCATCATTAACTCCATCTTGGGGACCCAAACCTTCTCCTAATCTACTCAGGCACCAAGCATGCATGTGATACACAGACATACATGCAGGCAAAACATTCATACACATAAAATAACTACATCAAAAAAACTAATTAAAAAAAGAACACAGAATCTAATAAAACAATATGCAACCATAAAAGAATGAAATATGGCTTAGGATGTTATCTCCATGAGAAAATGCCTTTGGCCCCTAGTCTTCATGCACACTTGCAAATACATAAATACACACACACACACACACACACACACACACACACAGCAATTCACTAAAAAATGTGGCAAAACAAAAAAAGAATAAACAAAGAAAAGGGGGTGGGAGGGGAAAGCTGAGAAAAGAGATGCTTCTTAAATTACTTCCAAAAACTAATATATAGCATTGATAGTATAGCTCAGTGGTAGAGCACTTGCCTAGAATACATGAAGTTCGATTTGATCCACAGCAATATTTAAAAAAAAGAAACACTAGTGTATGTAATAATTTACATGATCATATGACCTACATGGGAATCTACTTCTGAGATTCCCCACTCATCTAGGATTTTTCAGGCTACAAACAATGGCTGGAGTGCAGCTCAGAAGTAAAACACACTCACCTATTACATGTGAGCCCCCCCACACCTCTGGTTCCAACCCAACAACAACATGCTCTGAGAAAAGCGCTCTTCATAATAATGAAAATGTGGACACTAACGGTAGAATAAACCATAGAAAGATAATAGAAAGAAAGTGCTGTCATTCCAGCTCGGAGGCAGGAGAACCACAAGTCTGAGGCCAGTCTGAACTGCAGTGAGATCCAGGTTAACCTAGGCTACATAGTGGCACTCCATCTTAAACAAACAGGGCTGGGATGGCTCAGCGGGTGGTCTGCAAACATGAGACCCTGAGTCTGAATGCCCACACCACACAGAAAGCTAGATGTGCATGCACAGCCTGTAAGACCAGCACTGGAAGGTGGAAACAAGGAGATCCCAAGAGCCAGCTGGCCAGCCTAACCCAAAAGAGCTTCCAGTTCAGTGAGACACTGTCTCACACCAATAAGGTGGACAATAAGAGGAAGACTCCCAATGTCCTCTGCATGCATGCATGCATTCGCGAAAGCATTTATACCCATACACTCACATGCATGCACCACATATACACATAGTACAAACACAAGCATGCACAGACTAACAACATGCATGGACACACATACACAAGGGGGTGGGGTGGGGATGGGGATAACATATCTGGGCCAGCAAGATGGTTCAGTGGGTATGGGGCCTGCAGCCAAGGCTGGGACCCACATGATGGAAGAAGTTCCAGCTAACCTGGAGAAGTTCCAGTACAGCCAGGATGTATATGTGTGAGTGCCTGCATGAGTTTATACACCACCATGTGTATTCAAGAGTCCCCAGAGGCCAGAAGAGGGGACTGAATGCCTTGGAACTAAGTTACAGGCAGTTATAAGCGGCCATGTGGGTGCTAGGAACCAAACCCAGGTCTTCTGCAAGTTAATCCACTGAGCCACTGCTCCAGCCAAGGTCTGTTCAATTTCAAAGGCTGTATTCTCTCTATTGTACAAACCGCCACACTACCAACTTGACACGACCGCCTCTATGAGCACTAAGTGCCAGAACCTTCAGACTCCAGTGACTTCCGAAGAATCACCCATCTTTGCTAACAATAAAATATGCAAACTAGGCATGGCGGCATGTGCCATAATCCCAGCACTTGATGGGTGGAGGCAGGAAGATAAGAAGCTTGAGGCCAGCTTGGGCTACAAGTCAATGTCTCAAATTTAAAACCCCCAGCAAAATATCGTGGTCTAGTCAACGTGAAGACCATCCTTTACCTCTTTGATTCAGTCGGCTGGCTCTTCTTTATCATTCCACGGAGCCTTGCAGCTGACTGAAAAGCACATAAAATATTCGTTCACATAAAAATGCTACCATATAACTACACTGTCTACTCATTAAAGTAGTAAGTATTTGCTACTATATCCAGGCTTATTTAGGAAATATAGATTTTTTTAAGATTCAGTACTTATTCTTGGTAATAGACATGAGATAAATACCATAAATAATAAAAGCACCATCTAATATATTGGCATTCTGGTACCTTGAGCCAAGCTGCCTGTGAGTTCACATGACTAAACACAGGTTCAGGAGCACAGCACTTGCCTAGAATGCACAGGCTTGGTTTTAATCACAGCATTGCAAAAACAGATTTAAAAAACTAATAAGCAAAGTGAGATGGCTCACACCTATCCCAACATTCAGGAGGCTGAAGTAGGACAAATAAATGTAGTAAGTTCAAGGCCAGCAAGGCTACATAGCAAGACTGTCAAAAAAATAAAAAAATAAAACAGTAAGAGCCAGTGAGATGGCTCAATCCATAAAAACGCTCGCTGCCAAGCCTGATGCCGTGAGTTCACCAGGACCCACACGGGGGCAAGAGAGAAGTGATTCCCGCAAGTTGCCCTCTGACCTCCACGCATGTGCCATGGCACGCGGGTGCACCCGTGCACACCCATGTACTCTGCCTTTCTCTTCCTCTCTTTCTCAAAATTAAATGTTGATAAGAAAATCAAAAAATAAGACATGGGCTGAGCATGGTGGCACATTCCTCTAATCACAGTATTTGTGAGGAAGAAGTAGGTGGATCGCTGAGTTTGAGGCCAGCCTGATCTACATAATGAGTTCTAAGTCAGCAGAGTTACATGGTGAGACCTCAAAAACAAAAAAGATGAAACAGGTTCACATATAAACACATATAAAAGGCATACACCCCTACACATACATATACAAACCACAGAATTCAATCTATAGTGCTAGAAACCTATTTGGACATTTTCCAGAAAAGTTATAGGTTATATTTTTCATAACTAAAATTACAACTTTTTAAAAAAAGATTTTGTTGTTGTTGTTTTTCTAGATAGAGTTTCTCTGTGTAGCCCTGGCTATCCTAGAATTTGCTTTGTAGACCAGGTTGGCCTCAAACCAGAGATTCATCTGCCTCTGCCTCCCAAGTGCTGGGATTAAAGCTATGTGCCACCACCGCTCGGCTTTAAGATTTATTTTTATCTCACATGTATGAGTATTTTGCCTGCAGAGGCCAGAAGAAGACGCCCCTAAAAGCAGAATTACAAACATTTGAGAGTCACCACATGAACGCTGGCAACTGAACCTCCACACTGGAAGAGCTCAACAGAGTCATCTCTCCAGACTCTCAAATTGTAGTTTTGATTAATTAAAATCACAAGTAGACTATATAAAGTGTTTTCTTTCTTTTTTCCTGTGGTACAGGCTAGCTCTGAACCTGCTATTTAGTCAAGGTTAACCCTGATCTACAGAGTGAGACTTTGCCTCAAAAAAAACAAAAAACAAGGCCAGGTATGGAGCACTGAGAGAGAGGCAGAGACAGGCTAATCCCTGGGACTCAATGACAGCCAGCAGAGTCTAACTGGCAGGTACCAGGTTCCAGTCGAAGATCCTGTCTCAAAAACAAGGCAATGGCTCCTGAGAACAATACCTGGATTGACCTTTGACTGCCAAACATCTACATACCAAAACAGTGAAAAAAGATGCCTACAGTCAATTAAAAATGGTAATATCTATTAAGAAACATGAACCAGGCTGCATGGGGATATTACTCACAGGTAGAGCTTGCCTAGCATATACAGATCCCTGGATCTGATCCAGCACAGCCAAAGAAAAAGAAAAAAATACAAAAATCAGAACATGATTCTTCAGATTTATCCTACATCTTCTTCTTTCAAAGAATTAAATATTAAGGGTCTGGAGAGATGGCTCAGCGGTTAAGGGCACTAGCTGATCTTCCAGAGGCCCTGAATTCAATTCCCAGCAACCACATGGTGGCTCACAACTGTCTGTAGCGGGGATCTGATGCCCTCTTCTGGCATAAAGTTGTACATGCAGATAGAGCACTCATACATTAAATATATCTTTAAAAAAATTATACATTAACTCCATCTGGGAACCTCTTGGTTAATATACTTTTTTAAAGAGCTTTACAAGCTTCTTTTATTGTTCTTGTTTTTTTTTTGAGATAGTTTCATGTATCCCAGTTTGGCCTCAAACTTACTATGTATGACCTTGAAATATTATTGTCCAGGGGCTGGAGAGATGGCTCAGCAGTTAAGAGCACTGACTGCTCTTCCAAAGGACCTGAGTTCAATTCCCAGCACACATGGCAGCTCACAACTGTCTGTAATGCCAGTTCCAGGAGATCCAATGCCCTCACACAGTCACACATGCAAGTAAAACACCGATATAATAGTCTACTGTCCAGCCTCCACCTCTCAAGTTTGGGGGACACAGCGTGCAGCACCCACCAGCAGGCTTACAAAAGTGTCTTAACAGGAAACACAAAGAAAAACAAGCAGCCTGGTGGCAGTGGTGGTGCGGTGGTGGTGGTGGTGGTGCATGCCCTTAGGCAGAGCAGGAGTTCAAAGCCAGTCTGCAGTTTGAGGCCAGCCTGATCTACAGAGTGAGCTGCAGTACAGCCAGGGTACAGAGACATCCTGTCTTGGATGGAGAAAGGAAGGAAGGGAGGGGGGGAGGGAAGAAGGGAAGAAAGAGAAGGAAAAAAGCAAAGCAAAGCAAAGCAAGCTGGATGTAGTGGTGCGACCCTTTAATCTCAGCCCTCAGAAGGCAGAGGCAGACATGTCAATGTAAATTCCAGGCCAGCCTGATCTACACAGTGAGTTCCAGGGAGACTGTCCCAAAATAGGAGGAGGAGGACAAAGACCACAAACCAACTGACCTTATACCAAGCATTGCTTGAATTTTGCCTCCCCTCATTTGAGGTGGAAAATTATCATCTAATTATCTCATCTTGGTTTTCATTACAAACTCCATACATACCTCAGATAACTGAAGGGAAGCAAAAAAGTTTGCATTTTCTCTGATGTTCTTCAACCTCTTCCTCTCATAAGGTGACAATCCTGAAAAATCATCCTAGAAAATATACAACAAAAAATCTGTCACTTCACACATTAATAGCAAAAGCAACGCACAAAAGCAGATTCCTCATTCTCTACCCAGACATTTCCCTTCAAACTGCACAGAACCTCTAATTGTTTCATCTTATCTTAACAAACAGCCCATAATCTCTGCTGGACTGGATATTAAGAGAATTGTGGGTGCACATCTTTGACCCCAGCACTTGGGAGCATGAACAGACAGATTTCTATGATTTGAGGCCAGCCTGGTCTACATAATTATTTCCAGGACAGCCGAGGGCTATGTAGAAAGACCCTGCCTCAAAAAAAAAAAGTAATCTAATCTAAGCGCCCAAATGCCATGCCCTTATAGCAAACTATTTCCTAGCAGCCAAACGTTATCTTTAGAGCTGGAGAGATGGCTCAGCGGTTAAGAGCACTGGCTGCTATTCAAGAGAACCAGGGTTCAATGCTTGCCTCTTATAACCAGTTCTGATGTACCTATTACACATTACACCTCATCAAAATTAACCAAAGGGGATGGGGGAGACATCACACAAGTTCCAATACAGATAAAAGACAAAATTCAAAGCTGTGGCACATAATCCCAGTACTAGGGAAGGTGAGGCAGGAAGCTACTACAAGTTCAAGCCCAGCCTGGTCTTATATAGTGAGACCTTGTCTAAAAGAAAAAGTGTTCAGAAGCAATACTGTAAAATGGTTCTCTGAATAAAACAGGACATAAGACAGTATATGGGGGGGGGCATTTGAAATCTTTGGTTTATAATGAAAGAAATTTTACAATTTTGCTCAAGTTTGGGCTGAACTTCCTACTTGAAGGGAAAGGGTGTGTACATAAGTGTGGTGTTACTGAATCAAATCTTAATGTTCCAAAGTCAGTCAACAGGCAATGGAAGTGGGGGAAGGCTTAAAGGTTGTCTCTCTTTGAGAGAGGGTCTCCCTGTGTAGCCCAGGCTGGCTTCAAACTCTCCCCACCTGCCTGCCTCAGTCTCTGGCATTCTGGGAGTGCTGGCATTATAGGCATGGTGACCCATGGTGGTAGGGAGTGGCCAGCTGGAATTATCTTTTGAAGCAGGCACAGCTGAATGCTCCACAATGGGAGTTGCTTGGCTTTGAGGATAGTCTTGTACAACTAAAATAAAAGGTATCTGAGGACCAGAGAGATGCTCAGTGGGCAAAGCGAATGCTACAGGAGCATGAGGACCTGAGTTCAGATGCCCAGCACCACATAAAGTCGGGCACGACAGCACAAGTCTGTAACCCCACTGCTTCAAGAGCAGAAATGGCAGACGCCAGGGAGGCTCACTGGCCATCGAGTCTAACCACAACAGCTGGGCTTTAGATTCAGTAAGAGATCGTGTCTACAAAAGAAAAAAGGACACGTTATGGAGAAAAGGCATCCTCTAGCCTCCAAACCCACCCACATAGTGAGTGTGCCTGCACACACAGCTGAGTTTGTAAGTCACACAATCAGAAAGGGGATCGTGAGAGGAGAAGAAACATCTTTCAAGAGATGAAGAATAGTGAGAATAACAAAACTGATTTAATAAGAAAGCAAAGAGGAGCCAGTTGGTGGTGATGCACACCTTTAATCCCAGCACTTGGGAGGAAGGGCAGGAGAATCTCTGTGAGTTCAAGGCCAGCCTGGTCTACAGATCGAGATCTGGGACAGGCAGAGCTGTTATGCAGAGAAACCCTGTCTCAAAAAAGAAAAAAAAAAAAAAAAAAAAAAAGGAAAGAAGAAGCAAGCAAAGAGAAGTGCAGAAAAGAGGAAACAGCTGTGGGAGGGCGACATGAAGGAGACAGTAAGAATGGAGGATAAATGAGAACAATAACACATATGTGTGAAGATGCCGTGATGAAACCCATTACTACACAGGCCAACCGAAAAGCAGAACCGGTAGTCGTCACACAGGCCTACAGTCCCAAGACACTGTAGCAACAAAGGAAAGAAAAGGAAAAGAAAACACCATAATCTTACCAGGAGAAAACATCAGACAACCCCAATTGAGAATCATCATGCAAAATAACTGTCCAGACTCTTCAAAGTGTTAGGGACATGAAAGACTGAGAACTGTTACAGACCACAGGAGCTGACAAAGACCTAATCCTGGCCACGGTAACGGAACCACAAAAGGAAATGCCTATGAAAGCTGTTGGAATCCTAACGGTTCGGTACGTTAGCTAACAGCACTGTGTAAAGATCAATTTCTTTGTTTGACAGATGTCCTATGACTGTGACATTAACATGAGGATAAGCTGAGTGGGAAGCACAAATTCCCTAGGCTTCTGTTTTGGAAGTACAGTTTGACTATGGAGCCCCATAGGCAGGCCAGACTCAAACGTGTGATCCTCCTGCCTCAGCCATCCACGTATTGGGACTATAGACACATACCACCCATGTAACTATATTTTTGCAGCTTTTCGATAGCTTGAGGTTATTACTTTTAAAATATCAACTGCAGCTACGGTGTGGTGCCCACGCTAAGGGTAACACTAACACATAGGAGGGCGAAGCAGGAGGATCAGAAGTTTAAGGCCAGCCTGGGCTGAGAACCTATCTCCAATTTTTCATTTGTTTGTTTGTTTTTGAAGCGAGGTTTCTCTGTGTAATCCTGGATGTCCTGGAACTCACTCTATACCAGGCTGACTTCCAGCTCAGAGATTCACCTGCTTCTGTCTCCCTGAGATTAAAGGCATGCACCACCACCACCCAGCTCAAAAATATTCTTTGATTAAAAAAAACAAAAAACAAAAAAACTGCTGGGTGTGGTAGCACACCTTTAAATCCAGCACTTGGGAGGCAGAGGCAGATGGATCTCTGAGTTCAAGGCCAGCCTGCTCTAGAGAGTGAGTTCCAAGACATCCAGGCCAACACAGAGAAAACCTGTGTCAAAAAAAACAAATAAAATAGGAACTAGGAATATAGTTCTACTGGTAGAGTGCTCACCTAGCATGAGCCCTGGGTTCAATCCCTAGAACAAACAGTATACAGCAGGTGTGATGACCTGCACCTGTACTCTCAGCCCTCAGAGGTAAAGGTAAGAGGATCAGAGTAGGCTGTCTCAGTCATTAAAGATCATGTGGCTTCAGGCTGGAGAGCTGGCTCAGTGGCTAAGAGCACTGACTGCTCTTCCAGAAGTCCTGAGTTCAATTCCCATCAACCACATGGTGACTCACAACCATCTGTAATGAGATCTGGTGCCCTCTTCTGGCCTGCAGGGACACATGCAGACAGAATACTGTATACATAATAAATTAATAAATCTTTAAAAAAAAAAAAGATCATGTGGCTTCAAAAAGGGTCTGAACCTGGAATATATGAGATGCCACCTCTAAAATAAACAAGTATTCAGCTGCTAAGAATTTTTCTTTTTTTTTTTTTTTTTTTTTGTTTTTCGAGACAGGGTTTCTCTGTGTAGCTTTGCGCCTTTCCTGGAACTCACTTGGTAGCCCAGGCTGGCCTCGAACTCACAGAGATCCACCTGCCTCTGCCTCCCGAGTGCTGGGATTAAAGGCCAGCCACCACCGCCCGGCCAAATTTTTCTTTTTTTTTAAATTTCTATATGCAGTGTTCTGCCTGCATGTGTCCCTGCAAGCCAGAAGAGGGCATCAAATCTCATTACAGATGGTTGTGAGGCACCCTGTGGTTGCTGGAAACTGAACTCAGGACGTCTGGAAGAGCAGCCAGTGCTCTTAACCTCTGAGCCAGCTCTCCAGTCCCCAAGAAGTTCTTTTTATTACATTTATCTATTCCATTTATTTATTTATGTGTGTGTGAGAGAGAGCTTACATGTAGAGGTCTCAAAGTTTAATTTTCAGGAGTCTGATTTCTTTCCACCATGAAAAAAGCCTTGGCAATCAAACTCACATCATCACCTTTGGCAGCAAACACCTTTACCCCCTGAACAATCTCACCAGCCACAAGAGAGACTGTTCCCGAGGTTGAGCTTTTTTGTTTCTCACTTGGAGACCAGGCTGGCACTGAACTTGCATCACCTCCCTGCTTCTGTCTCGGAAGTGCTGGGGTGAAGCTGTATGCACCATCACACCAAACCTGATGATCATTTTGTTTGGTGGTTTGTGGTAACAGAATATGAACCTGAAGCCTCGTTTGCTAGGCAAGCATTCTACCACTGAGCTATTTATCCCCAGGCCCAAGAAATTCTTTATGAAGCAATGGAGGCTCAGACCTATAGCACTGAGAGACTGAGGCAAAATAATCATCAAAAGTTTGAGAATAGCCTGGGCTACATTGTGAGTTCCAGGCCAGCCTGTGCTACTAAATGAAACCCCGCTGGAAGAATGGCAAGGAGAGAAGAGGTGGTCAATTCTTTACGAAAAACATTTAGTAGAAAGGTTGGAAGATAAAATTCACAAATGTTCTCAGAAAATAAAACAAAATTCTATACTTACAATTCAAAGCTCTCACAGATAATACGGGGAAAGAGGCTAGAAGAGTCAACACTACTCCTGACGCATGGCCAGCTTTAGTCACCCTTCCCCACAGACAGGCTGCTCGGGACAGCACTTGTGTGGCACCCTAAGCCCTGTGTTCAATCCTAGCACCGTCACGGTGAAGAAAAGAGAGCAGACTAGTGACCCGTGTGACTGACGTGTCATCTGAGCCAGGTACTGCAACCCCAGGTAACACAGAGGATGACACAGAGGACCAAAAGTTTCACGGCCAACCTGGGCAACTCAGTAAGACCCTGCTTCAAAATAAAAGGTGAAAAGGGGCTGCTTCAAAATAAAAGGTGAAAGGGGCTGGAAGGCTACCTCACTAGTACAGTGCTTCCCTAGCATGTTCGAAGCCTTAAATTCAACTCCGGGGAAAGAAATGTTGTATCTTAGTTTGTCTCTACACGAAGAAGAAAAGTGTATCTCAGTCATCCTCAGCACTGCTTAAACATCTCTACTGCTGTAGTTTCTACTCCTTATATCCAAGCAAAAATCAGCTTTACCTCAACCTCATATCCAGTAGTCTTAGTTTAAAAACATAATCTAATCCAGCAGTTCTGGAAGAACAGTCCCAGACCAATAGTTCAGTGCCTGTAAGAAACTGCTGGGCAGTGATGGCCCACGCCTTCAATCCTATCACTTCAGAGGCAGAAGGATCTCAGTGAGTTCAAGGCCACCCAGGTCTACAGAGTAAGGTCCAGGAACAGCCAGGAAATTTTCTGAAATCTCTGTCTTAGAAAATAAAAAAGAAACTAGCTGGGCGGTGGTGGCCCACGCCTTTAATCCCAGCACTGGGAGGCAGAGCCGGGCGGATCTCTGTGGGTTCAAGGCCAGCCTGGTCTACAGAGTAAGATCCAGGACTGGCACCAAACTACACAGAGAAACCCTGCACCAAACTACACAGAAAAACCATGCCTTGAAAAACAAAACAAACAAATAAATAAATGAAAACTATAGAAACAACCAGGCAAAGTGGTACATAACTTTAATTCCAGCACTTAGAAAAGGCAGGTGGATCTCTGCAAATTTGAGGCCAGCCTGGTCTACAGAGCTAATTCTAGGACAGGCAAGGCTACACAGAGAAATCCTGTCTCGAAAAACAAAATAATGATAATTAAAAAAAAAATTTAAGCGAAAACTAAACTCAATAAAATTTACATTAAATTAAAAGGCTTGCAAGATGGTTCATCAGGTAAAGGTGCCTGCCATCATGCCTGACAAACCTTTTGATTCCTATGACCTCCACACTCATGTCAGGGCACACACATGCATGCACACTCGTGTGCAGACACACACAAGCACATGCACACACAAAACATTTTTTTTAATTTACATTAGATAATAAAACAGATTTTGCTGGGGATCCTTCTCCACCTTAGCCTTCAGAACTTCTCATTTTAGAGTGAAAAGATAGTGAGAACCAAGCACACTCTTACCAGGCCCGGGAGGCCATCTTCATCGCTGCTTCCCATGTCCACACTGAGAGGCACGGATTCTTCCGTGCTCTGGAGTTCCAGCTTGGTACTTTCAGTATAAGCATCCAAGGATGGCTTCAGCAGAACGGGTTCTGCCTTGGAAGATGCAGCCTTCATCTTTGAAGTTAAAACCTTTCTACAAGTCTTCTTCCCGTCAGTCTTCTTATGAGCCACTGCATTGTTAGGATTATTTTCAAACGGGGATCTGGACAACTTCAATAGTGCTAGCTTGGAATTGCTGAGCGAAAATGGGGAAAGATAAACCTTTGCTGTTTTCCCTAAAGTTGTAGTCTGTATTGGTCTCAAAGAAGTATAAGCACTACTTCCAATTTCTTTATATTCATTCACCTATTGGGGCAATAAAAGAAAAGAGTGTTAGAAATCCCAGATCCTACACTCCTTACAAGACACTAAACAAATCTGTGTAAATAAGTCTAATTCCTACTTCATAGTGACAACATGATTCAAATTGATGGCCTGTTAGGCAATTTTTCCCTCCTCCAAAACCTGGATACTTAACTCTCTATCCTAAACAGAATTACTGAAGGCACATTTCTTAATCATAAGTCTGTAGCTGAAGTAATTAGGCCAAAGGTCAGATTCAAGTTAGCTATAATTGCTTAAAGCTGACAGTGACTGCTACAAAGCAAAGGCAGGGAGCCGGGGGAACCGGCCCCAAGACCCATCCCACGGTTTTGGAGTTGTTGTTGGCGAAGGAGAATGGGGTCTCACTACTAAGCTCTGGCTGGCCTAGAACTCACTATGTAGAACAGGTTGGCCTCAAACTCAAGAGTTCCACCTGTCTCTGCCTCCCAAGTGATGGGATTAGAGGCAAACCTACCGTTATTTCTGGAGTTGGTAGGAAACTTTCCTCAACACTTAACGATCTTAGTTTCTTTTAAGAAAAAAAAAAAAAAAGGCAGGGATCACAGCTTTTGGTTGGCGCCAGGTGCCAGTGTCTAGCAGATCCCTCCCAAGCCGAATCAGGTCTCACCTGCACCTGGGGACAATGTCTGGAGCCCGCCTTTTCCTCACCCTCAGCGTTGGACCCAGACATCTTGCTGCCCCTGAGCAGATGAGCTCTTCCCGCTAAAATCTAGGCGGGATTGGGCGGGGCCTCTCGAGACTTGGGCGGCCCCGAGGGAGGGGCCTCCGCGGCCCGGGAGGAAGAGCTGTCTGTACTCCTTGGGCCGTGAGACCTTGAGGCGCATTTTTTTGTTTTGTATCCTCGATCGTCACCGCTCTGCCCATTCAGACAGGATCTACAACTAAACCTGCAGCTCACCTCTCCAGTGGCTGACAGAAAGCTCTAAGGATCCGCCCTGTCTCCTGTCTCCACCCCCTAACCTAGAGAGCCATCTCCCGGGTTTTGGTTAATACAGCATCTCTCTATGTAGCCCTAGCTAGCCTCCTAATCCTAATGCCTCAGCTTCCTAAATGCGGGTTCCAGGATCCCAATCAACACTTAATTGGGTTCTGTAACATTGAGGCTAGTAGTTCCCGAGATCTGGCTTTGAAAAATACTGGCTCTTTAAGCTTAGAAAAACACCATACCGCTGCTTTGCAGCATGACCCTGAAAAAGATCCATACCCTCATAAATGCCATAAGGATCGGAAAACAAATGAGCATAAAAACCAATCAACAGCCTGGGAAAAATCACACAGTCGGTAAAGTGCCTGCATTAGGACCTGAGTTTGATTCCCAGAATCCAAACTAAAGGGCTGGGGTTATAATCCCAGCATAGGCAAGGCAAGACAAGTTGAGTCTTGAGGCTCCACAGCTAACCAGACTAACCTAAACACGGAGCCCCAGGTCCAAGAGACACTGTCTCAAGAACAACAGGGGCCAGAGAGATGACTCAACAGGTAAGGACACTTGCCACACAGGCCAGTGGTTTTATTTTGATTCCCAGAGCCCACACAAATACAATTTGTCACTGCTGTCCTCTGAGCTTCATAGGTACACCAAGGCACACCCCCATACACATCAATAATAATAGAAATAAGACTTCTTTAAAGGTGGACAGCTCCTGAGGAAAGACATCCAAGATTGGCCTCCAAGTGCATGCACACACACAAATGCCACAACCCTTTCCCCCAACCACCGAGATGTGCACACCACACACACACAACGTCAACATTCAGCCTTTACTTCTGCCCACTTCCTTGCAATACTACTACTGGAAAATTACACCTGACTGCTACTGTTTTCTTACATCGTAATTAGGGGAGCAGCTAAGCATGATGGCCCATGCCCATCATCCCGAACCTGGGATGTGGAGGCACGTGGATCAGAATTCAAAGTTGTCATTAGCTATAAAGGCAGTTCAAGGGAGGCAACTCTGTCTCAAAATAAGGGAGAAGTAAAGGGGGGAAAAAGTAAGCATTTGTGTTGCTTGTTTCTAATAGTTGATAATGCTGGTTTAAATTGCACATGACGGACTGGCGGTGGTGGCGCACACCTTTGATCCCAGCACTTGGGAGGCAGAGGCAGGCAGATCTCAGTGAGTTCGAGGCCAGCCTGGTCTACAGAGTGAGTTAGTGAGTTCTAGGACAGCCAGGACTGTTACACAGAGAAACCCTGTCTGGGGGGGAAAATTGCACATGACTATCTGTTCACCTGGTTTGGGTTTTTTTGTTTGTTTTATTTTGTTTTGTTTGGGTTTTGGTTTTTTGAGACAGGGTTCTTCTTTGTAACTATGCGCCTTTCCTGAAACTCACTCTATAGCCCAGGCTGACCTTGAACTCACAGAGATCCGCCTGGCTCTGCCTCCCAAGTGCTGGGATGAAAGGCGTGCGCCACCACCGCCCAGCCTGTTCACCTGTTTTTAACTAAAGAAAAACTACAGGTCGACAGTGGTGACAAAGGCCTTGTAATCTATACTCAGCACTGGTGTCACGGAGAAGCTAGCAAGCAGGAATCCAGTCAGTCCTGGGCTAGCAGGACTTTGCCTGGGGGCAGTGTTCTAAGAGGACTTTTAAAAGCCAAAACACAGGCTGGGAATGTAACTCAGCAGAACTGCTAGAACTCGGTAGAACCTAGAATGCACAGAGCCCCTGAATTCTATCCCCAGCACCACATAAAACCAGGCTTGGTGACCCACACCTGTAATCTCAGCTCTAGGCAGGTGAACGAAGGAGGATCAGAATTCAAGGTCATCCTCCATTACTTTGAGAGTTAGAGGCCAGGTGGGGATACATAAGACTATCTCAAGTTAAAAAGAAAGAGAGAGAGAGAGAGAGAGAGAGAGAGAGAGAGAGAGAGAGAGAGAGAGAGAGCCGGGCAGTGGTAACACACACCTTTAATCCCAGCACTCGGGAGGCAGAGCCAGGCAGATATCTGTGAGTTTGAGGCCAGCCTGATCTACAAAGTGAGATCTAAGGCAGGCACCAAAACTACACAAAGAAACCCTGTCTAAAAAAAAAAAAAAAAGAGCTAAAAGGCTCAGAATATGGGCATTACCTAATAAGATCTCCAAACACTGTCTTCCGTAAAGTCAGGACCTTATTAAGCCTTTTCTTCATATTCTCTTGAGTTGCCATGAACCAGAACAACTATCTTCCCATCCACATCCACTCCCTATGGAACTCCCTTCTCCAAGCTAAGCCTCACTGAGAACAGGCAAGTGTTCTACTACTGAACTGCACCTCTAGCTCAGAAACATACATTTCAGAGCTAAAAAGTTCATAATATAAAAATTCTGCGTCCAGCAAAGTGACTCGCCTGTGTGTGGAAACCCAGCTACTCAGGAATCAAGAGGGAAAAACATACAAAAACCAACTAGGAGGCAACACAAACAAACAAACAAACAAACAAAAAACCAACCTGCCTGGGCAATGGAGCAAAACAGTCCCGAAATTAACGGAAGAACAAAGATTTCTGTTTGCGCTCGTCCTTTGAGACCCTTCTAGTGCTAAGGTTTCGTCCTTGTTTCGTTAATTGAAAATCCTCACTACTCAAAGTTTGCCAATTTCCTGTCTTCACCCAGCAAGGGCCCAATTGTAGAAAACAAGTGAAATAATTTGATAATTATATTAGTAGCACCTTCAAGGTCCTCTTTTCACTCTGTAGACCAGGCTAGCCTCAATCTCTCAGAGATCCGCCTGCCTCGGCCTCCCGAGTGCTAGAATTAAGGCGTGTGCTCCAGCCAACAGAGGGTCCCTATAAGGGATTTTTTTCAGGCAGGGTCTCTGATGCCCAGGCTGCCTCCAAGACCCGGTAATCCTGTTTCAGCCTCCCACAGCCTAGGATTACAAACTTGATCCTCATATCCGGCTCACACTCTTTACACTTCGGAGCTTTTAACAACATGCACAAACAGCCCCTCACTATCTGCTCGGTTTCTTCAAAACATAACAAATAAAACCTTTCAGCCGAACCTTCCTGAGCCTTACCAAAACCCCAAGGAAGCAACTGCCCGCCAGAAGGAGCTTCCAAATCTTGAGAGGTGGAAGGCGGGAAACTTGCCTGCGGAGACGCGCAAATTTCAGTCTAGCCCTTTAAGCAGTCCCGCGCTCGGCGTTCCTCCCCAATCCCACAATCCTCTGCTTGTGTACTTCCGGTTCTTCTAGCTCTGCCGGAAGTCGTTTCTGTCAGTCGCGCAGCAGTGTCTGGCGGAGCGAGTTGGGAAACGGTGTTGTGTTCCTTGGACTTCGTTGCCGGGATTTAATCAAATTTTGGGGATCGTCACCGCAGCCATCACCATGTCGGTCCCAAGCGCACTCATGAAGCAGCCGCCCATTCAGTCTACGGCTGGGGCCGTCCCAGTTCGCAATGAGAAAGGTACTGGCTCCCCTCCCCTCCAGGCTGATCTGACCCTTTCAGCCTCAGTATCCCTCAAACCTGCCTTAGGTCGGCCATATCAGCCCTCATGACCCTGAAGACTTAGCCTCCGTTTCTTCCTCTGTCCCACCTAAATTCTCACCCCGTCGTGTAGCCTAGAGATTGGAGGATGTGGGGTCGACTTAGTGAGATCCTCTCTCAAAGTATAAAGGAGGCTGGAGAGGTGGCTCAGCGGTTAAGAGCACCTTCTGCTTGTCCAGACGACCCGAGTTCAGTTACCAGCACCCACATCAGGCGACTCAACAACCACCTGTAACCCCAAATCCAGAGAGATCTGACACCTCTGGCCTCTGCCGGCGCCCGCACATATCCACACACAGCATCGTTAAAAATAGGGCTACAGAGATGGCTCAGCCGTTAAAGCGAAACTCAACAACCAAAACAGTAACAAAAAATATAAGGAAAACGCGAGCTGAGGTCTTTGTGTGTATATCCAAAGCTACCTTTGATTTGCCCAGTTTGATGATAAGGGTTTCCTCATGTTATGAAATAATTTGATTTATTATTATTCTCTTTCTAGTCTCTGGAATTGTTTGTTTTGTTTATTTTCATGTATATGAATGTTTTGCTTGCGTGTATATATGCCACCATGTGGCATTCAGTACCCAGAGAGGCCAGATGAGAGCATGGGATCCTCTGGAACTGGAGTATCCAACTGTTACAGGCTGCATGTAAATGCTGGGAAATGAATCCAGGTCCCCTGCATGAGCAGCAGGTACTCGAAGCTGCTGAGCCATCCCTTCAGCTCCAACTTGTTGGTGTTTTAGAAGAGATATATGGCTCAGCATAAGAACTAGAGGAAAAGAAGGTAGAAATTGATAAAAATTAGAATATTGTTATGAGCAGGGTGGTGGTGGTGGTGGTGGTGCTGCTGCTGCTGCTGCTGCTGCACGCCTTTAATCCCAGCACTTGGGAGGCAGAGCCAGGCTGATCTCTGTGAGTTTGAGGCCTGGGCTACCAAGTGAGTTCCAGGAAAGGCGCCACAGCTACACAGAGAAACCCTGTCTCTCGAAAGACCAAAAAAAAAAAGGGGGGGGGGGTTGGGGATTTAGCTTAGTGGTAGAGCACTTGCTAGCACAAGAAAAAAAAGAAAAGGAAAAAAAAAGAATATTGTTATGTTGTAAAGGCTATCATAACATCTCAGTGGGAGGAGCTAGGGAGATAGATTTGCTTACTGTGCCAGAGTTCAGACCCCTAGCATCCATGTAAAAGCAACACAAGCTTATAACCCCTTGTAGTGAGAAGAGAAGAGAGGCAGGGTCTTTTAGGCTTGATGGCCAGCTAGTGTAGCTGAAACAGCAAACATCAAGTTCAGTGAGAGACTGTTTCAGGAGGAAAAAAAAAGGCTGAGTGTGATATCATACACTTTTAAGCACAGCATTCAGTAGGCAGAGGCAGACAGATCTCTGTAAGTTTGAGGCAAGCCTGTTCTACTTACCCAGTTCCCCATCAGCCAGGTCTGCATAGAGAAACCCTGTCTCTGAAAAAAAGGTGTTTGGGCTGGAGATTGGCTCAGTGTTTAAGAGTACTTGTTGCTCTTACAGAGGACTGTGTGGCTCAGTCATCCATAGCTCTTATTCCATGGATTCTGAAGCCCTCTTCTGACTTCTTCAAGCACCAAGCATGCACATAACATGCATTTATACATGCTTCCAAAACAGTCAGACATATAATAAATCTTTTTAAATTTTGGTTTACAAATAAGGTGGAAAAGGATAAAGGCACCTGAGTCACCTTCTAGCCCCTCTGCATCTGTATACATGTGCGTACACCACTCACACACACAAAGAAATCTCAGAGAGGTCTTTAAAAAAAAATGTGTGAGTGAGTTGGGCAGTAGTGGTGCAGGCCTTTAATCCCAGCAGAGGGAGCAGAGGCAGGTGAATCTCTGAGTTCAAGGCCAGCCTGGTCTACAGAGTGAGTTCCAGGACAGCCAGGGCTACACAGAGAAACCCTTTCTCCCAAAACAGCAACAACAAAACACACACACACAAAATGTGTGTGAGTGATATTGTTTTATGTTTCCACTTAAATTACTCTTGCTAATGTACTGGGCACTGTTACTAAGAATTTGTTTAATAAGAGTGCATTTGTTACTTTTCTATTGTTGTGATAAAACACATGACCAAGGCAATTTATAAAAGAGTTTATTTGGGCTTATGATTTTAGAGGATTAAAGTTCATGGAGGCAGAGCAAGGCGTGGCAGCAGAAACAGAAAGCTGAGGCCTCATGCTTGAACTGCAAGCACGAAACAGAGGGGGGGGGGACGAATACACAGGCACTGCTGTAGGACTGGTGCATGGCTTTGGAACCTCAAAGCTCACCCCTCGTGACATACTTCCTGTAACGAGGCTACTCCTCCTAAACCTGCTCAAACAGCACCACCAACTGGGAGCCAGGGGTCCAGACATCTGAGCCTGTGGGGGACATTCTCATTCAGGTCACCACTGAGGGCTGAGATGACAAAGCTTGAATTTGTAGGGGGATTTTTATGCCGTTTCGATGCTCACAGTCCCCTGCTTCATTGTCCCCAGGGTACCTCTTGATGTCTTGAGTTGGTATTCAGAGATGCCTTCTCAAGACATAGTCTTTATAGGAAAGCACTGATAGACAAATATGTAGTTGGATAATAGCTGCCGTATCCTCTTTAGACTCTGGTCCATTGGGAACTCTGGGTTCTATGTGCAAAGGCCAAGGGTTGAAGGGAATTGGGAAAGAGGTTACTGAAATATAAATTATCTTTCTTGTTCAGGTGAGATTTCAATGGAAAAAGTGAAGGTAAAACGTTATGTGTCTGGAAAGAGACCAGATTATGCCCCTATGGAGTCCTCAGATGAAGAGGATGAAGAATTTCAGTTCATTAAGAAAGCTAAGGAACAAGAAGCAGAACCTGAGGAGCAGGAAGAGGATTCATCCAGTGACCCCCGACTTCGGCGTTTACAGAACCGCATTAGTGAAGATGTGGAAGAGAGGTAATAACTAAGTTATGTTTTCCTGGACTGAGACCTCTCATGGAGATGACAGCCAATGCTGTGCTTACTGTGTGCCGTCTACTGTTCCACATAAGTTACACTTGCTACTTCTTACAATCTGTAGAACATCTTATAAGATCAATACTACATACCTGTATTACAGGTGAGGAACCAAGGCAGCAAAGGGTTAGGGAAGTGGCCTGACCAAAGTTACATAGCCAAGAAATGGCAGCTTCAGGAAACAGCTCTGTACTCGTAGGCCTAATCACTAATTAGCTTCTAAAAATAATAGAAAACAAACAAATAAACAAGAAAAGATAATAGAAAACAGCATTTGTTGGTCTGTGGCAGGAAGTCTTTTTACTATAAAATTATGTCATAAAATTTGAGAAACTGATTTTATCCATATAGTTTTTTGTTTGGTTTGGTTTATTTCTTTGTTTTTCAAAACAATGTTTTTTTGTTTGTTTGTTTGTTTGTTTGTTTGTTTGTTTGTTTCAAAACAAGGTTTTTCTGTGTAGCCCTGACCATCCTGGAACTCACTCTGTAGATGAGACTGGCCCTGAACTCAGAGATTCGCCTGCTTCTGCCTCCCAAGTCCTGGATTAAAGGCGAGCGACACCACCGCCCCGACATACAGTTGTTTCTTGTTGTGTTGTAGCCCAGAATGGCCTAGGTTGGCAGTGATCTCCTGTCTGTCTTCTCAGTACTGACATGACAGGTGTGAGCCACTACCCCTTGCCCTTCTACTTGCTCCAATGACCAGTAAGTAAAAATGACAAGTAGGAGGAAAGACATGGTGTGGTGTGTGGGCTCGTGTTGCAAAGAGAAACTTCCAGTTAGAAATCAGAGCAGGCAAGATATCCTGAGCTTTCACAGTTCATAATGTTTCAATTTGGGGGCATGGCAGGGTGTCTCAGTGTGTACAATTGTTTGTCATGTAGGCCTGACAACCTGAGTTCCATCATCCTGAAACAGACTCCCAAAATTTGTCCTCTGATTTCCACAAACATGCTGTGGTGCATGCGTATCTGCATTCATTCTTAAACTATCTGTCTCTATCTGTGTCTCTTATTTCTGATACATCATGAGCACTCACAATAATAAAAATAAAATTTAAAATTTTTAAATAAAAATTTTTTACAGACAATATGAGTCAAAACAGTTCCAGTTATTTATTTGCTTATTTATTTGTGTATTTGCCTTTGAGTTTTTAAGAATCTTATGTGGCCCAGGCTGGCCTTGAATTCAATGTCATCAGCTTCTAAGCCTCCTGCCTTCACCTCCAAAGTCCTGAGCATATACTCCATGCCTAGCCATTTATTTTATTAAATAGATAGATCCAAGTAACTTAAGTGTTTATGTCCTAACGACTAAACCACTTGAAAATTGTATGTCTACAAGAGAAAAAAATGTTTTACTTCATTCTTAACAAAACCAGTTCCTTACTAGTAACTCATTAGAAACTGCTGGATACTGCCAACTTCTCAACCTTGGAGTCAGCCTGTTCCTATCCACTTTCATGTTTAATTGCCGTGTATCACAGCAGCCACCAATCCCAGTTTCACAAAAATACTGTGCTGCTGGGAAGAATGTAATATGACCTAATAAAACTGTGAGCTACTTGTCATTTAAAAGATCCCTAGTGTGCCCCAAGATACTGCCTAAACCAGTGTTTTAGGCCCAATTTAACTATGCTCTGATACTCTGTTGTAGTTTATTGGGTTGTATGTATAATTTTTAAATTTTTTTGAAATTAAAATATAATTACATCATTGCCCCCTAACCTCTCTCCAGCACTCCCTTTACTGTCTCAAATTCATGGCCTCTTTTTCTTTCTTTGTTTGTTGTTGTTGTTTTTCTCTGTGTGTAGCCCTGGCTGTCCTGGAACTCCCTGTGTAGACCAGGCTGACCTCGAACTTCTGCCTCTACCTCCCAAGTACTGGGATTAAAGGCATGCGCCACCACCCTTCAGCCGCCCTCTTTTTCTTAAGCTGTTGATTCACATACACACACCTACCTAAATATATAAATTCAACCTGCTCAGTCTATTTAATGTTCCTTGTGTATATATGATTTCAGGGCCATTGGTACAGTAGAGTATATAACCAATTGGAGGCAGGGACTTTTCCCTGGGGAAACCTGTTTCTTCTACTCAGCATTCCTTAGTTGCCTGGAGTTCTTTGAATGGGGCTGGGGCCCTGTGAGACTTCCACCTTCTAAGTTAGTATGTCTATTGGTTTAGTCCTTGTTCAGGTCTTTTTTAGGCAGCCATATAGCTAAGAATTCATGGGTCTATAGCTTCCCTGAATTTTCTAGGACATACACTTTCACAGCAGACTTTCTGGTTGTCTGGCTCTTAAACTCTTTCTGCTCTCTCTTCTGTGATATTTCCCAAGCCTCAGGTGCAGGAGTTATGTTTTAGAAATTATTAATTGGGACTGGGTACCACATGATCACTTGTTCTTTGAATTTTGATTGGGTGTGGTTTTCTGTAATGGTTTTCTTCTGTTGCTAAAAAGATCTCAGTATAAATATTTAGAATGCAGTAGGAATTAAGCTGGTTTCGTAAAGTGGCAGTTATAGGTCCTCCTCCAAAATCCCTGGTCTCAGTAGCTGTGGGTAGTTGGCCAGGTTTCCAATATCAGGCATGTTTCCCTCTTGCTAAACAAGTCTTAAGTCCAATTAGAGAGCTCTTAGTTACCACCAAGATAGGTGCGTCATTACTGCACCCATAAGGGTGCCGTGCCATGCTGGTAGTTATTGTAGTTCAGAGGTGTCATAGCTGGGTAGGGCTTTTGGTTGCCTCCCTCCCTTTGGAAACTTGCATGGTGCCTTCTGGTACCCTGAAAACTAGTCCTCAGGGAGGGGGCATCCAGATCAGATACAGCTTGGATTCTCGATACCCTGTGTCCACAGTGCATGGTATCTTAGGCAATAATCACTTGCCTTCAAGCTCTGGGAGGCTACCAAGAGCAACAGTGATGGCCTATAATGTTTTGGGCCATCCCTGACCAACAATTTGAAAGGTGGCTTCTCGTGCCTGGTATTAGGGCTTTTATTTAAATTATGTAGGTATGTATATACACATAGTCTTATACGTGTTATGTCTAACTTTAGATAAATAGCAGTATGATTCTTTATGACTTTTTCAGACATTCTTACTGTTAACTGTTTCAGTTTCTTGAATCAGAACTTTAGTTTTTCCATCTTAAGACTTCAATATTAGGCAGGCAGATCTCTCTAAGTTCAAGGCCAGGCTGGTCTACAGATCATGTTTGAGGTCAGCCAGGACTACACAGGGAGAACAAGAAAATTCAATATTGCTCTGTGTGGTGACTCATGCCTGTTATTCCAGCACTAGAGAGGCCAAAGCGGAAGGATAGCCATATTTTAACTACATAGCAGGTTGCAGGCCAGCCTGGGCTAAAGAGTAAAACTCTTGGAGAGAGGGAAAGGGAGAGAAGCAGGGAGAAAAAGAAGAAAGGAAGCAAATGCAATTTCAGGACACTGCAGCCGAGCAAATGTAGTTGGTGTTTCCCTTCTCTTTTTGATACTAATAGTACACTTGGAATTCCACTTTTCAGATTGGCTCGACACCGGAAAATAGTGGAACCTGAAGTGGTAGGAGAAAGTGACTCAGAAGTAGAAGGAGATGCTTGGCGCATGGAACGGGAAGATAGCAGTGAAGAAGAGGAGGAGGAAATCGATGATGAGGTAAGAAGGAAAACGTGGAATTTCCCTCCCAGGGTACAAGAAAAAGTTGGGACCAGTGCTCATTTATATATAAGGCTATAAAGGCACAAGATTTGCTACTTTTAGCTGAACTCTGATTGTGATTCCTGTTTATTGGGGATAAGACTGAAAATGAAACCATGCAGAATTATGCCTACTCCTGTCAGAGTTTCTTGAACCTGTTGAAGACAGAAGTCAAAGCTATGCAAGGGGCTCAGTAGTAGGACTTGGACGTGGTGTACACAAAGCCCTGGGTTCGGGCCTCAGCACCACAAAGCAGGCGTGGAGCACAGGCATTTGAATAACTGGCTAAAGTATGTGCCTTGATAGGAAATAGAGCGGCGCCGCGGCATGATGCGTCAGCGAGCTCAGGAGAGGAAAAATGAGGAGCTGGAAGTCATGGAAGTGGAAGATGAAGGACGCTCTGGGGAGGAGTCGGAGTCGGAGTCTGAGTATGAGGAGTACACAGACAGTGAGGACGAGATGGAGCCTCGACTTAAGCCTGTCTTCATTCGAAAGTGAGTGCCCGCCAGACCTGCCAAGCCAGGCCTGGATTCCAGCTACTTGGTAGGCTGAAGTAGGAGGATTGCTAGTTCAAGGCCAGCCTAAGCTACAAAATTAGTTAGTTCAAGACAAGCATGGACAATTTAAGAAAACCCTCTAATTCTCAAAAGAGACTAGGGATATCAGTCAATGATAAATGCTTGCTTAGTATGCACAGGGGCCTAGGTTCAATCCCCAGCAGAGGAAGAGGGGGAAAATAGTCAAACCAGGACAGAATCCACATGGTTAAGTTCTAGGTCTGACAATAAAAGTCTCTGTATCCCACATTGTCCTGCAGTGGAAGTCTTCTTCCCAGTGCCCTAGCCCTGTAGCAAAGATGCTGAGAAGTAGCGGGGTGTTAGCAGATCTGACTAAAGGATTTGTTTTTAACTAAGTCTCTGTCATTCTGTTTTATCAGTGAAGACTCGGGAGACAGATGCTTAGGTGAAAACCTGCTAACTCAGAGAGGCAGAGAAAGCACCCAGCTGCTTCTTCCTCTGCTTTCTCCTATCCCATCTGAAACACAAAGCCCTCCAACTGGATGTCCCTCCCTTCTGCTTCCTGTGTGCCTCTCTGTCTCTCTGTCTCTCTCTCTCTCTCTCTCTCTCTGGTTACTTCCAGTCAGCTGGTTGCTTGTTCCAACTCTTGACCTGTGGTTGATTTAAATAACGTAATCTTGGGGTTTACAGTTCAAAAAACCACAACATAATGGTAATCTGAGTGTGTGTGTTTGTGCTTTGAGATGCTCTTGCTGTGTAGCCTAAAGTTGTCTGAGATTCACTATGAGGTCTAGACTGGTCTCAGACTTGTGGTCCTCTTGCCTCAGCATCTGAAGTGCAGGGCTTACAAACATGTGTCTTGCTAATCAATTTTTGTTGAGGTTTTTTGTTTTGTTTTAGTGATACTAGAGATGAACCCCATGCATGTGCTAGGAAAGTGCTTTAACACATTGCCAGGGAAAATCATGTTTTAAACACAAAATTAAGCTTATAAAGCAAATTTCTCTTTCTTTCCTAGTGTTTAGGAATCCTGCTATTTACAGTCAACCCAGCAGAATCCTTGTTAAATAGTCAGTTATCAATAATGAAGGGAATTTTGGTGCTGTAAAGTCCTAAGATGAAGCTAGACACTGTGGCGCACACCAGTAATCCACATAATTGAGAAGTGGTAGATAGAAATACTATTAACCAGCCGGGTGGTGGTGGCACACGCCTTTAATCCCAGCACTCTGGAGGCAGAGGCAGGCAGATCTCTGTGAGTTTGAGGCCAGCCTGGGCTACTAAGTGAGTTCCAGGAAAGGCGCAAAGCTACACAGGGAAACCCTGTATCGAAAAACCAAAAAGAAAAAAAGAAAAAAAAGAAAAGAAATACTATTAACCATCCAGTGTTCAGGGCCAGCCTGAGTACATAACAAAGTTCAAGGCCTGCCTTGGTGGATGAGAAGATGACTCAGTAAAATGCCTATGTGAGGCCTGTGTGGGCTATATGAGACCCTGTCTCAAAACAACAAAAAGACCTAGAGTGAACTGGTGACACAACCCTGTAGTCCCAGCTGTTCAAGAGGCTGAGAGAAGAGGATATAAGTTCAAGGCCAGGTTGGACAATATAGTGCCATCTTGTGTCAAAAATAAAAACAGTGGTTCAGTGGGTAAAGGTACTTGATACCAAGCCTGATGCCTAAGTTTCATCTCCATATGGTAAAGAAGAAAACCAATTCCCAAAAGTTGTCCTCTGATCTTCACCATCATGTATACATATCATACCCTCCTATACATAATACACTCAAAATAATAATATGGAGAGATGGCTCAGAGACTGATAGTTCTTGTTACTCTTCCAAAAGACCTGGCTTCAATACCCAAGAGCCATACAGTGGTTCATAACTGTGTGTGACTCCAGCTTCATGAAATTCAATGTTCTCTTCTGTCCTCCGTGGTTACCAGGCATGCACTCAGTGTACAGACATATATGTAGGCAAGACATCCAAACACATGAAATTTTTAAAAGATTTTGTTGGGGGAGGGGGGTTGAGATAGGGTTTCTCCATGTAGTCCTGGCTGTCCTGGAACTCAACTACATAGACCAGGCTGGCCTTGAAGGTTTATTTATTTTTTGTGATAATAATAATAAAAGGAAAAGAAAAGAGCAGAGGATATGACTAAGTAGTAGAGCCTTTGTCTCGTGTACCAAATCCAGGGTTCAAATCCCATTACCAGGAGAGGGGAAAGAAATCAGGCTATATTTAGGGCTAGAGATAACAGCTCAGTTGGTAGACAACTTACCTAGCTAGGCATTGTGGTAATCGTTTTTAATCCTAACATTCTGGGAGGCTGAGGCTGGATGATTGCCATGAGTTTGAGGCTAACTAACAATCCATAAAAGTCTTGTCAAACAAACAAGATGCTTAGAAATATGGCTTAGCAGTTAAGATCTCTAGTTAGTTGTCTTCCCGGAGCACCCAGGTTCAATTCCCAACACCCACATGGTAACTAATAACCATCTGTAACTCCAGTTCCAGAGCATCCAGCACCCCTCTTCTAGCCTTTGTAGGTATTAAAAAAAGAACTGGGCACGGTAGTGCTGCACCTTTAATGCCTATGCTTGGGAGGCAGAGGTAGGTGGATCTCTTGAGTTCCAGGCCTCCCTGGTCTACACAGGGAGTTCCAGGACGGTCAGGGCTATGTAGCAAGACTTTGTCTCAAAAAAGTGAAATAAAAATGAAAAAAAATTAAATTTAAGGAAAGTTCTAAAAGACCAGGAATATAACATGTCTTGCACACACTAAAGTCTTGCTCAGTCTTGGTACTGGGGGAAGAAATAGAGCTGAGATACTTCCTAGTTTGGGCTTTGTCTGACTTGGACTAGACAGAGGGACACAGGTCCACTCTAGGGACGTTGGGTGGTTAATAGTCCTCTGTGACACAGGAAGGACCGGGTGACAGTTCAAGAGCGAGAAGCTGAGGCGCTGAAACAGAAGGAGCTGGAGCAGGAAGCAAAGCGCATGGCTGAGGAGCGGCGCAAGTACACACTGAAGGTGAGGGGTGGCCGTGGACCAGTGCAGGGTCCGGGCAGTCAGGTTACAGGGGGGTGGGGTTCAGTAGCTGCATTGTTTGCCTTATCCAGATTGTGGAAGAAGAGACCAAGAAAGAGCTGGAGGAGAACAAGCGGTCTCTCGCCGCACTGGACGCACTCAACACTGATGACGAAAATGATGAGGAGGAGTACGAGGCATGGAAAGTCCGAGAGCTCAGAAGAATCAAGAGGGACAGAGAAGACCGAGAAGCGTGAGTGATGGGAAGGCCACTGAAGCCTCAAATGGCACTGGTTTGTCTGTGAACAAATATCACTCTGTTCTCCTGTTGTGACTCAGAATGGAGTCGCTTGAAACAACAGTACTGTGTTTTTCTCAGTTGTGGGGTTGACCAAGCCCTTCCTCTCATAGTCTCCGTGGACTCACCTGTACGATGATGCCTCCCCCTGTAGGACTGATGGGCCAGAACGTCCAGAAGCCCTTCTCTGGCGTGTCTGACCACCGGTGCTGGCGTTCAGGCTAGATGCCTCATTTCTTAGTCCTGCACCTCCAGGCAGGGTGGAAACTGGCAAGGTCTCCTGAGGTGTAGGTTCCAGAGCTCATATGTCACTTCTGTACTATTTTTATGATTCAGATGGAGCCACAGAGCAGCCCAGGGGCAGAGAAGCAGATTCCACCTCTAAGAGTGCAGAGCAGCAAGCTCCTTCCTTGAAAAGCAGTTCATTTCTGAACTGCAAAGCCACCACTGCAGAACTGTCTTTATTTTGTAGTTTCTGATGTTCTTATATTGGGCTCTTTGTTTTTTGTTGTTTACTTTGAGGCAGGGTCCTCGGCTGACCTAGAACTCACTATGTAGTCCAAACTGCCTCAAACTCATAGAGATCCACTTGTCTCTGCCTCCTGAGTACTAGGCTTAAAGGTGTGCGCCATCATGCCAGACTTTTGTGGGGTTATTTTTAAGATTTTTTTATGTATTTTATGTGCATGAATGCTCTGTCTTCATGTACACCAGAAGAAGGCATCAGATGCTATTACAGATAGTTGTGAACTACTATGTGAAATAATGGGTATTGAACTCAGGTTAAATGCTCTTAACCGCTGAGCTATCTCTCCAGCATGAGATTTTTTTATGTGTATAAGTGTGTGGATGTGTGTGGATATGTATCTGTGTGAGTGTTGGTGCCTGTGGAACCCAGAGCAGGGGGTAGGCATCACGTCCCTATAGCTACAGTTGAGTTATTTTTCTGTTTTTTAAGACAGTGTTGTATGTAGTTAATGGTGACCTTGAGCTTCTCCTTTGCCTGCCTCCTGAGTGCTGGTTTAAGCATGTGGCCTAATGCCCAGTTTCTGTGACGCTAGAGATAGGAATCAGGCTTCACGCACCCTATGTAAGCATTGTACCACCAAGTCACATCTCCAACCCTCCTTTTAGATTTTAATGTTAAAATTATATATATACACGTGTATTTTTCTGAGAAAGAGGATATGACCTCCCTTTCTCCCCAGAATAAGATTTAAAACCCACTATACTTCATATTGTTAATCCATAATTTGTGACATGTGATTATGGATTACAGTATGCTTATGAAGGATTATGAGCAAAGTCTTGCTAGTTATTTTTTATTTGTTCTAATTTTGTTTTAAAAGCTAAGGTATTTGAGGGAAAGACAGAATTGGGGTTGTAAAATCAAGCATTAACAATATGTCTGAACCTCAGAAAGGCTAGACTCTACTTTAGGATGTTTACAGTCCTATTCTGGCAAACACAATAATGAAGACAAACTCGTGTTTTTGTTTATTGGACTCCTGATCTTGACTTCTAACAAGCAGTAATCAGAACTAGAGATGTAGCTGGGTGTAGCAGCATGGGTCTGTCTATAGTACTAGCATTTGGAAGATAAGGCATGAGGTTGAAAGTTCCAGACCAACTATATAGCAGACCTGCTGTGAATGAATGAGTGAGTGAATGAATGAAGTGTGAAAAGGTGAATAATGGCTGAAAGAAGATGGAACCATTATCTTCAGGTATTTGGGCTTTCTGAATTTGGAAAATACTAATACTTTTGCTCTCTCGATAGGCTTGAAAAGGAGAAGGCAGAGATTGAACGCATGCGAAACCTGACTGAGGAAGAAAGGCGGGCTGAACTTCGGGCAAACGGCAAAGTCATTACCAACAAAGCTGTTAAGGGCAAATACAAGTTTTTACAAAAGTATTATCACCGGGGTGCCTTCTTCATGGTAAGTGTGAGGGGAATCACAAAACTGGGCAGCAGGGATAACTACCAGGCATGTCCAACATTTTGACATTGTCATCTGCACATTAAACCAGGCCAATAAGGTACTCAAAAAGAAGTGTCATTAAGTACATAAGATGGGTTGGGCAATGGTGGTGCATGCCTTTAATCCCAGCACTCAGGAGGCAGAGGCAGGAGGATCTCTGAGTTCGAGGCCAGCCTGGTCTATAGAGTGAGATCCAGGACAGCCAGGGCTACACAGAGAAACCCTGTCCCAAAAAAACAAAAAAAAGGGGGGCGGGGCCTCAGAAAGAGATGATGAGAAATGAGGCTATGATCTATATATTCCACTAATTAGGTTCTCGAACCCCCTAGAAATTATTTCATAGCCAGTTGTGGTGGCCTACACTGGTAGGATTTGCTGAAGGAGGTGGAGGCAGGAGGATCACAAGTTTGAGGCCATCCTGGGCTACACATTTCAAAAGAAAAAAAAAAAGGAAAAGAAATCATTTCATAGCCAAATGAATTTATTTTATATGAAAACCACACTCTCTGGGGTTGGGGATTTAGCTCAGTGTTAGAACACTTGCCTAGCAAGTGCAAGGCCCCGGGTTCGGTCCTCAGCTCTGAAAAAAAAAAAAAAGAAGAAGAAGAAGAAAACCACACTCTCCTCATTGGGATAAAGAGTAAAATTAAATAACTTGTGAAGTTAAATGAATTTTGGAAAGAGAAAAGTAATAATTCAAAAACTGTTAAGCTAGGCCAGGCATGGTAGTGAATGCTTTTAATCCCAGCACTCAGGAGGCAGAAGCAGGTGGATTTCTGAGTTTGAGGCCAGCCTGGTCTACACAGTGAGTTGTAGGACAACCAGAGCTACATAGTGAGACCCTGTCTCAAACAAACAAAACCTATTAAATTGTGCTACATTTACATTGAAGGAAAACAATGTTCAGAGCTATGTTACAGTTGCAGGTCTTGGAGGATCAAGTGTTAGAGGCTACTTAAATCCAGTGGTGCCTGTTTATAACCTCAGCTACTCAGTGAACCAAGGCAGAAAGATAGCAGCTTCCAGGCCTGCTTAGGATACAACTAGAGAATAATGTGCGGCTAACAGAGCAGTGTGAAAGTACTATAAAGACTTTGAAAAGGCAGATGGTACATGTCCTAGGAGATTGAAAAGGGAGCATGGAACTAGATTACAGTTTATTGGCAGAGTTCTTGTGTAGACTGTACAAATATTTGATCCCTAGTACCACAAAGAAGAAAAGATTTTTCCAGACAAGGTGGGGCATACCTGTAATCCCAGCACTTAGAAGGCAGAAAACGGAATTGGGAGTCCAAGGTCATATATCGGGTTCCACTAAACCCTAGGCTACATGAGGTCCTCCCTTTCTTCCTTCTTTCCTTCCTTCCTTGCTTTTTCTCTTCTCTTCCCTCCCTCCTTATCTCCCTCCTTTCTTTTCTTTTCTTTTTCTTTTCTTTTCTTTTGAGATAGGATCTCACTGTGTAACTGGCTAACTTTGAACTTGTTACATGGACCAGGCCACTCTTGAGCAATTAGAGATCCACCTGCCTCTACCTTTGCCTCTACTGGGATTTAAGGCATGCGCAACCACATCAGGCAAAAGATCCTGCCTTTAAGCAAAAAAAAAAAAAAAAAAAAAAAAAAAGAGCACAGAAGGCTGCACACACCTGTAATCAGCACTCCAGGTGCCTGTAGAAAGAACACACATTTCAAGTGAGAGTGGACCATAGAACAACAATGCCCTATCTTGGAAAAATCCAGGAAAAAGAAGAGAATCAATGACACATGTTTTAGTAACATTAATGTGGTGGCTTCTACAATGCAGGGGCTGGAGAGATGGGCTTAGTGGTTCAACACTGGCTAGTCTTCCAGAGGAGCCACGTTTGATTCCTAGCATCCACAATCCACATGGCCCTTCTCAACTCAAGTGTAATTCTAGTTCCAGGGGGTCCCACACCCTCTTCTGAGCTCAACAGATACCAGGCACACACGTGGTACACAGACATATATACATGCACTCATACACATAAAGTAATTTTTTAAGTTTTTTAAGAAAAGGGGCTGGAGAGATGGCTCAGCTTTTAAGAGCACTGACTGCTCTTCCGGAGGACCTGGGTTCAATTCCCAGCATCCACATGGCAGCTCACAACTGTATAACTCCAGTTCCAGGGAATCGGACATGCAGGCAAAACACCAATGCACATGAAATAAAAATAAATATTAAAAAAATTAATAATAATAAAAGGATTCTACAGCCCAAGTGAATAGTTCATAGGATGTAATAAATGAATAAACAGGAGATACTCAAATTTTGAAGATAACTGAGAGAATGATGTTCCTACTTATAAAAAAATTAAAATCAGGAAAGGAATCTGACCTGGGAACAGTAGGAATGATTTTTACTCATTATATTTCAGGTTCTAATACAATGTCCAAGTAAAGGTGCACATACAAAAGGATTGGGAGATTTAGGAGGCTTGCAGTGCTAAAACCGCATGAAATGCATAGTGAATGCAGGGAACAGAACAGACTTTTAGTAAGCATAACAGTTTGTGGAAACACTGTCTCCCCACACAGATGCCATCTCTTAAAGAAAGGCTCACTACTACTTTGCTTCCTCTGTTGTTATGTTTAATAAACTTGTGGCTTGCATATGTGGAGAGTAAAAACCACAGACTGATAAGATTCTTTTCCACAGGATGAGGATGAAGAGGTCTACAAGAGAGATTTTAGTGCACCTACTCTTGAGGACCATTTCAACAAAACCATTCTTCCAAAAGTCATGCAGGTATGGGGATTCTCGCTAACAGAAAACAGACTGGGAGCTGAGCGTGGGATGTTTGTTTGGTGTTGTAATCATCCGTCCTTCTTTCAGGTCAAGAATTTTGGACGGTCCGGTCGTACCAAGTACACCCACCTTGTGGATCAAGATACCACTTCCTTTGACTCTGCATGGGGCCAAGAGAGTGCCCAGAACACAAAGTTCTTTAAACAGAAGGCAGCTGGGGTACGTGATGTATTTGAGCGACCATCTGCTAAGAAGAGGAAAACCACCTAGACTTCAACTGCTTATTCCAACGTGGGACACAAGGGGAGCTGGTCCTCAATTTTCATTAACCATCATTTACATAGTTCTTGTATAGAGCCTTCTGGACTTACTGCCATAACTTGTGTTTGAAGGTGCTTTGTAAGAGGTTTGGACTCATACTGAGAAACCTACAGAAAAGCACTAACCAGGTAGATTAGAGGCTTCCCACTTAAAACTGTTTCTGAGAAATCTTAGGTTTCTCTACCATGGCTTCCCATATTGACTTGGGACTGTTCTGAGCTTGTTTTTCCAGCACCTTAGCCTGGATCAGATGTATGGGCATGTGAGTGGATGGTGCATTACTTCTACCTTAGGGTTAGAAGTAGGATATCAGGACATCTAAGCTCAATCCAACCTGTTTTTTGCATTTGGGGTGTTGAATCTACTTTTCTAAGTAAACATTTTTTTTGATCTGTGTGTGTGTGTGTGTGTGTGTGTGTGTGTGTGTGTGTGAGAGAGAGAGAGAGAGAGAGAGAGAGAGAGAGAGAGAGAACCAGAGAGAGAGAGAGAACCAGAGAGAGAGAGAGAGTGTGTGTGTGTGTGAGAGAGAGAGAGAGAACCAGAGAGAGAGAGAGAGAGAGAGAGAGAGAGAGAGAGAGAGAGAGAGAGAGAGAGAGAGAGCCACACACCAGAAATATTTTTACCATAATATTGGAAACAAAATGTATGATCTAACAACTTTTTTTCTTCTTTATTTTACATACCAACCAGTTTCCCCTCCATCCTCTCCTCCCATCCTCTCCCGCTAATCTGACAACTCTTAAGCCACTTACAAACTTAAAAGAGGCTAAGTGTGGTGGCCCATGCCTTTAGTCCCAGCACTCAAAGGTAGAGACCCATACAGATCTCTTGTTCAAGGCCAGCCAGAGCTACATAATGGTCTCAAAAAGAAAAAAAAAAATCTAATAACTAAAATATAACTAGGCATGGTGGCATACACACACACAGTTAAATCAAGAGTTCAGTCATCCAAGCAGGGCATGGTGGTGCATGCCTTTAATCTCAGTACTCCAAAGGCAAGGATAGATCTCTGAGTTTGAAACCAGCCTGGTCTACAGACTGAGTTCCAGAACAGACAGGGCTACACAGAGAAACCCTGTCTTGAAAAAAAAGAGTTCAGTCATCCTAAACTATATAATTCAAGGCTTATCTGAACTGTATGAGACTCTGTCTCAAAATAAAAAAAAAAAAACTTTAAAAAAAGTAAATGAACAAATAGCAGAGAAATGGGCAAAGGTCTTTTTTCTCCTCCATAGTAGAATTTGAACCAAGGGCCTAGTGTATGCTAGCCAAGTGTTCTGTCATTTTGCCATATCCCTCATCCTTGTGTGTGTGTGTGTGTGTGTGTGTGTGTGTGTGTGTGTGTGTGTGTGTGTGTGTTTTAAAAGGATCTCACATGCGGGGCGGTGGTGGCGCACAACTTTAATCCTAGCACTCGGGAGGCAGAGTCAGGCGGATCTCTGTGAGTTCAAGGCCAACCTGGTCTCCAAAGCGAGTTCCAGGAAAGGCACAAAGCTACACAGAGAAAACCTGTCTCTAAAAACCAAAAAAAAAAAAAAAAAAAAAAAAACGGGGGTGGGGGGTGTGTCTCACTAAACTACTCAGGCAGGCCTTGAACTTGAGATCCTGGGCCTGTAAGATGTTTCACTGGTAGAAAACCCAGTATGGCAACCAGCAAGCTGTCGTCTGTCTTCCATGCATTCACCATGGAAGATATGTATTTGTGTGCACACGAGATGTAATGAAGAAAAAAAAAAAAAGCTAGGCATAGTACATGCCTATATTCTCAGTACTTGGGAAACAAGGCAGGTAGGCTAGCAGATCTCTTGAGTTGAAAGTCAGTTCCCGAGTTACCCTGTCTCCAAAAAAAAAAAAAAGAGAGAGGGAGAATGTAATGAATTTAAGATTCTTTTGCCTCAGCCTCTCAAGTGGCTGGATTACAGGCATGAATCACCAAGCTTAAAACATTTATCCCCTGCCACCACACTGGGAACTAAGTCTAGGACCTTGCATATGCCCAGCTCTTGCCTATTCATATTTTGATCATCCTTTGATCTCAGAAACAAACTCAGATACTGGACAATAATTAAATAGCACCCAAATCTATTCTATAAGCAAATTCAGATGTATTTAGTTGTCCTTGTTCTCTATGTTGTAGCATTGTTTAGAACAGTGACTTATAATATAGAACATGACTCACTGAGTCCAGTTCCTACTAATCTTTCTTACCCAGCTCATGTGTAAGATGAGAGAAATAATGTTCTGAGTAGCAGCCCACAGCTGTTAATACTAGAGTTAAGTCTACTTGCCCATGTAATATTTACTGTGTAACCACCAGGCACAGAATGCAATTTCATCAGCTGAATGACTTTCCTTGATTTCATAAAAAATGAGAAGAGGGGTAAAGATGTGGCTCAGTGGTTAAGGGCACTTCTTATTCTTCTAGAAGACCTGAGTTCTGTTCCCAGCACCCACATGAGGCAACTCACAACTGCCTGTAACCCTAACTCCAGGGAAGATCTGAAGCCTCTGACCTTTGACAGCACCTGCACTCATTTGCAGATAAACACAATTAAAAACAAAGTCATTCTTCTAAAGACTGAGCCAGGTGGTACTCACCTACAGTCCCAACTACTTGAGAGGCTGAAAGGGGATCACCTGACCCCAAGTTCAGGACAAGCCTGGACAATGAAACTCCATCTCAAAAAAATAACTAACCCCAAGTTAGAAGTGTGGTTCATTAGTAAAGTACTTGCCCTAGAATGGTTAAGGGCCCCAGGTCTAATTCTCAGCACCACCAAAAAAAAAAAAAGTTTCTTTTCATGTCATTAAAATAACCCCTACAGGACCCGTTCATAGGCTATTGACAAATTGCTTAAATCCTACGTAAAACTAAAAGTAATTACCGAGATGAGCACTGAGCCAGATAGTGGCATACACACACAACACAGAGAAGCAGAAATGTCACAAGTGCCAGTCCAGCTTCAAATACATCTCACAATCCCATGGCAACAAAGTAGGTATAAATGTAATGTCAGTCACTCTCTACCTTTGTGTTTTGGGACATGGTCTTAAAAAGCTACAAGTTCCTGATTAGGCTGAGTGGCCAATGAGTTGTGGGGATCTGCCTGTCTCAGCACAACCCCCAATGCTGGGGTTACAGGATCATGCCACCACTTTGGGGCTTTTTATTGTTCTTGGCTGGTGGTGTTTTATTTTATTTTTAGAGACGGTCTCTCTGGGTAGCTTTGGCTGTCCTCGAACTTCCCCAGTAAACCAGGCTGGCCTAGACTCGTGGAGATCCACCTGCCTCTGCCTCTCAACTGTTGGGATTAAAGGTGTGTGCCACCACCACTCAGTCACCCCTGGCTTCTTGGGGGGGTGTACAGTACTAGAGTTCCAAACTCAGATTCCTTGTGCTTTTGAGGCAGGTATTTACTAAGCCATCTCTCCAGCTCTGACCCATCATTTCTATGATCTATAATTCCATCTCTAGAACCTAAATTTTTACTCCAGTAGCCATGAATAAGGTTGGTAACTTAAAAGACCCCAGTAGGAGCTAGTCTTTTGGTATTCATGAGCTAGCCTACAGAGTTGGGAAGGGTGACGAAATTGCAGCTCTCAAGTGCTGTTAGTGCAGGGATCTGAGTTTGAAAACAAACTGGGCTACACAGGAAGCACGTATCTGAAAAAATCAAGTTGACAAGCTATCCTAGAAGCACATGTAGTTGGATCTTTTGCAGAGGATCCAAATGTACTCTATATTGCCAAGAGCTGGTCAGGTGACTAAGACTAGCATACCACCTAGAGTCTGTTCTTTAGGATGGGTGAAAGGCTTTGTGGAAAAGGGCACTTGAATTCGATTCCTCCATGATGGAAGTAGAATTGTCATCTGATCTCAAGCACTGTGGCAAGAGAGTGCCCAGACACACACACACACACACACACACACACACACACACACACACACACACACACACAGTAAGTGTAATAAAAATAGAGCCTGTGTTTGAACATTAGGTACTTCTTTATATTGATTGCTCATACACTTTCATGAAGTCCAAACATAGAGACTGACAACAAAATAAAATATATAATGCATTTGATCTGAGGTTAAAAAAAAAACAGGGGTTGGGGATTTAGCTCAGTGGTAGAGCGCTTGCCTAGCAAGTGCAAGGCCCTGGGTTCAGTCCTCAGCTCAAAAAAAAAAAAGAAAAGAAAAAAAAACAGCATAACAAAACACTTTATTTCAGTAAATAAGCCCAGAATGTCTGAAAATGCACATCAGTTGGTTAGGGCAATAAGAGCCTCCACAACATTGCCCATGTGTTCACGCAAGCTCCTTTCTGCTGCTGCTCGAGAGATCTCCATCTCTGTCATCTGCAAGAAAAAGGTAAATCATGTCACTGAAGCCTCCCCTCAGGCATTTATGTGTCAACTAATTTCTGGCTCCACTTGTTAGGAACCCAAATTAGGTAGGGCTTCTCTTGAGCATCCATGAAAGCATTACTACTCACTATCAACTCCAGATCTTCCTTCTTGATCGTGACCTTCGCCAGTTCCTTCTCCCTGTGAATATATATATATATATATATATACACACATCTGTCTTCATCCTCTACTGCCAGAAGGAACACTACCAACTACACACTGCAAATGGGTGGAACAGGGTTGACTGGAAATAGCAAGTAAACGTGCCCAATCCTCCCCGTGGAGGCTTTACAGTAAGGTATCCAGGCTTTCCTTCCTCTAAAAACTGGCTAATAACAAAGTTGTAAACCCTAGATCTGCGGGAATTGGTTAAAAACTTTTTCCTGGAAAATGAGGACCCGCAGCGCTGGCGGTGTGCTTTAAACTTACCGCTCCTGTTTTGCCTTTTGCTCCCTGGACCGTCTGTCACCAATGACGGACATAGCCTGTAGGAAACACGAATCTAGTTACTTACCACCGTGCGATCAAAAATTTCATATCTAAAACATTACCAAAAATAAAAACCACGTGGTTCTTCAAGTATTCACAATGACGAGTGCTCTCGGGACCAAAGGACTACGCTTAATTCTGTGCACTTGAGATGCATTTGGGCCCAATCTCCATCCAATTCTTAAGCAAACCGCAGTCTGGGTGAGTGTTGTCTCTTATCCCCACCCTACTGCCTACTCCCAGGATCGCGATCTGCCCTCCCGGAGCCTCTGATAGGCAACAAACGGGTCAGCCTCAACTCACCCCTACCCCATACTCAAGCCCTCATACAAGTTCCCAGTCAACCTCACCGTCTCCAGATTCGAACTCTGGATCTCCTTCTCCTCCGCATAGTCAGTGACCCGCTCCAGGTCAGCAGCACCACTGTCATGCTTCCGTGGCTTCTCGGGAGGCCGCTCGGGGCCGCTGGTCTCGGTCTCTAACTCCAGCTCCACATCTCCCTCGGTCGCCATTTCGATCTCACCGCGCCGCCGCATAGGCTGCGCTTCACAACTTCCGGCAAACCTCAGCTTCCGCCCAGATATGGGGCGGGGCAGGCTCTGGACCACACCTTTGTGCCTGTCTTCAGAAGCTTCAGCTAGGAAGGCGGTTTGCTTTTGACCTCCTCTCGGGCTTGTGTTTTCTGCAAAGTCTCCTTTGACTAATCTGTTCACTACCCACATCACCCAAATGCACAACTTACTTCTTCACCTAAGAACAATCACACACACACACACACACACACACACACACACACACACACACACACACACACGGAATTCTGACCAACCAAGGCAGCCGACGGCTAATCCTAAACCAATTAAAAAAACCTAATCCGCAGACCAGATAGGCCAACTGCTCCTAATCTAAGAAAACAGTCCGAATGATCCCGAATACGAAGGCAGGTGAAGGCATCTTCACAAGGGTATTTGCATTTACCAATTCCTAATGATCTGTATTCACTTTCTGATACTGCCTTAAGACTGAGTGATTTAGTCCAGCACAGCAACTGCCCAATGGGCGAAAATCTTGAGAAGCTGCTGTTCCTCATCAGCTTTTCCAGTAACGGATCTACGCCTAACCTCTGGGTCAAAAATGATAGGCGCAAAAGCCATCACAGGCCGGACTACCACCCTGGGCCTTGCACAGCAGCACGGGGGAGTCGGCGATGTCATGGTGAAAACCCCCTTTTATCAGGTGAGAGGGCATTTGAGGAGGCAGACTTGAAGATGCCTTTAGAGAGCTGGAAAACAGAGTTGGGGAGACAGACCTGGTTCTTTGCCTCGATAATCCGTAAATCTCTCATCCCACATTCCCAGCCACAGAGCCTTAGGGCAAAGTGGGTGGTTCAAGCCTATACTACAGTTCTTGCAGTGAAAATCTTACTAGTGTTTAGTAAAGGCAATTCTAAGTAGCTCTCCACCAGGCGGTAGGATGGAGGGTTTTGAGACTTGACCTTTGATTAGCCCCATACAGTTTTACCTCACCCCCTGCCAAAGCTCCACCTTTGCTTCCTACATCTGTTCTATCCCCAGGTGGGCTGCTGTGGGCCTCTCTTTCGGACCAGCTGCTGCCACTCTAGGTGGCCCTCCCTCACCGAGTCTTCTTGTAGCCGCCTGCTCTACATCCTCCTCCATTTGGGGGCTTCAGCAATTTGCTGCCTCCTGCTGTCCAGGACAGTGGTAGAAGGGGTCTGGGGCAAAGCACATGGGGTAAGTGGGCAGGGGTTGCAAAGTGAGGAAAAGAAACCGGTAACATCTGGATTGGGAACAGGGAGCAAGTGTCAACCTACCAGTGAGAAGAAGCTGGGACCTGTCCAGGCATTGTGGTTTACCCTCCCTTTTCTCACAACCAAATGCCCTGCAGATCCAGATGCCCTCGGTGCTGTGTACCCACCTATTTGGCAGCCTGGACTGTCCAGTGCTCAGTGGCTCTGGGGCTGTGTATCGAGTGTGTGCGGGAACCGCCACTTTCCACCTGCTGCAGGCCCTGCTGCTGGTCGGCCTGCACTCCCCCACCAGCCCTCGCGCACAGCTGCACAACAGGTCTGTGTCGCTGTTTGGATGGGGATGGGACAGAGGGAAGTAGACACGAGCTAGCTAAAGGAAACTCCGGGATGAAGAAAGAGCACTGTAAAAAGGCAGAAAACAAGTTCATAAATCCCTGGGCTCTAAACTGAAAGTAACAATGGCTATATGCAAACCTTCCGGAAAGTGCAGTGTTGCTCATGTGACTTTTGGCATCTGAGTTAGAACTTGGACTACAATGGGACTTGGGCTCTCATTTCCTGTCTACCTGCCATACCCCCACCCCCACTTTCTCCCTTTGCCTTTTTCCCTCAATCTGGTTTTCTCTCTACCCCTACAAGCTTCTGGAGCTTCAAGCTGCTGCTCCTGTTAGGTCTCTGTACTGTTGCCTTCTGCATCCCTGATGAGCATCTCTTCCCAGGTAATCTTCATCTTATACCCTGATCAGGGGGAGTAGGCTAGACTTCCTACTTAATGACAGGAAGCTGGACGGAATGCCACACATCTGTAATCCCAGAACTCGGGGGCCTGGGGCAGGTTTGAGAGTTTAAAACCTGCCTATGCTACACAGGCTCCTAACCAAAAAGGGGGTGGAGGTATGGAGGTAGAGCTAAAGTTCCCAACGGTGTCTATCTTGCAGCCTGGCATTATATTGGCATCTGTGGAGGCTTCACATTCATCCTACTACAGCTGGTGCTGATCACAGCCTTTGCCCACTCGTGGAACAAGAATTGGTAAGGAGCACCTAACCCTAAAGGCTCCTCCCAAGGAGGCTGACAGGCATGAGGGGATAAATACAGAAAGGCTGGGCAAAGGCCCTATTAGGTGTTGCTCCTATGGCCTCCCAATGAACAGTAACAAAATGCTCAAGAAACCAGATATGATGACATTCACTTGTGATCCCAGCACTGGGAGGTGGAAATAGGAGGGTCAAAAGTTCAAGGCCAGACAGGACATGATCTCACAAAAACACACGCAGGGTAGGGAGTTCTGAGGCAGCCTCTTGTAAAAAGAAACGAAAACAGGTAATCAAGAATGGTGATGACTGGGCAGTGGTGGTGGCAGCCAAGTGGTGATGGTGCACACCTTTAATCCCAGTACTTGGGAGGCAGAGGCAGGAGGATCTCTAAATTTGAGGCCAACCTGGTCTACAAACAGAGTTCCAGGACAGCCAGGGCTACACACAGAAACCTGTCTCAAAGAAAAAAAAAAAAAAAAAAAAGAGGGCTGGAGAGATGGCTCAGAAGTTAAGAGCACTGGCTGCTCTTCCAGAGGACCCAAGTTCAATTCCCAGCAAACATATGGTGGATCACAACCATCTGTAATGAGATCTGGTCCCCTCTTCTGGTCTGCAGGCATACATTTAGACAGAACACTGTATACATAATAAATAAACAAACAAATAAATAAATCTTTTTAAATGATTTAGAAAAAAAGTTTTATTAAAAAAAAAGAATAGTGACAAATACCCATAATCTCAACACTCAGGAGGCTGGGGCAGGACTGCCAAGACCTCCTGCCTTCAGGACCAATATGAAATAGTGAGTTCAAGGACTGTCTGGAGTATACAGAGATGCTATCTCAAAACAAAACAAAAGCTCAAGAATGTACTGTGTGGGCCAATGGGCTGACTAAGCAGTCTGCGGAGAGATGAGGACTGGTCTATAATGGGTTGGAGTTACAAACCCTGATCCACTTCTCTTCAGGCAAACTGGAGCAGCACAAGACTGTAACTGGTTCCTAGCTGTGTTAGTGGCCGCCCTCGGATTCTACATCATGGCAGGTGTGGGAGCCATGCTACTGTTCCACTACTACACACACCCTGATGGCTGCCTGCTCAACAAGATGTTACTCAGCCTGCACCTTTGCTTCTGCGGCCTCCTCTCCTTCCTCTCCATTGCACCTTGCATCCACCCCAGTGGGTATTTGTGATTTCACACTGCAGATTTTGGGGTGGGCTGTGTCCCTGAGTATTATAGAAAACTTTATTAGCATTCTCAGTCAGCTATCTAAAGAACCTCTGCCGCTTCTCCCCCCCACACCGACACAAGTGCAGGTAGAAACACAAAGTAGAGGAAATTCACTGCCAACTGATGGCCCTGTTCTCTCTAGAGCACCCAGGCTCTGGCCTTCTACAAGCCTCTATCATCAGCTGCTATATCATGTATCTGACCTTCTCTGCACTGTCCAGCCGTCCCCCAGAGACAAGTGAGAACCCAAGTGCTGGAGACCTTTTCAGTTGCTGCTACACAGCCAGCTCTGCTCTTAACTCCTTTCTCGTCTGTTGCCCCTCGGCAGTAACCTTTCAAGGACAGAATCACACCTTGTGCCTGCCTGGCCAGAATAAACTGGAGCCACAAATACCAGACACCTCAGTAGCAGTGTTGAGTGCTGGCATCATGTATGCTTGTGTGCTTTTTGCTTGGTACGTAAAGCTGTCAATGGGAAGTGTGAAAGGGTGCCGAGAACTCAGTGAAGGAGAATGTCCAGGGCTGTGGTTTATTTAAACTGTAGAGCAAGACTAGAACCAGAAAAGCTCCCCACCAACAGGGACAATGTCTAAGAATAGCACGTTATCAGATGATCTGTATGAGATGATGGGGGGCGGGGGAGAACCGTCTTGAGTTTAAAATCCGCAGACTTTATGGGCCTCTGAGAGAACACTACCCCCTGGAAGGATACCACCATGGACTAGTTGGCAGTAAATGCCCCTAATCCTTCTTATTTGGCCCAAAATTAAAAAACTTTCTTTCACAGCAACGAGGCTTCCTACCTGGCTGAGTTATTTGGACCCTTGTGGATCATCAAGGTTTACAATTACGAGTTCCAGGTGAGCATTAAGAGCTCAATAACCCCCCAACACCCCTCCCCCAAACACAGACGCACACATCCTCCCAACCTCTGCCCATAGTGCTCAGCTTCTAGATGCTATCCCTTTATTGAGGACCCACAATGTGCTAGGCACTGTGCTCCATACTTTACACACATCATCTCATTTAATTTAGTCCTCACAACAACCCTGTGAGGTAGGTATTGGCTCCATTTCACAAATGGAGGAATTGAGGCACAAAAGATTAAACATCTTACCAAAGTTTGCATAGCCACTTTTATGCTGGAGCAAGAATTTGAACCCAGGTGTGCCTCCACTTCTTACACCAGCCAATCTTTTCAAAGGGAAAATTTTCTACATTAGTACCCTCACATTGTCTGGAAGCCATTTCAAAACACTGCTTTGCTTTACAGAAGCCCTCACTCTGTTTCTGCTGCCCCCAAACAGTGGAACCAGAGGATGGTGAGTCAAGGGAGCAATCCGGGAAGTGGTTGAACCCTGTAAAGTGCCAAGAGCCCTCGTAAGAGAAGCTGGGGGAGGGAGGTTTCAGCAGCACTGCTTCCCACCAGCACCTCTCTCTAGGACTAAGCAGCAGAGCCAGGCCAGCTGACCAAGAGACCCCTGCAGCCGCTCAGGTGCAGAGCCGGCATCTTTCCTACAGCTATTCTGCCTTCCACTTCGCCTTCTTCCTGGCTTCACTCTATGTCATGGTTACCCTTACCAACTGGTTCAGGTAGGATGAAAGCAGACCTAAGATGCTCTCCCGAAAACCTAGCTGTGTTAAGGAAACAATCTGGCTATAGGGGAAGCAGGGCACTCCAAAAGCTAAGGTGCTGCGGAATCTCTAATCAGCCTTTGCTTTCACAGCTATGAGGGAGCAGAACTGGAGAAGACCTTCACTAAAGGTAGCTGGGCTACCTTCTGGGTCAAAGTTGCCTCCTGCTGGGCCTGTGTACTCCTCTATCTGGGGCTGTTCCTGGCTCCGCTCTGTTGGCTCCCCACGCGGAATCACCACCACCCTGGTGTCTCCAGGCAACAATGTCATCCAGTCAGGAATGACAGGTAAAAACTAGCTCCCCATCTATATTAACAAACTGGGGTACCCTTTAGATCATGCTCCTAATGTTAGCTCCAAGAGTCACTAGCCGAGCTCAGTTCCTCAAGGACAAATGGGTAGTTCCCACCACATAGGCTCAATACTCTACCTAATTATCTAAACTGGAAGAAGTGGCCCAACACCTAGTTTCCTGATTCATTCAAGCTCAAGAGTCTAACTCAGGAGCTTTAGCTGATCCTAGCAGTGTGGCCCCAGCCCCTTCCTGGCTCCTGAGCTGGAGGTAAGGGGCAGGGAAAGACCAACAGAGACTGAAGATTTCGGTCTGCTCTTGGCAATCAAAAGAAAACAAGTGGTTCAGGCCTGGGCACAGGGATGTAAGAAGCCCAGAACCACAGAACAAACCAGGGCACACAAAGAATGGAGCAGAGGCTGCCACAGGTTTTCATCCTGATCTTGAGGTCAAAGAAAATGGAAGACAAAACCACCTTCATTCCATGAGAAATGACAGAACAGAAGAGAATGTGGACACTTGAGAGCAGCTGAACACCGGAAGTCGGTGAACAGGACTTTTTTTTTTTTTTTTTTTTTTTTTTTTTTTGGCCAACCTTCAAGCAAACAAAGAATGAGGAAGAGAGACATAAACTTAGGTCTTAGATCCTTCCCCTCTTATGGCCCTCAATACCCATCATGGGAATGGCGTTCAAGGTCTGAGTGGGGCATAAAAATCAAAGAAAAGACGTCTCTATAGTTCTTAGAGGATTCCTCCACCACAGAACTGGAGGGCTTTTCTGGTTGCCATAGTAAAATAAAGGCTGCTTCTGTGATGTTTTCCTTATGAAGTCTACAGATCTCTCTTAGGTGCCTAAAAGAAGTCTCCTCTTTTAGTGGGAAAGGGCAATCACTCCTCCACCCCCATCCCCCCAATCCCCAGTCAAACCAGGCGCTCAAGGAATTACAAAGCTACTTTTAATACTTTGGGGTGTGCCCCCACAGGAATAAAAAACACTGGGAAGAGGTAACCCCCTCACCCCCAGGAGCGGCCCAGGGGGAGAGAGGCTACCTGAGGGGAAGGAAGCACAAAAGGAACCCGCTGCAGACTCAGGGCCAAGGGAATGCCATCGGTGCTGGGGCCTGTGAGCGCTACGGGAGGCAACTCGAGCGTGGCGGGGCTGGCTCCAGGCACACAGGCGCAGGGCAAGAGGGCTGGACACGAAGCCACAAAGCTACTTGGGTTCCTCCTTCTTCTCGTTTGCCTTTTTCTGCTTCTGCTGCATGATCTCCGAGTCCCTGGGGGTAGAGATGATGGGGCACTGGGAGGTACCAGAGGGCAAAAAGGACAAGATGCAGGGGGATGAAGGGTACAGAGGATAAAGATGGAAGTGGGTGGGACAAAGTTCAGCATACGGCTGCTAGATTCCCACCCTAGGAGAACAAGAGGAGTAGAGCTAAGGCTCAAAAGGCAATCGGTCTCCACCTGGATGTTGCCCAAGGGGTCAGAAGTCTGGCCCAAGGCTCTCTATTCTGCACTGAGTACCACACCCAACAACACTAGTGAGAAAGTCGGGAGAAGGGAGGAGATACACGCAGCAAGGAGGGCCAAAAGTACTGGGGCTGTCAAAACAACTGTACTTGATAATGTGAAGCTCCCTGCCCTTGCCCTTAAGGTCACAAGCCGGGCAACTCAGAAATCAGCCTACGGACCGGGACCCGCCCCAGTCCCTTCCTGTATAGCTGTGACTTAACATTTGGAGTGGGGAGGAAATAAAACCCTAGAGGAAGCAATGCACTCTGCCCCTCACACCTAGTCCAGACTCGAGCCCTGAAATACTTCTCTTTCCTGCTACACCCCTCCGTCTAACCCAGGTCTCTCCGTCCCGTCCCGACCCGACCCGTCCCGTCCCGACCCGTCCCGTCGTATCCCCTCCCTGGGGCTACCTCTGCTTGCGGGCGGCAGCAGAAAGCCCATCATCTCGGCGCTTTCCCTTAACCGAGTCGCTCTGCTTCTTCATGTTCTTCTGGCGGGCGAGCTCTCGCTGGTTACCGCCTAAGGAGAGAAAGGTACAAAGTGAGGTGCCGGGGCCGCCCCACGCACCCACCAGCGCCCCTCCTCCCCGCGACCGGGACCTGACTATCCCCCACTCCGCGGCGCCGACCCCATCGCCAGGCTTCGGCTGCCGGGGTGTGGCAGCCGCCACAGGGCAGGTTAACTTGGGGTGCGGGAGGACGGTGCGCCCGAAGCCGCTGGTGCGAGTCAAGTTTGGGGTGCCGCGGGGGCCCAGACAGCTGCTACGGCGTGCGGGGCGCCCCGCGGCCTCGGGAGCACGCGCTGGGGCCCACCACCCAGGGCACCCGGCTTCCCCAGCGCGGCGAGCCGCCGGCGGCCCGCGCCCAACACTGGGGGTCTCCGCAAGTGGCGGCGTGCAGAGGGGCTGCGCTTCCGGCTGGGGCGGGAGGCAGCTGGAGAGCGCTCCCTGAAGACGCTTCCGCCGGGGAAGCTGAAGGGGCGCACACGCCGGCGCTCGGCCGTGCCGGGCAGCGAGGGCGGAAAGAAAAGGGCGAGAGGAAAAAAGGGTCCCGGCACTCACGGGTCATGGCGACGGCAGCGGCTCCGACCTGCCTCCGTTGCGTCCCCTCGTTCGGGCCGACGTTGCAGGCCCCGCCCCCTCCGCGCGACGACACCGAGTCGTCCCCTTCGTCCCGCCCCTGCACGCCCGGACGCCGACTCTCATTGGGCGGAGGAAAGCACGTGGAGCGCGGTGCCACGCGCCAGTCCCGCAGGGCGAAGAGCCAAGCTTGGCGGGCGGAGCCGCCGGGCGCGGGGCGGGGCTTCCCGGGAGCGCTGGGTCCCCCGCACGGGAGAAACTAGGCCGGGTCACGTGGGCGGCGGGGTGGGTGGCGGGGTGCGGCTGGCGATGTGGCGCCCCGGCGGTGCCGAGCACGTGACCGGGCACCGTGACCTCATGTGGGACAGTTTAGGGTACTGACAAAGTCGCCCCGGAGGAACGCGGTGGCGGGGTGGGGGGGAGAGGGCGGGATTTCCTAGGTGGTTCATCCGGTTGCGAGCGATCAGTTTTCTGGAGCTAAACTTTGTGCTTAGGACACCCATCCCCCTGCCGCTTGGCCGAACGCTGGCCACAGTCGGACTGAAAACATACACAGATAATTAGAAAACCCCTTTCCGCCTTCATCGTCCCCAACTGCAGCCACTTCCAGTGTGTCTGTCCTAAAGTGATCCTGCAATCATTGCCCAAGAGCTGGAGCCCAGGGCTCCTGCATGCACATCTCCACTACCGAGCCGCACCTCCACACTGTCCACAGAAACTTTGCGGGTGCCTTGGGAGTGGTGAAGCACACCCAAATCCGTGGAGCTACTTGGGGGACTGAGATTAGGGAATGCTCGTATTATGTCTGCACCAACTCTCTAGACTGCCTCTACCTTGTGTCATCTCCCCCCAACAGTTACATCTGGTTTGTAAGAGAAATCAGACGGGTCGCTAAACATCGTTCTCATTTTCAGTTATCTCACAGATGCAGCCTCTGTAGATGAGATTAGTTAAACCTTCTCTCCCGTGGGTCTAAGACAACCTGAGTTCTGCTACGCTATTATGAAACAACCCAACATAGGTCAGAGCAGTAGGATTCATTTCCTGCCGCCCAAACCCAAGGCAACCTTAGTTAAGGCTAAATAACTGCATTCAGAGAGCGCGCGTTAAAAGCAGCGGTTCTCAACCTTTGGGTCGTGACCCTGTTCATAGGCGTCACCTAAGACTATCGGAAAACACAGATATTTACATTACGATTAATAACAGCAGCAAAATTACAATTATGAAGTAGCAACGAAGTAATTTTATGGTTGGGGGGTCACCACAACAAAGGAACTGTGTTAAAGGGTCAAAGCACTAGGAAGGTTGTGAACCGCAGCTCTAAAGTCTATAAAAGTCAAGCATTTCCTTTGTTCTGTGAGTTGCTGTTGGATCCATCCCAGCTTCTCCAATACAGCAGGTGGCCAGCATTTCTAAAGGATATCTTTCCCGAAATCCTCCGACCATTCTAAAAAGAATCTTCTGGTCATGGTCCTCAGGCGAGCGCGGGGAGAAAGGAGGGTTCCAGGGCTGGTTCTCACCAAAGGCGGGGACTTTGTGGTTTTGTCTGCTGTGCTTCAGACCCCAATCTAACTGGCCAATGAGCACCAGGCAATTCTCCTGTCTCCACCTCCTATCTCGATGTAGGAGTGCTCCGATTAAGGTGTGCACCATGACCCGCTGCTTTTTCTGTGGGTTTCGGAGATTGTCTGCTGAGCTGTCTTCCCAGTCCAGAATTCACTTATTTATTTATTGTTTTTTGTTTGTTTGGTTGCTTGGTTGCTTGGTTTGGTTTGGTTAGTTTTTTCGAGACAGGGTCTCTCTGTGTAGCTTTGGAGCCTGTCCTGGAACTCAAGCTGGCCTCAAACTCACAGATAACTGCCTGCCTCTGCCTCCCAAGGGCCAGGACTAAAGGTATGTGCCTGGCCCAGAATTTTTATTTTTTCTAAACAAGTTCCATGTATCTTTTGTTCCCAAAGCTCCCCTCCAGGCCAGAAGAGAGTCACTGAATAAAGGAGACATGGCAGGAGACAATACGTGCTGGGTTAAAGCATTAGCTCTGCAAGCCTGATGACGGAACCGGATCCAGGGAGCCCTCATAAAAAAGGCAGGTGTGGTGGTATGCAGCTGTAACCCTACCACTCCGACAGTGAGATGGGAGATGCAGACAGAATTTCCTGAAAGTTCATGGGCCAGTTAGCCTGGAATACAAAATATGGCAACAGAAACAATGAGCAAGACCCTGCCTCAGTAAGATAAAAGGCTAAAAGTTGCCCCCCCCCCCCACATACACACAGTGGTCAGGGAAATTAATTAAAAATAAATGGTGGGGGTTGGAGATTTAGCTCAGTGGTAAAGCGCTTGCACCCTGGGTTCGGTCCTCAGCTCCGGAAATAAATAAATAAATAAATAAATAAATAAATAAATAAATAAATAAATAGTGATAAATTTTGATGTGAATCTCAACTAATGCCTATTCCAGAATCAAGTTGAGGCTAAGACGTCAAACTGGCTTTGTGTAGAGCACATGGGAAGCAAGAAAACCTCATCACTACCATCTTCAAGTTTTTTTATATCCAGCCCCACTTGAACTACTGTTAATAGATTTTTTTTCAAAAATATAAATTATGTGTATGTGTATCTGAATGTGGGTTTGTGCACAATAGTGCAGTCTCCATGGAGTCTAAAGAGTGTGTCAAGATACCCTGGAGCCAGAGCTACAGGTGGCTGTGAAACATCCAATGTGAGTGCTAGGAACTAAACTTGGTCCTCTGAAATAACCACACTGAGTCACCTCTAAAGCCCCTACTATCTATATATATAAATATATATATATAATATATATGTTTTTTTTTTTTTTTGGTTTTTCGAGACAGGGTTTCTCTGTGTAGTTTTGGTGCCTGTCCTGGAGCTCACTCTGTAGACCAGGCTGGCCTCGAACTCACAGAGATCTGCCTGCCTCTGCCTCCTGAGAGCTGGGATTAAAGGTGTGTGCCACCACCAGCTTTGCTTTTTTTGTTTGTTGTTATTGTTTTGCAGTAGGAACTGAACCTATGGCCTCATACATGCTAGACAAGTACTCTACCACAGAGCTACATGTCAAGCCCTCTTTCCACTCTTTCATTTTAAGACAGGTCTCATTAAGTTGTCTTGGCTAGCTTAACCTCACTCTTTACTGTATGTAGACTTTGAGCTTGCAATATTCCTGACTCTGCCTCCTAGGTATCTGGAAATACATGCTTGACTGATTTCTATGGTGGTGGTTGTTTTGTCTTGTTTTGTTTTTTAGTTTTTGATTTGTATGTTTTTACTTATCACTTAAAAATAAATGTTAGGGGTAGGGATGTAGCTCTGTTAGTAGAGTGATATCGTAGTATGCATGAAACACCCAGCACAGAATAAAACTGGTCATAGAAATGGAAAGGTCAGAAGTTCAACATCATTCTTTACTATATAGCTAGTTCCAGGCCACTATGGACTATATCTGACCTTGTCTCAAATGTAAAGAAATAAAATAAAGCCAGGCGGTGGTGGTGCACGCCTTTAATCCCAGCACTCAGGAGGCAGAGGCAGGCCGATCTCTATGAGTTCGAGGCCAACCTGGTCTATAGAGTGAGTTCCAGGAAAGGTGCCAAAGCTACACAGAGAAACCCTGTCTCTGAAAAAAAGAAAGAAAGAAAATAAAATTACTTAAGATGTGTGAAGACTGCATGATTAAACCCATTGATCTAGCCAGGTATGGTGGTGCAGACACTTAATCCTAGCACTCTGAAGGCAGAGGCAGATGGATCTCTGAATTCAAGGCCAGCTTGATCTAAAAATAGAGTTCCAAGACAGCCAGGGCTTAGGGGGAAGGGGGATGACGTCACCACAATCCATTAATTTATACACTAGCTTAAATCAATGTAAAGTTTTAAAATAAAATAAAACTCTTTGAGATTTAACTGGGAATGTGCTGGTGTGTGCCTATGGATGTTTACAGAGGCTAGAAGAGGGAGCAGGAGTTACAGGCTGGTGTGAGCTGCCTGTCTGACGTGAGTTCTGGAACTGAACTCTGTTCCTCTGAAATGCTCTTACCACCTAAGTCATCTCCCTAGCCCCAGTAAAACTCATGAAACCACTGCTCAGCCTTTGGACTAAGATTAAGTGCAGAATTAATAATAATTTAAAATGTTCGTGAAAAATTGTGTTAATATCAACCTGTAACCCCAGCACTCAGAAGCAGAGGCAGAAGGATCAGAAGTTCAAAGTTAGGCTCAACTACAATATAGGGTTGAGGCCAGTCTGGGCCACATGAGACTGTCTCAGGAAACCTAGAAAAAGGACAAGGAATAGACAAAATAAAAGGAAAACCCTGACTCTTTTAGATTTTATTTAGGATACTTGCTTCCTCCATAGTTCAGTTATTTACTTTTTATATTTGTTTTATTTCTTGTGTGTATGAGTGTTCTGCCTGCACATCTGTGTGTGTTCCTGGTGCCCTTAGAGGTCAGAAAAGGGCACTGGGTCCCCTGGAACTGAAGTTACAGTTGGCTGTGAGTCACCACGTGGATTCTGGGAACCCAGTCTGGGTCCTCTGCAAGAGCAACAAGTGCTCTAAACAGCTGACCCATTCTTCCAGCCTCCATAATTATATATATATATAAAATATGACCTAGTCCTTAGTGTTGTAGGATGAGTACAAAGGACTTGTTAGGAAAGCCAAGCCTTATGACCTAAGTCCTAACTCTGGAACCCACATGGAAGGAGAGAATTGACTCCTGAAAGTTGTCCTTTGACCTCTACACTTGGTGCTGTGGTACATATGCTCCCACTGCAAATAAATAAATAAATGCAAAGCAGTTTTCACAGAAAAAGGGGGCTGGCAAGATGGCTCAGCTCTTGTCACATAAGCCTGACTATCTGATTTCTGTCTCCAGAACCTATGTAAAGGTAGATGAAGCGGATAACTCCATAATGTTGTTCTGTGACATCCACACACACTATGGCACACCAGCACCCACAACCCCATGTATATCACAATACACCGATAATAATAACTGTTTACAGAACAGAAGAAGGGCTGCTGCTACGGCTCAGAGGTGGAGGGCTTGTCCTGCGTGCTCAAGACCCTAGGCTCCATCCCAAGGACCAAAACAAACACAGGTAACCAAGCCCAGTACAGAATTGAAAAATTAGAGAATCAATGAAGATAATTTAGGCCCGAAGGCTCCAAAGCAAAGAGACGAAGAGGGAGGTTTAGAGGCCCCAAATATGAAGTGAGAAGAGGAAAACAGAGTAGAAGGAAAGACCTACAGACCACAAGTCATAAAAATTGGGCTTATCAAGTTTCCCAAACTCAGATTCCGTGGTGAAAGCTACTTTGGGTACTCTTGTTAGAAAGAAAGTCATCAGGATCAGTACAGAACTGAGAGATGAGTAAAACAGCATGGATGAGGGAACAAATCCTTTTTCGGTGCATGCTTGCTTATTACTTCCAGCAGCTGAGCTGAGTAAAGGAACAGAACCAAGGAGCAAACAGTCCCCTCCTACCGACCACACCACCTATGCACTTTGCCCACGACTGTTATCAATCCTGGCAAACCCAGCCTCATCGTCATATCACAGCCCAGCTTCAGCAGGAAGTGCCATAATAGATGTACTCATTTTGTTCAGTAAATAGCCTCTGTCCACTAGCTATGTGTTAATTACTTTATTAGGTGTTGCATATACAGAAATGAACAAAATATATCTCTGGGGGCTGATGAGATGGCTCAGTAGGTTAAGGAACTTGCTACTGAACATGATGGCCTGAGTTCAATTCCCAGAACCCATGTGATAAGATGGAAAGAACCAATGCCTGAAAAAACCTCTGACCTTCACACAAATGCCATGGTACATGCTTATTCATACAATAAATAACTGTAATTTTAAATATGCTATAGAGAAGAAAAGGCGAGTTCCCTCTCCTTCACTCTGTGTGTGTATAGATATATGCAAATTGATATTGACCATTGCTTTAAAGAAAAACCAGATTCTATGCAAGGGTGATATTCAAAACCTTTCTCTGGGTGCACCTCGTAAGCACTGACCCATCAAAACAGATGTCAGTATAATTTGAATGAAGACGGAACAATGTTATTTGTCTCAGTATGAAGCAGAATAGAACAGAACTGATGCTTTGATGCAGGGAATAAACTTGCAGGCTCCAGAGGCATTTGATCTGGGCCACTGAGGTCTCTCGTGTTATACTTGAGGCAAGAAGATGAATTGGCACAGCCAAGGAGGGAGCGAGAGAACACTTGAGGCGAGGGAACAGCATGTGAGGGCCAGAAGGCCTGCTCCCTCAGGCTGTCCCATCTTAGAGTCATGGGTAGTGAGTAGGTAATAAGTTGCCTATGAAATTAGGTCAAGGAGGTAGTAAGGGCAGGGACAGAATGACAGCAAGGCATACCAGGGCAAGATGTAAGCAGAGTCACAGGAATGCCTGGGCTTTATTTATAAAAGCAAGGGAGTTTGTTCCCATAAAAAGATGCCATAAAAATCAAAATGCCGTTACAGCAGGAAAGAGAAGAGAGCAACCTAACAGGTACGGTCGGAGCACAGTGGAAGGAAAAAGAGCAGCGTCATCGTGTGCTCGGGGAGCCAGGTGTGGGAGTTCACACTTCTAACCTCAGCATTCTGGAGGCTGAGGCCGGGAAAATCAGGAGTTCAAGGGCAGCCTGGGCTACTTAGCAGTTCCAGGCCAGCCGGGGCTACACAGTGAGATCCTGTCTCAAAAACAACAACAAAAGAAAGCCGGGTGTTGGAAGTGCACACCTTTAATCCCAGCCCTCAGGAGGCAGAGCCAGGTGGATCTCTGTGAGTTCGAGGCCAGCCTGGTCTACAGAGCAAGATCAAGGACAGGCACCAAAACTATACAGAGAAACCCTGTCTCAAAAAATAGAAAGAGAGAGAGAGAGAGAGAGAGAGAGAGAGAGAGAAAGGAAGGAAGGAAGGAAGAAAGAAAAAAGGAAAGGAAAAAGACAAAGAAGAGGGAAAGAAATAAAGAAAAAAGAGTAAAACAAAAGAAAAATAGTGATGGGGAGAAGACAATAGAAATACTTTTTTTTTTAACGGACATTAATGCAAACATTCAGGTTTAACAAAAATAACACTAAAAAGTGATAGAGTTTGAGGCCAGCCTGATCTACAGAGTGAATTCTAGGACAGCCAGGGCTGTTACACAGAGAAACCCTGTCTCTAAAAAGAAGGAAGAGGAGGGAAGAGAGAGAGAGAGAGAGAGAGAGAGAGAGAGAGAGAGAGAGAGAGAGAGAGAGAGAGAAGAAGGAGGAGGAGGAGGAGGAGGAGGAGGAGGAGGAGGAGGAGGAGGAGGAGGAGGAGGAGGAGTTACAACTGCTTGTCAAGTTAGTAAATTGTCCTCCACAGAAACAGAATGTCCCCATGGACAGGTAAATGTATCTGTGGCTGCTGTTGGCAACTTGTTGCAAAGATTTTAAAAATCAACACAACTGAGATTTTTGTCCTCACATATAATACATGTTTTGAGTGTAGAGTTCAATGAGTTTTGACAAATTATTTGCTTTGATGGACAGCATTAAGATCACTTGAAATTATACAGATCAAAGCATTTAACTGAGATCCCGGTTATGAAAACGGAAATAAGGGATTCTGAGAAATAACCAAATATGGACAGGTGGAGACAGGAAGGGCTGGTCTGAGATTTGTGCTGGGGTCTGAAAGCAATAGAATCTGTAGCTCTGAGATGCCTGGCAACTTCAAGGCACCTTCTAGTCCGGAGTAGTGACTAACACCTGTAATCCCAGCACTTGGAAGACGAGGCAGGAGACTAGCTAGTGAGTTCAGCAAGAGCAATCTACATAGCCAAAAACAAAAACAAAAACAAAAGGGAGGGGAAAGCGCCTTTGAAGGAGCCAGCTGCCGGTTTAGCCACTTTCACTTGCGTTTATTAGGTCACGAAGTGACAATTGGGATTGAGTTGTGGCTTTCTGCACTGCAATTCTTTTTGCCACCAACTACGCCCCACATCCCCACCCACCGATAGGCGAGGCTCTCCAGCCCCAGCCAGCTAGGTTTCCAGGACTGAGGCACCCATCCACCTGGCTTTACAACCTCTCTAAGTCCCAATTAGAAACCGGATTGGGATCCGCCTTAGCAGACGCAGCACCGCGGCAGAAAAAGAAGAAACGCTGCACTTGGTCCCTCTTGGGGTCTGCCATCCTCTGGTCCCCTGAGTCCCTCGGGCTCAGGACCCTGGAGGCATAAATGACTCAATCCGCCTACCGACCAGTCTCGATCTCCCTCCCCGTGGGACTTACACCCTCAAGTGGTTTCAGGTTCATTTTTTACTTAGAGACCGCGAATTCTGAATTCAGAGTGGGGAAACTGAGAACAAGGGTTTCTGCGTGACGGGTCAGACCCTGGAGGCAGACTCTGGATACCCTTCGAAAGCCCAAGACTGCCCAAGCCAAACCAAGAAGAAACCACTTGGATCCGGGCAGGCAGCCGGGAAGAGCTAGGCACCGCCCACGCGGCTGGGGAAACTTTGGGGTGGTGCCGGGGGCGGGGTCCTGGTGGAGGGCGGGGCAGACCCGGAGGGCGGGAGTGCCAGCCTAGGCTTGCACTGCAGAGGTGGCAGAAGTGGCCCTCGCCTGTGGTCTCGGTTCTGCTTGTGCGCGACTCTGGCACCATGGAGGGGACCCAAGAAGCTCTGAGTGGGAAAATGCGGCTCCTTTTCACCCCTGCTGCTCGGACCAGCCTCCTGATGCTCAGACTCAACGAGGCGGCACTACGGGCGCTGCAAGAGTGTCAGCAGCAACAGGTGCGGCTGGCCCCCAACCCCTTCTTCCCATCCCGATCAACCAAACCTCGGCCTCAGCTCGCTACGCTGGAGAAGGGGACGGGGAGGAGCGGCTTACGCAGGTTCCAACCTCCCCCATCTCTCCAAGTGAAGCCCGCCAGGCAGGTGTCCGCAGCCCCCATCCCCCGATCCTGGGAGCTTTGCTTCCTTTGTGCTCAGCTGGTGCTTGGGCTCTTCCCGCAGGTACGGCCAGTGATCGCTTTTCAAGGCCACCGAGGGGTAAGTGCAGACCGGATGTGTGAAGGAGCCTGGGGGTGAGGGAGCAGAAGCGTGGGCTCCGGGAAGGTGCGCTCTGGGCCGGAGCTTGCCAGTGGTCACGGTCTGAGGAAGTTATGAGAACTGAAGCCTAAGAGGGTGAGGGGCTGATGGGGCTGTGGTCCCAAGAGGCTGAGCATTCTTAGCCTCTTGGGGGACTCTGACCCAGCTGCACCTGGTGCGCTAACGAGCCCCTTGGGATGTCTTTGGGGAGGAGTGGCATGGGCAGGAGGAGGAGGGGCCGACTTAGCGGGGCTTACCATCTCCTTCTGCCCCAGTATCTAAGGCTCCCAGGCCCTGGATGGTCCTGCCTCTTCTCCTTCATAGTCTCCCAGTGTGGCCAAGAGGGCACCGGTGGTGGCTTGGACCTTGTGTACCAACGCTTAGGCAGGTAAGAGAAAACAGACAACAGGTAAGAGAAATTTGCAGAAAGTGGGAAGAAGGGGAATGTGAAGACGTGTTCACAAGATCTTCAACCCATTTTTCTCTTGTTTTTCCCACCACTTCTTTCCAGATCTGGGCCTAACTGTCTCCACTGCCTGGGCTCACTGAGAGAGAGACTCACTATTTGGGCAGCCATGGATACTATCCCAGCTCCACTGTTAGCTCAGGAACACCTGACTGAAGATCCCAGAGAGTCTGAGAGTTGGCAGGACACAGGAGATGAATCTGAAGGCCATCCCCAGAGAGCACTAGAAGAGGTGAGGCCAGAAACAGCAGGGGGTCAGCATAAGGTGGGGCACCCAGGTCCAGGCTGCAAAGTGCTCCTGTAACTTCCCCTGACAGGTGTCTGGCCCACTGGCAAGCAACCATGGACAGTCACTCCCAGGATCCTCCAGTGAGCCCATGGCACAATGGGAAATGAGGTACTGGGTCAGGCTGGGTCTGCTCTCCACATGCTATAAGTAAAATAAAGGCCCATGTCTCACCCTGGTCTCTCCCATTCCTTCCCCAAATCCTAGGAACCACACCTATCTTCCACACAGAGAGCAGGACCAGCCACTGCCTTCCCCTGCCAGCCAGAAATGCCTGGACAAGGTAAACAAGGACTTCATTCCCTTTTTGAAGACTGGATCTCACTGTATAGCTCTGGCAGGCCTGGAACTCCTTATGGGGAACAGGCTGGCCTCAAATTCAGAGATTCACCTGTCCCTGCTTCCTGAGTGCTGGGATTAAAGGCATGCACCAACATGTCCAGAAAGGCAAGAGCTTTTCAAATAGTCGTCTACAAGGCTGGGGATGTAGCTTGGTGGATGCAGGGCTGGTACAGCCTAAAATCTGGCACATGCCTATAAGAGAGGTCTCCAGAACAGGAGGATCAGTGCAAGGCCAGGCATGCTCTGCTACACAGCATAGTGAGTCTGAGGCCAGCCTGGACTACCAACCCAAGGCCTGGCCTCAAAAAAACCCAAAACAAAACAAACAAAACCGGCTGGGGAGATGCTTATCAAGTGCATCTACTCTGAGAGCACAAGGACTGGACGGAGTCTGAATCTGCAGCACCTATGTAAAGGACGGGCAATGTTTCCTGTGCCTGTAAGTCCAGCACCAGGGGTGGGGTGGGGCGCAGGGGGGAATGGACACAGGTAGATCCTGGGAGCTTGCTGGCCAGCCAGCCTAGGAAAAATAGAGCTTTAGGCTTAGTGAAAGAGTCAGTCAGAGAGTGATGGATTTGTCCTCCATGGGGTGCACACCAGTACATACACAAGAATACTTTTTAATTGGGTACAACTTAAAACTTAGGAGCTGATGAAATCGCCAGTTTTTAACAGGAGTAAGAACTTCCTAGCTTGCTGTTTATGTCACAGATTTTTCCCCCCACAGAAACGTTCAGCACCTATAAGCACTGAAGAACCAGAGGAAAAGAGGCCCAGAACTTTGCCTCTAGGCTCAAGTCCACTACAAGGCCTATCAAATCAGGAATCACAAGAGGGAGAGGACTGGGCGCAAGATGAAGATGAAGACAGAGATTCCAGGCTGGAGCAGAGTCTCTCGGTTCAAGCAGGTGAGTTCATGAGAGGAGGGGAAATACCAGTGGAAAAAAGGACCCATAATTACTTGTTCTCTTCCTTCCTTCCTAGCCTCTGAATCCCCAAGCCCCGAGGAGGTACCAGATTATCTCCTGTAAGTTCCCCACACTTTCAGTTTCATAGTTTGTACATGTAACCATCCAAGGGTTTTTTTTAGGGACAATGAAACTGAGGGTGTCACCTCCCCTGGTAGGCAATACAGAGCCATCCACAGCGCCGAGCAGCAGCAGGCCTATGAGCAGGACTTTGAGACAGACTATGCTGAATACCGAATCCTACATGCCCGTGTCGGGGCTGCCAGCCAAAGGTTCACAGAGCTGGGGGCGGAGATCAAGAGACTTCAGCGAGGAACTCCGGAACACAAGGTAAAGGCAGGACTGGAGCTCGCTGCTAATCACCCCTAGACATGTTTGTTTAGTGACTAAGCAAAGGGACAAGCAAACCTGTTGTAATATTCGGTAGAATGAAATCAGAAGTTACTCCCATTTCTTACTTTTTCCTCCTTTCCTTTCCCTCCAGTTTTTTTTTTTTTTTTTTTTTTTTTTTTGGTTTTTTCGAGACAGGGTTTCTCTGTGTAGCTTTGCGCCTTTCCTGGAGCTCACTTGGTAGCCCAGGCTGGCCTCGAACTCACAGAGATCCGCCTGGCTCTGCCTCCCGAGTGCTGGGATTAAAGGCGTGCGCCACCACGCCCGGCTCCTTTCCCTCCAGTTTTGAATCAGCGTTATTTTTGTTTCAGGTGCTAGAAGATAAAATAGTGCAAGAGTATAAAAAGTTCAGAAAGGTAAGCCGGGCTGCGAGCACAGAGGCAGTAAGGCAGAAGCCACTTGACTTTCTGACGAGAGTGCTTTTTCTCTGCAGCGGTATCCCAGCTACAGGGAAGAGAAGCATCGCTGTGAGTACCTGCACCAGAAACTGTCCCACATTAAAGGTCTCATCCTGGAATTCGAGGAAAAGAACAGAGGCAGCTGACACTACCCAGGACTCTTAGCCTGTCCCCAGTGATGAAGGAAACAGCTCCAAGGTGGAGCACATCTGCTTTTCTGATTTTGACCCTTCCGTTCATGGTGGCAAGTAGTCATACTAGGTTACTGCAGTTGGACTTCGTTGTTGCCGTACATTTCTAGGGTGTGGGCAGTCAAGTCTCCTGGGCTGTGCCCAGGAGACTAGAAAAGTAGCAGACACTTGGCTTCTTCACCTTTACTTCAGTTGTTTTCAGATCCTGAAAAATGACATTTCCAGGTCGACACACACTTTGGGAACGTTGGACAAGTGAGTTTAGCCGAGTGGCCTGGTGGGAACAGAATGAGAACCTCTGGTGTTATAGCGTACCTAGATGTAAGGGGAAGGGCTGTGTTGCTCATGTACTATAACATGGCTGAAAAATGAAAACCAACTGCTTCTGTGTCTTGTGTGATCATTAACCTTCATCACCCAAGGCAGTGCTGTGGATCTGACTTCCTTTGAGACTCTGAGAGACTGAGTCCCCATGTTCCAGCCCGAGAGTTATGAACTGGAGTCTCCAAGATTATGGTCATCTTTACTGTGCTCATATCGGCTAGACATATGCTCTACCACTAAGCAACACTACCTTCCCCCACCTCCAACATGTTTTTAAAACATTATGTATGACCCAGATGTACAATTTGTTATCAGGCTTTACCAAAAACATATTGAAAAAACAGGGATTATACTAATGTTTCATTTTGTGTGTTTAGAGACACATAGAATTAAAGCTTACATATCTAGAATTATCCAGGGCTGAAAGTTACAATTATGGACAAGAGTCTGATTTAGCTATAGATGGCCATATTTTAATCCATTAAAAAAAAATAGATCTTGTAGGCTCTTGTTCTTGTCAGTGACGATGTGTTTTCTTGTTCCACTGGGAGGGAATTAATGGCTACACCCAAAGATCTGGGGAGAGCTGCACCCAGCAGTGATCAACAATTCCTCCAACAAAACGGATGGAACCCCAAACCGATGTCACACTCAAACAGGGCATTTCTGGGCAGGACAATCCTCAGGAGCTTGGCTTTGTGGCAAAGATAAGCAGTATCTTATGAACATGAACAGGCCAGAACAACTGTAATTTCAGTATCTTGGGGATGAGCAGGGAGGGCTGTCACAAGCTCAAGGTCACTCTGGGCTGCAGAAGGAGACTGAGAAATTAAGATTTAGAGATGGTAATTGGACCCAGTCAGTCTGAGCCTACAGGGATCAGCGTAGCAAGTCCTAAAAATTTTTTTCGAGGTCTCATATAGCTCAAGATGCTAGCCTCAAACTTGCTACAAAGCCAAGGATGACCTTCAACTTTGAAAGTTGTATAGTAAGAGTGTAGGGACCCCGATTCTCTCTTCCATGAAGGGAAAAAAAACGACAGTATAAAGGGGGCACATTTATTGTCACTGTTCCAAATGTACAAAAAAAATTAGAAAATAACCCCCAACTCAATTCCCCCCACCCCCATAACATTCTTCCCAACACAAATAATTTTCTCCCCAAACCACAAACATAAACTGGTCCTGGTGTTTTCATCAACAGTGCAGCTAAGAAACAGTTTAGAGAAAGCTGAACAGGATTCAGAGGATGTCCACTCTGTCCTCTCCGATGGCTCTGCCATCTCTGGTGTAAGAGTCCTTTTACAAAGTGGTGCGTTTGGCTGTTGCTTAGAGGTCCTCTTGTGCCTTCTTCTTCTTCTTGGGTTTTTCTTCTTGAATTATAGGGGGGTTTGTAGCTTCTCGTTGTAGATAGCTAATAAAATCATTTAGTTCACGGCCACCCTGAAAAAAGGAAGGTGATTTTAACTTTTTAAAGAACTCTAGTAAAAGGCCAGTCAGGTGGCTTATTGGGAATTTGACCCCCAGATCCCAAACGGTAATTGGCGAGAACTCCCCAAAACTGCCCTCTAACTTTCACACACATATCTACTACCACAAATAAAATGTAAATAAATAGGCCAATAAAAGAACTAGGTATTGTCGGGCGGCAGTGGCGCCCTCCTTTAATCCCAGCGCTTGGGAAGGAGAGCCAGGAGGATTTCTGTGAATCCAAGGCCATCCTGGTCTACAGAGAGAGCTCCAGGACAGGCACCAAGAACTACACAGAAAAACCCTATCTCAAAAAACAAAAACAAAACAAAACACCTAGGTATTGGCTGGATGGTGGTGGCACATGCCTTTATTCCCAGCACTTGGGAGGCAGAAGCAGGTGCATCTCTGTGAGTTCAAGGCCAGCCTGGTCTACAGAGTGAGTTCCAGGATAGCCAGGGATACACAAAGAAACTGTGTCTAAAAAAAAAAAAAAAAAAAAAAAAAAAACAAACAACTAGGTATCATGGCTGGAGAGATCTTAATGATTAAGAGCACTGGCTACTCTTCCAGAGGACGTAGGTTCAATCCCCACCACCTACACCTACGCGGCAGCTTACAACTGTCTGTAACTCCAGTTCCAGGATATCAGACACCCTCAGAAGTAAAACACCAATGCACATAAAAAGAAATAAATCATTTTAAAAAAAGTGTGTGTGTTTTGGGGAAATGGGACAATGCACTTACTTCATACTTCTTTGGAGTTAGCTTCTTGTTGGCTGGTGAGAAGTAGATGGTAGGAAAACTAGGAAAAAGAAAAAATGTCACCAATTTCAGGTCTCAGAGCAATCCTATCGTCTACCTGCCCAGGAGTGTTCTGAGAATCCCCTTTCTTTGAGGTTTCTAATCTGATCAGGTATTACTCTCCATGAGTACCTAAATTATACTTTTTATGTCTCTAAATTAAATTACAAGAGATCACAAGATTTCTGGGAGTCATGTTGGAGTTTTCAGAGATCTAAGAAATTCATCTCCCCCAAACTACAGTCAGCATGGAAATGGTTTATGGTAACTACTCAGGTGGCTGAGGCTAGGTTAGTCTGAATTCAGGAGTTTGAGGCCAGCCTAGGCAACAAAGTAAATTCCATCTCTAAACAAAAACTCCTTTTCATCAACTTACCCTTTGACTTCATATGGAGAAGGCACATCGTTGGCTGTGGCATCCATCTTGGCTATAACAATATTTGGGTCTTTGCTGAGCTGTTAATAAAAAGGTTACACATTTTTTAAAAAAAGTCAACAATCAAGACCTTAATCTGTAATCCCAGCTAGCCCAAGTCACAGTCAGAACGTCATTCAAAATACTTGCTACAAGCCTGGGCCTAGTGGCTCATGCCTATAATCCTAGTACTTGCGAGGCAAAAGCAGACAGATCTCCGAGTTTGAAGCAAGCCTGGTAAAGCTTTCAGAAACAGGTACTGATTTATGACTTAGACAACGGTAGCCTTTTACCTTTATAAGTTTTATTTCAAGATTTTGCTTAATGGAGAACAACACAGACTTAGCTCCTAATTTCCTGTTTCTCTTATGAATTGGTCCTTATAGAAGACTATATGTAAGGCCAGGCCTAGTCCTTCCATGTGAGAGGCTGAGCACATGCTCAGGCTGTTCTTGGACTATACAACAAGACCCTGTCTCAAAACAAACACTAAGACTACATATAGCCACATTTAAATTTACCTGGCTTGGACTGCATTACAAGAGAAAAACACCATGCTTTTTAAAATGAAGGACTGCTGCAAGCCACAGGAAAATATAATGGAATTCAGCCACTACCACAAAAGCCATGGTTTAAGAAGTCTTGGTGATATTTTAGCTTTTGTATATATAGATATTAGCTAGTTCCTAAAATGATTTTCTTGTGTGCTTCTAAGAACTCCAACAGTGTATTTATCTAAAATATCTATCAAGCATCCAAGCCCAAATAAAACAACACGTGTCCCATAGGTCAGGTGGTTAGCTTTATTGTGCAATTTAGGGTGAGACCCCCCTTTCTTACAGCTTTACTAATAGACTCCTAATTTCTTACCTAACCACTTCTAGGAATGTAGATTGAGCACATAAATTCCCTTCTTGATATACTAACCAATCATTAGCTCTCTATTGACCTCCTCCTTTATCACCCTCCTTTTGGGTTATAAAAGAAAGCCTGGGGGTCACTGCCTGAGGAAAATTCTTACCCGCCTTTATGACTCCATAAGAATTCAAGCCTGGTGATCTTGTTCTTCGAGAGGATTGCTATTGCTTGGGTTTATAACTGGATTCGTGAGAGACTTAAAGAGAACTGAGAGAATGAGACGGAGAGGAGGAGAGAGAGAGGAAAAGAGAATGGAAGAACTAGATGGGTAAGAACTGGAGAGGAACGCACTAGATGGGAAGAAATAGATTGAAGGGCTAAAAGAGAGGACTAGAGGAACGAGATGGAAGATGAGGAAGAGCCAGATGAGGAAGAACAAGATGAGAGGGATGAGATGGGAGAGGAGCTGATATGGGAAAGAACTAGATGGATGAGAACCTAGATGGGGCAGAACTAAGATGAAGGAGTTAAGATAGAACTTAGAGACAGCAGATAAATGCAGACGGAAATCAGGCAAGAAAGGAGCTAGGCACGAGAGCAGAATAGAAACTGTGTAGAGTGAGAACTAGCTCAAAAGAATAAAGTGTATGGACTAAGGAGTTTCGTGCATATATTCATTTCCTATCATCAAAGATTAATTATCAGCTGGTTGTACATTCTTCCTGTACCCTGGGAGGGGACTATCGAGGGGCCGGACCCTCCCCCAGTCCCCAATAAAGGACTATACGAATTTAGAAGTCATCACCAAAATTCAGATGACCCCAGACATTTGTAACCATGATGTAGAATGAGCCTGGTTTGTGTTAAGTTGGCTATCTGTGAAATTCTCTAGAGGCTAAGGGGCAGTCAAGAGCAAACGTATAAACAATAGTTGGGGGAAAAATAACCAGTATTTAGGAATTAATTAAGTCTATGCTTAAAACATATATAAACTTCCAGCTCAATTTTATATTCATAGAGAGTTCAGACTTACTTTCTCTCCCAGTTCTTTATATTTGGGTTCCAGATTCTTACAGTGACCACACCAAGGGGCATAAAATTCAATCAGCACATCCTTATCTTCATTATTCACTATGTCATCAAAATTTTCTGCTACCACAACCTAGAAAACAGAAGATTCTCTAGTCATAAGAAAGCTGAAAAATAAAGCCTCAAGCTAACTCACCTCAACTCGTATCACACCATTTACACACTCATAATCATGTTGTTTTCCCCATTCGCCAGCTTTTCCTCACATCTATCCCTGTCAAACTATGTTTAGGAAGTAAGTCACAGGAAATAAAAAAACAAATGCTACCGAGTGATTTTATTTCTTTCAAAAATTTTGCCGGGCGGTGGTGGTACACGTATTTTAAATCCCAGCACTCGGGAGGCAGAGCCAGGCGGACCTCTGTGAGTTCGAGGCCAGCCTGGTCTACAGAGTGAGATCCAGGACAGGCACCAAAACTACAGAGAGAAACCCTGCGTGTGTGTGTGTGTGTGTGTGTGTGTGTGTGTGTGTGTGTGTGTGTGTGTGTGTGTGTGTGTGTGTGTGTGTGTGCGCGTGCGCGCGCGCGCGCACACGCAAAAAACAAAACAAACAAAAACAACTTTACTCACGGGGCTAGAGAGAAGGCTCAGTGGTTGAAAGCATTGCCTGCTCTTCCAAAGGACCTGGGTTCAATTCCCAGCACTGACTTGGCAGCTCACAACTGTCTCTAACTCCAGTTCCAAGGAATCAGAGACCCTTTATAGATATACATGTAGACAAAACACCAATGCACATAAAATAAAAATAAAAAACCCACAAAAACCTTTACTCATTGTGTGTATATATGCATGGATATTGACTTTATAGAGTTTATTCTCCTCTCTCTTTCCACTGTTATGTGGGAACAAGTCTTCAGGCTTTTGCAGCAAAGTGCTTTCCCCACGGAGCCAACTCTTGGACCCATAATGGTTTTCTTAGCTGGGGATGTAGCTCAGTGGTAGAATACTTGTTTAATATGGGTTTGGGTCCCAGCATTAAAAACAAACAAAGAAATGTCAATAAGGTATTTGTCCAGGCCTATCAACCTAAGATTTAGGAAGAGACCCCTGCAGATAGGTGGTGAGACCTCAAGCAACACACCTTGACAGGCCCATCGTTGGTCTCTGGGATAGGTTCAGACTTCAGGTATCTCTTCAGGTTGCCATCAAAGTAATCCTGCAGGAACCGCTCCAGAGCCTTGCCATCCCGCCTGCAAAAGCGAAGATAGACTCTCACTGGAATTCATGATGCTTCTCTCCTGCTTCCACCTCCCAAATGCATGGGAGCACACCACCATGCCCAGCTCCACCCACTGCTTCTAATCAAGTGCAAGTATGTAAGAATTCCAAGCTGACACTCTTTTGTTAGTCCGCAGAAATCAGGCTTCATAGTACCTAAGCTGAGAAAAAATGATAATCACAGGCCTTGCCTAGAGACTTTTCTCTAACTCCATGTCACTCTTTCTAAATCCCCAGTGTTTAATGATTCTCAGAGTCAAATCCTGAACCTATGCCAAGTAATAACTTACGAGAACTCCTCCTGCATGACAAACTTCTCTCCTTTAGCAGTTCTGATAGCCACAACAGGAACCTCTCCAGTGGTGCTTTCCAAGCCAAAATCAGACAGTTCATGGCTAAAAGTTTTTCGGCTAGCTACGGCAAAGTTGAGTTTGTGTCCAGCATCAAGGAATTTCTTTGCCACCATCATCACCCTGTGAGGAATAAGAGAAATATTTGTCCCGTGACCGTAACAGCGCGGTGAAGCTTTTTTTTTTTTTTTTTTAGGTTAAGAGACAGGTCTCTTTATGTAGTCCTGGCTGTCCTAGACATGTAGAGCAGGCTAGCCTCAAACTCACACAGTGCTAGGATTAAAGGCATACATCACCACACGCCAGGCTAAGTGTTTGAAACTAAGAAGCAGGAAGCAAAAAAAGCAAAGAGTTCTATGATCCATTCAGCCTCCTGGAATTAGCTTGAGTCTGTAACATCACGCACTGATTATATTACAATTTTGTGGCTTAGTGATCGCTCTTAGGTGGTCGTGGTACCTAACCCATCTGATAGGAATTTTCCTATACTATTAGATGTAAAATCTATTGCATGCATTAAAAAAACTGACTTGAAAAGAAGGTTTATAAGGTTAAAATGCACCCAGAGAATTCATAAAGAAGTGGGCAAAATGTCTGAAGTGTGCTGTACATCAGGCTTACACCTTTCACTACATAGCCTGAAGTCAATGTAGTACGGCAAAGAACACAGACCTCATGTCCAAGAGATTCTGTAAATAGTGTTTGTTCGTTGTCCTTATGGCTTTAAATGCAGTGTTTGGAACTATGAGGCCCCCCTTTTCCTTTAAGGACAGAATCGCAGGACAAATTCAGTATGTCAGTGTGTAGCATGGCTGACTTTAAACTTCTGACTCTCCATCTCTTCCTCCTAAATGCTTGGACTCCAGCCCTGTACCACCACACCCAGTCCTGTGCTGCTGTTTTCTTTTTGAAGTGTGGTGCCAGGGCGGTGAGATGGCTCAGCCTGATACCTGAGTCTGATTCCCAGGACTCACATGGCAGGAGAACGTAACAGTAGGCAAGGTGTCTTTTGGTCTATACACATGTAACAGGCACAGGTACACATGCATGCACACGGTGCTGAGAACCAAACCTAGGGCAACCACTGTACCAAATAAGCCACATCACCTTTCCATTCTCATCTAATCTTACATCCCAGGGTAACAAGGTAATTAGAACTGTTCAAATAACAGGTAAACATGTCTCCACAAAGGGAAACCATGGTTTCCATTACCTGTTTCTCCAATAGTTGGAACCTTTAGCGTTCTTTTCATAGTCCACATCATAGTAGGCTGTAAGTAAGTCCTTGCCCTGTATCAAATCTTTATTGTCTTCTGTCATATGAGGACAGATGCCAAAACTGAAATGAAATAATCCATTAGCTTTGTCATTTTCTAGCCATAATATGGAATTATCAAAGCACTAACAACAAGGAAAGAGGTACTCACATGCTTTCCTGGATGAACTTTTTAATCTTGCCACTGGTCATTTTTTGTTCAGTATATGCCACAGTTTTGTCTTCAAACTTGTTAGTAAGATGTAAAGGACGAAATAAAGTGATCCCCCTTTAAAAAAAAAGTGTCTTAGCATCAGATAGCAGAATTGTCTCTCATATTTCATTTAAAGCTCAGACACCCTTAATCCCAGCAATCAGAAAACAGAGACAGGTGGATCTCTGTGAGTTTGTGGCCTGCCTGGTCTACAGAGAGAACTCCAGGACAGTCAGGACTACACAGAGAAACCCTGGCTCAAAAAACCAAATTAAAAACAAAACAGGCTGGGTGGCGGCGGCGGCGGCGGCGGCGGCGGCGGCGGCGGCGGCGGCGGCGGCGGCGGCGGCACACACCTTTAATCCCAGCCCTTGGGAGGCAGAGTCAGGCGGATCTCTGTGAGTTAGAGGCCAGCCTGGCCTACAGAGCGATATCTAGGACAGCCTCCAAAGCTACACAGAGAAACTCTGTTTCGAAAAACAAAACAAAACAGGTGTACACCAACATGCTCAGGATTTTATGTGGGTGCGTGGCAAGCATTGTACTGATGAGCTCTCTCCTGAGCTCTTATCTAGAATAATTCTCAACCCAACTGGCATATTCTACCAGGGAAACCTCATCTACCAAGAATCACCTCCTCACTGGGAATGGTCCAGACAAGACTGCTGCAAGTTCAAATCCAGCTTCATCTACACAGCAAGATTCTTTCTCAAGAAAAGGTCAGCGAGCAGTGGTGGTACACATCTTTAATCCCAGAACTCAGGAGGCAGAGGCAGGGGAATCTGTGAGTTCGAGGCCAGCCTCGTCTACAAAGAGAAACCCTGCTGGGGGCGGGGGTGGGGGAAGGTGAACCACCTCCTTCTATGAAGCCTTTTCTTGTGACATGTCCATGTGGGTTCCCACAGAAGCCAGAACATCTGTCAGAACCCTGAACTAGTTACAGGTAGTTATAAACTGCCTGAGATGGTGCTTAGAACTAAACTCTGATCCTCTGCAAGAAGAGTACCAGCTTTTAACCATGAACCATCTCTCAAACCTATACAGCCTTTTCTTTTCTTTGGCTTTTCAAACCAGGGTTTCTGTATGTAGCTCTGGCTGTCCTCTGCCTCCCGGGTGCTGAGATTAAAGGCGTGGGCCACCACAGCCTGGACCTATAGCTTTTTCTAATATTCCCCAGCCCATGAAAAGGGAAAAACCTCCTCCCTTTTATAAATTTCTATAGCAGATGTGCAATACAGCACTTCCATTTCTCTATATATATTTGCTTATATACCGTCTCCTTCTATCGATGCCCTTCACAGGCAACAGGCTTCTAGACTGAGCTTACTTAATGCCCGGAAGGGCTCATGAACATTTCTGGAAACAAACACAAACTAAGTCACACCAAGCTCACAGTAAGAGATAAATAAGGGCATGCAACTCAGTCACTTACTCTCCGTTATCATCGTACTCCTTCACCAGAGACTCAAGGTTGGTGTGTGCAAATCGGTAGTTATCTCTCAAGTTGCTGGCCGCTTTTAGGAACTCGGAGTGCCCATCACTGAATAAATCCCTGAAAAAACCTGCACAAGAAATGTCAAACACAAGGAATTACATTATTCCTCTAGGTTTCAAAGCCTTCAGTCTATTACAGTTAAACAAAGGTACTTCAGGTTAAGACCAGGCTGCTTCAGACATCTGACACAACACTTACACTAAGACTTCTTCCTCCACCCTCTAGAAAAAGGAAGGGAGAGGATTTGGTAGAACTGAAGTCTTCCTTCGCCTTCTCCAGAACAGATCTGGGCAAACTTCCTCACTTCTTAAGAACTACTTCAGGTATTAGATTAAAACAATGGGGGCCAGGATGTCAGCTCAGTGGTTAAAAGCACCAGCCGTTCTTCCACAGGACCTGGGTTCAGTTCCCAGCACCTATATGATGGCTCAACAACCATCTGTAACTCTAGTCCAGAGAATGTAACTCCTTCTGATGTCTTTGGGATGTAGGCACATGTGGTGCATGCGCAAACATGGCAGCAAAGTACTCAAACACATGAAACAGACCAGTAAAAAGGCTCCTTCCTTATGGGTAATTATTGAGGGAAAAAGGAAAGTTATTTCTATTGGTGTGAGTGAGTGACCGGTCTGGTGCAGGAACTCCAGGAGGCCAGATGGACATCAGTACCCTGAAGCTGGTTACAGGCATCTGTTAGCCACCTAGTGTGTGTGTGTGTGCTGGGAACAGAACTCTAAACAAGCAGCAAGTCCTCTTAACCACCAAGCCATTTTCTAGCACACATTCTGTGTAAATTAGAATTAACTAAATCCAGGTAAGTCAAATTTAAATGGTAAAATATCTGCTACTACAGAAACTGAGTTTTATTTTATTGTTTAGGAGATTAACAAATGTAAACACCAGTTACACGCTTAAATTTAAGTGGTTGGTGTGTGTGTGTGTTTTGTTTTTTTTTTTGGGGGGGGGGGCAAGGTCTGTTTTCACTGTTTACCTCTGGTTGGCCTAGAACAAGAGATCTGCCTGTCTCCACCTCCTGGAAGCTGGGATTAAAGCCGTATGCCACCATACCCCACTAAATTTAGTTTTTAATCAAATGTGTTATGTACCACATCTAAAAATAAAATAAGGAGCTAAAGTGTATAATTCAGCGGTAGAACAATTGTCTAGCACATTTGAGACCAAGGTTTTTCTCAAGCCAGCTTCTCTGTGTAACAGCCCTGGCTGTCCTGGAACTCACTCTGTAGGCCAAGTTGGCCTCAAACTCGGAGATTCCCCAGCCTCTGACTCCTGAGTGCTACCATGTCCGCCAGGGCCAAGATTTTAACTTCAGTGTGGTACGCATATACACCATACACACCCACAACATTTCTTTCAGTTGGGTGTGTGTGTTGGTAAGCCTGACACCTCCTTTCTCTCTGGCAGAATTCTGCCCACACGAAAATCTCTCCTTGCTGCATGCATTTCTTCCATGACATGCAGCCAAGAAGAGAGACCTACATCAGAATTCAAAAATTTTTGTGCCATTGTCTTTTTTTAACATCCTCAACTATAAGACAAATCGCTCTCCTTTGCATGACCCAGCCTCAGGTATTTATAGCTGCTGTGGATGATTGATTGATAAATAAAACACTGATTGGCCAGTAGCCAGGCAGGAAATATAGTGAGGCTAGCAGAGAGGAGAATTGAGAGAACAGGAAGGTGGAGAGGAAGAGACGCCAGCCTGCCGTCCAGGGAACATCATGTAGAGGCAGCAGGTAAAGCCACGGAACACGTGGCAACATATAGATGAACAGAAATGGGCTGAGTATAAGAGTAAGAGCTAGACAATGGTAGGCCTGAGCTAATGGCCGAGCATTTAAATAATATAAGCGTCTGTATGTTTATTTTATAAGTGGGCTGTGGGGGCTTGGCGGGACCCGGAGAGAAGGTCTCCAGCTACATATAGCAACAGAAACTTGATCGATAATCACAAAGATACCTATAAAAATTGAAAATAGAGATGGATATTGACTATATCCCCTTGCCTTAAACCTTATTTTCAGTTTAACTATCCTGCTAAAGACTTAGCTCTCTGAGTTACAGAAGGGACAGAGCTAGGAATATACCGCCCATGGCAGAGCACTTGCTAGGCAGGGGTGAGGAGGCAAGTTAACTTTCCAGCACTGTGGAGGGGGTGGGGGTGGGAGGTAAACCAGCCACACTCCTATTCTGGTCTCCTACCTGAATTTAAACCTTTACACCTCTAAGAAAACAAACCCACACAGGACCCCGGTCTCCTTCCCTGTTAGTTTCTGACTCAGCTTTGTCATTACCTTTTCACTGCTTCAGGCTTGCCCTAAGCTGCTTTAACTCTGTCGTTTTCCCAAACACGGAGTTTTTTAAAAATCCAATCAGTTTTGTAGCATAACCAAACACCTGCTACTTACCCACCACTGAAGCATCTTTATCACTAATGAACTTCTTAAATTCTTCCTCAGACCGGAGAGGAACGGAAGCTGGTCCTGCTTGCTTCTTCAAGTGGCTGACAATTCCATCTTAGAAGACAACAATCACATGGACACATCATTGTTGAGAAGGATCAGGATGATTCAAAATTCAAAAGGACAAAACAATGCATGTTTTCAATGAAGTTTTCTTCCCACTCCTGTCCCTAAACCTAAATTTCTTTTCCACATACAAAAGTTCAGCTTTAGTTTGTGTATCCTTCTACATGATTTTAGCCCAAAAGGCCAAGAAGCAATTGGTATATCCCTCTAAAACACAAACACAGGAAATTACATTCTTTTATCTCCAAGATGGCAATATATTGTTTTGTCTTTTTGGGGGAGCAGAGTGGGGTGGGAAGGTATCCTAAACTCACAGATGTCTGCCTGCCTTTCGCTACGGTAAAACCACACCCAGCTCTTTGCTTTTAGACAGGCCCCTCAGCCTCAGTTGTGGAGCAGAGGCTGCTTTGACCTCCTGCCTCCTCCTCCTCCCAACCCTTCCAAGTGCTAGGATTACAAGGATGTATCACTATGCCAGTCTCAAGTAGTTCTGATTAGCTAACACAGTATATAGAAAATAACTCATGCCGAACTCATAATGAGCTGTGCTACCTCTACCGTCCAATTTAAAAAAGGAATCTTTACATATGATGGCACCTGTGTGACGTCAGAGGGAACCTTGTAGAACCTGGTTCTTTCCCTCTACCATGTGGCTTCTGGGGATGGTTATGGTTGGCAGGAGGTGCACACTGAGCCATCCTGACAGCCCTTCAATTGTCTGCTATAGCTGCAGAGTATTCTTTTAATTTACATACTGTGATTTATTTAACCCATGACAACTGACATTTATTTCTAATCTTTTGAGAAAGCAAAAGATTCCATGATAAACAACCTTATCTGCAGGTGAATTTGCATAATATATCTGTAGGGTAAATTTCTAGAAATCCAGTCAAAGAATATAGGAATTTATACTTGTTAAGAGATTTACCATTTTTCTTTCTTCTTCCTTTTTTTGGGGGTTGGGGGTGTGTGTTTCAAGACAGGGTTTCTCTGTGTATCCCTGGCTATCCTGGAACTTCTGTAGATCAGGCTGGCCTCAAACTCACAGAGATCCACCTGCTTCTGCCTCCCAAGTCCTGAGATTAAAGGTGTGAACCACCACCGCCTGGCTTATCTATTGGTTTTTTTTTTTTTTTTTTAGCCTCTTTTTTGACTACCAATTAAACTCCAAATAGACAGGGACTTTATAATGCCTATCTCATAAAAAGTTCAGGAACATCTATTCTGTAAATAAATGAATTTTCCATTCATATAGTGGCTCAGTGGTGCAGTTCTTGTGAGGCCCTCAACAAAACCATCCCTGCCCATATGCCCATAATTTTTAGATTGTATGGTTACTAGCAGCTTTTTTTTGTTTTGTTTTTGAGACAGGGTCCTATGTAGCTAAGGTTGTCCCTAAACTCACTATGTAGCTGAGGATGACCTGAACTTTTATTATTTTGTTTTTGTTTTGTTTTTTTCCTGAGACAGTCTTCTCACAACAATGACCAGGCTGGCCTAAAGCTCGAGAAATCTGCCTGCTTCTGCCTCCTGTGCACTGGGATTAAAGGTGTGTATCACTACACTCAGTGGTAAGCTCTGCTTTGAATTTCTGGAGGAATCAACACATCTTCCACAGTAGCTCTATTACTTTTCATTTCCATCAACAGTATACCCATGTATACAGTATTCCCATGTCTTTAAATCCTCGTCAATATATGTATGTATGCTGCTGATCCAACCCAAGGCTATCTCAATCATGACAACCAAGTGATTCTCACTGAGCTACCTTCCCCAGCCTCCCCCCCACCTTTTAAATAGTAGTAGTCATTGTAATTAATGAGCACAAGATAGTTTTCTTGGTTATGCTGGGGACTGAAGCCAATTCTTGCACACTAACAGTCGAACATTCTACCACGGTCTACAGCCCACATGAATGTGATGACTGCCTTCACCTTCCATCAACTAGAACACAAACATCAGAAAAGGACCAACATCTGTATCTCTAGAGACTGACAGAGCAGATAAAAGTGATAGCAATTATTAAACAAAAAGCTTAGTTGAACTTATATTTGAAGTTCAAATATTTCTTATATTTATCTTCATAATCAAGTCATTTAGACAGAGAAGCTTTTCATTATCTAACAAAAATTGCTCTAAAATGAGCTATTTTTATGACTGGTAAGTATGCTGAAATCTTTTTTCTTTTGGTTTTTTGAAGACAGGGTTTCTCTGTGTAGCTTTGGAGCCTGTCCTGGAATTTGCTTTGTAGACCAGGCTGGCCTTGAATTCACCTGCCTCTCGAGTGCTGGGATTAAAGGCGTGTGATACCATCACCTGACAACTCAATGAAATCTTAAAACATTAATTCAACTTCCAGAATATAATCCAAGGCAGGAAGATGGCACATGCCTATAATGCCATTACTTGTAAAACTGAGGCACGAGGATTAGAAATTTAAACTTAAGCCACGTGTAAGTGGTACACGACTTTAATCCTAGGACTCGGGAGGCAGAGACAGGCTGATCTCTGCAAATTCAAAGCTATTCTGGTCTATACAGTGAGTTCCAGGACAGCCAGAGCTATATAGTGAAACCCTGTCTTGAAAACACAAACAAGAACTTGAAGCCTAGCCTGGGTTTGTGCAATCCGATCCTTACCGGCAGTCCTAGGCCCATCATAAGCACCTGCTTCTTCCCCATCTCTAAATATTTTAAGGGTTGGGTAGCCGCTGACTCCATACTTATTACAGGTGTTTGTGTTGGCAGTGCAATCCACCTAAGAGTAGACAGAACAAGAGTCATTTTGTTATCTACGTATCTGCTGCAAGATCTTAGTCCCAAAACATTACAACTAGCTATACCCATAGAGGATCAACACTTCTTGGCATACTTACCACAGGTCATTAGACCTTAAAGGTACATTAGTGCTATCTAACTAGATCAGAACTGCCTAAGAGATGCTTCAAAATTTAGATTCCTTGGCCTCACATAAAAATTCTAAAGTTAATATCCATTTAAATCATTTCAATAATGCCCCCCTTCCTTTTTACACAGATGAAACCCAATGCTCTACTACTGAGCTACATTCTCAGTCCCAACAGTGATTTACTTTGGTAACAATCATTACCGAAGGCATGTGCTTAGTAAGCCCACCTTTTCTAGCATAGGGTATAATATCATATCCCCCCCACCCCCACCCCCGCCAGACAGGGTTTCTGTGTAGCTTTAGCGCCTTTCCTGGAACCCACTCTGTAGCCCAGGCTGGCCTTGAACTCACAGAGATCTGCCTGCCTCTGCCTCCCAAGTGCAAATAATCTGTCTATTGTAAATCCATCAATACTTGTTACATAAAAGAAACAATTAGTTTAAAACCACAGAAAACAGATTAACCTTTACAAGATTCTGAGGTTGATCCTTATGTCCTAAGATGGGTAAAATGAGGTTCAGAAAATTAATATACAACTTTATAGTCTTCTAAGTAGCTTCATGCCCCTGGTCACAAGAAATAAAAATTACAATATGACATTTTTTGCTATGGCAAGTTGCTTAACATCAGGATTCAATATAGTTTTAAAAACTTCTAATATATAGCCAGGTGGTGGTGGTGGTACATGCCTTTAATCCCAGGAGGCAGAGGCAGAAGGATCTCTGTTGAGTTCAAGGCCAACTTGGTCTACAGGACAGCCAGGGCAACACAGAGAAACCCATTCTCAAAAAACAAACCTTCCAATATACAAACTACTAATCTGGTTAGTAGAGACATGACCTTTAAACTGGAACACAGTGAGCTTATTCCTTCAGAATACTACAGAATGTCCCAATTTATTAATCATTACTACTTTTGCCTGTTTGTTGGAGACAAGGTCTCAGGTAGCTCAGGCTAGTCTTAAACTTCTAATCCTGTCTGTACCTAGCAAATGCTGACATCACAGGTCACCACTACAACTAGCTGATAAAACCATGAAAACAAATACCAACCTTAAATTTACCACTTGGCCACATACTCAGCAATATCCCATGTCTTTTTTTCTGATCCCATTACTGACTATCATCAGGGTAGATTAGAGAATTCACTATTCCCTCTCACGCTTACAGCTATACCTTTGTCTTTGTCTGCCCTTAGTTCTTATTTACCATGTTCTTATTTTAAAAATTCTTTTAACTTTTATTGATTCTCTGTGGATTTCACATGTGTGTTCTGATCCCCCTCATCTCCCTGTCCCCTTGCATTCGCCCTCTGCCCTTGCAACCTCCCCTGAAAACAAAACAAAATTTAAAAGAAAAACCAAAAATAAAACCAAACAAACCAACAAAAAAAGAATCTGTGGTGTGAATGTGGGTAAGCTGGATCTGAGGACCTGAGAACAGGAGAACTGGCCTGGCTCCTTGCTGCAGGCTGCACTGGGTGATCCAGCTAGGGCAGTGCTGGAGAGCTTGCCCAGGTAGTGACCATGAAAGAAAGCTGGCGGGCTGACCAATCCAGCTACCACCCAGGCCCAGAACCAGGGCTAGAGTTGGCCCACTCCAACATCCATCTTGTCTATGAAGGCTGGAGCATGTGACGGGACAAACCTACAGATCCAAACAGCAGGACCTCCACAACACAGGACAACAACAGGAGCCAAAAGGAGCCCCAGTGAGAGTCCATTATCAGTGGTGAAGCAGAAGCCAGGGGGAGGCCTGGAATCAGACCAATGACTCCTGGCAATGAACAGGTCTAAAGGATCAACTGTGACACTCAATGGGCCACATTACAGTTCCATGACAAGATCCCCCCCCCTTTAGTGTTTTATTTTGTTTATGAGTGCTCTGTGTGCATGTGTATGTACCAGGTTCAGAAGAGGGCATCATATCCCCTGGGACTGGAGGTACAAATGGTTGTAAGAGAACTGGGAAATAAACCCATGTCCTTTGTAAGAGAGGCCAAATGCTCTTAACCACTCAGCCACCCAAAATTCACTTGGGCCAGTGAAAAGGCCCAGCATGTAAAGGGGCTTGCTGCCCAAGGACTCACATGGGTAGATGTGCACATGCTTACACACACATGCAATAAAGAGTATTTCATATTCCTTTCTGGTGACTCCATGGATGCTCACCTTTGCTAATGGCACTATTCCTTTTAATCTAGTTGCTGCAGCTTCATACTCAGGGGCAAGTCTCTTGCAATGTCCACACCTATTTACAAAAAAAAAAAAAAAAAAAAGGTCAGATTCTTAGTTTAATACAAACTTACTGATGTTTCTATCTAGGAAGAATCTCAAATCATACTACTATACTACTGTTTTGGTTTTTTTTTTTTTTTTTTTTTTTGAAGACAGGGTATTGTTACACAATCCCTAGGTTGTGACCTTCCTTATACTGATTGTAGGCACGCTATACCAATTATTCAACATCAAGCTGGAACCCAGACCTCTGATTTTTTTGTTTTTTCAAGACAGGGTTTCTCTGTGTAGTTTTGGTACCTGTCCTGGATCTCACTCTGTAGACCAGGCTGGCCTCCAACTCAGAAGATCCGTCTGGCTCTGCCTTTCAAGTACTGGGATTAAAGGTATTCACCATTTCCCAAATTCTGGTGATAATAGACATGTGCCACCTTGCCTGGCTTCTTTCCTCCTGTTTTCTATTTTTGCTGTCTGTAGGGAGGTTACAGAACTCTTCGACCTTCTCAAAGTGATCCCGCTGCAACCCACTGGGCTTTTGAAGAGATAATGTACAGCTGGTGCCAGCCGTGACAAGAATGTACCACACCCCTAAATGCATGGTAAGCACACCTGTGGGACCGTTAGGCCTTCCTGAATAGAAGAGCAGGTGTTTCAGGTAACCCTCTGGGGAAAGTATACCAGCTTATGTTTTGATCAGTTCTCATGGTCAAGTGAGAACTGTAAACTCAGGCCTGCTACCTCCTTAATAGTGCTTTGCTGAAGCTCAGGTTGGATGTCTGCTGCTGTTGTTTTTTAAAGTTCTTCAAGACAAGGCTTCTCCATGTAGCCTTGGCTGTCTTAGAACTCACTCCATAGACCAGGCTGGCCTCGAACTCGCAGACCTACCTGCCTCTGCTTCCCCAGGGCTGGAATTAAAGGCGTGTATCACCTTCTGGCCTTGGTTTTTTTTGTGTGTGTGTGTTTTTTAAGACAGGGTCTCATGCCGGGCGGTGGTGGCGCACGCCTTTAATCCCAGCACTCGGGAGGCAGAGCCAGGCGGATCTCTGTGAGTTCGAGGCCAGCCTGGGCTACCAAGTGAGCTCCAGGAAAGGCGCAAAGCTACGCAGAGAAACCCTGTCTCGAAAAACAAAAAAAAAAAAAAAAAAAAAAAAGACAGGGTCTCACTTTGTAGCTCCAGGCTATCCTGAAACCATACAGCCCAACCAACACAGCCTTAAATAGGCCATGATACTCCTCCTTCAGCTTAGTGTGCCTATGACTGAATCAACATCTTCTGTACTTCATTCTATGTAGCCATCCAGCTGGTTCTGTTCAGTTACATTGGAAGAAGAAAGAAAAGGCACTTGATGCTGATTCATGGTGATTGTCTGTCTGTCTGTCTGTCTGTCTGTCTGTCTGAAGACATGATCTCACTTAGGTAGCCCTGGCTGGCCTGGAACTTGCTACGCAGACCAGGCGGTCCTAGGATGTACAGCAATCTTTCTACCTTTTTCTCTCTTACAAGTGTTGGGATTACATGCATGTAGCACCACACCCCGTTTCCAAGGGTTTAAAAGAATGAATTTTAAAGGATACGATGTGGCTTCAGAGAGGAAAGAGTAGGTACTCAAGGTGAACAGCGGAGTTACTGTACAAGAAGTCTGCAGCTTATGACTCCAGCCAGTAACACATACAGCACGAGAAAGGAGAGGCAGCAGTCGTCTGTAGTCACACAGCAGCAGAGGAGAGAGTCCATCTCATCTGCTCTTTGGGGACAGGGTCTTTGTCTGTAGCCCAGGCAGTTTCAAACTTACAATGCTCACACCTCAGCTTCGGAAAAACTGAGCTAACAGGCATCTAGCAGCTTGCCTATCTCTTGCTGTTGACTTTCTATTGTAGTAACACACCATTAGAGCAAAAGTTAACATCTTTACCTCAACTATCCTAAAAAAGAAAAAAGAAAAAAAACTGTCCATTTTACAAATATATCTAAAAATACCCAGAGAAGGCCAGGTGCGATGGCAGGTGGATCTGAGTTTGAAGCCAGCCTGGTCTACATAGTGAGATCCTGTCTCCAAAGAGAGATAGAACACATTAAAATAAAAAAGTATGCAGGGCCAATGTTGAGAATCCCCAAGAAGCCCAGCACAAAGGCACACGCCTGTAATTCCAGCACCTTTGAAGCTGAGGCAGGAAAGCTACTGAGCTCGAGGCCATCAGCCATACAGCAAGTTCAAGACCAAACTAAGCTTATAAACTCTCTTCCCCTACCTGGAGGAGGGAAGGGAAGAGAGAGGGAGAGGAGATGGGGAGAGGAAGAGAAGGGTGGGGGAGAAGGATGACTCCAAGCTGGGGAAGGAGCTCAGCTGCAGAACGTTTCCTAACCATGGGGAAGGCCTGGAGCTCAGTGTCCAGGACTGGGGTGGAGCAGCACTGCAGCACGGCGACAGGTCAGCAGGTGACAGCACCCACTAACTGCCACCCATGCCCAACACCACCACTCTCTTTGATCCCACAACAGTCTATTAGTAAAAATTTTTTAAGAAACAGTTGGAGAGATGGCTCAGCAGTTAAGAGTACTTGCTGTTCTTGCAGAGGAACTGAGTTCTGTTCCCAGCACCCACAAGGTGACTCACAGCCACGTGTAAGCCCAGTTCCAGTGTACTTGATATCCTCCATTACTACACATAAAAACCCCACAGGCAAATGCCTGAACTCTTGGTCTCTCTCTGCTTTGGCACACCGTTTTTGGGAAGGACTGGGAGGTGTGTCACCGAAGGGGAGAGGGGTCCAGCGTTAAGGCTTCAACACCCCACACTATTCCCGTTTAGCCCTCACCGCCTCCAGGCCGTCCCCGTCTGTGAGCAGAGCTCTCCGCGACAACCCCCGCTGATGGTCACCGACTCCAGTCCTCCATCGCAAACCCCCCTCCCAATAAACCCTTCCTGTAACAAACTGCCTTGGTCGTGGTGTTTTGTCCCAGTGATAGAAAAGGACCCGCGACACAGTGAGTCTGGGAGGAAATCAGCGTACTACAGGCTGAGACAAAGCAACTGCTCTCTACGGCAGCACCGTCCACAAGGCAAACAAATGGACAAGGTGGGTTCTTATTCCTCGGATGAAAAAGACGGCAACTAGCCAGGACTGGAAATCCGGTGCACTTTAAGGGAAATCAAGGTCTGTCCCAGAACCCACTGACTCTTTTACCTGCCCCCGCCAATATTAAAATGGAGAATTCAGTCGGGCGGTGGTGGCGCACGCCTTTAACCCCAGCACTCGGGAGGCAGAGCCAGGAGGATCTCTGTGAGTTCAAGGCCAGCCTGGACTACCAAGTGAGTTCCAGGAAAAGGCGCAAAGCTACACAGAGAAACCTGTCTCGGAAGAAAAAAAAAAAAAAAAAAAAAACACCGGAGAATTCACCTACTCTCGGAGAGGGTGCTTAGCAGCAGACAACTCCAACACACATTTACTCAGTAATCACTTCATGCTGCACTGTGTCAGGTGCAACTATTTTAGCCTCCGATAAAAAGCTGGCTGTTCTTTCCCTATAGAAACCCCAGTCTGGAGGAGGATTAAGAGTTACTTTTTTTTTTTTTTTGGCGGGGGCAAGGCTGTAGTGAAACCTCAATGTTGAAAAGATGACCCTGCTGGCAATGTGGGAGATGACTTTATCTTCTAAGCCTACTGAAAGCAGACACCACAGCAGAAATCCACCCAACTCTTGATGGCCTGTGCATGATGGGATATGTAGTCTTGAGGAAAGCAGGTGCAGCACTTTTTAGGAGAAAGATGAGCCTGAAGCCAGGTGTGGTGGCGTTTTTAGGATAGGGGCAAGAGGATCTGAAGCCCAGCCAGGCTACAGGAAACCCCATCTCAAAAGAAAAAAAAAAAAAGGAGGCTAGAGCAAGAAGATTTTGAGTTCGAGGATCTTGAGTTCGAGGTCAGCCTGGACGATACAGAGGAAATGGTTTAAGAAAAAGAAAAGCCCAGCCTGGGCTACAGAGTGAGAGCCAGAACTACAGAGAGAAACCCTGTCTCGGAGGGGGAGGAAAAGCTTCAATATTAAATATTTATGTAAGTATTTTCCATAATGGCAATTGAACATGGCAAGCACTGAGCCATATCCCAAAGCCTTAACTAAAAACTGCTTTAACCTCATTGTGTAACAGCCCACAATTCTCCAAATGTATGGCCCCTCCAGTCAAAGGAGCCGGACCCAACTGACACCCCCTCAAAGTTAACAGCATGATTACGTAACTATGATAAATTGTTTCTAAGAGAGAACATGAATTCTAGGGATGTATAAATGTCATCTATGTGTTATCAGTACTGACTGTTAGCCACAGAATGCCCCGACACAAAATATCCCACGCTGAAACACAATTTGCTTCCTGTCTCTAGTATATCCTGATTCAGGCCGTCTTCACTACAGGACTTTTGAGTGTGACCCATCTAAGTCAGGCAGATAAGCTTGGAATGTATCGTTCCCACTGGGTCAGAAGCAAAGATAAGTTACAGTGTAATTGTTTTACTGGTACTTTTGAATAGTTCTGAATTAAGGGCCATTGTGCCAGAAGGGCAAAAAAACAAAACAAAAAAACACCACACACCTATTGAACTATTTCTGTGTTATATTAGTTTGCTGTGGTAATAATTTGTAAATTACCCAACCCACCACTCTAAGTGAAAAACCAGAAATGCTATTTGCTCTCCCTTCCCATGCAAGTTCTTATTTGGTCGCCCTCACTCTAAAGAGTCTACGCTTTTGTTAGGTTAAGCCGCCCCTCAAGTGGTATAACTCTCCAACAGTGGTTACTTTCTCATTTGAGTCTTAATTTCTGTAATTATCTAAAGCTGACCATGATGATAGATCCTAGTGAAATTATTCTCGTTCATTTACTCTCTTTTTAATGGAGGCCTCTGCAGCTTAATGTAAAACATTGTATGCCATGCCATGGACAAAATAATGGCCTGTCTCACTCAAGTAAGCACTTACGATCGTTCTGCAGCCACTGAGTGACCTTGGTTAGGAACCGATGGTTCTGAGGTGGGGGACGAGAAGAAATACCTTGGGACCCAGGACCCGTACTCCGCCTCCTCCCGAAGGCTCTAGGATGCCTGCCCGATCTACAGACAAGGGGACGTCTACACTGACTCACCTAGATACTGAAAGATACCGATCGGAGGGGGAGGGGATGGGCAAGTCCTCCCCATAGGAAGTGCAGCAAGCACACGGAGGTAAGGACGTGGCCCTGAGCGGGAACCTGGGCTTTCTCCTTCCCGGATCTGCCCCTGCCCCCACCCCGACTCCGGGCGGAGCGCCTCGGGGCTGCCACCGACGGGCCAGGAGGCGGCCGCAGCCAGGCCCGCCGGGGGAGTGGAGGGCGCCCGCGCTGCGTAGGCCCAACCGCCCCCCGGCGCCCCGCCGGTCCTCCGGCCCCCCGATCCCGCAGGAGAGTGGCCTCACCAGGGGGCGAAGAACTCGACTAGCATGAGGCCCGCGGAGCCCGTGTCGGAGACGCGACTCTCGAAGTTTTCGTCCGTGAGTTCCAGCACGTCGGAGGCGGCGGCGAGGCGGGCCGAGGCGAGCAGCAGCGCCACGCCCGGGAGCAGCGTTAGGCGGCTGAAGCGCATGGCGGCGAGACGCGGCGAGGGGGCGGTCGGAGGGTCGGGACCCGGGCCGGGGGGCTACTGAGAAGGGAGAAGCCGCAACCTGCAGCCGCTGCCTGCGCTCGCGCGTCTGGCCCGGGCGGACCTGCTGCCGAGGTCCCAACCCCCTAGGCCGGCTCGGGGGCCGCAGTGTGGCAGCCGCCGATTGGCTGCATCCCCGCTGCGTCGGGCGGGATGAACCAGCTGGTAACTGCCGATTGGCCGGCGCGCGGGGCCGGGCGGAGCGGACGCGGTGGCGGAGGCCGTGGCGGGGGTCGGCGGGAAGGGAGGCTCTGCGCTGCCGGAGCGGCCCTGGGCTCGCTCGCTCGGCCTGCAGAGGGGGAGTGGAGCGCAGGGCGCCGGCGCGGGAGGCGGAGGGGTGAAGTCAGGGCTGAGTGGGCGGAAGTGCGCTGGGGCTGAAGTCAGGCCCGGAAGCGGGCCGGAGGGGAGCTGGAGCTGCCGCGCTCCCTCCTCCCTCCCTCGCTCCCTCCCTCCGGGGCGTTGGGGCGCTCGCACACTTGGGCACCGTACGACACGTTTTCCAAATGTCAGGCTGTTGACTTGTCCAATTCTAGGGCGTAGTCACCCTACATCCTGCTGCTGCCCTACCTCGTATCCTGCTTGGTCAGGTTCACGTGAGGTCTGTCTTCTTTGTCCAGACTTAGGCCTTCTGCCCCCCTTGCCTGCTACGTTTTCACTGATGGCTGTGTTTTGTTCGTTGGGAGAGGGTGGGTAATGGAGGATTGAACCAGGAACCTTGTACAAGGCTGGGCAAGTGATCCATCGCCGAATTATATCGCTGGCCCTAGTCCTTTTTTGACTTTTTGAGACATCATCTCACTAAGTCTCCCAGCTTGGCCTCGAGTTCATTCTATAATATTGTTCTATAATCCTGGCAGGCCTAGAACTTCCCCGTCCTCTGGCCTCAGCACCCTAAGTATCAGGGACTGGTCTGCACCACCAGGCTCAGGCTCAGCTTTTGCTTTCTTTCTTTTTTTTCTTTTCTTTTTTTTTTTTTTTTTTTTTTTTTTTTTTGGACAAGGTCTCACTATGGCGCTGGCTGGCCTGGAACTAGCTATGTAGACCAGACTGGCCTCGAACTCAACAGAGATCCACCAGCCACTTGAGATTAGATCCACTGCCAGCCTTTTAAGCTGAATTTTTAAAAAGAAATATTTAATCACAAATGCTGTCAGAAAGTGAAAATACCTGGATATTTAGTTGACTGGAAATATCTTCTGTGATTCCTCTATCTTTTGCATAAACAAACAAAAAACCAAAACCAAAGAACAAAAAAAAATTTGAGTCTTTCAATGCGTTTGTACTTAACTGCTCGTGGTTTCTTCGTGTGGGTTCCTTAGATCTCTGAAAGGCAAAGAAGTGGGGGGGGGGGGGGCGGGGGACTCTAACCTTAATGAAACTCTTGAGAATGAGATGACCCCTGGTTCTGTTTTCTTAACAGACATGGCACAGGACCAAGGACATGTACAGCTACCCAGAGCTGATGCTATTCGTTCTCGGCTGGTCGACACTTTCTCCCTCATAGAGCATTTGCAAGGCTTGAGCCAAGCCGTGCCGAGGCACACTGTCCGGGAGATACTTGGTTAGCAGCCTGTTGGGTCACCACTAAATGTGACATTCCTGCCCACATCCTCAAAAGATAGAAAGTGGAGACCTCTTGAAGGGTGGAGCCAGGAATGGTGGGGTATATGACTGAGTTGGGGGTGGGGGTCACAAGTTTGAGACTAGCCTAGGCTACATAGCAAGATCCTGGTTCAAAACAACCACAACCACAGTAACAAACTAGGGCTGGCCAGATGGCTTAGTGAGCGAAGGTGTATGCTGCCAGTACTGCTAACCTGAGTTTGACTCTCAGGACCTACCCGGAAGAGGCACCAGGAGTTCAAGGTCATTCTTGGTTATATAATTTAAGGACAATATGGGCTGTATGAGACTCTATATCAAATAATGGGACCAGTGAGATGGCTCAGGGAGCAAAACGTACTTGCTGCCATGTCTGAAAACCTGAGTGCCATACTCAGGCCCCACATGGTATAAGAAAACAGTCTACTCCTGAGGTTGTACACACACACACACACACAGAGTTTTTTGTTTTTTTAAAGTACAAATAAAAGGACAATTTAGGGATGAGACGCTACACTAAACTTGATAAATTCAGGGCTTTAGACCTCTATCCCTTCCTCTGAGTCCTAGTTAGGTAACCCGGACTTTGCCAAGTTTCCACCAAAGGTATTTAAAACTTGGAGGTTTCTGGGCTGCTTATGGTGGCACATGCTTTAAATCCCAGCGCTTAGAAGGCAAACAGGCAGGTGGATCTCTGAGTTGGAGAGAGCCCGGTCTACACAGCCTGTTCTAAGCCAACTGGGACTTGAGGTTTGTACCTGCTGCTTTCATGAGCACAGTCAATGCGAGGCATGAACTATACATTTTAACTTCACACTAGTAGAATTCTTAGTCGCTCTGAAGAAGCAGCTTACAAGGCAGAGCTGCTACTTACTGCATGTAGACAGTCCATTATTTCACCAGTATCCCTACCCTCTACTCTACCTGCTGTCCACAGTCCCCCAGTCTGTCTGTCTACTCTCTGTTTCGGGGGGAGGCTGGGCACAGAAGGCAGCCTTACGTGTTGCCCAGTCCTGGTGGACTCAAGCTGAATGACAGGCTCGCCCAGGTACCTTCTCCATTTTTCTTCCAGATCCTTCTCGACAGAAGAAACTTATGTCAGGAGACCAGCACCAGCTTGTGCGCTTCTCCATAAAGCCCCGGCACATGGGGTACATCACACACTCCCAGCGAATGCTCAGCAGGCTCCGTGTGAGGTGCAGCCAGCGGCCACCTCTGTCCCTGTGGGCTGGATGGGTTCTTGAGAGTATCCTTTGGTGTTACTTGTTCTTATTGTGGCTCTCCCTCATCTGTTACTGACTTATTTTCCCTCTCTCAAACTATTTTCTTCGAATTCTCATATCTGACACTGCTGACCTTACTATTTCAGCTGCATAAGTGAGAAAGTACTCCATCTGTGTGTTTCCTTAAAAGAAAACAGGTCCCATCTTCTCAAAATTCATCATCTCCCTCATCTTTCTGAATACAATTGTACTGATGGTCGAAATAGGTGAGAACCGGTGCTGAATGAAAAAGGTAGTGTGTGGGAGATACTTTTCTTCCACCCTGATAATTTTATATTTTCAGATACCATCTCATTGTGATGGGGACAGATTTATTTATTCATTCATTTTTTGAGACCAAGTCTCACATAACCTACACTAGCCTCAAATTCCATATGTGGTAAGGATGACCTTGAACCTGACCTCCTACTTGTACTTTCCATCTGAGATTACAGATGTGCACCATTATGCTTAGCTAAGAGAAAATGGACTCTGAAAAACCTTTTTTTTTTTTGTTGTTTTTTTTGTTTTTTTTTTTTTGTTTTTTTTTTTGTTTTTTTTTTGTTTTTCGAGACAGGGTTTGTTTCTCTGTGTAACTTTGCGCCTTTCCTGGATCTCGTGCTGTAGACCAGGCTGGCCTCAAATTCACAGAGACCCGCCTGGCTCTGCTTCCCAAGTGCTGGGATTAAAGGTGTGCGCCACCACCGCCCCGCTAAATTTTTTTTATATATTTATTATGTATGCAGTGTTCTGCCTATAGGCTAGAAGAGGGCACCAGATCTCATTACAGATGATTGTGAGCTACCATGTGGTTGCTGGGACTTGAACTCAGGACCTCTGGAAGATCAGTCAATGCTCTTAACCTCTGAGCCATTTCTCCAGCCCACTGAAAAAACATTTCTATATTGTATGAAATGTATTAAAATGGAAGGACATCTCATTTCATTATTAACTCAGGCAGATTGTTCAGGTCAGGAGTGGTGATGGATGCCTTTAGTCCAGCACTTTGGAAGTTGAGGCAGGGTTATGAATTAAGGCCAGCCTTACCTGTGTAGTAAACCTATCTAAAAAAAATTCATAAAAACTGCTTAGAATGAAAGGACAATAGAAATTTTTGATGGTGGCGGCGGCGGCGGTGCACGCCTTTAATCCCAGCACTTGGGAAGCAGAGGCAGGTGGGTTTCTGTGAATTTGAGGCCAGTCTGGTCTACAAAGTGAGTTCCAGGACAGCCAAGGCAACAGAGAGAAACCCTGTCTCAAAAAAAAAGAAGGGACTGGAGAGATGGCTCAGCGGTTAAGAGCACTGGCTGCTCTTCCAGAGGTCCTGAGTTCAATTCCCAGCAACCACATGGTGGCTCACAACCATCTGTAATGAGATCTGGTGCCCTTTTCTGACACACAGGCATACTGTATACATAATAAATAAGGAAAGAAAGAGAGAAAGAAAGAAAGAAAGAAAGAAAGAAAGAAAGAAAACAACAATAGCAAAAGTCCCCATAAGTATTTATTATTTTGATTTCATATTATTTCTTAATTTTTGAGGATTTTGCCAGTCTTATTTTCATATTATGTAACTTGGCCAAATAAATTGTTTTGTGACAATCTGTTTTTATATATTCATTTTATTTTCTATGTATACTTGTGCCTGCAGTGCCCATGGATGCCAGAAGAGGGCGTAGGGTTCCCCTAGACCTGAAGTTACAAATAGTTGTCCTCAGAATGGTTGCTGGGGATAGAATCCGAGGCACTCTGCCGGTGTTCTTACTGCTGGGCATCTCTCCAGGCCTTGTAATCTTACTTGTTTAAAACCAAATGCTTAGGGCTTGTAGTTTAGCCCAAGGGTAGAGTGAAAACCCCTGAGATTGGCCCCCAGTACTTCAAACACAAGAAAATAAAAGCAACACATGCTTATTTCAATTGTAAGCACCATTTGAACTCATGAATCACAAGTTGTGATTTTTTTTCCCCCAACACCAGCAATTGACCTTGGTGAAACATATATACAAATGCTATTCTGCTTCATCATGCTGGATTTTCCTTCCCACCAGGGTGAACGTACCTGGTATTCTATGAACTGACTGGTGTTGCTGTTGTGCTGTACTAGGGAGTAGCAACTGCCTTGTCTAATGCAGTTGTATACTTTGCCTGGCCTATCTGATTCAATACCTGCCTTCTACTCTGGAGGAAGAACATCCACCATGAATTAACTACAGCGGCTAAGTCTCCTGGATTGACTGTATTGGGGTTCTTAGCTCTGTTTCCACTAAGGTTCTTTTGCCCTGCTAAGGCAGGCTGAATTCTTAGTTGGTTAGCTTGTTGGTGCTGGCATCTAAACCCAGGTCCTCTGCAAGAGCAGTAAGTGCTCTTAACTGCTGAGACTTGTTAGTGTGTAGAGATGGGGCTCACTATCTAGCCCAGGCTAGCCCAGAACTTCCTATGTAGCCACAGTTGTCCTCAGTTTCAGTTCTTCTGCTTCAGCCTCCCAAGTGCTAGCTGGATTAAGGTGTTCAACACTAAGCTTGAGTTTGTTTTTAATGTAAACTAGGCCGCGCCCCCCAGAGGACTGCCTTTAAAGGAGTACATTATAACACCAGGCTTATTTTGTTCCAGGGTCTCACTGAAGAGTCTTGGCTGGCCTTAGTTCACTGTATAATCTGAGCTGCCTGTGAACTTTTGATCCTCCTGCCTCAGTCTCCCAAGTAGTAGAATGAAAGAATGGTTATATTTCATCTCCAGACAGTACACCTTTTCATTAGCTGATGTAGCATTGGCAGGGGTCTCCCCTGAACGTTCTGTCTCACGTAAGCAATGTCTCTGTTTGCTCTTCAGATTTTCTTCAGCCTGCCTCTGCCTCCTGAGTGCTGGGATTAAAGGCATACACCACCACCACCCAGCCATTTTACTGTTTTTTTTTTTTTTTTTTTTTTTTTTTTTTTTAAAGCCAGGCAGTGGTGGCACATGCCCAGCACTTGGGAGGCAGAGGCAGGCAGAGCTCTGTGCCTTTGAGGCCAGCCTGGTCTACAGAGTGAGTTCCAGGACAGCTATGGCTGTCTTGAAAAACCAAAAAAAAAAAAAAAAAGTTTTTTAAAAAAGATATCTCTCTCTCTCTCTCTCTCTCTCTCTCTCTCTCTCTCTCTCTCTGTGTGTGTGTGTGTGTGTGTGTGTGTGTGTGTGTGTGTGTGTGTGTGTGTGTGTGTGTGTAAGTGCCAACAGAGGCCAGAAGAAGGTGTAGGATTCCCTAGAGCTGGAGCTCTAGACATTTGTGTGTTCTTAAGCCGTAAGCTGCTCTCCAGCTCCAGATTACATCATTGTCTTTATGGAATTCTGTCTGTGAAGGCAGAACTGAATAAACATTATTGCATTCTACTTTCCAGACTTCATTGGGGACCTCAGCACCTTCTACTACTATAATCCCCTGCTTCTGGGGGCCAGACTTTATTGTGTGTTTGTTTGTTTAATTACGTGTGTGTGTGTGTGTGTGTGTGTGTGTGTGTGTGTACATGTGTCATGGCTCACAAGTGGAGGTCAGAGAACAACTTGCAGAAGTCAGCTCTCTCTCTCCTGGGGATCGGACTCAGGTTGTCAGGCTTCCCAGAAAGCACTTCACTCCCTAGCCGCCTTGCTGGCCCAGCGCTGTTGTTTTGAATTTAAGCTGCCATCATTGGTGAATTACACTGCTTATTTACCACTAAGAAATAAAAGTCATCCTAGGACACATCAATTGTAAAAGGCATCTTTGAAATTATTCAGAAGTTTAATTTTTTTAAAAAGATCTAACCTCCTATTTCTATTTTCACTCTGTTTACAAGACTGATTGCTTTCCTATTTAGGACAAACTTAAATGTATAGCATATTGTGGGGGTGTAGTCCAGAGAGGAATTCTGTAGGGGTTGTATGACTGTGGAATGGGTTGTAAGTGACTTGCAACTGTTACTTATACTAGTAACAAGAGGTAAAGTATAGCTATTGTTTTATGGGTAATTCTACCCTGTATTACATAGGTTGAAGCAAGAGCACTTATTACTCTTGCAGATGATACAGGTTCGATTCTAACATCAATACAGTGGCTTACAACAGTCTGTAACTCCAGTTCCAGGGGATCTGACACCCTCTTCTGACTTCAAGCAGCGGGCACACATGTAGTACACACACATACACATACATGCAGGCAAAATACTCATATACATTTAAAAAAATCTAAGAAAGAAATTCAAGAGAAATGGACTAGTAGTGGTTACAACTCTGGTTTATAAGTGACAATCCTTCATTATTCAGCTCTCACTTAACTTTTATTTCTCCCTTGCTCTACTTTACAGAATTGATGGAATCCACAAATACTAAACTGTGGCCATTGAAGCTGGCTTTGGAGGTTGCAGATTGGTTTATTTTACTTAGCTTCATTGTAGAGATCTTTCTAATGTGGATGTCCAGCTTTACTCTCTTCTGGAATAATGCCTGGAATGTCTTTGACTTTGCTGTTACCATGTTGGTAAGGAGAAATAACCTTAGGATTAGTTAATGGGACCAGCAATATGCCTTGGTAAATTAAATTAACTAAAACCTCCAGGAGGTCTTATATATATCTTATATATATAAATCTCATATATATATATATATATATATATCTTACTGATATATATATCTTATATATATCTTACTGATATATAGAAATTTATCAAATTGCTGCTTTGATTTTTTTCTCTTAAAACTAAAAGTAATTGCAGAAATTGTCATTAGGAGTATCAGCCCCTAAAATGACATCTGCTGGTTACTGAGCACTAAGTGCCGGCTACGGTTTTAATTATTTTGTGTGGATTATCTTCTTTATGTTCTGTAACAACTCAAGGAATAAGCACTAATTTAATCCCATTTTTTAAATATCTAAATAAGTTGAAGTACAGAGCTTAAATAGATTACTATAAAAAGACTAAATAGCAAGCAGTCCCCAGAGAATGCTATTCAAAGAGAACACCCAGAAAGTTCTGGAGAAGATGGCATGAAGAGGGACGACTGCCTGGGTTCTTTGGGTAGCCTTCCTCATTGCCTCTGTCTCCCACAGTCTCTGCTTCCTGAGTTTGTGGTGCTGATGGGAGTCTCGAGGACGTCTGTGTGGCTTCAGCTGCTGAGGATCTCCCGGGTGCTGAGGTCTCTCAAACTGTTTGCACGATTCCCTCAAATTAAAGTTATTATATTGGCTCTGGCCAGGGCCCTGAAGGTAACTTACACTGGTTAACCTAAAGTGGGATGGGGGACAAGGTAGAAAGACATGGGTTTACTATTTCATATGGTCCAAAAAAGTCATGAAAGGTTGTGTGAAATGTTCTTGTATGAGAACATTTGTATGTCATTAGGAGCATCAACCCCTAAAATAACCAGTACCAGTTACTGAGCACTAAGTACCAGCCACTATTTTAAATAATTTATGTGGATTATCTTTATGTTCTGGAAGAACTCAAGAGGTAAGCACTAACTTTATCCCATTTTTAAAAATATTTAAACAAGTTGATGTATAGAACTTAAAAAAAGTGAACTGCTGTGGTTTAGATTTGTGGATTTGGTGGGAGGTGGCTGTGTGGGCTTGCCTGGGCAGCTGGTGGGATCAGCCTTGCCTCACCTACCCCTGACTTGAATCCGGGCCTCTAGAGCATGACGTTCCTCCTGATGCTGCTGCTTATCTTCTTCTACATCTTTGCTGTAACTGGCGTCTACTTCTTCCAAGACTATTCCCGGTCAACTATCGAGGACCTTGAGTACAACATGTTCTTCTCGTAAGCATGGCTGAGGGCAACCTTCATGAGGGGAGAGGTTTGCGCGATACTGAGATGCTCACCCAAAGCACAGCAACATGAAAAACTAGTCTACTGTAAGAGAGTGGGATAGAATACAAAGAGAAGAAAGGAAAGACGGGTAGGAAGTAGAGCCAGCTCTGATGTGGGGCCTAGGGCAACCAGGTGTGGTTGGTTTGTTTTTTTAAGTTTTTTGAAAAGTTTAATGAAAATGTAATTGTGTCATTTCCCCTTTCCCTTCCCCCCACTAACCTCTCCCATGTCCCCTCTTCCCAACCCTCTCTTGCCCCTCCACTCCCTCTCAACTCGACAGCCTCTTTTATCACTAGTATATATGTGGCACAAATATGTAAATACAACTTGCTGAGTCTGTTTAGTGTTCCTTGTGTGTATATGATTTCAGGGCTGACCACTTTGTACTGGATCAACTGATTGGGTGATCATCCACGTGAGAGTAATCCTCCCTCTCTCCGCAGTCATCAATCAGTTGCCCTTAGTTACTTGTCTAGAGGTGGGACCTCTGAGATTTCCACCTTCCACATCAGCATATCTATTGGTTCAGGTCTTGCCTTGACAGCCATATCCTGAGATATTCTGGCTGTAGCTTCACTGTCATTCCTAGGAGGTGCACTCTCAAAGCAGACTCTGTGGTCCTCTGTCTCTTAAAATCCCCTGCCCCTCTTCTGCAATGTTCCTTAAGTGCAGGAGCTGTGTGGTAGATATATCTACTGGGACTGGGCTTCCCATGATCAATTGATCTCTGCTTTATTGGTTTTCTATACTGGTCTCTGTCTGCTGCAAACAGAAGCTTCTTTGATGCAGGGTAAGAGATACACTTACCTGTGAGTACAAGGATACGTTTTATTTTATTTATTATTTTTTTATAACTTTATTTTATGTGCATCGGTATGAAGGTGTCAGATCCCCTGGAACTGGATTTACGGACAGTTGTGAGCTGCCATGTGGGTGCTGGGAAGTGAACCCAGGTACTCTTGAACAGCCAGTGTTCTTAACCATTGAGCCATCTCTCCAGCCCAAGGATAATTTTTAAAATGCAGTTAGGAATTAGGAATTAGGCTGGTCTAGTCAAGTGGTTGTAGGTTTTCCTCTTAAGATCCATGATCTCACCAGCCTGGTGTAGTTGACTAGGATTCTAATACCAGACATGATTTGCCTCCTGTTGAGCAGGCCTTAAGACCTTAGACAGCTGTTGGTTACTTCCAAGATATGAGTGCCACTGCCACACCTTTGGGGACATCTCACCATGTTGTCATTGTTGTGGTTCATGGGCATCACAGCTGGATAAGACTACTAATTGCTTTTCTTCGTTGGAAGACTACATAGCACCTTCTGGTATTATGAAAGCTAGACTGCAGGACAAAGGCTTTCAAATTAGATCCAGCTCAAATCTTCTGAGTCTTGTGTCCAAAGTGTATCATATCTTCAGCAATAAAAACCTCTACCTTTGAGAGGCAACCAAGGACAGCAGCAATAGCCTATACTGTTTTGTTTTGTTTGTTTGTTTGTTTCTAGTTTTTTGAGACAGGGTTTCTCCGTGTAGCTTTGGAGCTTGTCCAGGATGGCCTCAAACTCACAGAGATCCACCTGCCTCTGCCTCCCAAGTGCTGCGATTAAAGGCCTGCAACACCACCACCCAGAAAATTAACCCATTTCTATTAATCTATGCATCACATGTGGCTGGTGGCTTACTGGTACTTTCACATCTAGCTTCATGGGCGGCTCGCTAGCATCTCCTCAACTCAGCCCTCTTCTCCCTGTATCTATGTTTGGATTTCCCGCCTGATTATATCCTGCCTTGCTATAGGCCAAAGCAGCTTTATTTGGCCAGTGGTAATAAAACATATTCACAGAGTAAACAAAGACATCCCACAGCAGAGATTTCTGTAGGTGTGTGCTAATACATCCAGCTGGAATCTAATTTTAGCAACATCTCAAAGGCGGTTTTGTTCTGTTTTATTTTGAGACAACATTCTCCTTTATAACCCAGGTTGGCCTTGGAAGATCTCCTGCCTCAGCCTCCCAAATACTGAGATTACTATAAATAGATACTTTCTTAGATTGTTTTATTTGTTTTGTTTTTCAGGCAAGTAGAGTTGGAATTTTCTTTGGGCTGCCAACCAGCTCCCAAATAAAAACACAGAGACTTATTATTAATTATGAATGCTTGGCCTTAGCTTAGGCTTGTCCCACTAGCTCTTTTAACTTAATTTAAACTGTTTATATTCATCTACATGTTGCCTCAGGACTTTTTAACCTTTATTTCATTCTGTATGTCCTACTTTCCTGCTTTCTCTGTGTCTGCCGGTCTGGCCCCTGCATCACCCTGGTGTCTCTTTTTCTTTCTTCCTTTTTTCTTCCCCAAGCCTAAATTCCTCCTTCTACTTACTCTTCCTGCTGGGAAGTTCTGCCCATACCTCCTTCCTCACTATTGTCTGTAGCTAGAGTTTTCCTGCCTGGCCCACAGTCAGGACAAATCTCTGTCACCTGCCAGTCCCACAGCCACTCAGACCCAATCAAGTAAACACAGAGACTTATAATGCTTACAAACTGTATGGCCATGGCAGGCTTCTTGCTAACTGTTCTTATATCTTAAATTAACCCATTTCTATAAATCTGTACCTTGCCACGTGGCTTGTGGCTTACTGGCATCTTTACATGCTGCTTGTCATGGCGGTGGCTGGCAGTGTCTCTCCTGCTCAGCCTTCCACTTCCCAGAATTCTCCTCTCTCCTTGTTCCGCCTATACTTCCTACCTGGCCACTGGCCAATCAGTGTTTTATTTATACAGAACGATATCCACAGCACTATTGTCACTTGGTTTTTTTATTAGATCAATCAGGTGCCTTAGGCAGACAAGGTAAAACAGCAACACATCTTTACACAGTTAAATGCAACACATCTTTACATAGTTAAACAAATGCAACACATCTTTGCATAGTTAAACAAATGCAACACATCTTTACATAGTTAAATATTCCAAACAGGCAAGGCCTTAACCTAAATATATAATAAAAGATGGTCTTGAACTCCTGATCATCCTCCTGCTTCCACTTTCCAAGTTCTGGGATGACAGCTATATACCATGATCACACCTCTAAACTATTTATTTTTTTAAATAAGACAGGGTCTCCATGGATGTTGTGGGGCAGGTCTTTAATCCCAGGGTGGGGGTGGAGGTGGAACAGGGTTTCACTATTTACCTCTGACTGGCCTGGAACTCACGAAGATCCACCTGCCTGCCTATTTGCTGAGTGCTGGGAATAAAGGCGTGCACCAACACACTTGGCTTCAGCTCTTTCTTTTTCTTTTTCTTTTCTTTTCTTTTTTTTTTTCTTGAAATAGAGTCTCACTATGTAGCTCAGGCTGTCCTGAAACTTACTATGTTGATCAGGCTGGCCACCATGCCTGGCTGTTAGCTCTAGACTCAACACACACTTCTGTTTAAAAAAAAAAAAAAATTGTAGCAGAGTGAGGTGGCTCATTCCTGTACTCTTAGCCCTTGACAGCTGAGGCAGGAGGATTGTTACCAGTTCCAGGCCATCTTGGTTGATGCAGTGAGTTCTAGACTATGCAAGGCTACATAATGAGACTTTGTCACAGAAAAAATAAGCTAAAAACCCACACAAGAATAGGGAAGAAGAAAATTTTAGGTACTTTGTTTTTATGGGCAAAAGATTTCAGGAAAGAGCAAACCCAGTGCCTTATACATGCTGTGCAAATGCTCTATGATGTAGCTTTAGTCCTTAATCTCCAAATAATTCATTTATGATTGTATACATTTACATTTTAAATGTTATTTGTATGTATTATCATTCATTATATGGGATTGCCATCCATTTATTTGTCTAGCAGTTGATATTGTTCTGAAACAATTACAGATATAATGTTAGATAGGAATGTTTGTTAAATTTCTTCTATTACATAAAAAAATAACATATACAATTTATATGGAGTAGGAGTCAGAGAGATGACTCAGTGGTTAAGAGCACTGGTTGCTCTTCCACGGGACTCAGTTTTAATTCCCAGTGCCCACACAGCAATTCATAATTATTTCTAACTCCAGTTCCAGGGGACTGAGTTCTCTCTTTTGGCATGCATGTGGTTCATGGACACACAAGCAGGGAAAACATCTATACACAGAATAAAAAAAAAAAAGCCGGGCGGTGGTGGCGCACGCCTTTAATCCCAGCACTCGGGAGGCAGAACCAGGTGGATCTCTGTGAGTTCGAGGCCAGCCTGGGCTACCAAGTGAGTCCCGGGAAAGGCGCAAAGCTACACAGAGAAACCCTGTATGGAAAAACCAAAAAAAAAAAAAAAAAAAAAAAAAAAAAAAAAAAAAAAAAAGGACCAGACCTAGAGACATGGTTCAGCAGTTAAGAGCATTGACTGCTCTTGCAGAATACCTGGGTTTGATTCCCAGCATCCACATAGTGGCTCATAACCACCTGTAATAGTTTAGGGGATCTGTCCCCTCTTCTAATCTCAGGCACCAAGCATGCATGTGGTGCACACACATACATACAGGCAAAATACTCATGTACAAATAAAGAAATTAATAGACTTGTAGATCATGAGCTTAGAAAAATGGTTTTAGTTGGTGATTTGTCTTTTAAGAGTTCAGTCAGGGCTGGCAGGACGGCTCAGTGGGTAAGGGTGCTTGCCACCAAGCTGGATAACCTGATCAAACCTGGAACCTACATGGTAGAAGGAGGGAACCAATTCTTGAAAGACATCCTTTGAGTTCCAGATCTGGGCAGTGGCATGTACATGCACACACACACACACACACACACACACACACACACACACACACACCATAAGATAATGTAAAAAATTTAAAATAAAAGAATGTAGTCAGGAGCCAGGATGGCTTTAATCCCCGCATTTGGGTGGTGGAGGCAGGTGGAGCTCTGTAAGTTGGAGGTCAGCCTGGTCTATGTATTGAGTTTTAGGACAGCACACAGAGAAACCCTGTCTTGAAAAAAAAAAATCAAAACAAAACAAGAGGCTGGAGAGATGGCTTAGTGATTAAGAACATTGGCTGCTCTACCAGAAGACCCAGGTTCAATTCTCAGCACCTACATGGCAACTAACAGCTCCCTATGACTCCAGTTCCAGTGGATCCGACACTCACACAGACACACATGCAGGCAAAACACCGATGCACATCAAAGAAATCAATAGATAATTTAAAAAACACATACAAAAGAATTTAGTTAGTATGTATTTATTGAGAAAGCAGCAGCCCCAGGACTAATAAAATATTGAGAGGATTTTCATGATAAAGGGGAACATAATAAAAAGTGATTTCAGACTGAAGAATGGTTAGCTAGAAAATATGGAATATGATAGAAAAGGAGCCAAAATCAGAGCATATTACAAAGAAATGCCCTTATGTTGCTTTAAGAATAAGAATGAAGCCAGGCACAGAGGCAGGAGTTCAACTCTGTGAGTTCAAAGCCAGCCTTGTCTGCATAGTGTTCCAGTCTAGCCTGGGCTGCATAGTGAGACTCAAAACAAAAGCCAGTTTCTGAAAGGTTTGGATCTATGCTTCTGTATATCCTCACTCTGCTTTTTTAGGGACCTACCAAATTCCCTGGTGACAGTGTTCATCCTCTTCACCTTGGACCATTGGTATGCAGTACTTCAGGACGTCTGGAAGGTGCCGGAAGCCAGCCGTGTATTTAGCAGCATCTATGTGGTCCTTTGGTTGTTGGTTGGCTCCATTATCTTTCGAAATATCATAGTAGCCATGATGGGTAAGCCTGGAGGAGGTGCAACTTGGCAAGGGGGATGGTGGGAAGAAACTGGCCGTTTGGGGTTGGTGGGCTATTGGGAGAGAACCTAGTGTAGCAAGGAAGTTTGGATATTGGAATTGTTATTTCACTTTTGTCTCCCCACTTAAGCATTCTTCTTGGTCTAGTCACTATCATTTTCCAACTCCTAATGGCCCTTTGGGGCAGTTACTAACTTTCAGAATATTAGAAACGAGCTGAGTGAGGAGATGACCCACCTGGAGGTTCAGTATAAAGCTGACATATTCAAGCGACAGATTATCCAGAGGTTAGCTTCTGTGTGTTTAAACCCAGTGTTATTTCTCAACTCATTTCCTGTTTCTTTTCCTTGGCCCTATGACCTCATTTTTGCCTAAAGTTAAGAAGTCCCCATTCTACTTTTTCTTTATAAGCAATGGGGGTTTCTCTACCCCCCTTCATTACTTAGTTTTCTTTCCTTATAGATCTGAATTGTGTATTATACATCTTCTGAGTTGTAGCTTTTTTTCTAATTTTAATTTTTTTGTTTTGTTTTATAGGAGACAAAACCTGTCCCCTGAATCAGTAAGGTAAAGTAATAGCAACATGGATGACAGGTTAGGAGTAAGTATGTGAATTGGGATGGAAATATAAGAAGGAGTAGATGGTAGAAATCATCAGTACCCCCAAAATTACTTATCCATGTCCTAACTCTTTAAAACCTATGAATGTGACTTTATTTGAAAAGGGGTCTTTGCAGATGTGGTTAATCTGAAGATCCTGAAGTGGGCTGTCCTGCGTTATTTGAGTAGGTTCTAAATTAGCAACAAAGATCCTCTAGGAAACCAGGAGAAGCCATGGCAGCAGAGAATAGGTGAACGTGTGGGGTTTGTTTTGTTTTGTTGAGACAGGGTCTCTTTGTGTAGTCCTGGCTGTCCTGGAACTTCATGGCTGGCCTCAAGCTCTTGGAAAACCTCCTGCCTCTGCCTCCGAGTGTTGGGATTAAACATATGTGCCACCGCACCTGGCTGATTATTTTGGGTTTTGTGGAGATTTTTTTCTTCTTACATTTTTTTAAAATTTTGACTTGGACATAGTAGTACATGCCTTTACCAATCATGACTGGCGATGGTTGTAGTTTTAAACAGGGTAACTAGGACATCCTCATTGAAAGAAATAATGTGAGCAAAGACTTGAAGCGATGACATGTTCGTGAGTATATCTATAGTGAGAGTGCTCGTAGCAGAGAGAAGAGCTGCTGCAAAGATCCTAAACTGGAAGCGTACCTACTGTGTTTGAGAAACAACAATGCCCATTGTAAATGGAGCAGAAAAAGAGTGACGGGAGATGAGGGCAGAGAAATAATGGGTTGGGTATCAGCTACTTCTCTGCAGCTGTGCTAAAACACCATGACCAAGGTGACTTACTGAAAGGAAGAGTTTCTTTTGGCTTATGTTTCCAGAGGGAGTGGAATAATGACAGAGGGGGCATGGCAGTGGGTAGCCAGAGCAGGAAGCTGAGAAACCACAGCATTAACTGCAAACATGAAGCAGAGAGAGTGATCTGGAAGTGGGACAAGGCTGTGAACTCTCAAAATCTGTCCCTCGTGGCATACTTTCTCCAGCAAAGCTCCACTTTCTGAAGTTTCCACAACCTTCCCAAATAGCACCACCAACCAGGCACCAAGTGTTAAAATACATGAAACTGTGGGAGACTGTAGGCAGAGTTCTTTGATGGGCTCCCCAAATGACCACACAGAGACATTATTAATTATAAATGATCAGCCGATAGCTTAGGCTTGTTACTAACTAGCCCGTTCAACTTAAATTAACCCATATTTCTTATCTATGCTCTACCACATGGTGGTACCTTCTTTCAGTGCAGCATATTCACCTCCTGCTTCCTCTGTGTCTGACTGGCGACTCTGACTTCCTTCTTCCCAGAGTTCCCTCAGTTTGGCTCTCCTGCCTAACCTCTTTCTGCCTGGCCATTGACCAATCAGTTTTTTTTTTTTATTATCAATGAAAGTAACACATCTTCACAGTGTACAAAAGGATTATTCCACAGCAGGAGGCATTGCTCATTCAAACCATCCCAGCATGGGAACATGATTCTGTAGGGATATAGGCGGTTATTGTAGGCTCTTAGAATCTTATTTATAGCAAATGGAAGCAGAGCTGAGGAATGGCATGAAGTGATTTACATTTAAAAACAGGATCTTCTGTTGGACTAGTATGGGAAGGAAGAGATCAGTTATGAAAGATACATTGGGGATGGCTGAGCTAGGAAGTTCCTAAGCCTAGAGTCTGAGAACAGTTTGGCTCTTAAAGCTGTAAATCAAAGCTTTAGGGATGGCTAGGCTCATAACCAGCATAATAAGTGGACTATTATATCTTGCAAGTATATTTGAAGCAATAAAATTTATTTCTTTATGTACAGAGAACCGAGTCAAGGAAAGCGCTCTGAAGACTTACTAGAGCCATCTAAAGGGTCTGGAGCCAGTGATGCTGAAAACACTGATGATGAGAAAAATGATACCGAGAGAAGTGATGCTGATGAAAGTGATGCTGAGAGAAGTGATGCTGAGAGAAGTGATGCTGAGGAGAGAAGTGATGCTGAGGAGAGAAGTGATGCTGATGAAAGTGATGCTGAGAAAAGAGATGCTGAAGCTAAGAAAGGGCGAAAAGAATCATCAAAATCGAAAGTCTACCCAGCCCCCGCTTCCAACTCTTTATCCTCCTACGGTTCCTCTGTAGCCGATTTTGATTTTGTTGGTAAGCAGAATGGGTCCTTCCATTTGAATCCAGGTTCGTCTTGCTTAATTCAACCACGGTCATTGTTTTGCAGCCCAGGATGACTTCAACCCTCAATTGTCCTGCCTTATGCTCCATACAACGGGAGGGCGGCTTGCATAAGACATCCATGTTGTCACCACTTCCTCCCCTCTCTCCTTTTCCCCCCCTCCCCTTTTACACTTACACTGTAGCTCAAGCTAGCTTAGAACTCACTGTGTAACACTAGCAAGCCTAGTGTCTCAACCTTCCAGGCTCTGAGATTGCAGGTGTGTACCACCACATCTGGCCTAGACATGTTTTTAAGAAGCGTTCTTCCTTACAGATAATTTGGACTGGGAGACTCTTGTGCATGAGAACCTGCCTGGGTTAATGGATATGGATCAGGACGACCGTGTTGTTTGGCCCAGAGATTCACTTTTCCGGTATTTTGAGTTACTGGAAAAGCTTCAGTATAACTTGGAGGAGCGCAAGAAGTTGCAAGAATTTGCAGGTGAGAACTTAAGGCAGTCCTGGGGTCCAGAAGTTTTAAGTATATGAAAGTGGCGCCTTAGCCTCAATTACTCCTGCTACTACTCTAAAGCAGTAATTTAGAAAAGAGCTAGAAATAACCTCCACCAGAGGGCGCTCATGTCTTACAAGATCTGAAAGCTTGAGTCTTAGGAGGCTATTACTAAATTGGTGTTGTTGAGATCAGGCCAAGGTTTTGTGTGTGAATGTACATGTGTGCATTGTGACACAGAAAAGCCATAGGAACGTATAACATTTAGGGGTCAGCAAGATGGCTCAGTGAGTACAGGTACTTGTTACCAAGCCTAATAACTGGACGGAAAGAGCCAACTTCTGAAAGTTGTCCTTAGATCTCCATGCTGTGCCATGGAGTTCAGAGCAGGATATCAAAGACTGTTTCTTTCTGTATCAAAATGTTACCTGAGGTTAGTTCTTTTCTTCCCAGTCATTCTTAGCCATATTCTGGTAGAGAGAGACAACATGGAGGAAGGAAGAAGCAGAAAGGAACTTTTTAAATTTTTGTTTTGTGAGTCAGGGTCTCACTCGTAGGTTTTTGCTTGTTTTTCGAGACAAGGTTTCTCTGTGTAGTTTTGGTGCCTGTCCTGGATCTCGCTCTGTAGGCCAGGCTGGCCTCGAACTCACAGAGATCCGCCTGGTTCTGCCTCCCGAGTGCTGGGACTAAAAGTGTGCGTCACCACTGCCGGGCAGTAGTTCTTCATTATGTTGCTATATATAACCTAGGCTGGCCTCAAATCCCAGCAATCCACTGCCTCACCTGTCCAAAACACAGCCCAAAGTTATCTGTTTATCCACCTCTTCTTTCCTTCCTTCCTCCCTCCCTCCCTCCCTCCCTCCCTCCCTCCCTCCCTTCCTTCCTTCCCTCCTTTCTTTCTTCCTCCTCCTCCTCCTCCTCCTCCTTCATCGTTTCACTATGTAGCTGTGACTGGTCTGAAACTCATTATGTAGACCAGACTGACCAGGAATTACAGAGATCTTCCTGCCTCCTCTTTCCAAGTACTGGAGTCCAGATCTTTAAAAAATTATGTTTGAAGCTTTCGTACAAGTGTACATTAGATGTTCAACATCCTACATTCCTTCTTTGCTTCCTGGCTTCCTTCCTTCCTTCCTTCCTTCCTTCCTTCCTTCCTTCCTTCCTTTCCTTTTGTTTTTTTGAGACAGAGTTTTTCTGTATAACACCTCTGGCTATACTGGAACTCACTCTGTAGAGGCTGTCCTCAACCTCACAGAGATCCACCTGCCTCTGCCTCCTGAGTGCTGGGATTAAAGGCGTGCACCACCACTGCCCGGCTTTCCCCGGCATTTCTAACCTTTCCTTTCTTACCCTTCCTGCTACCCCATCCCCCCTTTAGCATGTATTTACTTACTGTGGAGGAGTGTGTGCATGCAGTGCGCGGGCAGAGGACAACTTCTGAGAGGCACTTCTCTCCTTCTATTGTATGGGTTCTGAGAACTGAACTTGGACAGTCAGGCTGGGCAGCAAGTGTCTTTATCTGATGAGCTACCCTGCTGTCTCTGCCAGTTCTCTTTGTCCCCTAAGTAGTTACATCTGAGCTTTATTTCATTTCATATATACATGTATGATCTTATGTATCTATATAAAATCTAGGAACCACAAGTGGAGGAAATAAATGGTATTTTACTTTCAAAGTTGTTCCAAGACTGCAGAGCTCAGACCTTGACGAACTTGTTTATGGTAAAGAAAAGGTAGGTTTAGGTATCCTAGAGCAAATATCAGTTGAGATTTATGTGGGAATCTAGAACCCAGGAAGCAAGGCCTTTGGCAAACATAAATGTGTTCCCGCATCCTTAGCTGCTGGCCTCACAGTCTGTCTCTTTACAGTCCAGGCCCTGATGAGTTTTGAAGACAAGTAGAGGTCCAATGGATGGCAGGCGTGTCTTTGGACCCAGCAAAAGCTAATGAAGGGAATAGTTGGAAATAGAGAATTCAAAATATAAATATCTAATAAATACTGCTAATGAACATTTCTGGTAAGTTAATTAAATATTTTTGTGAGATGTAGATGATACAAAAAGGCAAAAGTTCCTTCAGAGGCCATTGGAGCCTGGGCTTCTTCCTGGCCCACCAGCCTGTCCCCGGTCCCTGCTGGGACTCTTCATGACTGTACCGTTCTAGCTCCTGTTCTTCTTCTAACTTCTACTTCCTAGTAAGAACTCAAATCTCACTTTATTTTGGCTAGTCTGTGTAAGCTTCTATGTGGAATAACTAAATCCTCAGAGACATTGGTGTAGCTACTCGAGAAGTAATGTTTCCATTGTCCGCTCTGCTAATACCGTTCCTCTTGTGCACCATTAGCTTTCTTTCTCAGTGCTAGGACAGGACCCAGGGCTTCACACATGGTCGGCCTGGGCTTTGCCAGTCACTTACACCCAGGGCTTCACACATGGTCGGCCTGGGCTTTGCCAGTCACTTACATCTCTAGCTTCCTTTTTATTGACTTTATTTCAGTCCCAGAATCAGCCAACAATCCAGACCAAATGGTCCAGAATGTTCCCGTGCACCATTAGCTTCAGCCACATGTTATTCATACCATTTCTGGAGAAAGATAATGCATTTCTTCATCACCCTTGTCATAGACCAGGGAAGTTTTCATGTCAGTTTATGTTCCACGGTTTGTAGGACCTCAGAAGTGATCTATTTCCCATCAAGGCAGAGACACCTTTTTTGTTTGTTTGTTTGTTTGTTTGTTTATGTGTGATGCCAGAGATCAACCCCATATTCTCATGATCCTGCCACTGTTCTATAACCCAGCAGGAAGCCTTTTATAACATCACGGAAGAAGTGACTATCAAGTGGTGGTTGGTGATGGACTATCTGAAGGTATCCATTCCGTTATGGAAGGACTCAAGTCTTTTGGGTAGGTTTTTGGAGATAGGGTCTCTGGTTTCACCCCAGGCTGGCCCCAAACTTACTATGCAGTACAGGCTGGCCTTGAACTCCTGCCTCTTAGGTCATAGGGTTACATGCCCAGCATATGACTTATTTCTTTGAAAATGCTTATTATTAAAAATTCTATCAACCTTGGCTGAGGAGATGGTTCAGTGGTAAAGAGCATTTATTACTCTTGTAGAGGACCCAGGTTCAGTTCCCAGTACCCTCATGGTAGCTCACAACTTCCTGTAACTCCAGGTCCAGGGATCTGACACCTTCTTCTGCTCTTCTCAGGCACTACATGCACATGGTGCACAAGCAGATGCACATAGACATGCAAACCACACGTGCACATAAAATCAATAAACATTTAAAAATTCTGTTCCCTGTTGAGTGCTTGATCTATGTATAAACAATGTAACGTGTGTGTGTGTGTGTGTGTGTGTGTGTGTGTGTGTGTGTGTGTGCTACACGATACACTCTGTATCTGGAGTATGTATGTATATAAAACAACCCGATGTGTAAGACAAACTCCCACTTTAAATGACTTTTTTTGGGGGGGAGGGTAGATTTTCAAGACAGGGTTTCTCTGTGCAGTCCTGGCTGTCCTGAATTCCCTTTGTAGACCAGGCTGGCCTCGAACTCACAGAGATCCGCCTGCCTCTGCCTCCTGAGTGCTGGGATTAAAGGTGTGTGCCACCACTGCCCGGCCCATTTTAATTTTTTTAATTGAAAACTTCTTTTTCTTTGAGACAGAGTTTCACTCCATAGTCCATGCTGGACTAGAACTTTTTATGTAGTCCAGACTGGCTTGAGCTCTGTGGATAGTTAGACCTTGTCTCAAAAACAAGCATAGTGGTGAGATGGCTTGGTTGATAAGGTGCTTGTCAGTGAATTATAAGGATGTAAGGTCCTTATGAGCTCAGGTTCTAACACCCACACAGGAGCCAGGCATGGCAACGTGTCTACTGCTCTAGTTCTGGGATGCAGAGACAGGAAATCCCAGGACTCACTTGCCAGCCACTCTTGCCAAAACAGAGTTCCAGGTTCAATTAGTGTCCTTGTCTAAAAAATAAATAAATAAATAAATTAGGTGGAGAGTGATAGAGGAACACATCTGATGTTGACTTCTGGCCTCCACACATCTCTGTGTGAGTCTATTCCTGTACACATATAAACACACATGCATACAGCATTTCTACCAACCCACCCCCGCAAATAAAACAAATACCAAAAATAAGATACAGCCCTGAATGGTATACTTTAAAATGTTTTATGTTATATGATTTATCTGTCCAAACAATATATACAAAGGTTTTCTTTTTTATTAGATTTATTTATTTTTTCATTTACTTTGTATATGTCTCTATATGTGAATACCAGAAAGCGTGAGTGGAGGTGGGATTTGAACTCGGTTATTAGATTTCATAGCTGAGCCATCTTACCAGGAGGATTTCTTGAAATCAAGAACAACGCAGTTGGACAAGTGCATCTTTGTAATCTCAGTACTTCGAGGTAGGGGTGGGGATCAAGAGTTAAAGGTTGAGCCAAGGACTGGCTCAGCCAGTTTTTACCTGTATTTCTGGTGCTTTATTGCTTTTTAGAGATCATCATCTGAGAACTAAGCGGAGATGGCTGAATTTGTAATTCTCCTGCTTGGGTGACTGGGTGACTTATATGGACTAAGGGCATCTTCTTTGTCTTTTGTTATCTATCATTCTGCTTCGAAGAACTGGAATTACAGGCATATGACAAAATACTCAGCTTGAATAAGCATTTGTTTGTTTGTTTGTTTTTTGTTTTTGTTTTTGTTTTTTTGAGACAGGGTTTCTCTGTGTAGCTTTGCGCCTTTCCTGGAACTCACTCTGTAGTCCAGGCTGGCCTCGAACTCACAGAGATCTGCCTGGCTCTGCCTCCTGAGTGCTGGGATTAAAGGTGTGCACCACCACCTCCTGGCCCTGTTTTTTGTTTTTCAAGACAGGGTTTCTCTTTGTAGCTCTACCTGTCCTGGAACTTGCTTTGTAGTCCAGGCTGGCCTCAAACTCACAGAGATCCTCCTGCCTCTGCCTCCCAAGTGCCAGGATTAAAGGCCTGTACCACTTTAAGATTTCTTCCAGAAAAAAAAAACCATAATAGAATTTTTAAATTTTTTTAAAAGATTTATTTTATTTATTTTTAAGATTTATTTATTACATCTACAGTCTGCATATATTCCTGAACGACAGAAGAAGGCACCAGATCTCATTACAGATGGTTATGAGCCACCATGTGGGTGCTGGGAACTGAACTCAGGACCTCTGGATGAGCTGTCAGTGCTCTTAACCTCTGAGCCATCTCTCCAGCCCGAATTTTTAAATTTTTATTTATTTGTTTGTGAGTGTTTTTTCATGTACATGCCTTTTGTCCATTGGGGTCAGAAGAGGGCATCAGATTCTCTGAACTGGAGATATAGACAGCTTTGAGCTTCCATTGAGGTGCTGGGAATTGAACCTAGGTCTTCCGGAAGAACAGCCAACACTGTAATTGCTAAGCCACTGCTCCAGTCTCGTGTTAGAATTCTTTGTTTGTTTGTTTTATTTTTCTGAGACAGGTCTCTCTATGTACTCTTGGCTGTCCAGGATCTTGCTCTGTAGACCAGGTTGGCATCACACTCACAGAGCTCCTGCTGTCTCTACCTCCTGGGTTTGGGATGTGCCACCACACGAGGCTTCCATGATAGAAATCGTAAACCCCTGTAATGTGAGCCGGAAATCAGTGGAGTAGGAGCTGGGCTGTGGTGGCCCGCTGTTTCTCTCCCTCTCTTACAAGAGGACCAACTGAAGCCTCTTCTCCCATCTTCTGTCCCTCACTACTTTGGGTTTGTTTATTTGTTTGGTTGGTTGCTTGAGACAGTGTAGCCCCGATGAGCCTTGAACTCCAGATCCTCCTGCTTCAGTCTGCCAAGTGCTGAGAATACAGGCTTGCTCCACCAGAAGTCTCTGCGGCTTCACCCCTTCCTTCCACGTCTCATACAGATGTCTCTGTTGCTCAAATAGAACAAAAGAAGGAAAGTCATCCTCGGAATAGATCCCAGATAGTCTAAGTAACAAACTTCAAAGCTGTCAGAAAACAGGGTGAAAGGCATGTACCACCATGGCTTGGCTCTTTAAACGATCTTTAATTAGTTTGGTCTAACTTTAAAAGGTTATTGATAAGCCAGGCATGGTGGTGCATGCTTTTAATCCAGCACTCAGGAGGCAATCTCTCTCTGTGAGTTTGAAGCCAGTCTGCTCTACATAGTGAGTTCTAGGACACCCAGGCTGTATAGGGAGGCCTGTCTTAAAAAAGAAAAAGAGGGCTGGAGAGATGGCTCAGAGGTTAAGAGCACTGGCTGTTCTTTCTGAGGTCCTGAGTTCAATTCCCAGCAACCACATGGTGGCTTACAACCATCTGTAATGAGGTCTGGTGCCCTCTTCTGGTCTGCAGGTATACATGCAGGCAGAACTTTGTATACATAATAAATAAATAAATATTATTTTTTTAGAGTATTTTTTAAAGATTTAAAAATTTGTAAATAGCTGGGCGGTGGTGGCACATATCTTTAATGCCAGCATTTGAGTGGAAGAGACAGGTGGATCTCTGTGAGTTGGAGGCCAGCTTGGTCTACAAAGTGAGTTCCAGGACAGGCTCTAAAAAGCTACACAGAGAAACCGTGTCTCAAAAAACAGAAATGAAAACAAAATATTAAAAAAAATTATTTGTATGTACCTTTGTATGGGTGTGTGCGTATGAGTGCAGGTGCCTACAGAGGCCAGAGCTAGAGTTACAGGAAATTATGACCTGCTGGACATGGGAAAATGAGCTCTGACAGTTGGAGCCATCTTACTAGCCCCTTTATTTACTTGCTGACCATGTTATATACATATGAACTGTGTCTTGATCACACCCATCTCCAGTTCTCCCGTCACCCCGGACACATCCTACACCCTCCTCCTCCTCCTCCTCCCGCTCTCAGGCCCTGGCGTCTCGTGATGGTTTTAAACCCATCGAGTCCAACTAGTGCTGCTGTTGCAGTTTTGCCTCATCCTGCTGGCTTGGCCTTGTGTGGATCTTGTCCAGGTTACCATAGCTGCAGTGGGTCCGCAGGGCAACGGCCGTGTGCAGTCCAAAAGAAAGCGCTTCTGGCACTGCTCCACATCTTCTGGCTCCTAACAGCTTTCCACCCCACTTTCCGTGTCCTGCGCCCTGTGTCGGGAGGTCGATATGGGTCCCATTTAGGGCTGAGCGCTCAACAGGCACCTAATCTCAGCCTTTTGACCATTTGTGAGTCTCTGCTTTGCTGCCCGCTGACGAGTGAGGCTTCTCTAGCCAGGGTTGAGAACGGCACTAACCTGTGGGTATAAACACAAATATTACAGGGCAGATTGGCATCATGTCCATTTAGCAAAACAGTGGTAAGTTCTGCCCTAAGGCCTATGACCTCCCAAGTCATGGAATTTTGACCATGTTTATAGTATTAGACATGAATTTCCTCCAGTGGACCAGTGTTTATATTCCATCAGAAAGTAGTTGGTTACCTCTATAACTTTCATGCCACTATTATACCAGTGGGTACATCTTGCCTGGCAAATCAATATCATAGCATGCAGGATCCAGTGCTGGGTAAGACCATTTATGTCTTTGATCCCCAGTAACCTTTATACCACCTTCTTATACCATGAAAGCTAACCATCAGGAAGGAAGTTTGCAGGTCAATTTCAACTTGATTTTTCTGTTCTGCAACCCAAGTATATTATGTCTTCAGCAATTGTTTGTTTGAGACAGGGTCTTATTATGTAGCCTGGGTGGCCTGGAGCTCACTATGTAGACCAGGCTGGCCTTGAATGCATGGAGATCTCCCTACTTTAGCCTTGTGAGAGCTGGGATTAAAGATACACACCAGCACACCCCACACCCCGCCCCAGTTGGGTCTGGGTCTTACCATTATTTATTGTTGTCGTTTACGTGTGCAAATGTGTGTGTGCATGTGCATACATGCCCCAGTGCAGTGTGGAGGTCAAAGGACAATTTTCTGGAACCAGTTCTTCTAGTGTGGATTCTGGGGATTGAACTCAGGTCTTCAGTTGTGCAGAGCAAGCTCTTTTACTGAACGAGCTTCCCTGCCTGGTCTTCTTGCATTGTTTCAACTACCATGTGATGAATGCTCTTGACTTCCATTTTCTTGCCAGACCTCTTAGTAACTCCAGGGGAAAGTCAACTGCCTGCTAAACATCTGCACTCGGGTACATAATTTGTAGTATGTCCCATACCGAGCTTAATTACTACTGTTCCTTCGAACTTTCCCCTTCCTCTTCGCTCCTGCTCTTTCTAGTGCTTCTCGGGATCAAACCCAGAGCTTTGCGTGGCTCTGCTGGTGCTCTACCATCGAGACACATCCTTAGCCACTTGTCGCCTTTCTAATCCGGGGAAAGTGCCAAATGTTTCCCTGGCTTGGAGGAATCCGCAGTAACCTCTCCCTGCTTAGCTCTGGAGGTCTTTCACAGAAGATCTTTTATTTGCAAAAGAAAACACTGATCTTGAGCTGGGGGTGTGACTCAGAATATATTGCTCACCTAACATGTGCACAGCCTGGGTTCTCTTCCCAGGAAGAAAACTAGAACCCCATGTGGTGCTACATGCTGGTAATCTTGTAATGTTGCCACTACTAGGATCAGACTAGCTCAAGGCAAATTCTCTTTTTTCCTTCTCCCTCTTTTTAAAAAATCACATTTATTGCTGGGCATGGTAGCACATGCCTTTAATTCCAGCACTGGGGAGGCAGAGGCAGGCATTTCAAGGCCAGCCTGGTCTAAATAGCAAGTTCCAGGATAGCTAGGACTGTCTCAAAAATAAACAGTAAATAAAAAGATTACATTTATTTCTTTATTGCATGTGTGTATATCCTTATGTGCATGTTGAGGTCAGAGGACATCATAAAGGAACCAGCTCTCTCCCTTACCAAGTGACATCTGAGGATCCAACTCTGCCATTGGACTCTGTGGCAAGCACCTTTACCTTCTGAGACATTTTGCTGTCCCCTCCTTTTTTTTTTTTTTTTTTTTTTTTTTGAGACAAGTTCTATGTTGCCTGGTCTGGAATTCCCTACATTCATAGAGTGGGCTAGCCTTAAACTCACAGAGATCCACCCAGCTCTGCCTCCTGAGTTCTGTGATTTAAAGGCATTTGCCACTATGTCCACCTCTCTTTTCAACAAACAAATAAACAAGAGCAGGGGCCTGAAGAGATGGCTCAGTGGTTGAGAGCATCTACTGTTCTTGCACAGAACCCAAGTTAGGTTCCTAGCACCAGGCCAGGCAGCTCACAACCGCATGCAGTTCTAGCTCCAGGGAGTCTAACACCTTCTTCTGGCCTACGTAGACATCTGCACTCATGTGCACATTGCTACTTTAAAAGTTTAAAAAGCAATAAAGGAAGTTCTCAAGTAGCCCAGGCTGGCCTCAAACTCACTATGTATGAGAATGATGCTAAACTCTGATCCTCCAGCCTCAACCTCCAAGTGTAAGAATTTTAAGCAGGGCCATCATGCTTAGCTCTCTCTTTTAGCGCTCTTCTTTGCGGGGAGGGGGGGGGAGGAGAGACAGGGTTTCTCTGTGTAGCTTTGCGCCTTTCCTGGAACTCACTTGGTAGCCCAGGCTGGCCTCGAACTCACAGATATCCGCCTGGCTCTGCCTCCCGAGTGCTGGAATTAAAGTCGTGCGCCACCACCGCCCGGCCTGCTTAGCTCTTTTTAATAAAAAAAACTACATTTATTTCTTTATTTTGTGTGGAAGTGGCACTGGTGTACCACAGTGCATGTGTGGAGGTCAGAGGACAGCTTGCATGAGTGACTTTTTTCTTCCATCTCTGTCAGCCTCACAGACTGAATTCAGGTCACCAGGCTTGACAGCAGTCTTTGCCCACTGAGCCATTTCATCATCTCTTTTAATTTTTGAGACAGGGCCACATGTAGCTCAGGCTAGCCTCAAACTAGCTGTATAGCCAAGGATGCCTTTGAACTCTTGGTCCTTCTGCCTTTGCCTCCCAGGTGCTGGGATTCCATGTCTGTACCACTACACTGCTTGCTTCTGCTTTACACATACTTTATAGATAAGTGACCTCTAGATATTTATGGTCATCCAATAGAAGTGATAGAAAGGGACATAGACTTCAGAGGTATAACATCAAAATACAAGGATGATATGTAAAATGTGCGTATGTATAAAGATTTATTAAATCAGCTTACATTGAAATACAGCATTGCCTCACACCTGCGAGGCTGAGCATTTGACAGTTGCTTGACCCTTGAGGCTGGATGCCCAGCAGTTGTAGTAGTCCCACAGTGGGTGTCTCTCACTAGAGAGGCCCAGAACCACCTCAGCACTCCCAGTCTGGTGCTAAAAACCTGGAAATTTCTGGAGAGCTGCTGGTCCTCAGTCAGTGATGGGAACTTGAAGTAGCTGCTTCTGATCTGAGCAAAGGTCTGGGTGCTCTTCCATTTGGTGTGGGTCTTCCCACATCTCTTAAGGCTATCAGGACAATTCCTCAGGTACAGCTCCCTACTCAGGTCATCCTAATGTGTGGCAACTTGACATTAAAACCAGATGTCACCCCACAAAAGTGCTGACAGTGTTGACTTGAAGGTTTGTATTACCTTTCTGATTGCTCTGATCCAGGAAGCAGAGAGGAATTTGTGCTGAGGCTTAGCTTGCTGTTTCCTTTTTATGCATCCAAGAACCTAGTTCATGGAACAGTATCACCCCCATTTACAGTGGGTCTTCCCAACCCAGGGATCTGATCTAGATAACCTCCACAACATAACATGCCCAGAGACTTGTATCTCCGGGGATCTTGTCAAGCTAACAACCAAATTAACCATCACAGGGTTCAAATAAATATAGTAGGGTCAGTGAGATGGCTCAGTAGATAAACATACCTGCTGCTAAATCCAATAAAACCCGAGTTTGAGCTGGGTGGCGGTGGCGCACACCTCTAATCCCAGCACTCAGGAGGCAGAGCTAGGTGGATCTCTGTGAGTTTGAGGCCAGCCTGGGCTACAGAGTGAGTTTCAGGAAAGGCGCAAAGCTACACAGAGAAACCCTGTCTCGAAAAACAAAATACAAACAAACAAAAAACAAAACAAAACAAAAAACCTGAGTTTGATCCCAGGGACCCACAGGGTAGAAGGAGACTGACTCCCAAAAGTCACCTTCTGACCTCTATAGGTGCACCATGGCTCAAGCGCCCTACTCCCACAAAAAGAATGAAAATGTAATTTTTTTAAAAAAATAATTTTATTTATTTTTATTTTATGTACATTGGTCTTTTGCCTGCATGTGTGTCTGTATGAGGGTGTTGGATTCTGGAGTTACAGACAGTTGTGAGCTGCCATGTGGGTGCTGAGAATCGAACCTGGGTCCTCTGGAAGAGCAGTCAGTGCTCTTAACTGCTGAGCCATCTCTCCAGACCTGTAATTTTTTTTTTTTTTTTAAGTTAAAAAAAGTAGAGGACTCAGTTAATGTACCAGTACAGGACTTGCACTTAATGAGAATCAACCATAAAGGCGGTGGGGTAATTTTGAGCCTCAGGTTGCTCTGATCTCCTGACACAGTTTCTGTTTGCCTCAGCAGGGTAGAGATTGTTAAGGCATTGGCAAACACTTAAATTAACTGGTTAGGCACAATCTGCCGGACAGAATGAATCGCCTGAGCTCCTCTGACCGCAAAGGATCTGGAAAATGTGAGGAATGCTTGGTTATCCAGGAAACACTAAACAGTTCAGTTACAAAGGACAAAGCAACAGGGAGAGACAATTGCAGCTTACAAAGGTTGGCGGTCGGTCTTGTCAGGCAGGGGTCACCTTGTAGGAGGTTTTGTCCAGTGAGCTTTCAGAGTTCTCAACTCCTTTGTCTGCCTATCCAACATAACGCCACATCACAGTATTCCAGTGCTCCACCCCACATCACAGTATTCCAATGTTCCACCCCACATCACAGTATTCCAGTGCTCCGCCCCACATCACAGTATTCCAGTGCTCCGCCCCACATCACAGTATTCCAGTGTTCCACCCCACATCATACTATTCCAGTGTTCCACCCCACATCACAGTATTCCAGTGTTCCATCCCACATCACAGTATTCCAGTGCTCCACCCCACATCACAGTATTCCAGTGCTCCGCCCCACATCACAAGTATTCCAGTGCTCCACCCAGGCTCGTTAATTTCAGTTTAGCAGGACACAATTCTGGTTTTGCTCTGAACCTTATAATTTTAGTTTGCTTGTTCTATTTTTTATTTTGATTACTTGTAGGTTGAGATTTGTCTTATTATTGGTGGATCTTGCTAACCTGTAAGCGTTAATCAACACAGCCAGCCTCATACACTTCTCCAACCCTTAGGTCAGCCTGAATCCTTCGCAGAAGGATTATCTGCTGTTTACTACATCATGTGGACTGCCAAGCAGTGTCTCATTCTGGTCATCTATTATTTTGATATCTGATTAGTTAGGTGATGTTGTCTAGATGTTTCCTCTGGGGTTTGAAGCATTCCACCTTCAGGAAGCTCCTTAAGCAGGAACGTAAACAACTCAACACATCTTCAGAAAGCCCCTTGAACTGACCAGATTCACCAGGCCTCTCCTTCCCAAGGTAAGCACTAAAAGATGAGAGTACCTTCCAGATTCAGGAAGCTGAGCTGTATGAAGACCCTCAGACCAGACCAGCTGCCTGGAAGATGCTTACACCAACTGAGGCACCTGGAAAGGACACTCTCCAGCCTGTTGAACTGCCTTCAGGGGTGCAGTGTGCCCCAGGTTCCCATCTTTGTGAACTGCCACCCATGACGGGGTGGGCTTTGGTGATGCACTTCTCTTTGAGTCATTTCTGCCCCTGTAAAGTAACCCCTCACCCATGTTCCTTTAAGTATCCCTAATAAAACTGACTGGTTAACCAAGTTGGACTTTGGTGGTACCTGAAAGTGTGATAGCTCTGAGGGGGAAAGGTTTTCCTGAAGCAGGTTTCACAGCTCTGAAGGGAAGGTTTCTCCAATGGAAGTGTTACACACAGCTCTGAGGGGGAAGGTTTTCCTGAAGCAGGCGTCACAGCTCTGAAGGGAAAGGTATCCTGACAGCTGAGAGCTAAGGAATACCACAAAGTCACACCGCACAACAAACCTCACACAAGAGATTTATTGGGAGAGACACAAGAGGGCGGCTGCCTCGGCTCCAGTGAGAAGCAGCAAGGAATTGAACAGGAGGCAGGCTCTGTAAGGGGTCGTGGTGGTGGGAACAGGAGGCAGGCTCTGTAAGGGGTTGTGGTGGCGTTTCCAGGAATTGACCTGAGAACTGGAGGGATTTTGCGGCCTGGTCAGACAGAAGCAGGGGGGAGGCTTATATGGGATTTAGAGTAGGGGAAGCTTCCCAGGGTAGAGATTTCCAGGTGAAGACTGGTAAGATTTCAAGTCCTAAGCTTGAAGTGAGCCCAGGGATTGGTGGGATTTGGTGTTCAGGGATTAGTGAGTTTGGGTAAGTTTTTTCACCTGGAAGTGGGCTCGGACCTTTCACCCTACAGAATCTGTGTTTTGGTCTTTTATGGGTTACCAGTCTGCGTTGAGTAGATGTGTGTGTTGCATCTCCATAGGAAAAGTTTTGTCACACCATAGGTGAGGCCTCATTCCCATCCCTAACTGTGCAGCATACTTTATACAGCCAGCTCGTTGTATTCATGAATTTCATATCTGCATATTCAACCAACCATGAGTTGAAAAAGTTTTTAAATTATTTATGTATGTATGTAATTATGTGTGTCTATACATATGTATCTGGATGCATTCAGAGGCCAGAAGATGGCTGTGTCAGGTTCCCCAGAGCTGGAGTTACAGGTCATTGTAAGCTGCTTGGCATGGATGTTGGGAAGCAAACTTGGGGTCTCCAGAAGGACAGTGTGTTATCTCCCAAAATCTTTTAATTGCATCTGTACTGAATATATATAGACTTTTTTGGGTAATTATTCCACAACAGACAATATAAGAACTATTTGTATAACTTTTACTTTGTTTTGGGTATTATAGATAATCAAGACATGATTTATATACATATACAGGAGGATATGTATAAAAAGTAAATACTACTACACTTTATATTAGGGTCTTTAGCATAGACATATTTTGGAGCCCTTGGGGATTCTGGAATAACATGAGGTGACTATTTGTTCTAAAGGTCTTTCAATCGAGACACTGCGTCAGGCTCTGCTTCTGCCTCCAAGTCTGGGATTGCAGACATGCACAGCTGTGCCTGGCAGAGTGTGCATCTATGAGTAGTTGTAGACACAGGTTAGAAACTTCCCAGGACACAGAGCTAGTAAATCTGCAAACAGGAGTTAAACTTCAGCCATCTTAGTTTTTGCTATCCTGTACACGGAAAAGGGGAGAATACATGTATTTTAATTGGTTACAGAATCAAAGGCAGAAATCCAGGAGCATTGCAGGATGGGCTGAACCCAGCAGCGACTTTGGGCAACCCAGACCATCTTCTGATTGTCTTCTGACTGGATGAGGAACCCTTGGTGGGCAGAGGGGAAAATATTGGCAAATGATATATTAGATGATTTAACTTCCCAACTTTTAACAGGCTTTGGAAATATGCAACTCTTTGGTGGCATGAACTAGCTCATTTCATTTCCTTGGGCCTCAATTTCCCTGTCTATAAAATGTTTTATACAAATTGTTTTTATTAGCATATTAATTGTATGTAATAATAGGTTTCATTATGACACTTTCATACATGTACCTAATATATTTCGGTCATACCCTCTGTTACCATCACTGACACACACACACACACACATTCCTATTAATCTCTTTCTTCTTCCCAACTAGTCCCCCCCTACTTCGTGTCTTTTGTGGTGGTTGTTACATTTTGTGGTTGTTGAGTTTCATCAGTGTCGTTTATCAGATCATAGGTGAAGGTGTGTTTACAGAACCTTATGCACGGTAGAAAATATCTCTTCTTCCCTCATCAACCATTAACTGTTTTTAAATCTTCAGGGGGTGGGAACTCCTCACTTTTTCCATGACAGAGTGTTGACAGGTCCAATCTTGTGCAGTAATTGTAGGACTTAAAACAAAAACAAACAAACAAACAACCCTTGTTCTCTCTCTCTCTCTCTCTCTCTCTCTCTCTCTCTCTCTCTCTCTCTCTCTCTGTGTGGTGTGTGTGTGTGTGTGTGTGTGTGTGTGTGTGTGTGCTCGCGCAGCAGTAGAGAACACTTGTGGAAGTTAGTTCTCTCTTCCCATCATGTAGATTCAGGGGATCGAACTCAGGTCACCAGTCTCAGCAGCAGACATTTTACCCACTGAACCCTCTTGTGAGCCCGTGGGTTTGGGGAAGAGAATGGGAAAGGATTTTAAGGAAAGAACAGGGGAAAGGTTTGAGACGAGCCTCACTATAAATTGCAATTTAGAACTAGTCAAGTAAAGACCCGTGAGGACATAGAAAAGATGGCGCCGCTTCTCTGGTAAAACACCAAAGAGCAGATTACACTAGGCACCAGGAAGGCCTGGTGGCCCCAGGGGTTCACTTATGGATGCCTGAGTGAAGAATGGTGTCTGCTGAGGTTTAATAGCCTAGAAACAGTGTCCAGGTCAGGGCTGGCTCCAATGCTCTGGAGCTCATGAAGGCAGAGCAGAAGACAGGAGTGATTCTCTAACTAAGCTGGACTGTCTTTCTCTGAAGATCAATCCCGGGTACCTGGAGAAGGCTTGTCTTTTTCCTGCCCACCAAGGAGGCTGAGTTGACTGACTTTCCTGTAGGAATTCCTCAAAGTTTCACCTTTGAAGATCATGCTGGTGCAGAAGCTGACTCATACTGGCTGGCAGAGACCTGGTTCAGCCCACTCACACTGCCTGGCAGACCTGCTTCAGTCCACTCACACTGGATGGCAGACCTGCTTCAGCCCACTCACACTGCCTGGCAGACCTGCTTCAGTCCACTCACACTGGATGGCAGACCTGCTTCAGCCCACTCACACTGCCTGGCAGACCTGCTTCAGTCCACTCACACTGGATGGCAGACCTGCTTCAGCCCGCTCACACTGGCTGGCAGACCTGGTTCAGCCCGCTCACACTTCCCAGGTGTGTCTACATTTGCGTCAAACTGGAAAAAACTAGCAGAGCTCAGCCTTGCTGAGGTTTAGGCAGCAACCCAGAACCATAGCTAGGGCGACCTCATCCTTGCCCCCAGAGACAATGGTATCTCAGCTCCCGTGGCTAAGAAACTGCTGTTGGCAAGTATAACCTACTGTAATGTTTGGCCAGGGTCTGCACTACCACCCTGGGAAACTTCAAGTCCTCTCCATGCTATTGCCAAGACCTATAGCCACTTGGTCCTCAACTTGTGAAATTGTGTTCACAAAATTTCCATATTAGGAATCATCTTTTTAAGAACCTACACTGAAGTTTCTAGGCGAAGAACCCAGATTCCAGCTGTGGTTACAATACAGGACCTGCGGGACTGGAGAGATGGCTCAGTGGTTAAGAACACTGACTGCTCTTCAATTCCTGGCACCCACATGGCAGCTCACAACTGTCTATAGCTCCAAGATCTGACATCCTCACACAGACATACATGCAGAAAACACCAATAAACATAAAATAAATATGTTTTTAAAAAGGACAATATAGGGCATGTTTATATTTGTTTTGTTTTTTTGAGATGGTCTCACTATATAACCCTGGCTGGCCTGGAACTTGCTATGTAGACCAGGCTGGACTCAAACTCACAGATTATTCTGCCTCTGCCTCCTGAGCACTGGGATTAAAGGTGTGCGCCACCCTTCCCAGCTGTCTTACTTAGGGTTTTTATTGCTGTGAAGAGACACCATGACCACAGCAACTCTTACAAATGAAAATATTTAACTGGGGCTGGCTAACAGTTTCAGAGGTTTAGTCCATTATCATCATGACGGGGAGCACGGTGGCATGCAGGCAGACCTGGTGCTGTAATAGTAGCTGAGAGTCCTGCATCTTGCAGGCAACAGGAAGACTGAGATACTGAGCGATATCCTGAGCATAGGAAACCTCAAAGTCTGCCACAGTGACACACCTCCTCCAACAAGGCCACACCCATTCCTAAGCCATGTCTCCTAATAGTGCCACTCCCTGTGAGATTATAGGAGCCAATTACATTTAAATTACTATACCAACCCAACACATTTTGAAGTTTTTTTTTTCCTTTTTTTTTTTTTTTTTTTTTTTTTTTTTTTTTTCTCTTTGAGACAGGGTTTCTCTCTGTAGCCCTGGCTGTCCTGGAACTCACTCTGTAGACCAGGCTAGCCTTGAACTCAGAGATCCACCTGCCTCTGCCTCCCAAGTGCTGGGATTAAAGATGTGCATCACAGCAGTTTGGTCTGATTTTATTTTGTTTTTTAAATTAAAAAAAAAAAGTATGGCCAAGTGTAGTGGCATGCGCCTTTAATCCCAGCACTCAGAAGGCAGAGGCAGCTGAAAGACCCTAGCCCTTCAGGCTTACACCCCCAAGCCTCAGGAAAGGAGAAGCTTCAAGTACCAGGAAATGAGAAACTAAAAATCTAGTTCCAAGGGCGACCTGACTTAGCCATTGTTCAATCTCCCCTGCAACCATATAACAATGTAAAGAGATTTCTGTTAAGGATGTGCTCAACTGTGACTGGGATAGTTGCAGGTGTTCCAGGAAGGACCACTGTGTCCTTTGTGTAAACTCCACTCCCGCCCTGATATCCCCCCTTGAGGTTTCAGGAAGAATGTACATGTTGATGTAACTGTACCCCCTCTGTGATCACTCTGTGATCAGACTATGATCTTGTGAAACGAAACTGTATGGGAATTGTAATCTTGTGAGTTTTGTGGGTTTTTCCTTTATAAGCCCTTATGGGGCTGCAGTAAGATGCGGCTCTTGCTCTTAGGAGCAGAGTTTGCCCTTCTATATAGAAGCTTAAATAAAATCTCTTGCTATTGCATCAACTGGACTGGAGTCTGGGTTCTTGGGGCGCCCACTCGAGACCCCTAGATTTTGGGGTCCAACAGCAGCCAGTCTACATAGAGAGTTCTAGGGCAACCAGAGCTCCATAGAGAGACTGTCTCAAAAAATAAAATATAGGGCTGGAGAGATGGCTGAGCGGTTAAGAGCACTGGCTGTTCTTCCAGAGGACCTGGGTTCAATTCCCAGCACCCACATGGCAGCTCACAACTGTCTGTAACTCCCTGGGTCCAGGGTATCCAACACTTTCACAGGACACTAATAAAATAAACAACAACAACAAAAGACTTCAACCCAAAATTTGTAGCTAGAGTTTTCCTGCCTGACTTATATTACTTATAAACTGTATGGCTGTGGCAGGCTTCTAGCTAGCTGTTCTTATATCTTAAATTAACCCATTTCTATTAGTCTATAAGTTGCCACATGGCTCGTGGCTTACCAGTACCTTACATCTCGCTTGTCATGGCGGCAGCTGGCAGTGTCTCTCTGCCTCAGCCTACTACTTCCCAGAATTCTCCTCTCTCCTTGTTCCGCCTATACTTCCTGCCTGGCTACTGGCCAATCAGTGTTTTATTTATTAACCAATCAGAGCAACACATTTAACATACAGAACATCCCACAGCAAAAATTAATCAGAAAAAGTTTTAAAAATAGAAATAATTTGTATGTGTGGTTTGCCTGCATATATGTCTATGTATCATGTGCATACCTGGTGCTCTCAGAGGCCAAATGAGGAGGTCAGATTCGCTGGAACTAGAATCAGAGATGGTGTGAGCTGCTGTAGTGCTGGGAGTCAACCTTGGGTCCTCTGGAAGAGCAGTCAGTGCTCTTAACTGCTGAACCATCTCTCCAACCCTGCAACATAGGACTTTTACACAAGGAAAACTGACCAGACCCTGCCTAGACCAGCTTACTTCAAATGAATTCTTTCTAGTCCGTGAAAAGGATTCCATGGGTAGGGAGTTTTAATTTGAGAGAGAAAGAGAAACTGCAATATTTGAATGGTATAATCAGCAAGTCACAGCTCTCTGGGTCTCTTTCCTTACCTATTAATTATCTATGTGGTTTGTGAAGCCTGCCTACCTCTTAATAATATTATGGGATTCTAAGGATTTATTTTTAAGTGTATGTGTGTCTTGTTTCCATGTAGGTATGGGCACATGCGTGTAATTGTCCCCAGAGGTCAGAGACATCAGAATCCCTTGTAGCTGGGGTTATAATCACCTGTGAGCCACCTAATATGGGTGCTGGGAATCAAACTCAGGTCTGCTGCAAAAGCAGTACACGCCCTTAATCGCTGAGCCGTCTCTTCAGCACCGATATTGTGGGATTCTAGATAGTGGGTTTAAAGTAACTGTTCTCTTCTTCCTGAGCGTTCCACCCTTGAAACCGATCTACCTTAACCACCATGTTCTCTGCTCATCGCTGGCTGCCCACTTCCTTTCTCAAATCCCTCAAATCTTCTTTGCCTCTCCAGCTCCTTTTATACCTCTCTGTGTGTATTTTTCTGTGTTTTCATTTTTCTGCAGACCCCCAGATTGCATTTCCAGTCTCCTGTTCCCATGTGTGCCTACCTCTCTCTGGTTCCTAACTCATGCCATCTCCTTGGCTGATGCTCTGAGGGCCCTGAAGTCCCCTCTCATTGGTCCCTCCCTCTAAAAGAAGTACACCCTTCTCCCAAAGCCAAAGGATCAGGTATTCAGTGGCTCCGGTGACAAACCTGATGTCAGGTTACAGATATTGTTTCCCGAGAGACCATACTACCGCGTCAGAGGAGCCCCAGGCTGCCTACAATGCCCTGTCCTCACCTGGCTATTCCGCCAAGGTGAGAAGAACCAGCACTCGCCTCTAGGACCAGGGTGTGCCTGGAAACATGGCTCTGAGCCGCTGGCCCCTGCTGCCCCTGCTGCTGCTGCTGCTGCTCCTCCTGCTGCTGGTCTCACACAAAGGTGAGAACATGGAGTAGGCTGGGGATGAAGGAGAATAACCTTTCCCATCTTTTAAAAATTCTTGGGCGTGTGTGTGTGTGTGTGTGTGTGTGTGTGTGTGTGTGTGTGTGTGTGTGAGAGAGAGAGAGAGAGAGAGAGAGAGAGAGAGAGACAGAGACAGAGAGACAGAGAGACAGAGAGACAGAGAGTGAGCTTTCTCCTCTTTTTAAAACTGTGCACACATAAGGCACCATGGCACACAGGTGGAGATAAGGACAAGAGCAGGATTTGAGTCTCTCCTCCACCAGGTGGGTTCTGGGTTTGAACTCAGGTCGCCAGCCTTGGCAACAGATGCCTCTACTCACTGAGCCATCTCACTGGCCCCACCTTTCCCTTTAATAAGACAAGAGAGTATAAGTTAGCTGAATATGGTAGCTTGTGTCTGTTAGCCCAGCACTCTGAGGCAGAGGATTGAGATTGAGTCCAGCCTGGATTACATAGAGAATCCTTGTCTATAAGTAGCCGGGGTGGTGGTGGCGCACTCCCAGCACTTGGGAGGCAGAGACAGGCAGATCAATGTGGGCTCAAGGCCAGCCTGGGCTACAGAGAGAGTTCCAGGACAGGCTCCAAAGCTACAGAGAAACCCTGTCTCAGGAAAAAAAAAAGTCTACAAGGAATAGTGTGGAGGTTAGCCAGCTGGATAAAGGCTGAAGCGACAGGAAGAAGGCAGAGATTGGTGTCACACGTGGCACTAAGGGCTCAGGAAGCAGGCCAAGACTTACTGTAGAGCAGTGGTTCTCACCCTTCCTAACCCGGTGACCCTTTAATACAGCTCCTCCTGTTGTGGTGACCCCCCAACCATTAAATTATTTTCACTGTGACTTCATAACTATACTTCTGCTACTGTTATGAATCATAGTGTAAATATCTATGTTTTCCGATGGTCTTAGGCAACCCTTGCGAAAGGGGTCATGACCCACAGGTTGAGAAATGCTGCTGTAGGCTCATGCCTGGCTCATTTCACTTTATCTTCAGAAGTAAAGAGGGGAAGAGCTACTTTGGGCTTTAGGCTTTTCTCCCTTAGTGATTTCTCATCTCTCTTGTAGTGACTTTGGTCCCTCCTGGGCCTCAGTCTTCGGATCCTGCTCTCTCCCTTCTGAAGTCATTCCTCTCCACTCTGGACCAAGCGCCTCAGCGTTCCCTCAGCCAGTCACGGTTCTCTGCATTCCTGGCCAACATTTCTTCTTCTTTTGAGCTTGGGAGGATGGGGGAGGGACCAGTGGGAGAGCCCCCACCTCTCCAGCCCCCTGCGCTTCGACTCCATGATTTCCTCGTGACACTGAGAGGTAGCCCAGACTGGGAGCCAATGCTAGGGCTTCTGGGAGACGTGCTGGCACTCCTGGGCCAGGAGCAGACTCCCCGGGACTTTTTGGCGCACCAGGCAGGTGTACTGGGTGGACTTGTAGAGGTGCTGTTGGGAGCTTTAGTTCCTGGAGGCCCCCCTGCTCCCACAAGGCCCCCATGCACCCGTGATGGGCCCTCTGACTGTGTCCTGGCTGCTGACTGGCTGCCTTCCCTGATGTTGTTATTAGAGGGTACACGCTGGCAGGCCCTGGTGCAGCTGCAGCCCAGTGTGGACCCAACCAATGCCACAGGCCTCGATGGGAGAGAGCCAGCGCCTCACTTTTTGCAGGGTCTGTTGGGCTTGCTTACCCCAACAGGAGATCTGGGCTCTGAGGAGGCTCTTTGGGGTGGTCTGCTACGCACAGTGGGGGCCCCCCTCTATGCTGCCTTCCAGGAGGGGCTCCTCCGCGTCACTCACTCTCTGCAAGATGAGGTCTTTTCTATGATGGGACAGCCAGAGCCTGATGCCAACGGGCAGTGCCAGGGAGGTGAGTGCTGCCAGGGTGAGGGCCGGGATGCAGCGGGGGAGGAAGCTGCAATCAGGGTTTGTTTTCTTTCTTGCTCTTTCCTTCCTAGGGAACCTTCAACAGCTGCTCTTATGGTAAGTAACAGGAGACCTCTAGCTCTGGGGAGCTGGGTCTGGGCAATCTGTAGGTAGAGCACTGAAGGGATTAGCCCCCCAGAATGTAGACAGAAATCAATAGGAAGAGTGTGGATGAGTGGCTTTGGAGTGTGACACCTGGGTTGGTTTTCAATGTCCCTCCGTTGTCATGTGACCTTGGACCCGTCACTCTGGCGGTATAGGCCTCACTCTCCCTATTTGTAAAACAAAGTCATCACTGCTGTAGAGCTGCTGTGAGGAATTTAAAAAAGGTGGGCATGGTGGCACACGCCTTTAATCCCAGCACTCAGGAGGCAGAGGCAGGTGGATCTCTGTGAGTTCGAGGCCAGCCTGGTCTACAAAGCAAGTTCCAGGACAGCCAGGGTTACACAGAGAAACCCAGTCTCAGAAAGTTGGTAAAGTATAAACTTAGACTGTCTGGCATCTAGTGCCTAACTCATGTTAACTAGTAAAGATGGGCTGGGTGGGGGGCACAGACGGCTGGCCCCCAGCCTATTGCTGTACAACAGCCCAGAGCACAGTTAGGCATATTCAGTTGTCAGGATGGTTTCCTGATATGAGGCCAAACGAGGGTTGTGTTTAAGCTACCTAAAACCAGAGGAAGAAAGGAAAAGGCGTGGGACCACGTGGCCGGGAGTGGGCTGTCCGTGGCCTACAGTGGGCTGTCGGTGCCCAGGAGTGGGCTGTCCATGGCCTACAGTGGGCTGTCCGTGGCCGGGAGCGGGCTGTCCGTGGCTGGGAGTGGGCTGGCCCCTGCGATGCTGTGCCTTGGCAGCGCAGATTTCTGTCCTTCCCTCCATCCTAGTATTCAAGCCAGTGATGCCCATGTTCTCAGGAAGCTTACTTTAGGAAAAGCTCATGCTTGCCACACCCCCTGCCGAGCTCTGAGCTGGGTTCAAAACCTTCAACTGGAGGAAACGTGGGCTGATCGCGTCCTGCTTGCTCCTTCCTCCCTGTGCACCCAGGGGCATGCGGAACAACCTTTCCTGGGATGCCCAAGCGCTGGGCTTTCTGTCTGGATCACCACCTCCACCTCCTGCCCTCCTGCACTGCCTGAGCACAGGCGTGCCTCTGCCCAGGGCTTCCCAGCCTGCAGCTCCCATCAGCCCTAGACAGCGGGAACGGCGGCGGCGGCGAGCCTCCTCGCGGGAACGGCGAGCCATCTCTGTGGAGGCCCTCTGCGAGAACCACTCAGGCCCAGAGCCACCCTACAGCATTTCCAACTTCTCTATCTACTTGCTCTGCCAGCACATCAAACCTGCCACCCCGCCGCCCCCTCCGGCTACCTCACCGCCCCCTCCTACCACCCCGCCGCCCCCTCCGGCCACCTCGCCCCCCCCTCCTGCCACCTCGCCGCCCCCTCCTGCCACCTCGCCGCCCCCTCCTGCCACCCCGCCGCCCCCTCCCGTCACCCCACAGCCCCCTCCTAGCACAGCCGTCATCTGCCAGACAGCTGTATGGTATGCAGTCTCATGGGCACCCCGTGCCCAAGGTTGGCTCCAGGCCTGCCACGATCAGTTTCCTGATCAATTTCTGGATATGATCTGCGGCAACCTCTCGTTTTCCGCCCTGTCTGGCCCTAATCGTCGCTTGGTAAAGCAACTCTGTGCTGGTCTGCTCCCACCCCCCACCAGCTGCCCGGATGGCTTGGTCCCTGTGCCCCTTACCCCAGACATATTCTGGGGTTGCTTCCTGGAGAATGAGACACTGTGGGCTGAACGGTTGTGTGTGGAGGAGAGTCTGCAGGCTGTACCCCCCCGAAACCAGGCTTGGGTTCAGCACGTGTGTCAGGGCCCGACTTTGGATCCCACTGACTTCCCACCTTGCCGCGTTGGACCCTGTGGAGAACGCTGCCCAGACGGGGGCAGCTTCCTGCTCATGGTCTGTGCCAACGACACCATGTATGAGGCCTTGGTCCCCTTCTGGGCTTGGCTAGCAGGCCAGTGCCGAATAAGTCGTGGAGGCAACGACACTTGCTTTCTAGAAGGCATGCTGGGGCCTTTGCTGCCTTCCCTGCCGCCTCTGGGACCATCGCCGCTCTGTCTGGCTCCTGGTCCCTTTCTGCTTGGCATGTTATCCCAGTTGCCACGCTGTCAGTCCTCTGTGCCAGCCCTTGCCCACCACACACGCCTGCATTATCTCCTGCGCCTACTGACTTTCCTCTTGGGTCCGGGGGCTGGGGGTACTGAGACTCAGGGGATGCTGGGTCAAGCTCTGCTGCTCTCTAGTCTCCCAGACAACTGTTCCTTCTGGGATGCCTTCCGCCCAGAGGGCCGCCGAAGTGTGCTGAGGACGGTTGGGGAGTACCTGGCCCGAGAAGAGCCAACCCCACCAGGCTTGGAGTCCACTGTCAGTCTCAGCTCTGGTATGAGCAAGATGGAGCTTCTATCCTGCTTCAGTGTGAGTGAACTGCCTCTGTAAAAGCCCCTGGGCAAGGGAAGGGACTCAGGAGAATTTTCTAATATAGAGACGAGGAGGGTGTAGTACTCAGAGTGATTTAAGCACACACCTGTGGAGCCTGACAGGCTTGGGCTGCCAACCTCGGGCAGGTCACCCTGTCTTCTCATCTATAAACTGAGTGTGACACAATATTAACCCTAGAGTCGCTGCAAAGACTCTGTGGAATGCTACATGCTGCTGACTTAGCCTAGTGCATGATTCATAAACATGCAATAAACTCCATCTCATTATTCTGTCACACTCTGTGACTCGCCCGTGTTCTGCTCCAGGAAGTAAAAGATTTTAATTCTCTCCCTAACAAGTGAGAATTGTGGGTTGGGAAGTAAGAATGAAAAAGGAAGATTTAGGGGACTACAAATCAGAAGACTTGGTTCAGGTTCATCTATCACATAGATGATTGTGACCTCAGGCAAGTGATGTTTCCTGTTGTAGTGTCTTCTCTGTGCGACAGGGGAGCTTACAATGTGTTAAATTTCATCTTTAATTCATTGAATAGCTATTATGTAAAGGCACCTTGTGAGATTTTGTTGGTTCGTGGTAGGGCCACTTTTTTCAAGCCCTGGACTGAGTGAAATGGAATTAGACGGAGGGATTGTAGTTTGGTTCAGTTCTACACGTATTTGTGGAGCCAACTATAAGCCTGTCACGGGAGACCGTAAGAGAGAAGTTAGGACATGGTCCCGGACTTAACGGGGCCTACCATCTGAAGACACGCACATACTGACTTCAGAGGAAGGGCATGCAAGTGTCCCCACGAGCTGAGCTGAAGTCCCTGGGCAAGCTTTAGGAGGGTCGGAGAGACAGCTCTCTTCCTGTATTTCCTTCCCACCAGCCTCTCCTGTGGGATCTACTCCAGAGGGAGAAGAGTGTTTGGGCCCTGAAGATCCTTGTGCAGGTAGCAGGTGGAGGGGCACAAGGGTGGCTGAGGGGCGGCGTGGCTTGAGATCTCGGCTCACTGAAGTCATACCCGCCACTGCCTCCCGTTCCCAGGCCTACCTTCACATGCCTCCAGAAGACCTTCAGCAGCTGGTGCTTTCAGCGGAGATGGAGGCTGCCCAGGGCTTCCTGACGCTCATGCTTCGTTCCTGGGCTCAGCTGAAGGTGGGAGCAGAGGGGAGGGGAACGAGGATGGAAGGGATAAAGAAGGGACCAAAGCTTCCCAGACCCCGGTGTTCTGGGGGATCGCTTCAGTGACAAGAGGAGCTCCGAAGAGGCGGTGGCAGCAGACACGGAATGCCCTCAGAGGCAGCGGCCGGTTCTGTGTTCTTACAGGTTCCGCCATCCCAGGAGCAGGCCGTGGGCCGCCTGACAGCCTTGCTGCTCCAGCGGTACCCACGCCTCACCTCCCAGCTCTTCATTGACTTGTCACCACTCATCCCTTTCCTGGCTGTCCCCGACCTGATGCGCTTCCCACCATCCCTTCTGGCCAATGACAGCGTGTAAGAACCGCTCCTGGCCCTGTCAGGGTCAGGTCAAGCCTGTCCCCCTACAGAGATCCCTGTTAGAGCTCCTCTCGGTTAAATCAGGGAGCGTCTCCCTTCCCGTCCACCGTGACAAGACTGCAACAGAGAGTATGTAGGAGAAACGTTGAGACCTGTTACTCTCTTTAGCCTGGCTGCCATCCGGGATCACAGCTCAGGAATGAAGCCTGAGCAGAAGGAGGCCCTGGCTAAGCGCCTGCTGGCCCCCGAGCTGTTTGGAGAAGTGCCTGATTGGCCCCAGGAGCTGCTGTGGGCGGTACTGCCTCTGCTTCCCCATCTCCCCCTGGAGAACTTTCTACAGCTCAGCCCTCACCAGGTATGAGAGTCATCATTATTTGACTGTGCCATCCTCCTCAAGGTGGGATGGGAGTCAGCAGCATGTTTCCTAGTGGGCTCCCGGTCTCACCATTACCCCACCTCTCCTTCCCCATCTCAGATCCAGGCCCTGGAGGATATCTGGCCAGTGGCAGGTCTTGGGCCAGGGCATGCCCGACACGTGCTTCGGAGCCTAGTGAACCAGAGCATGGAGGACGGGGAGGAGCAAGTGCGTAGGTGAGTGGTTGTGGAGTCAGTGACCATGGCCAGCAGGGAGGGGGTGCAGAAGCAGGGATAGTGTCCTAGGAAGGAAGAGGCAAGAGAGGAGAACAAGGTCCTGGCAGTTTAGGGGCTCCGAGACAGAAACTGATATATGGTGCTCACATTTCCCAGTTTAGTTTACATGCCTACTCTATGTACCAAATAGTTCGTGCCTGGGTACTAGTATCAGTGACCACATCAAGGCCAACTTCATGCCCCCTTCAGGCTTGGGTCCCTGGCATGTTTCCTGAGTCCTGAGGAGTTACAGAGCATGGTGCCCTTGAGTGATCCATTGGGGCCTGTAGAACAGGGCCTGCTGGAATGTGCGGCCAATGGGACCCTCCGCCCAGAAGGACGGGTAAGCCCCTTGGTACAAACCTGAAAGACTCCAGACTTCCCCGGGGACTGTGTGAATGACTTGCCCAGTTGCACCGACCAAGGTTAAGCACAGTGGTGTGGGTTCCCAATCCCACTCCCTGCCATCTCTGTCCCTTGGTGCCTCTTCTCGCCTCTTCCTAACCCTACCCGGTGACTCCTTTCGTGATCTTGGACCAGTGCTACTCTGGTCTCCCTGGTTCCGAGGACTAGTCCAAGCCCTGGGAAATGCAGATGTGAGTTTGGGAAGACAGTCCTGGATTCGGCTGTGCTTTCCCCCCCAGTCCTACGTCTTCCTTCGTTACAGGTGGCATATGAACTTCTGGGGTTGTTGCGTTCATCTGGAGGTGCTGTCTTAAGCCCCCGAGAGCTGCGGGTCTGGGCACCTCTCTTTTCCCAGCTGGGCCTCCGCTTCCTTCAGGAGCTGTCGGAGCCCCAGCTCAGAGCCATGCTTCCTGCCCTGCAGGGAGCCAGTGTCACACCTGCCCAGGTGGGCTTGTCTTACTCCCTGAAGGCCCAGTCATGAGAATCCCATGTAGGGATATGATCAGCCCTTCCTTTCCCTGGGTAATGCTGAAGGTGAACAAGACATTCCTCCTTCCCCTTTCTCAGCTCAAGAAGGACCTTCAGAGAGGTTGGTCCCTGGGGTGGCTGAGAGGGAACTGGAAGCTTTAGAGGGTAGGTCTGGCACCTGTTTGAGACTTGGCTAATGGGAGCTGAGAGCCGCTGATTCCCGTTCCATTCCATTCCAGGCTGTTCTGCTGTTTGGAAGGCTCCTCCCTAGGCACGATGTGAGTGGCATCAAGTTCTGTGTCTCCTAGAGGCTCTGTGTCCTAGTCCCCTGGCTCTTGCATCGCGTCTCTCTCTCCTCTCTCTCTCAGCTCCCCTCATACCTATTGCCCAACTGTACAGAGTTATTGTCTCCCCAACATCCTGCCCCCCTTCCTCAGAACTCTTGTCTCTTGTTCCTTAGCTATCCCTGGAGGAACTCTGCTCCTTGCATCCTCTGCTGCCAGGTCTCAGCCCCCAGACACTCCAGGCCATCCCTAAGCGGATTCTGCTCGGGGCTTGTTCCTGCCTGGGCCCTGAGCTGTCAAGGCTTTCGGCTTGCCAGACTGCTGCATTGCTGCAGACCTTTCGGGTATGTGAACAGGAGGACGAGATAAGCAGAAGATGCATGGTACATCGGGGGTGGGCATCTTCCTTGTGGCCAGAGACCACACGTGCATGCACGCACTCCTGCAAGCATGCACCCAGAGACTACTAATTTTCGTGCAGGTAAAAGATGGTGTTAAAAGTATGGGTGCAACAGGTGCTGGCACAGCTGTGTGCATTCCGGGTCAGGTATGTGTGGGAGCTCCAGACTGAGCACCTCTCCATGTTCTGGGTGGTTTCAACTGGCTGGTGTTGCTTCGTACATTCCCCCTACGGTGGCCCCGAGAGTTCAGGTTAGCTCTGTGCCCACCTCGATGTTAACAGCATCCCAGGTCCTGATGCAGAACATCACTGCTCCTATTATCCTACACTGTCAAAGCCAGAAGGCCTGAGATCTTCCAGGCCAACCCCCTGCTTTCAGATGAAAAGACTAAGGCTGAGAGAAGCTAGGGGACTTCTGTTCATCAGGTGTCTAGCTAGCGCAACACAAACCGCAATAGCATGCGGTGTGAGGGACCGAGGTATTCATTCCTGCACGGCAAACGCCCTTCCACCCCATGCTGGCCTTGATCCCTTTCTGCCCTTCGCTGAGGGCTAGTGCAGACCCTCTCACCTCTCACCGCACTGCTCTACCCACTGCTCTACCCACCGCTGCCAGCAGCCCATCCCCACCACTTGGCCAGACTGCCTGCTTCCCTTGCTCCCGCTAAAGCTGCTACAACTGGACACCGCGGCTCTTCTGGCAAACCGGAGGCGCTATCGGCAGCTGCCCTGGTCTGAGCAGCAGGTACCGCTTTCTTCGGGCCTTAGAACGTCCTCTCTGTCTTCTCCACTTCCTTGACTCGGCCCTTGCTCAGATACCTTACCCCCTATCACTGGTCTCTCTCTCTCTCTCTCAGAAGGGAGTAGGACTTTGGGAAAGGGGGGGGGTGCTGGTGAGCATCACAAAGTGAAGAAATATGGCCTCATGTTCACCTCTGAGGTCCTCGGGACAGTGCCTCTGCTGGGAAGCTGTTTCCTCTTTGTCTGTCCATAGGCACAGTTTCTCTGGAAGAAGATGCAAGTGCCCGCCAACCTGACCCTCAGGAACCTGCAGTGAGTAGCTTGGGTTGGACAGTTGGTTCGATTCAGGTGGCATTATTATTATTATTGTTGTTGTTGTTGTTGTTGTTATTGCGTATTCACTCTACACCCGGCACTGTGTGATGGGGAGACAGGGATGGGCTACTATTCCAGCCCTGCCAGCATTCTGGTTTTCTCCCCTTCCCTCGCTTTCCTCCTTCCTTTCTACAGTGCCACAGCCATCCCAATTATTGCCGTGGGACCCTGAAAACTTGGGCTCACGCCACATCTTTGTTACCTAGAGTCAAGTCTCTAAGTCACTCTAAGCTTCAGATTTTTCCTTTTATATAATGAGAATTAAAATAAAGTTATTGTGAAAATTGAATGAGAGTAAGGCATATAATATCTTTAACACAGTACCTGGCCCAGCAGAAACTCCTAATAGACATTTGCTGTTCTTAATTTAATTCAAGGTGACTTTAGTGCCACTAGAGAAAGAAGTAGGTATCACTTTACTTACACCTACAGTAAAAGAACCAGGGACTTTGGAATCTGAAGACATAGCTCTGGTCTCAACTTACTTCTAGTAGACTGATGTTAAGAATATCCCTTGACCTTTGTAGATCTTTATTTTCTCGCTGCTAAACAGCGATGATGTTATGGGAAGCCAATGATGTTATCTATGTACAAACATTTCACAAGCTGTAAATGAGTGTCAATGAACATCTGTCTTTGTGTTGAGAGTGCTGATATTAAGGATCAGGCAGGCTATTACATGTGTTAAAGAGCATCTTCCCACTCACATGCCCACAGGGCTCTGGGCAACCTGGCAGGGGGCATGTCCTGTGAGTTTCTGCAGCAGATCAGCTCAATGGTGGACTTCCTTGCTGTGGTACACATGCTCTATCAACTGCCCACTGGTGTTCGAGGGAGCCTGGTGAGAGGATGTCTTCGACGTTAGTGGGAGGCTTGAACCCTGGGTTCAGGATCCCAGCCTCCATGTTCAGCTCTGTCTATACCCTGCCTTCTCTATCCAATACCTCCCAGCGGGCCTGTATCTGGGCAGAGTTACAGCGAAGAATGACAATGCCAGAGCCCGAGCTAACTACCCTGGGGCCAGAACTGAGTGAGCTTGACACACGGCTGCTCCTGGACTTACCGTGAGTGCATGCCTGGAGACATGGGGGCCTCAGGGTGCTCACCTTTGACTCCCTCTTGGGAAATACCCAGAAGAGGCAGCTTTTTGTCTAGTGCTTTCCTGATGTCATCTACAGTCCCAAGCAGGACTCTTTCAAAGTTGTTTCGCATGTCCATCCGCTCCCAAGAATGGCCCTGGCACAAGATAGCAAAGGTTGGCAATACTGTGTTGTGACCATCAGGTGAATTCAGGGAAAAATCTAGGTTATATTAATGGATGTATGGTAACTGAAATGAAGGAGGAAATGGTCTATTTGTGTCCTAGAGGATTGTAATCTGATTAGTGCACTATGTTTTCAGTATGTTCAGAGGAGTGGGTGGGGGTGGGGGATGAAATGTGTTAAAACGCCTCCAAGACCCCAAGAAGCTTTCAGATAGAAAGTGTATAGGGTAATTTGTGAGTGGTTCCATGGGACAAGACTAGGATTCACAAGGTCAAAATCAGATTTTTTTTTTTTCACTTGAATACAGTTGAAGTAGTGAGTTCCTGATCATTTGCGCTCTCCAGACCTAAGCTGGATGGTCCCATGGAAGGAATGTTAGAAAGCAGATTCAAGTATGAATTGAGGGAGAGAAGGCTAGGTGAGAGGTTCCCCCATTCCAGAGATTCCGGTTTATTGTGTAGCTCTCACTGGCCCGGAACTCACTGTGTAGACCAGGCTGGCCTGGAACTCCTAGAGATCCTCTCGCCTCTGGCTCCAAAGTACCAGGATTGAAGGCATGTGCCGCTACACTCAACCTTTTTTTTTTTTTTTTTTTTTTTTTTTAGAGCTTTAACAATTTATTATTTTACTTTATGTATATGGTTATTTTGCTGCATGGATTTCTATACACCAAGTACATTCTGGTACCCAGAGAGGCCAGAAGACAGCGTTGGATTCCCTGGAACAGGAGTTACTGATGGTTGTAGCTGCCATGTGGGTTCTGGGAATTGAACTTGGGTCCTCTGGAAGAACAGCCAGTGCTCTTATCCACTGAGCCATCTCTCCAGCCTCTAGCTTATGAGTACCTTATCCATGTGCTTCTCCAGCTGCTTGCCATCTGAGCTGCAAGTGAGCGTAGGGAAAGGCTGGGGTTAAAGACTTCCTGGAGCCGTGACAATTGTGAAAGCAGTTAATTCCCATACATACGTGTTCGCAAACTTCCCTCTAGATTTTGGTTCTCATCCATTTGGCCCTTTTCTATATAGAGTACAGGTACCACTTCTGATTTCTGTTTTATTTCTTTTAAAGGCCGTTTAAATCTCTTTAACTATGTTGATTCTCTAAGATAATGTAGAACTCCAAGAACCCAGCTGAGGTAAAAGACCTTGGACCATGAGTCAGAAAACTGGAGTTCCTCACTTGTGAACAATTGCTAAGAGATTTGAACAGTGTTTACTCTCTGGGGCTTTTGAGCACATCATATCAGGTAGGATTGTTTCAAAGGACAGCTAGAGATGGCCACTATCTTGGTGCTCTCCCTTCAAGTACATGGTGGGAGCTGGCTCAGGACTGCTGAATATCAGTTCTGTGTAGAGTCACAGGTTCAGGTCTGACATTAGGAAGGTGAGGTTTGATGATCCCTTCTCAGCCTCGCTCAGTTCCACTTGAATGTTACCACAGTCAAATTTCAATAACAGGATCCAGCTGATGGACAGGTTGTCCGATGATTCCATCATGTTGGTGGTAGAGTTGGTCCACGGTGCTCCAGAGCAGCTGCTGACACTGACCCCGCTCCACCAGGCAGCCTTGGCAGAGCGGGCACTGAAAAACCTGGTAAGAGTCTTCCCCATCAGATTCAGGTCCTTTGTGATCCTTGCCCCTCAAAGGGTGCTCTTTCACTTCTAGGCCCAAGCCTTAGACTGCTAACCTACCTGCCAGCCTTGGCTTCTAGATCTGCCTCTCAATTTTTTGATCAACCTGCTTCATGTTTCATGCTGGTGTCCCTTGATGTCTAAGACATCCTTTACAGTCTGCCTCTCTCTGTCTTTCTATCTGCTTCTGTCTGAGCTCACTCACTATTTAAAACAGCAAATGAGCAAGGGCCTTCATGGGGGGCTGAGTTGGAAGTAGGAAGGGGAGAAGGATCAAGGGACTTGGTATCATGATCAAGGAGTCTGGTACTCTGGATCAGGTGCATTGTCCAAGGCTTGATGCCTCTCTCCAGGCTCCAAAGGAGACCCCAATCTCTGAAGACGTACTGAATACATTGGGCCCCTTGGTTGGATTCCTGGGAATAGAGAGCACACGACGGATCCCTTTACCAGTTCTCCTGTCCCATCTTGGTCAGCTGCAGGGCTTCTGCCTAGGCGAGACCTTTGCCACAGAGCTGGGATGGCTGCTGTTGCAGGAGCCTGTTCTTGGGTATGGCACTTTGGTAACATCCTATACCTAGGTCCTTGACCATCAGTCACAGTGGCATCCCACTCCATATGCTTTAAAGGTACCCTGAGTCCCCAGGCTCAGAATGCCTCATTTTCCTCACAGTTCACTCAACTCCGTGTTGTCTCGTCTGTCCCCTCCCCTCCCCCCCACCAGGAAAGCAGAATTGTGGAGCCAGGATGAAGTAGAGCAAGCTGGACGCCTTGTATTCACTCTGCCTACTGAGGCGATTTCCTTGATCCCCAGGGTGAGGTGAAGGAACAAGAAGACTGAGGGGTGGCTCTTGGAAGTTAGATATGGAGGGCAAAGGAGTCTGTGTCTGAGGAGACGGCTAAACAAAGGCAGGGCTTGTCTGTAGCTTTTGTTTTCAGTGTTTGTTTGAGAGAGTCAGGCTGGCCTGAACTCATTCTGTAGCCCAGGTGGGCTTAAAATTCATGGCAGTCCTGCTTCAGCATTGCAGTCATGAGCCCCCAGCCCTGATGAAAGGATCTTGAAAATAAAGCTCCGGGCCCTGCCTGCCAAACCGCCTTTCCTCCCCCTCGACTCTCTCCCGCAGGAGGCTTTGGGCCCGGAGACCCTGGAGCGGCTTCTGGAAAAGCAGCAGAACTGGAAGCAGAGCAGAGTGGGACATCTGTGTGGAGGACCACAGCTTGCCCACAAGAAAGCAGCTCTAGTAGCTGGGATCGTGCAGTCAGCTGCCGAGGGTCTCCCAGGTGAAGCTCCCCAAATACTCCCGCAGGGGGTGAGGGAGAAGGCATCAAGGCAAACAATGCAATTGGAAGCCTGGGTGGGTGACTGTGGGCGGCTGAGCTCTGGCTGCCATTTACAAGGCCCTGGGTTCTATCACTGGCACCACAGTGGGATGGGAGGCTGGGCTCTAGGTGTGTGGAACCCACTGAGCAGATTTCCTGCTCTCTAGGCTTTGGTCATCAGTAAAGCACAAGGGTTAGAAGATGATATTCAAGGTCTCTTCTAGTTGTAAGGGTCTATAATCCTGGGAGTTTATAACCCATTAAATGTTTAAAGTTGGGTGTGGTGGCATACACACCTGTCATCTCAACACTTGGGAGTGGAGGCAGGATGACCAGGAATTCAAGGTCAACCTTAGCTACGCAGCAGATTTAAGGCCAACCTGGGCTACATGAGACCCTGTCTCAAAACAACAATTTAGCCCAGAATTCCATTTTCTTGTTTTCTCTCTGGCCTGGCAAAGTGTGGAGCTCTCTGCTGGGGAAATCTATAGACAGAAGGAGACATCATGAGTCCAGAGACCTGGGTTCTGATTCAGCTATTTTATTAAATATCTGAGCAATCTCCTCTGTCTTCCGTTTAACAAAGGATGGCCTTGTCATATGAGCCCTATAATGCTCTCTGTCATCATTCCTTAATCCATGATGCCCACACTGCTCTGTCCTTCAAGGGTTAAATGATCTGCAGCTATCACTGGAGGCATAATTTAGTATCACACTGACCCTTTGTCTCTGCCTTCTGCCTTCAGAGCCTGTACCAAACTGTGCAGACATCCGGGGCACCTTCCCAGCAGCCTGGTCTGCCACACAGATCGCAGAGATGGAACTCTCAGACTTTGAGGATTGTCTGTCACTGTTTGCTGAAGATCCAGGACTTGGTCCTGAGGAACTACGGGCAGCCATGGGCAAGGCCAAGCAGGTTAGGGATAGAGAAGCTAATAGGACCAAAGGGGTAAAAACATGAGGAAGCTGAGTGGGTGTGATACGGGACATAAGGGATTGGAGACTTGGGTAAGAGGTGGGGAAGCAGAAGATGAAAGTGAGAGGTTTGGATTATAAGTAGAAGGTCAGAGGGGATCAGTATTGAAGAAAGTGTAGTACAAGAGGTAGAGGGACTATTTGAATGCTGTCAAAGGTGTCCAGGGAACGGGTTCTTAAAAGGCGATTGCTGGCTCCCGTGCCAGACTGACTAAGACTCTCCGGAGTTTGGGTCTGGCATCTGCACTTCAGCTGGTGCCTCGGGGGGTCTGGTGCACATAGCGTTTAGGGTGCATGGGCTAGAGTTCGCTCTCCTTTCCTGCTGAGACTCCAGCCTTTCAGAACCCCTAAGTCAGAGAAACTCTCACTTTACTGTGGTGGAAACCAAAAACAAGGCGAGTGAGATCTGACCGGTGTTCCACAGCTAAAGACCATGACCCTGAGGTTGACTCCCCGTCTGGTGCTTTTTCCACTCACATTGTTCCTGTCTTCTTCCTAGTTGTGGGGTGCCCCCCGGGGATTCCGTCCTGAGCAGATCTTGCAGCTGGGCCGGCTCCTGAGAGGTCTGGGAGAGCGGGAGCTGCAGGAGCTTACCCTGGTGGATTGGGGTGTGCTCAGCAGCCTGGGGCAAATAGACGGCTGGAGCTCTGCCCAGGTACCATCTTCTCTCTTCCTGGCCTTGCCCCAGACATCATCCTGCAGACCTAGTCCTCTACATCATCCAAGCCTAACAGATTTTTCTCTTGTGGTCCTTTCAGGCCATTCTTTCTATCTTTTCTTGGTTTGTTTTTTTGTTTTGGTAGACAGGGTCTTATGTAGCCCACCCTGGTCTTGACCCTCTTATGCAGCTGAGGATAGCCTTGAGCTTCTGATCCTCCTGCCTGTCTCCCAAATGCTGGGATTGCAAGAGAGTCACCACGCTCAGCTTGTCTTTTCTTAATACCCTATACTAATGACCTTGGAAGCTCTGTGATTTATTCTCTGAGGTCCTGCATACATAGTATTCTCCAGCCCCCTTTCTGCTCCTCCTCCTATCTTTGTGAGGGTAAGGGTGTATCCTGATTTTTCTCTATGGCGACAGGATCTTCTGATGTTTAGAACAAGGCGATATAGCCCAGGAGCACCTTCCACTCCCCTAGTCATTTCCCATCCACTAATTCCCCAAGATTGATTTATCTCTGTGTCCTGTGCTCCACCAGCTCCGAGCTGTGGTCTTCAGTTTCCTGCGGCAGAGTGGCCGGCACGTGAGCCACCTGGACTTCATTTACCTGACGGCACTCGGTCACACACTCTGTGGGCTGCGGCCAGAGGAGTTACGGCACATCAGCAGTTGGGAGTTTAGGTCGCCTGTGGAAGGTTTGGGGGTGGTGGTGGTGCTGGGGTGGAGGTGGGCTCACGGAGGGGCTGCGCTATGAAGGGAGGGGGTCCATGTGAGGCCATCTCTACCTCCGTCTATGACCACAGCTCTTCTGCCCTCAAAGCTGAATTCCTCTCCCTTCCTTCCTGCCGCTCCACAGTCAAGCAGTTCTCTTCCTGGGCAGCCTGCAGCTCCCGTGCTCGGAGGAACAGCTGGAGGTCCTGGCCTACCTCCTGGTGCTGCCCGGCGGCTTTGGCCCAGTCAGTGACTGGGGGCCTGAGATCTTCACTGAAATCGGCACGCTAGCAGGTGGGGCAGCTGGGCCACTGGTTGTCAGGGTTTTGTCACCACATCGTGGGTGGATTCTGACAGTTAGCTGCGCTCTGCTTCCGTCACTAGCTGGCATCCCAGACCTGGCTCTTTCGGCGTTACTGCGAGAACAGATCCAGGGCCTGACTCCTCTTGCCATCTCCGTCATCCCTGCCCCCAAGTTTGCAGTAAGTTTCGGTGGACGGGGACCTAGAGTCGCCATAGGGAGAGCAGGGGCCCAACCGGATTGTGGATGTAGTGATTCCTGTCCTTACCTCTAGGTGGTATTCAACCCCATCCAGTTATCTAGTCTCACCAGTGTTCAGGCCGTGGCTGTTACGCCCGAGCAAATGGCCTACCTGAGTCCAGAGCAGCGGCAGGCAGTGGCATGGGCCCAGTACGAAGGGAAGGAGATCCCAGAACAACGGGGTAAGTAACGGGGGAACAGCTTCATAAGCTGTTGTCTGAGCCAGAGTCCAAGTCCCAGCTTGGTGCCGCCCGGCCCTCAGAACCCATGGAGGAGAGTCTCTGGAGCAGAGGGATTTATTTGCAGAGAGCTAGTTTTGGAGCATCAAAGGCTCCTAGGGAACAGAACTGTGATGTTCTTCCCATCCCTCGTCTCATTACAGGTCGAAGCTCAGCCTGGGGTCTCTATGACTGGTTCCAATGCTCCTGGGCTCTGGCACTGACCATCAGCTCTGTTGGCCACCTGTTATGATACTGTTCCTTCCGCTGAGGGAGAAAACTTACATCATACTGAACAAATTGTAAATGGAAGTGCGTTCTGGTTATTCTCTGTAAGTGGATGAGGAATATGGGTAATGTATTCCACCACCCACCTGAGAATCAGCGCTCCTGGCATAGATGTCTCTTGCCGTCATGAATAACCCCACTGTTTCTTTTCATTTCCTATTTCCTCCTCACCACACCAACAGAAATAACACAGACAGCTGGGACATAATGTGAAGTCTTTACTAGGAGAGGGAGTGAGGGGCAGGTCCAGGGCAAGCAGCATGGGCCACCATTAAATATGCGGAAGTCCTGGGGCTCTTGATTCATTTGCTGGGGATGGGGCGGGGGTTAATGTTTGCCGTGGACGAGAGGTGCAGGGATTCGGATATCCTGTCCTCTCTCCAGACGCCGTTCACAGTCAATCAAATAGTTTACTCCATCGATGACCAGCTGTACCAGCTCCACCTGAAGAACACTGATCCTTGATCTCTACTTCCCACAGTCTAGCTGAACTTCTTTTTCTTCTCCTTTCTTTTTCTTTCTTTCTTTCTTTCTTTCTTTCTTTCTTTCTTTCTTTCTTTCTTTCTTTCTTTCTTTCTTCCTTCCTTCCTTCCTTCCTTTCCTTCTTTCCTTCTTTCTTCCCTTCTTTCTCCCTTTCTTCCTTTCTTTCTTCCTTTCTTTCTTTCTTTCTTTCTTTCTTTCTTTCTTTCTTTCTTCCTTCCTTCCTTCCTTCCTTCCTTCCTTCCTTTCTTTCTTTCTTTCTTTCTTTCTTTCTTTCTTTTTTTCGAGACAGGATCTCACTATGTAGCCCTGGCTGGTCTGGAACTTGCTATGGAGACCAGGCTGGCCTGAGACTCACAGAGATCCACCTGCCTCTGCTCATCTTAAAAGCATGAGCCACCTTGCCCGACCCGAATTTCTTTCTTAGCACTGTATTTTCCATCTCTGAAAACATACTTCCCCTCCTCTCCCCAATTCAACCTGAACTTTCCCTCAGATTCTATTACATTCCCGGGGCTCACTCACTGTCTTATCTCACCTCCTCCACCCAATTCATAAGACCTCACCTCCGACTTGCCAAGTCGATCCAAATTAGAGATGTCAAAGACGCTGCCCGTGGCAGCGGTGTCCACTCCTCCGGTCCCACGCTTTTGGAGTCTCAGGTTCTCCAGGATCTTTGGGAAACGACTATCCTATAGGCAAGACAGAAATCGGGGGCAGGTCAATAGAGGGGGCAGAGACGATTCCTACCTTGCCCTTGGCCCTTTAGCTGTGATATGATATGACTGGCTCCTTTCAGAGAGCCTTCTCCCTCCCCGTCCAATCTCCTTCTCACTCACACCCCTCTCTAACCCCACATCTCCTTTACTTTGCTTAGCAGGGGCAGCTTGATGTGCACTCCTGCCCGAAGTCCAGTGCCCAGGTTAGATGGACAGGTCAAGATGTATCCCAAACGTTCATTCCACATGAACTCCCAGCCTCGTTCCTGGATCAGCTTCTCCACCTGTGCCGACAGAAGTTCAGTTGTGAGAAAATCGGGGATGGCTCTATCCCTCTTAGTTAGCCCTTACAAACACTAGAAATATGTCTACAACAAGAAACTTGAGAATGGATGAATGGCATGTTCTTTGTTGTTAAAAAATGATTGTCATGGCACATGAAAGGTAACTTTGATATTGCACTATGTGCATACTGATAAGATTGTGGACAAACAGATTGTTCATGAAGAAACTTGAGGGAATGGTACATTAAGGGTGGCCTATGGAAATGAACAGAAGTGGTACACAGACAGAGAAATGGTTGATTGTTCCATGAGCTCTTTATGCATCAATTATCTTTTTAACAAAGAGCAGAGGGTCCTTTGGACAGGAACAGGATGAAAAGGGTTGGCACAGGAAGAGGCAGGAGAGCCTGCTCTTAGCTGGAGAGGAATGAAAAGTAGAGCAGAGAAGCCAGATCCATAGGTACAGGTGTGAGGAGAGGGGGAGCACCGAGGTGTCCCCGCTTTCCTTAGCCAGGCTAACCACCATTAGACTATTAGAATTGAAGAGACTAGCGTCTTTCAGAGCAATAGACACAAAGGCCACTACCCAGGATAAGTAAAGATGACACTCTCAATACTCAGAAGGAATCATAAGCCTGAAACTAATCATGCTGAAGCTAACACTTATTGTAGAACAGTTACTTTGCCTGCATTATTTCATTTAATCCTCACAGCCTAAAATATAAGCAACCATATTATCTCAACTTTATAGATGAGGAAACAGAGTCATATAATTAAAGAGTATTTTTCTACCCACTCATAGAACATTATCCATTCCTTGCCAAAAATAGTATAAGCTTCCCAGCTAGAATCTAAAAGCGAAGCTCTCTTTCTTTACAAGTCCAAAAATAAAACTATAGATACAAGAATATACACTAAGGATTAGATCTATGGCAGTTTCTAAAACAGAATTAAATGTAGAGACCCAATCCATAAGACCACAAATTGACCCCTCATCTAGAACCATTCATTCTAGAACTTAAGCCATTTCAGCCTCCATCTCCCCTAGTCTCTCTCCCATTCTCAGCTCAAAGCCTAGATACAATGCTAGATAGAACCCAGAGTCAAGGCCCACCTTGGCTCAGAACTGGGTGATGTATCATAAACATACCAATCCCTCACCCCCTACATCAATCCAGGCTCAAACATTCTCCTTAGCTGCATATCCTACCTCACACCACCCACCCCAGCACTGGCTTGCTATATCATTGGTTCTTTCTTTGCATTACTTGGCAAAGATTATGCTTTACTTCCTTCCCTAGGTTACTGACAGTCTTCCCATTTTAAGAGTCATTATATGCCCTGGTTTTCCAAGGATGACCCTGGTTTGTAACTACTGTCCTTGCCTGATTAATAATGACTCTTTCTACGATCAGAAATACCCTGGGCTGGCTGACAAATGATATAGCCAATCTACCTATGCTGCCCTTCAGTTTTCCTCATTTCCTCCCACTTAGCTCCCTTGCACACCCTTCTCCAACCTCTTTGAGGCCCCGGCAGAATCTTTCAAACACTCTCTTCATGTTGCCGCCTTTCTCCATAGAGATGACCCGTGTGTGGTCCTCCTCGTTCACCCAGATCAAGAAACTCTTCTCATTGTTGTGCCTGAGGGAAGAGGTAAAGGGATCAAGAGGCAAGACGAAATCTGGGGGAGATGGAGGGGAAGTTGTGTGTGTGTGTGTGTGTGTGTGTGTGTGTGTGTGTGTGTGTGACATACACATACAAGGGAAACAAAGAAGGCGGATCAGCCTCCTACCAGATTCCTCGAGCATCGGGCCAGTCTCGAGCCATCCCTGCTGCGGTCAGCAGTGGAGACACAGGCTTATCGAACAGAAAATGGTCCTGAGGAGAATAAATGGACTGGACATAAGAATTCTCACAGTATCGTCTGGGTCTCTCAAAGTCCATCTATCTTATGTGGCCCAGCCTGGCCTCTGGCCCTTTTCCATCAGCTGCTCCCACAGCCCCGGTCCCCCTCAAGGCCCCTCACATCAATCAGTTGCTGCTGCTCAGCCTCTGTCATCTCACTGAGCCTGTAGTACCGTCCGGCCAGGTCGCCCTTCAGGCCGCTCAGTGCGTCCACCACCACACGCTCTACCTCTCGCCGCTCTGCCCGAGTGCAGGCTGGAGGCAGGCTGAGTCCCCTGATGCTTCGGCCAGTTCTGACTCTCGAGGACAATACATACCTCTCGTCAAAGTAGCCCGAACGGATCTGAGGAGTAAAAGAATGAGTAAGTCACAGACACACCACAGGCGGGAGCTCTGAAGGATTATAAAGCACGCACTGGAGGAAGGACACACTGTACAGGCATGAAGAGGACGTCATGGTCTATTTCTCCAAACTTCCCACTTTGGGTACAGCCTTTTTTTGAGGTTGGGGGGAGGGGGCGTCTTTCCTGAGAACTGAGATTACAGGTGTGAGTCACCACACCCAGCCAGGGCATAGTCACTTTTTAAAAAATTCTTTCACAATTTCATCCACACAGTGGACTTTGATCAAATTTTCCCCAACCCCATTATCCTGATATAGTCACTCTTATCCACTGTGTCTTCATATCTGCTATTCTTCAAGATATACAATTCTTTCTCTTATCAATATCGAAAGCTCAGCAGTCTAACCATGATCCAGGAAACAAGGTGTAATGATTGGATACAGAACATTGTGCACAAGGCCACACAAATCGGAAGTGTCGTAAGCGGCTCACTTTACTGGCATCAAGGTCAGTGGTGTGCTTCATTGTTCGGGGGTCATATCCGTTATGTCGCTCTTGGATCACAGGGTCAAACAGTTCGGCAAATATCTAAGAGGGAGTTAAGAGAGAGAGAGATGGTTAAAAAGAAGAAACTCCTTCCTACACTTCAATTGTAGATCGATTTCCCCGGGTCGGAAAATTTGAGTATCGACAATCTAGAGTCTTGAGGGAACAGACATGAAGGATCTTTAGGGGGAAGAAGGAACTAGGATTTCTGGGAAGGTGACTTACGTCACCAGGGAGACTCTGAGGGGCCCCCTACCTCATAGGTCTCCTCATCTCCAGCCACCATGCCCACAGTCTTGATGAAGGGGTGGCCGGGGTTGTCCACGCCGGTCTGGATGCACTGATCTAGTGTCCAACCGGTGGGTGTGGTCTTGTCGCAGAGCCGTGCATAGACTGCTGGGGTCAGGTGACTGGCCATGCAGTTGTTGTGCTTTCGGAGGTCTGGGTACTCAGCACTGGGAAGGGGGTACCCAGTAACCATGGAGGGAGGGCACAGGAGACTAGACCTACTGATGTCATCTGGGAGCTGTCCAGGGAGCCATGACTGCCTGTGCTCCTTGGAAGGAGGGGGAATTAGAGGTAGGCTAAATCTCGATAACCTCTTTAGGGATTTCCAGGGTCTTTTCCCCCCCTCCAATAGTTCTAGCTGCCTGTGGCTGCCTCAATTCCCCCAGATCTACACAGTTCCTTTTCTCTAGTGAGCACAACAGTAGAGGTGGGGGAGGGGAAAGGCTCAGGAGAATTAAGAACAAGGAGAATAGGTCGAGATGGGGGAAAGGTAGTTTCTAGTCATCCGGCAAGGTATTTGGGTAGTGGGTGAACCTAGACTTCGCAGGCCAAAGCTGGCTTGGAGGCCGAGACATCAGGTGACAGGTTCTTAGACATGATCTCACCTTACGGATTTGGCCCTATTCCTCCTATACGGCTGGGATCTCCAAACTGTACAGAAATCCATCTTCTGGGGGGGGGGAGAGCTGCCTATTGCTCAAGTCATCCTTTCTACCCTCCTTCGGTTCCCATCATCATCATCATCACCACCACCCCCAGCCCCCACCTCATGCGTCTCAGGCACTGATACCTCGGGGGATATAGTCTCCTTCGTTCACTGGCAGCTCGTACAGATTCCGGACGGAGCAGAATCCCAGCGGCGAGAGACCCAGCTCCAGCCAAAGCCAGGAGCCTGAGTCCCGGGCGGGCAGACAACAGACGGGAGAAGGGACCAGCCATGGCTTGGGGATGCAGCAGCTACTGGATTCGGAGCAGGATTTGGAGCAAGTCAGGAGCTAGGAAGGATGCAATCGGGTAGTGAGAGGGCCGGAGCTGGGTCCGAGGCTGAAGCCAAAATAGGGGTCACGATGAAGGCTGAAGCTGAAGTGGCAGCCGGTGCCAACCAGGCTGCAGGAGAAGCGCAGCGAGCGAGCGGCCAGCCGGAGCAGAGGGAGGCCCCAGCCGCAGTCTCCAGGGGTGGGGCTCACTCAGACTCCGCCTTCCCGCCTGCCACCGCGCTAGGTGTGCGGGGGTGGGGTTGGGTAGCACCAGCCAGGTAATTAGGAAGGCCGGAGACTCACTCGCTGAGGCTGGGGACAGAGGCCCACCGAGAATGAGGGTAGTCAGATTTCAGCACCAAGTAGAGGACAGCACCACGGGGATTCCCGAAGCCCGAAACCCCCTTCTCCCATGGCCCCTCTGTTTAATCTGAAACCCAATCCGTCTATTTTGTGGGTATTGGGGGGAGGGGGTTGACATTGCCCAGCCTCTTCTCTGAATTCGATCTGCACACAATCTCTCCATTTTACCCAGGAGAGGCAGCCTCAGGAAAACCACAGAATAAACAGATACCAAAGGAAGGCTGAGAGGGCGCAGGGGAAGAGACACCCGCTGCCTGCCTCCCAAGGTCACCTTTCCCTAAGAACCAGGAAGAGGACCAGGGAACTCCCTGCTTCACCTATCCTCTCCTAACAAGGTTGAGAAAGGATTACTTGGGAAGAATCTGGGAACTATTACCTCTTATTCCATCTGTACTGTCTCCCCCCCACACTGTCCCCAAGTCTTCAGCTTGACTGTTTCCTGCCTCCATTTCTCATGGGGCCCTGCTTTTTCCCCCCCCCCTTCCTCTACCCGATCCCCTACTTCACCTTTGATCTTTCATGTTTCTTCCTCAATCCCAGGCTCAAACCTGTCTGCTGTTCACAGGACTCCTGAATAGTGTCTGAAGCTTGCCTACCTGTTGATTGCCCTGGGTGTGGGGCTGGGGCTGGGCAGCGGACGGTCGTTTCTTCTTCCTTCTCTCCCTTCTCTGCAGCTGGCAGTTCCTGGACTGGAGGGGAATATAAAGAGAGGAGAAGGGCGTGGTGAGATGATTGGGTGTGGAATGGAACAGGCAGGCACAGGTCTCCCGAACCGCGTGTGCTTCTCTCTTGGCTTCTCTAACACAGTTTAATCTGGGGTGTAAAGGCTGGCAGTGTCCAAGGGCATAAGGTTATCAGGGAATCTCGGCCTTCTTCCTGGTCCTCTCTCTCTCTTCTGAAGTGCACATTCGGACATTCGGACTCAAGAGGGTTTGTTTCCACAGCTACAAGCAGGACTAGGTGCAACTTGACTTTTATTATAGCAGGAAAGAGAGTGAAAACTGGAGTTGAGATAGGGATCCGAGGCTTCGGTGTGGGGGGCCAGCCAAGGCAGAGCAGACATATTGACATTAATATGGCTTCCTTAAGCTTCCTGATGTTCCAGAAGACAGTAAGCTATTTGGAAATCTTAAGAATGTTTGGAAAGAAGAATTGCCCTTCACAACCCCCACTGGCCTCACTAATACACATTCCCTTATTACCCTCAAGCCTCCCTCCCCCATGGCTACTTTTTTACCTTCCTTATTTGTGGGTATCCTTAGAAACTATACATTTTTTTGGTCCATTACTTAACCCCCTTCTCTTGATAAAATCAATTCTCAGAGAATAGATTGGAATCTGCTGTTGGAGCTTGCTCACTTTTGGAGACAAAAAAATGTTACCTACGCTGTGGGTGTTCATTATCTAGGTGAAGGAGTAGTTATGAGTAAGTAAATGTAATTACTTGGGATGGTGTGTATTTACCCAGATAAAAGGAGGAGATAATCTTACAGAGCAATGGGGCTGTTATTTGGCTGAGAAGGTGTTCAGGAGAAGGGGGTGGGAAAGAGAGAATAACAGAAGAGAATAAAGCCAGCTAGAGTAGAGAAGTTATTCAAGTTTGGAAAATGCCTTCCTACATGAAATAACAGCTCTGTTGAGAAGATTCATATATTTGTGTACTTTTCTTATTCTTCGTGAGCCTCTGACAGGCATGTGATGTGTTGTTGGTCATTTTTAAAAAATTACCTCATGGGACTGGAGAGATGGCTCAGTGGCTGCTCTTTCTGAGGACTTAGTTCAATTCCCAGCAACCACATGGTGGCTGACAACTGTCTATAACTCCAGTTGCAGGGGATCTGACGCTCTCTTCTGTTCTTCGGGCACCAGGTATACACATGGTACACAAACATGCAGGCAAAACACCCACACACATGCAGAAAATTATTCTCTTGCATATGGGAAGTTGTCTATCTATATCTCTATATTTATCTATAGTACTTTATTTATTTAGTAATTATTATTGCTAATATTTAATGCTTTAAAGCACTTTACAATTACAAGGAACCCGCTGGGCGGTAGTGGCACACGCCTTTAATCCCAGCACTGGGAAGGCAGAGGCGAGCGGATCTCCATGAGTTCGAGGCCAGCCTGGTCTACAGAATGAGTTCCAGGATAGACAGGACTACACAGAGAAACCCTGTCTCAAAAACCAACCAAACAAACAAACAAAACACACACACAACCCCACAAAACCCCTGCAATTACAAGGAACCTTTATATATGTATATTTTTTCATTGAGAATTAGATCATTCTAACATATGACCAGGATCAGAGAGTCTGTTTTCAGTGGAATCATTGGAGAAGTTTTACACTTGGGAGATGCTGTAATTACTTGTTCTAGTGGATGGAATTGTAGAGGAGGGATGAGTCTGAGCATTAACCATCGTTGATTATTTGTAGATCCTGTCCTTAGAATCATCTTTATCCATTTAAGAGGCCTTGGGGGTTAGTGGTGGTCAGTAAGCTAAGGCATCTAACTAGGAAAACTGTGAGGTCCCTAAAGTTACAGAGAACAAATGGAGAATTTCAAACTCCTGACCAGGGAAGCCTAAATGAAGAAGACTCAAGCACAGCACTAATATATATACAAGAAAATGCTTTCATATGAGCATATCTGCTCTGTTTAAATATGAAATGCCCTTTACAGGCTCCTGTATTGGAGTCCAGCTGATGGACTTTTGGGAAGTGATTGGATTCTGAGAGCTTCGATCTAATCAATGGATTCATAATGTGATGACATTACTGGAACATGGTGAAAGAGAGGATGTGGGGCCGCGTTGGAGAAAGTATGTCCCTGTGGCATACCTTGGACAATGCATCTTGCCCTCTGCCCCTTCCTCCCACTCTGCTTTTTACGAGCCAAAAAGCAAATACCCTTTACCCAGCCACCATTGCGTTCTGCCTCTCCTCCTGGCCAAAGCAATGGAGCTAAGGATCAAAACTTCTGAGCCCCTGAGCCAAAATCAATCTCTTTCCCCACGGACTGCTTTTCTTAAGTATTTTGTCACGCGCAGCAGCACCGTGTAAGTCTGGTGTTTAGTTCCATCCTTACAAATAAGCACAGTCGAGGCTCCAGGAGGTAAAGTGACTTTCCCAAAGCTACACAGTCAAGAGCAAGATTCAAATCCAGCTTTTCAGATTCCAAGGCTGGAGACCAGAGAAGAAGCAGAGTGTGGAGACAGTAATCAGTTTGCTCAGTTTTCCACGTCCACCGTTTTCTTGCATCTTTCATAAATCAGTCTCTTTGTTCCTCCTTTTAACTTGACCCATCTGCTTCTGTTTGTCTCCCGCGTCCCTACCTCTTCCCTTTCCGCCTTCTGGCCTTATGTCTACCTATATCACATCTGGATTTGCTTTACAGAGAAAAAAAAACAAGACTCGGTTTTTGCCCTCAGGGAGGTGCAATGTCACAAGCTTTGCCTCTTCTTCGTGCATCTCATTTTTTCCTTCCATTGGAAGGTGTTAGCCTCTCCGTCTAGGCTGTGGGCTGGCGACGCAGTAGGAAATCAAGAGGCGGAGGAGCATCAGGTTGCCCTTCCCGAGGCAGCCACTAGGAGCCACCCTCCTCCACTCCGAAGCTCCGGCCAACGCAGCCTGACTGTTGCCGGTGCGCGCCCTGCGCGGATTGGCGGGACCGCAAAGAAGTCGCGCTTTGATTGGGCCGCTGTCAGGTGTCGCTGCCGGCAGGTTCGGCTGCGCGAGCGGAGGGAGGCGGGTGAGTGCGGGCCGGGGGCGGTGGGGGAGTGGCTGGGGCTGGGGGCGGTATCCGGGAGGGTGGGCTCGGCGAGGGGCTCTCCCTGCGCCCCGGGGCCGTGGGTCGTCCCGGGTGGGAACCGCTTCGGAGGGAGGCGCAGCGGGGAGGCCTCAATGTCAGCGTAGGGGGAGCGAGGCGGGGACGGCGGGGGCGGGCAGAGGCGAGTGCAGCCAGGATGGGAGGGCGGGATTCGTGACCCGACGCCGAGAGAGAGGACGGCCGAGCGGGTCAGTGGGAGAAGAGATTGGAGTGGAGGGGTCTGCGGGAGGAATAAGGGGACCCCCCCCCCGCCCCCGGGAAGATGGAAGGCTTCCAGGGACAGGGCTGGGGACTCTGGGAGGAGGGGCGGGGCTGGGTTTCAGGGGAGGGCACCGAGGTAGAGGGTCGTGCGCGAGAAGCCGAGGGAAGGGAGGACCGGAGGGCGCTGGGTGCTGGCGGAGTCGGGAAAGGGACTGGCTGGCCAGGGGAGGGGGTCTGCTGAGGAACCGGTTACTGCGGAGAGGTGAACCTCCAGCGGGGCTAGTGTGAGGAAGGAACCTCTCGTTATAGGGGATCCTCGTTGAAGGGGGGTCATTAAGTGTTCATCATTATCGGAAAGATGCTACCCATGTACCCTGGAGGCTGAGGCAGGCGGGTCCTGAGTTCAAGGCTATCCTTGGCTACATAGAGTCTGTCTCCAAAAAAAAAAAAAAAAAAAGAAAAAGAAAAAGTGTTAGCAAGCGCGGTGACTCATGTGCAGGTCTGAAATGTTGTTTACTTCTGGGAGTCACTGAGTGGGAGAATTGGCTGGATTCGTTGCATTAATTGATCAGTGATTGGGGTGCAGCAGGCAGTGTGGGGAGTCAGTGAAGAGCCACTATCACAGACTGGGGAGAGGAGGCAGCGGGAGTGAGCTGACTGAGAACAGGCAGCAGATGGTTGACTGGTGTCAGAATAAGGAATATGTCGGAAACATTAAACTTGCCTTGGGAAGGAAGTGGGAAGCAGGCAGAGCCGCTCTGGCCTGTAATCCCAACACTTGGGAGACTGAGAGAGGAGGATTACAATGAGTTTGAGGCCAGCCTGAGCTACGCGGGGAGACACTGCCTCAAAACAACGGGAGGTGTGGGGGGGGCGGGGCTCACTTTTGAAGGTGGGAAAATTCAGTGGTGGTGGTGGTGTGTGTTGGTTTCCTTTGCTGTTGTTGGAGCCTCTAATCAAATGCAAGGTGATGACAAGAAATTGGAGGTCCATGCCAACTGCCCTCAGCTCTAAGAGCTAAAGAAGTTCCAGCCCACGGTTGCTCTAACCGGTCTCCAGATCTGATTTAGCACAGGTGCCCCCTAGATGGTCTCCTTCTTCCCTCCACCCTTTCCCTCCCTCCCTTCCATAGTCAGCCTGCCCTTTGCCCCGGTGCAGAATCTGCCGTTTTCTTAGGCAACAAAGTTTGGGGAGAAGAAGAAGGGGAAAGAGCACAGAGAACAGGAGTGCCGTTTTGGAAACACCACATTAGAACCCCAGCTTCTCCCAGAAGTACATCCAAATAAGCCCTTGGCTGTGTCCTGGCTGTCCCCGCCAGGCTTCTTTCTATGTTTGCTTTGTTAACTATGAATCTGGAGCCTCATCTCCTTTCAGTCCGTGTTTGTGAGCAGCCGTCTCCATCCTATTTTCTCCCATCCCAGGGCTGTAGTAGAATTTCAAGAACATGGCTGGATGGTGTTAAAAAAAAAAAAAAAAAAAAGGCAGGGAAGGCTTCAGGAAAGGGCAGCCGGTGAAGGAATCCTCGACACAGGGAGAGCACAAAGAGTGTGATGAAGCTCTAACTGGGGAAGTTGTGAGATATCTTTGGGAACGCCACGGTTAGGTCACTAAAAGGGAATGCAAAGGAATGGTCTGTCGGTCAGGAGGCATGCGGGTGTGCAAACTGCAGTGTATAACTGGAGACGTCAAGGAGAAGAATGTTCTGTCTTGTGGTTGAGCAATCGAGGCATCAGATGATCAAGACTGAGGCGGCTAAGGTCTATGTAAAGGTCATCTATAATTTTCTAATCAAAGCTGCAACCCTGGTTGTAATGGAAGATTTTTAAGTTAAAATAGAGAGCGGAATTATTGAAGACTTTAAAACTCTGTAGAGTAAGTTAACTAATTTACTCAAGGAGTTCTTGGCTTCATTAGGGTTGACAGTGTTTCTGAGAACTATCGAACATGGAAAATTTCTGTTGAGTGACTCCATTTTATTTTTGGAAAATAGCAATAGTTGCTCATACCCTTACAATTCATTATTAGCAAATATTAGCCTTGCTTGTTTTAGCTTTCAATCTTTTTGAGTTTTGAAAATAGACATTTATTTATAGGCAAGTTTGTATAGGCATCATTGGAAACTTAACATCATTCTCTTTTTTTCTTCGAATGTAACTACTGTTACAGATTTGGTGTCTTTTCAGTCCATTTTTAAAATTATGTATTTTGTTTTGTTTTGGGGACAGGTCTCACTGTGTAGTCCTGGCTGGCCTGGAACTCACAATATAGACCAGGATAGCCCTGAATTCACAGAGATCTCCCTGCTTTTACCTCCCAAGTTCAGGTATTGAAGGCATGCACCACCACACCCAGATTCAGTCTATTAACTGGGGCCTGGAAAGGTGGCTTAGTGAATAAGATCCCTGGTTGTTCTTTCAGAGGACCTGGGTTCTGTTCCCAGCATAAATGTGTACAGAGATACCTCCAGGTAGAACACCCATACATATAAAAGTCATGCTTAAAAACAACAAGAATAACAAACCAACAACAAACTTGTACTAATTGCATGTGCAATCAAAGTAGCTCGTGATGTTTATTTATGCAAATAGATTGTGCTCTGTGTTTACCTTGACATTTTGTGGTTGGAAACTATTGTATAGAACTTACATGTTTAGTGTGTATGTTTATGGACCTGTAGCACATGTGGAGGTCAGAGGATAACCTGTGGAAGTCAGTCCTCTCCCTCCTCCAGATAGGCCCTAGGGTTCAAGACTGTTAGGCTTGGCACCAAAGGCCTCCATTCGAACCATCTTGCTGGCCCTCATTCATCTTTAAAATCTGGTGTTTTGTTTTTCTTTTCTATATTACGGCATCATAGTTTACCATTCTTCTTATGGCATCTGAATTGTTCTTAGTTTTTCCCTAGGCAACAATGAGCTAGAGAAGGGAAGAATGTCTTTGTGTGTGTTCACGAGTGTGTGAGAGTCTTGCCATAGCCATCTATCTACCTCAGTGCTGCTAACAGTTAGGACTGAGTAGATCTTGAGATAGCATATACATCTTAGAATTTCTCACGGCATTCCTGACGTCTGCTCACTAGAAACTAGTATAGCACCTTTCCAAATTGTAGTAACCAGGCATGTCCCCTGACAGATCTCTCTCTGGTACAGCAAAATCACTACAGTTTCTGCTAAAACTCTAGGCATGTGCACACAGAAGTGGAACTGCCAGCTTGTTCTGATCCAAGTTCATAAGGTAATCTTACCAATATGGCCTTAGTTAGGATTTTTTTCCAGTGTAGCTGCTGCTATAAAGGATCTTGTCTTAGACCAGCATTGGTCTCGTAGTACTAGAGGACAGTGGATGGATCACTAGGATTGCAGTTTGAGAATGGATTGAAGACTGCTGTGTGAATGTTTACAGTCTCAGCCCCCCAACCAGCACCAGACTTCTTTCTTTGAACTGATTCTCTGGATTTGGATATCTGTTTTATAAGGTGGTGGGTGAAGGAGACAGTAACGTCCCTAGACCATGCTTAGAGTGGAGGGTGTCCTCGACACATGTTTCCTGAGCTAATACAGGTAGTAATGAGGGTGGAGTTTAAAGGCAGAGCTTTGGAGTTGTAGCATGCCTCTGCCCTCAACTCTAGCAGTGCCGTGGGAAGGTGGAGAGAGCTGGGAACGATGTGGAATGAATCCAGAGTTTGGAATAAACGTCACTCTGACCTTCTCTTGGTAGGAATCGACAGTAGCCTTCCTTGAAGAACTGCCTCTTCTGTTTGCGGCCTGGAGTTAACATTGTTTCCTGCTGGCAGAATCAGGGACATGCCAGCACTGTAAGGCTTAATCTCCTGATCCTCTTACCAGTTCTTGGCCGGGGTGGGGGAAACCGGGAAGAAAGAGAGTCCTTGCTTTGCTCTTAGTTCTCTTTAGGCATGCCACCTCGTAGTACAGTTTCCTTTCTTGTTGGTTCTTTCCATAGCTTTGTTTCTGTTTCCTCTTGTAGCCTTGTAGTTCCCTCTCATTGTCTAGTTCCCTGTACCCCATCCCCTACCCACTGTAAGGGTGCTGGATTCTGAGCTGATGGGGTGCCCACTTCTGCAGAGCGGGATGAGTGGGCGTGCCGGCGGGGATGTGGTCACTGACGGCCAATGAGGACGCGAGTGCTACTACGGCCCACTTCTTCCTCGGAGCCGGAGATGAGGGCTTGGGCGCCTGTGGAATAGGCATGAGGATGGAAGAGAGTGACAGTGAGCTCCTTGAGGACGAGGAGGATGAAGTGGTAAGTCCAGGGACAGGGACAGAGCTCGGGGTTGGGGCCCTCGCCCTGGAGAGTTGACAGTCCATGGATGGAGACACCTCTGTTCTTTGCAAGCACAGACTCGCTGTGGTCAACGGGCTCTATCCTGACTAGGGAGCGGGCAGTAGAGACTGGTCAGTTGCCTCTCTGAAGCCCCTGCTCAGCTGTCCTCCTCCTGTGGTCTGATGGTCACGGCTTCTTTTTCGAGAAGCACTTTTCCACCAGGCTCTCTTCTGTGTTAGGCATCCTTTATCCCTTAGGTCCAAAGTCCTGACAAGACACTGCCTTAGAAAGATGTTGGAGGTGATATATGTGGGAATCTGGAGTTCCTGATTGCCCGTCTTTTCTGTAGCCTCCTGAACCTCAAATTATTGTTGGCATCTGTGCCATGACCAAGAAATCTAAGTCCAAGCCGATGACCCAAATCCTAGAGCGACTCTGCAGGTTTGACTACCTGACTGTTGTCATCCTGGGAGAAGATGTCATCCTCAACGAACCCGTGGAGAACTGGCCATCCTGCCACTGTCTCATCTCCTTCCACTCCAAAGGTTAGGGAGGGGGTGGGGAAGGATGGCCATGGGGATGCTGGTTTGGGGATGGACTTCTTCTTATCCCATTAGTAAGGAAGAGGCTTCTCACCACACAAGAGATCAGGGAAGGGGAGTCTGCCTTCCTTTTCAGGGTTTGCCGGGTGTAGGTCAAAGCCCATATCCCAGCCACACAAGACAACTCAAGGGCACTTATGTTCTCCTATAGAATTGGATCTCTGGGAGGATCCTCCATGTAGTTGTGTTGATTTTCCTGATGAATATCCTGGGCTCGAGGGGCTGGGCAGATGAGTGCTGGGTTAGGTGTGTCGAGCAGCGCTGTGGCAGCCGCCAGCTCTAACGGGTCACGGTCTGTCCTGCTTTTCTCACGCTGCCTCTTTCACTTTCTCTGGTCTCTCCATTTCTTTCTCCATCACAGGCTTTCCTCTGGACAAAGCTGTTGCTTACTCCAAGCTTCGAAACCCCTTCCTTATCAATGATCTGGCCATGCAGTATTACATCCAAGATAGGTATAGCCTCCTATGGACCAGAGGGGTGGGCGAGCCTAAAATGCCCCATTTTAGGAGGCCTACTCTGGAATGGACAGAGTCAAACAAGCATGTTTCATTTTTATACCATGTTGTATTGAGTTACGGTTCCCTGTGCTTCTCCCCTTTGTCACCCCCACCTTCTGTACTTGACTGATTTATTTTGGGGAGACAGGAGGGAGGTGTACCGGATCCTGCAGGAGGAAGGTATCGATCTGCCGAGATACGCTGTACTCAACCGTGACCCCGCCTGTCCTGAGGGTAAGTAACTGGCTGTGTCTGGTCATTCCCTGCCTTGATTTCCATGTTTTAGCCCAGTGTCTCTCCCATAAACATCTCCTCTCTACAGATCTGCGTGGGCCTTTGACTGTTGTATTAGTCGTGGGTTGTAAGAGTCGTGGGTCTTTAGGTAGAGCCTTTGAACTTTTATATAGATATTATCATATCTAAATGCCATATGTGAGCATTGCCATATCTGTTATAGGACAGGGTCATAAAATTTGAAAGGCTGTATAGATTAAAACCCCAGGGAAAGAGGAGTTGGAAATACTCTCCAACCTTAGTCCCTGAGAACGATCACACGCCCATCTTCAGAGTGCAACCTGATAGAAGGAGAAGACCAGGTGGAGGTCAACGGAGCTGTCTTCCCCAAGCCCTTTGTGGAGAAGCCAGTGAGTGCAGAGGACCACAATGTTTACATCTACTACCCCAGCTCTGCCGGGGGAGGAAGCCAGCGCCTCTTCCGGAAGGTACGGGAGACCTCTGAGCATCTGGGAAATGAGAGAGCAGAAGGACAGAGTGAGGTTGTTGGGAATGGAGAGGGGATCTGTGGCCAGAGCCTGGAGACTGAGGCAGTGTCGCTCCCCTTCTCTTTCCTCCTAAAGATTGGCAGCCGGAGCAGTGTCTACTCCCCCGAGAGCAGCGTCCGGAAGACAGGGTCATACATCTATGAGGAGTTCATGCCAACAGATGGCACAGATGTTAAGGTTATGGTGGATACAGAGATTTTAAAATGTTATAAACATCTGGGTGGGATTGAGGTGCTTGGGAAGCAAGTGGTAGTATGTGTGGATAGGATCTTAGAGAATAAAGCATGAGTTCAACTGGCTTTCACATTCAAGTGAAGATAACACATGAGATGTAGATGTTCTCATTTTCACTATCAGAGCAAGAGCAAGGTACCACAGTAAATTGTAAAACATTGGTAAATTATTATCTAATAAGGACTAGACAATAGTGCCAGAGTTCTAAGGAGAAACCTTTGTAATATCACTGGAATAAGGCTTGGTACCAAAAATATCAGTCTCTGTATTCTGTTTTAAAAGTTGTCTTATTACATTTATTTATTTGTGTGTGTGTGTGTGTGTGTGTGTGTGTGTGTGTGTGTGTGTGCACCATAGTATGCACATGGAGTCAGAGGACAACTTTGGGAGTCACTTCTCTCCTTCATCCATGTGAATCCTGATGATCAGGCTTGTCAGCCAACATCTTTACCTGCTGAGCCATCTCAGGACCCCAGTCTCTGTGTTCATAATGTTCGGAGGGTTTTCCCGTTTGTCTTGTCTTTGTTTTAAGACAGGGTCTCACTATGTAGCTCTGGCTGACCTAGGACTTGCTGTGTAGACCAGGTTGTCACTGAACTCGTGATGTCCCGCCTCTGCCTCCTGAGTGCTGGGATTAAAGGCGGGTGCCACCACTCTTGGCTGTGCAGAGTTTTGTTTTTTATTCTGGAATAGTCTACAGACCTAGTGCTCATATTGTCTTCTCACATGCAGGGTGAGCTGTGGGCATGCTCAGTGATGCTATGTACCTGCAGGTGTATACAGTGGGGCCAGATTATGCCCATGCTGAAGCGAGAAAGTCTCCAGCTTTGGATGGGAAGGTGGAACGAGACAGTGAGGGGAAAGAGATTCGCTATCCAGTCATGTTGACGGCCATGGAAAAGCTGGTGGCCAGGAAGGTCTGCGTGGCTTTTAAGGTAGAGTGGGCCCATGGGGCTGTGGGATGAGGGCAAGAAGCAGGGGCAGGGGTTGGGAGCCGTCTCTGAGTCACCTTGCCTTTCTGCAGCAAACAGTTTGTGGATTCGACCTTCTTCGTGCCAACGGTCACTCCTTTGTGTGCGACGTCAATGGCTTTAGCTTTGTCAAGAACTCGATGAAATATTATGATGATTGTGCCAAGATTCTGGGGTAAGAGACATAGTGGGCTGGGGTACTGGGAAGAGGGCTCAGGAGCTTTCTCTTCATAGCCTGGGTGTGATGATCTGTGCCTGTTACCCTAGCACTTGGGAGGTGGAAGCAGTTTGAGACTATCCTGGGATACATGAGGCCGTACAGATAAATAAATAAACAAACAAACAAATCAATAAAGCTTTTCTTTATTTTAACTATTTTAAAAATGATTCAGAAGTCAAAAATGGAAAAGGAGAAGGGACTACTCAGCCCCCCGCTGCCTCAGTACTGCGTTCCTCAGAGATGATTGCTGTTAACAGTTACAGCCATAACAGATTGTCTTTCTCTCCCATGTGTAAATAATTGTGGTTTACTGAATGTGATAGTAGTATGATTTTGCTTTTAAAATAGCATGTAATACGTGAACCATTGAAAAAAACCTAAGGAATGATGAATATAGTGAGCATCCATGGATATGGTAATTCTAGCCAAGCGCTGTCTATCTTAAGAAGTACACCATTAGGCCAGATGTGGTGGTACATACTCTTAATCCCAGCACTCAGGAGCCAGAGGCAAATGGATCTCTGTGAATTCCAGGCCAGTCAGAGCTACATAGTGAGAGACCTGTCTCAAAAACAAACAAGCAAAACATTGTTGAGGGCCAGCAAGATGACTCAGAGGATAAAGTGTGTGCATGTGTCCCACAAACCTAGCTATGTGGATTTGATCCCTGGAACCTATGGAAAGGTGGGAAAAGAGAACCAACCCCACTAATTTGTCTTCTGACCTCCACACACATATATACCCACAAACACATCATGCACACTTATGCACACAATAATTAATGGAAAAAAACCCCCCACATTATTAAGAGTTGGGCTGGATGTGGTGGTGCACTCCTTTAATCCCAGCACTTGGGTGGCAGAGGCAGGTGAATTTCTGTGAGTTCCAGGACAGCCAGGGCTATGTAGAGAGACCCTGTCTCACAAAACAAAAAAACAAATGTTAGGTATGATAGTTCACATCTATGAGCACAATAGGAAGGTTGCCACAAGTTTGAGGCCCTTTTAGGCTACAGAGGGGTGGTGGTGGTGGTGGTGGTGGTGGTGGTGGTGGTGGTGGTACACACCTTTAATCCCAGTACTTGGAGGCAGAGGCAGGCAGATCTCTGAGTTTGAGGCCAGCCTGGTCTACAGAGTGAGTTCCAGCACAACCAAAGCTACACAGAGAAACCCTGTCTCGAAAACAAATAAACAAAAAAAACCCAACCAAACAAAAACCAAAAATATACTATTAAGGCCAGGTATGATGGTACACACATAATTCCACGTTCAAGAGACTGAGACAAGAGAGTTTCAAGTCTGAGGCAAGCCTATGCCATATAGCAAGACTGTGTCTGAAAAAAGATGTAGTAGAATGCTTGCCTGAAGCCCCAGGTTCAAGCCCCAGTCCCTTGTAAAAGCAGTGTTGGTACATACTGGAATTCCAGCATCTGGGAGGTGAAGGCGGGGGTGGGGGTGCGGGCAGTGGGGAGGGGGTGGGGTGGGAGTGGGGGAGAGGAATCAGGGATTTAAATGGAAGCTGAGAACACGGCTCAGTCAGTAAAGTGCTTACTGTGTGAGCATGAGGACCCAGGAGTGGACCCCAGCCCTGTGTCAAAGGCAGGAGTAGCCTGTAGTCCCAGCATAAGGAGACAGAGGCAGGATGGCCCTGAGGGCTCACTGGCCGGCCAGTCTAGACGATCCGTGAGCTCCAGCTCCACCAACGAGAGCCCGTCTGAAAGCATAAGGTGGAGAGTGGTCAAGGAAGACACTTGACTCTGACTTCTGACCTCCACAGGCACACATAGACTGGTGTGTACACCTGTCCACGTGAATATAACCCCGCCCACTCACCCACACACATCCACATACAAAACAGAACTTTAAGGTCCTCTGCTACCTCAGGGAGGCAGAGGCAAGAGTTCTTTGTGAGTTCGAGACCAGCCAGGGCTGCAGAGTGAGACTGCCTCACACAGAATATGTGAGGGCTGGAGATGTGGTTCAGATGGTAAAAGAGCTGGCCATGCAACACTGATGGCCTGAGTACAGTCCCTGGGACCCAGGTGAAAGCTGGAGAGAGCTGACTACTAAAAGTTGTCCTCTGTCACATGCCCATGCCCACACATACACATCACACACAGACACACCCATGCCCACACATATACATCACACACACATACACACACACACACACACACACACACACACAGGCATACACATACACATCACACACACACACTCACACACATACACATATACATCACACACACACATACACGCACACAGACATACATCACACACATACCCCCATGCCCACACATATACATCACACACACACACACACACACACACACACACACACACACATACATACATCACACACACACACATGCCCACACGTATATATCACACACACAATTAATCAATTAGTTAATTAATTTAAAAAATTAAGATGAATATGGTACCACACACGTATAATTCCAGCACTTGAGAGGCAGAGGTAGGAGGATCTCTTGGAGTTCAAGGCCAGCCTGCTCTAAATCATGAGTTCCAGCCCAGCCAGGGATACATAGTGAGACTCTGTCTCCAAAAACAAAAAGTATTTTTTCCCACACATGTTAGAAAATAAAAGCAGGGCTAGAGAGAAGACTCAGCAGTTGGGAGCAGAGCACCAGGCTTAGGTTCCCAGCACCCACATTGGGCTCAGCACCCACATGGTGGCTCACAACCATCCGTAATTCCAGTTCTAGGGTATCATCGCCTTCTTCGGACCTCTGTGGTCACTGATCACACGTGTACACATACATGCAGGCCAAACGCTCATAGAGTAAAATAGCACTTTTAAAAAAGTGAAAGAATATATGAGTTAAGCCTGGTTGTGTCTGAAATCCCAACACGGATTGTGGGAGGTGGGATTAGGAGGTTCAAGAGTTCAAGGCTAGCCTAGTGGGCTGGAGGCCAGTTTAGGCTCCATGAGATTCTGTCTGAAGACAAAGGTAAAGAAAAAGAGTGTCGTTGAAATCCCTGCATAGTGCTGAGGTTACATCCTCTCCCCGCACCCAGAGGGAACATTAACCTTAACTGGCTTATCATTGCCATGGATTTGTTTCTGCCAAATGGTTAGGCTTGGTGGCAAATGCCTTTAGCAGCTGAACCATCTCATTGGCCTCTTATTTTTTTTTAAATAGGGTATATATTTGGATATTTCAGGCTTTATATTAATGCTTTCTTTTGCTTCATGATTGTGTATACATATGTATGACCTTCTGTCAAACAGTTTATTTTCATTCAGCTTTATTACGTTTTGCCTCCTAGGAACACCATTATGCGGGAACTTGCGCCACAGTTCCAGATACCATGGTCCATCCCCACAGAAGCCGAGGACATTCCCATTGTCCCTACCACGTCTGGCACCATGTAAGCACACGTTAAAAATCCAAAGTGACCTGCATACAGTTTGGGATTCCTTCGCTGACCCTATACTGTCTAGCTAGTAGCCCCTGGCCTTTACTAGTTACGGTCCCTTTAGCCCAGAATGTGACGGGGCGGCGGGGGGGTGGGGGGGGTGGGGGTGAGCTGAGTTTGGGCTGGGAGAATGGCTCTGAGGAAACTCCCAATCTTAGGATGGAGCTCCGCTGTGTCATCGCGATTATCCGTCACGGAGATCGCACCCCAAAGCAGAAGATGAAGATGGAGGTGACGCACCCGAGGTAGGAGGACTGTCCTCGTGCAAATGGACGACAGTTCTTCATGAGGGAGGATGGGTGGAACCCGGTTCCCAGGAGCTCTGTTCGATTTCTTACTTTTTACTTCTTCAGGTTTTTTGCTCTATTTGAAAAACATGGTGGATACAAGACGGGAAAATTAAAACTTAAGCGACCTGAGCAGCTCCAGGTAAGGCGGGGGATCTGGTCAGGAGCCCTCGTCTGAGAAAGAGAGACAGTGTGGGGTTGAGACGGAAAGGCGGGATGGACAGAAGGAAGGACCGCTCCGTTCCCCGTGGTCTCTCCAGGAGGTGCTGGACATTACGAGGCTGCTGCTGACTGAACTGGAGAAGGAACCAGGCATTGAGATTGAGGAGAAGACGGGAAAACTGGAGCAGCTGAAGTCCGTGCTGGAGATGTGAGTGAGGAAGGGGACAGCAGCGGGGGCTACCGACAGGAACTGAGGCCCAGGGCAGAAGGTAACCCGCGCTGTCCCCGCAGGTATGGTCACTTCTCAGGTATCAATCGGAAGGTGCAGCTGACTTACTACCCCCACGGAGTGAAGGCTTCGAACGAGGGCCAAGGTGAGCAGCTCTCTCTCCTCCTCCTCCTCCTCCTCCTCCTTTCCTTCTTTGGAAGTTTTGAAATTATATTTTATTTATTTAGCGGGTGTGGGGCACACAAGCCGCAGAGCAGTTGTGGATCTCAGAGCACAACTGTGGGGGTGGGGCCCTCCTTTTCACCGTTGTCAGTCCTGGGGATGGAACTTGAGTGCTCAGCCTTGGTGGCAAATGCCTTTACCCGCTGAGCTGTCTCACGGGCCTCTTTTTTTTTTTTTTAAGATAGGGTCTTGCTATGTAACCCAGGCTGACCTCAAATTCCCAGCAATCCTTCTGCCTCAGTTTTCCAAGAGCTAGTATTACAGGCATGTGACACCAGGCCCAACTTTCGGGTCTCTTCTTCTTGACCTTGTGGGTGGTGTCTACACGAAATGACCCGTGTTCTTGTCAGAAGCCCTGGTGTTGAGGTTTTCCCATCACAATCCTTGGCTAAGGCCCTACCCACTGCACCCTCTTCCCTCAGATCCACAGAGAGAAGCCCTGGCACCATCTCTCTTGCTGGTACTGAAGTGGGGCGGAGAGCTGACTCCTGATGGCCGTGTGCAGGCCGAGGAGCTGGGGCGAGCCTTTCGCTGCATGTACCCCGGGGGCCAGGGTAAGTGCTGGAGAGGAAATACCCAGCAAGACTGGGGTAAGATAGTGAGTAAGGGGAGGGGAGGGGACTGAAGGGGAAGATGCTGTGAGGATACTAAAGGGACAATTAATATTTGTCCCCCACGTGGCTTGTAACAGTCCGTGCTTGGAATCGCCCTTTGCCCCAGGTGACTATGCGGGCTTCCCTGGCTGTGGGCTGCTCCGTCTCCACAGCACTTTCCGACACGACCTCAAGATCTACGCGTCTGACGAGGGTCGCGTCCAGATGACTGCCGCCGCCTTTGCGAAGGTAAACCAGGGGAGAAACAGAGTTTGGAGGACGAGGTGGAAAGTGTTCAAGGGCTGGTACGCTACTTCAGAGAAGTTTGTGCCCGTCTCCATTTCATGCTGCTGAAAAGGAGCTGGGAATGGTCGGAGTCGGCCCTCCAGGCGCGCTCTCCGGCCCGGGTCTGGGACTGGGTAGGCTGGGGCTGTCTGCCTGGAAGGGAAGCCAGTAGACCTTGTGCTTTCCTACCAGGGCCTCCTGGCTCTAGAAGGGGAGCTCACACCCATTTTGGTGCAAATGGTGAAGAGTGCCAACATGAATGGGCTGCTGGACAGCGACAGCGACTCTCTTAGCAGCTGCCAGCACCGGGTGAAGGCGCGGCTGCACCACATCCTGCAGCAGGACGCCCCCTTCGGCCCCGAGGACTATGACCAGGTAACACCCTCCTCCTCTCTGCGCACTGCTTTAGGATTTTTATCTACAGTATTTCGTTTAATCCTGACAGCGACCCTTTGGTGTAAATTCATGTCCACAGTTTTCATTATCCACAAATGATCCAAAGATTAAAAAGGCTTTTATAAGTTTGGCATCAGGGTTCATTTGGCAGACCTATCACAAGACTATTTAGGATGCTTATTTATCTCACTCAATGTAAATGTAATACATTTTGCTGTATTAATGTTAATGTATTTGATTGTGCCTGAGGCCCTGCTAAAGGTATCATATGCTGTGTGGCTTATGCACTGTTTTTTGTTTTGTTTTGTTTTGTTTTGTTTTTTATTTTTTGGTTTTTCGAGACAGGGTTTCTCTGTGTAGCTTTGTGCCTTCCCTGGAACTCACTCTGTAGCCCAGGCTGGCCTCAAATTCACAGAGATCTGCCTGCCTCTGCCTCTGAGTGCTGGAAGTAAAGGTGTGTACCACCACTGCCTGGCTATGCACTGCTTTAAATCCTGCAATATAAAAAAAAAGAAAGATTAATTGTAAAACAGCTGACTTTGGATCTTGAGGTTGGAGGACGGTTCATCGATCTATGGGGAAACTGCCTCCAGGATTAGAACTTAACACACCAGTTCACACCAGTTCACTGCTTCCGTCTTCGGCTCACTTGCCCTTAGTAGTGCTCTCCTGAATCGTGGTGCGGTGTTGGCTGGGGCGGGAATCTAGTTAAATCTGGAGGTTTAACTAGAATTCTGGGGTGGCTGGCTCTTTACTTCATCCTCTTCCTGTAACTGCAGGGCCTATCCCCTTCACAAGAATTTGTCATGTGATTGGTCTAGCGTCTCAGTGTTCCCAGGGACGCGTAAGATTCACCCAAAGCAGAAGCTTTCCAAGTTTTCTTTCTTCTTTTTCTTTCTTTCTTCTTTTTCTTCTTCTTCTTCTTCTTCTTCTTCTTCTTCTTCTTCTTCTTCTTCTTCTTCTTCTTCTCCTTCTCCTTCTCCTTCTCCTTCTCCTTTTCTCCTTCTCCTCCTCCTCCTCCTCCTCCTCCTCCTCCTCCTCCTCCTCCTCCTTCTCCTCCTTCTTCTCCTTCTTCTCCTTCTTTTTTTTTGGACACAGTATTGCTATAGAGCCCAGGTTGGTCTTGAACTTGCAGTGACCCTCCTGCCTCTGCCTCCTGGCTGTAAAGCCTCCTAGCTTTCTTAAAGTGGGGGACCAGAATTAACACAATGCATGGTTGTTATTTTCTATTGTTGAAGCAGTCACACAGTGAGACCTGATTCACGGAAAGGGAAAGAGACAAAGAATTAATGGTCACCTCTAATCTGCCTGGGGAACTGTTAGAACTGCCCTACCCTCTCCATCTTACAGAGGAGGAAGCCTGGCTTCTAAAGAACTTAACCCTTTCAAGATGACGCAGGTAGTCTGGACCCCAGGAGTCTCACTCACTCTGAAGGCCTGGCTCTCGAGTTCTTTAGTGCATGCTGCCCAGTAGTGCTGATGAAGGCAGTTACCATTCCCAATGCAGTCTTCTTTTTCCTGGGTCTCTAGGCCACAGTTGACCAGGTAGTGGGGTGTTGTTTTTTGTTTTTGTTTTTGTTTTACTGTCCCACACTTAATTTTGATAGGTTCTTTTTCAGTGTGTGTTGAACAATTTTTATGTGAATGAGGGTTTTGCCTGCATGTATGTATGAACACCACATTTGTACGATGCCCATAGAGATCAAAAGAGGGCATCAGATCCCTGGAACTGGAGTTACAGACAATGGTGAGCTGCCATGTGGGTGCTGGAAACCATACTCAGGTCCTCTGGAAAAGCAGACTCACTGTTTTTTTTTTTTTTTCTTTTAAATTTTACATACCAACCACAGTTTCCCCTCCCTCTTCTCCTCCTGTTCCCTCCCCTCACCTCCTTTCTACCCCCCCCCCCAATCTCCTCCTCAGAAAGGGTGAGGCCTCCCATGGGAGTCAACAAAGCATGGTGTAACAAGTTGAGACAGGACCAAGCTCCTCCCTGCTGCATCAAGGCTGAGAGAGCCATCCCACCATAGGGAGTAGGTTCCAAAGAGCCAGCACATGCACCAGGGACAGATCCTGGTCCCACTGCCAGGGGCCCCACAAAAAGACCAAGCTACACAATTGCCACCCATATGCAAAAGGCCTAGGTCGGTCCCATGCAGGCTCCCTAGCTGTCGGTCTAGAGTCTGTGAGCTCCCATGAGCTCTGGTCAGCTGTCTCTATGGGTTTCCCCGTCATGATCTTGATCCCCCCCCTTATATAATCCCTCTTCCCTCTCTTCATCTAGACTACTGGAGCTCAGCCTAGTGCTTGGCTGTGGATCTCTGTATCTGCTTCCATCAGTTACTGAATGTAGATTCTATGATGACAATTAGGGTAGTCACCAATCTGATTACAGGAGAGGGCCATTTCAGGCGCCCTCTCCACTATTGCTAGAAATCTTAGCTGGGGTCATCCTTGTGGATTCTTGGGAGTTTCTGTGGCACTAGGTTTCTCCCTAACCTCATAATGGCTCCCTTTATCAAGATATCTCTTTCATGAGCAAGCTCACTCTTCTTTTTTTTTGTTTTCTGAGACAGGGTTTCTCTGTGTAGCTTTGCGCCTTTCCTAGAACTCACTCTGTAGCCCAGGCTGGCCTCGAACTCACAGAGATGCACCTGGCTCAGCCTCCTGAGTGCTGGGATTAAAGACATGCACCACCACTGCCTGTCTCAGTCTCACTCTTAAAAGCAAAGCCATTTCCCTGGTCCCTCTGATAGGTTCTTGAGTGACTTGCTAAGGGGCAGACTTGTTCCCTTATTTTTCCAGCTAGTGGTGTTCACTGTCAAACAGAAAGTCTAGGGTGGCTCACCCTTTCTTTATGCCTCCTTTTGCTAGTAAGAATGAAACTTCTGAGGTCTTAGCTGGAACTCTTTATTCTACTTACATTTATTCCTCCCCATTTCTTTTTTTTTTCATATTTTTATTATTTATTTGTTTGTTTGTTTTTTTGAGACAGGGTTTCTCTGTGTAGCCCTGGCTGTCCTGGTACTCGCTTTGTAGACCAAGCTGCCCTCAAACTCACAGAGATTCACCTGTCTCTGCCTCCCCAAGTGCTGGGATTAAAAGTGTGTGCTACCACCGCCCACCTTATTTTTATTTTTAAGTGTATATGTGCATGTGTATCTGTATGTGGGCTTGTGCACTTGAGTCTAGGTGCCTGTGGAGTCCAGAAGAGGGTGTTAGGTCTCCTGTAACTGGAGTTCTAAGTAGCTGTGAGCCACCCAACGTGGGTGCTGGGAACCAGACTCTTGGCCCTAAGCAGTAAGTGCTCTTAACTACTGAGCCATCCTCCAGTCCTTCTCATTTTGTATTGATGGTGACTGTCTTAAAGGCTTGATTTAGAAGCTGGGCATGGTGGCGCACCCCTTTAATCCCAGTACTCAGGAAGCAGAGGTAAGGTGGATCTCTGAGTTTGAGGCCAGCCTGGTCTACAGAGTGAGTTCCAGGCCAGCCAGGGCTACACAGTAAGACTTTATCTCAAAAACAAACCAAATAAATGAAAAACCCCAAAACCTTGAGCTGGAACCGAGTTAGAAGTAACATTGGTACTGTAAGTCAGTGCGAGACAGTCCTCTCTATTTGTTATCAGAACACTCCACAGAGACTGTAAGGGATTTATTCTTTATTCTCCATCATTTTCCGAGTGTATTTTACAGTCCCCAAGTAAAGTGTACGGACACTTTAATTTCTCTGGACTCTGAAACTTTTAAGATGGGCCTCTCGTGGTTGATTGTTGAGCAGTCTGAAGACCCAAAATTGCCAGGATACCCCAGACCCTAAGAACCCTCCTGAAGTGAGCCAGCAGGCGGATCTGTACTGCAGCGGTTTCTTTGTAGCAAGCCGGAGTCTGGGCAACTGGCCTGAGCCTGCTTCTCTTTCTGAACTCTTCCTCCCAGCTGGCCCCCACTGGCAGTGCGTCTCTGCTCAACTCCATGTCTAAAATCCAGAATCCCGTGAAGGTCTGTGATCAGGTGTTCGCCCTGATTGAAAACCTTACCCACCAGATCCGGGAGCGGATGCAGGACCCCAGCTCTGTAGGTGGGTGTGAGCACTACCGTCGCCCTCTGGAGTCTCAGGCATGGCTGCATTCCTCAGGAACTCCTGACCCCTCGGGTTCGGCTCCAGAGTTGTCGGGGTCTTTGGTCAGAAGTCAGATCTGGCCCCTTTTTGACGGACTGTCTGCTTTCTTCTCAGACCTGCAACTCTACCACAGTGAGACACTAGAGCTAATGCTGCAGCGTTGGAGCAAACTAGAGCGCGATTTTCGACAGAAGAGCGGCCGCTATGACATCAGCAAGATCCCTGATATCTACGACTGTGTCAAGTACGATGTGCAACACAATGGAAGTCTGGGACTTCAAGGCACAGCCGAGCTGCTGCATCTTTCAAAAGCTCTGGCCGATGTGGTCATCCCGCAGGTGTGTCTCATGTAACGGATCCAGTACGGAGGGAGTAATGAGAGGGAAGGAGGGAAGGAAGCTAGGAAGGATGCTTGGAGAAGGGATTGAGTTTCTGCAGTGCCCAGGCCTCGTCTGGGCATCAAGACTAACTGAGGAGACTTTGGGAGGGGAGGTGATGGACAGGAAAGAAACGCCAGACCTGAGGGGAACAGATGTGGGGCAAGACTAATTGAGCTTGTCCTCCTGGCCCGTGACCCTTAGGAGTATGGGATCAGTCAAGAGGAGAAAATGGAAATTGCTGTAGGCTTCTGTCTGCCACTGCTGCGGAAAATCCTCCTTGACCTGCAGAGAACCCACGAGGATGAGTCTGTCAACAAGCTGCATCCCCTGTGAGGGAGGGCTGGGAGGGGAGCTGGACGGAGGGACGGAGGGAGGGCGGGCATGTTGGGAGCCCTGGGGGAATCAAGGCTGAGACAGGTGGGGGCCAGGAAGAGAAAGGATCTGGGATGGAGAAGAGTGAGGTCTTGGGGTGGTAGGAGGAATTTTCAGAAGGCTGGGAAGAGGACTATCTGACTGCGAGTCTGATTTAACTTTTATGTCAGGTACTCCCGCGGGGTGCTCTCTCCAGGCCGCCATGTTCGGACACGTCTCTATTTCACCAGTGAGAGTCACGTTCACTCCCTACTCAGTGTCTTCCGTTATGGGGGACTTCTTGATGTAAGCATCCTTCTTCTTCCTTGGACCCGTGAGCACTTTTTCCCCAGCCGTCTTCAGCTGTCCTTCCTGGGCTGTTTTTCCTGTGAACATTTGCCCTTCTCCCCGGGCCCCTGCCCACTCCTCTTACTTGTCCCTGGGCACTGGCTTACCTTTGTTTGTGTTTGGTAGGAGACCCAGGATGCACAATGGCAGCGAGCTTTGGCTTATCTTAGTGCCATCTCAGAGCTCAACTACATGACCCAGATTGTTATCATGCTCTATGAGGACAACACGCGGGTGAGGAGCCAGCAGGGTGGGATGAGAAAGGGTCCTTCTTCCTACCTCCATTCAAAAGCAACTTAGCTCGTATTTTTAAACATTGTGTGTGTGTGTGTGTGTGTGTGCGCGCAGGTGTGTGCGCGCAGGTGTGCGCAGGCATGCACTGTACATGTATAGAGATCAGAGAACAACTCGCAGGAGCTGACTCTGTTCTTCACTGTGTGGTTCCTGGGGATCCGACTCAAGCTGTTGGCGTTAGTGTGGCCAGCACCTTTACCTGCTGGGCTGCCCGTCCCACTGGCCTACAAACCCTTCCTTATGCTTGGGTTTTTGTAGACGCTGGGCAATAGTTTTTCTTTGACCGCCGTATCTGCTGCTCTCTTTGCAGTGCACTAGGTAATTGGTTTTTCATCTTTAAGAGAGTTCATAGAATCCAGCTAGATGCCGTGTGTAGGCACAGTATGGCACAGAGCACCTAGAAAGGTCCTGCTGGGGTAGAATCTGTATTCTGGGGTGGTGTCAAGCCAGAGAGATAACCTACAACACAACTGTGGAATTTGGGACAAGGTTTTATGAGTCTTGTTTCTGCTAATATCTTTAACTCAAGTGTGAGTGTGTGTGTGTGTGTGTGTGTGTGTGTGTGTGTGTGTGTGTGTATGTGTGTATGTGTGTGTGTGTGTACATATGCATATACACACATGCCTTCTGCATCAGTCTTAGCAAAGACATCTTTAAAGTTCTGCTCTATGTGCCATAGCCAAGCTGTTCCTGGGAGAGAGGGAAGGGAAGGCTGTAGACCTGGAGGCGAGGCATGAGCTCCTGTAATAGATGAGCCGCGGGCTGAGGGCATGACCCTGGAACCTCAGTCCTGGCTTTCCTAGGCGGCCGTGTCCTTTTGAGTTTCTCTCCGTTGCTCCCGCGCGTTCTGTCACCACATTCAGAGTCTCCCAATTACCCTTCATGTGGTGATGCCCTCTAGGACCCGTTGTCAGAGGAGCGTTTCCACGTGGAGCTGCATTTCAGCCCTGGGGTGAAAGGTGTGGAAGAAGGCAGTGCCCCGGCTGGCTGCGGATTCCGTCCAGCCTCCTCGGAGGTGGGTCAGAGGGTTGCGATCGGAGACTCTAGGATTTAGGGACCAGGGGACCAGGTGGTGGGACACTGGGAAGTAATCCAGGGTGGCTCAGAAGGTTGAGGAGTTGGCTATTAGGAAGATGGAAATCATTAACGTCTCTCCATTTGTCTGTGATTAAACAGAACGAGGAGATGAAAGCAGATCAAGGCAGCATAGAGAACCTATGCCCGGGGAAGGCCGCAGATGAACCCGACCGAGCATTGCAGACCTCACCCCAGCCTGTCGAGGGCACTGGCCTCCCAAGGAGATCACCCCTCATTCGGAATCGAAAAGCCGGCTCCATGGAGGTAATGAGGTGGACAGGACCGTGATGGGGTACAAGCACTCTTAGGGAAATGTCCATGTTTGCTCGGACCCTTCCTGTGACCTGAAGCAATCCCCTTGCGGTGGCTTTATGTTCCCCTAATGTTCCTTTCACAGCCGGTCCCCAGTAGAGCTTCTCTAAGCTGGTTGCTACTTGAGATGTTAAAGACTTGCCAGTGAGCGGTACCTAAGAGAAAAGGATTTTAAGATAAAGTAGAGGCAGCATGAACTCTGGGCTGACATCACCGTTTGAGTCCCAGAAGTTGTGTGACCTTGTCCAGGTAGCCTCTAAGCTCGAGTCTTTTTCCCTCTGTATGATATGGGTAATGTCTGCCTTACCTTATAGATGCATTAAAAAGTAACTACAGTAACAGTGCGGTTGATGTTAGAGGCCAGGCCCTCTCCTTCTGATTGTTTAGACGTGAGCAGATTCCTGGTACTTGAATGCCATTAGGGTTATCTACAGTGTCACGCCAGAAGGATGATTGAATCATTCTATGTGTCTCTCCTAATGAGGAGGTTTATCTGCCTGGGTCTGTTTTGCTGTTTTTAGAATTTTCCCCAAACCCTCCTTCTGGTTTTCTAATCTAGAGGACAGAACTTGTGTAGATTTATCACTGCATCTCCTTACTGTCCCAGGTTTGGCTTTGTCTTTCTTGGTAACTCAATTTTCTTCTTTGGCCCAGTGATACTTTCTTAAATTTCCTCCATGACGTTCCTTTCGATGCCATGACTTATCCCTGTCTCAGAGACTTTGCCTGATTTGGATACTGCTCTGGATTCATGAATCTGTTCACCTGGCTCTCTACAGGTCTCTGTCTCACAGGACTTGGTTTTTCTGTTTTAGGGATATCTCCAAAGATTCTGTAATAAGCTTTTATAGGTTAATACAGAGATTTACATTTCAGATTTTGGAGAAGGCCAAGAAAATAAACTACAATCTCTCTATCCAGACTTACCCTTTGCTTCCTGGATATTTCAGGGGGAATTGCTGTTTTGAACATGCAGTTTCTTTAGGAGAGATGTGCCTTAGTTTCTCTTCAGAGGTAGGTAGAACCTGGTGCCCAGCATTCTGCACACACTATCACCCTTGGGCAGTAGATCCGATGGACGGGATGGCATGTGATTGTCTGTCCTGGGCTGTCCCTTTGTCATCTTATGTCAGCACAGGGGATAAAAACAAAGGAGAACTCTGTGACATCCTCTCTTAGGCTTGTCGGGATTGTCTTCTTTCTGGATGCTTCCTTGGGTATGATCACTTTTTTCTCTGTGGTATTGGGGATTGAACTCAGAGCCTCCCACACCCCAGACAAGTGTTCTACCACTGAGCTGCATCCCCAACCCTTTCTATTATTTTTGATTTTGAGACTGGGTTTTGCTGAGTTACCAAGGCTGGTTCTGAACTCACTCTGCAACACACGTGGACTTTGAACTGATCTTCTTGCCTTATCCTCCCGAGTAGCTGGGGTCTCAGGCCTGAGCCTCCAGATCTGTTTATGACTCCTGTTGTAATCACGTTCCTTCCTTTTGTCATTGGTGTCATTTAGATTCTGGCTCATTCAGGGTGGTGACTACCCAGGATGTGTTCCTCAGCCGGCTCCTTGGTCATGCAGCCTTCCAGTATCAATGCTTTCTTTCCTTGCTCTGTAGGCCAATACTGGACAATGACAATCCTAGTCAATGACATCTCATCCTAGTCAATGACATCTCATCCTAGTCAGTGACATCTCATTCCTCCTCTTTCTCTTGTCATCTCATATTTTTGAACTGTCTTAGATTATAGAACCTGTGACCTTAATAGCAGCTGTGCCCTTAGCTGGCCATCCTCTCCAGCTCTCCAACTGGCTCTGCCCTATGGGCACTGGGACTTTGGGAGCTTGGGGGCTAAAGGAGCCTTGACCGGCTTTCCACCCGGTCTGATTGCAGGTCATGAACATGCAGTGCACGGGGAACCTGGACCTGATCCCCTTGAGGGGACGGCGCCGCAGGAGGTCAGGAGACCTCCCCAGGCTTTCCCCAGCCATCGGCCTGCAGCCCCGGGCTGTGTCCACCACTCACCTGGCTTCCTGCACACAGGTGTCTCTTCCTGCCTTGCCTTCCTTTCCTACCTTCTGTTTTTGCTTTTGGGATCTAGGGAAGCCGCTCATTTTCTAGACGGGATATATGTATGTTGGGGCTTGTGTGATTGGCCCTCATGGGTATTTTGGGGGTGGGGAATCAGTTTCATGTATCCAGGAGTAAAACAATTGGAGGGGAGGGCTTCTTGGCTTAAATAAGAAGCTGAGGATAGCCGCATTCACCCAGCTGTTCCTGGAAAAAAGAGAGGGCAGGCCATACTTTATTTGTGGCTGAATCATGTGATTGGCTTTCTGAATCCTAGGAAGGAGCAGGTAAGACTGAAGAGCCTGCTCTGCTGAGGATGACGAATAGTGGGGTCCTGATTCGTCAGCTCTGGGGCGGGTGTAAGGCTGTGAGGACCAGTGTTTGGGCAGTGAAAGCGCCTTCTAACATAGATGGACACCCTGGACAGTTCACTGCTGCAACGTGCACTCTGTTCTCTTTTTATTCCTCTTCCACCATAAACCTCTTTTGGCTCGTCTAACCTTTCTGGTACTGCTTGGCTTTGTAGGGGCAAGAATTCAGAACCTGGGTTTTATGCTTTGAGATGACAAGAGGGTTCACATAGAGTCCTTTTTCCCCAGGTGCTGTCTGAAACTTCATCTTCGAGACCTGGTGGCTACCGGCTGTTTTCATCTTCACGGCCACCAACCGAGATGAAGCAGAGCGGCCTCGGTAGGTCTTCCAGCATCCCTCACCTGTGGTTGGGAAGGGTGTCTGTCTGTTATCCAGAGTCTTATTGTGGGCAGTCTTCATCGCGGGAGCTGAGACCCTCCAGTCGGTGGCACTGTCAGCTGTGGGAAGGGAAAATAAAATGGAAGGAGCTGGAGTTAAATGCGCACACGGATCTAGGTGATTGTTTTCATCCCAGGAAAGTGTTTGCCTTTTGATTTTCCCCGCCAACCCCCGTTTCCCTAGCTGAAGGGTATTTTCCTGGCTTTCCTTCTCATTCCTTATCTGTCCCTCCAGTCTAGCCCAGACTTTAAGGGACCTTGGAGGCTTTGACCCTTCAGAGTTATCAGTGACAGGTACTTGAGTTATACAGGTAAAACTAGAGGTGCTTGTGACCCCCAGTTGTCATATTTTCACACAAAACCTTGTGCCACATCTTCCTCTGAAACCTGGTTTTCACACCCTGCTTTCCTAATCCTGTAACTTTTTCCTTTCCTTCCGGAAGCTTGAGGGACACAAATCTGAGACCGGTGAGGTGGCAGAGGCTTCTCTCAGGACACTGAGGGAATGTCTCTTGATTTTTTTTTTTTGAGCCCTGGAAAGGGGTGGAGAACATCACTCAACCTTTCCTAAGGACACAGACTTGAGGAAGCACCAAGCCTCAGAGGGTATGGTATTATCAAGGACTGCCTCTGAACCCAATGCCATGGGAACCATGTAACTAACTGGAGGTCAGAGATGACTGTGTGGGTTCTGAACTGGTTCTCCTGGCTCATTTTTTAAAAAAGCTAGTCCTATTCTCTCAATTTAAATCCTCTCATTTTTTTCTGTTACTTTTGTCCTTGCTGCTTAATTTCTTGGTCCCCAAATGGTTAATATTTGAACTATTAAAGAGGAGAAATGTTTTGATAATTTTCCAAGCTAATTTTATGGAAGTAGACTGCCTTCTAGAATCCTGAAATAAGTTGGTTGGTTTGGGGCATGAGGACTAAATGACAGCTGTAGGTCAGCAAAGCGGACCTCTCACCCCAGAAACCCCGAAGGCCAAGAAACAGCAAGACCCAGTAAAAAATAGATTTCAGATAAGTTAGAAAGTAGTGTAAGTGGGAGTCTTCTCAAGAATAAGGCATAGACAGAGAGAAATCCTGTCTCGAAAAAGGAAAGAAAAAAGAAAGAAAAAGAATAAGGCATAGGAGCCAGGTGTGGTAGTACATTTTTAATCCTAGCACTCCAGAGGTCAGGGGTGGGGAGCAGAAGCAGAGAGATCTCTGTGAGATCCAAGCCATCCTGGTCTACATAGTGAGTTCCAGCCCATCCAAGCCTACATAGGGAGACTCTGTCTTAAAAAAACAAAGCAAGCCGGCGGTGGTGGTGCACACCTTTAATCCCAGCACTTGGGGAGGCAGAGGCAGGTGGATCTCTGTGAGTTTGAGGCCAGCCTGGTCTACAGAGCGAGATCCAGGACAGGCACCAAAACTACACAGAGAAACCCTGTCTCAAAAAAACAAACAAAAAAAAGAAAGAAAGAAAGAAAGAAAGAAAGAAAGAAAGAAAGAAAGAAAGAAAGAAAGAAAGAAAGAAAGGAAAAGAGAATAAGGCATAGGAGACTGGGTATATAGTGCAGTGGCATGTGGCTATAGTCCAAAGCACTTGGGGGCATGAGGTGGGATGATCCCTAAAACCCAGGGATTGGAAGCTAGCTAGCATGGACGACATAAGGAGGCTCCTATCTCAAAACCAACCAAACAGAATAAAGCAGAGTGAGGGATACACAGAACTAGTGACAGATGGTAAGATAGAGACTGCCCTCTGAGATATCTGAGGGCTGAGCAGAGTAGGCCTGGCATGGTTGTACCAGAAAAGTACTCAGGAGAGAACGCAAATGTAAGACAGAGCTTGGTGTGGTCTAGGACAGAGCCAGCTCCTTCAGCTTTCTCTGAAGGAAAGCAGACATCTTTTGCAGTGTGTCGCTCTGTGGTACTTCATTCTCCAGTCTGAGTGAGCAGGGAAGTTGGGAGAAGTTGCTGCATTACAGAATTCCCAAATTTCAGGGTAGAAACCATTGCCCACCTGAGATTTCTGATTTTTTTGGTAGCCCTGAAATACGGGGGCCCTGGTCTTCTCTGTAGGCTCAAGGGAAACTACCCTCTTCTCTAGTCTGAATATGAATATGACTTCCCCTGCCAAGCCCAGAGTCTTGGTTATGATGGAATGTCTTGTTTGTTTTTGTTTTATTTTTATTTATTTATTTATTTATTTATTTATTTATTTTGTAGCCTTGGCTGTCCTGGAACTCACTACATAGACCAGGCTAGTTTCAAACTCGCAGAGGTCCTCCTGCCTCTGCCTCCCGAGTGCTGGGATTAAAGGCATGCACCACCATGCTTAACTCAAGAATGTCAGTCTTGTGACTTCCCGGTTACTCTATCCTCAAGGCTGTAAAAAGAGGACCGGGGAGTCCAACCCTAGTCTAGACCACCCTGGGGATGGTTTCTGACCTGACTTACCCTTTGCAGAGGTTCTTCAAGTTTGTTTACTCCTCACACTAGCACTTCTTTTTGCTTTCTTTGAACTTCCGTGTGTGGGCAGCTGGTTTCGATGGCAGGGCTTACAAGACACAAACTTTTCAGAGCAGAAAAGCAAGACAGTTTTTGTTGTCCCCTGCTTTCTTAGCAGGGTGCTTAGCACATGATTGGCATGCCCTACATTATAAGCAATGTACTTTTCAGATGTCTTCTGATTTGTGTCCATCTTGATTTCAGAATCTATGCTATTTCTCTGTGGAAAAAAAAATCCTTCTCTTCTAACCAAACACAGTTAGTCCCTGGAGGAAGGGGGCCTAGATTCTGGTCTTCCTTAGCTCCCGTACTGTGACCTTGAGCAAAGGAAACCCCTTTTGGATCTGTTTCTTCACCTATTATATAAAATGAAAAAGTTAAACTAGGTGGTCTCCGAGTCCCTTTTAGCTTTACAAATGCAAGGCTCATCCTTGTAAGTGAAAGATGCTCTGAAGGATAGGATGTTGGATGAAGAACATAGAATTGGGTGCCAGCCAAGTACCCAAACCCAGTCTCTAGTCTCAGTGAAAGCTTTTCCCTTTCAAGCCCCTAGATTTCTAGGTTTCTCAAATCCTCTGTCCAGAGTCGAGGACCTGATGAGGTTTAGGGGCGCATGCTCCGGTGAGGTGGTTCAGCTGCCAGACTCAATGACTTGAGCTTAATCCCTGGGACCTTCCCAACGGAAGGAGAGGCCTGAGTACTGCAGGCTGTCCCCTGACCTCCACGTGCATGCTGTGACATGCATTCTCCCTCCTCCTATACACAGTAAGGTAGTTGTAAAAAGTTAGGAAGACTTACCTATTCTTGTAGTACTTCTGAGAGCTACCTGGGAAGTACAGTCCACCTCAGTAGACTGAATACCTAATAAGACTAACACCATTTTTGTAGTGGCCTTTTGTCTCTGCCATGTAGATCTCCTGGAGAGCCGCGACTTGGCTTGCCTGCTGTGGCTATGGACAGTAGTGGACACTCTTTGTGGTTCCTCGGAGTCGCTGCATTGTGGTGGTGCTGAATGGCTGTGTGTGTCTTAACGTCGTACTGTACAGTTGGGTGTTCTGTATGCAGCTTTGCGTGGCTACTAATGTGCTCCCGGCCTTGCAGGCTCACAGTGCACAGGGCTGTTCAGCACCACAGTGCTGGGTGGCTCCTCCAGCGCTCCGAATCTTCAGGACTACGCCCGCAGCCATGGCAAAAAGCTCCCGCCTGCCAGTCTAAAGCACCGAGATGGTATGTGGGTGGGTTTTGGGGGGCCACTCTCTCTCTCTCTCTCTCTTTAAAAAAAACAAAAACAAAAACAACTTGTCTCCCAGCAAGCATACAGCTCCAGAACTATTCATGCTTAAGATGGCATTGGCAGTGGCCTTATACCAAGCTTTCTTCATGGATAATAGAAGGGAGAAGGAGCCAGGACCCCTTCCACTCCTCCATTTGCCTTCCCTCTCACCATAAAAATACTACTTATTTATGCTTATCCCTTCATAATCTCCCACACACAGCCTGGCTGCATCAGTTTGTACTCTTTCCTGGATTCTGGCCTGTAGGGTGAGGACCAAGAGGAGGCTCCATGGTCAGGAGGAATGCAGTGGAGTCTTGGTTAAGTTCCAGGAAATCAGGGTCAGGGATGTGGAGGTTGCTCAGCTAAGGTGAAAAGATGATCTGGAAAGGTACTGGGGGAAGGGAAGGAGGTTTCTATGCAGACTCTATTTCCAAATGGCTAGGCAGGGCACATGGTGGTGAAGTCAGGGTTGCTGTGTGGGACCACGCTGTGGTAGAGGTGACCCCAGTACAGCGGTGACAGCAGAGGACAGGAACGGAATGTCGTAGTCAGGACCCGAGGGTCGGGGACGGGACCAGATCGCACGAGGCGAAGAGCCGAGCACACAGTGGGCAGGTTCCAGAGCCGAGGGCGGGCGCGGGGGTGGGTGTAATCCCCGTGATGTCTTTTCTCCCCAGAGCTCTTGTCTGTCCCGGCCGTAAAACGATTTTCTGTGTCGTTTGCAAAGCATCCGACTAACGGTACGTTTGCTTCTGACTCGGCGTCATCCCTCCTCCTCACGTCCATCTCCAGACACTTAACCCTGAGTTCCGACACTGACTGTGCCTCTCCTTCCACTATGGTGACACCCTGCTTTCTCTGAATGAGCCCCTCACTAAGCGTCCCTCCTGGGACATCTCCTTGTGACGGCCGTAGCTGTGGCTGCAGCCGGGATAGGCTGACCTATCCCTGTGGCAACTCAGGGTCTGATTTCCGTCATCACCATCATCACCATTCCATCATTTTGTCAGCATCGCCACCAAAGCATCAGTCACAACTCCCCCTTTCCTATCACATGACCGCCAGGCTGTGGACAGACATGATAGGTTCTCCTCCTTAGCTGAGACTAGCATCCCCTAGCCAGGGCTTATTCTCTCCCTGCTGTCTCAGTTTATGTAGATCTCCTGTTTTACTCTCCAGCTCTTGATGGGGTGGATGCAGGGTGTGTTCTTCTTTTGGACCAATTGCTACAGTTACTGTTAGGGCTTTGGTTTGGACATAGGACCTCCATTCCATATTCCTGTCTCCTGCCATTTTGTGTACTTTGTGTGGCTCTTGTGTTCCTGACATCTGCTTTATGTTTTACTAACCTAATGCCTGAGCCTAGAAAACAGGAGCCCAGGTTGCTTTGGGATAAAAGGAGGAAAAAATAGGAATGGGAGGTGTTAGGTAAGGAGAAAGGACTGTACCTTGAGGTTTCTTTCTTTCTTTTCCTTTTTTCCTTTTTTCTCGTTGGCTGAGTGGTCAGTGCTGGAAATTGAACTCTGATATTTGTGTGGACTAGCCATATGCTCTGCCACTGAGCTAGGCCACTTTCCATGAGGCCAGGTAGACCTATGGAAACATTATCTCAGAGAGGCTGGAACTGAAGGGAAAAGATAGGAGTCCTGGGAGAACGTAGGAATACTTTGCAATATTTTGAGAATATGGAAGAACTAAGTCTGTGTACATTGCACCCTGAAAGGTTATGGTCTCTTTGTGGGGTATGGCAAGAGAATTTAAGACCTACTCCCTACTGAACTTTTATTTTAGTTTTCTTCTCTGTGTTGTATCTTGTCACTCAAGTAAATCCAGCTTTGTTAGATATGGTTTTCTTCTATTCAAGAGCTGAGACTCTCAGAGGAAGGTAAAATTATTCTGATTTTCTGCCCCCTCCCGACCCCCCATCAGCTGCCTCACCAGTGGCAGGTGTTAGATTTTAGCCTGGTCATGTCATGCATATCCTCTAGACACTGCTGAAATCTCTCTCTAGGTTGACTACCCTGTATTCATTCAGTTCATCTCCACCTCCAGTTCCCTTTTTCTGCCTGTGGCCAAAGTCCCTATCCATAGTGACATGTCTGTGATAACTCATATAGTCTCACATGTCACAGTTGTCACAGAAGAGAACTTGATGCCCAAACCCCAAGCCTGGGACTTGGACTTAGTCTATGATATAGTACCAGGAGCTTGGGCCCCTGAAATAAGAGCTAAATCCCATATCTCCTAGTTTCTTGGGCGCCATAAGAGAAAAACCCACGTTGGTAAAGCAAATCCTCAAACCTATTTCTCCAGTTCTCTGAAGCCTTGGTTGGCAGACTCAGCAGCTGAAGAAGCAAGAATTAATTTTGCCATAAGGAGGAAAGGAAGGAAGACCTGGACGAGTCAGGTAGAGTGCAGGAGAACAACACGGACTCTGACGCCTTCCACACTTGCCCAGGCTTCTTCCAGCCTCCTTGTTTCTCTTGGGTTTGAACTAGGAGGCTAATATGCTTGCAAAGCCAGGACCTGGGATCTACCTGTTGTAAGGAGAAATTCGGAACTATTGTATTTGACAAAGAAGATCATCTTGATGGAGTTTAGCCTTTAACACACCATGAGAGCTCTACCCCATGGCCAAGGTCTTGCTTTACTGACTCAGCAATTACAGAGCAGTTGTTCTGTCTGCGGTTGCTTATGGCAGAGTCTTCCTAACAGTGTGCCAGCCTACTCCCCAACGTCACCATCTCCTTGCATGATGTCTGGCTTTGACACGGCCGCTGAAAAAACAAACAAAGCTCCAAAACTGGACCTGGCTTTGGAAAAGAGACAAGGCAATGCTGTCTCCATACTCTGATGGAAAGAGCAGCCCCGGGTACATCTCTGCTTCTGTTCCTGATGAGCTGTCATATCCTGTGACTACAACCAGCACGTGGGTGTGGGACATCACTAACCTTCATGCTGAACTCACCAAAGCAAATTCATCCAGTGGGAAAGAGACAGTGGTTCATCCTCACCCAGAGTGTCAGAGTGCCCAGTGGATTTGTCAGGCTCTTTGTGTCCTGTTGCCCCACACAGCTGTGTGACCACTGGTACAGTCAGGTCTCACTCTACCAGTCTAGGGAGAAGTAAAAACCAAGCTCTTTGGAAGCTGTGGTCTCATGGGACCAGCAAGAGAGCCGGTACTGATCTAGGAGTTCTGAGCAGTCATCTCCACCCGCTTTGATCCTCCTGTCTTCCTGTATCAAGCCCTTGCTCATTCTCACGTCAATCTTCATCCCCATATATGTCCTCCAAGATCTTACACTGCTCTTCCTCTTGTACCCCTCATCACATGCCTTTCAATGCCTTCAACCATTTTGCTGCTGAATCCCAGGCATCCACAGAATGTGCCAAGTGGCTAAAACAATAAGGGATTCCAAATTAAAGCTCTTCCACATACCAGCTGAACAAAGAGTGATTAGCCTGATCATCTGTGGAAAGAAAACATAAAATTGTCTAACTTTTGACCCCAGTGAGAGATACATCACCACCACCACCACCCATATTCTGAGACTAAAGTCTTTATTTGTACAAGAGTAAAGTAAAGGCAGTTAGTCATATTGGTATTGTAAAGAGGAGAGTCTGATTTGTTTTGTTTTGTTTTACCTGCACTGTTTCAAAGGAGTCCTACTCCTGGTTTCCTGCCAGTGTTTTGTGCCAGCCACCTGGCGCCAGTCCCGTCTGGGGCTAGAATCTGCATCGCAGCGGGCCTTAGCCTTCTGGAGTGTTTTCAGTTCTGGAGTTATCTTGACATCTACTATCATTTTGACCTTCTTCTCTGAGTGACTTTGAATCTCTTCATCTCTGTCCCAGTGTCATAAATCCATTGGTCTGAGAAGTGGGGCCCTAGGGTTTATCTAAGCTAGATCAGTGACGCTGAGCTCTAGTCAAGGCTCCCAGCCGCAGAATGAGCAGCTCACCCGTGTCCGGAATGAGATTCCTGTCCCTCGGGCACGGACTGAACTGTGCTCAAGGAGGAAGGGGAGGGCCTGAGGTCTCACTAACGGCTTCTTTGAGGCTCACCGTGTGGTGCCGGTACCCTTCTTTCCAGTAAGGGATGGCCAGTCCCTCTGACCATCCCTCCTTCTTCCCTAGCTTCCCTGGGGTCTGAGCGGCCCCCACTCGCAGTGATGCTGTGGCAGCCAGTGCCCCCGGTTGTCTCTCCCTCTTCTCTTCCCCTCTCTCTGTGCTCCCTTCCTATCGCGGCCCCTCTGTCCCCTGCAGAGCTGCTGGATGACCAGCACCCTGTGGTCCGGTTGCTGCGCACTTTTTCCTCTGACTGCCCGAGGGGCTGGCCCGTCTCCTTGGACGCCACGCTGGCGCACCACCTGCACCAGTGCTCCTACCACCTGCGCCTCTTCCGGAACTGGCTGCGCTCAGGCCAGGATGACCCCGAGTGCCTCTACGGTACCCCCTGCCACAGGCTGGCCACCGCCGCTACCCTGGCTGGGATGGATTGCTTTGCTTACTGCATTCCTGGCTGGAGAAGCCTCTCTCGAGTCCTGAGGTTATGGGACTTGCGTTAGTTGCTTGACTGGGACTGGGGCCAGGCTGCCTGGTAGCTGTAGCGTTGGCTGCTCATCCCCTTCTAGTCTCCTTTCTTACTTGCCCCTAATGTCACCTGTTCTGTTCAGCATAGGCATAATCTCTTACCCTGGAATCTGGTGTTGTTTTTTTGTTGTTGTTGTTTGTTTGTTTTGTTAACGTGTTCCTATCTCTCTAATCTTCTACTACCATCATCTTCAAATCCAAACGTTTTTCTAACCACTCTGATGAGCTAGAGACCCCACGCCCTCCTGCCACTAGATTATAAGGGGAAACCAAGGCATGGGGGCATCAACTAAACATCAAGACAGACAAAGCTGGAGGTTAGAGGACGACCAGGTACGGTAATTTTGAGCTAGGACCCTTGTTCATTGGTGAAGAAGAGGCTCAGTCTTTTGTAGATGGTGCTCCCTCCCTGTTCTTCGTTCCTTTGAGGAGAAGAAGCATTGGAACAACTGGGGACTGAGACAGTGCTTAGGATGTGTTCTTGATCCTTCAGTGGGAGCATTTTTTCCCTTTAATAGTCCTAGGAATAGGGTTATTCATTGATGTTTACCTACCGAGACTTGTAGACCTGTATTATAGGGTATTTTTTTCAGGGGCTGGGGTGTCTCATTTTCTTGGTGGACTAGAGAAAACCTAGCGAGCCCAGGATGTTACAGATAGAGCATAAGGGAAAGCTTTGATGTGATGGAAATGACCAAGAAAGAACTTCCATCCCCCACCCTGTTGATGCATGTGATTTTCCTCAGCTGAGCTTCATGTATTGCATGCTCTCCAGTTTGCATCCAAGTATTCTAGCCCTTCTGCCCACATCTGGAATGTGCATGAACCCCTCCTTGGATTCCATGCCCTTCTCCTTAATCTGTTTTTTTTTTTTTTTTTTCTTCATGACACCTGAAATCTGCTGTTCCTTCCGAGCTCCATGACCCGCTGCCTCATGTTAGATCTACAGTTTCAACCCCTTGCCTCTTGGTCCGTTTCGTTCCCCTAGAAAGCACGAGAGCAGCATCAGTGCTCTTGTTGTCCACGGACACTGTACTCTCCGTAGGTGGAGGGGATTTGACTACCTGGAGGCTTAACAGGTGGACATTTTAGGGAAATTGGAGATGAGATAAATAGACTTCCTGAAGGCCTCTAAAGAGTCCCTTCTCCTGGAAATCTTGGATACCCCATACTCCAAAAGCCACAGACTTTCCTGATGGCTCTCAGGGACTCTCCATCCTTCCTTGGCCAATTGGAGTCCATCTGGTGGGAATAACATTGACTCTGTTCATCTCTTTTCCAACAGGATTTGAAGGGTGCTCCATGGTACCTACCATCTACCCCCTGGAAACACTACATAATGCCCTTTCCTTGCGTCAAGTGAGTGAATTCTTGACCAAAGTCTGCCAGCGCCACACTGATGCCCATGCACAGGCATCTGCAGGTACGGGAAGTACTGTTTGCATCTCTAGCTTTACCTCCATACCTAGAATTTGTAGAACAGGAGAAAATACTGAATTTGTAATGGGGGGGGGGAGGAGAGGGTTCAGCAGGTGCTTGCTGTTCTTTGTTCTTGCAGAGGAGCAGAGCTTTTTTTTGCGACAACCATATCAAGTGATTCACAGTCACCTGTAACTCCAGCTCCAGGCAATCTAACATGTACTTCCGGCCTCTATGGGCACTGAAGCACATCTGCACCTGTGAACACAGATGCATATACACGAATACACACAAAGACAAAGTCAAATCAATTTAAAAGTTAGGAAGTTGGGAATTTAACTCAGTGATAGAGTGCTTGCCTAGCAAACACAAAGTCCTGTGATCTTTCCTCAGCACCAGAAATGGGAGGGGTGGCGGGGGGAGTTGGGAAGATAGGTCAATGAGCAAAGTGCTTGTGTAGTAAGTACAAGGACCTGAATTTGATCCCCGGAACAACCCATATTTTAAAACACTGAGCCAGCCTGGTGGCTCGTGCCTTTAATCCCAGCACTTGGGAGGCAGAGCCAGGTGGATCTCTGTGAGTTCAAGGCCAGCCTGGTCTACAGAGTGAGTTTCAGGAAAGGCACAAAGCTACACAGAGAAACCCTGTCTCATAAAACCAACTGCTTTTTGCAGAGGAGCCAGCATCCGTGAAGGATGGCTCACAACTGCCTGTAACTCCAGCTGTTTGGAATCTAACACCCTCTTTTGACCTCAGTGGGCTCCAGCACTCCTGCCTATAACCAGTACACATACACACAGACACACACACACACAGACACAGACATACACACAGACACACAGACAGACACACACACACAGACACACATACACAGACAGACACACACATACACACACACACAGACACACACATAGACACACACAGACACACACACACACACAGACACACACACTTAAAAATGAAATAAGGGGGCTGGAGAAATGGGTCAGTGGTTAAGAGCAGTGGCTGCTCTTGCACAAGACCCACGTTCAATTCCCAGGACCTACATCAGGCATCTCACAACTTCCTTTAACTCCAGTTCCATGGCCTCCCCTTCTGGCCTCCCCAGGCTATTTCATGCATATGGGGGACATATAGATAAACAGGCACACATATACATAATTTTTTTTCCAAGACAGGGTTTCTCTGTGTAGATCTGGCTGTCCTGGAGCTCACTCTGTAGACCAGGCTGGCCTTGAATTCAGAGATCCACCTACCTCTGCCTCCCTAGTGCTGGGATTAAAGGTATACACCACTACTGCCTGGTGACATATTTTTTTAATTAAAAAAAATAATAAATCTTAAGACTATGCCAGGTCTGGTGGCATCCTACAGACCCAGCACAAGGTAGGCAGATACACATCGTGGGGGCTTTCAGACAGCCAGCCTACTTGGCTAGTTCCAAGCCGGTGAAGGAAACTGTCTCAAAAAGAAAAAAAAAAGTGGAGATGCTGATGGTGCCTACAGAAGGACACCCAAGGTTGTCTTCTGGCCTCAGAACGCACATACACATACATGTGCACTCACGCCTACGTCAAAACATGTATGTACACACTTCACATTCATACACATGGATAGCTAGGAACTACATACGGAGGCTTGGGAACCTAGGGACATTGACCCAAGCTGAAGAACACAGGGCTGTCAGCAGAGACTACATGGCCATTTGGCTTTTAGAACTTCAGCTATTAGGGCTGGAGAGATGGCTCAGGGGGTTGAGAACACTGACTCCCTTCCTGAGGACCCGGGTTCAATTCCCAGCACCCACATAGCAGCTCATAACTGTCTATGACTACAGTTCCTGGGGATCTGTCACCCTCACACAGACAAGAATGCAGACAGAACACCAATGCACACAAAATTAACTAAAATCTTAAAAAAAAAAAAAAAAAAAAAACTTCAGCTAGCAAAATAGGCAGGATTTTCTTAATCATATTGGAGGCCTCCATTTGTTTTCTTGTGTAAGGTGTGACATGATCCTGCCCTAGATTGCTTTCCATTTCCATAAATACCATGGTCAAAAGGAACTTGAGGAGAAAGGGTTTATTTCATCTTCTATCATGAAGGGAGTCAGGGTGGAACCTGGAGGCAGGAACTGGAGCCGAGACCATGGAGCAGTGCTGATTATTGGCTTGTTCTCTGGGTTCACATTCAGCTGCCTTTTATTTATTTAGACTTACTTATATTGTGAGTGTTCGCCTGCATGTATGTAGGTGTACCTTATGTGTACCTGGTACCTGTAAAGGTCAGAAGAGGGGGTCAGACCTCTGGAACTGGAGTCACATCACAGATGGTTGTGAGCCACCATGTGGACACTGAGAGCAGAACCCAGGTCCTCTGCAAAAGCAACAAGTGCTCTTAACCACTGAGCCATCTTTCCATCCCTTAGATACCCTTCTTTTTTTTTTTTTTTTTTGGTTTTTCGAGACAGGGTTTCTCTGTGTAGCTTTGCGCCTTTCCTGGAGCTCACTTGGTAGCCCAGGCTGGCCTCGAACTCACAGAGATCCGCCTGGCTCTGCCTCCCGAGTGCTGGGATTAAAGGCGTGCGCCACCACCGCCCGGCTAGATACCCTTCTTGTACCTCCTAGTACCACCTGCCCTGATGTGGCACTGCCTGTGTGAGCTGGACCCTCCCACATCAACCATTAATCAAGACAGTGCCCCACAGACTTCCCCACAGGCCAGTCTGATGGACACATTTTCTTAGCTGAGGTTCCCTCCTCCCAGATGACCCTGGCTCTGTCAAGGTGACAAAAAGCTGAGCAGCACAGGTCCTGACTCATGTCTCCCCACTCCACGGGTGCTACTCGTGGAGCGGTTCTTTTTACCACGGCAGTTAACTTGGCAGTGTGTTGACGTTCTAGATCCAGTTGGGCGTATGGCTACCATGTGATACAATTCAAATCTATAAATTTGCCATTGAAAACAGCCTGCATTGTAAGGAAGATCACGTGATACAATTGGAACCTATAAATTTGCCATTGAAAACAGCCTGCATTGTAAGAGAGACCGCGTGATCCTGGAGAGAGCGAGCTTTGAGAGCACACACCATCTGATAACTCTCTTTATTATTTATTTTATGAGTTGGGGGAAGCATGTGTGTGCCATGGCACGCACGTCAAGGTCGAAGGATAACTTGCAGGAGTTGGTTCTTTTGTTCCACCGTGTGGGGCGTAGAGATCAAACTCTGGTTGTCAGGCTTGGCAGCAAGTGCCTTTACCCATGAACCATCTCACCACCCCCACTTGGAACTTCTTGAAATAAAAGAGCCAAATTCATCTTTTCCCAGCTCTTCACTGAAAACAAACAAACAAACAAAAAAAAACTGCTTATGAAGCTTAGTGTCAGAGTTGAATTATCCCTCTTTCCCTCCTTCCTTCATTCTTTCTTTTTGTTTGTTTGTTTGGTTTTTCCAGACAGGGTTTCTCTATGCAATAGTCCTGGCAGTCCTGGAACTCATTTTGTAGACCAGACCAGGCTGTCCTGGAACTCACTGAGATCCTCCTGCCTCTGCCTCCCAAGTGCTGGGATTAATGTGTGCGCCAACCCCGCCACCAGTTTGTGTTTCCCATCCAGCAGCAGTTTATAGGGAGAATATTATGCAGATGGCCAGATCGTCCCCTTTGTTTACATCTGGACAGGAGAACCTCTTGCAGCCACACAGCGAGCTCTATGAGGATTAGGTGCAGCTACTGCAGTGGAAGAGTGTGTTTTATGTAATGTTTTTAATGGAGAATAGGTCAAGAGGCTCCAGGATCGAAGGCTGGCGCTGCCTGGTGGGGTATACTCTTGAGGGACCTGAGCCTGGTCTTGGCCCTAAGTTGTCACTCTTCCTAGTTTGTGTCAGCTGCATACTTGATGTTGACGGGAGACGCTTCTCTCAAAGAGGGCAGAACTGCTTCGCTCTTATTTTTTCATGAAACTTAAGTATAGGAAAGTAAATAAAACAATAGTTTGTGAGAAAAAAGAAAAGCCATAGTTAGGTAACTACAAAGACACAGAAATGACTTTTAACAACATACAGTTGGGCTGGTGAGAGGGCTGAGCAGGTAAAGGTACTTGCTATCATGCCTGATAATGTGAATTTGATCTCTGGAACCTACATATGAGAGAACCAGCTCCCTTAAGTTCTTTCCTGACATTCGCCCACATGCTTTGGATTATGTATACACACATGTGCACACATACACACACAAATACCTCAGCAGTTAACACTGGCTGCTCTTTCAGAAGACCTGGGTTCGATTTCCAGCACCCACATGGCAGGTTACAACCATCCGTAACTCAAGTTCTAGGGGATCTGAAGCCCTTTAAAAGTCTCTTTGGCATGTGCATGGTTCATAGAGATACATACGGCAAAACACTGAACACATAAAATTGAATTTAAAAAGTTGGAAAGCAGTCTAAAAGCACACTTGTCATCAACCTCTGACCTCCACGAGTGCATATACACAAACATACATGCATGCTTACTCAGGTGCACATGCACACGCGCACACACACAAAAATAACCCTGAGGAAAAAAGAATATCACTTCTTCCCACGGTGATTTATAAGTTTAATATGATCCAATAAAAGCACAAATCAATTCTGTAGTTTTTATTGAAAAATTAGGAAAAACTAAGTTAATAAAAGAAAAGAAAAACAAAGCCAGGTACTAGAGATGTAGTTGGTTGGTACAGTGCTTTCCTAGCATGCATGAAGCCCTAGGTTTGATCGCCAGTACCTCATGAAACTGGGCATGGTGGTCTAGTTAGGGTTACTACTGATGTGATGAAACACCATGACCAAGAAGATTGGGGGAATAAGGGTCTATGTGGCTTACACTTCCACATTGTAGTCCATCACTGAGGGAAGTCAGGACAGGAACTCAAACCAGGCAGGAACCTGGAAGCAGGAGCCAATGCAGAGGCAGTGGAGGGTGCCGCTTATTGATTTGCACCCAATGATTTGATCAACCTACCTTCTTATAGAACCCAGGACCATCAGGCCAGGGGTAACCCTACCCACACTGGGCTGGCCTTCCCCCACTGATCACTAATTAAGAAAATCCCCTACAGGCTTTCCTGCAGCCCAATCTTATGGAGGCATTTTCTCAGCTGAGGTCCCATACATCAGATGATTATAGCTTGTGTCCAGTTGACATAAAACTAGCCAGCACAGTGATGTACCCTTGTAATCTGAGTTCTTAGGCAATTGAAACAGGAGGATGCTTACAAGTTTAAAGCCAGCCTGGGCTACCCAGACTACAGAATGGCTGAAACACTATCACAAATGAACAAACAAAAGGAGTGTAATATTGGTACATGAATTAATAAGCTAAAGGAATAAAATTGAAAATCTATAAATTGATGAAGTTGACATTTCAAAATACTGAGTAAAGTAATATTTTTTAATAAATAAGTAGGTCAAAGTGACAAAAAATTCAAATCAAATCCACACTTCACATCTGCCAGGACAAATCCATATGGATGAGATACCTAAGTGCAAAAAAAAAAAAAAAAAAAAAAAAATTGGGGGGCGGGTTGAGACCAGGTTTTCTGTGCAACAGTCCTGGCTGTCCTGGAACTCACTCTGTAGACCAAGTTGGCCTCGAACTCACAGAGATCCATCTGCTTCTGCCTCCTGAGTGCTGGGATTAAAGACACTCAGCCACCTCCTCCTGGCTTATTTTTATTTTTATTTATTTGTTTTGGTTTTCTAAGTACAAAAATAATGGTAGATAGATCCAATTTGTTGTTGTTTCACAGAAGTGCGTGGAGGCACGCGCACGCTCAATATTCCAGAAAATAGTCAAAGGCTCCTGGGCAACAGGAAAGTGCTACACTAAGTCAGAGATGACCTGGAGACTGGGCTGTAGCTAAGTGGTGAAGCACGTGTTTAACATGTGGGTCCCTAGCAGCACACACAGAACTGATTAATTATTAATTAAAAAATTAAATGGTAACCTGAAATGGATGAAGAGGGTCGCAGCTCTTGCTGTTCTTGCTCACCCCCACCCAGGTTGGTTGTAGTTTGTTTGTTGTTGTTGTTGTGTTACTTATGTGGGGTGGGGGTTCCACACATCAGATCCCCTGAAGCTGGAGGTGGTTGTGAGTCACCTGGTGTCGGGGCTGGGAATAGAACTCGGGTCATCTGGGAGAGCAGCAAGAGTCTTAATTGCCAAGCCATCCCTTCACACCCCCCCCACCCCACCACCACCCATGGTGATTTTAAAGCTGACAGGCCATGCTTTCCATGTGGGACCCTGGTTTCTGATTCCAGAGAGGTACAGCAAGCAGATCTTAGTCTCAGAGGAAAAGACAAAGAAGAATAAAACATACTTAGAAAAGTAATAGACCAAACCTTTTCGAATTTAATAAAAGACTTGAATTTTTATTTTTAAATAGTTCAGTTCCAACAGGATATGTGCAAAGTGATGCATGCTGAGGTTATTCAGTATGCATTCAGACTCTCAGAAGACAGAAATACAGAAAACCACGTTTTGTTTGTTTTTGTTTTGAGATAGGGACTCTCTATGTAGTCCTGACTGTCCTGGAGTTCACAGAGATCCTCCTGTCTCTGCTTCCCATAAAAGCTGTGCCACCACACCTGGCAGACGACAGGAAAAGTTTGAAAGCAGCAAGAGAAAAGCAAGTTTTCATTTGCAAAGCAACTTCAAAGGCCTTTTTTTTTTTTTTACATGTATCTCTTTGGGGCTGAGGCACGGTGCTGCACTGTAGAAGGCAGAGGACAGCTTGCAGGAATCAGCTCTTTCCTTTCACCACCTGGGTCCTGGGGATCAAACTCGGGCCGTCAGTCCTGGCAGCAGACGCCTGACCCTCTGCGCCGTCACCCCTTCTTAGAAGACATATTTGATGTCATATTTTCTTCCGTAGAACAGAACACGTGTATGTGACGTGAATGCAGAGAGTGACTTTGTCGGAAAGTAGGAGACTGAGAGAGAGACAGGATAGAGTAACGGGGGTCGCAGATAAATGTGAACAACGTTAATAATGCATGTGAAAATGCCATGATTAAACCCGTCATTTTGTCTACAAACAAGTTAATAATGGTATATTTGAAAAGGATCATAATGTGAAGTTTAAAAAATGACAGAGATTTGGGTCAAGGTTTCCAGGGTATGTCTCTGCTCAGCCAGAGGGAGGTAAAGTGACCTTGGCTTAGGTTGAGGGCCTCTTATTCATGTGTCTCTCCCCTCCCCTCCCCAGCCCTCTTTGACTGTATGCACAGCAACCAGGCCTCAGATGGCCCGTTCTCCCCACCCCGTGCTCTTCACTCACCGCCCCTGCAGCTTCGGCATCGCTCTGAAAAGCCACCTTGGTGTAAGTAAACCCTTTTTAGTTGTCTACTCAAACACGGCGAGGCTGGAGGGGTTGGTGGACGAGAGACCGATCCCACGAGAGCTAGGAAGGTGAGGGTTAAAAGAGTAGGAACCGGACTGAAGAGGAGGCGCAGTAGTTTAAGCAATGAAGAGCATGCGATGCTCTTCCAAAGGACCCGAGTTTGATTCCCAGCACTCACATCATGGGGCTCCTAACTGCCTGGAACTTTAGCTCCAAGGGAATCTGACACCTCTGGCTTCTACAGACACCTGTACATTTGTGTGTTCAATCGCGTATGCGTGCACACACACAATTAAAAATCATAAAAGTAAATCTTTTAAAAAGATTTATTTATTTATTATGTATACAGTGCTCTGCCTGCATGTATGCCTGCAGGCCAGCAGAGGGCACCAGATCCCATTACAGATGGTTGTGAGCAACCATGTGGTTGCTGGGAATTGAACTCAGGACCTCTGAAAGAGCAACCAGTGCTCTTAACCTCTGAGCCATCTCTCTGGCCCATAAAAATAAATCTTAAAAAAAAAAGAGAGAAGACCACGAATGGCTGGGTACTGTTGTTCACTGAGGAGGAAGAGGTAGGATTGTGAGTTTTAGGCCAGCTTGAGCTATAATATATTAAGCTGAAGACCAGACTGGGCTATACAGCAAGACCTATCTTTAAGAACAAAAAAAAAGAAGCCGGGCAGTGGTGGCGCACGCCTTTAATCCCAGCACTCGGGAAGCAGAGGCAGGCGGATCTCTGTGAGTTCGAGGCCAGCCTGGTCTACAGAGTGAGTTCCAAGATAGTCAGGGCTACACAGAGAAACCCTGTTTAAAAAAAAAAAAAAAAGCAAAAAACAGCAATGACCAATCTGGGAATAGTCATCTGTGCTATTTCTTTCTTTCTTTTTTTTTTAAAATTTATTTATTTATTATGTACACAGAAGAGGGTACCCGATCTCATTACAGATGGTTGTGAACCCCATGTGGGTGCTGGGAATTGAACTCAGGACCTCTGGAAGAGCAGTCGGTGCTCTTAACCTCTGAGCCATCTCTCCAGCTCCCCATCTGTGCTATTTCTAAGCTAAAGGAAAAAGTCTATTCTCCTCTATCCTCCAGCCCCATTGACCAGTGATCCGAAGGACCTTTTATGCACAAAAGGTCGAGAGTCTCCTCCTGACTACTGTGGTCTCTTTACACTGTTCCTCGCTGGTGTTGACTAAGAGACAGCTTAAATATATAGAAATAGATAGAAAAGCTAAGAGCAAGAAACACAAGTCCAAGAAGGCTTGGCATGTACTATAACTCCAGTACATGGAGGCAGGCTGAAGAAGGTTTGAGGCCAGCAAGGGGCTGCCTGGAGCAAGACTGTCTCAAAGCACAAAACCAAAGAACAGCAACAAATAGAAGAAAGCTACTAGAGCCTGCTGCTCCCGGGACCCTCCCGGGGTGTCTGCTCCCACACCCCCTGATGCGAGGGCCTGCTTCTCCTGCCTTTAGCCCATCACTGTTCTTGGGAACAGGACCAACAGTGGACTGCTGGGAGTTCTTAGGGCTGGAGGGAGACACCAGTGGTAGGCAGGCACCAGTGAGGAACAGACCCTTCCCTTATCACCCTGCCTGCAGGAGTGAGTGACTGAGACCACACAAGACCTTCCAAGGTAGCGTGAAGCAGAGCTCTGCATTTCAGGCCTGGGGTCAACAGTTACAGAACTGGGTCACCTTCTGGTACCTTGTATGAGGAAAAAAACTTTTGTTCCCCAGTTCTAAGAGTATGTCCTTCGATTTAAACTTGCCTCATAGAGCCTTCTCTGTCTCCTGAAGGGCTAAGGGAACTCTCAGCCTCCCCCTCTTCTTCTGTCTGATCTTGCTTTGCTGGACTGAGACCACTAGCTGGACATTAAGGCTTCCTCTGGACCTGAGGAAAGCTCAGCTGGCTTCTTCTCTTTGTCTTTCTTCCGATCTCCACCTAGTAGCAGACCTTCACTAGTAAACATCTTCACTGAGGAGTCCATACCAGAAACACATTCTGTGTCTTCAGAACCTTGTTGGGCCCAAACCATGTCCTTCCTCTTGCCCACCCCGACCCCTACCCCACCATGTCCCTCCTCCTGCCCACCCCGGCCCCTACCCTACCATGTCCTTCCTCCTGCCTACCCCGACCCCTACCCCACCATGTCCTTCCTCTTGCCCACCCTGACCCCTACCCCACCATGTCCTTCCTCCTGCCCACCCCAGCCCCTACCCCACCATGTCCCTCCTCCTGCCCACCCTGACCACTACCCCACCATGTCCTTCCTCCTGCCCACCCCGACCCCTACCCCACCATGTCCTTCCTCCTGCCCACCCCAGCCCCTACCCCACCATGTCCTTCCTCCTGCCCACCCCGGCCCCTACCCCACCATGTCCCTCCTCCTGCCCACCCCAACCCCATTTAACATGTCCTCTCTGTTTCTTTATGGCCAAGATGGAGTAGAGGGGGGTACAGTGGCTGAACCTTTTCAGGGTCAGCCTTGTCAACTTTCCCAGATTCGCTTTGGTACAATGTATTTAGTTCTCTTCCTGTTTCCGGAATCAGTCACTGTTGATACTATAGTGACTTAGTGTATAGTTGAAACTCCACTGATAAATATGGCACTTACAAAAGGGAAACTTTCCTTGCTAGAGGCCATATCCTCCTGTGGACTAATTGAAGACTTCAAAGTCCTCATTCTTTTTACTATTTCACATTTGTCTAGATTTTGTTCTGTTTTGAGACACTATGTAGACCAGGCTGGCCTCAAACTCAGAGATCTGCCTACCTCTGCCTCCTGAGTGCTGAGATTAAAGGTGTGCGCCACCATTGCCTGGCTTTTCTAGATTTAAAGAAAACAATTATATGAGTATTTTGCTACATGTGTGCCTGGAGAGGTCAGTAGAGGGCATTGAATCCCCAGGAAATGGAGTTACAAACCGTTGTGAGCAGACACATGGGTGCTAGGAATTGAACCCAGATCTTCTGGAAGAACAAATGCTTTTAACCACTGAACCACCTCTCCAGCCTGTTACTTTTTATTTTTAAAGACAGGATCTTTCTGTATTACTCTATCTGGGCTGGAGCTCAGTATGTCCACCAAGCTGGCCTTGATCTTGCAGCAACCTTTTTGCCTCGGCCTCCTAAGTGCTAGAGTTTGAGGCCTCCATCACCATGGAGGACCTTCATCATTTCCACCAGACCATTACCAGTTCATTTGGGGTTTTCAAGAAGATTGGGGAAATGAGTTTTTATGTTTTCTTTGTGTATAAGATGAAATATTATAGCATTGTATGTCCAAAGACCTAGAGGGTTGTTCGTTTTGGTTTGGGTTTGAGTTTGGTTTTTTGGGGTTTTTTGTTTTGTTTTTTGTTTTTTTGTTTTTTTGCTTTTTCAAGACAGGGTTTCTGCTGGGACGGTGGTGGCACACGCCTTTAATCCCAGCACTCGGGAGGCAGAGCCAGGCAGATCTCTATGAGTTCAAGGCCAGCCTGGTCTATAGAGTGAGATCCAGGACAGGCTCCAAAACTACACAGAGAAACCCTGTCTTGATGGGGCTGGAGAGATGGCTCAGCAGCTAAGAGAACTGGCAACACGTCCAGAGGTCCTGGGTTCAATTCCCAGCAATCACATGGTGGCTCACAACCATCTACAGTAGGATCTGATGCCCTCTTCTGGCTTAAAGTGGTACATGCAAAGCCGGGCGTGGTGGCGCACGCCTTTAATCCCAGCACTCGGGAGGCTGAGCCAGGCGGATCTTTGTGAGTTCGAGGCCAGCCTGGGCTACCAAGTGAGCTCCAGGAAAGGCGCAAAGCTACACAGAGAAACCCTGTCTCGAAAAAACCAAAAAAAAAAAAAAAAAAAAAAAAAAAAAAAAAAAAAAAAAAAGTGGTACATGCAGATAGAGTGCTCATGGACATACAATAAATAAATAAATCTTTAAAAAAAAAAAAAAAAACCTGTCTTGAAAACCGCCCCCCCCCCAAAAAAAAAAACCTTAAGGTTTTTTCCTCATACAAGGTGCCAGAAGGTGACCCAGTTCTGTAACTGTTGACCCCAGGCCTGAAATGCAGAGCTCCGCTTCACGCTACCTTGGAAGGGCTTGTGTGGTCCCAGTCACTCACTCCTGCAGGCAGGGTGATAAGGGAAGGGTCTGTTCCTCACTGGTGCCTGCCTACCACTGGTGTCTCCCTCCAGCCCTAAGAACTCCCAGCAGTCCACTGTTGGTGCTGTTCCCAAGAACAGTGATGGGCTAAAGGCAGGAGAAGCAGCCCCTCCCATCAGGGGGTGTGGGAGCAGACACCCCGGGGGGTCCCGGGAGCAGCAGGCTCTCGTGGCTTTCTCCTGTCTGCTGTTCTTTCCTACCTGCCCTCATTTATAGGTTTCCTGTATCGTTTTCTAGCTTTGCCAGAGCTTGCCAGGTAGCCCAGGCTGACCTTGAACTTCCAGTGCTCCTGAGTGCTAGAATTGCAGGTGTAAGCTGCCATGTCTCACTCCTGACTTATAAAGTTTGTCTACATTCTCTTGCTTACTTATTTCTTGGGATATCTCTTGTTCCGGAAACACATTGATTATTTTAAAGAATGATTCTTCTCTTGATTCCTTAAGGCCAAGGAATTCTTCTTCTTCTTTTTTTTTTTTTTTTTTTGGATACATGGTCCCATGTAGCCCAGGCTGCCCTTTGACTTGCTATGTATAGCTGAGGATGACCTTGAACTTCTGATCCTCCTGCCTACCAGGTGCTGAGATTATAGATATTTACCACCATTCCTGGGTTATGCAATGCTGCATATTGATCCCAGGACTTTGTGCATAATAGATTGCCCCTACCACTGGGCCACACCCATGGTACCCTCAACTGGGAATAAAATAATATTCTCTTCCTCTCCCTTTCTTCCTATCTGTATCTTTTTTTTTTTTTTTTTTTTGGTGTGGTGGTGGTGGTGGGGGGGGGGGTTTGAGACAGGGTTTCTCTGTGTAGCTCTGAACCTGTCCTGGAACTCACTCTATAACCCAAGCGGGACTCAAACTCACAGAGATCCGCCTGGCTCTGCCTCCCAAATGCTGGGATTAAAGGCGTGCACCACCACTGCCTGGCTTTCTATCCATATCTTTTTTTAGCCTTTTTTTATTTATTACATATACAGTGTTCTGTCTGCATGTATGCCTTTATGCCTGAAGAGGACACCAGATCTCATTATAGATGATTGTGAACCACCATGTGGGTGCTGAGAATTGAACTCAGGACCTCTGGAAGCACTCTGAAGCCAGTGCTCTTAACCTCTGAGCCACCTCTCCAGTCCCTTCTATCCAAACTTTAAACTAAACCTGTAGAATTAGAAACCGTGGGGATGGAACCTGATAGTCGGTGTTTATGTAGTCCCCACCCTTGTATGTGTGACAGCAATTGTGAACCCCTGGGACAGAATGTCCACATACACCAAAGTATGGGGGAGGAGCCACATAAACGTGGAGTCGGGAGCAGAGGGTGCTTGTGAGAAACTAGAGGGAGTAGGCCTTAATCTCCTGACTCTTGGAGGAGCCTTAGCATTTTTCCTGTGGTCTCCATGTGGCTAGCGTGACAGTTCCTGAGCGGAGCAAGCTCGGATGTCTGCCACATTTAGGAGGAACTCAGACCCTCTTTCTCCAAACCGTGAGCAGCAAAGCAGATGTATCCTAGTGTTAGTGTGCACGCCCGGTCAGAGCTTCCTCTTCCGGCTCATTGACCTCACCTCCTAACTTTGCTTTATAGATAGCAGTGGTCCCTCCAGCACCGTGTCCAGCGCTGGCCCTTCCTCTCCTACCGCAGCGGATGGAAACTCACACTTTGGCTTCAGTGATCAGTCCTCTGTAAATACACATATGACTGAAGAAAACCAAGGCCTTGGGTTGCTCCAGGGGCCTCCTGGAGATGGAACACAAGAGTTCCCCGTGGAAAGACAGCAAGAGCTTGTTGAGCCAAATCAGTCCCCTCAAGAGCCCCCTGTAGAAGTCAGCCCTCTAGGAGGTCAAGATGTTGCCGAGGTCAGCCAGACATGCCAGGAGGTCCCCGACACCACTCAGACATGCCATGACATCCTTGAGGAGGTCGGCCAGCCTAACCAGGAGGTCCCTGACATCAGCCAGCTATTCCTGAAGAACCGTGACACTGCTGCCAACGCATGTCAGCCGTGCCAGAAAGTTCATGAGGAAGTTTGCCAATGTTTTCAAGACAACCCTGAGGAGAGTGACCAGCTGTGCCAAGAGGCCCATGGATCCCCTGTGGGGGTTGGTAGCATGGTCCAGGAAACCTTTATGGAAATTGGCAGGCCAACCCAAGAGATCCCTGAAGAGATCAGCCCACCACGCCAGGAGTTCTCTGTGGAGGTTGGCATGCTGGCTCCAGAGGTTCCTGCCATCATTGAGTTGTCTCAAGACATCCCCGAGACTGACAAACCATCCCCGGAGCTCACTGAGGAGACTGGTCTGCAGGCTCAGGAGGTCTCTGAGGAGACCGATGAGGACTCCAGGATGGTCCCTGAGGTGGTTGATGAGCTGCCTAGTGAGGAGATCCCCCAAGGCCAGGGTCTGTCTAGTGATGTAAGCACGGAAAACCAGTCCCTGGCCCATGCCCAGCACTCATCCCCCACCAGCGATGTGTAACTAGCCGCTCTCTCATTTGATGTCACTCTGTCAGCCATTTGAGCCAGGACCTTTCTGCTGGCTAACACTAGCCAGAGCAGGGCCTGGGCCCCCACCAGGGGTATCTGAGGAAGCAGGCCTGCTGGCATGAAACGTACTTCTGCCAGAGCTTATGCCTAAGCAAGAGCCGGTTTATGTTCAGAGCAGCTGCTAGCTCTTCACTTAGCCATGGGGTGGGAAATCGTAGATTGTTCTAGGAAATACCACTTAACTGTTGAAGATGCCGTTGAGGAGACAGCAGATATAAAATGCAAGGCAGCAGGCTCTCACTTGTTGAAGGAAATAGTCACAACCTCTTAAGGTACCCTCAGACCATATGTGCATTAAAGGAAGCCCTTGTCTTCACTGTCACAGGCAGACCCAGGATAGCCACCTGAAATGTCTGCAAAATAGAGTTCCCTTCTCACAAACATCTGTCATGGCCACTCACGGTTTAGGCTGGGCTTATGGGTATTTCCATATAATTGCCAAGTGCTCCCTCTGCCCTAGTCCTGTTCCTCTGGAGAGTGACTCTAGAGAAAAATAGATAATAGATTGCCATGCAACTTCAGAGTGACTACTTAGAATGCTCTGGGAGATTTGGATCAACCTATGAAGCTAGGCCTCCTTTGTCGAGAGGCTCTTAGGCTTAGAAGACGCTGTAGTAGAGAGAATCGAGTTCTATTTTAAGCAGTTAGCAGAGATCAATGTTGTACAGACATGAGCAAAGATTTAATATATATATATTATATATATATATATATATATATATAAACATATATATTTCTGTAGTTTGCCAGGGACAGACTGGCCAAAGATCAAACACTCCAGGGTCCCCAAAAGGTTTATCCTTCTATCATGTGTCTTTAGAACCGTATGTGATTATGAAGCTTTTCCCAAAGATCACGGATGGGAGTGGGTGTGGGTAATGCAGTCATTGGAGTCGGGGGCCGGAACATCGCAAAGTGCTCAATAAATAGTAAATATTGAGAACACTGGCATGGTGACGCCTTTGTGAACTCGATAATGAATATGTAAGCCAACTGTGTCTGTGACTGAATCAATCACAAACTATTGTAGTTGAGCAGGGATTGGCTTTAAAAATAGAGAAGTCTGGCATCTGAGTCCCTCTGACGGCAGTGGTCAGTCTACCATACCCAGTGTGTTTAATGAGCAGAGTGTTGGGCAGTGTGCTTGGAAAGAGACGTGAGCCCTGTGAAGCAGCAGAGGCTGCCCGCCTTCTCATTAGCTCCCGAGAAACACACCCTAATGTCTTACTCCAGTGCTTTGGAAGGAGGCTGACATGAAGAGGTGATGTCTGGTCTCTGCTCTGTTGACATCTTCACATTGGGAGAGCTCAGGACACTGGGAGGACTTGAATGTCCCTTTTCCATATACACATTTATGCCCTGACCACTCCTGACATACCTAAGACGACAGAGGGTTTTACTTGGAGGGGGGTAGATCTAGCTTTCACCCGTTAGACAGCAAATGGAAAGGCTCAGAGTTTTCTGGGGAAATACACGGACTGCTTTTGACCCCATAGAATGCAGATCCCATTCTCTAAATCAAATGTATATGCCCACATTTTAAAACCACTTTCAGATTGTTTTGTGTGTTTTAAATTTTTATTTGTTTTTGTTGTATGTGTGTGGGTGTTTTGCTTATATGCATGCCTGGTGCCCACAGAAGCCAGAAAAGGGTGTTGGAGTCACTGGAACTGGAGTTTTAGAGAATTGTAAGCTGCCATGTGGGTGCTGGCAATATGCTTCAGTCCTCGGGAAGAAGAGCCAGTGTTCTTAACCACTGAGCCACCCCTCCAGGCCCTTGTTTTTTTGTTTTTGTTTTTGAGACAAGGGCTGACTCACTATGTAGCTCAGGCTACCCTCAAACTCCTGATTCTCCTAACCACTACCCTGAATGTTAAGATCACTGGCATATTTTTTTTAATTTATTTATTTTATTTATTTATTTATTTTATTTTTTTATTTTTTTGGTTTTTCGAGACAGGGTTTCTCTGCGTAGCTTTGTGCCTTTCCTGGAGCTCACTTGGTAGCCCAGGCTGGCCTCGAACTCACAGAGATCCGCCTGGCTCTGCCTCCCGAGTGCTGGGATTAAAGGCGTGCGCCGCCACCACCCGGCAAGATCACTGGCATATTCCATCACACTCTGCTTCTTTGCAGAAATGATGCTGGTTCCCACATCTCTTCCTCCTTTTACCCATGCTGTGTCCTCTGGCTCCCCTGGGTCCTGAAATGGGTTTGAATAATCAAGAGTCTTCCGAGATAAATGAGAATGCTAACTGAAGCCGAGATGGAAACCAGGACAACTAAGTAATGTACGGAGTCTGGAGAAGCCTAAGCAGCACTACACCGTCTGCCATGAACTTGATTTATTGTTAGACTTGAAGGTGGCTCTGTTACAGCAGCTGGGGACTGTAGCAGGGAAGTGTGGGGAGGAGCAGAGCACAGCAGAGGGGGGAGGGAGCTAGGGAGAACATGGGGTGGGCTCCTTTTGATTTCCCATCGGCTGGGCGAAGAAAGCAGACCTCAGGGACTACCAGCATCTGGGTTTCTCAGTCCAGCAGGGTCTAGCAGGGCTGCTCACTGGCTTGCCTGGGGCGAGGTCCTGTCCTGTAGTAGAATGCTCAGCCTGTCTTGACTTCACTCTGGAGGAGTTCAGCTATAGCTCCTGCGCTTCCTCTCTTCTTTCCCCTCCTCCCCCATTTCCCCCAAGTTCTCTAGACCGGCCTCCACCTCCCAGAACCTCTGCCCAAGAGTGTGGGTTTAGAGAGGCAGCCAGCGTTCCCATTTCAGCTGCAGGATGGTCGAGGATTGGAATGTTGGGGGAGTCACAGATGGCAGTCAGGCAGTGGCTTATTTTTAACCCTTAACACACCAGGCCATAGCAGATGACCACATGCAGAGAAGCCAAGCAGGGGATGAGAAGGGATCAGGACTGTTGGAATGGGGTGGGCAAAGACTAGATGATCAGGGAGCTTGGGGGGATTGGGGTTGGGGCTCTCCTTGCCCTTTGTGCTGCCCAGGTGGCCTGGTCTGGGCACAGCCCTAGGTCGGAAATGGTATGAAGCCGGGGCTGGGAGATGAGATCCTTTTTCCTGTCCTTAGTTCTTGGTCTAAAGAGCTTCAAGTTTTGGATTGAGACATTCAGATATTGAGGGAAGCAGAGACAGTATAGCAGCCACCCAGGCCCCTGCTGGGACCCAGACCGTGGTGGCTAGGGCATGGGAGATGGAGGAAAGGGTGCAGCTCTGGGCACCTTACTAACAGTGGCCTTCCCTACATCATATAAATGATTGGCAATCCTTTCTGGCATGCCAAATAAATAACGAGGTTCGGGGACGGGGGTGTTACCTCCCTCCACGAGGATGGAGTGTGCTCACCGAAACCCATCCTCCTCATCCAAGACCAGTATTTGCCAGTGCCCGGAGAGGGTTTCAGGTGACCGTTCAGAATTTCATATCATCCCCCCATTACCTTTGGTTTTGAGACCCCAGGAACAGATGAGGGGAAGGACAGTACCTCCCACGTAGCCCAAGTCCTCACAACATGACCTTGCCCCCCTACCGACCTCCATTTCCCTCAACCCCAAAGGACTCAGCAGTAGCCATTCTCTAACGAGCTAGAGGAGTGGATCCTGGGGGGAGGGAGGGCGGGTCTACTCAGAACTCAATCTTGCAGGCTGGAAAGGACTCGTCCTGCATCACCACGGTGCTGCTGCTAGCCAGGACCAGGACGTTCAGCTGCTGCTGTTGCTCATGCGTCTGCTGGTACCACTCACGAGTCACCTCTGTGTCATGAGTGGGGATCAGAGTCACCTAAGAGGAAGAAGAAAACATGCCCGAGGTGAGAATGTGAAGGAAGGAAATTGAAGGGGAAGGACTGCCGGATGGTCTCATAGATGAGCCTGCTGCCATGGGAAGGACCTTGTCCTTTGGTGAATAGGGCTGTCCTCCTGTCGCCTCTGACAGAGCTTTGACCAGAATCCTGCCTTTGTGTCTCTTGCTACTCACCTGAAGGTTCTCCCCCCACTGGGCCTTGCCTTCCAGCAGGGCATCCAGCACAGCCCGGCTTGGCTCGCCATTGGCAGGGTCGTTCCCACTGACCACATAGTAGGATGCACGCACTCGGCGGAAGAAGTCCAGATCAGCAGTCTTACCACTGCAGTGATTTGGAATATAGGCAAGATCCACGTACACAGGAGGGCCAGAGCCACCCTTGGAGCCCAAGGCTGCTGTAGAGACAAGCAGAATGCATTGTTTAAAAAAAAAAGAGCCCAGTGGTGCTGATGCACACCTTTAGTCCCAGCACTCGGAGGCAGAGGCAGGCAGGCGGATCTCAGTGTGTCTCAGTATGTCCAAGGCCAGCCTGGTCTACAAAGTGAGTTCCAGGACAGCCAGGACTACACAGAGAAACCCTGTCTCGAAAAAACAAAGAATATTTGGTCACCTCCCCACTTTCTTGAACAGCTAGAGCCTTTAGCTAGCCCATACCTGCTCCAACCCACCGTATTCCCATTCCCACTTTCCTGAAATACTCACTGGATCCTGCCTTGAGTCCATTGACTAAGCCTTTGGACATGGGACTATGTCCATCCTTTTCTTCCGCTGTGACCTGGCTTGAAGTGCTGCGTGGTCGGGGCAGGGCCCGAGATGTTCGGTCTACAGGCCCTTTACCAGGGGTAGGTGACCGTTTTCCCCGAATATCCAGACGCCGTGCAGGAGATGCGGGCTTGGCCCGGCTGGGGGCCCTCCGCCCCAATCGCCCCTGCACCTTCTCCTTTTCACGTAGTCTCTCAACTCTCCCGGACTCTGAGCTGAGCCCCTCGGGGTCAGCCATGCAAACATCTGGTCGGGGAGGGGAGGGGCGGGGGTCTGGCTGGGGAACTGGCGGTGGGTCGTGGCCAGGCCTGGGGTGGTGAGTTCCACTAACTCCCCCAGCTTTGTCCACAGGCAAGAAGTCCCCATCTTCATCCGAGTCGAGGGCTGCCTCAGCTGTGATGGACGGACACTCCTCAGTTTCTGGTGGGACATCAGAATCTGACTGTGAGGAGCCCGAGTCACTGGCTGATGTGGGGGGTGTCTCATCAGCCATAGGGCACGGGCCCCCTGTGGACCCTGGCCTCCCTGCCCGGCGCCGCCCGCCTTTCCCTACCAGCCGGGCTTCTTCTGTTGAAAGGTCACTGTCATCTGTGGATGGGGGCAGGGGTGGGTTCAGGAAGGAGGGAGAAAGCTCCCCGCAGTGGGGGCGGGGCTCTGTAGCACATCCCTGAGGTCCAGCCTCCACTTCAGGAGAAAGACTGCAGGGCGGGCCCCCGGAGCTCTTCCCAGGACGCAGCAGCGGCTCGGAAGAGAGAAGTGTGTCCGGCCGCGAGCTCCTCTCGGCTCCCTCGGGCCAGGACCCTCGTTCCCAAGCAGAGCAGGCCTCAGCAGCCTCTTCTTTTTCTGCCTTGGCTGTGGCGAACCCTGGGAGACTGGGCCTGTTTTCTGCTAGGCCGTTGGCTGCATGATCTCCAGAGGGGCTCTGGAAGGGGCTTGGCTTCTTGGTGAGTTCCCCTGAGCACTCCAGGCGGCAGGGCAGCGTACCATCATCCATGTCTCCAGGCAGGCTTGGAGCTGGAGCTGGAGCCAAGTCCAATGAGGAGGATAAAGGTGCTGGGCTCAGGGGAGCGAGGTCCCAGAGGCTGTGGGCAGCTGGCTCCGTTCCTGGGCCCAGTTCACCAGCGCCCTGTTCAACGGCCCCTAAGCCAGGAGGAAAGCGTTCAGCCACACTTGAAATGACAGGTGTGGTGGCCTCAGAAGAGGACCCTTCCGACAGGGCTGGTGAGGCAGGTCGCGGCAGATTGGAGAGGAGCGGGGCCCCTGGGGAGCTGGGTGATGGGAGCTGGGGTAGTGAGGAATCCAGGCTGGGTGCCTTGGTCACTTCCAGGTACTCGTCATGTCGGGTTCGGGTCGGAGTTCCTGGAACCAGGGCTAGTGCTCGGTCCCCAGAGAAGGCAAGGGAGCCACAGGGTGCAGAACGGGGTTCAGCTGGAGAGGGCAGCTGAGGGGGAGCGGGTTGCAAGGAGGAGAAGCCGAAGGCTGAAGCAGGGAAGTCCAGACTTGGCCGGGTAGGTCCTAGGTGTGAGTCTGAGGAAGGGCTGGTATGTGCCTCAGTTTCAGGCCACATTGAGGGGTGGCCCACAGGCATGGGGTGACGGGGGCTTGGGGACTGGGCCTCTTTCTCCGGCTGTTCCCGAGCCCCCTTCTCCAGGTCTGAGTCACTGGTGTCATCCCAGTGACCTCGGCACGGTTCTCTTGGGGATGGGGTCCTCCTGTTTGGGCTACAGCTCACTGTGCTTCCATTGGGAGGGGGGCTTGGGTCTTTGCTCAGGGAGACCGGGGCACGGGGCGGCACCGCCGGCGGGCTGAGGCTGGGCTCCACGTTGGGCCCTGGCTCGGGTTCTTGCCTGGGAGGTCCCGTGGGCCCGGCCAGAGCTGCATAGCTGAAGGCTGAAGTGTCAGATTGGAGGCTTTTGGGCGAGACAGGAGAGGAAGACTCCTTCTCTGCAGATGTATTCCGGCCAGCAGCCTCCTCCTTGCTTGAGAGGCTTGGGAGCCAGTCCCCAGATGCCCCCAATGGGGGCTCGCGAGTGGGGCAAGCAGGGCCCAGCCCGGTAAGCATCATCTGCTCATAGATGTCTGCATACTGAAAGCTTCTCTCGTCAGGATAGGGTGTGGGCTCCCTCTGCTCTGGTTCCGTCTGTTCGGTATCTCTGGCCGTGGGGCCCTCACCAGCCTCTGGGGCCTTCGAACTGTAGGGGCTGCAGTCGGGAGCCCCTGTTCCGCCCTCTCCTTCCCGTCCCCCTTCAGCTTTCCGATAGTCCTTCCCCAGCGGGGAGTACGGCCCGCCTTCCAACTCAGCTGCCCCCTCTTGCACTGCGGCCACCACACTGTCATACTCTGCCATGCCCCAGGAGAAGGGCGCAGGAGCATGTGGTTCTGGGGCAGGTGTCGGGGGAGCTGGAGCTGGAGAGAGGGGTGCAGGAGGCAGGGGTCTATCCTTAGGTACCCATGGTGGGATCTCAGCTAGCCATGAAGGGGTGGTAGGTTCATTCCTTGTGGGTGGTACTGGCTTAGTGTCTGGGACAGGGCTTTCTTGTCCTGGGGCTGGAGGGACCCTCTGTCCGGTCATCTCAGGTGGGGAGGCTGGAGGAGAGATGATCTCAAAGGGAGAGCGAGTCAGCTTGTCATCTTCCTCTGGCGGCAGGCCAACTGGCGACTCTGCAAGCCAGCGCTCCACCTCCAGGCCCTTCTGTGGCAGGGGATCTTGGAAATCCTTGAAATCTGAGGCCCAGGGACTCCGGGGAGTGTGCTGCAGAGAGGTCACCTCTTGTTCATCTGCCCCCTCATCGAGAAAAGTACTTTCACGTTCCTCACAGTACCGTGAACGGGCTCCTTGGCCATCTAGCTCATGGGGGAACCAGACCTTCCTCTCCCCGCTTAGCTCCCTCCAGTATGCATCCTGCTGCAGGGCCATGTCCCTGTCCCTCCAATACCTAACTTCTTGCTCGGGAGACTTGCCTTCCCAGGCTGGAACAGGCTCTTTCTGTTCTCCGACTGGCTCTCCTCGGGTTGGGGATGTGTCTCGCCATCCCTGGACCACATCCTGCTCCTTCCAGTATTTTTCTTCCTGCTCTCGGGCCTTGCCCTCCTGTACGGGGCTCTCGTCCAGCCCCAGTGTCCTGGTCTTCTCCAGAGCATCTTCATCCTTCTGTTCCACAGCCGTGGCCTTTTCTGGAGCCTTTTGGTCAAGGATTGTCTCTTTGGGTGTTGTGGTTTTATCTTCCAGGCAAGAGCCCCTTTGTCCCTGAGCTTTATCCTCTTCTTTTAGGGTCCCGTCTTTCTGTTCAGCAGCCCTCATGTCTTGGTCCAGGGTACCACCCTTCTTTCCTGGGGCCCAGTCTCTTAGTTCTGAGGCCAGGACTGTCTCTCCTGAGGCCTCTTCCTTCTCTTCATTAGCTTTGCTTTTCTGTTCAGGGGTTCTGTCTGTCTGTGTTGGTTCAGGGGTACTGCCCTCTGGAGCCCTGTCTTTCTGTCCTAAGGGTCTATCTTTCTCTTCTGGGGTCTTGTCTTTTTGTTTTGAATCTCTGTGCTCCTGTTCTCTGTCCTCTGGTTCCGTGGCCTGGGTCTGTGGCAGGGCTGTGCCCTTTTGTTCTGAGGCCTTGTCCTTCTCTGCTGGGGCCTGGTCCTTCTGTTCTAAGTCTTTGTCTTTGGGTTCTAGAGCCTTGGTCAGCCCTACGGCTGCATCCTTTTGGTCCGAGTCTCTGCCCTTCTGTTCTGAAGTCTTACCCAGCTGTCCTCCAGGCTGGTCCTTCTCATCCAGAGCCTTGTCTGTCAGAAGCATGACCGAGTCCTGCTGGACAACGGCAGCCTTCTCCTGCAGAACTCTGTCCTTCTGGTGTAGGATTTCACCCTTCTGCTTGAGTTCCTCTTCCTTCTGCGCAGAAGTTCTGTCTTTTAACCCTGGAGCTTTACCTTCCCACTCCATGGCAAGGTCCTCCATGGCGGGGCTTGACAAAGACTCGGGACTCTTGGTGAGGGAGCTGTCAGATGTCCTAAGGGCATCTGTTGGATGTTCACCAGAGCCTGTGACCTCCCCGGGTGAGTGTTTCCTGTCGCCTAACAGTGCAGAGTGAGAGAAAGGACTTCCAGGTAATTTCCCAGCAGGGCTCTCATCTGTGACATCCGCCTCTCCAGCAGTCTCATCTGTGAGAGGCGACACTGTGCCTACGCGGGACTCTGGAACTGACCCAGGAGCTGGGTGGCGAGAGGTGTCTTCAGCCTTCACCAGAGGCCCCTTTTCCTCCCTTCCTAGGCTTAGTTCTCCAAACTGGAGGGTACCAAGGCCTTCTGGAGAGAGCTGCTTAGACGAGATATCCAGAGAAGTCTCCTTGCTAGGACTCTCTTCTGAGAAAGACAGTGACTGAGTGTCCTCTGGAGATACCATTGGCCAAAGGTCTTTGTGCAGATGCTGCTCTTTCGGGCTGCGGGGAGACCTGGGGGTGGCCTCTTGTTTGGCAGTGTCTGGGGAGACCACACTGAGGACAGACAGGGACTCTGCATCTTCAGGGGAAAGGCTTTGATCGGTAGACCGAAGTGCCTCATCTCCCCGAGGCTCACGGTGTTCTTCAAGCGGTGCGCTCGCCTCTCTAGGAAGGGCTTCTTCTGCTCCTGGTGTGGAACCTGCCTCTCGAGTCTCAAACACTATTGCTTTGTCTTGCTCGGGCAACAGCTGAATGGTGCAGCCAGTCTGACCCCCGACAAGGTCAACAGGGGCATCCTGGGCTTGGGGACTCCTGGGAAGAGATGCTCTCCCCTCTTCTAGTACGCCCTCTTCAGGCCCTGGCTTGACCGTCTGCTCTTCGGCGTCCTCCTTGCCCACCCCTGGAGTATGCTTTGTGTCTCCCCAGGAGTCTTCTTGAAAGTCTTGAGGCTCAGACTTCTCTTCCACCGGGGACTGATGGAAGGGTGTGTGGGTAGCGCTGGGGGGGCCAGACGGCGGAGGAGACGCCATCTTGACTGTGCTGTCGTCCGGGCTGAGGCACCTTTCCTCCGCTTCGCCGAGGGCTGGTTCCCCTGGATGGAGGGCATGTCCAGGGGCTCCAAACACGGCAGCATACTGACTGGGAAGTTTCTCAGACGTTGTTACTCTTGACTTCTCTTCCTTTTCCACAGCTTTCTCCCCGGGCAGGCCTCTCCCCACAGCTTTCTCCCCTTTCTTCTCCGACTCCCCGGTCACAGAGATCTCCTCACAGGGTGGGGACTTGAAGCCCTTATCTTCTTCCAGTGAAGACGTGGGTGAGATGGTTCCAGCTGATGGCACGTAGTCCAAGCCCTGAGTGGCTTCAGTGCGGGAGGAGGGGATACTTGTGACTGTGTCGAGCAACAGAGAGCTCTTGCCTGTCTCCTCTGTCTGGGGAGCTGTGAGTGAAGCCACAGATTGGTCCTCAGCCACCGACGTGGCAAAGGAAGAGAGTTTGTCACACTCGGTGATTGATGTAGCTGAAGACACATGTTCCTCTTCGGCCAAAGGGGCAGCCACCATATTGGGAGGGTAGGTGAGTTCAGGTTCAGGTGCCCCATAAGTTTTGCTTGGGGTGGCAGGATCAAGGCTATCTGCGGGCTGGCTGGCTTCAAAGGGGCCAGGACCTTCAGGCCCAGAGAGCTCATAGGTACTTGTAGGAAATCTGGGTTGGGCTGCGCGTTCCTCTGGCTCATCATGGATCTCCTCATCTGAGATAGTCTGTTCTGTCTCTGAGTAGCCAGGGATTGTCTCGTCCTGAATGTAAGAGACGTGCTCAGTGGCCCCTGCAGGCGTGGCCAAGCTGCTGAGGAATGATGAGGTCTCCTTCTCAGGCGCCTTGCCCTGAAATCCCAGTTCCCGGCCCCCAGGAGCCTCTCTGCTCTTTGGGATTACCTTTAGAGCTTCCTGCATATGTTTTTGATAAAAACTCTCAGCTTTCGTCTCTTCCTCATCCTCATCTGAAGGGTGACCCTCCTCCATTTCTTCTAACTCAGCCTTTTCTATCACATCCTCCTTCACCTCGGGTTCACTTTCCTCCCTGGCCTCAGCGCTCTCCGGGACCTTCTCAGATTCCCTCTGCTGCTTTTCCTCCCAGGGTTCTTTCTCTGTCTCAGCTCCCGAGTCTGGGCCCCTGTTCTTGGTCCCTTTGTCCTCAAGAAAGTCTGGGACAACCTCCTTCTCCTTTATCACGTGTTCTTCTTGATCCCGCCCTGGGACAGAGGGATGTCTTTCCTGGATGGCTGGGCTTGGGTGTCCCTGCTCTGTAGCATCTCCAGGAAGTGGTTTCTCACCTAGTCCTGCCTCCCTTTGTTCAGCCAGCAAAGCTCTCTCCTCACACTTCAGCTCCTCAAAGTCCTGTGTAAGGTCCTCTGGTGAGGACAAGGCCAGCTCTCTGTGCCCACTGCCAGTTGGGAGTGCTGGGGGCCCCCTCTGGGCGGGGGGTGTCCGGGGCTCAGAAGAGAGCTCTTTCTCCCCGCGGGCAGCTCGGCCTTTGTCCGTCTTGACTCTCCCAGGGGCCTTGGCTTTATAGAGGGTCTTGCGGACCTCGGGGGTGAAAGGCTTCAGGTCTGGTTTGGAGAATTTCTTTACTTCCGGTTTGGTGTCTTTCCTCTTCTCGTCCTTCTTGGCGTCCTTTTTCTCTTCCTTCCTCCCTTCCTCCTTCTTGAGTTCCTTCCTTTCCTTCTTGATCTCCTTCTTCTCCTTGTCCTTTTTCTCCTCCAGCTTTGATATCTTTTCTCTCAGGTGCTTCTTCCCCACTTTGTCTTTGATCAGCTTCCGCTTCTCGGCCTTCAGTGCTTCGCTGGACTCTGTCCTCACCCTCTCGGGCTTGGAGGGCTTTTCTGGGGGCTTCTCCGACGCGTCTTTTGCTTTCTTTTCTGTCTTGGCTAACTCCTTGGCCAGCTCTGAGCGGGCCTCCTTGGCTCCCTCTTCCAACACTTCCTCGCGTTTGGCCAGCTTGCTCACCGCCGTCTTGGGAGCAGCTCTGAGGCTCTCCTTGCTGTCGGCCCGATGTTTGATTTTGCTGGGTTTCAAGTTGGCAGGCACAGCCCCAGCAGCCAGGTCCTTCTGTGTGGCCACGGGGTAGCGCAGGAAGTCCAGGTGCCGAAGCTTTTCCAAGCCCTCCAAGATCTTGTTCTGGGGAGCATTTCCTGGGAAAAGCACGCGCACAATCTTCTCAGTAGGGTTGGCTGGGAGCCAGACCACCAGAGCGGTGATGGAGGTCAGGTAGGGGACAGAGATCTCTGCCTCCTTCCCATTGGCCAGCACAATACCTGTCTTGGCTTTACTATTACCCGCCCACTTCTGCATGAGGAACTGCATCTCCTTACTGTCCTTGACAGGGTTGAGGACGTACATGTCCAGCCGACCCACACCCATTTTGTGGAAGAGGGTCAGCGGCTCAATGGTGTTGCTGACTACACGATACAGAGGCTCGGCTTGGATGCCTAGGCGGTTTAGGTGCTGGAGAGTGAGACAGGCCTCCTCGATGCTGCGCTTGGCCTTCCGGGAGGCGTCCGGCAGCCGAAGCTTATCGGGCACATTGAAGAACACCACTCCAAGCTCAGGCGAGATGAGGTTCTTCACCCAGTCACTGTAGCTGCTGGAGCCCTGGGACTGCTCCTCCTCCAGCTCTGCCACTTTGCGCTGCAGGAGCCCGTTGATGCCCGGCAGATTGTCAGCCCCGATGTGGGTGAGCAGCACGGAGTCGATGCGGTCCAGATGCCGCACCAGCTTCCAGAAGCAGGACTTGCGATCGGAACCACCATCCACCAGGATGTTAAAACCATTGACAGCAAAGAGGGCAGAGTCCCCACGGCCACCAGGAAAGATGTAACAGCAAGGCTTGGAGAGCTTGAGGAAGCCTCCTGAGGTTGGGGGTTCAAGCAGGTCAAAAGGGGAGGGCACATCCACCGTCTCAGAGACATACTCGGAGAACTCAGCCACACCATCCATGGTGGGTAACACAGGCTCAGGATTTAGCTGGAGGTGCAAGGTCTCTTGGGAACTGGACAGACCCAGGTGGCTCCAATCACCCTCCCCTAAGCAGGAAACGGTGAGGAAAGCCTGGATCCCGGGGTCTCTATTGCTGAGCAATTGGGCAATCTAGAGGAGCGGAGACAGAAGCCGATCAGGTCATCGGGGTTGTCTTTGTCTGACTCAGATTCAGCCCCCTAATCTTGCCTGTTTCTGAGGTAAATGCCTGACAGGGATTCCTGTCAGGGTTCCTGATGGTCAAATAATAATCCTTGTCTTTCTCACCACAATTTAAATCCTGCCCCTTGTCCCCTTCTCAGACACTCAGTAGGAAGCTTACCTCAGGACTGTGAAGGACCCGGGCAAAGTTTTGGTAGGAGTAGGTGCCACTCTGGAGGATAAGGTCTCCCTCAGGCTCTAGAGTTTGCCCACTCAAGATTAGGAGTTTGTGAGCTGATGGATTACTAAGAAGATGGTGAACCTGAAATGGGAGGACAGATTGGTCACAGATTTGGGAGACCCAGGGGAAGGCACTGAAAACCCCGGTCCCCACTTTAGTAATATATGGACATGTTTCTCACTGGGATGCCCCGGAGTGGGGCTGAGGATTATGTCAGCTGGGAGAGCAGACGAGACTGTAGTGACCTTGCAAAGGATAGGTTGTAGCAAGGCATCAGCCCTGCCCTTACCTCTGAGCTGATGCTGTCTGCACTGGGGTTGACTAGGATGATGGTCTCTAGGATCTCACTCTGGTGGCAGAGGGTCCTCTGGCCTGAGGGAGAGACGCAGGCATTTGTATTGAGATTAGTAGGCACTAACTTAAAATGAGAAGTACTGTAAGGGGCAGGAGAGGAAAAAACAAATGATCAGAAAACGGAGTATAGGGGAAACTGGGTCCTGGTTAGCCTTAAACCCAGCCATCCAGGCTACCACTAAGTAAGGTCCAGGAACTGCCTCCTCTAGCCCCTCCTTTCAGGATTTCTCCCTCCCCTCCCCCACACTAGCTGACTTCTCCCTTTCCTCCGTCTGCCACACCCTCTGCTGCCCAGGCCCTGCCCCTTTGCCCAGACTGCCCTGTTGACAAGAAGCTTTTGTCCCTCTGGAGCACTAAGTTCCTGGTGCTGCCTGGGGAATGGGGGGGGGGGCAGGCGGGGGCGGGGGTTCAGCTGGAGGGAGGGCTCCTGGGATGACAGTCTTTACTGAGCTTTCTCTGCCTTTGCCCTTGGCCGGTAGAGGAGACAGTAGCTTCCATCTCTAGAGATTTCCCCATCCTTTCCACACCCACTGCCCCGTCCAAGGACAGAAGTCCTGTTCCAGAAGATTTGGGAGACATGTGTCAACTTGGTTCTTGGAGCTTTATAATTCAAGGATAGAGAGTTGTAACTTGCAATTCTGTTTTCTGACTGCCAAACCCAAGTGTTTCACACTCCCTCTCCTGTCTCACCTTCACGTGCCCAGGCTGCAGAGTCGCCTAGCACACTGCCCGTCCCACTTATCCCTCATGAACATTTCTTGTCTCCTCCGGTGGATGTTGGAAGGAAGTGGTTGGGTTGGTTCAAAGACAAGAAACAGGGCCAGTGGTGTTTTCTGCCAAGCCTGACAGCCGAGTTTGATCCCCAGGACTGAGGTGGGGAGAGAACCAACCACCTCCTGCAAGCTGTCCTTTGACGTGCACGCGCCCCAAAAATAAAAACAACAGCAAGCTGGGCATGGTGGTGAACACCTTTAATCGGAAGGCAAAGGTGGGTGGATTTCTGTGAATTCAAGGCTAGCTAAGTTCATCCAGGACATCCAGAGCTACATAGAGAATTCTGTTCCAAAACACCAAACCATTCCAGCACTGGGGAGGCAGAGGCAGGCGGATCTTTGTGAGTTTGAGGCCAGCCTGGTCTACAGAGTGAGATCCAGGAAAGGCGCAAAGCTACACAGAGAAACCCTGTCTCGGGGAAGGAAAAAAAAAAAAAACAACAAAAAACACCACTACTACCACCAACAACAATAACAACAAAGAAGTCGAGAGTCAATGCTCAAGATGGGGATGGAGAACGATGATGTCCCCAGATCCTCTCCCCAGTACTGTTCCTCCAGCCTCCCACAAAACACCAAGCAGGGAAAGTAAAGGGAGTGCTGGGTGAAACAGATTGCAGAAGGATGCAACCTCGCAGGCTCACCTAAGGGCCTCCTCCACCTCATCCCACTTGCAGCCACCATAGGGTTAACCTTAGAGACTGAGCATCAAACAGCAGGAGGATACTGGGGGGCTGTAAATGCAGCTGTGGGAAGACCAAGGGTGCTGGAGACTCAAAGCCTGTACCAGGCACCTTGGGTCCAAGAGGAGTTCAAGGGTCCTCTTCTATGAACTTGGGGATCGAGGGATACATTAAGGTCACTTCCGAGGATGAGCACCACCTCAGAGGCAGGCAGGGGCAGGACTTAAGCGGCTAGGGATGTCAACATCATTTGCCAGTCTTAAGTAGTTCAGATTTAGGAAAGCCAGGACTCCCCCAACACAAACAAGGTCACACTTTCAATTTAGGTGGAACAGAAAGAGATTTCCTCTCCAGCGACGATCTCCACTCCAGCAGCTTCATGGTCCCCAGTGTATCCTCACGAGACCTCTGATCCCACTTCCTGTCCTGACACAAGACCCCAGCCCTGGCCCCGGGAGCAAGTCCATTATGTCCCCAATCCCTCCTCAGGCCGAGGGGACAGCCTCGTTTCTATTTCTGCTCCCCAGCTCTTCCGATGAAGGGAACTGCCTTGTTTTTCCTTTATCTTCGCAGAGGGCTCTCTTAAGAGGCTGGGGGCACTTCCCGTGACCAGTGCTAGGGTCGGGGGTGGGCTTCGGGTGTGAAGCTGAGTGGGCAGGAGGGCAGGTGTCTCCGCGGCGAGGCGGAAGGGGGTTGCTCCGGCAGGCAGCTGCAGTTTTGCCGCAGTGTGTGAGTGTGTGTGAGTGTGCGCGCTGAGCTCAGCCTCCAGCTCCGCCCCCACCCCCCACCCCAGCATGACAAAGTCATTTTCTTGGCTGCCTCTGCATGGGGGTGGGGGGTGGGGATGGGGGTGCACACAGAGAGGGAGAAGGAACTGGCTTCTCGGTCGAAGAGCCCCCATCTTGGGAAGAAAAGCACAGATGAGGTGAGGGTGGGGCCGAGACGGGGAACCCGTGGGGTTGACAGGACCCGGAATGCAGGGCAGCTGCAGGAGAGAGAGCCAGTGCTCTCCAGCTCCTGAGCGGGCCTCGGAGAGGCCACAAAGGGGGGCTTAGAGCCCTAAGCTCAAGCTGGCCACAGGGAATAGGGTGAGGGGAGGCAAAAACAAACCCGTTAGCCTGTGAGCAGGCACATGCCACGTCTTAGTGACCCATTCCTCCTTTCTCTCCCAGAGCGCTACCCACCTTCCCTTACTTGGCAAAAACTCATCCTGCTTGCCCTACTCATCCCAGAATAGGAGCGGCTGACCAGTGTAGTAGCTGATAACCCAAGGACCCTCCCAGAAGATACATTCCATAACAGCCCCCTTCCTCTCAGAGTCTTCTGTGTCTCCTCAAAGACATAGCCCCCAAATGCCTTCTATGCCCTGGCTGCCAGGCAAAGCCTGTGGCACCACCCTCTGTTACTGCCTCTCAGCTGATGGTCCCCACCCCCACCTAGTACAGAGGTGGACTGTCACAGCCCCTGTTGGAGCCACTGGCTCTGGATCCAGGCTGAATCCCCGTCAGTAATGTTCACCTCTTCTCTCCGTCTCAGGCAGGCAGCCTTCCCACCAGGCTAGCCTAGGTCCAGATGCACAGATTTACAAGGTATCAGCTGCTCCCCATCCCCAGTCCCGAGGACAGCACCCCCATCCCTCTGCCATGATTTGCCTTCCTGTTAGGCTCTTACCCTGGGATGTAGGAGGGAGCCCCTCATGGAGGCATCGGCGCGGCTGGCTCCGGCCTTAGCCGGGTGGCTTCAGGGAAGAGTCTGCAGCACTAGGGGTGGGAGTGAGGGGGGGCTGCTTGCCGGGGAGGGCGGTGCCAGGGCGGGGAAGAGGGGCTGGTCTGTGACGAGGTACTGGAGACTTAACTGTTTCTTGGCCTGCACAATGTCAGCATCCTGGTGCTTCTGCTTGGCTACGGGGAAGGGGAGGAATCTAAGGGGTTGCCTAGCAGTTCAGAGGGCCAGACCCATCTCTCCTGCAGCTCTGAGGACCTTCTCCCCAAATCCTGTTTAGTTAATAAATACCCTCTCAGCATCAACCAAAGGACCAAAGCCTCATGCACTGGGGCACCGAGCCAGCTATAGGAGGCAAGGGTAGCAGGGACCCTCCCCCTTCCTCTTAGAAACCATCTGCTGCCTCTCCCCTCAGATGGACCCAGAGAGTGACCTTCAGTCACTGCAAGAACAGGAGACAGAGGCTGGGGGGCCGTGAATGGAGGGGAGCGGTGTGGTGGTGGTGAGTGATGTGGTGAGCTGGACCCTGTCCTGACCACATCAATAGAAAACTGGGGAGGACAAAAATGCGTCTCATTTTAGATTGGAGGATAGTGTGAAATTCTGGAGCAGACATAGTCCCCAATCCACTGGGGTGGGGCACAGGGACCCTGGGAGCTGCACGCAGGCCCGTGCTAATGCAGCATGGCTGCACCCACACAAGCAGCAGCTTCCCTGTCCTGGCTGTCAGGAGGCAGTCTCTGAAGGGTAAGGGAGGCTTCTGCCTTTCAGGGAAGGACCTAGGATCATCGCCCGGAGTCCGGGCTCAGGCAGAGCTTTCTTGCTATAGACCAGTCTAATATAAACTACTCTTTCAGTTAGAAATGATCTGTAGGGTGTTTGGGTCTGGACTCCTCCTTGTCGCTTTGCTCTGTCTGTCTGTCTTGATCTTGAACCTTCTTATGTTGACCTTGTGCCCTTATCTCAACCTCTGCCTCGGACTCAGCTAAGTGCTCCAGGATTCGAAGGGAAGATCCGGAGAGCTGGAGCCAACACTCATTTTGCCCTGTGATGTTCATACTCTTACATCCCTGGCCTCTCCTCATTAACCCTCCCTGGGTGTGGTCATCTCCTTCCTCCCACTCACTGGCCAGCCCCAGCCCCACCCTTGCTCCAGGCTGCCAAGGACTGCTTTTGAAGGTCAGAGAAGCCAAAATAGTCTCTGCTCTCAGCAACCCCCAACCCCCTTAAGCTACAGCCAGAGGAGAGGAGTAGCTGAGTCACCAGTACTCTGGGGAACAGGGGGAACAGAAGGAGAAGAACCCTTGCTCAGATCCGGGATGCAAAGCAGCAACATGGCCAGATCCCCATTTGGATAGGAGAGGCCATCTGTATAGATACACACTGTGTAAACCAGGCTCAGTCCTGAGCATCATGGAGTAGTACCCATCCCTTCCGCAACTTCAATGCTCTCATTTCATCCTGCCTCCACCTCCTGTCTCCTCTCTGCTTTTGAGGGCTCACTCAGTGTTGGGGGGCACTTTAGTAGACATTGGGCTTGAGAACAAATTTCCCAACTGAAAACAGAATCCACCCTTGCTCTAAGCCACACCCCCGACACCCCATCTTGTACCCGGTCACAGTTGGTTCTCCTTCTCTCCCCATCTCTACGCAGCCGCTTGTGAGTGACCCCTTGACCCTTAATTCGACTCTCCTGCAGTGAAATGGTGTGAAAGAGGCTTGAGCAGCCCTCAGTTTCACACCTGATGCCACTTTCTGAAGCACACCACTAGACAAGTCAGTTAGTCTCAGGGTTTGCTTTCTGGACTAGCAAATGGGTATATTAGCTCCATCCTTCAGCCACGCTGTGAGGACTGACTTCATCTGAAAGAGTTCTCTTCCTCCCTAGAATCCTAACTTTGCGATGCACAAACATGACTGAACATTTCTCTCTTTGTGGAAGATTTCAGGATGAGTACCCTAAACCAGAATCCCAGACTAGACTAGTACTGGGGTAAACTCAGTAAACTGGGATAAATCTCAGGCAAACCCCCAACTGGAGATGCTTACAGAATGAGGCTTGACTTCTACTCTTTTCTCTCTGCCTTCCCACTTCAGATAACAGTGTAAACCTCTAAATCAGGATCCTCTGAGCACATGAATAGAAAGAGTCAGACAGAGGACTCAGGGGTTCTCAGCTTTCCACTCTCCACCCCTTGTACCTCTTTACAGCTCCAGAGCTGGGGTCTCAGGTAGCCCAGACTGGTCATGGACTTGCTATGTAGTCAAGGATGATCCTTTGCCTCTACCTCCCCAATGTTGGGATTATAGGACTGCACCACCACACCAGGCTAGCCCGTGCTTCTTCAAGTCTTAGAATATCAATCCTCCCTTTTTTAATTTTATTTTTATTTATTTATTTTGTTTTTAGAGACAGGGTTTCTCTGTGTAGTTTTGGTGCCTGTCCTGGATCTTGCTCTGTAGACCAGGCTGGCCTCGAACTCACAGAGATCCACCGCCACCCAGCCAACCCTCCCTTTCTTATAGGAGTTCAACAGTAGACATATTGACACTCAGTAGAGATGTGTCAGTGTGTCGGCCCACCATTCCCTATCCCTATTCCCTGTGGGTCTGGGACCTTCTGCCTGTTAGGTGGGCGCTCTGCCACTGAGTTGCACGTTAGGTGATCACTTTACTGCCAAGCTGCCTGTTAGGTGGGCACTCTACTGCTGAGCTGCATGTTAGGTGGGCACTCTACTGCTGAGTTGCATGAGCGGCAGGTTAGGTGGGCACTCTACCACTGAGATGCATGAGCTGCATGTTAGGTGGGCACTCTGCTGCTGAGCTGCATGTTAGGTGTGCACTCTACCGCTGAGATGCATGAGCTGCATGTTAGGTGGGCACTCTACCGCTGAGCTGCATGAGCTGCAGGTTAGGTGGGCACTCTACCGCTGAGATGCATGAGCTGCATGTTAGGTGGGCACTCTACCGCTGAGTTGCATGAGCTGCAGGTTAGGTGGGCACTCTACTGCTGAGTTGCATGAGCTGCCTGTTAGGTGGGCACTCTACCGCTGAGATGCATGAGCTGCATGTTAGGTGTGCACTCTACCGCTGAGATGCATGAGCTGCATGTTAGGTGGGCACTCTGCTGCTGAGCTGCATGTTAGGTGTGCACTCTACCGCTGAGATGCATGAGCTGCATGTTAGGTGGGCACTCTACCGCTGAGCTGCACCCCAGGCCTTAAGCTAAGTTTTCGATTATCCTAGGTTTTTCTAAGTTAAGTGTTAAAAATGCTTAGAAGCTTCAGGGATTTTTAGGGGAAGAATAGAAGCTATAAAGGAAGGCCCCAAATCTCTGCTGAAGAGCACATGGTATGAGAACTACCCTTTAAAGCTTTTTACCAGACTTGACCACTAGAAGGAGCTGGGCCACTGACTATCCCGGGTCTCTTTTTTTCTGTATGTGTGTGGGGGCGGGACTGTAAATGTAGAGAGGGTGAGCCCTAGTGGAAACGGGGCACTCTTCCTGTCACTCAAGATATATTTTGTTCCTTCATTATTTTGGCCTAGAGTGTGAAGAAATGGCGGTCCCCCCAAGGAGCAGGCCAAAAAGGTCAAGCCAGGGGCCTTTAGTGTATCTCCTTGAGCTGCACCCAGCTCCTGGTGACTTTAGCCTCGGCAATCACAAGAGGCTGAAGGAGGAGGCAGTGTCTGTCCGCAGCTGCTCTGGGCAGACGTGTGCAAGGACAGCTGACAGACAAGCCAGCAGGGTGGGGCCATGGCTGCCTGAAGCTCTGCGGGTTGTTATTATTTTTTGCTTTTTCTTTTTTTCCCCCAGGAAATTCTCCACTGTTCTCCAAGGACAGAGGCAACCATGAAAATGTCTAAACCTAAATCAAAATGTATGCTAAAAGTCAGCCTTACTTTTGGGTGGATGGCCCCAAGTCTCTTGAGGACATCATAGCAAAATTCTGAAGCGTTCAGTAGGTGTTTCTATACCGACGCTCGTTTCCAAGAAGTGCCTGAGAAGGCATCTCCCTGCAAACCACTGCCCAAGCATTTCCTTCATCTTAATCTGAAGAATAGCTAAGGATTTTGTCTTAAGTTCCATTCGTTTCTTACATTGCTTAAAGTCTTTATGGCCAAAAGGACAAGGCTAGAGCATTTGGTGTGAATTCCTAATAAAAAACAACCCCAAACATCAGTAATGAGTTTAATCCCCTGCCATCCCTTTATTCAGTCTTGCTTCTAGGAGCTTTGAGTGATATAGTCTCTTTGGTCACTGGGAATAGTGGGGGACATCATGATATGGGTAATTCTCAACAGAAGGGAATCTCAAAAGAGTAAGTGGCTAGTTTGACAGGAAGCCAGTCCATGAGGAAGATTCCAGCCTCACACTTTTTTTTTTTTTTTTTTTGTTTTTTTTTGTTTTTTTCGAGACAGGGTTTCTCTGTGTAGCTTTGCGCCTTTCCTGGAACTCACTTGGTAGCCCAGGCTGACCTCGAACTCACAAAGATCCACCTGGCTCTGCCTCCCGAGTGCTGGGATTAAAGGCGTGCGCTACCACCGCCCGGCTTCACACTTTTTTTAAGTTGCTGCACACATTCTGAGTATAATGGAGCTTTGCTCATGTTAGCCTAGTTTCCTCCAGCTTCTCAGCAGCTCACGAGAAATGATCAGTGAGGGAATGACCAAAGATCCGCCAGACTGGAGACGCAGAAAGAGGTGACTTTCTACTGTACTAGACTGTTGAGAATTATTGACATATGAATTCTGTCACTCGGTGGCAATGACTATGAGCCTAACAGAATTCACATTCTATAAAACTCCATGGAAGCAGGTCTGGTGATGCATGCCTACAGTCCTAGCACTCAGGAGGTAGAGACAGGATCACAGGTTTGATACCACCCTAGACTATATGTCAAGTCAAGGTCAGCTCAGACTACATAGTGAGACCCTGTTTTTTGAAAAAAGAAAGTTGCATGGATTGGTGTGTCAACATTTACAATAATCCAACCACACGTCCAACACCTTTATCAAGGGATGTAGGACGTCATGTACTCAGTAGACATCGGCCATAGAATGATAATTCCTAAAGTCTTATCTCACACTTCTAGACTATTTCTCCTACTCAGCAGAAATGATCCCAGAACCAAGCCTCAAGAAATCCAGAGCCCTTTGCCCCAGCCTTGATCTGATGGTGCTGATCTGCTCAGCCTTAGAGAGCAGCATTCTGCTCGCTCTGCAGAGCTGCTGGCTAAGTGAAGAGGAAACGGAAATGCGTCCTGAAGGGTGGGCTGTGAGAAACACGGGTCTGGGATGTTGAGCGAGGCACTCTGGGGTGTGCATAAGGGGGAACAGGGAGGCTGGGGGAAGCAGAAAGGGGGACATGGAAGAAAAGCCTGGGTTTTTGCCTGAAAGTGACCTGAGCACTTTCTTAGCAGCTCTTGTCATCTGCTGTGTACAAATAATGCTCTTCTTGGAAAAATTATGTTCTGACATCATATCATGTGTTTGAAGAGTGCACTGGGAATGTCTGGATAGCTGTGGAGCCATTAAAAAAAAACAAACCCTCCCACCCTCCCTTCTCCCCTGCTCAAACCTCCCACGAGGCCAGTTCTGCCCTGGATACTGGACCCCTCCTCTTCCAGCCCACACCCGAAGGACTGAGACAAAGGACCCTAGTCCTAACCTTTGACCTCTGAGGAGAAGTGAGCTAGGTGCCGGGTAATGAAGAGTCTCAACTGTTGGTTCAAGTCAAAGGAGGATAAGTCAATGTTCCAGGAGAGAATCCCTGTGAAAGAAAAGAAAAGAGAGGGTTCTAGGCAAAGTCATCTGGTGGGACTGCCGAGAGCGCTGTCAAGCTCCTGGAAGAGGAGCGGCGAGGAAGGTAACACCTCTAAGGAGGGTAGCTAGCACTTCTAGGTATCTCACACCTGCCTTTTCCCCTTTGTGGGAGCCAGAGGGCAAAGAGCAGAGTTTAGACCGAGTTTGGTAATACATGAGCTTGCAGTTTTTGTTTTATTTTGCAAGGCTGTCCAGTTATTGTAGAAGCGACACCCAAGGGTCTATTCCCATGTACTGTTGGTTTTCATAATGATTCCTCCAGCGAGATTAGATTCTCGATTCTCTTCCTATGCCCCCCCTCCCTTACCTCCACCCCTCGGAGGAGGCTCGCTTCCACCCGCAGGTGGCTCCGCAGCACTGCGCCACAGGCAGAGCTGAGGGAGGTGAGCGGAGGAGCCACGAAGGTCACTCTCTCCACTTGGCTGCCAGCATTCAGAGGTTTGTGATGTGTACCCTGCGTTCAGAAAGCTCCCCTAAAGAAGAAACTGTAAGGTAGGGACATGGGCTTTTCAGGGTCTGGCGAGGACTTTCCGACGTCTGGTCGAGGCACTGCGGGAAAGGGGTGTGACCAGAGGGACTCCAGGGTCTGCCCGGAGCTCTTGCTGCTCCGGGAGACTGCGGAACGGCACGGGGTTTTCGGGAAGAACGGGCAAGCGAGATGTTGGCAGCTCGAGAGGACACAGATGCATGGAAGACATGCAGGTGACAGGGGCACAGGTCTCGAGAAGTGCACATAGAAATGGAGGCTACAGAAGTGTGCACTGGGAGATGAATGCAGATGGCGGAAAGGCACGGATGGAGTGCTGCGGGACAGCCAGGACAGCGGCTCACCTTGTTCAAGGTGGGCCCGCACGGCCCTCAGCTGACTTTCTGTTCCGATATCGCCGATCACGATGAGCAAGGAGTATTTCCGCAGATCCCAGCGCGCTGCGGCCACCGCGGCACCGGCCTCGCTCAGAGGCTCCGCGGGGTTCTGAGCCGGCGATGCGCCGGGGCTCCGGAGCCCCAGCTCCCGAGTTGTCTCCATGGCAACGCTGCCAGGCCGCGCAGTCCGGGCCTCGGTCGCCATGGAAACTCCCGCGGAGTGCTAGGCTGGCTGCGTCCGCTGCGGGGAGAGTGCGCGCGGTTCTTAAAGGCCGGCGGCAGGAGCAGCTCATTGGCCATTGCCTGTCTGGGGGCGGAGCCAAAGCGCCGCATGGGCGGGGCCGGGATGCAGTAGCTGTGGCTCTGCGCACCGCTCTGTGATGGAGTGGCAGCTGCAGTCATCCACCTGCAGTTTTCCAGATCCAAGTTTTCCCCTCCGACTTGGGCTAGGGTAGGGGCTCTGCAGGACCCAGCAGAGGGCGGAGTCCACGGCCTCCGCGCCGGAACAGCATCTAGTTAAAATGGGTCTGTGATGAGCACTGTGTAGCAGTTCCGCAGCCTAGCCTGAACCGTGGGGAGCCATCTTGCCCCTGGCTCGGAGTCTCTATAGTGGTCTCTATCTGGGTGTTATCGTTGTCTGGATTTTTTTTTTCTTTTCCCCCTTTGTTACCTGCTAGGGTCTAGGTCGCCAACCTGGGTTTCCCTGTCCTTGCCCCTAGCTCTGGGCGTGGTCAGGCGGGTTGCGCAGTATTGAAGGGGACAGGATGACCTTCCTGCCCTGAGTCCCTAGTGAGTTGTTTTTCCAAGGATAGTGGTTGGCTAGTCTCCATCTCTAGTGAGTGCAGTGAGCTCAGACTGCAGCATGGAGGTTTTCAGCAAAACCCAGGAAAGAACTTCCCAACTACTAGTGATGGCGACACAGCGAATAACCTTAGGAGGCGGTGCGGTTACTGTGCAGAACTGAATTAATATTCTCTCTCTTTCCCTCTCCCTCTCTCCATCTCTCGCTCCCCTCCCCTTGCCACCACCCCGATTCCTCAGTGTCTCCACCACTACAGCATCTCCTATCCTGGTTAATTCTGTTGTATGTATCGGACAGAAGAGCTGTCTCTAGGCTCCAGCAACACTTGCTTTTTCTTCCATTTACCTTGCACTTTGGAGATGGTAGAAGAAAACAGGGCTGGGGAGATGGTTCAGTCGGTGAAGCATTACCCTTGCAAGCATGAGGACCTCAGTTCAGATTCTCAGAACCCTAAAGAGCCAGGCACAGTGGTGTGTGCTTGTAATCCCAGAGATGGTGAGGTGGGAGGGAGAGACCGCTGGGTCCCTGGAAGCTTGCTGGACAGCTAGCCTAGCCTACCGGGTGAAGTTCCAGGCCAATGAGAGACCCTGCCATATTAAACAAAGAAGTAGAGGATGTCTGAGGAACAACACTCCAAGCTGTCCTATCACACTCACATGCACACACATGAAATCCCACTCCCCACAAAGATAGAAAAGAGTGATAATACCTGATACAACAAGGCTGCCACTGAGCCATGCTCTGGTTGTTAAGTATCTCACAGAAAATCCTGGCCCTATCATGAAACATATTATAGCTAACCAGCCAGTCCATACTGTACATATTTTAGACATGGCTGTGAAAATCCTTTTTGTAGCAGAGACAGGAAAACAATACTGTCAGGATATCAGGTGGTAGGGTGCCTCTTCACACACCCCACCCGTTGCAGATCTGAATCTGAAAAAGGGCTTGGAAAAACGTGCAGTCCTTTTCTACTACAATCATAAAGAGTTGCACATGAAGCAGGGAGCCAGAATGGATTGTGGGGAGAGGAAGGGAACAGTTTCCATAGCAACTGTAGAGATGAGGCTTTTAACTAGCAAAGGGTCTCTGTCTAAGGGACAGCAGCAGCTAAGTACAGTCTGCTTCCAGTAAGTCTCCCAGAGATTAGACAGTAGATACAAATAGTACAGGAGGAATCACACATAGATGAGATGGTAGGGGCAGAAATGTAGGACTCTGATTTCAGACCCTGCTAGAATCAAGTCTTAGTAGTTATGGCTGCAAATGCAGCCTGTGATGATGTGTTCTGGATAAGTAAGTAGTCAGCGAGTCCCTTTGCCAAAGGCAGACAATGTCATAGAAAGATTGGCTCCATGTATCTCTTCATCATCCTCTTCTGGGTGATGTTTCCATTACCATCATTATAGCATCAGAAAATGTTTGCAAAGCTGGGTGGAGTGGTGGGGGTGTGTCTGTTGATCCCACCACACAGGAAGACAAGGCAGGAGGATGGTTAGAGTCAAGGCCAGACTGGGCTACATAGTGAGACCCTGTCTCAAACAAGCAAAATTCCATCAGTTTTTCAAGACAGGGTTTCTACGTGTAGTTTTGGTGCCTGTCCTGGATCTTGCTCTGTAGACCAGGCTGGCCTCGAACTCACAGAGATCCACTTGGCTCTGCCTCCTGAGTGCTGGGATTAAAAGCATGCGCCACCACTGCCCAGCCAACAAGAATATATTTTAAATGTTAAATTATACATATAACATTTGCACCAAGTGCTCTGTAAAGAAAGCTGCAGTGTTTTTGCATGTATGCACCAGATTTTTTTCTTTTTGAAATGGTCTTCCTATATAGCCCTGGCTTGAATGAACCCACTATGTAGACTAGGCTGGCCTCAAACTCAGAGATTTACCTGTCTCTGCTTCCTGAGTGCTGGGATTAAAGGTGTGCTCCAAGATGTCTGGGCAGGTTTTTTTCTTTTTTTTCAATTGTGTGTGTGTGTGTGTGTGTGTGTGTGTGTGCGCGTGCGCGCGAGCGCGAGGCCCTCCCCCACAAAAAAAACACCAACAACTAAAAAAAGTGTTATTATAGGTGGTTGTGAGCTGCCTAGTGTGGATGCTGGGAACGAACCCTGGTCCTCTGCAAGAGCAACAATCATTCTTAACCACTGAGTCATCTCTCCAGCCCCTATACCCCAGAATTAATTGCTTAATTACTTAATTATTTATTTATTTATTTTCAAGACAGGTTTTCTCTGTGTAACAGCTCTGGCTGTCCTAGAACTCACTTTGTAGACCAGGCTGACTTCAAACTCACAGAGATCCCCTGTCTCTGCCTCCTGAGTGCTGGGATTAAAGGCATGTGCTGCCCACCACCCAGCTGCCCCAGGATTTAGAATGACAGAAAACATATATGGGAAATACTTAGAAAGCTAAATAAAGAAGAGCAGGGTTTGGTGGCACACATCTGTCATCCCAGCGCTTGGGAGTTAGGAACAGGGAGAGCAGGAGTTCAAGGTCATTCCCAGTTACACAGCAAGCTGAAGGTTACTCTGTGCTGCATAACAGACCCTGTCTCACAAAACAAATAAAGACGAAGTACCTTTTATTTTTTTTATTTTTTTTTTTTTTTGGTTTTTCGAGACAGGGTTTCTCTGTGTAGCTTTGCGCCTCTCCTGGAACTCACTCGGTAGCCCAGGCTGGCCTCGAACTCACAGAGATCCGCCTGGCTCTGCCTCCCGAGTGCTGGGATTAAAGGCGTGCGCCACCACCGCCCGGCACGAAGTACCTTTTAAAACAAGAGGTCTACCTGTTTTGTGTCTTAAGTTTCAAAGCAGAAGTCACATAGAGAAAGTATGTTACTCAAAGGCCCATCTATTGGTGTGTGGTGGTAGAGGCCTTTAATCCTAGCAAAAGCAGGTGGACCTCTGAATTCAAAGCCAGCTTGGACTACATAGTGAGTCCCAGGCCAGGCAGGATTACATAGTGACACTCTGTCTTAAAACAAAAACAAAGCAAAGAACAAATCACAGACCCAAAGGATTGTTGGGAACCCGTGGTATTTGCAAATGTAAGGTACATCGAGTTGTTCTAGGTGACTGTGGAACCCACTTTAGTGTCTTATTTAACTATGGACCCCTTCGCCCATCACCGATGATCTTATAGGACTCCCCCATGACAGACGTAGGGTACAGCTAATGCCTTAAAATTATGTGTGTTGAAGGGCCATTGACTCGTATAAAGCATCCCTAGGGTCCACCACTGAAAGAGAAGTTCACTAGTGCAAGCGGAGGAGGAGGAACACACTGGTACAGGCTTTTCCTTAGGTGTGCGGTGGCCTAGGCACAAAGCACAAACTGGAGGACCAGGGAGACAGTTCAGTCCATGAAGTGCTTTCTGTAAGCATGAGAGTCAGAGTTTAATCTCTACAACCCACATGAAAAGCCCAACATGGTGGTATGTGCTCATAACCCCAGCACTTGAGGAGGCAGAGACAGAAGGATCCTTGGGTTTTGCTGGTCAACCAGTTTAACTTAATTGACAAGCTCCATGTGCCAGTGAGAGACACTGTCCCCCCCCCCACACACACACACACCTCCCAGCTGAGGACTGAACCCAGGGCCTTGAGCTTGCTAGGCAAGTGCTCTACCACTGAGCTAAATCCCCAACCCCGACACTGTCTTAAAAAACAAAACAAAACCAAAAGGAGTTCTGGGGGTGCTGTAGAGATGGGCCAGGGGTCAGGAAACTGAATAACCTTCCCCAGAACCAGGGTTCAATTCTAAACATCTACATAGTGACTCACAACTATCTGTAACTTCAGGGGACCGATGCTCTTTTCTAGCCTTTGTGGGCACCAGACTTGCACATACTGTATAGACCGACATACATGCAGACATACACACTAGATAGATAAATAAATTAAAAGCAAACCAAACGAGGTAGACAGGAGTCCTGCCCTGAGTAGTTTTATGCCCACTTGACATAAGCTAGAGTGGTTTAGGAAGGATTTCAATTAAGAAGATGTCTTCATAAGATTTCTCTGTAGGCGAGTCTGTGGTGCATTGTCTTAATTAGTGATTGATATGGGAAGGCTCAGCCACTGTTGGTGGTGCTGCCCTGGGCAGGTGGTCCTGGGCTGTGTAAGAAAACAGGCTGAGCAAGTCCGTAAGCAGCACCCCTCCATGGCCTCTGCATCAGCTGCTGCCTCCAGGTTCCTGCTCTGCTTCAGTTCCTGTTCTGACTTCCCTCACTGATGGGCTGGCTGTGATTTGCAACTGTAAGCTGAAAAAACAAAAACAAAAACAAAAAAACCTCTTCTCCCCAAGTTGCTTTTGGTCATGGTGTTTTTCAGTGCAATAGTAACCCTAACTAAGAAAGTCCTCAGGAACACACCTGAGGTTAACCTCTGGCCTTCACACATGTGGACATATGCACATTCACCAGCCACATACGCACATGTTCCACACACAGAATAAGTGGTACGAAAGCTATTATTACTTTGGGTATGTTTAAACCAATTAGGGAAATCACAGTCAGGCCTCTATCATATACCAATGCATAGTGATGACTTAATTGTTAGATAAATCAAGAGGATGGAAGAGGCATCTCGCTAAGGTTTTTTTCTGAAAATAATCTCATGCTTGGTAGTTAAGATATTGAAGCTGTCCTCATGAGAAAAGCAGAACTTTATTCTAATTAATTAGACTCACTCTGAATTGTGTATGTTGGTGGGGAAGGGAAGTGTAAGTCCAAGCTTAAGGTCTCCACAGGCCCAAAGCCAGTTCTGGTCATTCTTCCATGAGCGACGCCTGCTTCTCTCCGACTTCTCTCCTGCCCAGTGTCATGGGTTGTTCTGGGGTCTGAGCTCATGGGGCAGAACTTCAGCCTGCTCGGCTAGGTTGCATGGTCTTATCAACCAAAATATCCAAAGGGAGCTCAGATTCCCAGCCTGTGCTGGATTTGGTTCTGCCTGGAAAGCATTCTTTATACCGAGAGAAGAGTGTCGGGTTACAGGACCGCTGCGTCAGAGGCTTATCCTTGGCTTTGGGGAAAAATACCATGATCATAATGCATGCCAGCAGTCACAGGGTCACCTTCTAGCATGAACAGATGGGCCGTCTGTAAGGACCTGGACTCAAACCCTAAAAAGACACGAGTTAATCTCTGATAGATTGGGGTGAGAAGGAACTTTGCTTTTTTGTTTGGTTTTTGGTTTTTGAGACAGGGTTTCTCTGTGTAGCCCTGGCTGCCCTGGAACTCACTCTGTAGACCAGTCTGGCCTCAAACTCACAGAGATCTGCCTGCCTTTGCCTCCCGAGTGCTGGAATTAAAGAGGAGCTTTGCATTTATCCCTATGTGTGGCCCCCGGAGTGGACCCTTAATAAATATTTACTGAATAATTTTCCTAATTATGACTTGCTCGCATAAGTGTATGGGTAGAACACTAAGTTTCTCTTTTTCTTCCAGAGCATTGTGGAGGGGAAAAAAATGAAGACATTTCCCTTTTCTCTTTCCCTACAGGAGTTGTGTAGGATCATATAATCTTATTTTGGGGGGAATCTACATACTGATTTTCATAGTTGCTAGGTAATTTACATTTTCACCAACAGTGTATAAGCCCTTCTAAGCACAAACATGAACACAATGGCCATTCTGACTGGGGCGGGATAACTCTGTGTGTGTGTGTGTGTGTGTGTGTGTGTGTGTGTGTGTGTGTGTGTGTGTGTTTTCTCGCCTTTCATCTTGTTTGAAACAGAGGCTTTTGCTGCAGCTGCTGCTGCTGCTGCTGCATGTGCCAGGCTAGCTAGCCTGTGAGTTTCTGGGGACTCTCCTGTTGCTCTCTTCCGTTTTACCCTAGGGGTTGTGGAATTAAAGACACGTTCTACCCTGTCTGGGTTTGTGTGAGTTCTGGGGATCTAATAAACTCAGGCCCTCGTGCTTGCATGGTGAGCAATTCACCCACGTCAACATCTCCCAATTCCACTCCAACTTTTGTTTGACAGGGTTTTGCCATGTAGCCCAGGCTAGACTTGAATTCATGAGCCCCTTGCCCCTCTGCCTTTCTAATATTAAATTGTGGGCTTGAGCCAAAATGCCTGGCTCCATCCTCTCTTTTAGTCTGAGAAAAGCTGTTCCTTAGACAGGGCATGCTTGAGGGCTGTCTTTGGGTGTTGTTAGTTTGGAGGCCATGACTATGTGAGTCAAATTTTGCACATACACCACCCTCTCCAGAATATTCATAAAGTGTGTTTCTGTTCTTTCAGAGAATGCGTGGGTTAAAAAAAATTATTCCTTTTTGGTATCACAAAGTCACAAGTACTTTTTCTCATCAGTTATTTTTTTGAAGATCCTTCATCAAAGCAATTAGTAGTAGTCTTACCACTGTTAGGTAGTTATCTGCCTGCAGAATAAGATGACGCTATGAGCTCGACTAACAATGAACACTTAAAACTTAGATCTTTATTCAAACATATACTAGCTTTTCACAATCTATTTTAGTGATGATCCCTCTTTTTCAAAGTAGAGTGATAAATGAATAATGCCATGTAGATTTAAATAAAGGATGGGAGTCTTTACAGATTTGAAGTCAGGAAGAGCAGATTCCTGGCTTACCCACAGGGAGCTTCCAGTGCCTAGCTCCCCTTTGGGGTGTCATGTCTGTGGCTAGCCTACACTCACCCTCTCATTCAGCTTTGCCTGTCACCTTCCCCTCAGCTGTTCCGCCCCTTCTCTTCGCCCTGTCCCTTTTCCCCTGACTGCTTTGTTCTTAATTCTCATCAAAGGGTTTGTGTAGTTGTGCTTACCTTTAGTCTCCCTTTATTTGTGGAAAAAGGTTCTGTCCCCTTCCACAAAGAACTCAAGAGACAGCCTTTAAACACAGCTCCCGCTTGTTAATCACGGGAACTTGGGCCAGCTGCTTACCTTCTCTGTGCTCTGGCGCCCACATCTGTAAAGTTATAATCGTAAAGCCCAGGGAGATGATTCAGTGGTTGAGGTGCCTGCCTTGTAAGCCTGACAACCTGAGTTTGATCCCTGAAACTCATGGTTGAAGGAGAGAACCAATTTCTGACATCTACATGCACGCCATGGCATATATGTGCACACATGCCAATAACAAATTTTTTTTTTTTTTTTTTTGGTTTTTCGAGACAGGGTTTCTCTGTGTAGCTTTGCGCCTTTCCTGGGACTCACTTGGTAGTCCTGGCTGGCCTCGAACTCACAGAGATCCACCTGGCTCTGCCTCCCGAGTGCTGGGATTAAAGGCGTGCGCCACCACCGCCCGGCCAAAATTTTTAAACATTTAAGTTAGTCATTAAAATTATAATAATAGAGAATAGAGAGATGGCTCAACCATTAAGACAATTGATATTCTTGCAGAGGACCAGAGTTCAGTTTCCAGGAAATACATCAGATAGCTCATAACTGCCTGTAACTCTAGCTTCAGGATCTCCAATGCTTTCCTTTGACTCCATTATATGAGACCCTGTCTCAAATATGCATGCGCGCACACACAAACACACACACTGAATCTCTGAGCTGGATGTGGTGGCATACAACTATAATTCTGGAGACTGAGACTGATGGATCACCAAAAGTTTAGGGCCAGTCAAGGCTACACAATAAATTTCAAACTGGCCAGGCTCTATATCAAGGCCTTTTCTTAAAACAACAACAACAACAACAATAACAACAATAATGATATGACTACTATTATAGCATCTGGATGTATGAAGTTAGCATTTGTTGGTGGAGCACATTAGTAGAAGAGATGAGTTCAATTTAAACATGTTGCCTTTGGGTGTCAACCGGACATCCAAATGAAAATATTAAGTAAGGAGTTACATATTCAGTTTGGAACATGGGATAAAGATAATAAGTTGGAAGTTATTAGCATATAATGGTGTTGATGGATGTATAACAATGAGGCTGCATGAGATCAAGGAGCAATGTAAAATGGAATTTAGAACATAGTAACTCCTCAATAACCATTTATTAGAATGGCTTTACTAAAATCCTTTGTTTTGACTTTAAAATTTTTTGCAGTTCTTTAAAAAATATGTCTTTAAGTTGGGCATTGTTGGCATATGCCTTTAGTCCTAGCACTTGGGAGGCAGTTAGGTGGATCTCTGTGAGTTCGGAAGCCGGCCTGATCTACAGAGCAAGTTCCAGGACAGTCAGGGTTACACAGAGAAACCTTGTCTCAAAAAATCAAAAACAAACAACTAAACCAAACAACAACAACCCCAGCAAAAAAACATGTCTTTCAAAGTGTTTATTACATGTATTTATTTGTACACAGGGCTGCATGCCAGTACCATAGGGCCAGATGGAGGTCAGAGGGCAACATGTGAGAGTCAGGTTCTCTTCTTCCACCATGGGGTACCTGGAAGTGAGCTCAGATCGTCAAGCTTGGTGGCAAGCACCCTTCCCTGGTCTTGGCAGCCCTCTTGCCGTCCTTCTGTTGACTTTTGCACTATCCTGCCCCCAGCAGGTAGGTCTCAGGTAATCCAGAGTGGCCTTGAATTCCATACATATCCAAGGCTGGTCCTGGCCTCCTGATGCTCCTGTCTTTTCCTCCCAAGAGCTGGGATTACAGGTGTGTGCTACCACAACCATCGTCATCGTTCCTATAGACTGTCAGTTCCTTGAAGATGTCTTTCACTTCATTCTTCCTGTACCACTACACTAAGTAAAAATAGGACCTTGTGTGTAAGAAAATTGGAATTAATGAAGGTGAGCTTGTGGAGAAACTTTTGGTCAGAAGTGAGTTTTACTTCCTCTGGCATGTTCACCAGAGACTGCAGTAAGCACACATGAGCTTGGCCAGGACATATTACTATTCTTACCACTAATTTGCTCCCTAGATCTGTCCAACTCATATTAACCTCCTGTTCCTTTTGTTTTTAAGGTACTGGGATATATACCACTACATCTGGCTAGTTTTGTTTTGTTTTTCCCTATTGGAAGACTTTTCTAAACTGGATATGGTGGCAAACACCTGTAATTTCAGCCTTCTGGAGGTGGAGGCAGGAGGATGAAAAGTTTGAGTTCATCCTCAGCTACACAGTTGAGGACAGCCTGGAATACAAGAAACTCTGTCTCAAAATAACAGCAACAACCCCTGCCCCCGACCAAACACCAACAGTAAACTTTATCATGAAGGTCCTCACTTCTACCCCACTTCCTTCTGGGGTGTCGAGTGTACTCAGGAGCCTCATACATGCTAGGCAAGCACTGTACCACTGAGCTGCTTCCCGAGATCCAAAGACACTACAGAATTGATGATGTGACTCAGTAGAGTGAAGGGACAGTGAGGAGACAGGAAGCAGGACCCAACCATAGGCTGTGTATACAGGTGATCACACACACACACGCACGCACGCACGCACGTATACACACATACCCTCAGAAGATGAGCAAATATTTAACAGTTTAAGGACACTGAAATTGTCTCCTCCTACTCCCTTTCCATCATCCTTGTTCTCCTCCTCCTCCTCTTCTTCTTATAAGACAGGGTTTCTTTTGTTTTTCTTTTGTTTGTTTGTATTTTGTGTTTTTGAGACAGGGTTTTTCTGTGTAGCTTTGAAGCCTATCCTGGAACCCACTCTGTAGACCAGGCTGGCCTCGAACTCACAGAGATCTGCCTGCCTCTGCCTCCTGAGTGCTGGGATTAAAGGTGTGTGCCACCACTGCCTGGCTGAGACAGGGTTTCATGTAGCTCAAGCTGGTCTTGAAGTCACTATATAGCCAAGGTTGGCCTGATCTGGTGCTTCTTCCTCCCAGTTGCTGGTATTATACCCAGCTTTTATTTATTATTTATTTGCATGTATGTGATTGTTTCTGCCTTTTGTTTCTAGGAAAGTGGGTACAGGTAGAGCTCAGTTGTTTGTTCTCTCTCTCTCTCTCTCTCTCTCTCTCTCTCTCTCTCTCTCTCTCTCTTTCTCCAGGGTCTTCCAATGTACGCCAGCCTAGTCTCAATCATTTGATCCTCCTGCCTCAGACTTCTTTGAGTGCTGGGATTGCAGGTGTGTACAGTGCCTAGTTTAGGCTAAGGGATGGAAAGGGTGGAGAAGAGGCTTGGGGGACAGTTGAACTGGTAAAGTACTTGCTGCTCAAGCTTGTGTTTGATCCCCAGAATCCATGTGAAGCGGCTGGTACAAGGCTGGGCTTTGGAAGGCTGAGACTTTCAGATCCTTGTGGCTTTCTATCCAGCCTATTGGGTGAGCCCTAGGCCAGTGAGAGCAAGGTGGACCGCACCTGAGGAGGAAGGATGCCTGAGGCTGTCCTCTGACTTCCATATACATCCTTATAAAAGTGCACACACACACACACACACACACACACACACACACACACACACACACGATGGAAGGGAAAAAACTGCAGCTAACCATAGTTAGATTTGTGCTTGGAAGCCAGGAAAGGTAGCACATGCCACTAATCAGTGCTTGGGAGATCAATACAGTTGGATCAGGACCTCAAATTTGAGGCCGGTCTCAACTATAGAAAAGAAAAAGGAAGTCAAGTGTGTGGGGGGGTGAACACCTTTAGTCCCAGCACTTGGGAGGCAGAGGCAGGTGGATCTCTGTGAGTTCAAGGCCAGCCTTGTCTACATAGTGAGTTCCAGGACAGCCAGGGCTACACAGAAAAACCCTGTCTCAAAATATAAAACAAAACCAACAACAAAAACCAAAAACCAAAACCAAACCAAAAAAAAAAAAAAAAAAAAAAAGAAGGAAGAGAAAGAAATTCTGATAAACTGCAATATGAATGACCTTGATGATACTGTGTTAAATGAAATAAGCCAGATCAGACACAAAGGACAGATATTTAATCAGACTTATATGATACCTACAGCAGGAAAATTCCTAGGGAAAGAGAGTGGAATAGTGATTGCCTGGGGTTTCAGGAGAAGAGGATCAGGAGTGAACATTTAATGGGGATAGTTATAAAGATGAAAAAATATACAGAAGAAGGTGATGGTTGTACTGTATAGTGTGAATGTGCCAATGTTAATAAGCTATATACTTAAAGAAGATTAAGATGTCCAGGTGTGCTGGTAGTCCATGGCTTTAATCCCAGAACTCATAAGATTTGTCACAACTTTGAGGTTAGCTTGGTTTACACAGAGATTCCTAGGCCAGCCTGGACTAAAGTATGATACTCTATTTTGAAATAAAAAAGAAATCCAGCCGGGCGTTGGTGGCGCACGCCTTTAATCCCAGCACTCGGGAGGCAGAGCCAGGCGGATCTCTGTGAGTTCGAGGCCAGCCTGGGCTACCAAGTGAGCTCCAGGAAAGGCGCAAAGCTACACAGAGAAACCCTGTCTCGAAAAACCAAAAAAAAAAAAAAAAAAAAAAAAAAAAAAAAAAAAAAAAAAAAAAAAAGAAAAAAAGAAATCCAACCAATGAATGGACAAAATCCCAAACCAAATAAAAATGGTTAAAATAATAAATTTTCATGTTTCTTTTTTAGGGGGTGTGTACAAGGTCTCACTCTGTAGCTAGTCTTAGGCTAGCCTGGAGCTCAGAACTCCTGCTGTAATCCTCTGAGTCTGAGATTAGAGATATGAGCTACCACACTTGGCTTTATTTTCCATGATTCAAAAAAATCAGACACTGAGTATGGTGGCCTCAACTGCTTGACAACTAGTCTAAAAACAAAAACAAAACAAACTTAAAATAGATAATAAAGAAAAACAAGGGCTGGAGAGATGGCTCAGAGGTTAAGAGCACTGGCTGTTCTTCCAGAGGTCCTGAATTCAATTCCCAGCAACCACATGGTGGCTCACAATCATCTGTAATGAGGTCTGGTGCCCTCTTCTGGCCTGAAAGGACACATGCAAGCCGAACACATGCAAGCAGAACACTGTATACATAAATAAATAAATCTTTAAAAAAAATAAAGAAAAACAAATGTTGCATGTAGCCATGAACACTCTGCCTAGATCAACACATTAACATTTTGCCATATTGTTTCTAATCATTTTGTAATTTTTAAAAAAATTAACTTTGTGTTTGTTATTTTTTTAAGACAAGGCCTCTCTGTGTCCCTGTCTGGCCTGTAACTCTCTCTATAGACCACACAGGCCTCGAACTCAGAGAGATCCTTCTGCCTCTGCCTTCCAAGTGCTAGGATTAAAGGTGTGTGCCACTACACTAAGCTAATAAGTTTTTAATTAGAAAGATTGACAGAGGAGTTGAGTAGGTATAAGGCGTGCTGTCTAGGATTCTTCCTGTTGTAGGGGTCGCAGGTATTGGTAGGAGAATTGTCCTCGAGATAGGTTAGCAAGTTCCTAAATGACCTCATCTTGCTCTTATAGTCACCTTTTCCTTGTCTTAAGTCTCCCTAAGGATGCAGTGTTGACAATGTCTCAGTTTATCCTACTTTCTTCACTTTAGTTAAATTCTGAGTCTCCGAAACAGTGGGAATACCTATAATCAGTATTTGAGTGAAAATACATTCTGAGGGCTGGAGAGATGGCTCAGAGGTTAAGAGCACCGACTGCTCTTCCAGAGGTCCTGAGTTCAATTCCCAGCAACCACATGGTGGCTCACAACCATCTGTAATGAGATCTGGCGCCCTCTTCTGTATACATAATGAATAAATAAATCTTTAAAAAAAAAAAAGAAAATACATTCTGAAACAAAACAAAGGCTATGTACTAACTGTTCAGCAATTTGTCACTGTTAACCTCTGAACTATACAGACTGAGTTCAAATAGTAACTCAGTAACTCAGAGACCTTGAACCACTTTTTTTCATCTCTTTAAGCCTTGATTTGTTTATCTGTACCTCTCAAAGAGTATGCTATTAGGGGAGGTTATGTTGAGCCTCCTAGCACCTGCCACATGGTGAAAATATAATAATGCATGCTGTTAATTATACCTGGTATGTGACTGGCCATGATTTTGTAGGTTCATACATAACAGAAGGCAGCCTAATGGTTAGAATCAAGAATAGATTAATTAAGCCGGGCGGTGGTGGTGCACGCCTTTAATCCCAGCACTCAGGAGGCAGAGCCAGGTGGATCTCTGTGAGTTCGAGGCCAGCCTGGGCTACCAAGTGAGCTCCAGGAAAGGCACAAAGCTATGCAGAGAAACCCTGTCTCAAAAAACCAAAAAAAAAAAAAAAAAAAAGAATAGATTAATTATAAGTCAGCTTAGAATACTTTACTCCCACAGCGTAAAGTGGATGTACAATTGTGTCCCTGTTGTTAAATAAATGTTTGTCCGATCCCCGTTGAAGTTCTTGCCACTGAGGTCCAAAGCTCTCTTTCCCACTGGCAACCATGAAGCACATGGTCAGTGAGGGTGAAACTGGCAGGGGTCCTTTTGTTTGGAGAAATCTGCGAGGAAACATAAGAAAAAGACTTGAGCGGAGTCAGGTCGCGTTTACTTCTGTTGTCCGATTGGCTGAAACTTATTAAGGAATTGTAGGGCCCAGTGGGATGATCCCAACTGGATGAGATTCTCTGTAGGGTTTCAAGATATTAATTAGTTAAAGACAACTTAAGGGGAAATGGCTTTAAGCTTTGGAAGACAGGATTTAGGTGAGTTAATTAGAAGAAATGTTTCCTGACAAGGAGGCAGGCGTCTTCAACTTTAAAGTAAGTTAAGACAGGAGCTTGTGAAATTTTCTTCGAAGGGAGCGCTTTCGAGAGAGGTTAACTTTCTGTGCGTGAGGTGCACAGGAAAGCTGTACCTGCAAATAGAGGTGCTGATGCTTCCTCACAGGGGCCCATCAAAGCATGGGCTCACCTAGGTACAATTAGTTATAGCCCCAGAGGGTAACCATCCTGCCTGCACTTTCTGATCCTCTGGGATAACAATGATTAATTTAATTGCCACACTGCCTAACAAGGAATTCACGCTTTACCTTCCCAGTGTTTTTATTTTTTTAAACCTCTTGATTTATTTAGTAGTGGGAATGGCTCAGGTTCATTTACTTACTCTTACTCATGTTTAGTGAATTTTAATGTGTTCTTAGTTTTATGAGTCGAATGGTTTTTTTTTTTTTTTTTTTTTTTTGTATTTATTTATTATGTATACAGAGGAGGGCGCCAGATCTCATTACAGATGGTTATGAGCCACCATGTGGTTGCTGGGAATTGAACTCAGGACCTCTGGAAGAGCAGTCGGTGCTCTTAACCTCTGAGCCATCTCTCCAGCCCCGAATGGTTTTTTTTTTTAAGACTTATTTTTATTTATGTGGGCTTTTGCTTGCATGTATGTACATGCAGTGTCCATGGAGGCCAGGCAATGGAGGGACTCCCTGGACCTAGAGTTGTGAGGCACTATGTGGGTGATGGGAATAGAACCAGGGTCCTCTGGAAGAGCAGCCAGTGCCCTTAACCTCCTAGCATCTCTCCAGCCCCTAGTTTTATGAGTTTTGACAAACACATTTTTTTTTAACATCAGGGTAAACATAAAGACTCGTGTATTTACGTCTCAGTGGGGGAAGGAGAGATGCACTATCCAGTTGCAGAACAACCGGGGAGGGCTCTGTGGGAACCAACATCAGTTTGTTTGCCCCTAGACCCAGTTGGCTTCTTCCCTCTCAAGCTGAGCACATAGATTTTCCAGTGGCCCTGGTATAGCTGATGTTGGCCTGATGTGGATTGTTTTTTAAAGGACATTTGAAATTTTTTATTTATTCATGTATTTTATGTATACTGGTACTTTGCATGTATATCTACACACCAGAAGAAGGCATCAGACAGTTGTGAGCTGCCACGTGGGTGCTGGGAATTGAACTCAGGACCTTCAGAAGAGCAGGGAGAGCTCCTAACCACTGAGCCACCTCTCCAGCCCTGTGGATATATTTTTTTAAGGATTATATTGATTTGGAGTCTAGTACTCAGCAGCATCAGAAGCAGAGGAACACAGGAGTCAATCATGAATAATTTTAGGATTAAGAAGTGAGATGTGTCTGTGATTTGGGTCATTTTTGCTCTACTTGTGAAACATTCTAGGACAGGAATTCTAGTTACAAGAATAATAGATCCTAGATTTTTCAGAACAATTTCATTTAAGCCAATCCTTTTGTTCCTACAAGTAATGGATATGAAGACAACATGCTTTGATTTTTTGGGTTATGAAAATATGATCACTGTTATTTATACCCACAGAGAGAATATTGGCTGGTAGGAAGCGCCTCTCTAAGCTTAGCTTATTTCAAGTGCTGAACCAGGCATTTATAGAAGTTGAGAATCATGTATGGGCTGTGCCTAAATAATTCTGGGTCTGGAGTAGAAAAACTACCTCCTGTTTAATGCTACTATGTATATACTTGGCATTGTGCTAGCTGCTTTCCCTACTACAGTTGCTTGGTTAGAATTCTAGCCCAGATCCAACGGCAAATTTAAATCAAAATGACAGCGAAACCACGTATGTCTCTCGGGCTCAGTTCATTAATAGCTGTCACAGCTGCCACACCCTTTTATAAGACCCTGACACCATAATTAGGATAATTAAATCTCTGGGCTTGGATCTTTTAGGTCATTGAGTTAATAGGGGCGACAGCTGTCCTCTTTGCCACTAGTTTGAGAATCACAATGCTCAATTCTTTCAAAGAGAGGTGCAAAGCGTCTGAGGCTGCTGCAATCCCATAAAAGAAAGGGCAGAGAGACGCAAATAGGAAGCTTGAGAGGGAGTGGGGACAGAAGAGGTACTGGGGCCTTCAGACAACGTAAAATAACACCACCACCACCAAAGCTGGTAGAGACAGAGTGGGGAAATCGAGGCCCTTTGAATTCAGGCAGAGGTCTACAGAGGGAATCCTGACCTGCACTGGCAAACCCCATAGAGTCTTGTCTCTTCCATTTCACCATCTCTGAAGTGCTAGCTAGCCTCAACCCTCCTTCTCCTTGCCCTTTCTTTGAAAAGCCCGGAGGCTCTTCTTTTCCATGGAAGTCAGCGAAGGTTAATACTCTCAAATGTGAGTCGTGAGTACCCCAGTCCTGCAGGCAGGGTTATGTGTTTCATGCTCTCTCAATGTCCCTTTGGTTCAAGGGTACTGTCATTCTGGCTGTATTAGGGGGAGGGCCTGCGACGTCCATGCTGCCATGGAAACGCGCCGCCGTGTTCCTTTTCTTACGCGGGGGGCGGGCACTCCGTCCCAGTCACCTATCATCCACAGGCTTTCCTGAGTGGCGGGCCGCAGCAGCGAATGGGCGGCCCGATCCTGAGTGACGTGACGGGAAAAGGGGGAGCTCGTGGCTGGTGGCAGCGGTGGCTACAGTGGCGACCTGGGGATCGACCTGGAGGGGCCTGGGAAGCGTGCAGAGACCTCTAGATCCAGCGCGAGGGACCTCCCGCCGGGATGCCAGGTAACGCTGGGAGCAAAGCGGGGCGAGCTGGCCGCGGAGGCCCCGGTGGCAGGCTTGCAGGGCTGGCTGCCCGGAGGGGGCGGGGTGGCAAGCATGGCGGCGGTGACGGGGACGGGGTTGGAGGGCCCGGGGAGGGGGTGGGGAGGCGGCGGCCGCGGTGGTCCTGAGGGCCGCGTGAGGGCTGCGGGCTTCCCGCCTGGCCGAGGCTGCCGGGAGGTCTTCCTGGGGCTCAGAGGAGGCAAGATGCGCGGGGAGAGTTGTGGGGGGGATGGAAAGGGGCGGGGAGAAGAGGTGAGGAAGGAGGGAAGGGTGTCTGCGGGAAGGTGAAGAGAAAGGAGGGAGGGAGAGAGGGAGGGACCGAAGGATCCAGAGCCTCGTCGTAAATAACGGAGAAACGTGGGGTGAGGAGGGAGCTGGCAAAGTACTTCGAGCGATTGCATTTGCGTGCCACTTAGAGGAGCCCCGGACTGGCCCCTTCCTAGCTCCCGCACTTCCGCCCTATTATTTAGTCTTAGATTGTGTGAGGAAGGCTTGTAGGGTTACTCTCCGGAACTGATCTTTTGTTATTCTACTCCAGGGGAGCAGATGGACCCGAGTGGAAGTCAGTTGGATTCAGATTTCTCTCAGCAAGATACTCCTTGCCTGATAATTGAAGATTCTCAGCCTGAGAGCCAGGTTCTGGAAGACAATGCCAGCTCTCACTTCAGTGTGTTGTCTCGACACCTTCCCAATCTGCAGATACACAAAGAGAACCCCGTGTCGGTGAGTGATGCGGTGTCTGAAAATGATGGAACAGAGTTGAGTTCTTATTTTTCACCCCCTAATCCAAAGTAACCCAGAAAACTTCGTGTTTAGGAGATCACTATCTTCTGGGAAAAGTTGGTGGGAAAAAAAATAAAACCAGCATGTTTGCGCACACACACGCACACACACACACACACACACACAGTCCATTTTGCACCTCTTCGTCCACTGTGAGGATCTTACATGTGTGTATTTTCTAGGACATTGTGTCGAATCCGGAAGAACCAGTGGCAGAAGAGCCAGAGGACAGTCATAGCTCGTTCAATGACCATCTGAAAGAAAACAAGCCAGCAGGTGAGCAGGTTAAGGCTCAGATGTCTTCTTCAGGGTTTCAGGGTGGCTCGGAATGATTGAAACTCGCAGTTGGGATGATGTGTTGAGCCTAGTGTGTTACCTAGTGTACAGCAAGCCTTCACAAACTCAGGGAGTCTTCATGTGTCAGATTAGATGGCTGTTGCCCAAACGTCTGACTTTGCTTTAAAGTTTGGTGGCACATGTCCTTTGTGTACTATCCAATTACTGTTTTGTCTTTTCAGACCCTGTGGATGCTTCTCATCTGGGTACGTGTGGTTCCATCAGTCAGGTCATAGAACAGTTACCTCAGCCACACAGGACAAGCAGGTATACTACTGTTTGAAGGAACTGATTTCACTTTAGTATCCCAGCAGCTCTTCCCTGCACCTGCAGACTCATTCCAAAGACCCAGAGATTCATTTTGTTCCTGTGAATTAGGGAGTGGGATTTGGGGATTACCTAGGTAGTATTGTCTTAGGACTGGGATCTGGGATCTCTTTTGTGAAGTAATACTTTGTGCAACTACAATATTCAAATTGTAATGTATACCCTAAGGAGTATTCAGTTTCTCCTGTGTCTTATGTATGTCATGATGGTGTCCTCTGTGCTAAGTCCCGTACTGACTTCTGACATCACCTCAGTTAATTCTGTCCTTAAGCAACTCTGCAGTAAAGGTAATGTCTCCATTCCATGGGGAAACTGATGGGCAGAGAAGTTAAACGACTTACTTGACTGTGTTAAGGGGAGGACTGTTCCTTCTGGCTCCAGTTCTCCTCTTTCTTACTCTTCAGTGTTTCTCAGGCTAATGTCATAGTTCTAAGGCCAAAAAACACACGCAACTTTAGGCCTCTCGAGGCATTAGGCTGAGAGGGGAGAGAGTTAAGAGACAGGGATGTGAGCTTGACATAGTCCCAACTGTTGCTTTATCCGAAATCAAGTGCCTTTTCTGGTATGTTTTATATTGTATTTGCACTTAAGTTTTCCCTCAAGTGGAAATGGATGCTTTTAAACAGTCTACCAACTAGTGGGCTTATCTTGACTGGTGGATAAGTTTTATTAGGCTCGTAATGGTAAAATATATTTGAAGGGGTTTGAATTTTAAAATGGGAGCTTCGTGTGGTCTTGACACCTTTAATTTCAGTGTTACTAGGGCAGGAGCAGGTGGATCTCTTGAGTTCAAGGCCAGCCTGGTCTACAAGTAGACTTCTAGATCAGCCAGGGCTATATAGTGAGACCCTGTCGCCTGTTCCTCCCCCTGCAAAAAAAAAAAAAAAAGTTAATAAAAAAGGAGGAGGTAATTTCTCATAAAACTTGGATTTCTGGGTTTGGGGATGACTAGTTCGTAATGGCTACAGCTTGCCACAGTTCTTGGAGCTCACTATGACAGTTGGACGCCTCGGCGGGGCGTCCGCCATTTGTCACAGTGCCTGTTCCTATGTCCAGCTGTCTCACTCATCTGTGCTTGTGTTTGTTTGTTCAGTTTTTGAGACCGAGTCTCATTCTCTAGCCCCAGCTGTTGCAGACTCACCGTGTGGTTTAATTTGACCTCTAATCATGGTGATCCTCCTGTCTCAGCTCGGTGGCTGAGACTACAGGGGTGAACCACAGTGCCTGTGTTATTTTTCTTTGCTTTGGTTTATAGTGTCTTCGAGGAATACATGCCCGGCTCAGGTGTGCTTTTATGGCTGGTAACCTGGGGTGCATGCTGGGGACAAGAAATGGGCACCCCCCATTGCAAATGCAGCAGTCGTGTCTGGGTTGTTCATGCTGCTTTTCCTTGTTGAATCATTTTGTGTTGCTCTTGCTCTTTATGTGAATACAGATTCTATGGTCATGTTCAATAAATGTGCAGTCACTGAGGCATGTACTTTAAAGGGGCTTTGTTTTCATGGGACTTGGAACTTAATAGGGGGAGACCTAGTCTTTATCTCAGTCCTGGGTTACAATTATGATCATTACAGAGAGAACAAAATACAAATAATCCAGGCGGGAGTAAAGGAATACTTCTTTGAGAATTGCTGTCTAAACAATAAACGCAAACGTGTTAGTCACAGTTAAGGGGCTGAGGAGAAGCTGCAATGTGAGAGGAAGATCTTTCTAAATAGTAAATTTCATGTGCATAGGCCACAAAGGTGGGGAGAATTTGAGGTAGATTCCAAAAGAATGGAAGTCCTTCAGAACATATGTATATCGCATACCTGTGCACATCCACACATCCACATAGAATCTTCAATAAGAAGATGCTTTGAAACAAAAAATTCTGCTTATTGTAAAATTTCAGGGAGCTGGAGAGATGGCTCAGCAGTTAGGAGCACTGGCTGCTATTCCAGAGGTCCTGGGTTCAGTTCCCAGCAACCACATGGTGGCTCACAACTGTCTGTAGTGGGATCTCATGCCCTCTTCTGGTATAAAGTTATACATGCAGAAAGAGCACTTATGTAAAATAAAGAAATAAATCTTTAAAATATTCCAAAAAATCTTCTTGTTTTTCCTAGTGTTCTGATGATATAAACTGATGTTTCTAAATAGAGACTGTCCTACAATATAATATGGGAAGAATGTGTATATTTAATTTTCCCATCAAATGTTTGAGAATTATTTTTCTGTGTTTTGTGTGTGAGTGGGGCAGATGCATACATGTCCTGGGGAGGCCAGGAGGCAGCTCACAGGGAAATCACTTCTTTCCTTCCACCGTGTGGACTTTGGGGATCGAACTCAGGTCAGCAGCCTTGCTGGCGTGTGTCTTTACTGACTGAGTCATCTTACTGGCCCCAGATATTGTCATTTTAAAGATTCATTTTTATGCTGGTGGTGGTGGCACACACCTTTTATCCCAGCTCTCGGGAGGCAGAGACAGGAGGATCTCTGTGAGTTTGAGGCCAGCCTGGTCTAGAGTGAGATGCAGGACAGCCAGGGCTATACAACAAAACCTTGTCTTGAAAAACAACAACAAAAAATAAAAACCAAACCAAAACAAAAAAGATTCATTTTTATGTATTTATTTAATTTTTTGGAGGTTTTATTTTTATTTTACATGTAATATATATTTTTCCTGTATGTATGTCTGTGCACCACATGCATGTAGTGAGTGTCATGAGGCCAGGAGATGGTGTTGGATTCTCTGGAACTGGAGTTACTGATGGTTGTTAGCTGTCACGTGGGTGCTAGGAATTGACCCTAGTCCCCTAGAAGAGCAGCCAGTGCTTAGTTAAATGTGGAGCCATCTCTCCAGTCTTTATGGTGGCACATGCCTCTAATTTTAGTACTTGGGAGGCCGAGGCAGGGGGACCACTTTGGAGTTTGAGGCTAATTTGGACTACATAGTGAATTCAAGAATAACTTAGGATACATAGTCAAACTATCTCAGCAAACAACACTAAAAAGAACGAGTACAGGGAGGACCTGAATATACTTTGCCCAGTGCAGAACTATGACAGGCAGGATACTGGTGAAGATTCACAGCCTTCATTTAGATTTCCTATTGTATTGTGTTTCTAGTTTTTCATTTGTGTGGATCTGTGTGTCTGCCACTACAGTCAAGGGACTGCACAGTTGTGTACAGGATGTCTGATATCCTTTCTATGGTCATACCTGCCTTTGCTGTACCTGAACTTTTAGCTTTCATTAACCTATGCTCTATTGGAAAATTTACTTCAAAATATTATATAAATATGTAAGTGTATGGGATTGGCTTTTTTTGTTTGTTTGTTTGTTTTGACAGGGTTTCTCTGTGTAGCTTTGAAGCCTTTCTTGGAACTCACTCTGTAGCCCAGGCTGGCCTCAAACTCACAGAGATCCACCTGCCTCTACCTCCTGAGTGCTGGGATTAAAGGCGTGCGCCACCACCGCCTGGCTTAGGATTGGCTTTTTTCTATCAGCATGACTCCTGGGAGATCCATCAGAGTGTGTCCATGTATCGCTCATTTCTTCCTTCCAGTCCGAATAGTCTTTCAGGGTATGTCCGATATGCCATTTTTCATAGGTTGAAGCGTATCTTTTTTTTTAAGTTTTTAACTATTGTGAATAAAACTGTTAAAAATATTTGTGCAAATTAAAATATTTTTGTTTGTTTATTTATGTCTTTGTGCATGTGTGTGTGGGGGTGTGCATGTGGAGATCAGAGGACAGCTTGATTTTCTTCTTCCATGAAGTGGGTTCTGGGGATTGAATGCAGGTTGTCAGGCTTAATGTGTGTGTATAAATATATATGTATATTTACACAAAGAACAGGGACATTGCTCAGCAGCAAAGGTCACTACAATTTTTTTTTAATTTTTAGAATGTTTATTTATTTATTTATTGGTTTTTTGAGACAGGGTTTCTATGTAGTTTTGGAGCCTGTCCTGGACTAGCTCGGTAGACCAAGCTGGCCTTGAACTCACAGAGATCCACCTGGCTCTGCCTCCTGAGTGCTGGGATTAAAGGCATGTACCACCACAGCCTGGCCAGAATTTTTTTAGTCTTTTTAGGAGACAGCTTACTATGTAGCTCTGCCTGGCCTGGAACTTTCTATGTGGGCTAGAGTGGCCTTGAACTCACAGATCTGCCTGTTTTTGCCTCCTGAGTACTGGCATTAAGGTGTGGCTGCTGGGCCTGGCACCTCATGTAAATTGTTTATGTGAATATAAACTTTCATTTCTTTAATAATGCCCAGGTTTTTAATTGCTTGGCTGTGTGGTAGTTGATTGTTGAGTTTTTTTTAAAGAAACTGCTGGACAGTTCTAGAGTGTCTCTGTCATCCAGAAGTGTGGAAGTGTTGTAATCTCTGTTCTCTCAAGCTGCTAGTGTTTGCACTGTTTTTGTCTTTTGGGGTGCTCAGGCTTGAACTTGAGGCCTCAGGCATGCTAAGCTGTGTTCTGTGACCAGGTTGTACTCCCAGCCCCTTCACTGTTTATAAATCATAATATATACAAATTAAAAAATGTTTTTGAAAGTGTCCCAGGCCAACCTCAGTCCTTGAGCTCACTGTTTAACTGACAATGACCTTGAACTTTTGATGGTCCTGCCTCTACCTCCACTGACTGGAAATACAGGCAAGCATCACCTGACTGTTTAGTGGAACTGAGGGTGGAATCCGTAGCCTCGTGCTCTCTAGGCAAGCGCTTTCCCAGCGGAGGGAGCCAGCCCTCTTCACTGTTTATTTGAGCTGCTGGTGAGTGTGTAGTAATATCTCACTGGGGTTTGAATTTTCATTTTCCTGATGGCAGGTGAGGTTGAACCCCTTTGTGCTTGTTGGCTGTCACCCTCCTCTTCCAGGAAATGTCTCTTTAGGTCTTTTGCCCCTTTTTTTTTTTTTTTCTTCAAGACAGGGTTTCTCTGTGTAGCTTTGCGCCTTTTCCTGGAACTCACTTGGTAGCCCAGGCTGGCCTCGAACTCACAGAGATCCGCCTGGCTCTGCCTCCTCGAGTGCTGGGATTAAAGGCGTGCGCCACCACCGCCCGGCGGTCTTTTGCCCTTTTTAAACTGAATTTCTTCTTCTTCTTCTTCTTCTTCTTCTTCTTCTTCTTATTATTATTATTATTTGCTTCTTTTTTTTTCTTTCTTTCCTGTCCTCGGAGATGAACTTGGGGCCTGTGCATGCGAGTCACATTGTGTACTGTGAGCTGTCCCTAGCCCGCTTGTGTCTTGAAAGTGCTTTGTAAATCCTGGGTGTGGTCCTTTGTAGTGATATGGTTTGGTTTGTAAATATTTTCACTGTGTACCTTGTCTTTTCACCTCTCCAAAAGGTTTTTCACAGAGCAAGTTTTAAACTTTTTTGATATTTGTTAAGTATTTTTTCAATAGGATAACATGCCTAGTTTATTTTAAAATGTCCAGGTAAGCTGGGTAGTGGTGGCACACGCCTTTAATCCCAACACTTGAGAGACAGAAGCCGGCAGATCTCTGTGAGTTTGAGGCCAGCCTGGGCTACAGAGCAAGTTCTGAAAGCTAGGGATACACAGAGAAACCCTGTCTCGAAAAATGAAAAAACAGAAAAGTCTAGGGTAGAAGTAGAACAGGAGTCCGATGAGATTCTGAGATTGGAAAATAGGATTTGAAAATGGAGCACATGGAGAGCATGGGCTGTAAGGAGGAAGTAACAATTCTAGGTTTGGGTTGAGTGGCTGGAAGAATAGAGCGGTTGGTTGGGGTGGAGAGGACTAATGGAGAGTCCAGCTGTAAGTGGGTTGAGACTGGCCTGCCTATTAGAAGCGTTGGTGGGTCATCTGCTGGCTGGAGAGCTGCATTGTACAGTCGTGTGCAAAGTGCACGTTCAGAACTGGAAGCCAGGGGTGGTAGTGCACATCCGTGACTCCAGCACTCTGGAGGCTGGGACAGTAGGATCACGGTAAGTTCAGAGTCAGCCTGAGAACTACATACTGAGTTCTAGGCTAGCCTGGACTATGCAGATTGAGACTTTCTTAAAAAAAAAAAAAAAAATCCAAACAGTCTGAGTAAGAGGTTGAGTACAACTGGAGAAGAGGTCCGAGGCTGATTGAGGCCACCTCCCCTTAGACATCAGGGACATAAGGAAGAATTGTGACAGACAGAAGGCCAGGTGTATGCTTTTCAATGGTCTCTCTTTAAATTTTTTCAAAAAAATTATGTTTTGCGTGTGTGCACATGGGCGTGTGCATGCCATGGCATGGATGTCAGTACAGCTTGTAGAAGTTGATTCTCTCCTCTCACCATTTGAAGCCCATGGGTCCAGTTCAGGTTGCTACTTCCACTGTATGGTTCCAGAGAATGAACCCAACTAATCAGGCTTGGTGGCAAGCACCGTTACCCTAAGAGCCATCTTACTGGCCCAGAGTTTTCCATTTTATTGAAAATTTATTTTTACTTTTAATTATGTGCGTGTGTCTGTGTGGGTTTGTGCATGTGTGTTTGGTGCTAGTGTAGGTCGGCAGGGAGCATTGGGTCCCCTGGAGCTGGAGTGGCAGTCACTGGTGAGCTCCCTGAGATGAGTGTGGGGACCTGGACTTAGGTCCCCTGTCAGAGCTGTGCCTGCTGTTAATAACTGAGCCACCTCTAGCCCAGGTTTTTAATTTAAAGGAGATAAACTAGTACATTTTTGTACATTCTGTGGGTGTGTATACTTTGTGAGGAACGGGATAGTACACACTCATAGTCCGCCAAGTAAGGCTTGCATCTTAGGTGATCACAGTACTGTTAATACACCCACAAAAATAATAATTCCAAGGGCTGCAGAGATGGCTCAGTAGGTGAGAGCACTTGTTCCTCTTGCAAAGGACCCACGTTCAGTTCCAGCACCCACAGGGCTCACAGACATGCATAACTCCAGTTTCAGGGCATGTGCAACCCTCCTGACTGCTGCAGACACCATACATGCACATGGTGCACATACATACATGCAGGTAAAATATTCGTATGCATAAACTATAAACATGCATACAGACAAATAATTCCATACTAATAATACAATTTAGATTCAGATTTTTCTAGTTGTGTCAAAGAAATCTTTTATATTTTATTTATTTATTGGGTTTAGGATGAAATATAGGCTCACATGTTATATTTGTTTCAGACTTTTTGTAGGGGGGCCAGGCAGGATCTCTGTGTAGTCCTGGCTTTAGTGGAGCTTGCTATATAGACCACAGACTCACAGAGATCCACCTACCTCTGTTCCCTGAGTGGTGAGATTGAAGGTGTGTACCGCCATGCCCAGAATTTTGTTACCCCTTCCTGCCCTCCCCCCCACACACCAGGGTTTATTTGTGTATCCCTGGCTGTCCTGGAATTCACTCTGTAGACCAGGCTGGCCTCAAATTCACAGAGATCTGCCTGCCTCTGCCTCCTGAGTGCTGCAATTAAAGGTGTGCGCCACCACTGCCCAGCCATTTCACACATTTTAAATGATGAATTATGAAATCAATACTTTTCCTAATACTGAATTTACTCTTTTCTCCTCCTATTTTCCCTTCCCTTTCTTTTTGAGACAGGGTCACATGTAGCATATGCTGCCCTTAAACTTGAAATCCTAGCGCATCCTCTCAAGTACAGGAATCGCAGGGATATACCATCACATCCACTCCAGAGTCTTTCTTTTTTTTTTTTTTTTTAAGATTTATTTATTTATTATGTATACAGAAGAGGGGGCGCCAGATCTCATTACAGATGGTTGTGAGCCACCATGTGGTTGCTGGGAATTGAACTCAGGACCTCTGGAAGAGCAGTTGGTGCTCTTAACCTCTGAGCCATCTCTCCAGCCCCCAGATTATTTCTTAATAGCTATAAACTTTCAGAAGTAAGTTTGGGTACATGCCTGTAGTCCCAGCTCTTAGGAGGTGGAGGCAGGAGGATCCCAAGGTCAAGGTCATCCTGGTTGCATACTGAGTTTCAAAAAGGAAACATGGAGTTGCTGCTTATGAACATTTTTAAAATCTTGATACATCTTTCTGAATTGTTTTTCAGAAAGGCTCGCTTTATACTCAATCATATATAAGATAAAATGTTTTCTCTCCATAGTTGGTATAGTATTGAGTAGCATGGTACTTATACATACATAGTTTATTATGGCAGTGTCATGTAGCCCAGACTGGCCTGAAGTTTACTTTTTAGCAGAAGTTGACCTACAGGCTTGTCCCATGATGCCTGGCTAAATTTCTTTGTTTTTTGCTTTTATTTGGCAGTAAACTTTTTTGTGGTTTCTTTTTTCTTTCTTTCTTTTTTGTTTTTTTGAGACAGGGTTTCTCTGTGTAGCTTTGGAGCCTGTCCTAGAACTTGCTTTGTAGTCCAGGCTGGCCTCGAACTCACAGAGATCCGCCTGGCTCTGCCTCCCGAGTGCTGGGATTAAAGGAGTGCACCATCACCACCCAGCCTTTTGTGGTTTCTTTACAAGTTCAAAGATACTTGTATTTCTGACTTTAAAACCAACTGCTACCCATTCATATGTTGGGCTTCTTTGTATAAATTCTGTGTCTTTTATGTAGACACGTGTAGTGGTGTTTGCTCTGCTCATGACCTTGGGCTATATGACCCAAAGGAGGTGGTGCTTCCTGTAAAATGCCAGGCAGCGGTGGCACATGCCTTTAAATCCCAGCACTCGGTAGGCAGAGGCAGGCGGATCTCTGTGAGTTCAAGGCCAGCCTGGGCTACAGAGTGAGTTCCAGGAAAAAGGCACCAAACCTACACAGAGAAACCCTGTATTGAAAAACCAAAAAAGAAAAAAAATGTAAAAAAAATTGAGAACTCATCTCAAAACAACAAAGGCACCATCACAAATTTACATCTTTTCATCAAATATTATTTTACAGCCATTTGATTTTATAGTGAACATAGTGACCATTCAAGTCAAATGCTTTAGCATTGTATACTTGTTTGGGTCCAAACATTCTCTTGGAGTAAAGGATAACTAGTTTCTTGCTGCTGTAACCCAAAAGACTGACAAAAACCTCTAACTTTCTAATGGACCTTATCCCAATCAATGGCACAGCGTCTATTTGAATACTGATTTCATATTGAGATGCCTAACAGACGTTTCTTCTAATCCAAACTAATCATATGCTTTTAAAAAAGGATGTAGAAGTAAAATAAACTGTACTTTTAACAATTCAATAGCAAATCTATATCTATACTAGTAGCTGTTTGACAAAATACAGTCAGCTGTTAAAAACACTTTAGTATAATGCTGATGTGGTAATATAAAAATAACCATATTATCTGATAGAAGAAAATTGAATCAGCCAATCTTACTAGATACAAGGAGGCATAATTATTTCATAAGAAGAAATATTGGGGCATTAAATATGTTTTGTCTCAAGACAGACTTATGAAAATTTTTTTATATTTATGGTAATGTAAGGAAGTAAAGTTCAGGCAAAGTGTGCTTTAGGTAATTGGTATTTTCTAGTTGAGACTCTTAATCTCAGAGTTGTGGGTTTGGGCCCCATAGTGGGTGCCACTTACGATCAGTCCATGTAAGTCTGTTAAATGGGTAACAGAATTTATTAAGATATAAATTGAGGAAATACACTCATGAATACAGAACAGAGTAGACATTAGAAGTTGTCCTCTGATCTGACTAGGAGCAAATCCTCCTCGAAGGCGGGAGCAGGGAGAGGGCATGTGACCGTTCTCCAGCTCCTTATAAGAGGTCACGTACAAAGGCAGGAAGCACCACCTCCCTTGGGCCGTATAGTGCAAGGTCATGGGCAGAGCAAATACCACTACAGACAAGTTTTGTGTTGTATTTGTTACTATAGTTTTCTGATAACTTTTTGTCTTTTAATATTTTATGTTTCAACTATGATATTAATGTCTTTAAAAAAGTTGCATTTTTAATTATGTATATATTTGTGTATCTGTATGTGAGTATGTGCATGTGAGTGCAGGTGCCTGCAGAGGCCAAACGTTGAATCCCTTGGTCCCAGAGTTACAGGCAGATGTGAACCTCTTGATGTGAGAACTGATCTTGGGTTCTCTGGGAGAGAAATATGCTCTTAACTACTACACCATCTCTCCCTAATTTCTTTTTAGGCTTCTTAGCTGTAATTTTATTGAGGTTTTTTTGGTGTAGTCTGAGGTTTTTTACCAAAGTACTTGTGAATTTTAATTTAATTTTGAATGTTCCTGACCGCCCAGCACACATTTTTTTTGTTACATGTTAATTCTTCCTAATGAAAGATTTTTCAATGTCTGATCATGAAAATAAAAAATTTAAATATATTTATGCTTTTTTTGTGCTTAGTTTTGTTACTTAACTTGGTACAGTATTTTGAATCATGAACCTGTGAGGTACTTTCTACAGGCAGCATTAAAGCCATGAGGGTTTGTTTACATTTCTGATCTAGAAAAAAGATAACTGGTATGTGAGGGTAGTCACAGCAAAATTGAGTGTCTTTGAGCAGAGCCTCCCTCTGTCTGGGAACATCACGTGGTTGTGTTCTTCTGCTGCAGTGTTCTGGGAGTGACAGCGGAAGCTGCTTCTCTTCCAGAGGAGGAGAAGGAGGAAGAGCTGGAAGAGGAGAAGGAAGAAGTGGGAGCGGACGCTCCTGGTGCTGCTGCGTGCTCCCTTGGTGCTGAAGGTAGCCTGTGCCCTTTCAGAATAGTAGATTCTTCTCATGCCCCTTTACTGTGAACACACAGGTAGCTAAATTTCTCTTTACCATGTAATAGATGTCTCGTGATTAAGCTAAGAATCACTAAGGAATTTGCCTAGTAATTTAAGATGTCTCACTTAATTTGATTACTGTGAATTTTCTCTGTTAAGCAGCTTTCCAAAGCCATGATCGAAAATAAACAGTTTTGGAAATTTTACTCATTACGTTGGGTGTGGGGCAAGACAGAATATCATGGTTGGGCATCCGGGGAGCACAGTGTTTGGGAAGCGAGGGAGAGAGAAGGGGAATGAGGCAGCCTGAGCCCTAGTGACCTAGTTTTCTCCCCCTAGGCCTCTTCTTAAAGGCGCCAGCCCCTGGGGGGTGGTGCTCCCTGTCATCTTAGCAGTTAGGAATCAGAAGAATTGACTTGCGTTTGAAGCCAGCCTGGGTTACAGAGTGAGACCCTGCTTCAAAATCAACCACCTCATAGTCACCACATGCAGTGACCACCTCTGACCATGCCTCTGGGACGTATTAAAGACCCCAGACATAACAGTAAGCTGGGCATGGTGATGTATGCCTAGAATTCTAGCACTCAGGGAGGCTGAGGCAGGAGGATTAGAAGTTCAAGGCCAGGTGTGGCTTTATAGCAAGATCTCACAGAACAAAGAAATAAATGAATTAATTCATTGACTGGCTCCCTTTCTGCGTTTTGGTCCTTTCCCCTTTTGATTTTATTTTTCAAGTACCTTTGGGTGTGGTTTTGGAGTATCTACAGATTATTGACAGTTTATCATTTTAAATGCTTATAAGGCTTTATGGTACCCATGTTTTTTGCTTTATTATATACTACCCCCTCTACAAAATTACATTTTATTTACTAATTTAATGATAAGCGTGTGTGTGGGCATGCAGTGCACATCCTGTGGCACCCGGTGTGGAGGTCAGAACCCTCTTGTGGGAGCTGGTTCTCTCCTTCCACCACATAGATTCCAGAGGATCAAACTCGGCTTGTCATGCCAGGCTTAGCAGCAGGAGCCTTTACCATTCTGGGCCATTTAGCTGGTCCCTCCCCTTATTTTAAACTTACTTACTAACCTGTTTTTACAGCATGTCTTGTATAGTCCAGGATGGCCTTAAATTCACTGTGTAGCTGAGGATGGCCCTGAACTTTTGAGCCCCCTGCTTCTATTTTCCCAGTGCTGGTATTATAAGCTTGTGCTACCACACCCAGTCCGATAATTTTATTCCTGATTTTTTTTCCCCCTTTTTTTCTTATGGTGCTTGGGATTGAGCCCATGCCCACCCCTTTAATTGGTATTGTTTTGTAAAAGTTATGTGTGACCAGGCTTTGGTGTGAAACATTTAGTGTGATCCTTGGAGCTGGCAAGGTAGTTGAGTAGGTAAGGGTACTTGCCAGCTGAGCCTGATGGCCTGAGTTCTGTCTCTGGAATCCACATAGTTGAAGGAGAGAACTGACTCCTGCAGGTTGACCTCCACACTTCAGGTCTGGTGTGTGTGTGTGTGTGTGTGTGTGTGTGTGTGTGTGTGACGCACAGAAACACACATAAATGCAAAAAGAAATGTTTTAAACATGATCCTCTGTAAGACAGCAGCTTGCACGTTGATAATGTGGGCTGGTACCTAATTTCTTGGATTTTTTCACCTAGATTCTGCTTCATCACAGTTGGGCTTTGGGGTTCTGGAACTGTCCCAGAGCCAGGATGTTGAGGAACATACAGTGCCATATGATGTTGACCAAGAACATGCGCAGTTGGTTACCGCCAACTCGGGTTCCACCGAGCTTTCTGATGTGGATGCGAATACTGGTATGAAATGTGTTTTCTCACATGTGGCGTTGATTATAAGGTTTTTTTCTCTCCCTCTAGAACCAGTTTCTTTGTCTTTTTTCCCTCAAGGTGTTTTTCTTTTTTTTAGTTTGTTTGAGTATCACCATGTAACTCTGGGTGGTCTGGATCTTGCTATGTAGATCAGGATAGTCTTGAACTCAGAGATTCACCAGCTTCCTCTTTAGGTTTAGAAAAAATAGGGGGCTGGAGAGATGGCTTAGTGGTTAAGAAGCACTGACTGCTATTCCAGCAGACCTGGGTTCAATTCCCAGCACCCACATGGCAGCTCATAGCTGTCTGTGACTCCAGTTCCAGTTACATAGCAAAACACCAGTGCACATAAAATAGAAATAAAAAAAAAGTTTAGAAAAAATAATTTAGAAATAATTTTAGCTTCTTTTTTTTACTTTATGTGTGTGAGTGCTTTGCTTTCATGTATGTATGTGTACAACATGTTTGCTTGGCCCACAGCGGTCAGAAGAGGGCATCAGATTCCCTGGAACTGTAGTACAGATGGTTGTGAGCCACTATGTGGGTGCTAGGAACGAAACTTGGGTCCTCTGTAAGAGCAAAAGTGCTCTTAATTGCTGAGTTATATCTCCAGCATCACCACCCTCAATAAGGTGGGATTTCTCTTTATAGCCCTTACTGTTCTGGAACTCATTATGTAGACTAGGCTGTCCTTGTACTCAGAGATCTGCCTGCCTCTGCTTCCTGAGTGCTGGGATTAAAGGCATGTGTGACCATGCCCAACTTTGCAATAAGTTTTATACATACATACATACATACACACACACATATATATTTAAATGTATACAGTGCTCTGTATGGCCAGAGAGGGCAACAGATTTCATTACAGATGGTTGTGAGGCACCATGTGGTTGTTAGGAATTGAACTCAGAACTCCTGGAAAAACAGGCAATGATCTTAACCTCTGAGCCATCTCTCCAGTCCCAATACCTATACATTTTAAAAATTGAATTTATGATTCTGTGTATGGTGTCTGTGAGACTGCAAGGGGGTGTCAGATTCCCGAGAGCTGGACTTAGAGGTGGTTGTAAGCTACTCAACATGGGTGCTACGACTTGAACTCTGAACCTCTGAAAGGACAGCAAGCACTCTTAACCTCTGAACCATTTCTCCAGGTGTGTGTGTGTGTGTGTGTGTGTGTGTGTGTGTGTGTGTGTGCGCGCGCCTGCCTGCCTGTATGTACATATATATATATTATATATATATATTTAAGTTACATTTTTCCCCCCTGAGACAGGGTTTCTCTGTGTAGTTTTGGTGCTTGTCCTGGATCTTGCTCAGTAGACCAGGCTGGCCTCGAACTCACAGAGATCTGCCTGGCTCTGCCTCCTGAGTGCTGGATTAAAGGCGTGCGCCACTGCCGCCTGGCTTAAGTTACATTTTTATTCTGTGAGAATTGCATACAGTATTCTTTGATTGTATTTACCCAGCTCCTCTCAGGCCCTGCCCTACCCACCCAACTTCATGTTTTCTCCCTTCTTCCCTCTTTTTAAACAAACAAACCGAAACCAAAACCTGTGAAGTCCACTTTGTGTTATCTGACTCTTCTTGGACATGTGGCCTGCCCTGGAGGGTGGTTTATATCCTAGGTGTCATGCCACTAAACAAAACTGACTTTCCCTCTCCTAGGAGGAGCTATCAGATGCCTATAGCTCTATCCAGGACTGTGGGGGTCCAGCCCCTTGATAGTCCCCTCCCAGGGTCTGTGAAGAATCTACAACCAGCTGATAATTAATCTTTGATGAGAAGAAATGAATCTATGTACATGAAACTCCTTAGTCCATATACTTGATCATTCTGTGTCAGTTACAAGCTTATATTCTGCTCTCATATTTAGCTCATTTCTAGCCTGATTTCTCTCTACACTTGTCTGCGGTCCCCTCTAGGTTCTATCTTAATTCCTTCATCTAGTTCTGCCCCTTCTAGGTTCTCATCCATCTTGTTCTTTCCCATATCATCTCCTCTCCCATCTCCTTCTCTCTCCTCGTCTCGTTTATCCTCATTTTGTTCTTCCCCATCTGGCTCTTTCTCATCTTCCTTCTCATTCCTCTAGTACTCTCTTCTACCCCTTCAATCTACTTCTTCCCTATCTCAGTTTGTTCCTCTCAAGTTCTTACCCATCTAGTTCTTCCATTCTCTTTTCTCTTCTCTGTCCTCCATGTGCCCTGGGAGTCCTGGTATATATACACTTATAAGCAGTATTCCCTTAGCAGTGCAAAACCAGGCTTCCAGGGTCAAATGGAGGGGTGATAAGAATCACATAGGGAGGCAATAACCGTTAATTATCGTTTGCAACCCCAAAGGGAAGTGACCAATAGGGAAATGAATTAACTAAAGGCTAAATTCAGGTAATATCTAAGAAGAGGACTCTTATGTGCTCAACTATTATCTTAAATGTGATTGGTAGAAAATGTTAAGAATCTATAAGTTGCTAGGTCAATGGGAGAAAATAAAACTGTCTTCTTTTTTCCTGTGAATCATATTTGTTCAAGCTATCTGCCATTTTTCTGCAGGGTGGGGGAAAGTGTGCTCGGTCGCTAGGCAACCTGTACAGCTAGATGCCTCGGGTGATAGTTAAAGGGAGATCTGGAACTAGAGGTAAGGTTTGGGAAAGGAGGAATAAAGCTTAATTGGCACATCCGCCAGGCCTTCTCAAGCAGGTAGCCCGGATGCTTAAGTCTGTTCTTAGAGAATACAGAGGTATCTCTGATAAAGTACTTTCCTCCATCTGGGGATGGACCTGGCCGGATGCTGCTAATGATGATAATTACAGGGAGGCTTGAACTGTGGTTCTGGCTGAGCATAGCTGTCAGTGCAGGTTATCCAAATATTCCTAGAAGTGGTTAGATAAGGAGCTAGAGGTCTATAAAGTTAGTAAGGCCGTAAGAAAGGAGGGTCTGAGCTAAATTGTGTAAAGCTATTACTGAACATCCACCTGACCTAGGCGGTGTCTCCTTGTGGAATTTGTCTTAAATCAGGAGACTTGCATGTGGACTGTTATTACTGCTAGTCCTTGAAAGTGGCCAAGGGAGATATCTGATTCCAGAGAAAGCCTTTCCTGAGGCAGTTCTCCAAATACCTGGAATGTGTAAGTCCAGAGAGTGACCAGTCTACACTGTTAGCCCTTCTTAGGGAAAAACCAATTGGGAAATCTATGAAGGCACACATGATTTTCATAACAGAAGACAGCTGATATATAACAAGCCAAGTAACACCAAAAGCTCCTTGGAATTTGGCTTCCTCTGGAGGAAATCCTTGATCTCTCCAGATAGTGGCTTTGCCATAACCAGCTGAGTTCTTATGATATATTTCTGCGGCCTGCAGCAAAGCTCCTAACCTAGGGGTGGAACTTCACACTTACCTTTCTCCCTCCATGCCAAGATTTTGTCTGGTTTGACCTTGTGCAGATCTTGTGTATGCTCTCACAGTCCCTGTGAGTTCATATATATGTTTTCCCTGTCGTGTTAGGAAAACAGTTTCCTTGAAGCCATCTGTCTTTTCTGGCTGTTAGAATTTTTTACCTGCTCTTCTGTATAGATCCCTGAGCCTTGAGGGGAGAGGTGAGATATCGATATCCCATTTAGGACTGACAATTCCAAAGCTTCTTATTCTCTGCATGTTGACCAATTGTGGATTACTCTGTTAATTGCCATATACTATTAGAAGAATCTTCTTTGATGAGGATTGAGTGATGCATTGATCTATTGAATAGTGATATCATGTCATTAGGAGTCATTTTATTGCTGTGTCCGTATAGTAGAGTAATAGACATAGATTTTTTTTCCCCCTGTGGCCCATGAACTGTCTAGCTTCAGGTTCTTGGCTTCATTGACAGTGTCAAGTATGGGTTCCATCTCGTGAAATGGGCCTTAAATCCAATTTTTAATAAAGTAGTTGGTTACTCCCATAATATTTATGCCACTATTACACCATTGGGCATAACTTTTCAAGCTTGTTGTTGTTATAACTCAAAGGTCATGGCGGAGTGAGATTGATGATTCCTTTTTTCCTTCAGTAGCATCCATAGCACCTTCCAGCACTATGAATACAAGCCAGTAGAAAGAAGCTTCTAGTTGAGTACTAGCTAGATTTCTCCCTGTTCTATGACTCAAGTGTGTGGTGTCTTCAGTGATAGGATCTTATCCTCAAATTCTGGAGGACAACTGATAGTATTGGCAATAGACTGTAATGTTTGAGAGGTCTATGGGACCCCATTAGCCAACAACTCAAAAAGTGGTAACTCATTTCTGGTATTGGGGTTTTATTTGATAGTGGATGGTGTCTAATTGGGGTATTGTCCCTCTATTATATAGCTCTTGATATTTTAAAGTTAGACTCATTTCTATTAAGATTTTTACTTTTTGAGAATCATTTGGGGCTGCCTCAAATACTTAGAAAAGTTTAATATCTGCTTTGTATCTTTTTTTCTTCTTCCTATATATATACATTAAGCAGTTAAATGTGAAGAACAGTCCACTGAAGATACCTCTATGGTAGAACAACCCAACAAAGACATCCCTGTTACAATACAGCCCAGTGAAGGTATCCATGTGGTAGATGAGCAAAATCTACCACCTGAAAGGTAAGCCGTGCTCTCTCTAAAGTTGTCTGTGGGATTTTACTGTGGGACTATAGGAATTTCATTTTGGCTATAGAAACAGTATTAGAAATTGCTGATTCCTACTCACATCTTATAGATATTTGCCATCTTGTTTTTGTCCAATAGAAATATTGGAGCCGGGTGGTGCACGCCTGTAATCCCAACACTCGGGAGGCAGAGGCAGGTGGATCTCTGTGAGTTCGAGACCAGCCTGGTCTACAGAACTAGTCCAGGACAGGCTCCAAAGCTACAGAGAAGCCCTGTCTCAAAAAACCAAAAAAAAAAAAAAAAAAAAAAAAGAAAAAAAAGAAAAAGAAATATTGATTATTTATAAATATGGGTTGCTTATGCAGTCTTACTGAGTACGCTTATCGTAATTCAGGCCTGTTACAAAGGTGCATTATTTCTTCTGTAACTATAATCCTTAATCTTTGGTTGACACTCTGTCTGGGTAATCAGAGGCATTATCTATTTGTAGGAGATCCATTTTGCATTTCTGGGGCTAATACAGATGTAAATGAGCCAGGCAGTGGTGGCACATGCCTTTGATTCCAGGAGGCAGAGGCAGATTGATCCCTGTGAGTTTGAGGCCAGCCTGGTCTACAGAGTGAGTTCTAGAACAGCCAGGGTTACATAGAGAAACTTTGTCTCCAAAAACCAAAACAAAACAAGAAAGAAAGAATAAGACATAGATGGACATTATACTGGAAACCTTTTAGTATTCTTAAGCACCCAGACTGCTATGGGTTGTTAAGTATCATTCTTCTGTTAATTTATGGTGTAGCTAGATGCAGAGATCTTTCTAAGTGTTCCTGGCTCTTAGCTTGGTAGGGATGGGGATATACACTCAGTTTGTGGTAATTCTTGTATCCAAAACTATATTGACTATTTAGTCGCAGGGGGAAACTGGGATGCTTTCGATTTGAAGAGAGATGAGCAAACATTCAGTATCCTTTTCTTATTTCCTTCAGTAGCAAGTTGGGCATGGAGTCCTCAGCAAAGGTGATTGTCATGGCTTTTTAGGCTTTCTGTTTTTTATGGACTGTTTTGCTATGTGGCCCAGGCTAGCCTTGAACTTGAAAGAATCCTCCTGCCTCAACTTTCTTAATGGGAGGATGTATCTCACCATGCTCAACTTGGGCTTTTCTTTAGAAACTTCTCACTTCAGTTAAGTTTTTATTTTATTATTTAAACAGGGTCTTACTTTGTAGTCCAGTCTTTCTTCAGACTTACTATGTAGCCCAGGTTGGCCTTGAACTCATAATCCTTCTGCTTCAGCCACCAGGATTACAGGTATGCAATCCTGGCTTTCCTGTTAGCCTTGCTTCTCCGTTTTTCCTTGGGCATGGTAGAATAAGTAAAAGTAAAAAAAAAGTAAAAGGGAACGGGCCAGAAGTGTGCGTTTCACCTGGTTGGGCAGTGTATGTAAAGGAGTCCTGGAAAAGTTGGTAGGCAATAGAGAAATATATTTGTGGCACCAGTGAGGAGAAAAGCCCCATCAATTTTGTATAAAGACGATTGTACCAATACTCAGTCACTTGTCAGAGTGTTGGAACAGACACAAATCTGAAAAGAGGTATGGCTGTGGGGTGATGGAGACAGGCGTTGAAACGCCTGAGGACTTTGCGGTTGCATTTCACTTTTAGAAGGTCAGGGCGATTAGAGCTGTGAGAATTGCTGGGGTTGTTAGGTTGGAGCTTTTTGTTGGAAGAGGGAAACATTTGAACTTAGCAATCCTCATCCTTGGTGGCATGGATCTCACAGGTCAGAAGATCTGCCTTCCAGTCCTCAAGCTTCTGTGGCAGCTGTGGAGACAAAGGAACAGGTGCCCGCCCCGGAGGCTCTGGGAGGCGCGCTGCAGGGTCAGCCGTCCTCCGAGCCCGAGGTCTCGTCAACTCAGGAAGACTTGTTTGAGCAGAGTGGCAAAACAGGTAGGCTGGAGACTGTCCTTCAGCGTCTCTTCTCACTGTCCTCAAGTTTTACTTTAGTTCCTAGGCTGCTGTTTCAGTCAGGAAGCACTTTTTGTAGGTATGCTATGGAAGGAAAATATATTCCTAGCTAGTCAGTGACGAGGGCTTTTTACTGTCAGTGAGGAAAGAACATTTACTAGTCAGCATTTTATGTCAGTTCCACTCTTTCAGAAACTGAGGTTTTGAAAATCGTAGCGAATCTAGTAAAAGTTGGTTTTATGGACAGAGTTGGCATTTCTTCTGTCACGTTTACTGTGCTGTTTGTCTTACTCACTTGGGCAGCAGTTTACTTATCTATTTATTAGTTGACATAAAAGGCAGATTAAGGTCTAAAGAAAGGACAAAGCTTAGCGTAGACTGGAAATGGTTTCCCGCTCCTGTGAGTCCCCCCCATCCCACAGTCTCAGCAGGAAGGCTTCAGTGAACGCTGGGAGGGGAGAAGCCTGGGGTCCTTTGTGGTCCTGTGGTGCTTGGTGTGTAAGATATCAGCAGCACCCTAAAGCGTTCGGGGTGAACTTCAGGCATTTCCTTACCCTTAGGGATAATAGAGTGGAGGTCCAGTCTGTCTACGTTGGTATTCTCCATCTGAGGAGAAAGGGCCAATAGAGAGCTTAATAATGTCAGTCACTGTGGCTGCTTTACAGTTAGTGCTTAGTATTTTCTGTCTCCTTTGAGGAGGCTCAGGTGCTAATCATGAAAATTGCTGCATTCATACCATCAGGTGTCTGTCATGCGCATTGTTTTGACTTCTCCCATCTGCATCATGGCATGAGCTTTACTTCACCTTAGGTAGACCTTGGAATAAAAGGCTCGCTTGCTGTTTTATTGTAGAAGCCTCACAAGAAAGAAGAGCAGCCAAGCCGAGGTATAAGGATTCTGGCTTTTCCTCTCTATAGTAGTTATTTTTATCATTCTGTGACCAAAAAATCGGACAAAAACAGCTGAAAGGAAGGTTTTGGGGCTGGAGAGATGGCTCAGTGGTCAAGAGCACTGACTGCCTTTGCAGAGGTTCACTTCCCAGCACCCACGTGGCCCTCCCAATCAACAGTAACCCTAGTTCCAGGGATATGATGCTTTCTTCTAGCCTTTATGGGTTCCTACAGGCATGTAGTGATATTAACTCCTGTAGGCATACACACATACACATAAATATAACAAATAAATGAGTAACCTTTTAAAAACAACAAGAGGGTTTTTGCTTTTTTTTTTTTTTTTGTCTCACAGGTTGAGAGTTGTAGTCACCATGTCAGGGAGGCTATTTCTGTAGGCAGAGAGAAACGGGTCCCAGTGTCCATGCTCAGGAAGCAGAGCTGACAGCAGCTCCCTTACCTTTTAGTCAGCCTGGGATCCTAGCCCATGAGGTTGGAATTCGGGCTGCCTACATTCAGGGAGGGTGCTTTCTGTCCGCTAAGCCTTTCTGGAAATACCCTCATAGACACACTCAGAGGTATGTTTCCATGGTGATTCTAAATGCAGCCTAGTTGACAAAATTAATCATGGCAGCTCCACCCTTTGTCAGCTTGACACCAACACATCACTTTAGATCATAACATTTTACCCCATCCCCTAAAGTCTCATTTTCGTCTCATACTGCAACTGCATTTAGTTGTTTCAAGTCCCCATAGTCCATAATAACCCCAATACCGTTTGAAAATCCAAAGTATTTCTGAGACTGTGTCTCCTAACCACAAGCCCCTGTAAAGCCAATAAATAGGTTATATACTTCAAATATATAATGTCAGTATTCCCAGTCCAAAAGGAGGGATGGGGCAAAGCAAGACTGGGACCCTGCAGGGTAAACAGAAACCCATGTGATTGGTTTTTTCGTAGTCATCTGGGCTCCAACAGCCTTGGACGCTCCTCCCCCAGCTCTGATGCCTTCAGTGGAGGTGACCTCTCTCTGGATTAGCTCCCCTGTAGCTTTCCTTGGCAGATGTCCTGTGGCTGTGGCTTCTCTTACATGCCTGGATTCTCTATGGCAGCGTAGGCTTCACCTTCCCAGTCTCATCCATGGTCTTGGAGAGCCTTGTTGCAGGGAGTCTAACCCTCCACACATGCCTGGACTCAGCAGCTTTCTGAAACTTGGGTGCCAGATTCAGTGACCCTCTTGCTTTGACGTCTTTCATGTCTACAAAACCAGTACCATGTGGATGGTACTCCAGTTCTGCTGGCTTGAGATATAGCCTGTCCTTCTTGGTTCACAGTTGCAGTGGCCTCTGTCTTTGAAAGTGCCCTTGGAGAAACACCTCCCTAGGCAGCCATTTTGCAGCAGGGAACTCATGTGGTGGCATTGTCTGTTTAGGCTCTTCTCCTTTCAAATGAGTCGGTGGGTCTTACATGCTTTTGTCCCTGAAATGCATGAAGAGGTTTCTCTTCAATGGCATGATTTAAGAGTTACAGAGACTTTCCCCGTACTATGTCCACAACTTTAAACTCACTACACATTTTTCTTATCTTTGTTCTCTTACTGTTGATATGAATGGACACAGTGCTTTCCTGACATGCAATTTCTTCTGTCAAGCAAATTAGTCCATTCCTTTTTTTCACTTCCCTAGAGACAGATTCTTAACTTTGTAGCCCTGGCTGTCCTGGAACTTGCTATGTAGACCAGGCTGGCCTTGAATTTACAGAGATCCACCTGCTTCTGCCTCTCAAGTGCTGAGAGTAAAGGCGTGTGCCACCACACCCAGCTGTTCCATTACTTACGGATTCAGCCTCAAGTCCTTAGGACATGGTTACAGTGCAGCCAGATCTTTGCTATAATATATCACTGGTGGCTCATAGTTGAGCTCTAGAATATATCACAAGTGGCTCATAGATGAGCTCTAGAATATATCACGGGTAGTTCATAGTTGAGCTCTAGAATATATCACGGGTAGTTCATAGTTGAGCTCTATATCACGGTGGCTCATAGTTGAGCTCTAGAATATATCACGGGTAGTTCATAGTTGAGCTCTAGAATATATCACGGGTGTCTCATAGTTGAGCTCTAGAATATATCACAAGTGGCTCATAGTTGAGCTCTAGAATATATCACGGGTGGTTCATAGTTGAGCTCTAGAATATATCACGGGTAGTTCATAGTTGAGTTCTAGAATATATCACGGGTGGTTCATAGTTGAGCTCTAGAATATATCACGGGTGTCTCATAGTTGAGCTCTAGAATATATCACGGGTGGTTCATAGTTGAGCTCTAGAATATATCACGGTGGCTCATAGTTGAGCTCTAGAATATATCACGGTGGCTCATAGTTGAGCTCTAGAATATATCATGGGTGTCTCATAGTTGAGCTCTAGAATATATCACGGGTGTCTCATAGTTGAGCTCTAGAATATATCACGGGTAGTTCATAGTTGAGCTCTAGAATATATCACGGTGGCTCAGTTCCCAGTAGAGTCCTTGTTCCTCTCCACAAGTTTGAGAGCCAGGCTTCTTGTCCTTCCTTTTTGCTGCATTTTGGTCTTTTAGACTCTCACCTAGAATGGCCACTGAGCTCAGCTTACTGTGTTCTACATCTGCAAACTCTTCTACATTTCTCATATAAACCACCTCCAAAGGCCTGGAATCCACAAGTCAGGTCCATGACAGGCTGGGTCCCAATTCTTGGTACCAATTTCCAGGACTATTTTTCTCATGACTGTGATAGAATATCTGATAAGCACTTCATACATGCCCAGAAGTGTGTTTCTAACCATTATCGTCTCTATGCTTAGATATGGTAGAAAGGACCAAGGAGGTCTTTTAACCAGTTCTTTATTAAAAAAAACCTGAAACAGGGCGTGGGGCAGGGTTACTGTTGACTCACGATTTGCATTCTGGTGATGTCCCATTGAGTTGCTACCACCCCAAAGGACTTCTGCCCCCTGAAGTGTAACAGACTGGGTATTGCTGTTTTTGCAGCTCTCAGTGGGTCCCCCACTCCGTGATGTCAGTCTGAGAAGTAAATACAACTCTAACTTTTCTCCCCCACTAGCTTCTGATGGTTGTTCTACTCCTTCAAGGGAGGAAGGTGGGTGTTCTCCAGTTCCTACACCCGCCACCACCCTGCAGCTCCTGCAGCTGTCTGGTCAGAGGCCCCTTGTTCAGGACAGTCTTTCCACGTAAGTAAGCCTGAAATGGCCTGGAGAGCCAGCTTGCCTCTCGGACCAGAATTCCTTTCAAAGCTAAATACTAGACCTTAGGAAATTCTAGGCCTTAGGAATTTTGGGGTGAGAACTTAGCGAACTGTTTGAAGTAATACATGTAATCTCCGTTGGAGGCTTTATGGTGGTAGCTAAAGGTTTGGCTAGGAAATGCAATTCCTTGTCATTTAGGAATGCGGTACATCAGAGGCAAGCATTTGCTCCTCCATTTCCTAGCATTTCTGTCACTTGCCAGTATAGCAGAGAGAGCAGGTCATCTCACTCAATAGTGGTTAGGGCAAAGGTTTGCTTTTTGTTTTTGTGCTTGTTTTTGTTTTTAAATAAAAATGTGCACATTCTTCATATTATGTAAAAATGAAGTAAAAATTTTGATGTCTCAGATCTGTGAGTTAGTTTTCAGCTTTTGGTTGTCCTGTTTCTTAATCATGATGTCCTTGTGTCTAGTCATTCCCTTTTCCCTTACTCTTGAAAACACTCAGTGTTTGAGAACGCCTGAGTCTCAGGTACTGTTCAGGGGAAATGCTATTGAGTGTATATGCTGTTAAGTGTGTGAGTTGGGTATTTTCGTTAAGTCAAAGCAAATGTCAAACCCTTGGCTGCAGTCAAATAACCTGTGATTCTCTCTTTACATAAAGGAATTCCTCAGATCTTGTTGCTCCTTCCCCTGATGCTTTCCGACCTACCCCTTTTATCGTTCCTAGCAGTCCCACAGAGCAAGGAGGGAGAAAAGGTGAGCTGTCGTGATGTGTCTGTTCATCTCAGCCCAGGAGAGGGAGGGGGGCAGCACTCTCCTGCCTCACCAAATGCACGCTGCTTTGCGCTTTGCAGCTCTGCTCCTGAGACTCCTCCCTCATTCCAGGCCGTGGCCTAGGACAAACCCCACTCAGCTCTTTGCCTTTTTAAAGCATAGGTCCTTCTGTGATTTTTCCACTATTTTAATTTTGACAAAAGTGCCCTGATAAGAACTTTTTTGTTTTTAAAATTGAACCCAAGTAAGTATGGGGAAGTACTGGATTGGTTATTAATTAATGACTTAGTACCTTCCAGTAACATGCTGATGTGATGTTTCTAGTGAGAGAAAACCAACAGTTGTTTGTTGGGCTCTTTATTTTTGCTTTTATTAAAATAATCAAAGGCTGGCTTGAAGGAGGTGGTAACAATGTTCACTTACTTTCTCCTTTGAGGACTTAGTATCCCCACCCCCAGAGATGGTCTCATGTATCCCAGGCTCTCCTCAAATTCCCTCTGCAGCTGAGAATGCCCTTCAAGTTTGAATCCCCCTGCTTTTACCTCCTGAGTGTTGGAATTAGAGATGTGTGCCGCTATGCCTTGATTTGGGTGGCGTTGGGAGTCTGGTCTTGGGCTTTGAGCGTGGTAGGCCAGCACTCTACCACAGAGCTTCTAAACCCCAGCCCACTTGTAAACGTCTGCAAATTCTATCAGTTTCTTCTTTTCCTTCTGTTCTGTTTTGTAATTGAGACAGAGGTCTTGCTGTGTGGCCCAGGCTGCCCTTCAAGTAGAGATCTTCTCCCTCCCCCTCTCCCTCCCCTCCCCCCAGTGCTAGAATTTGAGCTTTGTAACACATACTTGGCACTCTTTTTATTCACACTGATAAGGCTGTAATAACTCACACTTATTAAACACTTAGTTTATGCCAGGCGCTGTCATAGCTGCTCTCCATCTGCTCAGATGTCTCTGGGGTCTTTTCCCGCAGAGAATCCGCACAGAATCTTCAGTAGTCACTGTTATTTACCCCGTGCTGCACATGAGAAAATGGGATCCCCGATTTCATTACAGTGATATGGTTAGGATCTGAACTCGGGCACTTGCCTCTGAAACCTTTGTTTTTACCTGACGTGTTCTCCTGTGCCAGCCTGGGGTCTGTGCTGCTGAGTCCTGTGAGTATTGAGAAGTACCACACGGGCAGGCTCAGCCTCGCTTCCCTCCCTGCTTGTCTCTTTTCTCAGCTGGAGGTACCGAGGGAGACCAATAGCATTCTAGCAGTTTGTAATTGGTGACATCTTTAGGTAAAATGGTGAGATTTCATTCTACGAAAACCCTACTCAGATTAAGTTAATTTCTTAATTTCTTCTATCTGTAATGTGAACATATAAAAAGGATTGTATGAAAAATGCTTTTTCTTCATGTTTATAATCAATACCTACTGTAGAAAATTTGGAAAGATAATAGGAGAGTAATGTGAAGGAAATAAAAAAAAAATCTGAGGGACCACAATCCAGTTTAATTATAGTTAGTATTTGATGTGTTTTTCAGAACTTTTTCTGTATAGACGAAAAAGTATTTTTATGCAATTGATATCATTATATAATCTGATTCAATTTTCTTTTTTCTTTTCCATGTAACATTGCATCAGCTGTATTTAACACATTTGCTTAATATGTGCATCAGTGTTTGTGGACTTTCAGATGCTTTTTAGATCTGTTTTGTCATCTATCTTGGATTATTAAATCAAAGTTTGTATCACTGGACCCCAAAATCTCATCAGACTGGCATGTGAGGGTGAGGCCAAGCAAGCAGCCAGGGTGGGCACTGAATTTGGATTATAGGCAGTAGGTAACATGAGTGTAAACTGGGGAAAACTAGCTAGAGTAAGTAGTTCATGACTGGTGTGGGTAGGATCATGATGTAGGTTAGGGGTCAAAAGCCTGAAGAATTAAACAGCTAGCTAGGCTGGGTAGCCTTAAGGTAGGTAGATTATTATGCAGAAACAGTGTTTTTTAGATTTTGTTTTATTGTATGGGTGTTTTGCTTGCATGTATGTTTGTGTGCTACTTGTATGCCTGGCACCCTCTAAGGCATAGGGTGTTGGACCCCCTGGAATTGGAGTTACAGGTGGCTGTGAGCTGCCATGTGAGTGCTGAGAATCGAACCTAAGTCCTTGCAAAGAACAGTAGCCTGTGCTCTTAACCTCCAAGTCATCTCCCCAGCCCCAGAAACAGTGTTTTATGCTCTCGCTGTGTGTTTCCCCTGAGCGCTTTGTGTTGGGATTCTGAGATAAATCAGTGTTGACTGGCGTTGGCAGCTCTGTGTTTGTTCTGGTGTGAGTCTCTGCCCTTAGCTCTACTTCCTGCAGCTACAGTAAGTTCCTACATTAGATAACTGACTCGGAGTGATGGACAGATTCATTCCCTTTCCAGGCCTGGGGCAGAATATGTAATCGTTAAATTGGGTGGCATTAAGTGCTGGGGAGGCGGCTCACCAGTCAGAGTGCTTGCTGGAGTTGTGGGGGTCCTGAGAACCCGTGTCAACGCCAGGAGAGCATAGTGGCCTACTGGTCAATCTGACTTCAGCAGGTGGAGATGGGATCCACGGAGCAAAGCTGCTTAGCAACACTAGGAGGAGTCAAGTAAGATTCTTGACATCAACTTGGGCCTCCACAGACACCCCCCAACATGTGCACACATGCTTGCACCCACACACATGTAGACATTCATACACCTGCACACCACATATACAAACATGAAAAAATTAATCTGGCTCTTCCTAAAGAAGATGTGAGAATGAGCTGTGATAAATAAACTGGGAGGGTTTAGAGGAGACAATATGATTTTCATTTCTTACGAGTGGGGTGGGTATCCTCAGATGAAACACCATTTTAATCTATGTCTAAAATTAGATGTGGCCTGGTGAGGTGATTAAAAGTGCTTGACTGGAAAGCCTGCCAATCTGAGTGTTGTCCCTGGAGCCTGTATGGAAGGAGCCAAGTCCTGAAAGTCGTCCTCTGAGCTCCATATGAGTGCACACGTATGCATGTGCACTCGGGGAGGTAGTGGGACACAACCTACTACCATGTCAGTTTTTTGAAAATTAGGACACTGTTTAGGAATGGAAATTTCTGTGACAATTACTGTTAGAATTGGAGCATGAGTAATACTGGTGAGTGATCATTTCTTAACTTGTTTTTCCTGTGTGGAATCAGATGAGCCTATGGATATGTCAGTGATGCCTGAAGAAGGAGGGCAGACTTTTCAGAAGCTTCAGGATGACGAAGCATTGGAGATAGAAAAGCCCCTCCTCCCGCCTCAGCCTGCTGTGTCCCCGCAAGTGTCGACACCGGTGTCCCAGAGCACGCCTGTCTTCACTCCAGGCTCACTTCCCATCCCATCCCAGCCTGAATTCTCTCACGTGAGTGTTGTGGGAAAGTTGCCTTCCGATGCCTTTGCTTCCCCTCCTTACTTTTGTTTTTGAGACAGGGTTTCTCTGTGTAACAGTCCTGGCTGTCCTGGAATTCGCTTTGTAGACCAGGCTGGCCTCGAACTCACAGAGCTTTTCCTCCTTACTTAGTGGTTCAGGGATTTGAACCTAAGGATGCACAGTGTCTTAGGGTTTCTGTTGCTGTGAAGAGACACCATGACCATGGCAAACATTTAATGGGATGGCTTAGAGTTTCGGAGGTTTAGTCCGTTACCATGGCAGGACATGCACAGGCACACGTGGTGCTGAAGGAGTGGAGAGTTCTACATCCTGATCTGCAGGCATCAGAAGACTCTGACGCTGGACATGGCTTTGAGCATCTATGAGACATCAAAGGCCACCTCCACAGTGACACACTTTTTCTAACAAGACCACATCTACTCCATCAAGGCCACACCTGCTATTAGTGCTACTCCCTATGGGCCAAGCATTCAGACACACGAGTCCATGGGGACCATACCCATTTAAACCATCCCATTCAGATTCTAGGCAAGTGCTTTGCCTCCAAGCTACATATCTAGACCAACCCTTAAAAAATGTATTCTCTTTTTTGGTTGTAAGTCTATCCTTTAATGGCTAAACCATCTGGTGGTGGAGCACATCTTTAATCCCATCACTCAGGAAGCGCAGTGAGGTGGATCTCTGTGAGTTCGAGGCCAGCCTGGTCTACAGAGTGAGTTCCAGGACAGCCAGAGCTACACAGAAAAACTATGTTTTGTAAAATAAACAAAAATTGTTTTGTTTTGTGTGCATGTATGCGTGGCATGCATGTCATTGTACATGTGTGGAGGTCAGAGGGTGACTTTGGGCATCGTTTCTACAGCTTATCTGCACCCCACCTTTGCTTGCTGGCTTGTTTGGTCAAGTTCAGTGGTTCTCAACTTCCTCATGCTGCAACCCATTAATACAGCCTCATGTTGTGGTGACCCCCAACCATAAAATTATTTTTGTTGCTACTTAATAATTGTAATTTTGCCCTGGGGTGGTAGTGTATGGCTTTAATCCCAGCACTTGGGACGCAGAGGCAGGTGGATCTCTGAGTTCAAGACCAGCCAGGTCTATAGAGTTAGTTCCAGGGCAGCCAAGGCTACACAAAGAAATCCTGTCGCAAAAAAACAAAAACAAACAAACAAAAAAAACCCTGTAATTTTGTTATTGTTATGACTCATAATATAAATATATGATATGCAGAATATCTGGTATGGGACCCCTGTGAAAGGGTGGTTTGACCCCCAAAGGGGCCATGACCTACAGGTTGAGAACCACTGGTCTGGTTCCTCATGCTGGTTGGGGACATTTTCTTAGAGCCTTTTTTCTATCTTCTTATTTATTTTATATTTTGTAGGCTATTGAATTATAGCTGATTGGTGATCCTTGCCAACTTTGAAGACATTGCACTCTTGATTTTGTTTCTGGTCCTTCAAGTTTGATCTTGCTTTGGGCCCTGTGACCCTTTTTTGTTTGTTTGTTTGTTTATTGCAATCCTGCAGGCCTTTCTCTGTACTTCCCACCCCCAGATGTCTCTGGGTTGTGTCAGGTTGACAGCTGAAGCGAACTATGGCAGTGTGATTTCAGGGTTCATCCATGATACTGCATGGAGCAGAATTTCAGTCCATTTTATTGTTGACTGATACTGTTGTGTATATAAGACATTTACTCTTCAGTTCAGTTGATGAATACTGGGGTTGTTTCTCCTTTGTCTCTGTGATCCATGCTGCCATGGAGGTTGATGCACAGACTTGTGTGAAGATGTTTCTTTCTCTTATGTAAACTGTGGGTGCAGTTGCTGGGCGTCATCTATTTTAATCCTCGGAGTTACTAATTTCTCTGCTTTTGTTTTTAATTCTTGCAGTCTTTTTTCCTCTGAATAATTTCTGTCTTGTTTCATGTGTGTATTTCTCTTTAATGATCATAATTATTTTGAAAGCTTTCTCTTTCCCAGAAGAGTCACTGTTCTAAGTAGGCTTTAATCACGTAGTTATTTACGTGGTGCTAAGGGGCTCAGCCCATAGCCGCAAGGATGCTGTGCAAATGACGACTCGGCCACTCAGACAGAGTCTTGCTTTGTAACCCAGGCTAGCCTTGGACTTGTCCTCCAACCTTGGTCTCCTAGCTTTTGGGATTACAGGCATGTGTCACCATGCTGTGCTTGTTTATTGTTGGGGAACCATACCTTAGGCCTGGTGAATGAAATGTATGTGCTTTACCAGTAGGTTATACCAAAGATCAATTCTGTCCCCCCCCTTTTTATTTGAGGTAGGGTCACATGGTATCACAAGCTACTCACTATGTAACTGAGGATGATATGGAACTTCCGATCCTCCTGCCTCTACCTCCTGAGTGGTGGGATTGCAGGCAGTGCTCTATCACACAGTTTTGTGGAGTGGTTTTTTCCTTTGTTTGTTTGTTGTTTTGAGACAGGGTCTCACTACGTAGCTATGGCTGTCCTGGAACTCACTATGTAGGCCAGGCTGGCCTCAAACTCAGATACCCACCTGCCTCTGCCTCCCGAGTGCTGGGATTAAAGGCATGTGCCATCAACGCCCAGCTTGTTGAGTAGTAGTATTAATACTAAGGCTGGAATCCAGAGCTTTGTGCTTGCTAGACATGAACTCTTACAACTGAAATATGTCCCCAACTTGGTTTTGATGTCTTTTACATTTAATTCATTTGATTTTGTGTGTGTTATGGCTTAGTACATGTGTGGAGGTCAGAGGACAATTTGAATGTATTGGTTCTCTCTTGTGGGTCTGGGAACCAAACTCAGTCAGTAGACTTGACAAGCAAGTGCCTCTACCTTCTGTCTTAGTCACTGTTCTGTTGCTGTGAAGAGACACCATGACTATGGCTATTATTATTAGAGAAAACATTTAATTGGGGCTTGCTTACAGTTTCAGAGGTGTAATCCTTTATCACCATGCAGCTGAGTGCTGCATCCTGATCTGCAGGAAGGGTGGGGGCGGGGAGGAGAGAGAGGTCGGGCTTGGCATGGGCTTTTAAAACCTCATTAAAACCTGAAATTCCACCCTCAGTAATATACTTCCTCCAAGGCCACACCTCTTAAACCTTCTAATTCTTTCAAATAGTGCCACTCGTTGGCAACTATGCATTTAAATGTAGACTATGGGGGCTGCCATTCCTATTCAGACCACCATGCCTAATGAGCCATCTTGCTGTCTGTTGCTGTCTTATTCATTCATTCATTTATTTATTTTTTATTTATTTGTATTGTTGTTTTGACTACATGTATATCTGTATGTAGGTGTCGAATCCCTTGAAACTGGAGTTACAGACAGTTATGAGCTGCCATGTGGGTGCTGGGAATTGAACCCAGGTCCTCTGGAAGAGCAGTCAGTGCTCTTAATTGCTGAGCTATCTCTCCAGCTCTGTCCCTTGCTGTCTTTTAAATAAGAGTTTTCTCATATTTGCTGATTTAAGAGTGAAAAACCAGAACTCTGGATTAGTAGTTGTGAGGAGATAACCAGGCTTCCTGTTGTGGTCCTCACTGAGTGTGATCTGCTGGGACATTTCATCAGGAGTGCCCTAGTGTTAGAATCCTGGTCATCTTGGCTTGGTCATAGTCCCCAGAAAATCTAATTCCCTGTGTGCTGGGTCAGGGCTGGTTGTTATTGTCCAGAAGTCTTTTGGAGGAGGAAGGTTTGGAGCGAAGGTGGTGAGACACAGGGATGGGTTCCATCAGTCTGTCTTCAGGGTGGGATTCCCGTGCCTGTGCCTCCTGTCCTCCGGTCCAGGGCATTGAGTTTTATTTTCTCGGGTAGAGGCAGGGCAGGGGAAGAGGGTATGGGAGTTGAACTGCTTCTGAAACTGACGTCCAGGCGGCCCTCCTCCTGCTCTAGCAGCGCCCTTACCATCACTTTTAGAATTATCTGATACTGCTGCCAAGTCCTTTGGGAGAGGGGAGTGGGTGTGGTGTGTTTGTATTACCCTGGTGACTTCTTGGCGTTCTCTTATTTGGCCTCATAATTACCTTTCACTTTATCTTGAGAATTGTGCATGTTAAAAAATGCTTTTACCATTGCTTATCAGGGTTTCAGAAATAACTAAAATGGATGTTAAGCCTGGTAGTAGTAATGGCGGTGCACGCCTTTAATCCCAGCACTCAGGAAGCAGAGGCCAACAGATCTCTGTGAGTTTGAGGCCAGCCTGGTCTACAAAGTGAGTTCCAGGATAAACTCCAAAGCTACACAGAGAAACCCTGTCTTGAAAAACCAACCAACCAACCAACTGAATAAATAAATGGGTTGATTTAAAGCGAAGCATGAAGGGCTGGAGAGATGGCTCAGAGGTTAAGAGCACTGGCTGGTCTTCCAGAGGTCCTGAGTTCAATTCCCAGCAACCACATGGTGGCTCACAACCATCTGTAATGAGATCTGGTGCCCTCTTCTGGCCTGTAGTCATATATACTGTATACAAAATAAATAAATAAATCTTTAAAAAAAAAAAAAAAAAGCAAAGCATGGAGGCCCATGCCTATAATTACAGCACATGGGTGGTAGAGGCAGGAAGAGCAGGCTGGAAGGCAGGAAGGCCAGCCTGGGCTACACTGAGTTCCTATTTTAACCCTTACCCTACCCCCACCCCTTCAAAGAAAAAGAAAAGAAAAACAGAAATTGGGGCATGAGCATGGCTTGGTGGTTGGTGGGTATTTGCTACAGAAGCCCGAGAGCCTGAGTTTGGTCACCAGAGCCTGAGATGGGTCACCAATGGAGCAGCAATGGAAAGAGAGAATTGATTCTCAGAAGTTGTCCTCTGACCTCCAAATAATGGTGTTTGTGTTAGGAAGAAGGCTGTGTACGAATTCATGTGCACACGTACGCACACACCTTATTTTTTTGTTTTTTTGAGACAAATTCTTACTGTGTGGTCTTGGCTGGCCTGGATCTCACTATGTAGACTAGGCTGGCCTTGAACCCATAGAGATCCACTTGTCTTTTCCTTCCAAGTGCTGAGATTAAAGATGCATGCCTCAGCCTAGTATGTGCATGTGCATATTAAGATAGGATCCTCCTTTGTATCCCTGGATGGCCTGAAACTCACTATGTAGATCAAGCTGACCTAGAATTACAGCATCTGATCTCCTCTGTCTCCCAAGCCCTGGGATTACTGACATGTTCCACGGTGCCTAGGGCTTGTGTAGGTTTTGAATCTTTTGTTGTTGGTGGTGGGTTTTTCAGAGACAAGGCTTCTCTATGTAGTCCTAGCTGTCCTGGCACTTGCTTTGTAGACCTCAAAACTCACAGAGATTCTCCTGCCTCTGCCTCTGGAGCTGGGATTAAAGGTGTGGCCGACTTGGTGTATGTTAGGCAAGCGCTTCACCAGCTGAGCTAGTCAGACAGCAGCCCTCCGCGCACAGCACCGGGAGGCGTGTAAGCGCACGGTTAACGTTAGGAGGCGCCGCACTACCGTGGCTGCTCTTTCCCTTCCTTCCCAGCAGTGCCTACCAACTTAGAGTTGTTCCACATAGTTGTTGGTTTTGAGTTTTTAGAAAAACCTTAGCCAGTTTTGTGGCATATAGTGGCATTTCATCGTGGTTTTAATCACATTTCTCTGCTGACTGATGCTCTTGTATCTGCATTTTAACACCTGCCTTATGGAATGTACATAGTGTAAAGCGGAATGAATACATAGTCCTGCTTTGTGAGATTGGAGATGGTTCTGTAAACATAGCAGGGGTCCAGTATATACGACATGATTTTGGTAGCTTGATGGTGAAGTTAAATTTGAATATTCTTGTGCTTTATAAGCTTGTACTTTTAGGTTTTTGTTTTGGACTATGCTTTTTTTTTTTTTTTTTTTTTTTACCAGAGATTTGTATAAGAAAGACACTGGACAGAGTGACTCGTGTAGTTGAAAGACAGGTCGTGAGGTTTGGTGTTCTGGAATTACAGCCTAGCTAGAGTTCTTTAATTTTTGAATAATTGATTTAGAAATGTAGGTGAATCCAAAGGTTAGATATAAAAGAAACATGATATGGACAACTGATAGCTTGACTTCTTTATCCTTCCTTAGGACATTTTCATTCCATCACCAAGTTTGGAAGAACGATCAGATGATGGGAAGAAAGGCGGCCATCTGCAGAGCTCATCTTTGATGGTTGAGTGTTCTAAGACTTCAGAGAGTGAACCAAAGAATTTCACTGCCGACCTTGGGCTCTCCTTGACAGGGGAGTCTTGCAAACTGATGCTTTCTACAAGTGACTACAGTCAGTCCTCAAAGATGGAGGAGAGCGTGGGTTCTCCCAGGATTGAGGGAGATGGAGAAAACACACAGATTGAGGATACTGAACCGTTGTCTCCAGTTACCAATTCTAAACTTCCTGCTGAAAGTGATACTGTCCCAATGACTCCAGCACAAGGTGACCGAGTAGAGATGAATCAGAACGGTGACAAGACAAAAGGGGGTGACACAGAGAACAGAGGTGACCTTGGGGACCCTGGTGTTGTAGCTGCCGCCGACAGTAAAGGCCGAGAAGAAACTGTTGCTGAAGACGTTTGCATTGATCTCACTTGTGATTCCGGAAGTCAGGCCGTCCCGTCTCCAGCTACTCGGTCCGAGGCACTTTCTAGTGTCTTGGATCAGGAGGAAGCGATGGAGACTAAAGAACAGCACCCAGAGGAGGGGTTTTCGGGATCTGAGGTAGAAGAAGTCCCCGAGACTCCCTGTGGAAGTCACAGAGAGGAGCCCAAGGAAGAGACGATGGAAAGTATCCCACTGCATCTTTCTCTGACTGAAACGCAGTCCCAGGCGTTGTGTCTTCAGAAGGAACTCCCCAAAGAGGAATGTCCAGAAGCTATGGAAGTTGAAACCAGTGTGATTAGTGTTGACTCCCCCCAGAAGCTGCCAGTACTTGACCAGGAGTTAGAGCAGAAGGAGCCAGAAACCTGGGAAGAAGCCACTTCCGAGGACTCCAGTGTTGTTATCGTTGACGTGAAGGAGCCCTCGCCAAGAGTTGATGTTCCCTGCGAACCTTTGGAGGGAGTGGACAAATGCTCAGATTCCCAGTCCTGGGAGGATGTGGCTCCAGAGATGGATCCTTGCGCTGAAAACACAGTCAATACTGTGGAGGAAAAGAAGGAAGAGTGTGACCGAGATGTGAACGCAGAGAGCATGGGAAAGGACTCCGTAGAGGAAGACTCTCCACAGCCTCCTTTGCCTTCAGGGAGAGACGAACCTCCCAGACCCGACCAGGAGATGCAGCAGCCCCAGCTTCAAGAGAAAGAGAGCCCAGTGCCCGTAGATGCGCAAGGGGCTGATGCCAAGCAGCTGGGGTCAGAGGGAGCGTCCCAGCAGCTTGTGAAGGCCCCTGCCTGCGCCTCCCAAAGTTTCTGTGAAAGTTCTAGTGGTGAGTGATGGCAGATTCATTTTGAGCTATCCAGCCATGTTCCCGCGGGGAAGGGAAGGTGCTAGAGCTCGCACACTGTGTTAGCATTACTCTGAGGGGATAACACTTGGGACATTTTGAGATTGGTGGTTGTAGTTTCATTTCATAGTTGTAATTATTTGTATGACCAGAGGGCACTTGAGATTGATCAGCACCGTAATTCAGGAGTAGTCAATATGTGCAATTAGGAATTGGACCAGTTTATTTTTTCCTACTTAGGTCCTGCCCTTGAGGCTCCCCTGCCACCCCATGGTTAGCCTCACGTGAGCTACACAGGTGCCACCAGTGAGCTCTACTTCCATAGCTAATAGTTTGTGTGGTTCCACAGTACAGTGATCCCTCCCTCCCTCCCTCCTCCCTCCCTTCCTCCCTCCCTCCCTTCCTCCCTCCCTCCCTCCCTCCTTTCCTCCCTTCTCCCTTCCTCCCTTCCATCCTTCCTCCTTCCCTCCCTCTCTCTCTGTCTCTGTCTCTCTCTCTTTCTTTCTTTTGTTTTTGTTTTTTTTTTTTGAGAGGATTTCTCTGTGCAGTTTTGGTGCCTGTCCTGGATCTTGCTCTGTAGACCAGGCTGGCCTCGAACTCACAGAGATCTGCCTGCCTCTGCCTCCCGAGTGCAGGATTAAAAGTGTGTACCACCACCACTTGGCCTTCTTTCTTTTTCTGTCTTATCCGTCTGTCTGTCTCTGTCTCTGTCTCTGTCTCTGTCTCTGTCTCTGTCTCTGTCTACCTACCTACCTACCTATCTTTGTCTGTTTTGGTTCAAGGTTTCATTTTTACAGTCCAGACTAGCCTCACATTTTCTTTTTCCTGATATTTAACAATTTCATTTTAAAACAATATTTTAAATTTATTATTTGGAAATTTCATAGATTTGTACAATGTATTTTGATTTTATCCATCCACCATTACCTTCCTCCAAACATCTTCTGGTGCTCCTGACCCCATTACTCTCCCAACTTCATGGCCTTCTTTTATTGGTATGTTACTAACCTCCCCTCCCCAGTCCAGTCAGTGTTACCCGTGTGTGCATAGTTGTGAGGCATCCAGTGGAACATGTGTAACCTACCTGTGGCTATATCCGCAATGGAGCCCTCCTCAGCAACCATCAACTGCTAATGCTCTCTTCCCCATTTGTGTTGGGATTTTGATTGGCTTGATCTTGTGTAGGGCCAGTGCAGGTAACTGCAGGTGCCACGAGTTGATGTGTGTCACAGCCACGGCGTGTGCAGAGGTCAGCATTTCACAGCTCTCCCCTCACCCCCCAGCCTTTACGTTCCTTCTGCCTGTCCTGCTGCAGAGCCTTGGATTGGGGAGGTTGATGGAGATGATTCATGCCAGCTGAACACTCACGCTCCCTTCTACCTGTGACTTGGACTAGACAGGAGACTCTGCCGTAACTGCTGCCCATTGCAAAAAGTAGCTTTTCTGACCGCAGTTGAGAGCAACATACACCTATTGACAGCTTGGCAGCGAACGTAACAGGGCCCAGCTGTGGCTGCCATCGCCCTGGTCATGGGCTTTTGACAAGGTTTATAGTACCATGCCTTCGAATGTTCTATTTTCCTGTCTCCATGGCTGCCTGCCACCCTGCCTGCCAGGAATACCTTTTAATTACTTTTTATAGTCGTATGCAAAAGATTATTCCAAGGTACTGAAATATTAGTTGTTATGGCAATAGTATTCTTGGATACTATTCTTCTGAGTACTAAAACAGCTTATGCAGTTAGTTGCCAGGATGAATTATTTTTTTTTGTCACAGACACTGCCGTATTAAAATTTATTTTACTAATATTAGTCTGGATTATTGAAATGATGAAAATTATTGTTTCTCTCTTCCTTGCCTCTCCCCCCACCCCCGTTTCTTCCTCTCCTAACCCATCCCGTTCCCTTCCACTCCCCTCCTTCCCTTTTCCCTTAACCCCTTCCCTTCCTCTGACTTCCTCTTTCCCTCTCCCGCAGTCCCTTCTCCTTCCTTCCTCTTTCCTTTTCCCTGCCGCCCTCCTCCATTTGGTTGAGAAGTAGGGGACTGCCCCCTGCAGCAGGGAGGCATCCTTAGAGTGGGCTCCTCCTTTACTTCTTAGGAGGTGATCCTCCTTTAGGGTTGGGATGTAGCTTGGTGGTGAGCCTTGAATTCAGTATCCGGCACTGGAGGGGCCAGGGAGGGAAGGAAAAGGGAAGAAAGACAATCTAGTTGTCTTTTTTTTTTTTTTTTTTTTTTTTGGTTTTTCGAGACAGGGTTTCTCTGTGTAGCTTTGCGCCTTTCCTGGGACTAACTTGGTAGCCCAGGCTGGCCTCGAACTCACAGAGTCCGCCTGCCTCTGCCTCCCGAGTGCTGGGATTAAAGGCGTGCACCACCACCGCCTGGCACAATCTAGTTGTCTTAAAAAAACAGTTTTACGTGTATGGCTGTTTTGCCTGCATATATGTATTTGTCGCACATCTATGCAGCAATTTATTAACAGAAAAAAAAAAGCAATGAAAATAATGGTTGGAAAATTGTATTTATGAAAGCTTAAGAAATTAAGTTAGAGCTGGAGACATGGCTCAGTGGTTGAGGATGCTTACTGCTCTTCCAGAGGACCAGAATTTGGTTTCCCATACCTACAAACCCCTGTAACTCTAGCTTTAGGGGATCTGATGCCCTTTTCTGGCCTCTGCAGACACCAGACCCCACACATGGTGCACAGATATATATGAGGCACAACACCCATGCACACGCGCACACACACACATCTTAAAAAAAAAAAAAAGATTGAGGAATTGTAGTTAAGGATAGGCCTGATTTGTTAATGTCATAGACAATGTATGAAAAAGCCTATGGGGGGCTGGAGAGATGGCTCAGAGGTTGAGAGCACTGCTTTCCCAGAGGACCAGGGTTCAATTCCCAGCACCCACATGGCAGCTAACAACTGCCTGTAACTCCCAAGATCTGACACTCTCAGACAGACATACATCCAGGCAAAACACCATTGTACATAAAATAAAAATAAGTACATTATTAGAAAAGAAAAAGAAAAAGCCTCTGGGACTAAGACAGTCCAGTATCCAGCTCAGAAGAAACAGTGACATGGCCCGCCACCCTTAGAGCAGCTGGATTCTGCATCCATGACTGGGGATGGGAATTAAAAACAAATATTTAGAAAAAGAAAATTAGAACATGAAGAATAATAGGTTCGGATGCAAAAGAAACAGGAGAACTATTATATGTTTAAAATAGAGCTTATGCTGGGTGGTGGTGGCGCATACCTTTTATCCCAGCACTTAGAAGGCAGAGGCAGGCGGAGCTCTGTGAGTTCGAGGCCAGCCTGGTCTACAGAGCAAGTTCCAAGATAGTCTCCAAAGCTACACAGAGAAACCCTGTCTCAAGAAACAACAACAACAACAACAACAAAAAACCAAAAAAAACCCCAAACAACAAACAAACAAACAAAAAACCCATAAAATATAGCTTATGGATGAGTTGGAGGTGTAGCTAATTGGTAGGGAGCTTGCCTTGATTTTCTAAGGCCTTAGTTTGATCCCCTTATTGCAAAACAAACAGTAACATAGAATACAGTTGTTTAGTTGCTAAAACTTAGGAGGATTAACAAAAGAGGAATGTGAAAAGTTAATGATTCTTCAGTTTCAAAAGACAGAATGAGGGCTGGGAAAGTAGTTTATTGGTAGAGCCTGCCCACCATGAAGCTCTGGGTTCACTTTGGTGTGGTGGCTACATCTGTAATCCCAGCACCTAGGAGGTGGAGACAGGAGATCCGAAGGCCAAGGTCATACTTGGCTGCAGAGGCAGTTTGATGCGAGCCTGGGCTTCATGGGATTCTGTCTTAAAAATTAAATAAATAATGGCCTGGTAAGATGGTTTAGTGGGTAAAGATGCCTACATTCCAAGCCCGGTGATCTGAGTTCCATCCTGGGGACCCACGTGATAAAAGGAGACAACCAATTTCCTCTAAGTTGCTCTTGCCCTCCATATATGGTGCTGTGGCACATTCGAGGCACCCCCTCCCCAATATGTGCACACAAGCAAATGAAATGTAATGTTAAATTTTAATCAAGCCAGCGAGTAAGTGAGCTCTCCTGGGCTATGTGAGACATTAATTCAAAAATAAACAAACAAGCAAACAAACAGAATGAGTGGGGGATGGGGCATAATGTTGGAGTACTTGACCAGTGTATCTAAGGCATGAAGGTTCAGTTTCTAGTACTGCAAAACACACAATGAAATAAACAATTGAGTTCTGTCCTGGATCTCGCTTTTTCTGTTTCGTTTTCTTTTCTTTTTGAGACAGGGTCTTACTCTATAGCTCTGGCTGTCCTGGAGCTCACTATTGTACCAGGCTGGCCCAAACTAAGTTTGTCAGATTTCTTACCAAAATTAGGACACTTGTTTTTTTTCCTTTAGATATTTTTTCTCCGCCTCCTTTGTTGTGTTTCCTTCTGTTTGTCTTTTTTGTGACAGGGTCTCTGTAACCCCAAAGCAGCTCTGCTGTTGACTTCAGCCACAGCTCTGCCCACCCGGCTTGTAGACCTTTTGTTGTTTTTAAAAACAAGGTCTCTGATAGCCCAGGCTGGCCTTGGACTCCTGTAGCTGAGGCTGACACTGGACTTTTGATCCCCCTGTCTCCACTTCCATGTTCTGACACTGCTTGAATGCATCAAGAAGAGTTTATGTGGTGGGAACGAGGCGGCTTCGCCTTGACCTGATGAGCTACACCTCAGCCTTCATAGTTTTAGTGATTTAAAAAAAAAAAATACGTGCTAAAGTATGAAAAAACACTCAAGTTGTTCACGGAAAGGGAGATTGGGACTGCAAAGGGGGGGTAGGTGGGAGAGAGTAGGGAAGAGTGGAGAGAAGCGCCAGTCTGAGCCCCTGCCCTTACGGTCGCGGTCACTGTTGGCAGTGCGGCAGCCCCTCCCCACAGCTGTCTGTGGGGGGATCTCTGACAAGGCGGTGTTTGAAAGCTCCAGCTTTGTTAACAGATTCCTGGTAGCTGGTGGTGTAAAAGCTACGGGGGTTACATTCATAGGTTACTAATGACCAGAGACACTAGGTCTGTGTTTAAGATGTAGCTGTAACCTTTGTTGGTTTGCTTGATGGAATGTCATCCTACCTGGTAGTTATGTTACAAACCAACACATAGATTTTGTTTTTTGTTTTTGTTTTTGTTTTTCGAGACTGGGTTTCTCTGTGTAACAGCCCTGATTGTCCTGGAACTCGATCTGTAGACCAGGCTGGCTTTTTTTTTTTTGGTCTAACTCATAGATTATTAATACATAGCATCACAGTATAAAAATTTCTTTTTCTATTTGACACAGAGTCGTATTATTTTAGCCCTGGCTGGCCCAGTACTTACTCTGTAGCCCAGGCTAGCCTCAAACTTAAGGCAATCCTTATACCTAAGCTTCCTGAGTGCTGGGATAACAGGCATGCCCTGCCATACTCCACCTTATGTTTTTAGTTAGATGGCTTTCCATCAGTTGTAAGATGTGAGCAGTTCTTTTAATCACATGTGAAGAGGTTAGCTGCTTAATGTAGCTAGAGTTTTCCTGCCTTGCCCACAGTCAGGACAAATCTTTGTCACTCTCCAGTCCCACAGCCGCTCAGACCCAACCAAGTAAACACAGAGACTTACATTGCTTACAAACTGTATGGCCGTGGCAGGCTTCTTGCTAACAGTTCTTATAGCTTAAATTAACCCATTTCTATAAATCTATACCTTGCCACGTGGCTCGTGGCTTACCGGCATCTTCACATGCTGCTTGTCATGGTGGTGGCTGGCAGTGACTCCTTCCACCTTCCTGTTCTCTCAATTCTCCTCTCTGTTAGTCCCTCCTATACTTCCTGCCTAGCCACTGGCCAATCAGTGTTTTATTTATTGACCAATCAGAGCAACACATTTGACATACAGACCATCCCACAGCAGCTTTACAACATAGTCCAGTTAGGGGAGACCTTCCTTGTGTTGAATCTTCAAAGATCGGGGCGTTTGAGTTTCAGGGCTGTCCTGACTCACTAGCACTCTCCCATTCTTGGGGGCGATTTTTTTTTCTTTAATAAACTCTCTCTGTTTCTATCATTTGTGAGATTCTCAAGAAAAAAAATGAAAAGTAAACTTCAGTTCCCACTGGAGAAGTTTTTTAGGGTGATTGTGGTGACTCATGTCTGTCTAACACTTGTGGGGCAGTGACAGGAGGAATGATGTATGTCAAAGGTCATCCTGGTTTACATACCGAATGACAAGCCCATTGGGACTACCCGGGGAGACCCTATCGGCCCCCAGCTATAAAGAGTTTGGAGTGTTGCTTTGAAGTGGTGGATCCTGTGACCTTCTTGGAAATAGTCCACACGTGCTGCACAGGTGCTTTGACAGCTGGTGTAGTGTCCTTTGCCTCTGTGTGTGACACTTGCTGATCTGCTGACAGCAGTCGGGTAGCCTGTGACAATCTGGTGACAGAGAGAAGATTTGATAAATAATGAGCGTAACAGGAGAGAGCTGAAATGTGGAAAGTTCCAGTGAACTTAAAAGGGTAAAATATGACATGATTTTGCAGAATTTGGTGGTAATCTAACTATCAACGGCGATTTTGAGATGGCTGGCTAAGTACAGAGAAATGGGAAAGCATTTGGAGGATTGAGCCTGAATAATTAAGAAAGACTGGAGACCTGGTTGCTCCCAGTTAACTGCGTGCTGACTAAAGAGTTAGGATTTGAAACTATTGTTAGACTTATTTTCTGTGGATGAGTGTTTTGCCTGCATGTATGTATGTGTACCATGTGCATGCTTGGTGCCCACAGAAGACAAAGAGGGCGTCAGAGCCCTTGCAGCTGGAGTTGTGGATGGTAGTGCGCTGCTGTGTGGTTCTGGGAACCAGATGTGGATCCTCTGCAGGGTGCTCTTGACTGCTTGAACTGTCTCTCTAGCCGGAAGAGGTAGGAATTTTCCTTGGGTTGAAAACCTCAAAGGATTTTGACCAGAAGCCAGTTTGTTGAAGGCCATGTTAATCCAGTTTATCTCTGGTTACACTGTCCGAAGAACTGGAGCTGGAGAAGAGGGCTACTTTGGTAGAGAAAATGATGGGCTGCTAGGCTGTGCCGTCCAGGGCTGAGGCACTGAAGACCTGATAGGTAGGTGGTGGTACTGCTGCCCCAGGGCCTGAAAACACTTCAAGTCTCTCTTATGTTGATGAAATGAGATGGTCTTAAATTATTTTTAGTAAGTTGTACCTAGTATTGTGCAAAGGAATCTTGCACCAAGAAACAGTTTCCACAGTAAGACACTTACTGTTAAGTTTGAGTGACCATCTGCCTGCCTCTGCCTGCCTCTGCCTGCCTCTGCCTGGAGTGAAGGTGTGTGCTGCCACACCCAGCCAAAAAGTACTTTTATGTCTTCGGAAGTTTTTAGTGTTTGTAATAATTTAGTAGCAACCAACTCAATATGCACGGGGATGCTTCTTATGGGATTTACTATGATGCAGAAAGTGAGTTTTGAATATTGTTTTTAGCATTTAGAATGAGTACTGTTTAGAACAGTTGAAGGAAAGCCTCAGATCTGATTGTTAGAACCAATGACTAATTTAAAGCCTTTTTTGGCCCATGAGGTCCTTTGTCCCTTTTCAGGGCAGACTAACATCACACTTCACTTTGGGAGTCCTGTAGAATGCAGAGCTAAGAAAGGAACCTCCTGGCTTGCATTTACTAAATTGAACTGTCTAGACGCAAAAGTATCCAGATGTGCGTTGCTACGTTGCTACGGTGTCTAGCTGCAGTGTTTTGGAAGTAGATGGTGACCCAGTGTTGCTCAGGCCAGTTCCTTGTTTGCCTGTCCTCTGGTGCTGTCTTGGCAGGGCTGTTGGTGGCTGCAGAGCGCTGTTTCTCTAGCAGCAGGGAGTTGGTTTGGATGGCTGGTGAAGGTGACAGGAATAAGAATTTGGGAAAAGAACAACTGAAGTGTTTTTCTGTAGTTTCTCATTTTTGTGTAATGTACACTTTGGTGTGGTTTTTCTTTTCATTATTGTGTTTTCATTTTTGTTTGTTTATTTCAGAAACCCCATTTCATTTCACTTTGCCTAAAGAAGGTGATATTATCCCACCACTGACTGGCGCGACCCCACCTTATATTGGGCACCTAAAATTGGATCCCAACAGACATAGTACTCCTATTGGTGAGTGATTTGTAAAAAAGATACTTAAGGCACTAAAATAAAAGCTACTTAAAGACCTTCTAAGATACCATTCTTTATGCAAGTGATACTTTTAGATCTGAGGAGTGGGCCTGGCTGAGGAGGCCGATGTTTGGTTTGGAAAGCAGGGTGTGATTTTACTGCCAGGGGATGAGAGCCGCTAAGAGGACAGAGAGGGTGAGGGAAGGAGGGGAAGAGCGGACAGCTTGTCCGGTCACTGGTGGAACTGGAGAGCTAAGCTGGGATAAGGAGCTGTTATGCGAGGAAGAGACAGGAAGTGTAGAGAAGTGCTGTGCTCAGTCGCTGGCTGACCAGTCTGCTGCTTGAGAGGGCAAGAAGACTTAGCTCCTCTGTCCTTGGAGCGGCAGGTGGATGTCTACATTAACCTATTTGTTTTCTCTAGTCAGTGCTGGGAGGTAACAGTCATGCCGCCTGGAGTGTCCTGCTACCTATGCCTGATGCTGGCAGATGTGGGTTGGCTGAGGGCTCATGCAGCATCCTTTGTCCAGATGCAGAAGTGGAACTGAATCCTGTTGCTCCTCTTAAGACCAGGTGTCAATACTAGTTGGTAGTTGTCAATAATGTAACAGGATCTATCCTAGGGACCCTATTTAATCCTGCAGAGTGGCGGAGCCAGGCAAATTGATCCTTTCAAATTGCTGGTATTCATGTTTGTATTTTAGTGTTTTTCTTTCTTCCTCCCTGCCCCGCTTCTTTCAGGGATTAGCAACTATCCAGAAAGCACCATAGCAACCAGTGATGTCATGTCTGAAAGTATGGTGGAGATCAATGAACCTCTACTTGGGAGTGAAAAAGGAGATTCTGAGTCTGCCCCAGAAATGGACGGAAAACTGTGTCTGAAAATGAAATTGGTTAGTCCCGAGACAGAGGCCAGTGAAGAGTCTTTGCAGTTTAGCCTGGAAAGTAAGTTTTATTTTATGTTATTATTGTATGCTTAGTTACTCCAGGTTATCTAGGAAGTACTAATTATTTTCTCTTTCTAATGATGGATACTTCTATCATTGTAAATGTATTTGTAAAACCTTATTCTCAGATTTTATCTTTGGCTTTTGGCGGGTCCCTGTCACGTTACTGAAGATGAGGTATTCTATTATTTTACAGTGTTCGTTGCTTGTACCTCTCTAGGAGTGAGTAATGGTTTTTCACGTTCAGGAAGAGTTGAGGGCTTCAGAAATGGCTCAGTGGTTAAGAGCATTACTGCTTTTGCAGAGGGCCCAGGTTCTCTTCCCAGCACCCACACTGGGGGCTCACAGACACCTATAATTCCAGATCCATGGGGATATGACAGTCTGGCCTCTATGAGCCCTGTACTCACGGGTGTACACATCTCATCGCCATATACATAATTAAATAAGAGTCCAGAAGAGAGTGGAGAGTAGGATTGTGGATTTACATTATACATTTATGTTGACACTTTTCCAAATGACATGCAAGTTGTTTAGTGTAGTTAAAGAGGGTGTCAGATCCCCTGGGACTTGTATTATAGATGGTTGTGAGCTGCCATATGGGTGCTGGGAATCTAACCTGGGTCCTCTGAAAGAGCAAGTGCTCTTAACTGCGGAAACTCTTCAGACCCCGTCCCTGAAATAATTCTTTTTTTTTTTGGTTGTTATTTTTATTTTTTTGGTTTTTTGAGACGGGGTTTCTCCGTGTAGTTTTTGGTGCCTGTCCTAGATCTATAGACCAGACTGGCTTCGAACTCACAGAGATCTGCCTGGCTCTGCCTCCCAAGTGCTGGGATTAAAGGTGTGTGCCACCGCCACCGGCCGAAATAATTCTTATAAAAGAGTTTGTAAAGAAACAGAAAGGGAACTTGGAAAGTAGGATTAAGCCGTGGAAGGCTGGAGAAGAGTTACAGGAAATGACAGTGTCAGGTGATGGAGCCGAGGTCCAGTGGCATATGTTAGTTTAGGATATGGTTGGTGCCTGGGAGTCCTGCAAACTGAGAAAGTAAAGACAGCTGGAGCCCCGCCCGAAACAGCACACGGATGAGCTTATGAACAGGCTGGACTCCAGCCTGTGCACAGAGAGATGAGATGTCTACACCGCAGATGAGTAAACGCGGCCCCCCAATGGCCCCGACCATTGCCTGCTTCAGAGAGTGTAGTGCTGATTAATGTTTCATCTGTGGGCTGCTAACAGTTAACAAATCATCATCATCATCATCATCATCATCAGAAAAACAAACCAGAGAAGTTGGAGTGTGCGAGTTTGCAGCCATGTAGTGGGGAGATGGGAGCTATACTGGGTGAGAAACTGAGGAGGAGGGGGGTCAAGTGGAGACAGCAAACCCCCTGCTGTTGAAAGTTTGTGTGGGAAGGAGAGGAATGAGGAGAAGCCAGAGAAAAGGAAGGGTTGATGAAAGATTGGATGCTTTTAGGCTGGAGAGGCCTGGGCAAGTTTATAGACTGAAAGGGAGGCTCCGAAACAGGGGGATGGTGGCAGATAAAGACACCTGTCACCAACCCTGACAGCCTGAGTTCCAGCCTGGGACCCATGTGGAAGAGAACTGACTTCAGAGTTGTCCTCTGACCTCCACACTCACACTGTGACATGAAGACATAAAAATGTAGTTAAATTGCCTTTTTTTCTTTTTTAAAGATTTATTTATTTATTATGTCTACAGTGTTCTGCCTGCATGCATGCTTGCAGGCCAGCAGAGGGCATCAGATCTCATTATGGATGGTTGTGAGCTACCATGTGGTTGCTGGGAATTGAACTCAGGACCTCTGAAAGAACAGCCAGTGCTCTTAACCGCTGAGCCATCTGTCCAGCCCCTGTTAAATTGCTTTTTCAAAGTGAGGGGTAGAAGCTGGGCAGTGGTGGCACATGCCTTTAACCCCAGCACTCAGGAGGCAGAGGTAAATGGGTCTCTGAGTTCCACCAGCCTGGTTGGTCTACAGAATGAGTTCCAGGACAGCCAGGGCTACACAGAGAAACCCTGTCTCGAAAAGCAGCAGCAATAACAACAAAAAGTGAGGGATAGGTTAAAGATGAAGGGATGAGTTAATTAAGACTTAGGTGCTGAAGGAGTCGGGAAGGGTGGTTCAAAGACCTAGTAGATTTGGACTGTGTAAGGGGGCCTTTGTGAGACCAATTTTAGCTAGTGATTCTGAGCTCGTGTATACACAGGCCATACAAGTACACCTGATAAATCTCATACATAGGAAATGGGTCCCATTATTGCCCTCATTTTGCAGGTGAGGAAACAGTAACCTTGAGCGTTATCAGTTTCACAGTCACACAGATAGGGTAGCCTGGAATTTGATGTTGGCATTCTGTTGTAAAACTAATTGTTTGGTTTCTCAGGGTGTATTGTACTTTATCTTAGGAAATTGTCATATACTGTTTGAGCTCACTGGGAAGCTGGTTCTGGAAGCAGAGTCACCCCTCTCCCAGGGCAGATCCAAACATGCTTATGTCATGTCTTCCAAAACCCCTGTCCTGGGGCAGCTGGCCCCACCCTATGCATGTAACAGGGAGAAAGGGAAAGAGCAAGCAGCTAAGGTCTTATAAACAGTGTAGCCTTCGGAAGAGCTAGGAGATGAGTGTGCCATTGCTCACCCCAGGGTATAAAAGTGCCCGCAGTGGGAAAGAGAAGAGGCAGGCTCTTCATGAGAGAATGCACTGCTCTGTCCTGAGCACTCAGGGGAACCTTAGCTAGCTGCCTCCACAGGACTGCCCCAGCTGATTTCTGCGAGATGTTTTCAGCACCTGGTTGATGGTGTTTTTTTACCTGCTGCTCTCCACTATTTTTATTTCTCTTGCTGTATATTTAATAAACTCACTTATTTGAAACTGAGGGCCTGACTGTCATAGACCATTCTCTAGACCAGACAGAACACAGGGCATATGGATTTGAACTTAGACTGTCAATGAGAATGAAAGTATTACTTGATTTCACCTTTATTGTTGTCTTTGAGGTTAAATAAGGGCTTATCAAGAGAGAGATGCTGATGTTGGCGTTTGGGATACTGGAACAGGAGGATTTCAAACTCATGGCCATTCTGAGCTGAGAAGGTGGGAGGGGGAGAGAGGAGAGAATGGGTGGGAACATGTTAGCACTGACATTCGAACTGGGAGACCTAGATGGAGCTCCAAGGAAGGCGGCGGCTCAGTCACACTGGTAACAGCGCCTCCCATTTTATTTGCTTACTACTAGGAAGGTAATCTCAGGCCAGGTCACAGACAGTGACATCATTTCATCCTCAGAGCAGCTTGTGAAGTTGCTCTGTGTTTTTCTGGTACAAATGAGGCAACTTCGATTCAGAATGACAAAGCATTTTACCCCTAGGCTGCCTGAGCTCAGGAGCCTGGCTCTAACCACCTTTGTTTTCCTGAACAAGGCTCTGACTAGTCAACTGGATAGACTGTTGAACACATGCTAAGTCGTGAGTGCTTTGTGAATGTTTCCAAAAAAATTTTAAAGCAATTTTTTTTTCTGAGACTGGAATAAATTGCAAAAGAAATGGGCCCAGTTTAATCCTTTGACAGTACTGCCAGTAAGAAAATACTGTGTTCTTCTTGCTGGCTCTTTTGTGGGAAGTGTCCTCTTTCAGATACCTGCCCTTGAAAACATTTTTAAACTTACTTTGTTTTTATGTGTATGAGTATTTTGCCTGCATGTGTGCATGTGCACCATGTATTTGCCCAGAGCCTGTGAAGGTCAGAAGAGGACATCAGATCCCCTGGGGCTGGAGTTACAGATGGTTGTGAGCCAGCCACCATGTGAGTGTTGGGAACTGAACCTAGGTTGTCTGCCAGAACAACCAGTGATCTTAAAGCCTCTTGGCAAGGTCTTGGGTTCCTTTTACATGTGAATGTTTCTAAAAATGAACTGTTGAATTTATACATTAACTTAAAATATTTTCCTATACACTTCATTATTATTTATTTATTTTGAGAAAGAGTTTCACTATGTAGCCCAGGCTGTCCTAGAATTACTGTGTAGTTCATGCTGCCCTTGAACTTGAGATCTTTCTGCTTGAGTCTCCCAAATGTTGAGATTACAAGGGTGTATCATGCTACACTTGGCTTGTCATGTAGTTTATTCAGGTTTTTGTTTTGTTTTGTTTTTTAAATAAAGTTTTAGCACACGCATACCTTTAACCCCAGCTCTTGGGAAAAGCAGAGTCATGTGGGTCTCTGAGTTTGAGGCTAGCCTGGTCTACATAGGAGAGATGCTGTCTCAAAAAAAAATTCTAACATTTTAAAAAAATATATTTTTAGGTTTCCTTTTGTATTTTCTCATGTGAATTTTAAATTTCTTGTATGGGGAGGTGAGTTGAAATTCAGGTGGTTTAATTTTCATTACAAATATTACAGATTGCAGTTCTGGCTAAGTAGACATGTTTTCTATAGGAAATTTGAAGTAAAAATAAATGGTAGAGATGGGAAGAACTCGGGCCGCTGAAGCATGTCCTTTCTGCTAATTGCTGGCTTTCTTTATGTCGGTCTTTTGTTGCCGGTGCAGCAGAGAGGCTTTAGACTCGGTGCTGACTGAATTCTGCTTCTCTTTCCTTTCTCTCGTTGCTTTTGTTTTTGTCCAGAGCCCGCTACTGCTGAGAGAGAAAATGGATCTGCTGCTGTTGCTGAGCCTGTTGCCAGGTAACCAGGGCTCGTTGTTATTTAGAAGAGTTTAATACAGAGGTACTGCTTAAAGAGAGATAGATGACTTGCAACACACAAAAACACTCAAAACCCAGCATAAAGTAGTCAGCAAGGCATTGAATGTTGTAGGCTTTCCTCGTAATTTTATGACTAACAAAACTTTTGCCCTCCTTGATGTTAGAAATACCTGGTGGTTTTCCCACCATTCACGTGAGTGCTCTTTTCTTTTTCTGTGATGGCTGAGGTGAGAAGACAAAGGACCAAAAGATATGGCTCTAGACACGCTGTGCTCCTGTGTCTGTACTCCGCTAAAGCCTCAGGACGTTTTGCCTTTCCTAGCCAAATTCACTACAGCGTTGAGCTGGTTTTGCTTTGTCACGAATGCTGCCGTGCTTTCAGGGAAGGATGCCGGGATCCATAGGTATTGGTGGCGAAGCTCTGCCATCTGGTGGCTGTGAGAGGAGGACTGTTTGGTTAGTTCTGGCATGAGCCATCCCAGCATGAAAACCCTAGCGAGCGGTGGACGTACAAGTGGAGATTCTTAGGTCAGCACAGGCGGGCACTGTGGGTGAAGCCGACCGGATGCGAGAGTGTTGAGGGCTGAGGGTGACAGCCGATGAGCGCCCCATTTAAGAGTGCTCTGCCTTTGCCAGTGCCGTCACCTTTGAGTGAGTTTGCTGGGCTACAGCCCGGGCACGGCGCTCGCCTAAGTGTGAGGGCTTTTGTCCTGCACTATACTACAATAAATTAAGTGACCGTTTTTAAAGAAGGATTCAAGCTTACTGTTGCCAAATCTTTAATAAATTGAAGAGAATTTTGAGTTTTTTAAAAAGATAAGGTGCCTGCTGACTACGTTTGACCCTCTGTGGGTTTCTGAACTTTCGGGGAGAACATAGGGAGGAGAGATGCAGAGGAAGCTTAGCAAAGGTTGGTGGGCCATGGAAAAGTTGAAGGTTGTTGGTGTTGCCGTGAGGCACTTTTCAATGTAAATATCTATGCTTAAGAAATCCGTATGTTAGCCGGGCAGTGGTGGCGCACGCCTTTAATCCCAGCACTCGGGAGGCAGAGGCAGGCGGATCTCTGTGAGTTCGAGGCCAGCCTGGGCTACCAAGTGAGTTCCAGGAAAGGTGCAAAGCTACACAGAAAAACCCTGTCTCGAAAAACCAAAAAAAAAAAAAGAAAGAAAAAGAAATCCATATGTTAAAATATTTGATCTTTGGGTTCATCCTAAGAAGTCATTTAAAGGGAATGGAGACTTGTCTCTGTGGTTAAGAGCACTGCATTCTCTTGGAGAGGACATGGGTTCGATTCCCAGCCCACATGGCAGCTTACAACTGTCCAGTTCCAGAGGCCAAATGCCTCTACTGGCTTCTCTGAGCACCAGGTGTGCATGTGGTACCCAGACATACATGAAGGCAAAACACCCATGTACATGAAATGGTAAAATTAAATTAAGAACAAAAATATTTTCAAAAAGTTGTTTAAAATTTGTTTTGTAAACAATTGTTACATCCTCTGCATTTAGGTGAAGCATTTGAGTGTTTGTGACAAACACTGGACCCTGGTCACAGTGCCTGATGCCACCTTAGTGTTCCATCATTTGGCTGTGGGGAGACTAAGTGTAGTCAAAGTAGAGAGTAGTCTAATGTGGACAACCCCACTGTAAGTGGCCGGTCTTCATGGGTTATAAAGTCCTGGAGTACCCTTCTACCAGTGGGCTATTGTCATGATTCCAGCATCATAGCATTTTATGTAAATATCTCCATGCTAACTCTAAAAGAGAAGGATTCTTATTTTACAATTAACCATACTGTTACCAGCCTTTAGAAAACAGACAGTGGTTCTTGGTGCTGTAAAGTGTTCGATGTTTCCATTCCCTGCTTTGTGATATTTTCTAGTTAGAATCAAGATCCCCAATCTACAAATGACATCAGATACACACTTAGCTTTGTTTGCTTTTTAAATCGTGGCATCTGTTCCTCCTTTTTGTTCCTTGTTCACATTATCTGCTAAAGGAACTAGATTGTCTGTTCTATTGATTTCTGCATCCTGGGTTTTTCTCTTTAATCCTTGTAGTATTAGTAAGTCTCCTTTACTTCCCCTCCAGTGACCTCATGAAGGTTTCTATGTGTGGGTGTTTTGTTTACATTACCTCTCTGTGCACCACCACATGTGCACCTGGTGCCCATGGAGGCCAGAAGAGGGCGCCAGATCTCCTGGAACTGGAGTTACAGATGGGTGTGAGCTGTCATGGGTGCTGGGAATGGAACTGGGTCCTTTGGAAGAACAGCCAGTGCTCTTAACTGCAGAGACATCTCCTTAGTCCCTATATGTAAATGTTTTTTTATTGTGTTAGCTTGAAACATGTCAAGAGTTGGCTTTTGGGGGTAATAATGGATTGGAGTTTGGGATGTAGAGGAACTCTGTCTAAAGAGGGTGATCTCCAGAGGTACTTTCCATTGGAAACTAGCAAGCTGCATTCTTTAATTTGTTATTTTAGTCCCCAGAAGACTGTGCCTGTGTTTAGCTGTATCTGTGAAGCCCAGCAAGAGAATGAGGATCAGAGTACGGATCCTCCCTCTGCACCCATCAGGTAAACATTTTCTTTTTCATTTTTTGACACAAGGTTTCATTGAGTAGCTCTGGCTGGGCTTGATCTCACCGAGACCCGCCTGCCTCTGCATCCTGACAGATGAGATCAAAGGCGTGCGCCACCACACCTGGCGTATTTTTAGCTGCATTGATTCATTATATAGTTGATTCCATTTCTGGTACTGATTGCCACTGTTTTGTGAAGTTGTCAACTCACCTATTTATGGTTAGGTTGTATTGTGGCGTGTTGTTGGCCCAGGCTGGCTTCAGGCTTCTGGGCTTAAGTATTGCCCTTGCTTCAGCTTCCTGAGTAGGTGGGAATCGCAGATGCATTACACTGCACCTCACATCAAGCTTATTATTTGTTTATTTTTAAAGATAAAGATTCATTGTGTGTGTGTGTGTGTGTGTGTGTGTGTGTGTGTGCGCGTGTGTGTGTGTGCGCGCGCATGTCTTCCTCAGTCACTTTCCTCCTGTTTTTTCTTTCATTATTATATTTTAAAATTTTAATTAGTTTTGTTTTTATTTTTGTTTTTTTTGAGAGAGGGTTTCATTATGTAGCCTTCACTGGCCTGGAACTCACTCTGTAGACCAGGTTGGCATTGAACTCACAGTGCTGGAATTAAAGGTGTGCGTGTCACCAAGCCTGGCCTCTTTCTTTCATTTTCAATTCTGTGTCTGTGTACAAGGGTGCAGTACTCATGGAGGTCTGAGGTGTTGAGTGCCCCTGGAGCTGGAATTCCAGGTGGTTGTGAGCTGACTGAGGAGCGTGCTACACTTACGTTCTCTTCAGGAGCAGTAGTCGCCCTTAGCCCATGAGACATCTCTCCAGCCTCCCTCCCTATTCTTTCGAGACAGTGTCTCTGAACTTGGAGTTCACAGATTGGCTAGTTTGCTGACCATGGAGATCAGAGATCCTCATATTTCCACCATTTCCCTACCCTGAACACAGGGATTACTGACTGACACAGGCTTGTCAACCAAAATGAAGTGTTTCTGACTACAGTTTAGCATCAGTACAGTGCTCATGGAATGAGAAATAACCAAATTTCTGATGTTGGTAGGAATCTGCTAATACTACTAGTATAATGAATGAGTCATTAACCCTCCATCCCTGACCTTTTTTGGTTTGTTTTTTGAGACAGGGTCTCACTGTGTAGCTCTGGCTGGCCTGGAACTCACTCTGTAGACCAGGCTGGTCTCAAACTCACACAGATTCTGCCCATCCCTGTTAGGACTGATGGTATGCTCTACCATGCCGGGCCCATTACTTTTCATTTTTTTTTTTTTTTAAGATTTATTTATTTATTATGTATACAGTGTTCTGTCTGTGTGCCAGATCTCATTACAGATGGTTGTGAGCCACCATGTGGTTGCTGGGAATTGAACTCAGGACCTCTGGAAGAGCAGCCAGTGATCTTAATCGCTGAGCCATCTCTCCAGCCCTTACTTTTCATTTTTAAAGAATCAACAGTTCTGGCTGGGCATGGTGGTGTATGCATTTCACCCCAGCACTCAAGAGGCAGAAAAAAAATTCCCAAACAAAATAGAACTTTGCTTTAGAAGTAAAATTCTATTCAGTGGCTCTGCCCTGAATCCAAAATTTCTGGGGTGTCTTGGTTTCCTTGACCATGTTGACATTGTTGTAGTCTGGGGAGCTTATGAGCCACAGAAATTTCTTTATTAACATTTGTGGGGTGAAGACAGTCCCCATAATCTTATATTAAAGCTGGTAGACCTGTTGCACAGAAGGACCGTTTCCTGCAAGGAGCTCCTGGGGTTGTGTTTAGAGGTGCACTCATGCTTCAGGACAGTTCTCCCTTCTTTTTTCTTTCTTCTTCTTTTTTTTTCCTTTGGTTTTCTGAGACAGGGTTTCTCTGTGTAGCTTTGCGCCTTTCCTGGATCTCGCTCTGTAGACCAGGCTGGCCTTGAACTCCCAGAGATCCGCCTGGCTCTGCCTCCCGAGTGCTGGGAATAAAGGCGTGCGCCGCCACCACCGCCCGGCTAGTTCTACCTTCTTGATGTGAGTTTCCCAAAGGCCACACCTCTCTCTGCCATTTCCTGGGGGGTTAGGGTTTATGAGCTATGCGGACTCAGGGATTCATTCTATGGTGTGAGGTCAACTGTGCAAGCTTGTTTAAGGATGGGAAACAGTGGTAGCAAAGGAGGCCTGGTGACCTTCTGGCAGCTTGTTTCCTTGTGTGTTAGTGTCTTAAAGGGTAGATGTGAATGCGAAGGTGAGTTGTTTCATTGCTTTGTTAATGTAGCTGGTTGTGTTTATGTATCTGCTGCGCTCAGCACGTTCACATTTTATCATCATTCATAAATCTCATGAAGATTTAACTGCTACTCATGTGTGTCCTGACAGTGTGTTTTATCCTTTTTCTCAGTGGACCCTGTATCCCCACTCAGCCAATGTTCCCGACAGTAGGGTACAGACTCCAGTAACCAACATGCTCCTTTTTGGTAGGAGGGTGTTCAGGTCCCTCACCTGCTAGTACACGGTGCTGAGTGACTGAAACCTGCAAACCTAATTGTGTTCTCTTCTTCACTCATGACCCGAACAGGGAGAGCCTGACAGGCCCTTTATGGCCTCCTAGGCAGACTTAGCAGCCGTGTGAATGAGGGCTCCAAGCTTTGTTTTCCTCTGGCCAAAACAGTGCTAACAATACAGTGTGGTTGCCAAGCCCATTCGATCCGTGATAGAATCTTCAAGGGCTGGGACAGCTCAGAATGTCGGCTCAGAATGGATTTCTTTAATGTAATTTAATTTTTTAAGGAAGTCTTTAGACTTTAGAAAGTCTCAAGTAGACCTAGAACTCATCTGAGTAGCCCAGGCAGGCCTTAAAGTTGCAGCAATCCTCCTGCCTCAAGCTTCCTGAGGGCTGGGATTACAGGTGTGAACTGCCACACCTGGTGATTTATTTCGCCTTTGTTCTGGCTATTTACATGTGAGATAGCCTAAAAAATGCATTCATTTATGTTTATTTAATATGGCAGTAGCTTATTGATTTATAGATATCCATTCTTTTGTTCAGAGTGAAGATCCTACGCACCTGTGTATTAGCTTCAGATGTCAACTTGACACAAACCTAGTGTCACCTGGGAAGGGAATCTCAGCTGACGAGTTTTCCAGATTAGGTTGGCCTGTGGCCATGTCTGTGAGGCAATTTCTTTTTTTTTTTTTTTTCCAAAACAGGGTTTCTCTGTGTAGCTTTGTGCCTTTCCTGGAACTCACTTGGTAGCCCAGGCTGGCCTCGAACTCACAGAGATCCGCCTGGCTCTGCCTCCTGAGTGCTGGGATTAAAGGCGTGCACCACCACTGCCCGGCAAGGCAATTTCTTAATTGTAATTGGAGGACCCAGTGCCTTGTGAGTGGTACCATTTTTAGGCACGTGGGCCTGGGTTGTATAAGAAAGGTAGATGAGCCGGGCGGTGGTGGCGCACGCCTTTATTCCCAGCACTCGGGAGGCAGAGGCAGGTGGATCTCTGTGAGTTCCAGGACAGGCACCACCAAAACTACACAGAGAAACCCTGTCTTGAAAAACCAAAAAAAAAAAAAAAAAAAAAAAAAGGTAGATCAGCAGGCCAGAGGAAGCCAGGCCAGTAGTCAGCAGCATTCTTCCATGGTCTCTGCTTCAGTTCCAGCCCTGGCTGCCCTTGATGGTGGACGTAATCTGTAAACCAAATAAATGCCTTCCTACTCAGAGTTGCTTTTGGACAGTGTTCTAACACAGCAATAGAAACCAAACTAAGATAACCTGTACTCTACCAGCTTTAAGTTAAGCATTTCAGGTATAAAGGTAAGACACATTTATGTGTAACCTGCTTAGAGCTAGCCTAAGTTTGTTTGTTTGTTTGGTTTTTTTCTTTTTTAAGATTTATTTATTTATCATGTATACAGTGAGTGTTCAGCCTGCAGGCCAGTAGAGGGCATCAGATCTCATTACAAATGGTGTGAGCCACCATGTGGTTGCTGGGAAGTGAACTCAGGTCCTCTGGAAGAACAGTCAGTGCTCTTAACCTCTGAGCCATCTCTCCAGCCCCTGTTTTTTTTTTTTTTTTTTTTTTTTTTTTTTTATTATTATTATTTGTTTTTTTGTATTTTGAGATAGTGTGTTTCTCTGTATAGTCCTGGCTGTCCTGGAACTCACTCTGTAGATCAGGCTGACCTCAAACTCAGAGATCCGCCTGCCTGTGCCTCCTGAGTGCTGAGATTAAAGGTGTGCACCACCACCACCACCACCACCACCACCACCACCACCACCACCACCACCACCACTGGCTTTAGCCTGGGTTTCTTATTCTAGAGAACTATTAACATTTAAAAATCTCTAGTTACTTTGGAAACTATGGTATTTGGCTTATAGGCAACATTCAGGTAATGTTTAAAGGATAAATAAATCAGTCAGTATGTGCTGTTTGGGTTTTTGTCAATTTACATAAACCTAGACATAACTTTGAAGAGGGAATCTCAAATGAGGAATTGCCTCCGTTAGCTAGCCTGTAGGCATGTCTGTGGCAGCGTTTTCTTGATTAGTGAGTTATGTGGAAGGGCCACTCACTGTGGGTGGTGCCCCTCCTAAATGGGTGGTCTTGGGTTCTACAGGACACCAGGCTGGGCCAGTCATGGGGAGCAAGCCCGTATAAACAGCGCTCCTTCTTTGGTCCTGGCTTTGGTTCCTGTCTCCAGTTTCTGCTGTGATCTCCTGCCCTGGCTTCCTGTGATGATGGACTGTACCGTGTAGGCCAGTTAACCCTTCCCTCCCCAAGTTGCTTCGGCCATGGTCTTTGTCACCGCAGTAGAAACCTAATTAGGACACACGGGCTCCCAAATGGAGAGACGGGCTCCCAAATGGAGAGACGCTCCTGCCGAGCCGGGCCGGATCTTAGGCGCTCCTGCCGAGCTGGGCCGGATCTCAGGCGCTCCTCTACAGTCCTCTGACGTGGTTGGGAGGAGCTCTGCCCAGGGAGCTCCGCACTGAAGCACTGGACACCTGCTGTGATCACCTAGTGGCCTTTGACCCGGAAAGACCAGACTCTCACCTACAACTTTCCTTCTTTGAAGGCTGTATTTCTCCTAAATTACTGTTCAGAAGAGAGCAGACCTCACGCGTAGTGGTGGGAGTCAGTAAAGAATGTTAGAACCATTCATAAAACCAAATGAGACTTCATGACTAACGGATCTTTTTCTTTTTCTTTGAGACAGAGTCTCTTATGTATCCCTGGCTGTCTTGGAAGTCATGATGTAGACCAGGCTGGTGGATTCCCACAATGGGAATTACTTTCTTTTTACTGTTTTATGTTTGAGACTATTGATTATAGCCCTGGTCGTTCTGTGCTCCTCGGCTTCCTGGGTGCTGGGATTATAGATGTGTGCCACCACACTGACTCAGGAATAACCTGCATTCAAACCATAATACGTGATGTCTTTATGTTTCATTTTCAGGGCAAACTTGCTCCATTTTCCAAGTGTTCAAGAAGACGACAAGGAAAAACCGGATGGTACTCCAGAGCTCAGGCAGAGTGAGCAGCCTGTGAGGCCCACTGGGCCTGTCAAGGATGCCGCTGCTTCTGAGGACTCTGCTTCTTCTGTTTCCCAGCAGAAAGCCACACAGGGGTTGTTCAGCCCTCACGGAGAAGTGATGGAAACAGACCTGTTAGAAGGGCTGAGTGCTAACCAGGAAAAACCGTGTAAGGTCTTGATGGAAAGGCCCACCCAGAATAACATAGGAATCCAGACCATGGACCATTCCCTGTGTGCCCCAGAAACTGTTTCAGCAGCAACCCAGACTGTGAAGAGTGTCTGTGAGCAGGGGACCAGTACAGTGGAGCAGAACTCTGGGAAACAAGATGCCACAGTGCAGACTGAGAGGGGAAGTGCTGAGAAACAGGCCAGTGCTCCCGTGGATGACACCGAGTCTCTCCACAGCCAGGTGGGCACAGTTGGGGGCCTTCGGCGCCCAGCACAGACTCCTCATTCTCTGCGGGGCTCATTTAGTGCTTCCACTAGCAATCTTACGGGGTTTTATGTTTGTTTGCGTGTGTGCACGTGGAGGTGCACACGGACATTCAAAGGCTGTGTGTGAAAATCAGGAGACAGCGTCAGGTGTTGGTCCTCAGGTGTCTTCCATCTTTGTGTTTGAGACGGGGTCTCACACGTAGGCCAAGCTAGCTGACCTCCGAGTCGGAAGTCCCGTGTCTCTTCCCATCTCACTGGTGCTGGGAATTACAGATGTGTGCTGCTGTCCTCAGCTTTGGTTCTGGCGGTCTGGGAATTAGAGATGTGTGCTGCTGTCCTCAGCTTTGGTTCTGGCGATCTGGGAATTAGAGATGTGTGCTGCTGTCCTCAGCTTTGGTTCTGGCGATCTGGGAATTAGAGATGTGTGCTGCTGTCCTCAGCTTTGGTTCTGGCGGTCTGAACTCAAGTCTTAATGCTTGTGTGGCAGACACTTTACTAAGCTATCTCTCCAGCTCCAGTGACATTTCTTTTTATTTTTGTTGATTTTTTTTTTATATCTTGTTTGTTGTTTTTGAGGCAGGATCTGTCTCACTGTATAGCCTTGGCTATCCTAGAACACTGTAGACAAGGTTTGCCTTAAACTGAACAAGTTCCTCCAGTCTCTACCTCCCAATGCTGGAATTAAAGGTGTGTACTACCATGCCCAGCTAATAACTTTTTTAAATTAAAAAGATTGACAGAGGAATTAAGTAGGGACAAGGCATGCTGTCTAGGATTGCTGCTGTTGAAGGAGTCACAGAATTGTAAAATTTTCCCAGAAGTCATCACGTTCTGTAAACAGGTGTACCCTGTATCTCATGATGATGGTGATAGGCAGTGAGTCATTAAGGACCAGGTTTAACTGCTCCGTGGAGATGCTTTGAGGGTTGAGGGAGAAATCACTTACTGCTGCATCTGGCGTGTCTGAAGACATTGGTGGGTCCTGTTTCCTATAGATTTTCCTGTAAAGATTCATTAGTTTTACTTTGTGTATGTTTGTGTTGCTGTGTTGTATGCCATGCAGTTCCCATAAGGACCAGAAGAGGGTGTCAGATCCTCTGGAACAGGAGTTACAGACAGTGTGAGCTGCTGTGTGGGTGCTGGGAGTCAAACCTAGGTTCTCTGTAAGAGAACTAATTAATAAGATATCTCTCCAGCACCAACCCCTCCCAATTTAAGATTTATTTTATTTTAAAATTTCTGTGTGTGTGTGTGAGAGAGAGAGAGAGAGAGAATGTGCACATTAGTGCAAGTGACAGAGGAGTCCAGAAGAGGGTGTTGTATCCATGAGGACTAGACTTAGGCTATTTCTGAGTCCCCCAGTGTGGGTGTTGGGAACTGAACTCGGGTTCTCCACAAGAGTAGTGTGTGCTCTTAACCACTGAGCCATCTCTCTAGCTCCTACCTTTTGATTGTTATGGGTGTTATTTTAGCAACTACTTTTGATAGATATTACTACAGTGTCACACAGAATGAAAGAATGTGTTTTAAGAGGTAGATTCTCTTGATAAGAATGGTGTCAGGGGCTGGAGAGATGGCTCGGTTAAGAGCCGCTTGTTGCTCATCCAGAGGACCCGAGTTCGGTTCTCAGCACTCATGCTGGCTGCTCACCACTGTAACTTCAGGTAGCCTCTGAGGGGCACCCTCACGCACATGGCGTATGCTCAACATAGACATATGCACATAAGTAAAATAAATCTTTTTAAAAAGGTGTTAGGAAAATGCAGTTGGTGGATAGGTCAAGAGTCTTTTTGGTTTTTTCAAGACAGGGTTTCTCTGTGTAGCTTTGCGCCTTTCCTGGAACTCGCTTTGGAGACCAGGCTGGCCTCGAACTCACAGAGATCCGCCTGCCTCTGCCTCCTGAGTGCTGGGTAAAGAGTCTTAATTAGGGGAAAGTTTTGGAAAGTGGAGCGTGGAGAAGTTGGAACTGTGAATGACTGTTAAAGGCGAGATGGAGATTTTCTGAGTGTCAGAACTTTTTTAAAAAAAAAATCTCGCCAGGCAGTGGTGGCGCACGCCTTTAATCCCAGCACTCGGGAGGCAGAGCCAGGTGGATCTCTGTGAGTTTGAGGCCAGCCTGGGCTACCAAGTGAGCTCCAGGAAAGGTGCAAAGTTACACAGAGAAACCCTGTCTCGAAAAACCAAAAAAAAAAAAAAAAAAAAAAATCTCTCTGAAGTAGCTGGGACTTGGGCCAGTGCCGGGAGAAAGCACAGGCTACCACTCTGACGCTCCCTAAATCTGTGTATGGGAACTGTATATGGAGCTAGGTTTTCTGGGACAGGAAAATGACTTTTTTCTCCACCCATTATTAATGACATAGTCTTCAAGTCATTTAACTTTAGAGACCTTTTTGAGGAGTTAGCATGGGTTATGTGCCCTCCTCCTGACTCTTGTTTGATTGTATTAGAACGGGTTAAGTCTGTCCCTCGCAGTGGTGATGTGTCTAGTGGGAACCCTTTAGATCCTAGCATGCAGGATGGACCATCTAGTGGGGACCAGTCAGACTGCAGTCTACTTGAGGCTGTCATGGTTCTGGTGCATGTGTGCCCGACTGCTGACATGCAGCAGCTGTGCTCCAGCCTCATTAAATCCAGTTGCATATGTAGAAATAGTGTAAAGAATTGGTTTAGGATCCATGTTTTAAAATTTTATTTACAGCTCCATTTTTGCAGAAATTTTACTCCATAGGTAAAGTTGGACTTATGATTATTCAGTTATATTACTGAAAACTTTAGGTAAATTACTACACATTACCAAGAAAAACAAAGAATTATCTTTATTGTGGTGGTAAATATAGTTTTGAAAGACTTGATATTGATGGTGAACGTACAATCGTCTTACCACGTGGAAGGTGAGGTGTGAGACAGTACATTTCTTCCTTAGCATTGCAGAGCCAGGGGCTGAGGGTGGAGGTGTCAGGAGAAAACAGACTGGAATGCTGGCAGGTTTCAGCTCCCAGCAGGCCCTAGGTAGTAAACACAGGAGGCTCTGAGAAGTTAACGATTGGATGTAGCAACAAGCAGGGCTTTAAGATCTCCTGTGCTAACAGTCTATTTTATAAAAGTCATCCACATCCTACTAAAGCATGATTTTGGAGCCCATCTGGAACTAGAAATGATTAACTTGAGGGTTGGGGAGCTAGCTCGATTGTTACAGTGCTCACTGTTGAAACGTGAGGAGGGCCGGGGTTCCATCCCCCAGAACCCATGTAAGGAAGCCCGATGGAGCCGTGTGCACCCTGTGATCCTAGCACTGGGGAGGCAAAGACAAGATGATTCCTGGGGCTTGATGGGCAGTCTTCTAGTCGAGTTGGCAAATTCTGGGTTCAAGGGAGAGAGTAATTGTAGACACATTGACCTCATGGTTTCATGAACACCCATAGATACATGTGTGCGCACACACATACACAGACAGACATGTACACAACAGAAGAAATTATGATCATGAAACAACCTGATTCTCGCATGTTATCTGGTTGTTTGAATCACTGTGGTCTAAGAATTCTTAGATTTATATTAATCTGTAATAATGCATTTGAATCTGTCATCCTGAATGAACTACGTCTGTTCTGATCTTTCCAGTAGGTATTTGTATAATATAATACATGGTGCCCATAAGCTGCTCACCAAATACTTGCTTAGTGTTTTTTGAAAAAGAAGCTTATTTTTCTTGAAATAATATTATGAACAGTTATCACAAAGTACAGGGTTTTGTTCAAACTATTTTTATGGTAAACTACATATAAAGTTTCTTTTAAAAGCATTTTATTTATTTTTATGTGTCTGAATGTTTTGTCTGTGTATATGTAAGTACACAGAGTGGAGTACCTTCCTGGTGCCCATGGAGGTCAGAAGAGGTTGCTAGATCCCTGGCACTGGGGTTATAGACAGTTGGAATCTGCCGTGTGGGTGCTGGGACTGGAACTCCAGGGCCCTCTGCAAGAGCAGCAAGGGTCTTAACCACTGAGCTACCTCTCCAGTTCTAGAGATCAAATCTTAATTTGTTATTCTGGATACTATTGTACCTTTCTTTTTCAACAGTGTTTCAGGTAGCCCAGGGGCTGGCCTCAAACTTGCTATGTAGTCGAGAATGGCCTTGAACTTCTGATCTCCTGCCTCCCAAGTCCAAATGCTGGGATTATACGTGTACACCACCATGCCCAGTTTTCTAATTTAACCCGTCAGTTAAAAATCTATTCATTGTGACTTAAATGGGATTCCTGTTGCTGTGACTAAACACCATGACCAAAAGCAACTTGGGGACAAAGGGTTTATTTGACCTACATACCTGAGTCATGGTCCATTTAGGGCAGCCAAGACAGGAGCTCAAACTGGGCAGGACCCTAGAGGCAGGACCCCATGCAGAGGCCATGGAGGAGCATTGCTTACTGGCTTGCTCCTCATGGCTTGCTCAGCCTGCTTTCTTATAGAACTAGGACCAGCAGCCCAGGGATGGCACCACCCACAATGGGCTGGGCCCTCCCCCATCAATCACTAAGTAAGAAAATGCCCTACAGCCAGATCTAATTTATGGAGGCATTTCCTCCACTGAGGCTCCTTCCTGCCAGATGACTCTAGCTCGTATTAAACTGACATAACACTGAGCAGTATATTGGTGAGTAGGCAGAGGCAAGTGGATCTCTGATTTGAGGCCAGCCTGTCTACATAGGGAAACCCTGTGTCTAAACAAAGTAACAAAATCCCCAAATCTATTCTTGGAACAGATTAAGATTTTCCTATTTAAGGAAGAAGCAAAGTGCTAGAGAGGTCCACAGAAATCCACAAAGATACATCCACAATAGACTACGGGCAGTGGGTGAGAGAAAGCCCGAACTGACCTACTCTGATGATAAGTTGGCCAAACACCCTAATTGTCGAGCTAGAAATCGCATCCAATGACTGAGGGAATCAGATGCAGAGATCCACGGCCAGGCCCCAGGTGGAGCTCCAGGAGTCCAATTGGCGAGAAAGAGGAGGGATTGTATGAGGGAGAATTGTTGAGACCAAGTTTGGAAAAAGCACAGGAACAAATAGCCAAATGAATGGAAACACATGAACTATGAACCAATAGCTGAGGAGTCCCCAACTGGATCAGGCCCTCTGGATAAGTGAGACAGTTGATTGGCTTGATCTGTTTGGGAGGCAACTAGGCAGTGGGACTGGGACCTGTCCTTAGTGCATGAGCTGGCTGTTTGGAACCTGAGGCCTATGCAGGGACACTTTGCTCAGCCTGGGAGGAGGGGACTGGACCTGTCGGAACTGAATCTACCAGGTTGAACTCAATCCCCAGGGGAGTCTTTGCCCTGGAGGAGATGGGAATGGGGGGTGGGCTGGGGGAAAGGGGGGGGGCGTGGGAGGGGAGAGGACAAGGGAATCCGTGGCTGGTATGTAAAATTAAATTAAATTATAAAGTTAAATTAAAAAAAGATTTTCCTATTTAACCTCTGGAGAAAGCAATGCCTTTTTGTTGTTGTTGTTAATGAACTGTTTTTCACTGATTGGTTAATAGGTGTGGATTCGGGTCTTCTCTAAGGATCAAAGCACCTGCTTTTTAGGTGGCACAGTGTTATCATGAGAACTAGAAGGATTAGCTGGGTGTGGTGGTACACACTTATCAGAGGCTGAGGCAGGAGGATCACGAGTTGGAGAGAGCAGCTTGGAGTACATAGTGAGTTGAAGATCTGTCTGAGCTATACAAAGAAACAAACAAAAGAAAAAATTCGAATGATTACAATCTAAAACTAATGTGTTAGATACTATGATTGAGCATCCTGATTACAGGTCAAGTCGGGCAGACAGACTTCTCCAGGCTCCTCCTCAGTCTTACCTGTAAATAAGTGAACTGTTTATCACGCCCGGCTCATGAGTCCTGAACAGTTCCTCTGACAGGTAACCGGGAGAGCCGTGGCTGCATTCCGCTGTGGGTTCTGTCCTTACGTGGTCTGTGCCTTTTGCTGTAGGGAGAGGAAGAATTTGAAATGCCCCAGCCTCCACACGGCCACGTCCTGCATCGTCACATGAGAACGATCCGTGAAGTCCGGACACTCGTTACCCGTGTCATCACAGACGTTTACTACGTGGACGGGACGGAAGTGGAAAGGAAAGTAACTGAGGTAACACCTGGGGCCACCCACTTCCTCCCCCTCTTCCTCCCTCCCTCCCCACTTCCCTTCCTTCCCCTCCTCTCCCTTCTCCCTCCCTCCCCACTTCCTTCCCCTCTTCCCTTTCTCGACTCCTCCCCACTAGGCACAGACATTGTTCTCCTTCAGTTCTTTCTTATCTTTATTTTTACTTTTGCTTTTGAGACAGTCTTTTCTACATAACCCTGGCTGTCCTGGAACTCATGTAAACCAGGCTGGCTTCAAGTGCTGGGATTAAAGGCGTGCACCACCACCTCCCGGAGACAGTTCCTGCCCGCCTGCCTGCCTCCCTTCTCCCTTTCTTCCTTCCTTCCTTGGTATTTTGAGACAGGGTTCCTCTGTATGTATATCCCAGGCTGGCTATCCTGGAACTCGCTCTGTAGCCCAGGCTGGCCTCGGACTCCAGAGGAGATCCGCCTGCCTCTGCCTGAGTGCTGGGATTAACGGCGGGCGCCACCTCCGCCCAGCTGGTTTGCTTCTTTAGAGAAGAAGGTTTTGCTTGTGTAGCGCAAGCCTCTGTAGCAGGTCTTAAACTTCGTGTCTTCTGTCTCCATCTTAGTTTTTGTTAATGACAAACCCAGGGCCACGTATGTGTGAGGGGAGCACTCTATCAACTGCGCTGCACCCCAACATTTATTTAGTGTGTGTGTTTGTGTGTAAGTACAGTGGCCTATGCATGGAGGTCAGAGGACAGCTTTATCAGCTTTCTCCTTGCGTCCTGTGGTTATGGGTTATCAGACATGAGTCATCAGGCATCTGATGAGCCATCTTGCTATTTATCCTTGCCCTCCCCCCAACCATGGATCCTTAAAGGAGAAATCTTCCAGAAGGGAGAATTAAAAGCCTGCTATTTGCTTACCTTATAGTATTACGTAAATGTGTGTGGTGGTGGTTGTCTTTGTGGAGACTGGACTCCTGAGAGGAGTCTTCCTTCTCTACACCATGTCAGTTAGCACGGTGCTCTGCAAACACTCTAGATGAGGAAGACAATGGTGTCATGTATGCCCATTCCCTTTGTAGTGCCTATTGAGGATACTGTCTTAGTCCTGGATCCTTTCCCTGCCGGGCCTGGAGTTCAGTCTCAGTAGCTGCCACACAACTGAACTCTAGCACCCGAGTGTGCATATAAGGTGAAGCCAGTTTGCATTCTTGTGGTTTGTACTTATCAAATTCTTTGTTACTATTACATTTTTTGAGACAGGGTCTCTAGACTTGGCTGTCTTAGAACTTGGCGTGTAGATCAGGATGGCCTTGAACTCACAGAGATCCACTTGCCTCTGCTTCCCAGTGCTGGGATCAAAGGTATGCACCACCACATTCAGCATGTGTGCCCCCTCTACCCATGCTGGAAAGAGCTCAGAACTGTGAAGGGACCAGTATCAGCTCAGGACCCCCAAGACCAAGTTCTCAGCAGAAAGATTTATTTGCTCCAGAGGGATGAAGAACAGGGAATAAGAGACAAAGACAGGAGGTAGAGGACAAAGAGAAAGGGGAAGGGGGCAAGGGAGGGGGAAGAGGAATTTGTCCTGGAGGACAACGGACTGCCTCTGGATAGAGGAGAAAGACGTAGCGCATAGGCAAATGGTGGTTTATAAAGGGAAAAGGAGAAACCCTGTCTTAGAATGAGGTGTTTAATTTTGATTGGGCATGTTAATTAGGGCAGCCAAAGGAGGCTTTTGATTGCTGGACTTCAATACTTTGATAACTGGAGCTGGTAGTCAGTCTCAGGAGAAAGAAGTGGCCAAAAAGTGGCTAGCTTTAGGAATGTAATCTTCATTTTTTTTTTTCAAACACCAATACCAGTTTTAGTCTATTTTTGCAAATAATTTTCTGTTTTCTTGGTCACTTTCTTTTTGGTTTTTCAAGATATGGTTTTTCTATGTAGCTCTGGATGTCCTGGAACTCACTCTGTAGACCAGGTTAGCCTTGAACTCACAGAGATCCACCTGCCTCTGCCTCCCGAGTGCTGGGATTAAAGGCATCACCTTTAATCCCAGCACCACAGAAGTAGTGTTGATGATGTCTCTAGAATGACTTCTGACCACTCCCTTTCACCATCCTCCTCAGCTCTCTCTCTGACAGGGAAATGGCTTCTGTCTTCTAGGTTAAACTCCTCGCTAGCATTCAAAACTTGTATGCTTGCTCAATAAAAAGACAACTTCCCTTCATACGTCATATAAAGGTCTCTTAATTTTTTGCTACATGTAACAGATGTTAAATGTTAGGTTCACTAGCTTTGGACAAGTTTTTTTTATTAATTAATCAATTAACTTACTTATTTACTTGCTTACTTACTTAATTTTGAGACAGGATCTCACTGTGTTATCTCTGGCTGGCCTGAAATTTGATACATAGACCAGCTGGTTTCAAACTCAGAGTCCACCTGCCTCTGCTTCCAAGTACTAGGATTAAAGGTGTATGCCATCATACCTGGCTATGCTTTGAAAATTTTTATGTAACCATGGCTCAAAACAAAATATTTCCACTGCTTCAGAAAGTTCCCTCCTGATTCCCACCTGGCTGAGGTGAAGTGTCCTGTGGTCTTTAGGATTTCCCACTTAGCTTTCTGTTAGGACGGTTTCTTCTAGCTTTCCTGTCTGTTTCTTCCCTGCAGGAGACGGAGGAACCAATCGTAGAGTGTCAGGAATGTGAAACAGAGGTTTCTCCTTCCCAGACTGGAGGCTCCTCTGGAGACCTGGGGGACATCAGCTCCTTCTCCTCCAAAGCATCCAGCTCACATCACACATCAAGTGGGACAAGTCTCTCAGCCATGCACAGCAGTGGCAGCTCAGGGCGAGGAGCCGGGCCACTCAAAGGGAAAACCAGCGGAACAGAAGCTGCAGATTTTGCCTTACCCAGTTCCCGAGGAGGGCCAGGAAAACTGAGGTGCATACATGGTCTCCAGAGAGACCCTGCAGGGGCAGGGTTACTATCATTTTAATATCATAGGAGAAGAAGTAATGGGGAATGGCCCACCTCAAGCCAGGATAAATCCTCTTCCTCCCTGTTTGGGGCTTCTAGGGGAGGAACCTGGTGGGCAAAGAAGCCCCGTAGGGGACGCTGGGAATGCTGGATACATGTTCCTGCCATTCCTATATTCTGCAGCTTATCCATATTTTGGTTGGGCATTGGGGGGTTTGGAAGGGGCCCCAGGATGCTGTTATCTCCTTGGCTTTGGGTCTGCTCTCTGGGTATCCAGAGCGTGAAGTCGAGAAGGCAGGGCAGATGGGCGTGGCATCTTGAATAGCAGCGAGCAGGAAGCTATGGAGTCAGGAGGGAGTAGACTTGGATGCAGGAAGAGGCCCTTTTGTCCCATTTCCCCTTGCTCCCTGGCTGAGATTTGTTGACCGGTGCTGATGGGTGTGAGCCAGCTCCCTTTTGCCCTGGAGAAGTAGCACACGTTGCCTGGCATCTAGTTGGCAGGTCCTGTGGGGTGTTAAAGGATGCATTCACTAGCAGCTGCTGTCAAACTAACCTGTGTTCATTCTCTAGTCCTAGAAAAGGGATCAGTCAGACAGGGGCACCAGTGTGTGAGGAAGATGGTGATGCAGGCCTTGGCATCAGACAGGGAGGGAAGGCTCCAGTCACGCCTCGTGGGCGTGGTCGAAGGGGCCGCCCACCTTCTCGGACCACTGGAACCAGGTACCTGGGTAGTGTTGAAAATAAGGGGGAGTAGAGAGAAGAGGAGACTAGAGAGTACGTGGGGTACCAGAGGGAGAAGAAGGGCCCATACTGAGTGAGGTCACTGTGATTGGGCTCATGTCTGTGATGGGATGAATAAAGAATGGGTTAAGAGACCTATAGGTAAGAGTGGGTTTGGTAGATAGGTCCTTTCTTACCTCACTTCCTTCTCTTATCTGTCTGTAGAGAAGCAGTTGTGTCTGGTCCGTTGGGCATAGAAGACATTTCACCTAGTATGTCACCAGATGACAAGTCCTTCACTCGAATTGTGCCCCGTGTGCCAGACTCTACCAAACGAATGGATGCTGGTTCTAATGCTTTGCGGCGGAGTGATTCTCCAGAGATTCCTTTTCAGGCTGCTACTGGTTCTTCTGATGGCTTGGATGCCTCATCTCCAGGAAACAGCTTTGTAGGGCTCCGTGTTGTGGCCAAGTGGTCATCCAATGGCTACTTTTACTCTGGGAAAATCACACGAGATGTTGGCGCTGGGAAGTATAAGCTGCTCTTTGATGATGGGTATGAATGTGATGTGTTGGGCAAAGACATTCTCCTGTGTGACCCCATACCCTTGGACACTGAAGTGACAGCCCTCTCAGAAGATGAATATTTCAGTGCAGGTAATAAAACAGGCAGAGTCCCTGCCGATGTACTGTGCCTATCAGTCCATCCTGTCCGCAGTTACCAAGACATTGCTCCCCAGCTTTACTGTTTTTCTGGATCTCTCCAGTCCGAGATTCCACTCCTATTACATTGGTTATCTTTGCCATTGACTTTTTTTTTGTTGGTAGCTTGGTTTTCAGTAAACCTATTTTGGAATAACTATAGAATTAAAAGAAAAATTTACCAAGTACAGAATGGTATTAGGATGGAGGATTCCTGTGTCCTCCTCACCCAGTGTTCCCTATCTGTAATATTCAAAATTAGTCTGATATGTTTGTCAGAACTGAGAAGCCAATCTTGATTCCTTACCGTTAACTCCAAACTGTCTTTGGATTTTGCCATCTTTTCTATAATGTCCTTTTTCTGTTTCAGGATCCAGTCGAGGATACCACATTACATTTAGTCATCATGTTTCGTTTGGTCTCCTCTGGTTTGTGGCGATTTCTGTCTTTTGTTTTTCCATGACCTTGACAGTTTTGAGAATAATAGGTATTTTATAGAATGTCTCTCACATCAGGTCTGATGTTTTCTTATTAGACTAGAGTTATGGTTTTGTTTTTACTTCCCTGTAAAGAATGTCATAGAGGTGAAATGCCCTTCCTATCATCTTTGGGGCTGAGGGAGGTATGTGACATCACATTGCGTCGCTGGTGATGTGAATCCTTGTCACTAGATAAGGTGGTGTTTCCCAGGTCTCTCCACTTCAACATTAGTGTTTCCCCCTCTCTGTCTTCTTTCACTTCCGACTTTTAGACTCACTGCCTGTATTGACACGGAGATCGTTTGACAGGAAGAATTGTTAGCTCAGCACGCTGCATGTCTGTTACTGACTGGGTTGAAGGATGATGCCCTTTTTTGTTTTTCAAGATGCTCTGTGTCACTGCCTTTCTTTTTGAAGTCGCCAGTGTTGGTAATAGTGAAGGAGTTTTACTCTACTATTTCATACACTAACTCTGAGAATATAGTCCCTTCTTAGCTAATTGTAAGGATATCTATTGTGTTGACTTATTTAGAAACATCCTTTCTGAATATTGTGTTGAACATGAGTTGGGATAGAATGAAAAACCATGCTTTTCTGTTGGGATCTTCTAGGCTGTCTTGTTCAGGGATTCTCCAAGTGCTGTTTGCCCCTTGTTTTGGTGTTTGTGGAGCCACTTTCCCAGAACACCAGATGACACCATCGACCGTGTGGCACAGTTGGTACATGGTTTGTATGTATGATTGCATCTGGTTTTCTTTGAGCATAAAGCCAGCTTAGAGGTTCACATCTGGCCCTTTCAAGGTAGTTGATACCAGGAGTCAGTGTAGATTCAAGGATAGGGACGCAGCAGTCTGCTTGCTGAGGCTGTCTACAGAGTCACACCACACTGCTTCCAGTTGTAGTAGCTCTTCCTTAGTGCTGAGTCTTTTTGGCTTTGGACTTTTGTCAGTCTGAGATGGTCTTTCTGATTTAGTTTGGTGAGGGATAGATTTAACTTAGGAGATGAGTAAAGGAAGTGATTCTGTGGCACAGTAGAACTAGGACCTGCTTCCTCCTCTCTGTTTTTCCTTGTTAGGAAGCTAGGTTCCTTAGCCCTTTAAGACAAGCTAATGGAGAATAAAGTGCACCTCTCTGTTCACGGGAATGAAAAGCGTCAGTAGTGATCCGCCATTTTTATGTGGTGTGTGAGATATATGTTGTTTATTGGTTGATAGGGAGGAAGGAGTGGTTGTTGTTGTTGTTTTCCATAGAATTGGAAATAGATCTTTCCTAATCGTCACCTAACAGAACTAGGCCTAATCGCACGCAGGTCAGTTGAGTTCTAACTCAGTTTCCTTGTGTGTCCCATACCGAGCTCCTACCTAAAGGCCTTCCACAGTTGTGTATCGGCGCAGGAGCAGGGAGGACAGACAGAAGGAGCAGGGTTTCTTTTCTCCTTTCTTGGCTCTCTCCATCCTGGCTCTGTTGCACAATAGACAATCATGTACAAATGTTCTCTTAGAATGGTCATTTTCACCTGTAATATATTTACAATTACAGCTCATTCTTCAAAGAAACCCCAATGGGAAGACTTGGGAAGTTGCTCCAAGATTGTTAAGAAACCATACCATTCACTTCAGGGATTCCATTTGAGCTACTAACAATCCCTAAGTCCAGCATTCTCTCCAGAAACCTTGTCTGATCTCAGTGTAGTAGCTACATATGTCCCAGGTGTTGTAAACCATTTGGGATGGACAGCTAGGACTCCGAAAAGGCCTGGTTCATTGCTCTGTGTGTTCTCTGCCTCGGGGGCCTGCTTTTGTAGAACCCTCTTGAGAGGGCGCTACGCAGCCTACAACTATGGTATCTCTTATGATGTCATCCCCAGGAGTGGTGAAAGGACACAGGAAGGAGTCTGGGGAGCTGTACTACAGCATTGAAAAAGAAGGCCAGAGGAAGTGGTACAAGCGAATGGCAGTCATCTTATCCTTGGAGCAAGGAAACAGACTAAGAGAGCAATATGGGCTTGGCCCATATGAAGCTGTCACACCCCTCACAAAGGCAGCAGATATCAGCTTAGGTAAGACCTTCCTGGACAGCTGCCTGTGGGCCCGTACTTTGCTTAGAAAAGGGAGGCTAGTTTCTAGAGCAATAAGGAAATGGTTGCCTGACTTGTCTTATGGTTTATTGGATGATGATGGTTGTCATTTTTAGAACTACTGCTATACGCGTTTCCTTCCAAGTACCAAATGAGAAGTCTCCGGGGTTTTTCTGGCCTTCCTAGTTCTACAGGGGAGCAAGCCTACCTCACTCATGGCAGTGACGGGAACATAAAATATATGGCTTTAAAAAGAGGCTTCCTGATTGTGGGAGGTGGCAAAAAGCACAGCGCTCTGTCAGAATTGGGTCGAGACCATGGGCTCTTACCAACCTTTGGCTTATCATCAGATAATCTGGTGGAAGGAAAGCGGAAGCGGCGCAGTAACATCAGCTCCCCAGCCACCCCCACTGCCTCCAGCAGCAGCAGCACAACACCCACCCGTAAGACCACAGAGAGTCCCCGTGCTTCCACGGGAGTTCCATCAGGCAAAAGGAAACTCATCACTTCTGAAGAGGAGCGGTCCCCTGCTAAGCGAGGCCGCAAGTCTGCCACCGTGAAACCTGGTGAGATGGGATTCCTGTACATGGATGTTCTTTCTGTGGTGGTCAGACTGGCATCCACAAGCCTACAGGTGATCCTGGTAGAAGCTAGGTCCTGTCCTCTGTTCAGAGCCCAGCAGTTTAGACAGGAGGGCAAGTATGGCAGTTTAAGCAGACTCAAAATGGGTGAAATTCCTCTTGTCCTTAGATCTTGTCCTCCGCCTGTGCCATCTGCATCTTGGGACTGCTTCCACTCTCTTGTGCCTAGGCTTTCTCAATTACCTACTGAAAGCTGGTGCTGCAGCCTGAATCTCCACTCTCCCCTGCCCACCCCCTTCCAGTCACTCCTATTCAGTGTGAAGAAAATTCAGCCAATTGTTTATCGTCTGCTGTGACCGAGACCTGGCTATGGTGGCCTCTGTAGATAGAGGTAAAGTCCTGTCACTGTTGGGTAGGGCTCTCTTAGGCTAGCACATTGATGGCATTCCATGTTCCCTTGCCCTGTTATCTGCTTACCTACCCAATACCACTGCTCTGTACTTCAGGGTATTTAAAACCAGTAATACCTAACCTTTATTAAATATTTAGTGGGTGAGGCATGGGGCCCAAGTGTTTTATTCATATTCCCTCATATATAATCCCTTAAAGTATATGTGCTAGAATTAATTTTCCATATTTTTGAGGAATCTAAGAAAAGTTAGGTGATTTTTTTCAATGTGACAGAATAAGCCAGGTCTCAGACTTAGGCAGGCTTGCCCCTGAGTCCAGTGTCATACACATAGCATCCCTGCCTCTGAGACTGTTCTTGATGGTTTTATTTCAGGGAGGCATGCATGACCTGCTGTCATCTTAGCCTCCTAATGAACCCGATTCGGCTTCTTCAGTAGGTATCCATTTCCTTCTGGAGGACTTACTGGGGCACGTCTTAGCATGGGTGTTCTGGACCGGTGGCGCACTTCCCTTCCCAGGTGTTGGGGAAGGGTATTTTGCTGTGGATTCACCTCCATGTAAAGACACTTTGTCACTCGGTACTCACTGCACTGTTCTGGTGACAGTTGGAGATACAGTGGGACAGTTCTTGACAGCAATGAAGTTTTGTTTGGTTCTGTTTGTCCTTTGAAGGTTACTTCAAGTGTCACCTAGTGTGGGGAAGTCAGAGACCGGGCATTGAAGCGGGGTGAAGACTTCTTCTGATTACTGTACTTTGCTGTTCTGGAACCACCTCTGACTTCAGGTGGCCTTAGAAGTACTTGATGTTACAGAAATAGTACCAGTTGATTTCCATATGTGAGAGCAGCAGACTGCCCACTGTAATGGTCATGTTAGATGTAAATGTCAGTTTGTCTTCATTGTAAATTTGGTCCTAGGTTGTTGGCCATTTAGAATGACTGGCTGTATTAATGGTCTTTGGGTCATAACTTAGAGAAGCTCATCAGGACATGGCCTATCAAGTCATCCTTGGTGCCGGGCCTTTGTCCAGGCAGTGGTCTGTGTGTATCATTTTAGTAACTGCTTTATCCTTCCTAGGTACGGTGGGGGCAGGAGAATTTGTCAGCCCCTGTGAGAGTGCAGACAACACAGGTGAACCTTCTGTCCTGGAAGAGCCAAGAGGGCCTTTGCCCCTCAACAAGACCTTGTTTCTGGGCTATGCCTTTCTCCTCACCATGGCCACCACCAGTGACAAGCTGGCCAGCCGCTCTAAACTGCTCGATGGGCCTACCGGAAGCAGTGAAGAGGAGGAGGGTAAGTCCCCAGGGGCTTTGATCCACGCACTGTCTTTCCAGTTCCCTTGTAAGGAAGGCAGTGTTTTTTTGTTAAGGCAGGGCAGTGGGCCAGTGTTAACCATGATTCTGGTCCAGTAAGTAAAATTAACTTGTATCCTACTTCTGGTCTGTAGATTTTCACAAAATTCTCAGTGAGTGGTTCTCAAGATAGTCTTGGTAAGCAGCTGGGAGATAGATTTTAACTTACATACTACATAGATACAACTACACACATATATATCTATATAGAGTTATACATGGGTGTGTATGTATGTGTGCATGTATGGAAATCACAGGATAACTCGGAGGAGTCAGTTCTCTTGCCTCCTACCTTAAGGGGTCCCAGGGGATCAAAATCAAGTCCCCAGGTTTGGTGGTGCCTTTGCTTGCTGGCCTAGGGAGAGTTTCATTCTTCACACATAAAATGAATGATAAGAACCTATCAAGGTTAAATTGCCTTTTTCTTTCAACAGTAACGGCAGACTTGGGATTAGAACACAGTGCTGGGTGTACATTCCCACAAATGGACAGACCACCCAGGTTCTCATGCTTTGCCACTTTCCCCAGTCATGCTCTGTCATCTCCCTAAGAAAACTCACATAGAGGATGAGTTTTATTTTGAGTCGAAGAAAGGGATTGTGGTGTCCCCAGTTCCCTAGGATGGTTGGGGAAAAATTAGCTTCTAGGCTCTTCTAATTCTTGGACCTCCCATTAACCTTAAATAAGTTCCTATGCCACATTTATGTGGCATCTATGACTCTGTGTCAGGTGGGGTAAAATGTATTTCAGAGGCCTGACAAATTTGTGGTATAGAAGACAACGTGTAGATCAAATGAGTGAGTGACAGTCTCCAGATGTCTGTTCAAGCTAAGGACTAGATGGAATGTTGTTTTATAAGTTAAGAGTCTTGCAAGAAGGAATCAAAATGAGGGAATATGATTGTGATAAAATGAGACAGCTGAAGATGTGTGATAACTCTAGTTATTCCTAACTACTCACCAGCTACAGCCGCGGGAACATATATACAGGACATGGGAAGAGCGATCAGGGAGCTGCTACATTTAAGACTGATATGGTCTGGAAGCTTCATACGAAGACTCTGAGTAGAGATGCTCTGGTGATGGGCAGCTGTGCTATGAGATGTGGTACATGTTAAATAGCATTCAGATAGGTACCGTGGAGGAAAAAGTTTGCAAGCAGTGACCGCATCCCTTGAGGATTCCCCGCAGCTGTCTACCATCGTGTTCACGATGGTTCGCAGCCTTCTTTGTTCTTTCTCAGTGGTGCTCACAACCTAGCCCTCAAGACCAGACTGCACAAGGCAGTTCCAGATAGCTCAGAAAGCTGACTGTGAATAATGGGAGATGTAGGCTGTTCAGTTCCTCAAATAAATTCATAAATCTGTGTGCCTGTCTACGCCTAACAGATAGCTGCAGAAGAGAAAAGGAAAGCAGAAAAGGAAGCAGTTACAAACAGGCATTAAAGTAGCACTTAGGAAACCATTATTAAAATTATATTATTAAAGATAATAATCTTGGTTATTCCTTTTATATATATTTCTACAGAGTTTTTAGAAATTCCTCCTTTCAACAAGCAGTATACAGAATGCCAGCTTCGAGCAGGAGCTGGATATATCCTTGAAGACTTCAATGAGGCCCAGGTGAGGAATTTCTTTTATGGCTACCCACTTTGTGTATTGAGAAAAGGCCCAAGAGGGGTTTGGGAGGTGGGCTGAATCCCAGGGTACTGTGCCACCTCAGCGCATCGTTTTTGTTGTCCACAAGAGAAGCTAGAACCTGGGGTTAGACGGTGTGGCTCTTTGAGAGAGCAACAGATTGAACTTTTATTTAATAGAAAGCCTATTGGTGTGGCCGATTCCCTAGCCTGGAAGGTTGGGTACCTGGTGTGGTTGATCCTTAAGATTTAGGCCTTCCAAAAGCTGTAGGTGAGATAGGGAAAATGTCTCAAAGCATTTTGGGCTTCTCAGTGAGCAATACAGCCTTAGGTACAAAGCCAGATTAGAAGGTATTTTTGGAACAAATTGGAAGTCTTCACACCTGCTGGCGAGGACTCAGCAGGTGCAGCCAATCAGGAACGGGTTCCCTAGACACCACCAGGCCTGTCAGCTGGTCCCCTTCCTTCCTCCAGTGTAACACCGCCTACCAGTGTCTCCTAATTGCGGATCAGCACTGTCGAACCCGGAAGTACTTCCTGTGCCTTGCCAGTGGAATTCCTTGTGTGTCACACGTTTGGGTCCATGACAGTTGCCATGCCAACCAGCTTCAAAACTACCGTAATTACCTGCTGCCTGCTGGGTACAGCCTTGAGGAGCAAAGAATTCTGGATTGGTGAGTTTGGGGATCCCATCTAGAGCTGAGAAGATAGGAAGCCTGGCTTTTGGGAGGAAAGTCTAGTTGGGAAGACAAAGTGTTACTAGAAACTGGAATGTCTGTAGACTAAGAATTTGAAACGATTTCCGTTAGTCAAGTACTTTTTCGCTAAAGCTTTGTTCTACATTGGTTGGGAACCTTCTGAAGATGTGGGAAGATTAGAATCAGTATCCCCAATTAGGGGAAGCACTGAAATGAGGATTAAGTTTCAATCATTAAACTTAGTAAGAGGGGAAGGGACTCAGGAGCATAACTTGAGTGCATACCCCATCAGAAGAGAGGCAGGGCTTGTTCCCATACATGGCCTAGTTAGGAAAGCATTCAGATGTACAGGAGTTCCTCTGCAGATGAGCTAATTGTTAGATATGACAGGTCACACTAATTCTTTCCAGTTCCCAAACACTGTCTCCAACTCCTCCCTCCATAGGCAGCCCCGTGAAAATCCTTTCCAGAATCTGAAGGTCCTCCTGGTGTCAGATCAACAGCAGAACTTCCTGGAGCTCTGGTCAGAGATCCTCATGACTGGAGGGGCAGCCTCCGTGAAGCAGCACCATTCAAGTGCCCATAACAAAGGTACTGGAGAGCGTGTGTTCACTGTCATCCAGGGGGGTCCCTAGACTCCGAGCCATTAGCCTGTGTGTTCAAACTCAGGCCTTATTTTTAAGAGGTGTCCCACCTTCAGAAAAGATGGGTTGCTATAATGGAAGGGCAAAGCTGTCCCTGCTTCTGTAGTCTCCAGTGGCATTTCCATTCAGTAGTTCTTGACAACTTTTACTTTGGAGGGCTTTGAAAGAGGGCTTTGGTCAGCAGAGCAGGGGTACGGGCGGAAGGCACAGCTGTTTTTATTTACTAAGAGCTAAACTGAGTGTTCTCTCCTCGCTCACTCCCCTACTTCTTGCAGACATTGCTTTAGGGGTATTTGATGTGGTGGTGACAGACCCCTCGTGCCCAGCCTCGGTGCTCAAGTGTGCTGAAGCCTTGCAGCTGCCTGTGGTGTCACAAGAGTGGGTGATCCAGTGCCTCATTGTTGGGGAGAGAATTGGATTCAAGCAGCATCCAAAATACAAACATGATTATGTTTCTCACTAAAGATACTTGGTCTTACTGGTTTCATCCCTGCTATTGTGGAGATTGTGTTTTGATCAGGTTTTAAGTGTGTCTTGTGTGTAATTGTGTTCTTTGCATGGATCTTGTACATAGTTTTATTTGCTGGACTTTTATGATAAAATAAATGTTGACTCTCTTTGGTTGTAGTAACTGAGATTTCTTCATCTGTTTCTTTGAGCTTAAGCTCAGAACGTGGTAACAGGATCTGCTCTGAAGCTTTCCAGCTGGCTTGTCACTTTAGCAGTACAGCAAACAAAGGAGGATAAAAATGTAGCAACGACATTTATTCTGTGGCACCACTGTCAATGTCAAAAGGTTATCCCAGGCTGTCATTATGCTTCTAAAAACTCAGTGTACAGTACGTGAGGGCCTAGATAAACAGCAGTGCCAAAGCTGAACGGGAGTGGGGACAGCCCTGGGTGTCAAGACCATCAAGACCTGAGCTTATGAACAGCTGATTTGTGGTACTCAGAGCTGAATGGGAAAATGATCAATTGGTATGAATGGACAGTGACTGACTATAAACTTGATAGGACAATTTTCTGTAAAATGTTAGTATTAACTGTCACAACTGCTGGAAGCTATTCCTTCCTCAAATTCAACATCGTCCCCAGCCTCTCATTCTCTCAATAAAGGCTACCAGTCTTTATCTTTTCTATAAAGAGCCAAACAGTAAATACTTTAGGCTTTGTGGCCATTTAGTCTGTCACAATTTCTTGTCTTTTGCCGTCCATGAGATGAAAGCAATCATAGACATTAGGTAAATGAGTATGTGTGGCTGTTTGAACAATACTTTATTTATAAAAACAAGCAGTAGGCCAATATCTGCCACGCTTTGCTCCTAGAGGTAACAATGGAAGGGATCCTCTGTAACTGACAAGTACAGGCTTTCACAGTGGGTGGTAGCATATGTAAATGAAGAGACCATTCAGTGACTACAAACTGAGGCCTGAACACCGCATTCTTGTCCAGCTTGGAGGGAAGGTGTGTTAATGGAGCATTTCCTTTGTTTACACTGCTGTGAGCATTAGTGACCGCACTCTCAGCATAACCTTAACTCGTGGTCTGTCTAAGGTGGGAAAACTAAGTTTGCGGTTTTCAGTATCTAAAATCTGAACACTCTGACCTCTCTCCTCTTAGCTAGAACTGCCCCTGTCAGGCTGAAAGAATTAGAACCTACTGGCTGAACTCTTGAGATCAGGCTGAGGATCCTTAAAGGAAGGAGGCTCTCAAATCTTAAATTTCTGAAGAATAAAGATAATCTGTGTAGTTATAAATTACGTGGTACAGGGGAGGGAAAACCCACAGCCTGTCTTAAGTCTTTTTTTAAAAATTGGCTTTTTGAGACAGGGTTTCTGTGTAGCCTTGGCTGTCCTGGAACTCACTCTGTAGACTAAGCTGGGTACGAACTCACAGAGATCTGCCTGCCTTTGCCTTCAGTGCTGAGATTAAAGGTGTGCACCACCACTGAATGGCTCTTAAGTCTTTTCTAATTTGGTGGTAACATCTAGATGTTGACCTGTTCAGAAGCATGATTCCTTTCTTACATATGAACCAAACCTAAACATTTTATTGATACCAGTTGTTTTCTGTGGTATTATCTTCCACAGAGTCCATAGGGACATAGTAAATGCTCAATACACCACTGTTGCACAAATGAACCCACCCAACAGATGTCTTAGTGTAAAGGAGCAAAGCCTTTGAGTGGAGAGCGGAGAGAGAGAGAGCTGGCCCCAGCCAGTTTCCCTACAGGAATGGTAGGAAGGATTTATACCTCTGGACTGCAGGCATTTGATGGATGACTGGGGAGGTTTGCTACAGACACCAGAACGTGGTAGGACTGTGACTTCATTTTATGAACCAGTTTTCACATCCCAAAACTATAAAGAGGAAGACAAAGTTTCATTAAATGTCATGCTTTCCCAAAAAGCTTAGCCATCTGAGATACAGCTGATATTGCCTGGATACTCAAAGATGTTTGGCTTCTGCTAAAACTAGTTAGAAAGGAACATGTTTGTGGACATCTTAGGAAGAAGAGCAATGAAATGCTTTTCCAGTTGGTAATGACACAGACCTCAGAAGCCAGCTACCACTGGATCTCATTATTAGATGTAAAGAAGTTTACAAGAGGCAATGCCCACTTTCATTGAGAACCAGCAGGGGCCAGTAAAGCATGGCACACATTTGCACTGCTGGACATGTCAGAGCAGGCTCTGCAAGCCACACTGCCCCCTAGAACACAAGGTACAGAACCCTGCACAGAATTCGCCCTCAGCTGTTAGTACTTTATCATGCTGATGACTTTTCCAGAACATAGTCTCCAGTAAAATTAGGAAACATGATTACACCCTCCCTCCTTCCCATATCTCTGAGCCTTTCTTATAAAATGAGGACATTGTAGATGAAGGCTAAAGTTCCATTTTGGACTTCTACAATTCATTAGCCCCCTCCCCCAAATCTAACGAGTTCCCCAAGGATTATTCCTACCTGCCCAGAGTTCCACCAGCCTGGGTATAATACTTGTTATAATCTAGCCGGAGCAGTAATTGAGCCAAATCTGAGTTGATCTGGTGATTCCGAACGCTGGAAAGAATCTTGAACAGGAGAGAAGACTGACGACTAAAGCCCTGTGGAGAGACCCGAGCTGTCACTAAAGGCAGAGTGCTAGGTGCCAACGTCGAGGTCTTTGGAAAGGCCTTGCTTAAGTTTCTGCAGGACCACAGTCCCATTTCTATCCACTCCTAAAATGACTTTGACTTCTTAGTACCATGTCCGTGAAATGCATGACTTCCATGAAAGTACTTTCTCATTTGGAGGAATGTACCAGCTCATTTCAGATTAATATACTCTATCACGTACTGGGACTGCAGTGAGCTTGCTTTGTTACAAGGAGATAAATATAGTCTCAGATTATAATTACAAGTGAGATGAGAGGCTTCTTCAGGGAAGGAAGTGGGATGTGAGAAAATGAGCACAAGGCCAATGCATACTTGGTGGGCTGAATAAACTATTCAGGGCTGAACTATTTCTGAACACTGTGAGGCAGCACATTAATCATCTTCAGAATCCACTGCTACCAACACTTTTGTCTTTTCATCTTGTCATTGTCTGTTCTGGGGTACACTTTACTGACTCAGAGCAAAGGCTGTTTGCTCTCTGGGGGTGGGGCTGGGAGTGTGTATTTCCAGTGGCCAGGCAGACTCACCTTCACGAGAATGCTCAGCTGGGCAGCTCCCCGCTCATCCAGTGGACCCAGGTTCTGACTGACCAGTGAACAAAAGCTGTGACAGAGATCTAGGATTTCATTCAGGCAGTGAAACACCTACCCAAAAATATAGTTGACGTTAGGAAATGAAGGAAGAAACTTGAAAACTCAAGGTTTGGGAAAATAGTCTAACAGCTGACCTCCCCTGTCTGGACTCCACACAGACATCACCACCTTCAATGTTGTCTGGCCCTCCCAAGCAACATGCAGAATAAACATCCCTTCCCGGGACAGCCATATTCTCTGTCCCCCTGCCAAAGCCTCCACTCGAGTTGCCATTAGCTCCTCCTCCTTTAGTAGACCCACTGAGTATGCTCTCGCCTCTGAGCTATGAGCACTGTTCCCTAGGATTTCTCTTCTCTTTAGTACCAGTCCAAGCCCCGTTCTGTGACCTGTTCCTTCCCCACTGCAGCCTTTAGTGAACTCCGCCTTTCTCTGCTGTTGTATCTGTGTTGTTTACTGGCCACTGTCCAGGCCATCCGTGCTGTTGCCGACTTTTGTATGTACCTCTTGTTTTTCCAACTAGATTGTGAGCTCCTTAAGGGCAGAGCCATGACTTATACCTCTTTGTATCCCCAGTGCCTTGCATACAGTAAGCACTCAATAAAGACTTCAATAATAATGACCTGTTCTAGTGTTCTGCTTTTCCTTGGGGATACACCCATGCCATGTAAGAACGGTGCTTACTATTGAAGTGTTTTTTCAGTTCCCAGAAACCTTTGGGGTGGTGGCGACTTAAGTCATTCTTCCTTGATCTGACAAGGAACAGTCCCAAATACCAGAGGAAAAGAAGCCTATAGCATTTATGGTTGGCGCCCTGAGCAGTACAACTTGCTCACTGCAGAGGTTCAGGTATAAACACTGTATAGGGATTATTTCAGTATCTCACTTTTCATCGTGGGATTGGAACCAGCTTGTGTGCTTGAAAAATTACTGGTGCCTGGATCCCAATCTACATGTTTGACTTAAGTGTCCTCTAGCCTTAGATTTTCATAAGGTCACAGATGACTCCAGTATGTAGTCAGGGTTGAGGAGAGCTTCCAGAAAAGAGCTAAATGTGTGTACTTGCAGATCCAGAGTGACAGACACTATGTACCTATGAAAACAACTTTCAAATTATTGGTTGATCCTGGTCCAACAGATTTCCAAGAAAATGAATTCTGTTTTCCTGTAGAGTCAAGGAGATTTGTGAATTTCTGTAAGTCATTTCTTCTGGGGGCTAAATACATTATCTATACCTGTTCACGACACCCTATGATACAACACTTCAGTTTCCTTTTAATGCTGTCTTTTTATTTTGCTTTGAGTTGTCAAAGATGTTAAAAATGGGATTGAACAAGGGCTTAATAAGTTTCATAGCTTGTCAATTCCAAGAGCCTTAGGGAACATATTAGAAGCAGGATAAGGAAACCAACCATGCCTACTTACAGGTTTCAGCAAAATAAAGGACTGGGCCAGCAAATTGCTTAGGAAGTGATCATGTGCCAATCGGATGCTTTCAAAGTCCCGCGTAGAATTGATCTGATGAAGAAGCTGTGAGAACTGAGACTCCAGCACATCTACCTGATAGACGGATAATTTTTTTTAGTACCTGGCACATCCTGAGTGCTCTATTTTATGGTTCTTTTCATCTGTATTTGTGTGTGTGTGTGTGTGTGTGAGAATTGTTCATGTTGCAGTGTACATGTACAATTTTCCAGGGTCTGTTCCAGAGTCTCCTGTCATCAGACATGGGCTCTAGCCTTCACCCACTGAACCACCTTACCAGTCCTCCTTTTCCTTCTAGCCACTTGAGGCCGACCAAAGACGTGCTGAGCCTTGTGTGTGCAAGGGGAGGCTGTACCACTGAGCTACATTCCCTGCCATTTGCTTCTTTTGGCACAGGGGCTTACTGTAGCCCAGACTTCATGATTCTCCTTCCTGACGTTCCCCCAGTGTGGATGGTACAGCCGTGTATAAACAGGTCTGACTGTATAATTTCTGGTTTGGAGACAGGGTCTCCTGTAGTCCAGTGTGGCCTCAAAATCACTGTATAGCCAAGGATGACCTCAAACTTCTGATCTTATTGATTCTACCTCTCAAGTGTTGGGATTACAGACAGGTATCACCCCATCTGACATTTTCAGTGTTGGGGCTCAAACCCTTCCTGTATGCTATGTAAGTCCTCTACCAATTGAGCTATATTCCCAGTCATGGTCACGTAATTAAAAAAAAATGACGTGTGTTTTGCTGGCATGTGTGTCTGTGTACCACATGCATACCTGGTGCCCACAGAGGTCAGAAGAAGGTGTCAGGTCTCTGGGACTAGAGTTACTGGATTATTGTCACTGATGGCTGTGAGCCACCATGTGCGTGCTAAGAACCAAACCTGGGTCCTCTGCAAATGCAGTCAGCGTTCTTAACTGCTAAGCCATCTTTCCAGCTCCATGGGCGTGTAGTTCTAATAGTTTCAAATGTCTGTGCAGACCACTCATGTCTCATCTCAACACTGACTGACCTGGTGAGCGCTAGCAAGCTTGTCCAATATGTAGCCAAGGATAGGTACGGGCTACACATAGTCAAGGAGCAGCACAAAATTCTAAAGTGAGATTCTTTTTTGGGGGGTGGGGGGCGGCGTGGTAACTGTTGCATGGGTTCTTGGGTGTGAACTTTGTAAATGATGATGTCATGCCACACTGTCAAAAGATTGGACATGCCTGAGAATTTCAGAATGTCTGACAAAGAAGTATCCTGAAGTCTAAATCCCTTTTCCCTTTAAAATGCCAAGAAACATATCTAGTGATAGAACTCCTGAATTTTCTTCAACTGCAGCATTTTACCAAATACACAATCACAGACCCTTCTCAGTGTTTTCTAGACTCTTTCCCACCTCTTCCATGCATCGCTCAGAACATACCTGGAGATAGTACTGAAGATTGTCTACTAAGAAGGCCATGTGATTTCTTAGGCGCCACTTGACTGCATCTGTCTGGTTAGATTTGAGGTGCTTACGCTGCATCTGGAGAGCCCAGCAGTGCTGCAGTTCAGCTTGGACCCGGCGCACACTCAGTAAGTACTTGAAAACAACATTGTACCTACAACAGAAGCATCACTGAGATACGGACCTTACTCTAACATCCCTCCACACAACAGACACAAGGATTCCCCTCTCTTCTTCCAAAGGCAGGCAGGCTAGATGAGTGGTGAGAATAGCATATTTATGCAGTAAATTATACAGCAGAGAAAATGAAATGAATTTCAGTTATACAGCGAAATAACAGCCTCAGTAAGAGAGCCTGTCACAAGGGAATACGGAGGAGCATGAGAGAGGATATCCAGTGTCCTTATTGATCCTGCAGCCACTCACATCTCACACCCCATACATATCACACAGGCATGTACATACACACATATTAAAAAATTAAACATTAAAAATATTGTATTTTAAAAATCAAATATTTTTAAGTTTACTAAAATGTTTTTATTTTACTAAATATTAAAAACATTAATTTTTAAAGTGATACTAAATATTTAAAAACCCCACATCAAGTGGTGTGGTTAATGGACTGTAGGCATCTGTGAGTAGTCAAGTTTTGGAGTCTCTGGACAAGGTTTATACACCTTGTCTAGCTGGGTTGTGAGCTCTGAACCTGTTGCAGAATCTTCTCCCTGCAGCAGCCTCATCATTTATTGCTTTCGCCCCATCTGCCCAGCTTCTGTATATTCTAAAACAGAAGGCATGCTGTGAAGAACAAGGAAGCTAGAGAGGGGAGCCTGAAAACAGATGGTCTTTTCCTTACTCCTGTAGCCACAACAAGAATGGTTTCCTTATCTTTTCTCCGGTGCAGTGTGCTTCTCTCATCTCCTTCCTGGGGACATCAGGTCCCATCATGTACTGGGCAGATAGATGTTCATCCAAAGGAACATGATTGTAATCAAAGCATCACATTATGGTCCAGCCCCCTCATTCATTTTTAGTTAAACTGGCACAAACTAGGGTCATCTGTGGAGAGGGAGCCTCAATCGAGAAAATGTTGTGAAATGATGTTTTTGTACACCGTGAAGATTTGTCACTTCAATTGTTTTAATAAAAAGCTGAATGGCCAATAGCTAGGCAGGATTTTCAGGGCAGAGAGGACACTGGAAAGAAGGGCGGAGTCATGAGGAGTTGCCAGTTAGACGAGAAAGCAGAAAGCAACATAGGCAGAGTAAAAGTAATAAATCTACGATGCAGAAGTAAATTAATAGAAATGAGTTAATTTAAGTTACAAGAACTAGTTAGAAACAAGACTAAGCTACTGGCCGAGCTTTTATAATTAATAAGAAGTCTCCATGTTGTGGAGCTGGCAGGAGGGATAGAAAAGTCTGCCTTCAAGAAAATGTCTCAAGAGTGATCTGTAGGCAAGTCTGTGGGGCATTTTCTTGATTAATGACTGATGTGGTAGGGCCCAGACCACAGTGGGTGGTGCCATCCCTGTGAGGTCTTGTGTTGTATTAAAAAGCAAGCTGAATGAGCCACGAGCAGCAATCCAGTAAGTAGCACTCCTCCACGATTTCTGCTTCAGTTCCTGCCTCCAGGGTCCTGCACTGACTTTTCTTCCTATTGCTATATATGCTACAAGCTGAAATAAAACTCTTTGCTTTTGGTCAGAGTCTTTATCACAGCAACAGAAACCTAACTAATTAATATAAGGGTCCCAAATAAATTAACATCATCAACAATGAATCATAAAAACCAGGGGGGAAACTTCAAAGGACTAATGGAATAGGCAAATGCCAGAACTCAGTGTGTTACCTGAAACTTCATATTTGAGAGACCACAAACTCGTCTACAAATAAAAAGCCTACAGTTATTATTATTATTATTTGTTGATTTTTAAAAAGAGAAGTCTGGGGCTGGAGACATGGCTCAGAGGTTAAGAGCACTGGCTGTTCTTCCAGAGGCCCTAAGTTCAGTTCCCAGCAACCACATAGTGGCTCACAGTCATCTGTAATGAGATCTGATGCCCTCTTCTGGCTTACAGGAATACATGCAAGCAGACACTGTAAACATAATAAATAAATATTTTTTTAAAAAAAAAAAAGAGAAGTCTGGGCCAGGCATGGTGGTGCATACCTTTAATCTCAATGCCTAGGTCCAGAGGTAAACAGATCTCTGTGAGTTTGAGGCCAGCCTGGCCTACATAGTGAGTTCAAGGCAGCCAGGGCTACATACAGAAACCCTATCTCAATCAAAGTCTGGGGCTAGAGAGATGGCTCAATGGTTAAGAACACTTTCTGTTCTTGAAGAGACCTGGATTTAGATCCCAGCACCCATACTGGGTGCTTCACAATTGCATGCGTGTGCGCAGATACTGCATGTGTGCAGTGTGTGAGTGAATGCTGGTGGGCATATGCCATGGGAACCATGTGAATGCCAAACTGGACATCCCCCTACACCTTGTTTGAGACAGGGTATTTTTGCTGTTTGCCTCTGTGTATGCTAAACTGGTTGGCTTGTATGCTTATTGATATTCCTGTCTCTACCTCCTATCTCATGGTAGAAGTGCTGGGATTACAGGCATGGACACACTCACACTTCATATGCGTTCTGGGGATTTGAACTCAGGTCCTCACCTTTACTCAGTTACTTCTCACCCCAGTCTGATGAGCCTAAGAGGCTATCTGCCTTCCCATTCATTCAAGTCTTTACCACTCCCTACTGTTTCGTGGCTGTCACCTCACTTCTTTATGTGAGCTGCTTATTTGTTGTTTCATTTTTGGTCAGACTGACACAAGGTGGAGTAACCTAGGAAGAGGAACCTTCAGTTAAGGAACTGCCTTAATCCGATTAGCCTGGGGGCAAATCTGTGGGGCATGTTCTTGACTGATGATTGCTGTAGAAGGGCCCAGCCTACTGTGGGTGATACCACACCTGGACAGGTGTGTCTGGGATGTGTAAGAAAACAAACTGAGCAAAGTGAGGAGCAAGCCAGTAGGAAGCACTCCTCTATGGTTTCAGCCTGTCCCTGAATGAATCCCTATGCTGACTTCCCTCAGTGAAGAACTGCTATCTACACATATACACCAAATAAGTCCTTTCTTCCCAAGTTGCTTGTTATCATAGTCTTTTTCACAGCAACAGAAAACAAACTAGAACCCCTACCTGGCTCCTGAAGACAGGCGAGTCTGCAACTTCTGGCTTCCTGCTGTAGAAACCAGCTGGGTGACTCGCTTACTTCCACCGATCTTACTCCCGTTCACTTACTTCTTCCCGTGGATATAAGGTGGTAATACTGATTGGGAGGAACTCAGAGATACTTACTTTTCCAAGACGGCTGGGGTGAAGAGAATATGCAGTGGCCACTGTACTTTGTAGGAGAGACCCAGAGCAGCCCAGCCGGAAGCAGGGGCTTCCCTGGGAGACGTTTCCCGAGAAGGCCCTTCTCTTGGCTGGGTGGCATCTGCTATGGTGAAGAAGATCATGAAAAATAACGTGGTTAATTACAACCAGAGAGAGCAAGACGAAATGAGACATCAGTGGTGCTAAATCGCAGCACTGAGGCAACCAAGGGAGAGGGAGGAACCTTCTGCGAGGGCAATCTCAAACAACCTATGGACAGAGCCCCTGGACCTTTCTGGAATTGCATTTGTTCTTGTACACAATTAGAGAACTAGACAAGGTGATCCCTGAGGTCCAAAACTACAGTTTCTGTGGAGGGAGAATGATGAAAAGCAGAAGATGCAGAGAAGAGGCAATTGGAGAATAACAAACCTTTGTGGTCCTTTCCATGATACTCAATTGTCAAGTGCAGCAGAGGAAGAAGGTTGTCATCATCTAGCAGCACCTTGTGTGCTGACTGTTGAAAGGCCACATTCACGTCTGCAAGAAAGAGCAAAGGAATGTACCGTAGGGTTGGGCTAGGGCCAGGACATCTGTGGCTTCTGTCTGACCAGCATTAATTCTCCTTGTCCTTGTTAGTAACAATCCTGAGAGAATCACCCCTGCTCAGTATAGTTTCTGTACTCAGCCGGGATGGCAACATGATCAAATGGGCCATGACAGCTGACTTTTGGCTGTTTTGTCTATAGTCTTGATCTGATAGTAGGCCAACCCAAAGGCTCTGTTCAGACTCCGAAAGAATGTAGCTCCTTTGAGACCAGTTTTAGTAGCATATAAATCTGGAAAGAGCAGCAGTTGGGGGGGAAGGACCCTTTCACAGGAGTTGCAAATCAGATATCCTGTATATCAAATATTGACATTATGATTCATAACAGTAGCAAAATTAGTTATGAAGTAGCAATGAAAATAATTTTATGGTTGGGTGTCACCACGACAAGAGCAACTGTATTAAAGGGTCACAGCATTAGGAAGATTGAGAACCACTGGGCTAGAGCCTGTCTTGCTGGCCAGCCAACAAGACAAAGATAATTAGGTTTTACCTAAAACCATCACCTCTGAGATAGTATGAGAATCAATAAATTCTATCCTTTTTATTTATTTGCTTAAGTGAGTCTGAACTGGCTTTTCTGATAGCTGTAACAAAAGTACAGCAGATCTCTATTGTTTCATTAAACTATAAACAATAGCCCTCCATTTCCCTGTTCTTGGCGTGGACCCTTACTACACACTCTCTTCTCGGGTCTGGATGGATGTAGTCCTTAACTGGCCAAGGGAAGGCACTCTGCTGAAGGAGGCACATCCTAATGGCTCACTTTTTCATTGTTACAGTGATAGCCATTTGACCTGGGGAGGGCCAATTGAAATAAAGCATTTCACTGGACTTCTTTAATTTGCTGGTAGAGACCAGGCTAGGCTGTGACAGATGTCTTGGGTAGGGGGGTTCATCAAAGGTAAGGAGAAAAGTCTTAACAGTACTGAAGACCTTTGCGTTACTTGTTCTGAGACCGTTATACCCCAAGCACAAGGGAGCTTTAGATAAAACTAGGGTTTCCCAGGTTAGGTCTCTGTCATTTATAAGACAGAAACAGGTTGTGGTGGCTAGACCACTGGTAGTTAAGAGCACTGGCTACTCTTGCAGAAGACCCAGGTTCCTTCCCTTCCACATACCCACATGGCAGCTCACAAACGCTTGTGACTCAAGTTCTGGCTCTTCTGGCCTTTGTAGCCAAACATACAACACACAACAAACACCTGCAACTTGAGCAAGCTGTTTATTCTCAGGGCCATAGGACAGTTACCATGCTCTGTCACTGCAGTGGGTGGTGTTTTTAACATGTGTTGAGCTGTGTCAATGAAGGCCTGGAACAGTTCTCCTCGTCCCAGAAGGTAAAAGTCTTTAATGATCTGAGGAAAGAATTTCAATGAACAATTCAGTGAATCAGAGCCTGGAGGCCTTACTACCCTGAGAGAATCGGACACATAGGGGCTGATGCTCAGTCTGGGGGACACAGGCTCCGATTTTTTTGGTTTTTCGAGACAGGGTTTCTCTGTGTAGTTTTGGTGCCTGTCCTGGATCTCACACTGTAGACCAGGCTGGCCTTGAACTCACAGAGATCCGCCAGGCTCTGCCTCCCAAGTGCTGGGATTAAAGGCGTGCTCCATCACCGCCCGGTTACAGGCTTTGTATTTTAAAGATGCATACAGAGCAGCCTTTCAAAACAGGACTTTTTGTGTTTGATGGCATTCAGATCACAACAGAAGAGGGTAACTTGAATCTTTATAGAGTTCAGAAGATTTGTAGCATCAAATAAAGTTTCCTCACCTGATAAGAACAAGTGAGTCTACTGTGGGTGTCTAGGCAAGAGTGCTTTCCACAATCATTTCAAGACTGAAAAGAGTATCAGTTATTACCTTCAGCTGACCCAGTAAGTCTGACTCCTCTACCATTAGCTTCCAGAGGTGCTGTGACAAGATTAAACAAACAAACATGAGTTCATTACAATGAACCCAAGTTCAGCTAACCCTAGGAATGAACAGATAGTTAAACAGAAACAAAACAAAAACCTACACAAGATAAAAATGTCCTGAAATTGATGATAACAGCTGCACATACAACTGTGAAATTAAAAACCACTGGATTGAGTACCATTTTTAAATGCCTACAATGTTGTTTGTGTGAATTTTGTCTCAATCAACTTTTTTTTTGTTTGTTTGTTTTTGTTTTTCGAGACAGGGTTTCTCTGTGTAGCTTTGCGCCTTTTCCTGGAACTCACTTGGTAGTCCAGGCTGGCCTTGAACTCACAGAGATCCGCCTGGCTCTGCCTCTCGATTGCTGGGATTAAAGGCGTGCGCCACCACCGCCCGGCTTCAATCAACTTTTTAACAAGTGTGAATGTAGTCAGTGTGGCGGTGCATGCCTTACATCCCAGCACTTGGGAGGCAGAGGTAGGAGATCTCTGTGGGTTCAAGGCCAGTCTGGTCTACAGAGTGAGGAGTTACAGATGGGCAGAGTCTCTACATAATGAGACCCTATCTCAAAAAAGCATGAGTATAACTTACTAAATTAAATTTAAGTAAAATTACCTCGAGAGATAAAGAAAAAGCATTGGCTAGAATTCTCCATTTGTTCATGTTTTTTTGTTTTGTTTTTTTCAAGATAGGGTTTCTCTGTGTAGCCCTGGATGTCCTGGCATTTGCTCTGTAGATCAGGCTGGCTTCGAACTCATAGATCCTCCTGCCTCTACCTCCTGAGTGCTGGGATTAAATGTGTGCACCACCACCACCCTCCTGGCTTGTTTATGATTTATGGTACATGCCTATCATTCCAGCACTGGGAGACTGCAGCAGGAAGATGACCATCAAGTTCCAGGCCAACCTTGCTTATGCAGCAAAAACTTTTTTTTTTAAAAAAGGACTGGAGAGATGGCTTATCAGTTAGAATACTGCTGCTCTTCTAGTGGACATAGGTTTGATTCCCAACACCCACAAGGTGGCTCACAACCATCTGTAACTCCAGTTCCAGGGAATCTGGCACCCTCATCTGGCCTCCAAGGACACCAGGCAGGCATGTGACTCACAGATATATATGCAGGCATAACACCCATACATGTAAAAAAAAAATCATACAACTTATACATGCATTGAAATACTACATGAGATGCTGGATAGATGGCTCAGTGATTAAGAACACGGACTGCTCTTCCAGAGGACCCAGCACCCACAAGGCAGCTCACAACTGTCTGTAATTCCAGTTCCAGGGGATCCGGCACCCATAGGAAAACACCAGTGCACATAAAAATGAATAAATTTTAGAAACCTGAAATACTACATGATTTTCCATTTACATATAACTGGTTTTTATGTAAAGTTAGTACGTCTTAATATTTAAATAAGATGGAAGAAAAAGAGAAAGACAAGTAAAAATGACCTAAATAATTTAAAAATTAAGGGAAATAAGAAACAAAAGCTGGTTCTAATTAGTTTATTAATCTTAATAAGAGTCTAAACACACTAAACAATAATGAGAAAAGCTAGGGCTAGTGCGATGGTTCAGTGAAGAAAGCTTGCTAAGCAAGCAGAAGGACCTGAGTTCAGATCTCTCACAAGTACTTGATATATGGGTACAGTGGTATATATATATGGGTATAGTGGTATATATATATATATATATATATATATATATATATATATATATATATACACATGGGTACAGTGGTATATATATATATATATATACACACACACACACACACACACATATATATATATATGTACAGTACATATATATATATATATATATATATGGGTATAGTGGCTCAGGCCTATAGCCCAATGCCGGGAGATAGCTACAGAAGTAGATCCTGAGGATCCTGGGGACTCACTGGCAGCCAGTCTAGCCCAAATGGAGAACTCTTGGTTCTGTGAAAGATGCAAGGTGGAGAATGAAACAGAGGATAACAGAAGCTGACCTTTGGGCAATTGTGCACGTGTATACATCACAAACACACAAAATGATTTTTAAAAGACAAAACTTAAGTAAACAAAATATAATTTCAGACAAGTATTTAAAAATTAAATCTACCTGAAATAGTTAAGTTCTGCAGAATATCAAAATTGTTACACATTGCTGCCGTGAGGACTAGCCTTCAGCAGCTCAGGGGTTGGGGGGATCCACTGAGTTGGCAAACTAATCACTCAACTTGACTTTTCTATCTCAGGGAATAAAACTTAATTTTCTGGGGCCAGCAAAAAGGGGGAATGAACACACACACACACACACACACACATACACACACACACACACACACACACACACACACACACACACACACACACACCTCTAACATGTCAGGATCTCAGCTAGGGTGCTGACCTAGACTTCTGCTTGTCAGAGAAACTGAAGAGGAGATGCAGAACAGGCAAGCCACTAGACAGACAGACAGACACATGAGGACTTTTTTGAGAGCTCCAGCAGCAATGCTTGGAAAACGTCAATCACTATTATTGTAAATACCAGTAACACTGCCCGGTGAGGGGTGAGGGGCTAGAAACTCCAAGAGTTCATACAACTCACAGATGATGAGGAATGCGGTGACCGTGAAGGCAGCAATCAGAACTCCGTTCAACAGCAGCAGCAGCAGGTCTCAGGACATCTAGTCCCCAAGACTTTGCCTCCCAAGGCTCACTCAGGCATGGCTTTGCCAACTGCCAGCCATGTTCCATGAGTTACAATGCTGCCTGTTGGTCCCCTTGTATGGGCCCCCACAGTTACAAGAAGAAATTTTATGGTAATTTAATTTTAAACATACTGGTCAAGTTTTTCTTCCGGAAGAAAGCTTAGCTTAGATCACTTTTTAGATAGGAAATAACCTAATATAAACTTTTAACAACAACAACAACAAAGGAACAAGACAGACAGATTACTTAGCTAATGAATGCCGATACAAAAACTGGATCCGAAGTAAGAACACTCCACTAACACAGGAGGCAGCTGGTAAAACTGAACATCCCTTACGATAAAAAACTCCATCAACTAGGAAGAGAATTCTTTAACAAACTTCTGTTCTCGAAGACTACAGTAAATGTCATAGTAATGCAGGAACTATCTGCATAATCTCTAGGAGTCAAGAAATCAGAGACATCCATTATCACCTCTACTGTGTGACATAATTTATACCAAACCCAGCTGACTAATGCATCATTAAAGAACCTAGCTGAAAAGTGTACTGGAGGAGGGGGGAGGTTTCAACATTGGAGGAAATGTTGTAAAACACTTACTATTTTCAGATGATGTCATCTTTAATACATCTTTAAAAAAATTATAGGATGCTGGGTGGCAGTGGTGCAGGCCTTTAATCCCAGCACTTGGGAGTCAGAGGCAGGTTGCTCTCTGTGTGTGCAGCCTGGTCTACAGAGTGAGTTCAAGGCCAGCCAGTGCTACACAGGAAACCTTGTTTCAAAAAACCCAAACAAAACTAACAAACAAACAAAACCCCACACTATTAGCACCCCAAATGTTGTGGAATATTTGTTCAACTATGCAAAGATGTTTACATTTGTTTAATTATGTAAAGATGTGTTGCCGTTTTACCTTGCCTGTCTAAGGCATCTGACTGGTCTACTAAAAAGCTGAATGGCCAATAGTGAGGGAGGAGGTATGGGCAGAACTTCCAGGCAGGGAGAGTTAAGTAGGAGAAGGAACTTAGGCTGGGGGAAGAAAGAAAAGAGACACCATGGAGACCCCAGGGGCTGGCCAGCCAGACACGGAAAAAGCAGGAAAGTAAGAGATACAGAATATAAGAAAGGTAAAAAACCCAAAGGCAAAATGTAGATGAACAGAAATAGCTTAAATTAAAAGAGCTAGTGGGACAAGCCTAAGCAAGGCCAAGCATTCATAATTAATAATAAGTCTCTGTGTTTCTATTTGGGAGCTAGTTGGTGGCCCAAAGAAAATTCCAACTACACCCAAAGTTAATGGGAATCTGTAAGATTAGCCATCAATAAATTAGTACTACTATTTCTCTATATAAACAACAAACTGAAGATATAATTTAAACCAAAACTCTCACATACACAAAATTTCTAAAAACCTTGTCAAAATAATTATATATATACACAGAAAAGTACATAAATCATAAGCTTTCATCTTAAAGTTTACAATGAACACACCAATATAAGTACCCTCAGCTCAAGAAGTACTAGTACCTGGAAGCCCTACTCATCCCTTCCCACTTGTCTCAAGGGCTGCACCACCATCCTGTCTCCTTGGCTTTCCTTCTAAGATTCCTGTGTACAAGTAAAATACATGGTTGATACTAAAACACAACATCACACACACACAAAGGTTTTCCTCCTAAGATTCTCCTGTACAAGTGAAATACATGGTCAATACTAAAACACAGCATCCACTCAGAGCTTTTCATCATCCAAATTCATGAATGTTAGAAAATATAACCAAGACTTCTCCTTTAGTTAATTAAATTAACTAATTAAACAAACCTGTGGAAGGGTGAATTCTACTTCTATTTTAAAAACAAAGGGAGTTCTTATTTTCTACATAAGGGTGTTTGCCTACATGTGTGTCTGTCTAGTGCCTGTGAGGATCAGAAGAGGGCACTGGATACCCTGGAACTGGAATTACAGACGGCTGTGAGCCACTATGTGCTCTTAACCACTGAGCCATCTCTGAAGCCCCATAGAAAGCTTGCTTGCTCTCTGTTTTCTACTTCTTGCACTTTAATCTTCCCCAAGCTGGTTTCTTCTGGAACAATAGACAGAAGACAGACCTCAGCCACAGTGCTGCGAATTCGATCCACCACCTGCTCAAAATCCACGAGGCTGAAGAGCGGCTGCTGCTTGAGCCGATGCAGCTCTGCAGCGAAAGTGTCCTCCTGGTTCTTCAAGATGGACCCTGTGGAGTGCAAGGCACTAGGGTCAGACAGGAGTCATCAGACAGGGTGGAGGGGCCACAGCTGCCCAGGCAAACCTATCCGAGCTGTTGGCTGCAGCAGTCCATCACTGTCACCAGCCACTCTAACCCAGCATGCTTTGGGCCAGCGTTGCAAATGAAGAGCCTCTGAGGATGTGGCCAACAGAACAAGGGGAGTCTTACCTTTCCTCGTTAGGTTCACATTTTGATTCTCAAACATCTGGACAGATTCTCCAACAAAGAGGATTTTTTCAGCAACCCTCACTGGAATGTAGGATGGTAAAATCTCCACTCGCAGGGAAAACTGCTTTAGAGACGGGGCCAGCATGTTCTCTTCCTCAATTAGGCGCTAGTCAAAGAAATAACCCGTCACATGAAGTATGATGACAGGTCTTAGCTCCCCCAACCCATGAGCTATGTTATTGGCAAGCAGGGTGTAAATCTGAAGTTGCTCAGTTCTTAAATCATTGGCTCTGGAAATGCACTCCATTTTCATGGACAGTAGTGGCAGGATGGGAATCACTGAGTTTTGATTTTTAATTTACTTGTGTGTACGCAATGCATGTCCAGTGTGGGCACACATGGGCCACAGCATACGTGTGGAGGTCAGAGGACAACTGCAGGGGTTGGCTCTCACCTTCCTCCTTGAGACCAAGGTCTCCGTGTTCTGCTGTATATGCCAAGCTAGCTGGCCTTCAGGCTTGCAGGGACTCTCCTGTTTCTGCCTCCCATCTCCCTGAAGGAGCACTGAGATTACAATGCTGACAGTACAGCATCTGTCTTTAACGTGGGTTCCGGGAGCTCGAACCCAGGTCCTCACATCTGCACAAGCACTTGCCCTATGGAGTCAATCCCTCGCCTAGCACTGAGTTTTTAACTATAAGGCTTTACTGCTGTGCCAGGTGGGCAAATGATCCGCTTCCTCGTTTGTACAATTCCAAGAGTTGATTGTTATTCTCTAGGTCTCTATATTTATGTCTGCTCTGTCAAGACATATCCCAGACTCTTCTTTCTTGTTCTACATTTTTCAGAGATAACATCTTACGTGGCTTCATTGGGCATCATAACAGACTGTTTTAACAGACTGTTAAATATAAATGCTGCAAATATAAATGCTGTGGAACTTCTACTAGACATTATGCTGAAAACCTCTCTCTTGCAGCTTCCTATAGGCCACAGATTAAAGACTTCTAAGTTGTTACTGATTATTCCATGCTTAGCTTCAGAGCAGGCTATACCTCTCTTCCAGGCTGAGCCCACTGGACATTTTTCACAGGCTCCTTAAACTCAACACATGCCATATTCGACCTTGGGCTGGGAATGTAGCCCAGAGGTAGAGCACTTGCCTGGCCGAAGATCTGATGCTCACAAAAACAAACACCAGCAACAGGCATTGTCTGTCCTCACTGCTCACCTCGTGCCTAACTGCTAAAGGCTGAAACTTTTCTCTTGACTCACAGCCAATCCTAAAGGGCTATGGATCCCATTTTCTAAACACCTCTCAGGCTTCTCTATCTGCCCCCAAATTCATGGATACCATGCTTGGAATTATTATTTTCCACCTAAAAATCCTTGAGACTCTATTAACTGGTCTATTTGCCTTTACTCTTAACTTTTGTTTTAGTTTTTGAAACAGCTCAGGCTGGTTTAGAACTCCCTATGTAGACCGGCTTCAAACTTGGGGTAATTCTCCTGTGCCTGATTCCTGGGTGCTGAGATTACTGGTTTCGTTCTGTCGGCCAGACTGGCCCTAAACTGACGGTGCTCCTTCTGCTTTAGCCTGTCCTGGAAGGAACTGAGACCACAGGTGTGCACACCGTTCTCAGCTTAGATCTTGGTTCCCATATAGCACCTAAACCGACATAAAGTCTTACTCCTTCCCTGGATTACCCAGCTGCTCTTACTTAGCTCTTTACACGCTCAGTTTAAACCTTCTGTTCACGAGGACCCTCAGGATTTTGCCGCTGATTCACTCAGCTCTGTCATCTACTGCCACCTCCCTTTCCCTCTTCCCCACACCAAACACTTCAGCTTTACCCGACCATTTCAGCTGAAATTCAAATGGTTCCTCCAATGAGCCTTGTCCTTAAGAGCCTTTACCATTGTACACAATCCCTGGACATGTTGTGACCTGTCTTATCAAATTGCAATTTAGAAAGACATCCCACTGAAAAGTCTTCTCTAGTTTTAAAACCCTACCTCAAGACCTTCTAAGAACAGCTGCGCTCTTTTGTGGACCATCTGGGAACTGTAATGTAACTGCTTCCTTTTCTCAATTTTCTGTCAAATTATACGCTTCTTAAGGATAAGAACTATATTTTGTCTATGTAGTTGGGCACCTATAAGACTGCCCTGCACATAACAGACATTCAATGAACATAATGAGCCAATGGATGAAGAAATGAATGTGGACAATACAAGACTCTGAGGAGTCTATTTGTAACTCCAAACTACATGAAAAGCTACAGGGAGCTCATATTTGCAGAGATAAAACTTATCACTAAATTTGTAAATGTACGTATTGTAGAAAGGAGAAATAAGGATTTCAAAATCACTTTCTATTTTGTAGTCTCTAATTTAGAGAAAGTCCAGTGTTTCCTGGAAGGCAGCCAGGTAGTTGTCTCAACAAGTGTCTGCCCTGGGCTTCCCTCCCCGCCCTCACCACCTGGGCTTCCCGGTGCAGCACCCTCACCAGGTCCTGCAGTTCTCTCAGCTGCTTTCCTGTCAGCCCTCCAATCCCCAGATCCTCTTCATCCTCTTCCGCCTGGGCACTGATATTACCAGAAGATGGACCCTGTTTGATAAAGAACTCTTCATGCTGGTCCAAGAGGAGTCCATGTAGCATCCAGGCTGAGAGCTGTTTATACATGACTCCATGGCATACAGCCAGGATTCTGAGGAGACAAGGAAGCAAAAGCCTTACCATTCTACTTAAGAGAATACCGAGACTCACCACTGCCAGAGATCATGCTTGAAATTCTGACAGGACACACAGAGCTTGAGATTTTAGTGAGTCATGGGAGAAACAAGGTAAAAATAACTGTGCTAATTTAATTGCTAACCAACAGACTGATTAAGTCCAACGTGTACTATATAATTGATTAAGCTCAGGAAATGTTCTTTTAGGACAAAAATTTTTGTTCTTTGTATAAGTTTCAAAACAGATGAGACTTATATAAGTGGATGTAATGGAGTCACATTTTGCTTAACACGGCCTTGAATTTATTTTCTTCTTCTTGAAACTGCCTAAGGAAAAAGATTCAATATGTGAATACCAAGTTGACAGTATATTATATCTCAGTAAAATGCAGAAATCAAAATAAAATGCAGGAAGGTAGTTGGAGAATGGACGTTGAGATGGTTTTGATTGGTGGCCAGTATAAAAACACAGTAACAGCCAAGTGATAAGTATTTTGAAAATCCCCGGTAGTGGGTAACTCTGCCAATGCAATAAGCCATTTCAAGCCAAATTAAAACTCCAGATTTGCCGGGTGGTGGTGGCACACGCCTTTAATCCCAGCACTCGGAAGGCAGAGCCAGGCGGATCTTTGTGAGTTCGAGGCCAGCCTGGTCTACAGAGTGAAATCCAGGACAGGCACCAAAACTACACAGAGAAATCCTGTCTCGAAAAACCAAAAACCAAACCAAACCAAACAAAAAAACAAAACAGGACTACAGCTTAAATCACATATTGACCCTCACACACCAATAGTGGAAAACTTCAATACCTCACTCTCACCAAAAGACAGGTCATCAAGACAAAAAATAAAAACACTGGAGCTAAGCAAATGGATGTTATAAACCAAATGGATTTAATATATATTTACATAACATTTCACACAAACACAATAATATACCTTCTTCTCAGCACCTCATGGAACCTTCTCCAAAACTGACCACATACTTGCACATAAAGCAAGTCTCAACAGATAAAAGAAAATTGAAATAAAACCCTGCAACCTATCTGACCACTACAGATTAAAACTGGATATCTGCTGGGCGGTGGTGGCTCACGGCTTTAATTCCAGCACTCGGGAGGCAGAGTCAGGCAGATTTCTATGAGTTTGAGGCCAGCCTGGACTACAGAGTGAGATCCAGGACGGGCTCCAAAACTACACAAAGAAAACCCTGTCTCAAACAACAACAGCAACAAAAAACCAAAAGACAAAAAACTGGATATCGCCGGGCGGTGGTGGCGCACGCCTTTAATCCCAGCACTCGGGAGGCAGAGCCAGGCGGATCTCTGTGAGTTCGAGGCCAGCCTGGGCTACCAAGTGAGCTCCAGGAAAGGCGCAAAGCTACGCAGAGAAACCCTGTCTCGAAAAACCAAAAAAAAAAAAAAAAAAAAAAAAAAAAAAGAAAAAAAACTGGATATCACCAACAACATAAAGAACAGAAAGTTTACAAACGCATAGAAACTGAACAACTTACTACTGCATGAAAAATGAGTCAAGAAAGAAATTACATATTTTCTAGAATTGAATGAAAATGAATGCACACATATCCAAACTTATGGTACACAAGGAGGCAAGTTCCTAACACTAAGTGCCTCCTCCTTTGATGAAGCACATGCGTAAGTGCTCTAGCCATCTTGGTAGGACCCAACTGCCACATACTAAGCCTTGTGATAGGAGCGTGCCACTTAATGCAAATTTGTCCCCAGACTCCCTAATCCTATATAGTCCTTATACTCCGGAATTAAGTTGAGCTGATTCACTGAAGTCTGTCTCCTGGAGGGCTGTCTCCAATCATGCTCACAGCTGTCTTGAACCCTGTTCCCTGCTTCTGTTCCCCCTATCCTTGTGGACCAATGCAGCCAACACTCCCAAGGAAGAAGAAGCAGAGCCACACTAGAGCAGTAAGACAACTGAAGGAGATTAATTAGAAAAAGAGAGGTCAAAGTATCTTTATTTGCAAATGATATGATAGTATAAGTGACCCTAAAAATTCCACTGGGAAACTCCTATAGCTGATAATACTTTCAGCAAAGTAGCTGGATACAAAATTAACTCACAAGAATCAGCCTTTCTATATACAAATGACAAACAGACTGAGAACAAAATCAAGGAAACAACACCTTTCACAATAGCCTTAAATAATATAAAATATCTTGGGGTAACTCTAAGCAAGTGAAAGATTTATATGATAAAAACTTTAAGACACTGAAGAAAGAAACTGAAGAAGATATCAGAAGATAGAAAGATTAAGTTAAGCTGATTCACTGAAGATCAGTGAATCAGCTTAACTTAATTCCAGAGTATAAGGACTATATAGGATTAGGGAGTCTGGGGACAAATTTACATGCTTACTGATTAGTAAGATTAATATAGTAAAACTGGCCATCTTACCAAAAGCAATCTACAGATTCTGTGCAATCCCTATCAAAATTCCAACACAGTTCTTTATGGACCTTGAAAGGACTCAATTTCATATGGAAAAACAAAACAAAACAAAACAAAACAAAAAACAAAACAAAAAAAAAACAGAATAGCTAAAACAATCCTGAATAATAAAAGAGGTATCACTATCCCCAGTTTCAAGTTGTACTACAGAGCTGTAGTGATAAAAACAGCCCAGCATTGGTACAAAGACCGACGTGCTGATCAATGGTATCAACTTGAAGACCTAGACATAAATCATAAATCATATTGTTGGACATTTGATTTTTTTTTTTTTTTTGGTTTTTTTCGAGACAGGGTTTCTCTGTGTAGCTTTGCGCCTCTCCTGGGACTCACTTGGTAGCCCAGGCTGGCCTCGAACTCACAGAGATCCACCTGGCTCTGCCTCCCGAGTGCTGGGATTAAAGGCGTGCGCCACCACCGCCCGGCGGACATTTGATTTTTGACAAAAAAAAAAAAGAAGAAGAAGCTAAAAATACAAACTGAAAAATAAAGCGTCTTCAACAAATGGTGCTGGTCAAACTGGATGGCTGCATGTAGAAGAATCTAAATAGACACATACTTATCATCCTGCACCAAACTCAAGTCCAAGTGCATCACAGACCTCAAAAGAAAACCAGATACACTGAATGTGATAGTGAAGTGTGGAATAGCCTTTAACTTATCAGCACAGGAAGACTTTCTGAACAGAACACTGTTAGCACAGGCACTAATATCAACAAGAAACTTAAAAGCCTCCACACAGCAAAGGACAGCATTATTTGGACAAAGCAGCAATCTACAGAATGCAAAAAGATTTTAACCAACTACACATCTGATTGAGGGCAAATATCCAAAATACATAAAGAACATCTCCCCAAAACAAAGAAAACAAAAACAACAACAATAACAAACCAACTAGGTATCAATACAAGAAGTAACCCAACTGTTTTAGTTACAATTGCTGTGATGAAACTCCATGACCAAAACAACTAGGGAGGAGAGGGTTTATTCAGTTTCTGCCTCCACATCACAGTTCATCATCAAAGGAGGAACACAAGCAGGGCAGGAACCTGGAGGCAACAACTGATGCAGAGGCCAATGGATGAATGCTGCTTACTAGCTTGCTCCTCATGGCTTGCTTAGCCTGCTTTCTTTCTTTTTGTTTGTTTTTTGAGACAAGGTTTCTCTGTGTAGCTTTGGAGCCTTTCCTGGATCTCGCTCTGTAGACCAGGCTGGCTTCAAACTCACAAAGATCCACCTGCCTCTGCCTCCAAAGTGCTGGGATTAAAGGCATGCACCAACCGCCCGGCTTAGCCTGCTTTCTTACAGAACCCTGGACCACCAGCCCAGGGATGGCACCACCTACAATGGCCTGGGCCATCCTCCATCAACCACTAATCAAAACAAATGCACCACAGGCTTGCCTACAGCAGATCAGTTTCTCAGTTGAGGCTCCCTCCTCTTTGATGGCTCTAGCTTGTGTCAAGTTGATATAAAACTAACCAGTACACCAATTAAAAAAAATGGGTACAGATCTAAACAGAGAATCCTCAAAAGCGGAAACTCAAATGACCAAGAAACACCTAAAGAAATGTTCAACATCCTTAGCCATCAGGTAAATGCAAATCAAAACTAGATCTTGTTAGGAAAGGATAGAATAGGATAGTTATGGATGGATGGGAAGGCCTGGCATGGGAGGACCAAGTAGAGAGGTAGAGAGATGAGGGGGACAAGGGAGGGCACATGGGCAGAGACAGCTAAAATAAGGGCCGTCTGAAGGGTAGTATAGAAACCTAATACAGTAGAAGTTTCCTCAAATATATACATATGTGAAGGCGATCTAAATGAAATTGCTACATATTGGGGGAGACATCTCGTCACCAAATGAAGCTTTCTGTACGGGGACTGGCTTACATTTAATTGAGTCGTTGGCCAAAAGGGTGCTATGGGAATCCTTAAACAACCTATAGTTGCCAAGACTATAGGTTGCTCACTACAAACTAACAGCAAAGCTCCATTGCTGAAGACACCTATACAACTCATTGAACATGGAGAAGTCAAGGTGGTGTCTACATAAAGAAGAAAGGAAAGGGAGTGTGAAAGGCCTCAGAGTCCGTCTACCACAATTTTGTCATGAGTGCTTGTCCTAGTTAGGGTTTCTATTGTTGTGAAGAGACACCATGACCATGACAACTCTTATAAAGAAAAACATTTAATGAGGTGGCTTACAGTTCAGAGGTTCAGTCCATTATCATCATGATGGGATATGGCAGCATGCACACAGACATGGTGCTGGAGAAATAGTTGAAAATCCTACATTTTGCAGGCAACAGGAAGTGAACTGAGACACTGGGCATGGCTTGAGCATATATAAGACCTCAAAGCCCACTTCCACAGTGACACACTTCCTCCAACAAGACTATACCTCCTAATAGTGCCACTCCCTTTGAGGGCTATTTTCTTGCAAACCACCACAATGTTATACTTTTTTTTTAACTATGAGGAAAATGAAATAAGAACATATGGGCAGCCTTTGCTCACTCTACTTTTCTTGAATGGATGACAATGGAACCCAGGGCCCTTGATAGACAAGTATTCTACTACTGAGTTACATATGCTGAACCCCTCTTTCTATATTTTTATATAGTGATAATCATAAGACATACAATTTTATATCACATTTCATCATTAGAAATTATTTTATATATTGTGGCATTTATAAATTTAATGGCTATACAGTCTTCTGACTGGCTATTTAGCTTAGAAATTTTAAATTCTCTTTATTCACTTGTGTGTATGTGTACGTGTGTGTTGGCATGCCTTTCCCTTGTACCTCTGTGGAGGTCAGAGCACAATTTACAGTTGTTCTCTTCCTCTACCATGAGTTCCAGGGAGAGATGTAGGTTGTCAGTCTTGCAGTCAACACTTTTATCAGCTGAGCTATCTCAACAGCCCTAGTTTTCCTTATACTCCTGACAATTTCTAATTTCCTGACAGACAACACAGTAGTGAGTATGCTGGTGAATAATTCTTTTCTTCTTTTATATAATTTTCCTGCTGGGCTGGGGAAACGGCTCAGTGGGTAAGAGCACTTACAGGCAAGCGTAGGTCTTGAGTTTTTATTCCCTACACCTATGTAAAAGCTGTGCATGGCTGTGCATGACTATACCAACCCTGGGGACAGAGACAGGCAGATCCTGGGAGTCCACTGGTTAGCCAGGCTTAGTGAGAGACCCTGTTTTAAAGGAATAAACTGCACCGTGAGAGAGCAGGAGACTAGATATTCTCTAATAGCCTCTTAGAGCACATGTACCTGTACACACATGTATATAAATGCAGAGACTACATGACACACAAATAATAAGTACATTTGTTATGATAAAATTTCTAAGTGTGTGGCATTACAGGATATAAAATATAAATAAGTATAAATATTTTAAGGACTGTGATATGAAAATACTGGCTACTCTTCTTCTCCACACCACCACTTTACCTGCCCCTCCCACTTCCTTCCCCTCCTCTTTTACCTTCTGAGCTTTCAACCCAGGCCTCTTTAAACTTTCCACATATCTGTGAAAGATCTTGAACTCCTAACCTTCCTGCTTCTACCTTCCAAGTATTAGGCTTATGGCACAGCCATATCTGAATGGAGTGGCAGAAGTCACAAAGCCAGCACAGCTGCTTGACAAAGATCCAGCAAAGCTGAGCCCCATGATGGCTGCCATGCCACCTTTTGTTTTCATCTCCACCTGTTACATACTTGGGGCACTTTTAATATTTGTACAATTTGGGGATGTTGGGTTGATGGAAAATTCCTTAAGAATCACTTATGCCTTCTCCCAGGAATGCTGCTTCTAAGCTCACCCAGGAAAGTCCTGAACATACTATTCCCCGCACACTTTGAGGTAGATATCCTTATCTACTTGAAGGTCTTCCTTACGCCGTGGAGGCTGTGACACATAAAGTAACCACAGGTCTCTTTATGAGGCTGTGAGACATTCTTGAAACATCTGTCCTTCTACTTACACAGGAACAAGATGTTCAAAACCAAGTAAAATTTAAACGGTCAACAAGATCCGGTGGGCTAGAAAAGTTGGCCACAGTTCAGATTACCAGCCTTTCCCAAGGTACACTCAGACAATTACGTGGCATACAACTCTGCCCTACATAGAGACATATTGGTGAGCAAAGTATGAAGTGGAAAGTATGAAAGTATGAGGTGTTAAGTATGAGGTGTTAAGTATGAAGTGGAAAGTATGAAAGTATGAGGTGTTAGGACCTCCCTCTCTTAGAAGTTAGTTCATGTAGAGTCACTATAATGTCATATGACCAAGAAACAACAGAATGTCAGGATTAGACATATAGAACAATTCTATAAAGATATAAATAAATGTGAACATTGATTGTATTATGCCAGAATTTAAGTAATAACTGCAGCTTTAGCCTGAGGATTTTTCCTGGGCACTCTGACCACTAAGAGTTAATAATACATTGCTTGAGACATGGCAAAATGCCCAGGGTGGTTGAAGATTTTGTTTTGGTCTAGTGTCCTTGAAGCAACCAAAACAACCAGCTTGAGCACAGGCTATCATATGCCTCTAGATTCTCAAAAATTGGTTTATGGGGTTAATGAGTAAGAAGGATAACTCTGTTTATTAATGATGTCAAAACTTGAGGGAAAATGATTGGAAATGTGTGGGCCCTGGCATACCATATTTAGTAAACTGTTGCCAGCTTGCCAACCTTGACCAGATATCCTCCCTATGCTGATTCCCTGCTGATTTCCTTCTTATTGAACACTCACCGGAGGTTCTTTGTTCGTGTATCCTGCATTTGGTGTAAACAGCTTAGATGCAAGAATATAGAACACTGGGTAGCGAACTGCCCTCTGGGGATCCTCCATTGTGCTGTAAGCCAGTATTTAAGGTTTCCTCCCTCCTTCAATAAACGGCATTCGGCATTCTGCTGTGGCGAATGACTAGCTGTTTCTTGTCTCTATGTTTTAATTCACAGCCCCTCACTCGAACATGGTAAATCGGTGGCAGTAGCGCAGGCATTACCGCAACAGAAATGACAACTCTGTTCTGTCATAGTTGATTGATAACTAAAAGATGAGCAAAAGGAAGTGAAACACATGTCCAAAAACAAAAATGATATAACCTATGCTTTGGAACACCATGAATGTATGTATCCCTGCTAACTAAATTCTGTATAAATAAAGAAACACTCTGATTGCTAGTCAGGCTGCAAGATTCTCCCGACCACCATGGCCTGGCTCACTTCCTTCTCCTGCCAACTCCTTACACCCTCTGCAGGACCCATCCACCACCAGGGATGGCTCCCAGCAGGCTTACAGGCATATACCACCATGTCTGGTGACTTCTAGGGCTTTTCTTTGTGTTTATATATGGTGTGTGTGTGTGTGTGTGTGTGTGTGTAGGCCAGAGGTTGACGTTGGGAATCTCACTCAGTAACTCTCCACCTTATTTTTTGAAACATCGTCTTTCACTCTACTTGGAGCTTTCTAATTCAGCTAGGCTGGCAGGTCAGCAAGCTCCCAGGGATCCTGTTCCTATCTCCCCAGTGCTGGGATTACAGATGCAAGCCATCACATCTGGCTTATTAAATGGGTGCTAGGGATCCATTTAAGTCTTCTTACTTACATGGCAAGGAGTTTACTTACTGAGCCATCTCCCCAGCCCTGGGGCTTTTCTATCCTAGTTAAAATTTTCCCAGAGGGAAACCAGATATGACCTGAAAATAAACATGACAAGTCAAATCACTCGACTGCTGCCTCTACCCCAATACTTGGGGAAGCCATGACTTACTTTTCCAGTGCGCTTCGAACTGGAGGCAAACCCCCACAGCTGTGTTTGTAAACTGTTTCCAGGATTTGGCAGCCATGAATCTGTGGAAAGTATAGCCTTGTCACTCGAGGTTACATAAACTTATATTCTACAGCAACCAAGAAAGTAGTAGAGAAGTCCAGTAGAGAAAGCTGACATGGTCTCTCACAAGATTTCTATATACAGACTCCCCTTCCCTCGGCATCATCAGTGTTAACCTGTTGACTTAGTTAGTTTTGTTGTTGGCGGTGGTGGTTTTTAATATTTATTTATTATTTATTTATCTATCTATTTATCTATCTATCTATCTGTTTATTTATTATGTATGCAGTGTTCTGCCTGCATGTATGCCTGCATGTCAGAAGACACCTGATCTCATTATAGATGGTTGTGAACCACCATGTGGTTGCTGGGAATTAAACTCAGGACCTCTGGAAGAACAGCCAGTGCTCTTAACCTTTGAGCCACCTCTCCAGGTCCTTAGTTTCTAATGCTGTAACAAAACACCATGATGAAAAGCAATTTGTTGGGGAAAGGTTTTATTTCAGCTTATAGTTTATAGGCCATCATGAAGGCAAATAGGGGCAGGAACTCAAGGCAGGAATTGAAGCACAGGCCATGGAGGAATGTTGCTTACTGCCCGCTCCTCACGGCTTGCTTGGCCTGTTTTATCATCCAGGACTACCTGCCCAGGTTGGCACTGCCTGCAGTGAGCTGGGCCCTCCTGTATCAATCAATAACCAAGAAAATGCACTATAGATTTACCTACAGGCAATCTGATGGAGGTGTTTTCTTAATTAAGGTTCCTTTTCCCAAATGACTCTAGCTTATGTCAAACAGGTAAAAACAAACAAACAAACAAACAAATAGCCAGGACACCTGTAAAGGTGACAGAAATGCAAATTTTGGAGGGTCAAGGCCAGATAAATATGGACCTATGGATTAACAAGCACTCCAGGTGATTCTAATATATATACTGGTTTGAGAGCCAATTTACTGAAGAAACCAGTCATAGGGAGTTGGCATTCCAAAACCAAGGAAAAGTCTTTCTTTCATGATAAGGCTGAAGTCAGACTACTTATAGTAAGTAGTCTTATAGCTGTGCACTCCAGGCTTTTCTTACAAATCACTTTGAAGTATAATTTGTATGTCCTAAATTTACATGTGTATCTTAAGTATATTATTGAAGCACTTTTAGTAAATTCACAACATTATACAACCATCACTATAATACAGTTTTACAATATTCCATTCTAAAATAATTCCCAAACTGGGTGGTGGTGGCACATGCCTTTAATCCCAGCACTCAGGAGGCAGAGACAGGTAGATCTAAGCCAGTTCCAGGATGACTAGGACTACACAGAGAAACCCTGTCTCAATAAACCAAAACAAAAAACCAACCCCCTTAGGTGAGCCTGTTTGCAATCTGTCCCCATTCCCCCCTCAGCCCATGCTCTTGACCACTTAGTTTTTAACTGTGGAGCACTAGCACACTAGTTCCTCTATCACTACCTGGCCAGATACGCAAGTGCACTCATCTAAGTCCCTCTACATGTTTCCCATTCTTCCCATAGCTTTCAATGGAAGCTGAAAATCAACTGAGGTGTGCAGCTAGGCATGGAATTCTGTGCCTTCCTTACTAACTCCATTCATGTAGAAAGTTCCCACCCACTCTGTGAACTTAATATAGCAGTTAAGGGCATGGTCTCTGAGTTACACAGACTCTTGTCATTTAACTTGCTCTCTGTGACCCTGAGCATATGTAATTACATATGTAAAACCCTTAGCACAGTGCTGTAGAATAATCCTTTTCTACACTGTGAATATGTATTACTCTCATTGATTAATAAAAAGGTGACAGGCTGGTAGCTGGGCAGGAAGTTAGCGGAAAAGCCAAACTAAGAATGATGGGAAGGAGGAGGGTGGAGTCAGGAGAGATGCCAGACAGCCACCCAGGAAGTAAGACATACTAGAGGACAGGTAAAGACATGAGCCATGTGGCAATATATAGATTAATAAAAATGAGTTAATTTAAATGTAAGAGTTAGCTAGTAAAAAGCCTGAGCTACTGGCTGAGCATTTATAATTCAGTCAGTCTCTGAGTCAGTTATTTGGGACTGGGTGGTCAGGACAGGAAATGTCCACTTACAGCACAGTGCATGGTACAAAGCAATAAACATTGTGCTTTAACAGGGACGGTCAGCTCTGAAACACTTTCCTACTGGCTTTGGCAACAGAAAATCAATGTAGCAGAGCTTTAATTTTCTGTACTCATTGAAAAAGTAAGGCAACTACCAGGCAAGTCAACTGGCTAACTACACTCACCAAATAATAACCTAAGGCACAGATACAATGGCCAAAAACCATGGAGAACTGAGCTGAGCATGCTTAGTTCATTTGTCTACTTAGTCCAATAATGGGTAAACAGAAGAAAATAATTTCTATAGTGTAGAATCTGTAAGCATTTTTTCTTCATAGAAAAGACAATCTTCTGACATGGGGGACTCTTTAACTGTTCAATGTGTGATGAAATGAATACAACAAGCTCGGTTTTGCCCAGTTGTAGTGATATTTCATCTGTGTACTCCAATAAAGCTTATCTGAGGATCAGAGGAAAAAGCCAGCCACTACAGTAAACAGAAGTCAGACAATGGTAGCACACACCTTAATCCTAGCATTGGAGAGGCAAAGATCCATCTGGATCTCTGTGAATTCAAGTCAACACTGGAGCCAAGTATCATGGCACAGGCCTTTAATTCCAGCACTAGTTAACCATAAAGGTCTGGAGGTCTGTACAGATAGACAGGAAATGACAGAGCTGGGCAGAAAGAGGAAGTTATATAGCTGGAGAGAGGAAGTGAGATGGCAGGGGACAGAAAGGCATATAGGCATGGGTATACAGAAAGTAGATCTCTTTGGAGGCTGAGGAGCCGATAAGGTGAGGTTCATCTGATCTCTCAGTTTTCACCCCCAATATCTGGCTCCGGGTTTTTTATTTATAAGACCGTTTTAGCGATTCATCTTACATGCAGTAATTCTTAACTCTCAGGAAACCTTCTTTCTTTTTTAAGAAATAAGCTTCCTGTCCATATCTGAAGCCAGCGGTTCCAAACCCTTAGTGCAGCCAGCTCTCACCTCCAAACACCCTTTTCTCTGACCTCAGCGACATTCTTAGGTAGACCCACTTAGTCTACTTTTTTGTTGTTGTTTTTTAATGAAAGAGTTTCTCTTTGTTCTATCCTGGAACACATTATGTAGACCAGGCTGGTCTCAAACTCAGAGATGTACCTGCCTTTGCGGCCCAAGTGCTGGGATTAAGGCGTGTGCCACCATCACCTAGCTATTCTGCTTTCTTTTTTTTTTTGGTTTTTCGAGACAGGGTTTCTCTGTGTAGCTTTGTATCTTTCCTGGAACTCACTCTGTAGCCTAGGCTGGCCTCGAACTCACAGAGATCTGCCTGGCTCTGCCTTCCTAGTGCTGGGATTAAAGGCGTGAGCCGCCGCCGCCGCCGCCGCCGCCGCCACCACCACCACCACCACCTGACTACTCTGCTTTCTTAATCACAAGGTGTTTAAAGAAAGAATATTGTCTTATTTTTGAATTTCTGACATTTTATATGATAAGCAAAGGGATAATGCTGAATGAATAAATAAAAACTATTAAAAGCAAGTATCTTCCAGATAAAGACTATAAAACAGCATTATTAGTTTTTCTTTGATGCTTACCAGAACAGAAAATTCTCACCTTTTGGCTTTTAATTTGCTCCACTACAACCACCACAGAAGGAAAAAGGAGCTGAAACTGAAAAGTAGAGAAAATTAAGGGTATGTATGAATCAAATACAGGATGAAAAAAAAAATCAACTAAAGAAACACTTCCGTTTCCAAGATAAAACGGCAATATCAAGATCCAGTACCCTAAGGCAACCTGACATCAGGACTGGCTGCAGATAGGAACAGAAACAATTTCTACTTTTGAGTCTGGTGTCACTGCCAACATGCATGTCAATGGGAGAATATTCACATTACATTAAGAGCTAATTAAATGTGGAACTATTTTTTTGTTTGGGTTTTTTTTTTAGCTGGTCGAGAACTCACTAAAGAAAGCTTGTACACCAGGTTAGCCCCTTCCTCCTGAGCACTGGGATGAGAGGCAGATGCCACATACACCACATTCTTAAAGCAATGCTCATCTAGCAATAAAACATGCAAAATATATTTATAGTGCCACAAATTAGAACAGCAACAGACTCCAAAGCATTTTAGCAATCCAATGCTTACCTGATCTAAGGAGTAATTGACATGTGATATGGAGAGATGTGGGTCAGCCAGGAACTGTAATAAAAGCATAGTCATCAGAATTTCACACAAAATAACTTGAATTAATTTGCTCTATATAAGTTAGAAGACAGTGTGACAATGAGCTCAGTGTTCATTTTAAGCTCTGCAGAACTAATAGATTATAGATTTTCTTTTTAGATAATAAACCCAAACCAGGGCTCTTACAAATCCACTCTGGAGCCACTTTGAATACTACACCCTTCAGGCATATAGTTCACTCTTAACTACCTGACCTTATCAAAGGCCACTTCAGAGGCAAGAACATGCTCTACTCTGCAATCCCCCAGAGATAATGTTTTCTATATTACCTCCTTCTCACCTCTTGTTCCAGGTCAAGCAGTGCTTGGCGATAAGGCTGTAAAACTGAATCCAGCCCTGTGCAGAAGGCCCTCAGGTAGATCCCAGGCAGCCCACCTTGGCCCTGCTGGGGTGGATGGTGATCCTGCAAACAAACCAAGAGAAGTCAACTTCTCAGCTCAGAACCCGAACCTGAGGAAGACACTGTCATTTATTAGTAGTACTTATATTTACTTAAATAATTCTGTAGCAAAGCATTGTTTCAGCAAGAGGAAATGAAAAAAGAACTGAAGATAACGTGTATTTGAGGGGCGTGCAGTAAGAAATGCTGACATGACTGCTCCATTGTATTGTTTTTGTTTTTGTTTTTTTTCTGAGACAGGGTTTCTCTGTATAGCCCTGGCTGTTCTGAAACTTGCTCTGTAGACCAGGCTGGCCTGGAACTCAGAGACCCACCTGCCTCTGCCTCCCAAGTGCTGGGATTAAAGGCATGTGCCACCACTGCTGGCTAAAAGTAAATCTTTAAAAACAAACAAAAACCCCAACAACAACAACAAAACAAAAAACAAAAAAACAAAGTAAGTAGTGAGTCTGAGTGCCAATCTGGGGGTTGTGAGACTCTTACTGAGGGATTATATAAAATATGACGTCTTCAGGAACCCTTCAAGTTGCTTGGCTGGTCCCTGCTGTTTTCCAGGCAGCTGGGCTTATCTGACAGTGACTCTCAGTCTTTATTGTTTATTCTTTGGAGGAAGGGGCCTAGTGAATCTGGTCGGTTTCATATAAAACTCCTCATATAGTTTTATATGAGGAATTAATGGTTAACAGTTAGCTGGAGGCTATGGTGGATGCTTAGCCCCTCTGGCTAGGCAGGGATCTGGGTATGCAGACTGAGAGTGGTAGGCAGGAGTACAGAATTCAGCATCAGATATGCTAAGGAAGCTTGGGTTCAGGGGTTAGAAATCACAGTGTAGCCAGTCAGAAGATGCTACACAGAATACCAGAAGGATCCTGAAGTTCCTTCCTCAAGAGGAATGTTCATAGCATGGACATGGACAGACTGCTTTACAACCAGCCAATTTTGCTCTGATCTTACAGCATTACAGAAAACTGGAATGAGTCTTCATCTATCACAAAATGAAAAGAAAGGGTTTTGGTTTGCTGTTATTTTACTTTTTAAAAAAGGTACTATTAGGACTTCCTTTAGAACTTGAGAAGTGGGAATTCTCATGTCATGTAAACGCATGAATAGAGGACAGAATTTTTGTTGTTCTTACCCATGAGAAAGCAGAGAGATCTTGCCTTCCCTTGAGCATTTCCAGTGACTTATAAATTCAAGAGTATTCCAGAAATTCCTAACTTACTTTATGAGTGAATTCACTGAGAGCCCGAGAATACTTGTGCCCTGTAGAAGCACATAGCCAGAGAACGGCATCCCACCTGTTGCTGCACATGGCCTGTGTACTGCTCAATGAACTCAGTGAATCGAATGTAGTCTGTGCCAAGTCTGCAGAGTCGATTCAGGACACTAGTCTCACTGGGGTGAAGAAATGGGAAGTCCTGGGAAACCTGGAAGAAGAGGAACAGTTATAAAGAAAGCTGATGCCTGCTAGTCACCAGCCCAGGTTCTCTGGGGCTTGAATGCTTTACATTCTTTCTTCCATTTCCTTTCCTTACGTTGTCATGGTTGTACTTGGCTTTAACTTTCCTTGTTACCAGGTTGGTAATTCTGGTAACAATATGGTTACACCACTACGAGGTTGTGTTCCTTATCTAGATATAACTGCTTGTTCTTAAAATAGGTAACCTATAGTAAATAATTCACATGATAAGGGCTGGAAAATGGCTCAGTGTGTAAAGGTGCTTGCCACCTGATAGCCTGAGTTTGAGTTCCAGGATTCACATAGAAGGATATTCCTGCAAGTTGTCCTCTGACCTACATACACACAGGGATACAGACAGACAGACAGACAGAGAGGGGGGGGGAGGAAGGGAGAGAGAGAGAGAGAGAGAGAGAGAGAGAGAGAGAGAGAGAGAGAGAGAGAGAGAGAAGAGACAGAGACTCCCTTGGCTTGTATTTTCAAATTATAGCTTGCTTGAAAGCTTAGGCAAGTTATGGTACCTCTCAATGTCTTAGTTTTTATGTGTAAAAAGTGGAGATAAGTGTGATAATTAGATCATACAAAGCACATGTGTTAATCACACAGCAAGTACTTAATACATATATGTGCCTTTTACTACTAACAAGACATGCCTACATAGGTATCAAGTGGTATCTCTGAATACTTCTTGTTGGCAGAGTTTTAGAAAAGTTCTAGGTTTAGGCCAGTGAGATTGCTCAGAGGGTCAGGCATTGGCTACACAAACCTGAAGACCTGAGTTCAATCCCTGCAACCCACATAAAGGTAGAAGGAAAGAACTGACTCTACAGAGTTGACCTCCACATAGACTCTGTGACATGTATGCTCATGCTCACGTATCATACACACATACACTAGTTTAAAAACAAATTCCAGGGCTGGAGAGATGGCTCAGAGGGTAAGAGCACTGGCTGCTCTTCCAGACCTCATTCCCAGCACCCACATGGTGGCTCACAACCACCTATAATGGGATCTGGTGCCCTCTTCTGGAGGGCAGGCATACATGTAGGCATAACACTGTATACATAATAAATAAATAAATCTTTAAAAAAGAAAATTCCAGTTTATGTTTAAATACCCTGAAATTTGAAGTTACTGATACCACATATATATATATATATAACACAGAGCCAAATTTGTAAGGTCTTTCTTTTCTCTTCTGCTCTTCTCTCCCTCTGTCCCCCACCCCCCTTTCTCTAAGAGAGAATATGAATGTCACACACTGCAGCCCAGGCTGACCTTAAATCACAGCAAAGCAATCATCCTGTCTCAGCTTCTCAAAGGCTGGGATTACAGGCAGAAGCCATCATGCCTGGCTCTGAATTCCTCTATTAAACTCAATGTTGCTAATTTAGTTTCAACAAAACACTATCATGTTACATCTAGGTTTCTCAATCAGGGGCAATTTTATTTCCAGAGGGTATTTGGCAATGTCTAAAACTACTTTTGCTTGCCACAATTGAAGGGGTGATACTGTCATCTAGGAGGAGACACTACAAATGCTATTTAACATTATGCCTTACACAACAAAGAATATCTCATTTAAATTGTGTACAGTACAAAAAGATGAAAAATCTTGCAGTATGGGGCAGGAAAGATGGCTCAGCATTTAAAGCATGTGCTGCTCTTCCAAAGGACCATGCATGGTTTGACTCCCAGCACCCACATGGTGGTATACAACCTTCTGTAACTCCAGTTCCTGGAGGTCCAATGCCCTCTTCTGGCCTCCACAGGCACCAGACATGCACGTGGTACACAGACATACAAACAGATAAAATATCCACAACCATTAAATTTAAAAACAAACCTGCATTAAAATGTTTATTTGAATCTATTGACATGGTAGTTTTGTTTACATTTATTTTGTTATTCTCCGGGGCTGAAGGTCAAACCCAGGGCCTCACGTGTATACTCCAGGAATGCTTTAGCATTGAGCTGTATGTTGGTTTTTACAGCTGTGTAAAAACAATATCCTTGCCGGGTGGTGCCACACACTTTTAATCCCAGCACTCGGGAGGCAGAGCTAGGCGGATCTCTGTGAGTTCGAGGCTAGCCTGGTCTACAAAGTGAGTTCCAGGAAAGGCGCAAAGCTACACAGAAACCCTGTCTCGAAAAACAAACAAACAAACAAAAAACCCCAATATCCTCGTGTTTATATCTAGCTCCATGTAGGCATATATATAGTCAATGTAACAGTTAAATGACTTTCTTAAACCTTGGGTAGTCCCAACAGTTCTTTTTAATCAAACGTGAAAATACTGTTCTCTGGAAAGCATATAGTATTTGCTGTTTTTGTCTTTTTCCACAAATATATGAACATCTACTATGTGGCAGACACTGCAAAGTGCTCTCTCTGGGTAAGTGAATATCTCTGCAGAAGCAGCAGTGTGGCAGCAACAACAAGCGATGAACTCATTGTGCAAAGTCTGAGAAAGGAAACAAACTGCTGTGATAACAAATAAAGGCACAAGAGAAGGGTACCAAAAGGCGTGAACACAACTCTTCAAAGAAATCACTTTAAAGCTGAGGCCTCGGGAATGCAAGGATGGAAACGTCTGCTTCAAACCTTCCCAGCTATCTCTGCCACACCCTGGGTGTCACTTGCTTTTATTTCAAATGTCAGTCAAGCACCTACAAATTCTGAACATTTCCCCTCTCCACGACTGGCCATGTGTCAGTTTTCAAAGATATACATACAAAATTTTAAAAGCTCACACTTCTAAATCCCAAATTCACATCCACAAGGAATAAGAAAAATCTGTTCAACTTGTATGTTTTATGGATGAAGAAAGGTCCTTCCTGATCCTCCAAGGCCAGTCCTGCTATAAACAGACACCACACTGTGAGCAGATGTTATTTCCTAGGACTGCCACAACTAGTCAGTATCAAGTTCTCCAAACTTCAGTTTTGTGCATTCGGAAGCGGCGACAAGCAATACTTAAGTTACTAGGTTATTGAGAGCACCAGGCATCATTATTGGAAGCAGACTATGCTAACAGTTCTGATAGTGGAGCCAGAAAGACCTCTGTTCAAGACTAAGCTATATTAATAGTTATGTGACCCTGGGAGTTAACTTTCTGAACTAGACTGTTGTGACTATTCGATGAAATAATGCACGCTGCACTATATTCTCGGTCACTCAGTCCTAGTTAGGTTTCTATTGCTGTGACAAATATTATTTCAGCTTACAGTCCTTCTCAAAGGGAAATCGGAGCAGAGACCATGCAGGAATGCTGTTTACTGGCTTGCTCCATCTGGCAGGCACAGCGGGCTTTCTTATACATCCCGACACCACCTGGTGAGGGACCCCCACACCCCTTAGTGCATTGGGCCATTCGACAACAATCATGATTCAAGAAAATGCAGCACAGGCCTGCCCAGGGCCCAGTATGATGGGCATTTTCTCAATTCAGTTCCCCTCTCTCAGGTAACTCTAGCTTGTGTCAAATTGGAAAGGAAGGAGGGAAGAGAAAAGAGAGAAGGGAAGGGAGAGAGAAGAGAAAGAACGAACTAACCAACACACTCCTCTTACACTTTCCTCTAAGTGTAAAAGCTCTTTCAAGTTCTTCACCTGGTACAGAAATTTCCAAAGGAGGGAAACGCCATATGGTTACAAACCCATTTTTTCATCCAACACAATTTACTGAGTGTTTATAGTGTCTTGAACTCTGTGGATATATTTGCACTATTTTCAAAACCCTGTTGGAAACAATGCAAGCGTGAATATACTTTTTAATAATAAACTATCGTCTAATTCCAGATACACGCTTAGGAATTCGGTTTAACAGTAAATTTGTAGGCAGTAGAGAAAAGTATTGAGTTCTATCCACTCTAGTGGTTCCCTAGCCAGGAATCGGGGACCGCAGAGCAGGGTTCCCCGCCGCCGAAGGCAGAGCTACGTCGGGCCGGCCCCCGGTTTGTCACGGCTCGCGGGCGCAGTCAGCCGGTGTCCCCCCGGGTCCCACCCCTCCGCTGCGGCTCAGCTGCACCAGCGTCCCAGCCTCTGACCCCCCCTCCGTACCTGCAGGCCACTCCGCTTGTTCCAGGTGAAAATGGACCCTGGGTACCCACTCAGCGCCAAGAGCAGTTCGTGAATCATTTTTGTGGCCGGCCTCGGAGTCCCTAGGTTTCCCACCTTCTTGTTTCAGCGCCTCTGCGGGCGCCCACGCACGCCCGACCGAGTCGCTCGCCCAGAAACCCCGCAGACCACCGCGCGGGGAGCCGCCACGGGGCCGCGCGCCGCGGGCCGGAAGCGCGCGCGGCTCGGAGGCGCCCACCCGCTCGCTCCCGCCACGGAGCGCCGAGGAGGCGCCGGAGGTGCCATCGCGCATGCGCCTTGGCTGCCCCGAGTGGCCCGCTCGGACTTCCGGCTTGAGAGCCGGACTGGGGCTGCTGGCGGGCGAGACTGGTCTTAGCTGGAGCGGAGTGGTTGAGGCTGGCCCAGGGGCAGGGATGAGGTGACAGGCAGCTGGAGAGAGACGCGGCCAGGGGCGGGCCGGAGGGAGTCCTCGGGACGCCTTGGCAGGGTCTGTGGCATTCTGACCGACTGCACGGCGTCTCCCAGAGTGACCCGGCCGGAGCGGGGGAAGACAAAGCGGCCGGGACTTGGCAGCCGCCGCCGTGGAGCAGCGCTCGGAGCCCAGGAGCTCGCAGCCCTGGCCGGCAGGCTTCGCTGTCAGGAGCCGCTCTCCTGCCTCCTCTCGGGCTGCCAACTCCTGTGACTCTCCCCCAAGCCCGCTTCAGTGTAGAAGCCCAAGTCCTAGCTTTCCCATCGGTCGCTCCCGAACTCTTGCTGAGTTCTTCCTTCGTCTGGGAGGAGTGAACAAGAGCCCCAACATTGAGCCCTTGACTTTGGTTCGGGCTGGAAATTCGTAGTTTGGCGTCCCGCAGGGCGGGGCGGGGCGGGGCGGGGGACCGCAGGGGCTTTCCGGAGGACCGCGGAGGTTCTGGGAGGATTAGCCGTCCCCCGCTGGACAGAGGCTTTTGTCTTCAGCCGAATGTTGACTTACCTTTACAGTGCGTCCGGAGTCCCACGCCGCTCGAGTTCACTCTGCAGCTTTGATCTAGGGCGCTAAACGCGATCAGATTTAGAAGTGAGAACGCAGCAGATGGGATTTTCTGTTCTCTGCAACTTCCCGGGAATGCTGTAGTCGCCACCCAGAAATGCAGCTTTTGGAAGGTCATTTTCTCCTTCCTCATTGGTTTGCTGACCTGAAATGGCACTACCTCTGAAGACCACTTGGGGCATATGGAAAGTCTGGCCGGCTCTGGCAAGACTTGAAACATGTCAACAAGATATTCCTCTGATATTGCCGTTACTCTAGGAAGAAACTCCGTTTTACACAGAGACACTCATCTGAAGGTGTTTCTCCTGGGCACGGGGAGAGAGTGAACTAAGCCTAAGACCGGAACCCAGATACTAAGAGGAGAGAAACTGCTTTTTTGTTTTGATTTTCGAGACAGGGTTTCTCTGTGTAGCCCTGGCTGTCCTGGAACTCGCTTTGTAGACCAGGCTGGCCTCAAACTCAGAGACCCACCTGCCTTTACCTCCAGAGTGCTGGGATTTAAGGCGTGCGCCACCACGCCCGGCTGAGAAACTCCTTTCTGCTGTGAAGGATGGCCAAGCCCACTCTGAGGGGAAATGGCACTAACTCTGAATGCCTACGACAGCGCTTCAGGAGATTCCATTACCAGGAGGTGGCTGGACCCCGGGAGGCTTTCAGCCAACTATGGGAACTTTGCTGTCGGTGGCTAAGGCCAGAGGTGCGCACCAAGGAGCAGATTGTGGAATTGTTGGTGCTAGAGCAGTTCCTGACTGTGCTCCCTGGGGAGATCCAGAACTGGGTACAAAAGCAATGTCCAGAAAATGGAGAGGAGGCAGTGACATTGGTGGAAGACTTAGAAAGAGCGCCTGGGCCACCTGGACAGTCGGTGAGAAGGAGGGGGAATTCCGAAGTGTGAGGCTGGGAGGGGCAGTTTAAGATCAGCCAGGCGGAAAGAGGTTTGGTGACTTTCATACTTCCCTTCCGGAAGGGTTGTATTTCAGGAGAGCTTGTCTGGAGAAGCCAATTGGGTTGCCTACTCTTATTACAGTACGTCTCTCTCTTCAATTTTTGTTGTTGTTTTGTTTGTTTGTTTGTTCTTTTGTTTGTTTGAGATAGGGTTTCTCTGTGTAGCCCAGGCTGTCCTAAAACTCTCTAGACCAGGCTCACCTCGAACTCAGAGATCCTCCAACCTCTGACTCCCAAGTGCTGGGATTAAAGGTGTGCACCACCACCGCCTGGCTGACTTCAGTTTCTTAATAGAGAAGAAATGGGAAGGTTTTTTTTTTTTCCAGCTGGTATTTGGGTTTCTATTTTGATCTTTCTGTAGTGCCAGCCACTCTAACCTAATGATAACGGAATAAACATTTGTTTGTCCTAATCTCCCCACCCCTACCACTCTGTCCTTGCCTTAAAAGGATGGTCTCTTTGGGGATATTAAATAATCTTCCCAGGAATGCCCCTTGTTATGACTATGAAAATTAATGAGGGGTTATTTCTAGGTCACAGTCTCTGTAAAGGGGCAGGAAATGCACTCGGAGAAGATGACATCCCCGAAATCATCACAGGCGTTATTAAGTGTTCTTCAGGAGTCAGTGGACCCCCAGCCCAGGGGTGTGTCCAAGAAAGAGAGGGCAAGAAGCCCAGCCCTGGGACTACAGGAGCAGATGAACTCAAAGGAGACTCTGAGAACTTTCCAAAGGAGCGGTGAGGAGTAGCTTAATGTGGGAAGATAGAGCCGTTTTAAGCTGGCAAGTAGGGGTGGGAGTAGTGAGTGGGAAAGGGATTTCAGAAATAGTGGAAACCGTCGAATGTGTGGCTGTTGGGACCTTCTGAAGACAGGTAGTTCAACCCTCTAGTACAGTAAGTATTCTTATGTTTTTTCTTTAGGTAATCCTGCCAGAGAACAGCTGCCTAGTTTTTATTATAATTAGAATAATCTTATTTCTTGGTGATAGATGCTTCTTTTCTGTACTCAAGGTAACTTTCTTTTAGTTGTTTTCCTTTTCCCTCTATTATCTCCATTCTTTAGACCTAAGTTCTTGTTATTCTCTATATTGGAACTCCAAGTTCTCTAAATATTAATTGTGGAGAATGAAATTACATCTGTATTATTCCTGTGAGGTCTGTTATGTAAAAACAGTAAGAATTTTACTTCAGAACTTTGCAATTTTCTTCCAGTACAGCCCAGCATATGATTATGTATGATCTTTGTTCACCTGGTAACCCCTGGACTCCAGTGCCTTTGGACCCAGTCAATTCTACTTGATTTTTTGGAACTTGTTTTTCTTCTTTGTGCTCTTTTGAACTAGATTTTGTGTTTATTATTTAAAACTTGTTGAGGTTGTTTTGAATTCTGTTCTTATCATCCAAGATGACTAGTAATAGCATTCTTGGTTAGTTTGATAATGGTCTGTAGTCATCTATCGCAAATATCTCACCCTCAACATATGGACCTGCAGAATTAATCAGGTTTAATTTAAACACCTACCATGTGCTGAAGGGTCCACACACTGCAGTAAGGAAAGGTACCTACCTACCTGTTGGCCAATGAGCTGGTCAGCTGATAATAGTCCTTGCTGCACAAGCCTGGTGACCGGAGCAGAAGCTAGTCCATGAAGTTGTCCTCAGCCTCTAACGACTATAACAGGTGCACCCCCCCATATATCATGCACATATAATGAACGTTTTGTTAAAGTACCTGTTATCAAAGAGCTTACACTATCATTTAAGAACACAATAGTGAATTATGAGTAAGTACTGAACTCGACTGTCAGCAAACAGTGTTAAAGACTTGCTTAGTTGTTCTGTAAGGGTTTGGCCGTGTAGTCATGAGATGGGGCTGTAGGGAACACCTCCTGAGGGCATTGGCAAGGAGCTTCCCAAAGGATGGGTGAGTGCGGACAGGAGGAAGAGAGGCGTGGAGGTGGACAAAAGTGCACCATGTTCTGAAGAGACCAGGAGTGGATGAACTTGCTGGACACAAAGTTAGGTTCAGCAGCCCAGACATGAGCTCAGGGGCTAGTGGGACAGTGACTGCCGTGGTACCAGCTCTGGGAGGGTTAGGGTCTGCACTTAGGTGGAGAGGACGACGTGCTGAGGGAAACACTTAGGATTTGGTGACTAGTGTGAAGCAGAGACAAGTTGAAGACAGGTCCACTTCTCCCCGCCAACCTCTTGAAGTCACTGAATCTAATTCTCAGGACTCAAGTGAAAAAAACAGGAGACAGGAGTGACCAATGGAGAAGTGCTTCCACCTGCACACAGCAGCGTGGAGGCTAGGGCGCAACGTGGAGTAGAATACCTGCTCTAAACACACAGTAGAATATCGTCTTTTCTAATTGTTCTGCTCTAGAACAGAAATCCAATTCTTTCTCATCCCTTGAGGTTTCTTCAACCACCCACTGAACTTTCTGAAAACATTTCCTTTATGATCTTTAGATAGAGGCTGTGAATGTAGCTCGGTTGGTACAGTGCAGTGTGCAAAAGGCCTCATTTGACCCCAGCACTCCATAAAACTCAGCATGGTGTTGCACACTTGTAATCCTAGCACTTAGGTGGTGGGAGAAAGATCAGAAGTTCAAGGTCATCCTCCACTACATAGCCTGGACTATATGAGAGCCCATTTTGAACATAGAAGATAAAATCTCTTTGACGAAAGAGGCAGGGCTGATTTGAAAGTTTTTTTTTTTTTTTTTTTTTGTTGTTGTTGTTGTTGTTGTTTTTATGATCAGTCCAAACTGTGATACTTTGGTTTCTCCCCTGCAAACAGGATTTCCATTTCCTACACCCGATGTGGTCTCCAGATTGGATCAAGGAGAGCCATGGATCCCAGATCTGTTCAGCTCCAAGGAGAAAGATGTCCCAAAAGGAAAGAGCACAGGAGACAAACAAGTTTGTACTGATCCATTACCATCCAAGAGAGAGAGAAGCCGCGGGGTGGAACAGGATCACTGGGGCTTTGATGATGAGCAAGTGGTGGGCGTGCACTGGGGCTACAGAGAGACTAGAACACTCCTTGCAATTCTCAGTCAGACTGAATTTTATGAAGCTCTCCGAAACTGCCATAGGAACAGCCAGGTGTATGGGGCTGTGGCTGAGAAGCTGCGTGAGTATGGCTTCCTCCGGACCCTGGAACAGTGCCGGACCAAGTTCAAAGGCCTTCAGAAGAGCTACAGGAAGGTCAAGAGTGGTCATCCACCTGATACCTGCCCTTTCTTCGAAGAGATGGAAGCCCTGATGAGTGCCCAGGTCATTGCACTGCCCATCAGTGGCCTGGAAGAGGCCATTTGCCATTCTGGCCAGGCAGGCACCGACCCGGAGCCTGAGGAGCCAGGGCTGAGGGCCTGGCAGCATGAGGATGGAGACGAGGCTGTGGTTGAAGGGTCTGGCAGTGATGACCTGGAGGCAACCCTCCAGGACCCCGACAGCCCACCTGCGTCTGTCCTCTTCCGAAGCCCAAGCGGTAAGAAGCTTTCCTTGGGCTTTGGGATTAGGTTTGAGGAACAATGAACCTGGACGTGGAGCCAGCCATTGTCACCTCCAGCTTGGCCACTTTAAGGGAACAGAGATACTTCTCAACTCTATGTTTTATTCTCTTCTGTGAGCAAATAATGAGAATTGAACTTGTGGCCTTACACACATGCTAGGCAAACACTATACCATTGAGCTACATCTCAAACTTCAGACTTAGATGTTTCAAGGAAAATAATCCAAGTGTCTTCAAAGGGGTAATTCTTTTCATTCAAATACTTTTCCTGTTTATAAAGCAGGTTCACTGAAAAAAAAAAGATACTTTGTTGTTTTCTTTCTTTCTTTTCTTTCCTTTTTTTTTTTTTTTTTTTTTTTTTTTTTTTTTGTTTGTTTGTTTGTTTGTTTGTTTGAGACAGAGTTTCTCTGTCTAGTTTTGGTGCCTGTCCTGAATCTTGCTGTGGAGACCAGGCTGGCCTCAAACTCAGAGAGATCTGCCTGGCTCTTCCTCTCTAGTGCTGAGATTAAAGGGTTATGCCACCACCACCTGGCTGTTTTATTCCTTTTTAAACAGTGAATTTTTAAAAATGTGGATAAATCATGGTTAAAGCAAAATGCTTTTCTTTATCTTTGTTCTCCTCTTTTCCTGCCTCTCCACTTTTCCTCCATCTTCTGGTTCTTTCCTGTTCTCCTCTGCTCCCAGTAAGTGGAGAATAATGGAAGGACGTGTCCTCAGATGGGAGAGGACTGTGTGGACCTTCCCTCCTTCCTTGGTTCCTTCGGACAGTTAGAACCACCCTGTTCGTTCTTCCTAAAGCACTAACGTGGACCGCAGTACAGCATGTGTTCTTGCCTCTTTGCTCTTTCTGGCCTCCGCAGTCCTCTTCCCAGATAGAGTACAGACTGGAAGACCCTCAGCTCTCTGCTCTTGCTGGAGTTGCTTAATGGAGAGAGTAACAGATGAAAAATGGCCAAGATAGTAATTGGGTAGCAATATGATTCTGAAAGAGGCAGTTTTGGAGTTTTAAGTCATTCTTTTTTTTTTTTAATTAAAATTTTATGAGTTTGTTAAAAAAAAAACTTGTAAATTCAAAATAAAACAAAACAAAAACCTCATCAAAATTAACCAGACTAGTTTGAATGTTGATTCTGAAGCCATGAAGCTTTACATTGTATTTTACACTTTGACTATCAAATATTAAATCATTCTATAAGTGATTACAAGAAAATAAGTGTGGAAAAAATTTATCAGAGAAGTTAGGGATGATGCATTGTGGCCGACAGCAATTTTAGGTCTTTTTTTCCTGACCAGTGATTTTTCTAGTTGGGATCAAGATTCCAGAAAAATTAGGAAATGGGAAGAGAAATGCCCTCTGCCCACATACTCAGTCTGTCTGTACTCGCTGTTCTTGGTACTGTGACAGGATACCAGACTATGGCACTTGGGTAAGGAAGTAAGGAAGGATTTGTTTAGGCTTCATGCTGGGGAAGCCATGGTGTCGCTGCTCTCAGGGCGCCAGTGGGAGCGGAAGAGGCTGGCTACGCTGCATCTGCAGTCAGGAAGCAGGATGAGTGACGCATGGGGGCCTCAGGTGCTTTCTCCTTTCTGCCTTTTAATTCAGTGTGGGACCCCAACCCCTGCAATGGTGTCACCCACATTCAAGGCAGGTCTTTCCTTGGCTAAATCTTTCTGGAAACACCCTCATAGACTTGCCCAGTTGATAAAGAAGAGTAACCATCACAGTGTGTAATGACTGTTCCAGCAGTCACGTGGAAAGGCTTTTTTTAAATGGCTAAATGTTACTAATAAAAGTTCTCTGAAATTGCTAAAAGATACAGAAACAAAACCATCCATAATGCAGGCATATGTCTGTCTGCTAAGAGGTCATGTACAACACCGGCAGGAAGCACCACCTCCTTCGAGCCCTGTAACCCAAGGCAGAGCAAACACCACTACATTTACCCTTTTTGTCTAAATAAGAAGGTTCTAAACTTAATGCAAACTATATACAATAAAAATGATTAGCTGGGTGATGGTGGTGCACACCTTTAATCCCAGCACTTGGGAGGCAGACCTAGGCGGATCTCTGTAAGTTCGAGGCCAGCCTGGTCTACAGGGTGAGTTCCAGGAAAGGCGCAAAGCTACACAGAGAAACCCTATCTCGGGGGGGGGGGGGGGGGGGGAATGATTATCAAGTATTGTCCGGGAAAAACAAAGGGAAATAACAAACAAGAATGGAACTAAAACCTACAAGAACAACATCAAACAAGAAAGACATGCTAAATGTCCAGATCATAAGTAAATGGCAAATTACCATGATTACTCCAATAGCTGTCCTATCCTGACGATTCTAACTCTAGTACTCAATATGTTCTAGCTAAGATATGAGAAGACTGTAACTATCTAGTCTTCAACATCAAGGAGAGAGGTGGCTCCGCATTAAGAGCAGTGGCTGATGATCTAGAGGACCTGGGTTCAATTCCCAGGCCGTCTAGTGTCTGATCACCCCAGGATTAAAAAAAAAAAAAAGAGGACCCATGTGACCACCTTCCCTTTCCTTTTAAGAGGTCGGTACAATGGCAGGAAGTACCACCACCTTACAGCCCTATAGCTCAAGGTCATGGGCAGGGCAAATACCACTACACTTTGGGGAATATGAACCGTTTAAATCTAGGAACCTGAGCTTAGTTGGCATCCCTCCCTCTCCTTTTTGCTTATAAACTGAACCCCAGGCCTCATGCATGCTTCAGGTACACTCTGAGCTAATGTCTCCAGCTTAAGTGGTTTTCCTTGAAGCCGGCAGTAAGACTGAAGAGTTGAGGCTCTAAAACTCTGGGTTAAGTGATGCTAAAATGTCTCTTCTGGTGCAGGTGTACACTGGGGCTATGAAGAAACCAAGACTTACCTTGCAATTCTGAGTGAGACTCAGTTCTACAAAGCCCTCCAGAACTGTCACCGCAACAGCCAGTTATATGGAGCAGTTGCTGAGAGATTATGGGAATATGGCTTCCTTAGGACCCCAGAGCAATGTCGGACCAAATTTAAAAGCCTACAAACCAGCTATCGGAAAGTCAAGAATGGCCTAGCACCAGAAACCTGCCCCTTCTTTGAAGAAATGGACGCTTTGGTGAGTGCCCGAGTTGGTGCCCCACCTAGTGATGACCAGGAGAAAGAAACAGCTTCTTGCTATCTCCAGGGAACCAGTGAGGCTGAAGCTGAGAAGCAAGCTGAGGACTCAGAAGAAGATTCAGATGACGAAGATGATCCTGAGATACCCCCAGGGGCTGTTACAACCCGTGCCCCAGTCTTATTCCAGAGCCCCAGTGGTAAGGTTCTTTATTTTTGCTTTTTGAGACAGGGTTCATGTAGCTGAGATTGGCCTTGACCTCACTGCATAGCCAAGGATGGCCTTAAACTGTAGATTCTGTCTCTACTTCCTAAGTGGCGGTATTACAGGTGTGTGCCTCCCTGCCCAGCTAAGATCCTTTCTGTTCTTATGGTATAAATAGCAAAAGGGAAGCTGTAGGACTTAAGAGAAAACCATGAGATTGAGAGCTGACCTCTATTCCCAGCTTTCCTGAGTTCTTACCTTTCTTCCCCATGTTTCCTATCTATTAAAACATGTTGCTCAGTGAAAAGCTACAAATTATTAATGTGGCTTCCTTCAGCACACTACAGCATCACTTGATTGTAAACTTTGTAGATTTGCTATCACTTTCATATGCTGCCAAGTCAAAGTCAGATTGCACAGCAGCTAATCTGAATTAGGAACATTTCCCAAGTAGCATGTCATCTATTCTGTGAATGAAATTTATCTTTATAGATCACGCTTACATTTTTCGTCTGGTTTTAGCTTGTCTGTCAACTACAGGGCTGTGTAGGAACCTGATAACCCTTTTCTCCAGGTACATTTTTAAGAGGTATTTCTATCTTATGTGTCTGTACGTGGACCTGCGTGGATGTACATGCAGCACGTGTGTGGTGTCCAGAGGAGTGTTGTATCTTCTGGGACTGGAGTTACAGCCAATTGCCATCTGCCCAACGTCGATGCTGGGAACCGAAGCCAGGTTCTCTGTAAGAGCTCCACTGAGATGTGTCTGTCTCCAACTCCTTCAGATACAGTGTTATCTGCAGGTTTCTGTGGGAACTGACTGAATCTTAGTTGCTGTATAAGGGGGAAAAATTCCAATATGGTTTCCCTCCTTGTAGGAAGAGGAGTTTTAATTTTGGAGTCATACATGTTTAGTCATTGTGTATGCCAATCTCCAATATTAGCCAAGTGATTTAGTGCAAGTTGCTTAGCCCCTAAATTTGCATATGCATTGAGACCTTGTGCTGGGGGTGTAGTTTAGTGGTAGAGGGCTTGCTTGAACGTGCCCCAGGCTCTGGGTTAATCATTCACATTGCAAATGAAAGGGAAACCACATAAAAGGTTGATGTAACTGAGGTGCTAGTGAAGCCCCACCACAGTGCTAGGCACAGAACAGGTATCCAATAAATACTAGTTTTCACTTCCATAAGTCTTTAGATCAGCATTCTGATTTTGCATTGATCATCAATATTTTACAAAAAAAGTCGACTCCTGAGTTTGGGAAATATTAAATAACCCTTTTGGAGGTTCACAATACACTTTCATATATTAAAGATTCTAAGATCTCAGTTAGCCTGGCAGTGGTGGCGCACATCTTTAATCCCAGCACTCTGAAGGCAGAGGCAGGTGGATGTCTGTATGTTCGAGGCCAGCCTGGTCTACAGAGCTAGTTCCAGGAAAGGCTCCAAAGCTACACAGAGAAACCCTGTTTCAAAAAAAAACAAAAACAAAAACAAAAAAACCCAAAAAATCTCAGTCCAGCAAATCTCTTACTTTATGGACCACCTTAAATACTTAATACTGTGGAATACAGTCTCACATTCAGTATTCCAGGGAATTCAGGATCCAGAGTTAACCTGAAACAGGTGAATAAGTGCAGTTCTCATAGCCTAGGCTGAAAGGCTGGCATTTGCTTTTTAGGATGTTAAAAAGTTGCCTAGTTAGGCTACATTACAATGTTTTGGAACATTTAGGGCTTGGAGAGAATTTCTAGTGAAGCTTTTCTCTTTAAAAACTGCTGCATGTTTTTTCTTCCCTGTTTTTTGTTTGTTTTTATTTGTTTTGTTCTTTCTAACGTATATTGAAATGTGAGGGGGAGGGGACTTATCAAAACTATTTCTGGTTATAGAAATTTCCAAGGAAGTGTTCCTGGACATTTCCTTCTAAGCCCTTTAACCACTGGCAATGAATAAGACCACAATATGACCAAGAGGTGGCAGAATGACAGTGTGGAAAGTATCTTTCTGTAAACACAGAACTTGTCTTCTTTAAAACCTAGTGACTTCTTGCTGCTCTGAGGGTCTCTGCAGGGACTGGGTATTCAGAAAGGGTTGACAGACTAACTAGCTCCTGTGGAGATTATGCAGATGAAAGGCATGTGATAGGTAGAAAAACACTGGAATTTTAATAATGCTAATATAGTAATTTGGGGGCAAGAGCCTTACTATTTTATTATTATTATTTGAGACAGGGTCTCACTATGCAGCCCTGGCTGGCCTGGAACTTGCTTTATAGACCAGGCTGGCTTCAAACTCAGAGATCTGTCTGCCTCTTCCTCTCAAGTGCTAGGATTAAAGGTGTACACAACCATACCCAATTTTAAAAGATTTTAAAATACTTTAAAAAATTATGTCTGCGGGCTGGAGAGATGGCTCAGAGGTTAAGAGCACTGGCTGCTCTTCCAGAGGTCCTGAGTTCAATTCCCAGCAACCACATGGTGGCTCACAACCATCAATAATGAGATCCGGTGCCCTCTTCTGGCCTTCAGGCTTACTGTATACATAATAAATAAATAAATCTTTAAAAAAAATTATGTCTGTGGTTCATAATAAATTATGTCACATGGGTGTGGGCTATGCACATGTGAATACAGGTGCCCAAGGAGGCCAGAGGCATCAGATTTCCTGGAGCTGGAGTTATGAGCCCACCTGATATCGGTGGGAACTGAACTCAGGTCCTCTATAAAACCAGTACATGCCCTTGACTTCAGAACCATCTCTCTAGCACCTCCCATGTTTTTTACTTTTATTTATTTATTTAGGAGCACATACCCCATGGTACATGTTTGGAGGTCAGAGGACAATTCACGGAGTTGGTTCTCTTGTTCCCCTGTGTGGGTTCCAGGAACTGAACTCAGGTCATCAGGCTGAGCCACCAGCACCTTTACCTACTAAGCCATTTTGCCCCCACCCCACTCCTTTTTTAATAGAATGAACTTACGATAAAAAATGGGGACCACACTGACCATTTACTTGTAATCATCTGATGTAATCCTTGTTTCTCTCAGGTTTGCTTTGTTGTGGTACATATAATTAAGAAATGAGTGACTTTTCAAATTGTGTTCTTGTATTAGGTTTTGAGGCTGGATTTTATAATGAAGAGAATCTTAAACGAGATATTTCTGAGGAAGTACGGCTGCATAGAACATTACTTGCAAGGTCTGAAAGGAAAATTCCCCGTCATGTTAATCAAGATAAAGCTAGTAAGAATGGATGTTCATCAGAAAGCCAGTGGGAAAAGATCCAAAGAGCGAACAAAAGAAAACCAGCATTCCCAGAGAAGAATATAGGTACAGTCGTGACTTATCAGAGAACAGGCTTGGGAGACAGACCCTATAAATACCTCAGATATGGCAAAGGCTTTGGCCCAAACTCCCATCTCCTGTATCAGGTATCCCATCATGTAGAGAATCCGTATAAATGTACTGACTGTGGGAAAAGCTTCAGCCGGAGCGCACGCCTCGTCAGACACCGAAGAATCCACACTGGAGAAAAACCCTATCAGTGTCTGGACTGTGGCAAAGGTTTCCGTGACAGTTCCAATTTCATTACCCATCGGAGAATCCACACAGGAGAAAAACCTTATCAGTGTGGTGAATGTGGAAAACGCTTCAATCAGAGCTCAAGCCTTATAATCCACCAGAGAACCCACACAGGAGAGAAGCCTTACCAGTGTGAAAAGTGTGGGAAAAGCTTCAGTAACAGTTCTCACTTCAACGCTCACAGGAGGACACACACAGGAGAGAGACCCCATGTGTGTCCTGACTGTGGTAAGAGCTTCAGTAAGAGTTCTGACTTACGCGCACATCACAGAACCCACACAGGAGAGAGACCCTATGAGTGCCGCAATTGTGGTAAGTGCTTCAGTAAGAGCGCTGCCCTTAACAAACACCGAGAGAGCCATACCCGAGGAAAGCTGCTGTCACAGCCCAGGCCTACGTAAGCTCCCAAGGCACGTCCTCTCCGTCTGGGCCTGAGGAAGCACCGCTCAGGACTTCTGCCATCGTTTGTTCCTTATGCTTCCCAAATCTAGCCGAGCCCAATGTCAGTGGTTTGAAGATGAAAAGTAGATTTGGTCTGAACTGATGGTATAAACGTCTTCCTCCCTCATGCCTGTGCTGTTCCCTTCGAGAGGATATGTAGTATATCCTGTGGATCTTCGTATGTCCTCCCTCCTCCTGTCATTCAGTGCACTTCAGCTGAAAAACCCACCTCAGCCGTTTTTCAAAGAAGTTGTGAGACGACTCATTGATTGGGCCGTCTTGCTCACTTAAACCTGTGCATACTCTTCATTTATCTTTTAAAGAGAGTTTAAAGTCCAACTTGGTTCTATCTGTTTCCAAGAATCTGGGCTGGGGATACAGCTCAGTGGTAGAGCACTTGCCGAGTATGCACAAGGTCCTGGATTCAATCCTCAGTAACACACAGAGACAGAGAGTGAGTCAGGGAAACAATATAGCCTTCTATGAACACTGGATTTCCTAGTTTCTTGTAGAGTCTGCAAGGGCTGTAATAGAATATACTGCATTTATAGCATCTCATTTGATTTTTCTCTTCTCTCCTCCCCTTCTGTCCCTTGTGGACTAGAAGCCAAAAGAGCAAACTAGATGGATGTGGTGGCAGAAAAAGCAGTTAAAGCTACCAATAGGAGTCGTCTATTTTCTAACACTCCACACGCTTATTTTATATATATATATATATATATATATATATATATATATATATAGAGAGAGAGAGAGAGAGAGAGAGAGCAGCAGCCTGTGGGTGCTCAATACTGATTGCAAGGAGCAGAAGCACTGCCATATTCCCATGTATAGGTAAAATACACTTTACCCTAAATGACAGGGAAGATGGCGGAGCTACCAATCTGCACACACACATACACTCACTCAACTACACAAATAAAAGTATCTATTTAAACATTCAAGTCATTATGGGTTTTCCAAATTGGGTGGTATTGAATTATTTCCCATATATTCATAGACTTATGATAAGCCCTGTATAATACAAATAAAACAGTCCCTACCCTTGTCCTGGAAAACAGGTAATACATGGACAGAAAGCACAAATATATAGTTGCAACATTTAGTATTTTTTAAAACAGGGTCTCATGATGTAGCATTGGCTGACCTGGAACTCAATATGGATAGTATACTGGCCTTGAACTCACAGAGATCTGACTGCCTCAGTCTTCAAAGTGCTAGGATTAAAGTTATGTATCACCACAACAGGTTGCAACTGTTTTAAAGAAATTTAGGAAGCTAAGTAGTGTTACTACACCAGAAATAAGTTGTAACATAGCTTGCTCTGAGAGAAATCTGGAAAATATTTTTTTCAGGAAACAGTAAGCATTCAAAGGAAGAAAAGTAACTAGATAAATTATGGTGAGACAGACTTTCCAAAACTAGTTGTAAAATTGGTGCTAGGTGTGTGAAAAGTAGGAAAACATCAAAGCAAAGACAAAAGACCTTTTTAAGGTCACTACAGCTTGACGCAGGAAAAGTTCACGAATGTTTGACACAGCTATACAGAGGCAGAGAATCCGCTCAGCAGACGGGGAGTGCTAGAGGCAGACCCTGAGGTGTACCGTGTGCTGTGTGCTTCCTGATGACAGGGAAGCAGCCTGGCTCAGGGAAAGATGAGTTGTAGGAGACCAGCTCCTTTGAGAGATCAACATCAGAAATTACCATCTAGTGAAGATACTCTAAGGAGGTCAGAAAAGATGACCACGGTCAGATGGCCAAGACCTGGAATAGTTAACTTTCACATTTCACTTTTATTAGATACCCACAGCTAGATTAAGATCTGAGGTAGTTGTAAGGATATAAGACTGTTCTAAAATTTATTAGGATGAGCAATTAATTAGGGTTCTGGTATTAAGGAATTCTAACCAAAGAACTAACATTAACAATTATGGGAAAATAGTATTTCAATTATGCTACCTAAGCAAGCAGGAAAGTACAAGAAAACCCTGTCTAAAGCAGGGATCTGAGACGGCTTTGGAAGTGAGTTGCAATGTCAAGGAAAATGGGGATTATTATCGATAGTATTAATCTATTTTTGTACTGTGGAAAAGGCCTAAGGGTATTAGCAAACAGATGGTTCCAAATGTCTTGTATGTTAAACTGCTTCTGTTTCTCTTCCTGTAAAGCAGAATAATGTTTACACCAAGTCTGCCTCTCAGGGATATCATGTTAATAAAAGTTATGTCCATAAAGTGCTCTGTGTTTCTTCAGGTGTTTCAGTGTAAATTTTACATATGCAAATTATGTAAAATTATTAGCTTGGTCATAAGTTCTTACGATCAAATTGTGGATGGTAGAAAAATAAATTATCTTTTTTTTCTTGTTGTTACTATAAGTGACCTGCCTGAATTTTTACATTGTAGGCAAAGGAACAAATTACAATCACATCAAGATAACTGGGCAAGGAAAATGAGTCAGATTTTAAATTACATAGGACCCTTCAACTTCCAAATGAGGAGGATTGTATAAGAGGGACAGGGTGAACTCTCATTACTAGAGGAAGACCCAGTTCATCTCAAACTACCTCATAAACACTGCCCAGTCTGCCATGCTGAGGGTGGACAGAAGCAAAAGGAAGCCTAAGAGAAAACACTAAGGGGAGCAAGAGGTTTATGTAGCTGAAGAGTTTATTAAGGTACACAATATTTTGGGGAACACAATACCACCACATTTCCTCTCTTTTTGTCTAAAATTAAAGAAAGCTTATAACTAATACAAGAAAAACTATCCAATAAGTATATACAATAACCCTTTAACATCTACAGCCTTTATGGAAGAGGCATGCACAGAAGTGTGCATTAGTAGAAATGATAGTGACCTGCTCTCATCATGTTTCCTTAACACTGTTAACTACTTTCCCATATTTTCTCACTGAATATATTATATACACCAATTTTGTGTCAATTTTTATTCTGTAACACTTTTAAAGGGTATAAACCACCTGCATTGAGGGTGAAGATATAGCTCAGTGATAAGGTGCTTGCCTCGTATGTGCAAGGCCCTATATTCAATTCCCCATCACAGTAAAGAAAAGAAAACCATGGTCTGTGCTGCCCAAGGTCATGTTGACCAAGCCTGTACTGCTGCCGAGGACCATGATGGTGTCTGTGGTCTATGTCTGTGTCTATAAGGACAAGACTGTGGTCTATGTCTGTGTCTATAAGGACTGAAGTCCTTATAGATGTCTGTGATCTGTGCTGCCACTGACTGAAGGGCACCGAAGCTGCTTTTGCAGTGGAATCGATGACTGCAGACTCACAGTTCAGAATGAGAGACACAGAAGGCTTCTGTGACCTCTTTCCCCCACCCCCAGAAAGAACCAATCTAGACAAGAAGCCCCTGAAGAGAACGCTTTAAAAATTGTGATAGGGATTCTGAAGTGTAGTTCCTGATAGTCATGGCTTCTGGCAGAGGTGGGATAGGGAAGGACTCAGTTTTCTTTAAGGGGCTACCCACTGGAGTTTGACCATGCTCCAGTGAGTAGCATAAGGGCAACACAAACTGGACTTGGTATTTTTTTCCCTTTCTTTTCTTTGGGGGAGGTCAAAAGGGAGGTGGGGTGGACCTGGGAAGATAGGGAAGTGAATGTGATCAGGGTACATTGTGTGAAACTCCCAAATAATCAAAAATATGTTGGGGGGGGGATGACATTTTATGGATTTTTAAAAAACATTTGTTTATTATGTATACAGTGTTCTGCCTCCATGTATACCTGCATGACAGCAGAGGGCACCAGATCTCATTACAGATGGTTGTGAGCCACCATGTAGTTGCTGGGAATTGAACAGAGGACCTCTGGAAGACCAGCCAGTGCTCTTAACCTCTGAGCATCTCTCCAGCCCCCCATTTTATAGATTTTTTAAAAAATCTGTATATGTGAATATATATAGTTAGAAATGTAAGGTTATGCTGGGCAGTGGCGGGGCATGCCTTTAATCCCAGTGCTCAGGAGGCAGAGGCAGGCGGATCTCTGTGAGTTCAAGGCCAGCCTGGTCTACAGAGTGAGTTCCAGGACAGCCAGGACTGCTTCACAGAGAAACCTTGAAAAAACCAGAAAAAAAGAAAGAAAGAAAGAGACAGAGAGAGAGAGAGAGAGAGAGAGAGAGAGAGAGAGAGAGAGAGAGAGAGAGAGAGAGAAGGAAGGGAATGAATGAATGAATGAATGAATAAATAAATAAAAGATTTATCATAAAACATATATCTAAGAACTTCAGAAGTTTAAGTATTTTCCTTTCCTGTGCACCCTAAAAGACACACAGAAATTTCAACCTTAGTAATTGAATTAAGGGTGTTATCAGGCTTCTTCTCTGAGACCAGAGAAAACATACATTCTAATAAGGAGAGCAATTCAAGTTTACTTAACTGTTTTAGGGTTTTTAATGCTGTGATAAAACACCATAACCAAAAGCAACTTGAGGAAGAAAGAGTCTTATTTCCTCTTATAATTTGTAGTCCATCATCCTAGAAAGTTGAGGCAGAAACTGAAGCTGAAGCAATGGAGGAATGCTGCCTCCTGGCTTGCTTGTGTATTTGCTCAATTTCTTTTCTTATTCCACCCAGCACCACCTGCTTGGGGTGGCATCACCTGTGGGATGGGCCCACAACTGATAAAGCACCGATTAGGCCAATCTGGTGGGAGCATTTTCTCAGTTAGGGTCCTTCTTCCCAAATGACTCTGGCTTGTATCAAGTTGAAAAAACTAACCAGGACATTTGCTACCTGTTAAGTCATCTTCTTACCACACAGAGCCAACCTTAGTTGTCCTTGTCTTGGGCTAAAGTGCCCATGGTATACAGGTATACAGGTGTTTATGTAAGCCTATGCCTGTGGGCATGAGGTCACAGGAGACCTAAGAACCCTAGAAGCCACAATGCTCCCATTCCTAGAACGATCTTCGAAGTGAGTCCTGGCAGCTTCCACAAAGAAAGCTAACTAGAAGCTGATTTGAAAACTGAAGCTCCAGCCTACGTCGTTCCCACTTCGAGCCAGCAATTCTTTCCTTTTCTTAAACTGAAGGAATTACTTCAATCCCTTTATATATTTCTAAAGCTATTATGAGACAGGCAAGGCAGAGTCTAGCTTGTCACTACGGTCACCTGACAACGAGGCACCCACACAAATGGTTCTGGTGTGCAATGTGGCCTGGCATCGACAGGCTTGAGAAATAACACTTGTAAGGGTTAAAGGAAGCGGAGGGAGTCTGATTAACGAAACACCAAGGCCTTCCCGAAGACAAACAGCTTCAACTTCTCAGAAGGTTTATGATCGCGGCCTGAGAGGGAGCGATAACTGAAAAAGTCACTAGTGGAAAGAGGGATCCGGCTGACGGCCCTCCCGTCCTCCAGCAGCGGCATGGAGCCGAAGCATGCCAGGCCTCAGGGCTCTTAGTCTGAGGTATTACGAGCACTTACCATACGTAAGGTGCTGGTGTCATGACCCCACATATACCTGGTACTGAGCTTCCAGGAAGTAGTGGACAGTTCACTGAGTGGGATGTGGCAGGAGAGACGGCTACAGCATATAATCGAAAGTAGGTCACGTCATCCCAGCTTAAAAGTGTAGCACTTTGGGCTTCAGGTGATTCCACCTCTTTCTCAGTTCAGATCTGGTGTTGTGAGAAGCGAAGATGTAGCTGATGGATTCATAAGACAGATCCCACACCTGAGATGGGGTCAAATTAAATGTTTCTGCTGCCAGTCGATACTCGTGAGAAAGGTGTGTCGAAAAAACACCCTTATCATCGGTCTGCCAATGTAAACAAGAACAGTTCAAAAAAAGAAGTGCTTTGTAAAAATTAACTTTTTGTTCAGAATTTATTTTCCCATGCTTCTTTCAATAGTCTAAAAAGGAACGTATGTGTGCATATCAGTGACAAACTTGTTTATACTTAGAAAAAAAAAAAAAGACCGGAGTACTTTAACCCTGGCTTGCATATTACAAGCACATAAAGCCTTTTTAGAGCATATCCATGGCCAGGACTCATCCCAGATCATGTTGCAAGCATACTGGGCACCAGCACTTTTTTTTTTTAAGCTTCCCCAGATACTGCCTTTCTGCTTCTCAGAACCCAGCCAGGTATCACCTGAGCCCTTTGCAGCTTCCCCCTCCCCCTCTAGCTCCGTTACTGGGGCATTTCCTTTAGGAACCCGAGCAAGTCAGCAAGATAATAAACCTATGACTTAATATAGCAACTAAAAAGGAGCAGGAATAGAATACTTCTTACACAGATCACAGAAGGATGAGCAATGCTGTACCAGAATCCAAAATGATGCTGGTCATAAGAGGCAACTGTCTGGCTTTTGATGTTTGAGGTCAAACAAAGTTCTAGATGAAAGGGGAAAAAAATCCTTCTATTAGAAGCAAGTAAGTGAACTCATTCAGTGAGCACCAGGCAGACTCACAAGAAAACTTTCCAAACTGCTGATTTAAGCAGTTTCATTATTCCACAAAACATACTGCTGCTCATGTGTGATGGGAAACTGTAGTTCCCATCTGGGGTGTAGCTCAGCAGGAGAAGGCCTGCCCTGCATGTGCAAGGCTCTGCACTGCCTTCCACCACTCCATACAAACACACAAACTGCACTTCAGAGAATGTACCTGTACAGAGATACCTGTTATCGCTGTGGCTGAACCAGGCAAGGAGTTAATGTTTTCTTCACAGTGATGGGCTTCCCTTGCTTCTCAAGATGACTTGAGAAGACTACAGGCCCGGAGTATAATCAGCCTGACACACTCCTTCACAGAGCTTCACATCACAGCTATCCTTGTTGTTTTAACACAAGGCTCTCTATGGAGCCCTGGCTGGCCTGGAACCTACTGGCTAGCCTTGATCCACCTTCCTCTGCCTCTGCAGTGCTGGGATTAAAGGTGTGTGTTATCATGCCTGGCCTAATACCGATTTGGGGGGATGCATTTGTTGTCTTCTGATGAGTTTAGGAAGGAAGCTGTCAACTTTCTCTACTGCTCCAATCTCAGCAAATGGTGTAACAACTACAACAAAAGTCACTTCATTGCCGGGCGGTGGTGGCGCACGCCTTTAATCCCAGCACTCGGGAGGCAGAGCCAGGCGGATCTCTGTGAGTTCGAGGCCAGCCTGGGCTACCAAGTGAGCTCCAGGAAAGGCGCAAAGCTACACAGAGAAACCCTGTCTCGAAAATCCAAAAAAAAAAAAAAAAAAGTCACTTCATGAAGCACAGTCACCATCAAGTGTGCAATGGCAATCAGTGTGTAAAAACTGGTTTCCACTTTCCCTCATTTTTAAACATGTTTTTTAATTTTTATTTTATGTGTATGTCTATGTGCTACTTGTACACTGTTGTGGAATATTATTTTAAGATGTATTACATTCATTTATGCTGTGGAATACTTGTTTTAATGATGCAAAGATGTGTTGTATCCTTTTATGTTGCATTTGTTTAACTCTGTAAAGCTGTGTTACTTTGGCTAATCGGCCTAATAAGGAGCTAAACAGTCAATAGCTGGGCAGGAGAAAGGACAGGAGGGGCTGGCAGGAAGAGAGAATGAATTGGAGGAGAAATCTAGAAAAAAGAGCAAGGAGAAGCCAGAAGAGGAGGAGAGGAGGATGCTGGGGGTCAGCCACACAGCCAGCGGCAGAGTAAGCAGCAAAGAGTAAGCAAAGGCAAAACATAGTTAATTTAAATTAGAAAAGCTGGCGAGAAACAAGCCAAGCTGAAGTCAGGCATTCATAAGTAAGAATAAGTCTCCATTTATTTATTTGGGAGCTGGGTGGCAGGCCCCCAAAGAGTAAAACAAAACAAAACAAACAAAAAAACAACTAAAGTATGCCTAGTGCCTGAGGAGGGAGGCCAGAAGACAGGGTCAGATCCGCTGGAACTGAATTTAGACACAGTTGTGAGCGCCCATGTGGGTTCTGGGTATTGAACCCTGGTCCTCTGAAAGAACACCCATTGCTCTTAACTGCTGAGCAGTCTCTCTAACCCCAATTTCCCTAATTTTTGAGACAGGTTTCCCTAAGTAATCTAGGCTAGTCTCAAACTAGTAATCCTCCTGCCTCAGACTCCCACATGGTAGGAATATAGGCCTGTGCCACCAGCTGTAATTCTTAATTTTTAAGTAAATGTTACACATTTCTATAACATTAATTTTAATTTTTTTACATTTATTTATAGAGGGAGAGAGAAAGAAAGGAGAAAGAGAGAGAGAATCAGAGGACCCTGTGAGTCAGCTAGATAGAACTCAGGTCATCATGGTTGGCAGTATACATCTCTACCTGTGACCGATCTCATTGGATCCATGTGTTAATTTTATTATGGTAATCTTCAAAATTCTAAATGACCTTTGTTCCTTAAACAAACAAAACAATAACAACAACAAAAGACTGAGTTGCCAGCACTGGGGACTGTAGCAGTCAGTAAGGATGAACACAGCCCGAGTAAGAGACAGAGAGAGCCCAGCCATCATGAAACTTAGTTTCTAATAGAAGCTAAAACTTTCAGCACTTAAATGAGACCCAGAAAGCACACACACCAGGTGTCTTAATTTGTAAATATCTGAATTTTAGAACAATCCTTTTCCACACAAATCTTGCAGTCTAGGGACTGGAGGAAGAAGGGCAAGAGGGCTGTCTGGCGACATGAAATCTAAGTCTCACCCAGAGGTATCCGGTGTTGCCTCACAAAATCCACCTGATCCAGGGATCCTCCCTCGCAGGAGTTGAGGAATGTGCCGTGCCCGATTCTGTCAGGAAGCAGATCCAACAGCATTTGTGTTTCTTTTTTCTTATTTGGAACCTTCAGAAAAGTAAGAGGAGAGGATCAATGGCCTCTGCCAGTAACTGAGGTATTTTATTCTGCCCTCTGAGTAGTGAATGCCAACATTTTTAGGAAACATAATTACTTAAACCTTTTCAAACCTCCTCAGCTTTATCAATCCTTTACGGCATAATAATAATCTCATGAAGTATGAACATAGAGAAGTAAAAGCTAAGCCGGGCAGTGATGGCACACGCCTTTAATTCCATACCTTAAAAACAGTAACATTAAATCAAATCATGCCTTAATGTTTTAATTAACACTTAAAAATACTTCTGCCGGGCGGTGGTGGCGCACGCCTTTAATCCCAGCACTCGGGAGGCAGAGGCAGGCGGATCTCTTTGAGTTCGAGGCCAGCCTGGGCTACCAAGTGAGTTCCAGGAAAGGCGCAAAGCTACACAGAGAAACCCTGTCTCGAAAAACCAAAAAAAAAAAAAAAAAAAAAAAAAAAAACTTCTAATTCCCCCTTCTAAAATGTTTTAAATAGCGTGGTGACATAGGCCTACAACCCCTAGCATTTGAGGGGGCAGAAGGATCAGAAATTCAAAGACATCCTCAGCTACAAAGTGAATTCCAGGCCAGTCTGGGTTACATGAGACCCTGTCACAAAAAAAATAAAAATAAAAATAAAAAAATAAACAACAACTATTTCTACTAGTTTACAAACAATTTTATTTTTTAAATTATAATCTGCCCTCTCTACTCTACGACAATATTATTTACCTCTGCAAGATGCAATGCCAACTTCAGACCTGCTTTTTTAGCTTCTAGAAGAGGTTCCAAGAAGTCTTTTGCTTGTCCTATCTTGAAGATAAAACAAGGATGCATGAGAATACTGAGCAAACTGAGGGATCTGGTGTTCTGCCCCCGGAGGGATAAAATGAAGGCAGATTGGTTTCATTTGAACCTCTTGCTTATAGAGAGCCTTTAATGTGCTGGACCCTTCAGGGAATACACCATGGAAAGGTTATCCCTGACTTTGAATCTTAAGTCCAGTACCAGTGAGCTCAGGTCAACACCAGTGAGCTCAGGTCAACAAGCAAGTTGGGTGTGACAGGCCAGAATTTTTATTTCACATAGATGTTTAGTATTATGGAGAACTCATTTGGTTTAGGAAGCTTTCATGATTAAAAACAACAACACACACAAGCGCACACGCGCGCGCGCGCACACACACACACACACACACACACACACACCAAATGTCACAAAAAGAGACAAAAATCAGAGGACTACCCACAAAGAATTATTTGGCCCCAAATATCAAGACTTGTTTGAATCTTTCACTCAGGAAGCTCATGCAACCCTTCTTTCTAGGGGGGTTTTAGGGTATAATTACACTTTTAACACCCTTATCTATTCATGATACATAATGGAATTAACTTCTGGGTACAAAAACTGTTACTACTTATTTACTCTCTTTAGAAGAATGGACAGAGTGGTCATATTTAATAATATCTATAATTTATTTTTACAGTATTTCTTTTAAGAATCCCTAAGAAATGCTATGCTATATATTCTGTTGATCTAGGGCAAAACAGGGCATCATTAGGTGTGTGCTTGCCCTAATGAATGATGCTCCAAGCTAATGCTCACCCCACTGACTGATTCTGCCACTAGGAGATAAAATATAGTAACTTACAGTAGGGTCTCCACTGAGGTCAAGGCCAAGAACTGTATCCTCAGTAGAGAGGAAGAACTCTTTAGCAAGTTCAACAGTCTCCTTGGCTACTGTCAGGCCACCTCTTCTGTCAATTGCCATCAAATACCTTTAATATAAGAAAAACACAGTTGATACTACCCTGGCAGGAAGATATTATAATCAAGAAAATCACAGCTGAAGGCAGGCATGGGTATATATAGGCCTATAATCAAAGTATCTGGAAGATAGAGGCAGGAAGATCATCCTGAGCTATCAAGTGAGTTTAAGGCCAACCTGGAATGCATGAGACCTGTCTCAGAAAAACCAACCAAACCAAAAAACCTCCACCAATTTAAAATCAACTAACTCCAGAAAGGGCTACCTATAATCATATATCTTTTCCTTACGAACTTAGTCGCTTCATTGAGACTACTTAGTACAAAGCCACCGGAAGAGTAAAGAGCAACTCAGAACCACAGAAATATCTGAGATGGGTAGAGTTAGAGGCCAGCCTGGGCCACATTAGAACATGTCTAGGTCCTGTCTCCAACAAAATAAAAAAAACAACCACCAAAAATCCACTTGGAAAAACTATGATGCATATAAAAAAGACTTAATTTTGCTAGAAAAAGGTGGCTGGCTACCTGGAATATAGCTTACTCTGAAAGGCAGTGAGTCTAAACATGGCACTGCACTCTGCTACACAGAATGAGACAGGATCATCTAACCATCTAAATCGTGTCAGTATCGAGTCTGTTCAAATTTCCAATAATCTCACCTTTTTGTTTACATCTTAGGATATTCTGGCTTTTGTTTTTAGTTTGATTCAGGACCTAAATGAAGTCTGCAGTTTTCGTTAGTCACTGTATCTCTCATCTTTATCCTTTGTTTATTTTTTATTTATTTTTCCCCCCTTCGGAGCTGAGGACCGAACCCAGGGCCTTGTGCTTGCTAGGCGGGCACTCTATCACTGAGCTAAATCCCCAACCCCTTGATCTTTTTTTAAAGTGTATTTTGTGTATGGATGTGTGCGCGATCATTTGTAAGGGTTCCAAGTACAGACAGGGTTTTGGTGAACATGTGAAGGCCAGAGGACAATCGGGTGTGGGTGCTCAAGCACCTTCACCTTTTGTCTGAGACAGTCTCCATTGGCCTGGAACTTCCTCACGCAGGCCAAGCTAGCTGGCCGTGAACTTGCACGTATCTGCCTGTCTTCACCTCCTACCTCACTATCTCTAGGATTACAGCATGAACACCTGGCTTTTTATGGGGGTTCTAGGGATTTGAACTCATGTCCTCACACTTGCTAGGCAAGTGCTTTACCAACTGAGCCATCTCCCAACCTCCTAAGTCTCTTTTCATCTATTCCTACTCACTTCTCTCCCATTCTCATTTCTAGCCTACCTCTTTTCTTGCAAAGTATTTGTTGTGTGTCCTACAAAGCTTCCCACAGTTTGGGTTCTGTTGACTGCATCCCCATGTTAACATGTCCTCCTGTATTTTCTATAAACTGATTAACTGGATCTAGTTTAGATGCTTAATTAGATCAGACTTAATTTTTTGACAAGAATAAATAGGTGATGAAGCCAGGCATCACGGCACATGACCATAATCCCAGCACTTGGGAGAGAAAGGCAGTAGGATCAGGAGTTCGAGCACCTTCACCTTTTGTCTGAGACAGTCTCCCATTGGCCTGGAACTTCCTCACGCAGGCCAAGCTGGCTGGCCTGGGAACTTCCAGGTATCTGCCTGTCTTCACCTCCTACCTCCTTGCTTGTCTGTATCGCAAGTTCCAGGCCAGTCTGGGCTACCTGACTCTATCTCAAAAGCTGGCTTCGTTCAAAGTACTGAAGATGTAGTGGTGAATCAATGTCAAGGACTCTGGCCTCTCTGAACTTACACTCTGGTCAAAGGGCATGCACACTTCATGACAATACAAACTAACGCCACAGAGGAACATGAGTGAGGAGGGGATTTGGGGCCATGAACATGTTAGACAGACTGGCCTCTCTGAAGAAATAATAGTCAAACTGAGACCTGAGTAATGAGAATGTAGATGTGTGAGGACATGATGGAAGGCATATGTGCCAGTAAGTGCAAGGCACTGACATAGATAGTCTTAGCCTACAAGAGAGAGAGCAAGGAGTCAGATCCTGTGGGACTATGTGGGTAGTTACAAGAGGTCCACTTCGCCGGGCGGTGGTGGCACATGCCTTTAATCCCAGCACTTGGGAGGCAGAGCCTGGCAGATCTCTGTGAGTTTGAGGCCAGCCTGGGCTACAGAGTGAGTTCCAGGACAGGCTCCAAAGCTACACAGAGAAACCATGTCTCAAAAAAACAAACAACAACAACAACAAAGGAGGTCCACTTCACCTTAACAGCAACAAGAAGCCATACTCAATTTGAGCAAAAATACTAGAATTTCACTACCAGATGACCAAATTCAGAACTGTATTCTCATCTTACGCAACAAGGTTCTTGATTCTATTTTTTTTTCTATTGTAGGTAAAAATCAGATAACAGTTGATTTTTTTAAAAATCCATCACCTTTATGAGACAGTAAAACATCACATTCTGCTTTTTAAAAGGGTAACTATTATTAATGCACCATCTTCTTACCTAACATCAATATCTAAGTTTTCTTGTTTGCACTGTTTTATGCCTTCAAGAATGGATTCCACGTAAGTCTTCTTTGTCATTCCTGGAAAGAGCACAGAGGAACATATGTAAAAACAGTATCACCTAGTTCATCCAGCAAACAGCAACACTTTATGCTACGCTAGGGCCTGGTTAAAGGTGAATTAGCGTGGCCTTTAGGGAAACCTTTTGTTTTTTTAAATATTTTATCTTGTGTGTGTGCACATATGCACATGTGTGTGAGTACCCAAAGAGGCCAGAAGAGGGCGTCAGATCTCCTGGAGCTGGAGTTCCAGATTGTGGTGAGCCCCCTGATGTGGGTGCTGAGTACCAAACTGGTCCTCTGAAAGAGCAGAAGGGCTCTTATTTGCTAAGCCACCTCTCTGGCCCCAAGGGGAAACATTTAGTATAGTATCCTTTGTCTGTCTGTGGACCTGGAGACTGAACCTACGACATCATGTTTGCTAGGCAGATGCTCTACCACTGAGTCACATTCATATTCCTAAATGATGTGGCCCAAGCCAGCCTCAGACTCATGATCCTCCAGCTTCTACCTCACCTCTAAAGAATACTCTACCATTATCTGCTATCACAACAGGCCATTTCAGTTAATGACTGGACTTTAGTAAAACTGAAAAGACAAAGTTTAAAAAGTGAAAAAAATCAAAACCAACTTTAGGAATAATAAGTGCTTTATAAAAATGTTCATAAACAAACATAAAAGTAATAAAAGACAGAAAATTGAAAACAGACCAAAATGACAATACAAACCCAACTGAAAATTAGTCTTTGTCCTCTGACTTCCACATGTGTGCTATGGCATGTTCCTCATACAAAAATTGGCATGTTCCTCATACAAAAATAATAATTTTTTAACTTAAAAAAAAAGTTATTAAGAGCTAGTCATGGTGATACTACCTTAATCTTGGCATCTGGGGGGCTGAGGTAGGAAGAGCTGAAGTTTTAGGCCAGCCTGGTCTACAAAGACCTTGTTTCAAAATACCAAATACATAAATAAAAGATTTTTCTCCCTTAGCAGGATGTTTTTCTTCTATTCTAGGAAAAAACTCTAAAACTCGAAACCCAAGTTCCTTCCCCTCAATCTTGCTCAGGTTGGGCCTCTCACCAACAGCCTTTTGATTTAAGAATTAATTACGAATAATGAGCATCACTGCTGCTCAGGAGTAGATCACTCGCCTACAATGTGTGAGGTCCTGGTCCTGAAACTCAGCATCACATATATTTTTTAAAAGCCATTTTAAGCATCACTAATGTACACTCAAAGAACTTTCGTTGTTGCTGAGTAATGGAAGCAAACACGAACCCTGTGTGACCAGAGCACATGGCAACAGGACAGTACATTCCCTGAGAAGTAATTAAACTCTACCAGTAGCGTTCTCTCCTCTGGGGGTGCTCCTCAGCTCCAGGTACTTGACACCATCGTCTGCAAACTCCTTAATGACATCTTTTGTGACCTGACAATAAAGACAACGCACACACGTTGACAGTGCTGGAGGGAGGTAGCCAACGAAAGGGCCGAGTGCTACGGTTTTATTTCACTGGTTAAATTTGACTGGCAAAGGATGTAGGAAATCTCCCGGGTAAGAGGGATAGCCTGCTTTGTCTGTACCTAACAGAGATCCACGCCAGCTTGGCAACAGTTCCCATGACCCCATTCCCACGTGAAAACTAAGTCTGCATACTAGCCATTCTTTCTTTTCTTTTTTTAATTTTTGAGACAGGTAGTCTAGGTGAGCCTTGAACTCACCTGATTCTCCTGCCTCTGCCTGCCTAGTGGCAATCCTGGCTTTCTCTCCCTTCTTGAAAGCATCTCTTTGACTTCCTAGTGTTTATAATAGCAGATAAAAGAGAAATGAGTCAGAGCCAATGGAGCCACACAGTGTTTGCACGGTGCTGGGAAATGGACAGACAGAAGTAAACAGCTCTACTGATGTGACAATTAGACATTATCTGTGTGTTAGCTAAGGTCGTGGCTTAAGGTTCTTATGCAAGTTATGTAGGAACGCCCTGTATTTTTCACCAAATTCTAGTAGGCCAACTTTGTCTCTGAGGTTTTTGGGAAAAATCACCCCTAGGCAAAGAAAGTGTGAGATAAATAAAGTAAAACTATCTAATACTGTACAAACCTAACAACCTAAAAATTGCTGGAGGCATATTTTTCTTTTCTGCCATCAATCCTAAGAAATAGCCAATTTAGATGGGAGGGGAAGAGACCAGACTGGAGATCCCCCAAGTCGGCCCTGCTTGGCGCTTCAGTTGTTTAGGCTAATCTTAATCTTCTTTGACTGTGCACATGAACCTGCAAGGACAGTGTCTTCACAAAGGAACAAGGGCTGGCTGCCTCTGCAGACAATACCTAACAGACAGGACTCAGTGAATTTCTAGCAATACAATGTCTGCACCCACGTTTTTGGCCTCGTGAAAGCCAAAAGGGAATTTTTCTATTTTTTGTTTTTCAAGACAGGATTTCTCTGTGTAGCCCTGGCTATCATGGAACTTTTTCTGCCTCTGCCTCTGCCTCCTGAGTGCTAGGTTAAAGGTATGTGCCAGCACTGCGCTGTCTGGAAAGGAATTATTAATAATAGAATGGATAGTTCATATTCACAAGGCAGGCTAGAAAATCAGACAGACAGAGACTGCACTGCTCAAGGCAACACTAGAGCAATCCAAAATCTTGTCATCACAGACGACAAAGGTATCCTGCTGCCTCCCTCACCTTCCAGCACTGCTGGCACTGGACACTCTGGGGACCACTGCCAAGAACACCAACCTGTTGCCACGGCTGTAACAAAGCGCGGCCTTATCTCTGCAGGCTGAGAAACCTGGATCTCATCATTACCCAGAACTACAACCAGGAAGGGCCAGCCTACCCTCTTCCCCTGAGACCGACAGAGAAACCAGATGCTGAGAGCAGCCATGTTAGGGGCTGGCTCTCTCATCAGTTCCAATTCTTGCTCCGACAGAACACAGTCCAATCAGTTAAATTCCTTAACAGGAAAGTGTATCAGCTCTGCAAGAGGCACAATTCTGTCACTTTCTATGTGTGACTTTAAGTAAGCTACATTCCATTTTTCTCTGTTTGTTTGTTTGTTCGTTTGTTTGGTGAAGGGTGCTGGGAAGTAAGCACAGGGCACTAAGCGAGCGGTGTAACAGTGAGCTGCAATCCCAGGCCACTTTTAATCTCTTTTCTGAGACAAGGTCTCGCCACAAAGTTCTGTCCTGGAACTCACTCTGTAGACCAGGCTGGCCTCAAACTCACAGAGATCCACCTGCCTCTGCCTCTCAAATGCTACACCTAAAGGCGCGGGCCACCATGCCTGGCCCTTGTAGAACCTGACTCTTTTACAGGTGATCTCGACTAGAGTTTAAGTGAGTCCCATGTCTTAGTTAGGGTTTCTATTGCTGTGATAAAACACCATGACTAAAAGCAACTTGGGGAGCTCACAACTCTCAAGTCACACTCCATCACGGAGAGAAGTCAGGGCAGGAACTGGGGGCAGGAGGAAACTGAAGTAGACGCCATAAAGGAGCGCTGCCTAATGGCTTGCTTCTCATGGCTTGCTCAGCAGGGGTAGACTGCCCAGAGTGCTGAGCCCTGCCATATGAATCAGTAATCAAAACATGCCCAATAGACCAACAGACCTGCCTACAGACCAGTCTTATGGAGGCATTTTATCAACTAAGATTCCCTCTTTTAGCCAGGCATGGTGATGCACGCCTTTAATTCCAAACTTGGGAGGCAGAAGCAGGCAGATCTCTGTGAGTTCGAGGACAGCCTGATCTACAGAGTGAGCTCCAGGACTGCCAGAGCTGTTACCCAGAAAAACCCTGTCTCAAAAAGAAAGAAAGAAAGAAAGAAAGAAAGAAAGAAAGAAAGAAAGAAAGAAAGAAAGAAAGAGAGAGAGAGAGAGAGAGAGAGAAGAGAAGAGAAGAGAAGAGAAGAGAAGAGAAGAGAAGAGAAGAGAAGAGAAGAGAAGAGAAGAGAAGAGAAGAAAAGATTCCCTCTTTCCAGGTCTGTCTACATGGCTACTTCACTGTCGTCACTTTTAGACGCTTGCGCCAGCAGCACTAAACCAAATGCAGAGAATTGTCCTGTGTGGTGGTATTGTGTTCCCCAAAATATCGTGTACCTTAATAAACTTATCTGGGGTCAGAGAACAGAAAAGCCACTAGTTAGGCAGTGATAGCACATGCCTTTAATCCTAGCATTCCAGAGACAGAAATCCATCTGGGATCTCTGTGAGTTCAAGGCCACATTGGAAACAGCCAAGCATGGTGACTCACGCCTTTAATCCCAGAAAGCCAGCCTTTAATCCCAGAGAGTGGTGGTAGAAAGCAGAAAGATATATAAGGCGTGAGGACCAGAAACTAGCAGCATTTGGCTGGTTAAGCATGTGGCTGGTTAAGCTTCAGGCTTTTGAGCAGCAGTTCAGCTGAGATTCATTCTGGATGAGGACACAGAAGCTTCCAGTCTGAGGAAACAGGACCAGCTGAGAAGTTGGCCAGGTGAGGTTAGCTGTGGCTTGTTCTGTCTCTCTGATCTACCAGCATTGACCCCAATAATTGGCCTCAGATTTGATTTTATTAATAAGAACTTTTAAGATTCCTGCTACAGTCCTGTCTCATCGAAGAGCTTCCCATCAACTTTCCTTCTGAAACAAAAACAGCATTACTCTACCAACGGTGCCTTAAGCTCATCATCTGCCCTGCATGATCCACTAATAAAGTGAGACCGGAGAGAGCCGTTGTAGTAGACACTGCTAGCAGTGTCCCCTGGTATCTGCTGAGCAGCTAATGAGATTGCATCCTTTTAGATGCCTAGAAAGCCCTCTGCATATCCCCAACAGAGAGCTTACCGCACTACATAAATCCATCTACTGGCGGGACTATTTCTCCAACCTCCCACAAACCCCCCAAAAGTAGGGATTGTATCTGTATCTCTTTAGATCACCCAAGTATATATACTTGGCATAGTGCCTGGAACACGGGGGGTACACAGTCAACTTTTGCTGAACCAAATTATTAAAGTTAATTCTTTTCTAAAGGGGAATCAATACAATTAGCATGCTTAATCCAAAGAGGAAAAAACTGACTAGTTTAAAGGTTAATTCTTCAGAACCTAGATTGTATTTTTTATTTGCCTTTTCATTTTCTTTTCTTTTTCTTTTTTTCTCTTTTTTGCATGCAGATGTGGTAGAGATTTCAAACCCAGGGTCTCTTTCATTCTAGGCAAGCCCTCTACACTCAACTACTCACCTATCCATTTTCCCCATTTATTTTCTGTATCTGACCTTCCTTCCTTCCTTCCTTCCTTCCTTCCTTCCTTCCTTCCTTCCTTCCTTCCTTCCTTCCCTCCCTCCCTCCCTGCGCATGCCTGTGTGTGTGAGACAGAGGTAGGGAAGGGGTGTTAGTCTTGCTATGCAGTCCAGGCTTGAACAAGCTGAATTATAAGCACATGTCACATTTTCCTTAATGACCTGGGCATTGTGGCGAACACCTGTAATCCCAGCACTTGAAAGGTGGAGACAGGAAGACTAGGAGTATAAGGCCAGCCTCAACTACAGCGAATGTATGAGACCAGTCTGGGCTATAAGGAAAAAACAAGAACAAAAACAAAAAACAAAGAGAGGAATGAATAATAATGTAATGCCCATCTGAGGTCAAGTATTTCTTTTTTGAAGGTTTATTTTTATTTTATGTGTACAAATGTTTTTCCTGCTTGTATGTCTGTTCACCATGTGTGTGCAGTGCCACAGAGGCCAGAAGAGGATGTCAGATTCCCTGGAACTGAAGTTACAGTGGGTTGTGAGCCACGATGCAGGTGCTGGGAATCAAATCTGGGTCCTCCGAAGAGCAGCCAGTGCTCTTCACACTGAGCATCTCTCCAGCCCCAAGTATTTCTTATGACATGTCATATATGGAAATAGGATCAGGCTTGCCTGTCTACATTATTCCCTATCCAATAGAAGATGGTGATCTTGGTTCTTTCCTCACAAATTCCTTTTTCCCTTGCACTCCCTCCCTCATTTCTTTAACAATAAGACTTTACCTTAGCTCTTAGGTTGATGTCTTACACTGATTTTTATTATTTATTTATTTATTTGGTTTTCCAAGACAGGGTTTCTCTGTTTTAGTCCTTGCTGTTCTGGAATTCACTTTGTAGACCAGGCTGGCCTTGAACTCAGAGATCAGTCTGCCCCTGCCTTCTGAGTTCTGGGATTAAAGGCGTGTGCTGCCACTGCTGCCACTGCCACCACCACCACCACCACCACCCGTCTTACAGTGATTTCTAAAAGAGCTGTCATTACAAAAAATTTAAAAGTTAATGGAAAAGAAACTGAGAGGGAAAAAATAAAACATTTTCATCAGAACCCTAATGAAAGCAATGAGACGTTCACTGCTTTCAATTCACCATTCTAAAACGCCTTCCATGTCTCACCATTAGAATGTCCTCAGCACTAGTAGTAAGCTGGTGAATAACCTGGAACATCTGGAAACATCTACAAATGAACAAAACGTTTTAATATACTTCAGTCTGCAAAAACTCATTACTCAAGAAAAACTCCCTAAGTGGAATTAATTAGTAAACTTTAGGTTAATAGTAAGTATATATTTAGATTTACAAAGAACTATAGGATTGATTCTTTTCAAAAATTACATTGATCTAGAAAGCCAATTTAATAGCTAAAAAGAAGATATTATTTATGTATATTTTAAAGTATGAAATAATAATTCCCATTCTCTAATCCTCCAACAACAGCAAATAGGGAAAAAGCCAAGAAGCAACTCAATACAGTATAATTTAACAAACAATATAAATCAATACAAATACTGTCAGTAGTCTAACAGTTGGAAAAATGCTATATGGTTGGTTGTATTTTCCATGCCAGATGTCTCTTATTTAAGTATTAAAATCTGATTCTTATATACTACAATCTCAAAATACTGACAGACAAAAAATTCCCACTTCCCCAAACTCACTCTTCTAAAGTCCTTTTCTTTCCCTTGTCAATCATGGTCATGTGATCATGAACTTTAAGATGTGGCTTCTTGGCTATTAATTTCTTCATGGTATTGGAACTAATGGAGCCATTCAAGTGGGCATGGAGCTCCTAAAACAAGAGAATATAATCAGTAAAAAGGTACCAAATATCTACTAGATTCCTAGTCCCATACCAGGCTCTGACTGTTTGTAGTTTGTACTAGGCAAGCTACTTGAATTAGCTATACCCTTCTACAATTTCTACCCATAAAATTTACTTTTCTTTTGTGGAAAACAATATAAAAGCCATTATGCAACAAGAATTCTGCAGTTCATTCTTACCACTTTTGGCAATTCCACGTAAAAGTCTGTCTTCCATGGCTGCTGTCCTTCTGCCTCCATCCTTCCAGGAGGAAGCAAAGATTTCTCTTCACTCTTACTCTTCGAGTGGGCAATACAACTTAATTAAGTCAGAATTTCTGAGGTCCTGGGCTTTCTTCAGATTGCTTTACTTAACACATATTTTAATGTGGCTTTGGGATCAATTTCACCTACATTAAGGAATGTAAATATTTTCAGATGCTAATGTATAAACAAAAAAAACCCCACTGCTATTTCCTTTTACACGGCCCCCTTCCCTCAAGCTAATCTTAGGTGTTTCTGCAGTGGGGAAATGACTAGTAAAGGATATAAACAAAATATAAGAAAAAGTATTCACGCTAGTAAGAGGTGTATTACAATTCAGAGTTAGTCAAAGGTCAGGACCTCACTTCTTATCTGTTTGTATGCTCCTTTAACTTTTCTATGGGCAATGTCAGGCTAACTCACACACGTAGTACATGTTTGCCTTCACAAGAAGACACTATTTCAACTTCATGCTGCACCAACACCTTCCTTAAATGGGCTGGGGCTGTGCTGGACCTGATTTTGGGCCCAGATCCTGTCTCTGGATGGAGGCTTGAAGTTACTGTCTGCTCTTCTCTGGGTAGACTAGATGCCTCCAGTCTTGTGCTCACTTTTAGTCATTCTGCTACAGAAACTGCTCCCCGAAGATCACTAATCAGCTCCTGAACACCAAAACTTGACATTTTCAATCAGCTGGACTCCAAAACTCATACTTAGTTGTTAAAATCATCCTAATTTCCTTTCCTAATTCAGCCAGACACAAAATTAATAAATGATAACGTTTCTACACCTCTGGGAGTGCTTTCTTACTGATAACTCCTAGGCACCCAATGTAGTACTTCGTTCTACACTCCAACCTGGGTTGCTCTCTTTAAAAAGGGGGTGGAGGAACTCAACATGCCACCGGGAATAATTACATCTCTTTCACACTGTTCTCAGCAGACATACTCAGCACCACATAAGAATCACAGAATTTTGGAAGTGGAGGAGAGTTGACGTCATTTTATAGTTGAAGAGAAGGTGACTACTTTACTCACTGTAGACCTGGCATAGAACTGTAAATACACAGCACGGATGGGTGCAGGGGACTAAATTACCAGTAACTATCTGTAAAGGTCTCTTTCTTCACTTTCCATCTGGCCTAATTTAAGATTTAAATGAGTTCTCCCTCGCAACGAGAACTAATAATGGAGAAACTGTCAGCGGTTTTTTGTTTTGTTTTGTTTTTGTTTTTTCGAAACAGGGTTTCTCTGCGTAGCCCCGGCTGTGCTAGAACTTGCTCTGTAGACTCCGGCTGGCCTCGAACTCACAAAGATTCGCGCCTCCCTCTACCTCCCGACTGCTAGGATTAAAGGCGTGCGCCACCAACCGCCGGGAAAGAAACCATCTACTTTTGCCTGCTAAAGATCCGCGGTGCTGGTCCTTTGCAGGTCGTCAGCCCACAACTCACCTAAAAATGTTCTGAAAAATCTACACAATTTTTTTTTCCCTTCACGCCGAAAAATCTGTAGGAAAGTGGTAAACTGAGCTCCCCACACTCCAGCTGTCACCTAAGCAAAGGGCGTGTTCGCGGGAAAACGTGATTGGAGGAAAAAAAAAAAATCAAAAGGTCTCTCGCGGATTTTGGCAGAGCGCGCTCTGCTCGGAAGTGACGCACACGGGCACCCGGAAGCGGATGAGCACCAACCCGGTGAGTGCTTCGTGTGGAGTATTGCAGAGCGTCTTCGGGTCATGGGCCCGCGAGGCCGCGAGCGCCGGGCGGGAGCGGTCCAGAGCACCAACGACAGCAGCGCCCTCAGCAAGCGATCGCTGGCCGCACACGGATACGTGCGCGACGCCTTCGCGGCGCTGCTCGTCCCGGGACCCGTGCGGCGCACGCCGCTCGTCCACCGCGGCTACTACGTGCGCGCGCGCGCCGTGCGTCACTGCGTGCGCGCCTTCCTCCAGCGCACCGGCGCGCTCCCGGCCCCGACCCGGGCGCAGATCCTGTCTTTGGGTGCCGGCTCCGACTCGCTGTACTTTCGCCTGAAAGCTGCGGGCCTCCTGGCCCGGGCTGCCGTCTGGGAGGTGGACTTCCCGGACGTGTCTCGGCGCAAGGCGGAGAGGATCAGGGAGACCCCGGAGCTGTGCTCGCTGACCGGCCCTTTCCAGATCGGGGACTCGGCGTCCGCTCTGTGCTTCGAGAGCTCGGATTACCGCATCCTGGGCGCGGACCTGCGTGAGCTTCCGCGATTAGGCGAGGCCCTGGACGGCGCGGGCCTGGACGCCACCTCCCCCACGCTGCTCCTGGCCGAGGCGGTGCTGACCTACCTGGAGCCGCCCGGGGCCGCGGCCCTCATCGCCTGGGCCGCCCAGCGTTTCCCCGACGCCCTTTTTGTCATCTATGAGCAGATGAAGCCGCGAGACGCCTTTGGGCAAGTCATGCTGCAGCACTTTGAGCGGCTGCGCTCTCCCCTGCACGGCCTGGAGCTCTTCCCCGACGTGGAGGCCCAGGTGCGGCGCTTCCTTCGAGCTGGCTGGACTGCCTGCAGCGCCCTGGACCTGAACGAGTTCTATCGCCGCCATCTCCCCGCGGACGAGCGTCGGCGAGTGGAGACGCTCGAGCCCTTTGATGAGTTTGAGGAGTGGCATCTGAAGTGTGCCCACTATTTCATCCTAGCAGCATCTAGGGGAGACACGCTGTCGGAAACTCTGGTGTTTCCGTCCTCAGAGACACCTTTTCGGATCGATCCTGCTTCGCCTTCGGGTTTTTTTCCTGCCAGAGTAGTCACTAGTGACCACCAGCACTCAAGCCTGAAGAGATATGGCCACACCTCTGTGCTCTTGAGTCCTGGCGTTATTTTCAGTGCAGGAGGCTTTGGAGAACAAGAGGGGCGACACTGCCGAGTGAGCACGTTTCACTTGCTCTCGAGATCCTGCGACTCGGAATGGAAAGGCAGCCAAATAAGTACTTTGGGGACTGAAGGCCAGTGGGATGGACGCCTTTATCACACCATGACAAGGCTTTCAGATACTCGGGTTCTGGTTCTTGGAGGAAGATTGTCCCCATTAAGTCCAGCTTCTGGGGCTCTCCAACTTGATTTACACAGAGGTGAGGATAATTGCCCCGAGAGTCAGCATGTAACAGTAACAAAGGCTGCCTTGGAAGAAGGTCCCATGTTGTCCTGTTGGCGGCATTCAACAACGGAAGTATACTATCAGAATCAAAGATACTTGTTTGTGTATGGGGGCCGGAGTGCGGTGGGACCTGTACTAAGTGACTGTCGCTTCCTACACGCAGAGACAATGGCTTGGGTCAGAATCCCAGTAGAAGGGGCAGCCCCAGAAGGTCGGCATTCCCACAGTGCCTGCAGTTGGCAAGGAGGAGCACTCATCGCCGGAGGTCTAGGGGCTTCTGAGGAACCATTGAGCTCAGTACTCTTTCTCAGACCAAAGTCCTCCGGATTCCTCTGGGAATCCATCGATATCCAGCCCCCCATTACCCCAAGGTACTCTCACACCGCTCATGTATTTAATGGAAAGCTACTTCTGGTTGGAGGCGTCTGGATTCATTCCTCCTCAGTTCCTGGAGTGACTGTTATCAATCTGACTACGGGGTTGAGCTCTGAGTATCAGCTTGACACAACATCTGTGCCATGGCCACTAATGTCGCACAACCACAGCAGCGTCCTCCTTCCTGAAGAGCCGCAGATCCTGCTCACTGGAGGTGGCGGGAACTGCTTTTCCTTCGGGACTTACTTCAACCCCCACACAGTGGCGTTAGATCTGTCTTCCTTAAGTACAGGGCAATAAAGACCGGACTCTTGACATATTCAGGACCTAAGAATGGATTCGGTTGTAGACATTGCCACCCCCAACATATACCTCTGACCACATTATTGAGTGTAGAACTTGAAAACTCATTAAAATCAATGCCAACAATGAGATGGTAGGAAAATAAAACAGTTAAAGGAGTGTCCATACATCCTAGAGACCTCAGCATCATGTGTCCATTTTATTGGGTTTCTAGCAATTTTCAAATCTTAGCCATTTATTGAGAGGCACAGCAACCGTTAGCCTAAGTAAAAAATTTCCCAAACTGGGTCTGCGACCTAGATTATATTTTGGAAAAAGTTTCACACAGATCTTTAGTAAGAATACAAGGTTGAATATAGATCAGGAACACAGTGTTGACCTGTTCCTTTGTGTGTAAAATCTGAAATGAACACTACAGTTTGAAGACCTATGCTTTTAGTTTGAACACAGGGCTGGCTTTAACAATGAGAAAAAGTACAACTTGAAAACTGTGCTTTTGATCACTTTTTTGCTGATGTTTTGTGTTAATAAACCAGACATTTCATACCTTAATTAATTTGTAACTGGTATAATGATGTTTGTTCCAGATCTTACTCTACCTCTCACTGTCAGCCATCACTGTTGTGAGCCACACAGCTTAGCTTTATAGGCAGCATCGGTCAGCTCTCTTCTAGGGTTCCACAGGTCAGAAGTACTTCTTATCAGGAGGGAAGCAGGAAGTGAGCCACAGTAGTTGTGGCTCTTCCTCTGCCCGTCTGCAGGTTGGCATGGTGCTTTCTGTCACAGCCATAGCTTCTGTCATGTTACCTGTGCAGTAACTAATTAGGTAGAGCACTAATACTGCTTTGCTTCAGGTTTTAGGAACTGTTCCTTTTCTTTAGCCTCTTCAGACCTAGGAGTTGTACTGGTTCCTTGTTAAAGCTGAGCTGCATTACCCGATGTAGTGTATCACTTTTCTTTCTCTTGCTGTGAAGAAACACCATGGGCAAGGCACCTTACAGAAGGAAGGGTTTATTTGGGTGTTTTTGGTTCCAGAGATAAGAGTCCATCCTGGTGTGGTGGCTGAGAATGCACATCCATTACCATAAGCACAGAGAGCAACCCACAAATAGGGAGAGGCCTTAAGGTCTCAAAGCAGACACCCTCACCCTCACCCTCACCCCACCCCACTTCCGCCCCACCCATTCACACCTCATGCCATATTCCTTTAGCAGAGACACACCTCCCAAACAGTACCACCATCTGGGGACCAAGTGTTCAAATGCATGAGCTTATTCAAACTACCACAAGTAGCAATTAGCAACGTGTGACAATTTAAAAACATGAAATATTGGGATTGTAGTGTACCTTATAATCTACAGTCAATTAAACTCCCCTCAGTTATCCTTTAAATGATGGGACAATCTGTTTCTATTGAGTTTTGGATAAATTAATTAAAATTTGAGACAAGCTGTCATGTATGTTTATAACATGAGCTTCATAACTAGGAGGTAGTGGCTTCCTAGAGCTGTTGGGCTAGTGTGATCTTGGATCTGATAGTGTCTTGAGATTCTGTAAGTGGACAGCTGATTATTATTAACCACTAATCTTAGTGCACTTTGTGACATGGAGTCTCTTTACTCCAAATGTTTTTTGTTCACTTTGCACGTAACATGGATGTAAAGGGTAGTTAGTATAAAAACTGAGTAGGATTGTAATTTAACATAAACTTGATGCCAAACTAACAGGAGACTTCATAATGGACCTTTCTGTAAAGTCACTGGTTATGGGCAGGCAGGAATCTTGGAATACAGGCAGCATCTGGCAAGACTCTCGGTGGGCCACGTGCTCGGTGATTGACAGCAGCATGACTGGTGTGTTTCTCGTTGGTAAGTTTTAGCACAGCCTACCTCCAGCTTTCAGGAGCAAGTCAACGGAGACTGTTAGGAAATTAGTGTTCTCGCCTGTGTAGCAGGTAGTACCACAGCCCTGACTATGAACCCATTTCATTCGGCTAGTGTCATCAATCATTATCATTTCATTGCTGTGCATATAAAAAGGTACAGGGAGGTCATCAAGGGAATGTCGGTGTGCGTCAGAACCAAATCAGTGTAGCAGAGGGCCTATTCTGAACACCGCCAGGCAGCTCATTATGGATAATTAGGCTTGGGCTTGTTCCTTCAAGAGAGCTAACCTGTGTTTTCTGGAAGTAATTATAAGATTTAGCATGTCTTCCAACTTCAACCCTATTTTTGCAACATGCTTAGTTAAATTATTTATGTCTTAAACTCTTCTTAGTTAGAACATTGAGTAGTTTTACCAAAGTATGTGCTCCTCGGCTTCAGAGCAGCACTCTGGATGTACTGGTTAACTCTGTATGTGCTGGGTTACTTTCATTAATGGCAGTCTGCAGCAGTTGGTGAGATGGACCACACAGAACTGAAGTTGGATATAACTTCTTCCTTGTTTCTTTTTTTGAATATTTTTGTTTCAAAATTCTACTTTTGGGCTTTGGGATAGTTTTGAGAGCTAATTTTAGTGATTTTTCCTTCCCAACCAGGAAAACTATTAAGGAAAGAAAATCTTTACTCTGGGTCTCATAAGCAGCGTATCATATTGTATTAAGAAAACAAGGTTTGAGGCTGGAGAGATGGCTCAGTGGTTAAGAGCACTGGCTGCTCTTCCCGAGGACCTGAGTTCAATTCCCAGCAATCACATGGTGGCTCACAACCATCTGTAACTTCAGTTCCAGGGGACCGGAAGCCCTCTTCTGGCCTCCAAAAGCATCAGGCACACATGTGGTGCTCAGACATACAAGCAGACAAAACACCCATATACATTTTTTTTTTTCAAAGAAGAAAAGACTGAGAACAACTGTTGTAGCGCTGGCTTTGGCTGCTCATGCACTAAGATTGGAATGATACAGAGAAGATAAGCAAGGATAACAAGAAAATCTGTGAAGCTTTATAAAGCAACAACAAACCCATACCTGTTCTTGGATATGTTCTTCAGAGGCTAACACTTCCTTGTCTGGGGTTTTCAACTAATGTCCACCATTGAGAGTCAGGGCAGTCCAACCCTTTCCCAGAGGCACTATTGAAATAACCAAAGGAACCTGGTTGTGCGTCCTTGCCCAAGAGCAGACCTGGCAAGGCCAGTCTGGGGCTGGTGGCCAGGGCCTTGAAGGAGTTAAGGTTTCATTTCCTGGGAATTTGGCTTTTCCCCCTGAAGAGTCTAGAGCTATCTGTCAGTCAGTCTCAAGGCTGCTGTGTGCTACATCTGTCATGCTCTTGAAATGCCCTGTGTTCCTTGTGTGTGGCATTGCTTGATTAACTTCCTGTTGCCTCTGTCCCATTCCTCCCTTGGGGATAGTGTATAAGATGCTGACTAACGCTTGCAGGTCATCAGCGTGTCCCAGACTGCCTGCTGCCAGACTTTCCTGTCTTCTTTATCTTCTCAACTCCTGGCCATCACTTAGGACCCTGTCACTGGTCCAGGTCAGTCCACCTTTCATCTTTCTGCAACTTCAATCCTTCTGGGTGGCTTTAGGGAGATGGATCAGATATGTTCCCCTGCATCTGTTCCAGTACCCAGGGTTTTCATTGTCGTTTGTTTGTTTGTTTGTTTGTTTGTTTTTTGAGACAGTTTCTCTGTGTAGCCTTGGCTGTCCTGGAACTCACAGAGATTCACCTGCCTCTCCCCTCAACCTTCCACCTTGAGTGCTGAGATTAAAGGCGAGCACCACCACCACCCAGCTTACCCAGGTATTTCTTTCATGATCTTTTTCAGACCTTGAAGTCCTCATCTATTGTCTGTGCATTTTGTGATCACAAACTCAACCTCCAGCACCCCATTCTTACTCTCAAGATCATTCCATAAGGTACCCCTAAATGTAACCAACCTCTCTCTCCTTGTATAAGAGAAGTAAGTTTTCCGTGGAGATTTGATGAATATGAGAATTAGTTACTAGGGTGGGTTCCTAATCATAGGCACTATCCAGGAATGTCTAGTTTGACATCAAGGCTACAGTAAGCTTGTTGAGTGCGGCCCATGCCTGTAACCCTAGGAGTTGGGAGAGTGAGACTGGTGGATTGTGACAAGTTCTAGACAAGGCAGTTACACATCAAAACCCCAGTCTCAAACAAATAACAAACATAAGCCTTACTATTGTGAAAACTGCTTCCCTAGGGGAGATGTGAACAACGGTTTTCACCCTCCTCCTAAGGTCCCAATGAGAAGTCAAAGTGCAAGCGCAGAGAGTTCACCCTGGGGAACCAATGGGTTTGTGGGGCTTACTTACAGAGCACAGTCACCCCAAAGTAGCCACACAGGAGAATCAGCACCTCACTTTCCAGTCTGAGAAGGTCTCGTTGTTGTTTGCTGCTGTGTATGTCAGGCTAGCAGGCCCCTGAGCCTCCTGGGAGTCTTCTGCCCTCACCTCCCATCGTACTGTAAGAGCACTGGGGTTAGACATGTACACTGACAGGCCAGGCTTTCTGTAGGCTTTTCATGCACTTTACCTACTGCACCATCTCCCCAAGCCCCAGCCCCAATGCTTTTATCAGCTTCCTTAGCCTGAATAAGGGGGCTAGACTTCCTGATGTCGCTCCTAGCCTTGTTATTTATTTATTTATTTATTTATTTATTATTTATTTATTTCTTACTTATTTGTGTATGGGGGTGGGGACCGGGTGTGTTGTGTATACCCACACATGGGAGTGCAATGATGTGGAGGCCAAAGGACAACTTGCAACAATTGGTTCTCTCCTTCTACCATATGGGTACCAAGGGCTAAACAGGTTCATCAGCCTTGGCAGCAAATGCCTTCACCCTCTGAGCCATCTCACCAGCCCACTCCTAGCTTTATGAAGTGGATCCAGATTCCAGCTGATTGCAGTTTCCAGCTGATCCTCGGCTTCCTTTGCTTGACAGTGGTCCATGGCTACCCCATATCCTTTGGAGAAAGAATGAGTTAACTTGGCCACAAAACTAATCTGAAAGACCAGGAACATGCAATTAAAGATGCCTGTGAGCACATGCAGGAGCTTCCCAGAATGCTGTGGTGCTTCACTGGGCATGACCTGGTATGTAACTCTCAACGTAAGTTTAATAGAGGAAAGACTTGTCCTCATTTCTATGTGCAAAGTCATATGCTACCTAACCGGAAGATTAAAGCTGCTAAATAAATTGTAATAAGAATGGTTTTGAGCCGGGCGGTGGTGGCGCACGCCTTTAATCCCAGCACTCGGGAGGCAGAGCCAGGCGGATCGCTGTGAGTTCGAGGCCAGCCTGGGCTACCAAGTGAGCTCCAGGAAAGGCGCAAAACTACGCAGAGAAACCCTGTCTCGAAAAACCTAAAAAAAAAAAAAAAAAAAAAAAAAAAAAAAAAAAAAAAAAAAAAAGAATGGTTTTGAGATATTGCACAACCCTCTGCCTCTTAGCTTATTCACATTTTTAGGCTTCCATCAGAGTCCCAATCTTATATATCTACTACCTCACAGAAAGCTAGGCAAGATGATCATTCTTGTTTATGAATCAATTAGAGACAGTTTATATTAAGAAAAAAAATGAGCTAACTCCTTTCTTCCCTCCCCCAAATACTCAATTAAAAAAGTAGAGTCCAGCTGGGCGGTGGTAGCGCATGCCTTTAATCCCAGCACTCGGGAGGCAGAGGCAGGCGGATCTCTGTGAGTTCGAGGCCAGCCTGGGCTACAGAGCGAGATCCAGGAAAGGCGCAAAGCCTGTGTGTGTGTGGGGGGGGGAAGTAGAGTCCAGCGATGGTGGCATATGCCTTTAATTCCAGCACTCAGGAGGCAGAGGCAAGTGGATCTCTCTGAGTTCCAGGCCAACCTGGTCTACAGAAAGAGTTCCAGGACAACCAAGGCTACATAAAGAAACCATACATAAAGGGAAAAAAAAGTCTATACCCCAATTTATCAAATTTGCATTTACAAATACAATATTTTTATTACTAGAGCATAGCACAATAAGCGTGCTAAAATTTTAATCACACAAATGGTTATGTGATTTTAGTTAAGCTAAAATCAGTAATGAATTAATAGTAAGTTGTCATGTTTAAAGCAGAGTGTGGTGATATATTTGTAATCGAAGAAAGAAAGCATGCCTGAAGATCAGAGGACAGAGTCAGTCACAGAGTTAGCCACAGAGGTCAGGTAGTGGTGGCACACACCTTAATCCTAGCACTTGAGAGGCAGAGGCAGAGATGCATCTGGATATCTCTGAGTTCAAGGCCACACTGGGCTACATGAGATTGACCCAGTCTAAAGAGAAACAGAGCCAGGCAGTGGTGGCACACACCTTTAACTCCAGCACTTGGGATCACACACCTTTAATCCCAGTACTAGGAAGGTTGAGATAGGAAGTGATATGGCTGGGCAGAGAGAGGAATATAAGGCAGGAGGAGACAGGAACAACCCACTTTTGGCTGAGGACTCAGAGGCATTCAGTCAGAGGATTTATGGAGACAGGATCAGCCGTGGAGTTGGTAAGATGAGAAGTGGCTGTGGCTTGTTCCTTTGTCTCTCTGATCTTTTAGCATTTACCCCAAAATCTGGCTGCAGGTTTTTATTATATTTAGGATTCATGCGACGGCAGAGATTATATCTGGGCATGATTGTGTATGCTACAATCCTGGGCTTAGGCAGAAGGTTTATAAATTTGGGATCAGTCTGGGAAACCACAAGACTCTGTTTCAAAACAAAACAATAACAAAAACAGACCCTTGCGCTGTTGTTGGTTGAACTAACCAAAGGCATACAGTGACAGACACACAGGTTACATAATTAGCAAACAGTCCCAGAGCCTGTGCCCTCCATCACCACACTACACCACTCAGACAGATGCTGGGCAGCGTAAATTCTCAAGAGCTTGGAAAATGCAGGTTGGAAGCCGTAGATGTAAGGAGGGAACCATTATGGACCCTGATTTGGAGACTTCCTTCCATGGTGTTTTAAGAACTACAGTGCAGGATGGGGTGAGGAGAGTCAAAAGGCAAGAATAAAAGACTAAGCAGCAATGTATGTAACCCAGGCTAAAAGTAACAGCTGAAAGCAGAGCTGTGGCAATAAAAACAAAGGAAGGAACATACTCCAGGCATTTGAAATAATAAAATCATCAGCAGACTGCACCCAAGACTAAGTGTGTGCCAGCCCTATGCTAAACATCGTCTCCCAGCCAGTGTTTCGTAGATGTGATTCTAAACAGCCTTATTAAATAAGAAACACAGAGCCAAATAAAAAGTTAAAAGCCCAAGAGGTCAGAGCACTAGTGAATAGCCTTTAGCTTACCAGCCGCTGCCATCCTTCCCCTCAGAAAAGAGACCTACTTCCTGTGTGTCTGTATTTTTTATTGACTTTCTGTTCTGCCTTCTCATTGGTTGTAAACCCAACCACATGACTTCTTCGTCAGTGCCTGTCTATACAGACCTCCAGGTCTCTATGGTTGGTACTCGGATTAAAGGTGTGTGTCACCCAACTGGCTATGTCCTTGAACACACAGACTCTGCCTGCCATGTGATCGGATTAAGGGCGTGTGTTACCACTGCCAGACTTCTGCTAAATGGCTTGCTATTAGCTCTGACTCCCAGGCAACTTTATTTATTAACATACAAATAAAATCACATTTCAGCACAAATAAAATATCACCATAATGTTCTTTTGTTTTTTTCCCTATTCTGCATGAGGAAATGGACTTATAGGGAGGTTAAGCATGGCCACATGGCTACAAGTGGGAGGAATAACATTAAACTCAGGAAGTTTGAGAACGGAGTCCAGGGTTTTCACCAGGCTCCTTGGCCACAGTGCATTAACAGGACAAGGTACTCCTCACCACTGGGGAAGGAAGAGGGAAGGCTCAGAGACCATATCAAGCACATGAGATTAGGAAATGGTAATGTGGGCATTGGGAAGACTTGTCAGTTGGTAAAGTGCTTGTCTTGCAAGCCCTGAGATCTGAGTTTGAGCTCTAGAAAGAATACCTAAAAAGCTGTGTATGGAGGAGATGGGCACACCTCCACACCCCAGCCCTGGGTATGGAGGTGTGCCCATCATCCCAGCCCTGGGTATGGAGGTGTGCCCATCATCCCAGCCCTGGGGAGACAGGTGGGTCTTTGGGGTTCACTGGCCAGACAGTCTGGCCTACTTGGCAAGTTCCCAGGCCAGTGAGAAACCTTTCCTCAAAAAACAAAACTGTGGCTGACACATGGAGAGCGACACCAAGATTGTTCTTTTACCGCCTCCACCCCCGTGCACACAGGAGAGACAGAGACAGAGAGACAGAGAGAGACAGAGACTGCTGTTGATGGAAAGTCGGAAAAGAGACGCAGTAGAAGAGAAAATGACCTTGCAGAAATGAATTTAGCTAGCGATATTCTGAATACATCAGCACAGCATCTACAAATTCATTTCCAAAGAGCTGGGATAGAACTTAATGGGGCATGGGAGCTTTTCAAGTCAATGCACAGGAGATAGTAAAAATCAATCTTCAGTATTTAAAAGATATACACTATTTTTGTTAGCTCAAGTTCTCTGCATTGGATGATCAATAAGAAAAATGAGAGCACAATTTCTCTCCGTAATGTCAGAGATCTACCAGATGACAAGTGAATTTAGGGTCTAAAACAGAGCATACATTGTCAGCTTTTGTGGAAATGAGTCCTTTATGCGGCTCCTGTATTTCTAGAAGCTAGAACTTGTAGCTCGAATCCTAATTGGTCTTAATAATAAAAACCTAGAGCCAGATATTAGGGTAAATGCCGAAAGATCAGAGAGACAAAAGAGCAAGCCACAGCTGCCTCTTACCTCCTCAACTCCTCAGCCTGAAAGGGCCAAGCTCCTGTCTCCTCCAGCCTTAGTCCTCTCTCCTCCCAGCCATATCACTTCCGGTCTCCACCTCCAGGATTTAATCCTGGGATTAAAGGTGTGTGCCACCACTACCTGGTTTCTATGGCCAACTAGTGGCTAGCTCCACATTCTGATTTCTAGGCAAGCTTTATTTGTTAGAGCACAAACAAAATATCACCAAAAAAACTGAGGCCTGTGGTTACTCTGCAGACGCCTTCATCCTTATTCCTCAGATCAAATATAGTGTCAGCAATCTATAGCTCTGCCTCTTCACTACCACAAAATAAATGAATGCGTTGTTTGCCGAGAGGGCGGCCGATAGTAACTGCCTCCGGACAGAAGGTGAACTAACTACCCAGCAATGGAACGGGCAATGGTAGGGAAGTACAGGCCCGAGGAGCAACCTCTGGAGGCCTAGCCAGGGACTCCTGCAAAAATAAAGAGAGAGCAAAGCCAGGGCAGTGTGATTTTTTAAAAAGATTCATTTCTTCCATAGGATTTCCTCATCCAGCCTTGATACGAGATTTGTGCCTAGTCTTATCATGCCGTGTTTGGTTGATGTCCCCAGGAGGACTGCTCTTTTCTGAAGGGAAACAGAGAAGTTTGGGGGAGGGGGTGAGGCAGGAGCAGAGAGCCTAGGAGGAGAGCAGAGAGGAGAAACTTCACTCAGGATGCAATATATGAGACATATGAGAGAGGGAAACATAAATGCATTTTAAAAAGATTTCTCTCTCTCTCTGTCTCTCTCTCTGTCTCTCTCTCTCTGTGTGTGTGTGTGTGTGTGTGTGTGTGTGTGTGTGTGTGTGTGTGCGCGCGCGCGCGCGCGTACACATGAAGGTCCCCACAGACTAGAAGAAGGTATCAGATCTGCTGAAGCTGGGTATTACAGGCAGCTGTGAGCCACTTGTTATGGGTGCTGGGAACTGAACTTGGATCCTCTGCAAGAGCAGGAAGCACTCTGACTTGCTGGGCCTCTGTTCTCTAGTCAATATGCGATTTTAGGCAGTCATAATCCCTCGTACTTACTGACTCTGGACCTAGTGGTCTGAGTGCTTTGGTGTGCCATTTCCTGTAAATTCCATAACACCGCAAAGAGATAGTAATCATATCCCCTTTAAAAAAGAGAAAGGTGCCAGGGGTGGGGGCGCTGTAATCCCAGCCCTTGGGAGGCAGAGGCAGGTGGATCCTAAATTCAAGGCCAGCATGGTCTACAGAGAGAGTTCCAAAACATCCAGGGCTACACAGAGAAACCCTGTCTTGAAAAAGAAGGGGGGTGGGGGGTAAGGTTTACACAGGAGGTCATTTGTTTGTGTGAACACAGGTCAATTGCAGAGAAAGAATTCACACCCAGGATTGAGACTGCTGCCATCATCCAATGTCAAGGCAGCTCTGTGTAGCAGGCTTTCTTTGGGCCACCAACCAGCTTCCAAATCATCACATGGAGACTTATTATCAATTATGCCTTATCTTATTTTTGTCCCACTAGCTCTTATGACTTTTTTTCATCCAGTTTGTTTATTCGTCTGCCACCAACATTCAGTCAAGCTCTTATAACTTAATTTAACCTGTTTCTCTTCATCTATGTTTTGCCTCATGCTTTTTACCTTTCTTTCATTCTGTATGTCCTACTTTCCAGCTTCCTCTATGTCTGCCTGGCGGCTGCCTGGCTGACCCCGGGCATCTCCCTCCCTTTCTTTTTCTACCTTCTCTCTCAGCCTAGATTCCTCCTCCTATTTATTCTCTCTGCCTGCCAGCCCTTCCTATCCATCCTCTGACTAGCTATTGACCATTCAGCTTTTTATTAGACCACTCAGGTGCCTTAGGCAGGCAAAGCAACACTCTTTACATCATTAAACAAATGCAGCATAAACAACCGTAACACACCTTTACATAGTTAGAGTAATATTCTGCAACATAAACAAATGTAACACATCTTTACGTAGTTGAAGTAATATTCCACAACAACCTCTGAGTTGTGGATTCAGTCCAAACACACTATATTTAATCTCTCTGTAAGGGTAACACTGCTACATTTCACAGGCTGGAAGTCAAGCCAGCACTTGAGGAAAATAAGCTCTGGAATGTGCTGCTGGTCGGACTAGCCATACAGGCAGCGTCAACCCTGCCCCTGAAAAGCCTAAACTCCTTTCTCTGCATTGTCAATCCAGCAACCTGAAACCACTTCTGTTGACTTTGAGAACTGAACCTCGCATAACCCTTTATTGCTTCTACCACTTTATAGAGCCATAATGTCATGGTATACTAAGATCAAATAAGCAAGACACTGGTTTCTGTCACAGCAGTTTCTGTCACGGCCATCAGAAAGAACCATTGTTCTTTTGTTCAGAACAATCACCTAAGTATGGAACTATGATAGAAATTTGTAGTATTTCTTGGGGTTAGTGTAACCCTGGGTGCCCTGCCTGTATCTTAACTTTAAAAATAATGGGATAGGGTGGGGTGGGGTGGATAGATGATTCTATAGATACATGTGCTTGATGCCAAATGTGAGGACCAGAGTTCAGATATCCAGACATAAGTAAGTGCTATATGAACATGGCTCACAGTTCCAACACTCAGAAGGCAGACAGGGGTTCAACTGAGAGACCCTGGCTCAAGGAATAAGATGGAGAGTCATCAAGGAAGATTCCGGATCCCAGTGTCTCCCCATTCACATGTACACACACATGTACATCTTCATATGTGCACACACACACACACACACACACACATACACACACACGGGGTGGTAACTGGGCTGACAAAGTTCGAAGATTTGTACTGAGAAATGAGTTAGCCTGAAAGTTATTCTCATCTGGACATGCCATTATTGTTTTACCAACCATACTTCTTGAAGCTTCTGTCTTACATTGATAACGCTATTTGCTGTTGACCAGAAGTGAAGAACCGGCCCTGACTCTCAGATCCTGAGGTGACCATCCACACAGAAAAAATGACATCTGTCTCAGTAGTGAAATGCTGAGAGGCTTTTTACCACTCAAGACAACAGCATCATTTTTGGAGAAGCTGAGTGAATCTCTAGCTTGGGACGGAGCAAAACAGCTTCTGTTTTGAAGCTTGAAGTTTGCTCAATGATGCTAATAGGATGCAGCACCTGCTTACCACTCAGCCTTGACGCATTGCTGAAACCATCACAGAACGTTCCTAGTGCCTTATCTTATTCTAGAACACCAAGCACCACAGCTGTCCAGTTTCCTTTCAGGATACTGTTTACAAAGATTCCCCTCCCTCGGACACAGATCTGGGCTTTTGGGCTGGAGAGATGGCTTAGTGGTTAAGCACTTGCTGCTCTTCTAGAGTTCAGTTCCTAACACCCATGGCGTGTGGCTCCTAACCGTCCAGAACTTTAGCTCCAGGAAGGTTACCTGCCTCACTTGCACTCATGTGTCCACACACATCTACATATAGTTAAAAATAATAAAAGTAAATCTTTGAAAATAGCTTGACTTTCTTCCTCTCTGGGGGTTCCACTTAACTCATTCATTTGTAATTATTTATGGAGTCATGAAGGGTCAGAGGGGAAGGTGGAGCCTCTAAACCAGACCAAGCTGTTTGTAGAAGTTGTGAAGTTCTTTTTCTGCACTCCAAACAACCAGACTCCAGGGATAAAGCCATCACTCACTTGGAGCTTCTGGTAAGTGTTGAAAAAGTGGCACAACTGTGTAGCCATCTTTAAATGCTGCCCTGGCCTCTTGCCTAGGACAGACAGGGGTTTTGTTAGCCTAGATTAGCAAACAGCCACACCTTACCTTAATGATTTTTGCACAGTCTCTTCCGACCAACAAGAATCTCAGCCAGAATAATCATTAACAGTGTTGAAAACTGACTCATAATGATCTCAACCTGATTTCTTGTCAGGCGCTGAATAAACTTTCCATCACCCAGTCTGAACGCTTTTCTTCTAGCTTAAAAGTTGTTCTGGGAGTTGCTTGGGTTCATTCCTCAGGGGAGCCGAACCATCTTCAAACAATAGGCTGGGAATTGTCAGACGCTGGTGGAGTCTCAGGGCCTGTGACAAGGACTTAGGAAGCCTGGAGCCGTGGGATGGGATTTATCTGTCAAGGCATCAGAGGGGCCTTTGGTCCCAGACAATATCTGATCACAGAAATACCTCGTGTACTATTCTATTTCTTCACTTAGAGGATTTATTTGGCAACCAGCAAGACGAGCAGAGAGCCATGCTTCTTTTTCCCCATACACATTTTGTTTTTATTCATTTTCTTTTTTTTTATACTTTGGGTATTTCATACATTAATATACCATAGTTGAATAATTTTTGCCCTCCGCTCCCCTGCTAACCACTCCCCCTGGCTTTATGATCTGTTCTTTTGTCTTATATACACAACCCACTGAGTTCCATTAGTGTCACTCTTGTTTGCATGCATTTAAAGATAACCACTTAGGATTGAGATCTCAGCACAGAAAACAACAAACAAAACTGGTCCTCCCTCTCTCCGCAGTCACCGCCTGCCTGCAGCTCTTCCTCTGGGGCTGGGGCCTTGTGGAGTTCTCCTCCATCCATGTTGGCAGGTTGGCCAATGTGTTCTTGGCAGGTCTCACACAGGCAACCAGATTGTTGCAAGTTCACAGAACAGCATGCTTGTCCAGAAGACAGGATCATCCAGCAGTCCTGGTTCTCAGGCTTCTCCATGACGTTCCCTGAGCCTTAGATGTGTTATAGATGTCTCATATGGGACGAGGCACCCCATGCCTCTCTCTCACTCATCCTCTGTGATTCTAAACACTTGTGGATCTCTCTTGTCTCTGATGCAAAAAGAGGCTCCTCTTATGAGGGGTGAGAGCCGCTCTTATCTGTGGGTATAAGCATGAGTTCTTTGAAGGAAAATGGAAACTATTGCTCTAGGAATGCCAAACAGGGAGGTCAGAAAGCCATATTTATTGTGGAGAATGGGTAAGACCCTTCAAGGCAGTCACATGGCAGATTAAAAGACCATATATTCAAGAACCTGGACCCACCTGTGTGACTGGAGACGTCACACAATCCCTGGATAGTTTTTTTTTTTTTTAATCTGAATAATGGGTATGACTGGTGTTGTTTTTTGTTTTTGTTTTTGTTTTTTTTTTCAACTTGACAAAAGCTAGGTTCATGTGAGAAAAGTGATCTTCATTTGAGAAAATATCTCCATCAGATTGGCCTGAAGGCAAGTGTGTGGAATATTTTCTTGAGTAATGATTGATATGGGAAAGTTCAGTCGAATGTGGGCAGTGCCACTCCTGGGCAAGTGGTCCTGGGATGTATGAGAAAGGATGCTGAGCAAGCCATGGGGAGCAAGCTAGTAAGCAGTGGTCCTTCATGGCTTCGGTTTCAGTTTCTACTTCCAGGTCCCTGCCTTTAGGGCCTGATTGACTTCCCTCTGTGATGGACTAAAGCTGTAAGGCATATATTATGTGATTCCATTTGTTCATAGTATCAAAACCGTAAGTTCATACACAACAGATTAGTGGTTTATTAAGATCAATTTTATGTGTTAGCACAATAAATGTGTCCTCAAGGTGGTCACTGCTATGGACATATGGAGTTCAGTCCCCTGAGGACCCTTGAAGAGCCAGGTAAAACATATTTCAGAATGGCTTCCCTAAAGGAGGCCAGGAGAATATTGGCCAACAAATCTTGGGTGCCAGTGGTTAAGGTTTGCTTGTAGGTGTGTGTGTCAATTTCTTTTATTTTTATTTTTTGTGTGTGGGAGGGAGGTTATTGTTAGGGGGGAACAGGATATTCCTATATAGCCCAGTCTGACATTGAATTCTTAATCCTCCTGCCTCCACCTCCTTACAGCAAGGAGTTCAGGAATAGGTTCTTATTCTCCACCAATATCTTCTCTTTTCTAAGACTGAACATGTGTGAATGCTCAGCATGTTAGAGTCCTGGAGAAGAACATGAGCCATTCCTGATGAAAATGTGTTGTCAGGTCACAGCTATAGTTAAGTAGGACAAAGGTCAGACACAATACACTCTCTTCTCCAAATCCTACAGGCACAGAGGCATAGACTAGGAAGTATGTGGGAAGGAAAGAAGGTCAGTGGTTGTCACTCCCTGATGTTCACTTGAGTTCAAGACCCAATGCCTTGTGTCTTTTAAAGCAGCTTTGTCTGAAGTCTGTTCTCTTGCTCTTTATCATGATGTCAAGTTGCTCAAATTTCTTTACTTGCAATATACATGTGGTAGTTTGAAAGAAAACAGCCCCCAAAGGAAGTAGCGCGATTAGGAGGTGTGGCTTTGTTGGAGGAAGTGTGTACTGTTGGGGTGGGCTTTGAGGTCTCATATATGCTCAAGCTATACCCAGTGTCTCAGACCACTTCCTGTTGCCTGAAAGTCAACATATAGCAGCTCCTTCCCCAGCACCATGTCTGCCTGCATGCTGCCATGTCCCACCATGATGATAATGGGCTGAGCCTCTGAAATGTAAGCCACCTAAGTAGAATACTACTTAGAATCCTGATACCTTTTTCTGCTCAATTTATTTGTGCATTCTCTGCTGGAATTCTATCAAACTTCCGCCCTTCTCCTTAAGTATCAGCACTTCACTTGCTGCCTGAGAGTCAGAAGATTGCCTGCTCTTCTGCCTTGATGGTAAACTAGAAGTCAAGTCAGAAATCCCCAAATCCCTGCCACCAACCCCTACTGTCTGTCACTCTCCATCACTTTTCTTCTTACCACATAGAGGGATTGTTCACTCTCTCTCCCTCCACAACCCCTCCTCAAGAGGCACCTCTCTTTGGAGGCCTAGATACCCCACTTCTTATCTTCTTCACAGGTAAAATTCACTAAAACAGTGAATTCAGTCATATTCTTTTTTTTTTTTTTTTAAAGATTTATTTATCTATTATGTATACAGTGTTCTGTTTGCATGTATCCCTGCAGGCCAGAAGAGGGCACCAGATCTCATTATGGTTGTGAGCCACCATGTGGGTGCTGGGAATTGAACTCAGGACCTCTGGAAGAACAGCCAGTGTCCTTAACCTCTGAGCCATCTCTCCAGCCCTTCAGTCATATTCTATAATTGTTGGCTAACACCACAATCCACACCCCAAACTAGTTGTGCCACTCCCCTCTCCTCTAGGACTCCCCTCACCTTGAGCCTGGGTTACCCAGCAGTCTGCTGCTCCATTGTGTGTGGACATTTGAGTTTGAGGTCCATTTTTTCCTATCAGCAGGTCATCATGAACCACTGGGGAACAATCCCTCATTTGGATTCTTTAGGTACCATCCTTCTTTGTTGATTGGGTTGACTAAATTCTTCCTATGTGCCTGAAGTTCTGATATTCAGCCTCTGGGGAAGAACTCTTTTTCCTGTTTCTTTGGGGGGAAAAACAGAAGAAACAATAATAAATTATCTATTCTTGTTTCAACAAATGCAATGCTTCAGAGGTTGAGTGAGAAAGTTCTGCCAGAATCATGCCAGCTTGCTCTCATATATTAGAGATTTAAAACAGTGAAAGACCTCCCCAGAGGAAGGAAACGGGGTTCAGGTCCAGCGCTGTGGCTCAGAACACTTAGGCCTTCTGGTTTTCTTTGACTGAGTCATCCAGTGTGAGAAACCCGGAGTGTCTTTTCTTCTATAAAGAGATCCATATTGACATGGACGTTTGGAAAAGAGAGAGTGAGAAAGAAAGAAAGAGGAAGGAAAGAAGCAAGTAAGGAAGGGTGGGCATGCAGGAAGCCCCAGGTGTTTCAGTCACAGAGGGTTGAAACAAAGGCATGTGCTGGCTAAATACTGGTGTCCTTTGGTTTGTTTTGGGTTTGTAGTGCCGGGGATTGAACCCAGGGCCTCAAATCTGCTAGGCAATTGTTCTATCACTAAGCTACACATCCAGTACTGAATACTTGTTTTTAGTAGAAAATAAAAGGACAATAAGAAAGTCAGTTTGTAATGTCCATTATTTTTGGTAAATTGCCATGTGTTGTTTAAGCTCACCAAGAAGCTGGCTCTGGAATCAGGGTTTCCCACACCAACATTTAGACCCAAGCATACTGTCTCCAAGGCCCCTTGTCTGGAGATGGATTGGACCCCTAACTCTGTGACAGGGAGAGAAGAAAAAAAACCAAAACAGCTAAGAGTAAAAAACATCACATCCTTGAGAACAGCGGGAGAGAAAAGTGTCCAGGAGAGATGACTGTTGTTTGTCCTGTGATATCAAAATGCTTACAGTAAGACAGAGAAGATGGAGATTCACCACAGGAGAAGCTCATCCCTGGCCTCCAAGCTCCAACTGACTACCTCAACATCCCTGGGCAGTTTCTAGTGGATGTCGTAAGTGTCTGATTTGATGATGTTATCTCTGTCACTATCTGTCCTTTTACTTGGAAACCTCACCGGAGGGGACACTCTGCCTGGGATTCTCTTGATTGGGAACTCCAGCTGGGTGTCATAACAAGGCTTTCCCCAGTTGGTTCTGCTGGGTTTGTAGGCTCCCGATTTGATGATACGACCTTTCTGTGGTTATTTGCTCTTTCTCTTGACTCACTCTCAAAATGATGTTCCCTTTGGGACCCTCTTTGTTGATCAAAGCTCCAACTGACTGTCTTGGTCTCCAGGGTCTCTCCAGTGGGTTTCTAACGGATGACATAAGTGTGTGGCCTGACGCTCTGCTAGCGTTCTTTCCTTGCTTTTTTGTTCATTTATCTTGACTTGTTATATACTTAGTGAATACACTGGTTTACAACCCAAAGTCTGGCTATTATAGATCATTCTCTGAACTGTATAAAACATCCTTTTTTCCCAACTGGTCTCTGCCTTTTGATGTCCTGAAAATTCCCCTTTACGGATTATTTGTCAAAAGAGGGAAAACAAAGTCTGGCAAAAAGAATCAGTGCTTGATTTTGTCTTAATCCATTGTCTTCATTTCCGATGTAGCCCTTAATTCTCTCTAATACTTTTCGCCCCCACCATCACACCACCAAAGTGTTTTCACTGGGTACCAACGATCTCCATGACTCAAGTTCATGAATTCGCCTCGGATTCTGTGACTTATTTGCATCACCTGCTTTCTGAAATGCTCTTCCATTCCTCTGGCTTCTTGGAATTATTTCCCCAGCTTTTCCTCTTGTTTCTGTGGCTCTGCTCAGCCTCCATCACCTACCTAATCAGTTACTTACATTCTTGATTCATCAAGGATCTGCCTTGGGCTGTGTTCTCACTTCATAACCATCCCCTGGTGCTCTCATCTGACACCAAGGATGACTTGTTTCTTCCACAGAGTCTCCCTCTCAGTCCCAGGTTCATCTGTTCAACAGCCAAATCAACCCGTTAAGTGTCTAAGACTAAATCACATATCCTGACCTTAACCTTAATGCCTGACTCTCCAACTCCATAAACCAAGGCAGGAAGGCCAGGCACTTCAGCACTTGTGACTTCTCCCTAATCAGACATCCAGTCAATCACCATGGCCTGCCAGTTCTACTTACAAATGCTTCTAGAATCCTTCATTGAGAATGTCTCTAAAGCTGCCGCCCCAATCTGAGTCTTCCTCATGTCACCCCTGGATTACTTCAGAATCTCCAGTGGATCTCTTCCCCACCTGCCTCCCCATCCGTCCTCCACATTAATGCCAGGATGATCTTTTAAAAACAAGTCTCACTTTATGATCCTTCTTAAAACGCTTACTGGGGCTGGAGAGTTGGCTTGGAGGTTAAGAGCACCACCTGCTCTTACAGGAGGACCCTGGTCAGTTTCCAGTCCCACATGATGGCTTACAAACATCTATAACTCCTGCTCCAGGGCATCAGACACCTTCATCTGGCCTCCATGGGCAGGCACGCGCATGGTGTACATTTATACAAGTGGGCAAAACACACACATAAAACAAATAAATCTTTAAAATTATTTAAAAACCTGTAGGGGTTTTCCATTGCTCTTAGAAAAAAAAAAACCCAAAATGAAATTTGAGGTGTGCCTTAAATCACCTCTTCTATCTTTCCCTCCCAGGTGTTCACAGGGTTATGTCTTTCCACCCTGGCTTGTTCGTACAGCTGTTTGCTTGGCTACAAGCTCTCCTCACCACTCAGCATCAACTTCCCATTCTCAGAGTCCCCAATCATCCTTGAAAACATTTGCTCTAGGAGGTATCTTATCTCCATCCTCCACCCCCAGAGTTCACTGGGCCTTGAAACGTGTAGTTTCAAATCCCTCTGTACTTACTCAGTTGGAAGGGAATTAACTGTGAGATACCCATCTCCCTTGATAGCATGCCAGTTCCCTAAGCAGAGGGATCCCACCTGTTATTTACTACTACATTTCAGAGCCCAGCCCCTGGGAAGAGTTGATAAAAATAGTGGTTGAATGCATACATGAAAGGCTTCCTGGGGCCTTATTAGGAGCTAGGTCACTCCAGGAACTCCCAAGTGCAGCAGAGTTTAACCTCTGAGAACTCAGGATAGTGGCATCAGTACCGCCACTAAATGAACTTGAGAATATTTAGTTCTGGGGATATGAGTAGAGAGGTCTCAGATAAGGGCTCATTAGTGTGAGCCCCCAGATTTGAAGCTGCACTGCACTGCAGTCCATTGCAGCTCATAAGTCACATCTCTTTTCTTCTGAGGCCTCACATCTGCTCGCTGTATTTGCCATCTTCAATGTCGTGACTATGGCTGCCTCTCTCTTTGAGATGTTCTCCAAGGGCATTCCCAAAGACAGAATTCTAGGCACACCATGTAAATCACATTTCCCATTATACTGTCCCAAATACAGCGTTCTAACTGGATATATCCTTATATGCTTACTTGTATATGAAGAGCCTGGAACAGCGTCTGGTGATGACAGGTACGCACTAATTGTTTGTGGGATCAGTGAATGAAATGCATGGGAAGTGTGAGAATACTTGCCAACGCAAGCTCGTGGGGTTGTTGGTAGCAAAATTATGCACTGAGTTATATATTCTAGGGTTTAGTTCAGAAACTGGGAAAAATTCCACTACTCTTCCTCCATCATTTTCAAAGGGCAAAACAACACCCTTAGCAGGGTGAACATCTACAGTCTCAGCATTCAAAAGGATAACTCAGGAGGATTTATGAGTTGGAGGCCAACCTGGCTACACAGAGAGAACATGCCTTTAAAAACTTCCAGTAGAAAAGACAGCAGCGAAGAAGATAATGGAATGCACCACCACAGCTATTGTTCTTAGGTACCGGTTATTTAAACAAGCTTGTAGACCTAGGGTGGTCCAAACTGACATCATCGAGGCAAAGACAGGATAGGTACAGGCCTGTATGAGGAAAGAACCTTCCGGACTAGAACCCAAGAATCAACTGCAGGGGCCCAGGAGCTCATTTTAGTAGAGGGTGTGGCTGGCTTCATATGAACGCTCCTCCTGTCTGCTCTCCTGTCTATATAACTGTAAACCTCCCGGGTTCGTGGACTTGGCTGAGGACCAGCCTCCTGGAGCCAGCTACCTCATCCTTGAAGAGTGGGGTTGTGGTTGTGTTCTCCAGTCAGCTGTTGTTGTGGAAACAAGACTGAGCAGCAGACGAAAGTAAGCAACTCTGGGGCTCTCCGGGACTTCCAGGAAGGGGCCCTGGGGGACAGCCCACGTCCAGCCAATTCTTCGGGAGAAAGATTGGTAGCGTTATAATTCAGATGCCATAGAAAGCTGGCTTTATTTTGGAGACAGCCCCGCTTGTTCGGGTGAGATCAGCTGAATGAACATACAGAAGCTCAGAGGCAGTAGGAGAAGACAAACTGTACGGACGGAGAGCCTGACAGGAAGGATGGTGGTTCTCCGAGAAAGGCAACCGGGGCACCGGGGCGTCTGTGAGGAAGAGACATCTCAGACCAGCTGGGGGAAGACAAGAGTGATCAGGGGAGGGAACGGCTTGGGAGAGACTTTAGTTTTGAAGTTTAACAGAGATCAGCTAATTAGAGATAAAATCAAGGGCAGTGTGGCTAGAGATGTGGTCAGGATAAGGGAAGGTGGCAGAGCCTGCAGGCTGAGGTGAGTTTGGACACTGGAGCAATCAGTGCTGTGAGGAGGGCTGTTAGCTCGTAGGTTTAGCTTAAATGTGGTATTTTCAACTTCTTGAACAATTACAAATGAGGAGGAGGCTGGATGCTGGACTACGTCAAATTCTCCTTGGATAGGAATGTCTTCGGGGGCAGCTAGCAGCAACTCTTGATGTATTCTCTAACACAATGTGAATCTCACAATGTGAAAGTTCATAAATCTTACCTTCATTTTTATGTTTTAATTATATGTATGAATTGGATATGTGCAATGAGTTCAGGTACCTGTGGAGGCCAGAGGTATCAGATGTAGAGCTGGAGTTACAGGCAGTTGTGAGCTATCTGATGCGATGGGATGATGGGAACAGAACTTGGGTCCTCTGCTAAGCTCAGTATGTGCCCTTAACCACTGAGCCATTTTTCCAGTCCAAATTCGGCCTTTTGGAATCCTATTTTGTATTCCCAATGGAAGAAATTAGTGTCCAAATAACACTTCAGGGCTCTGGCTTTATTTGATGTTGAAAGCAACCCCTTGAACAAAGCATTGGTATTAGCTTCATTTTATATGGTAAAGTGGGGCTTGGTGAGACTAACATCCTTAAGATCAATTAAGTACTGGAGCTCAGAGAGGCCAGAGAAAGATCCTGAACCAGGCTCTCTACCTCACAAACTTCTGCTCTGTTCCTTTGGCCACATAATTATCCAATAGTATGTTCCACTCAGCTAATGGACTTCTATAATATTTAAAAAGGTAAGGAATAAATACATTTGGGTTGGTGAGTAGACATAGTGAGTTTGATTTTGAACTTTCTGGATTGGAAGTGACTGTGGGATCTTCAAGTGGAGAGCTGTGGTATAGGTATAAGGGTGTGGAGCTAGAGAAGGATTTCACTGTATCTATACAAGACAGAGCATGCTGCCTTGCTTTGTTGAAAGACTCGTGTATTTCTTAACCTAGCGAAGATGAACACTACCAACATAGTGATGATTCTGTAGCAGATGGCCCTTTCTATCTGGAAGCTAATTTAAACACATTATCGAATGGGCCATTTTAAAAGAGAGTTATGTACTTCTGTGTGTATGTGCTTTACCGGCATGTAGATAAATGAACTGTTTGCATGCAGTGCCCAAAGAGGCCAGAAGAGGTTGTTCTGGTCCGATCAGCCCGGAATTGGAGTTACAGAGGACTGTGAGCCACCATGTGGGTGTTGGGAACAATCCTAGCAAGATGAGGGAGAACTCTTAACCACTGAGCCATCTCTCCAGCCCTCTGGCATGGGTTGTCTTAAGGGGAAAATGTATAGAGCAGACATGGTCGGTTAAAGGACAGGATTTGAGGGGCTGGGGTGTAGCTCAGTGGTAGAACACTTGCATATCTTTGCATCAGGTTCAGTCTGTAGCACTGAAAACAGAAAATAGGATTTGTACTGACGTGGTTATTGAGCATAATTCAAATAGTTGATCCCGACTTAATTAAAAAGCAGTTCTCCTCTGTAACTGACTAGCTAGAGTGCCAGGTAGAGAAGACTGACATGGAAGACACTACTGTAGGCTGGTGGCACCTGCCCCCATCTGAAGGTTCGGGCAAGCTTGATATCTTCCATCACCTGCAGCTACAGAACCCCGAAGTCTAAACAGAGCAGGGAGGCTAGCTCTGACCTCACAGTCTGCATCTCTGCAGTTTCAGGCGCCGTCTTTCTTCCCCTATGGAAACGGTGGCTGTAGGAAGTGAGTGTCGGTTGCTATGGTATCTCCTAGGCTGGGCTCAAAAGCAGCCCTCGCTGTTAGCACTTTCCTGGCCTTGCTCACACTGTACCTCTGGCCTGGGAGACCTTCCTCAGTCCGTGTCTCTTCTTTAAAGTTCTCCTCACCCCTCTTCCAGTGGCATACTACAGACAACAGCACCTTCTGGGAGCACCTCCAGTACCCCAGCACGTTCCCCATCGGCATCTGGCTGAGTCCAGGGTTCTAGAACGGGTGGCACCGTAGTAGTAGAAATTGAGACACTCGGTCTTATAATGGGGCCTTTAGGGTTGACCAAATGGAAATTCTCCAAATAATCCAGATGATGATGCTGTGTTTTCTTTAAGTTAGACACAGAGAAACCTCTTTTCCCCTCTGTCTCAGTCCATTTTTTGTTGTTGTTGTTGTTGTTGTTGTTGTTGCTGCTGTAACTGAATTTGACAAACTGAAAAATTTACAAAGCATGAAAATTTATTCAGCTTTCATTTGCAGGATGGGTGATGCAGGGTTGAGGTCTGTGCTTGGTGAGGGCTTCCTGCTGCTGGGCGTTATGCAGAGTCTGAGGTGGTGCAGAGCCTCAAAGGTTGAAATAGACACATCCAAAGGCAGAGACACACTCAGAATAAGCCATGAGCACATCTGTCCATTCATTCCTTAGTGGATTAATCTATTCATGAAGGCAGAGCCTTCATGCTCACGTCCCCAAAGTTGACCTCTGGCCTTCCACATACATGCACACACACTTGTGTGCACACACAAGCATGTACATACACACACATTTAAAAAATATCTTCACTATGAATTCAGAATTTTACTACAAAATTATGTATAAAAATTCTGTCTTCCTCAAAATACATATATTTCTACTAGAAAATACTCTTTTTTGTTTTGTTTTGTTTTTTTTCGAGACAGAGTTTCTTTGCATACCCTTGGCTGTCCTGAAACGTCTGTAGATCAGGCTGGCCTCAAACTCACAAAGATCCACCAGCCTCTGCCTTCCAAGTGCTGGGGTTAAGGCATGTGCCACCACCACCTGGCTGAAAATATTCTTAAAGTTGAGAGCAGTGGCACACATCCCTGTAATCCAAGACTTGGATGTTGAGACACAGGGAGTGTGAGTTTGAGAATAGCCTGGGCTACACAGTAAGTTTCAGACACCATCCATACCCCTCCTCCAAGGGAAAAAAGAAAAAAGATATTTTTGACACCAGCAACTAGTTATTCTTTTGAGCCCAAATAGGGCAATTTTGACAAAATAAAGTCTATGGATGGTGAGAAAATACTTGAGTGATTTTAACATGTCTGACTGGGGACTATTTTCTCAATACACTTTACATCTTAAAACAGGCAGGGAATATGCCTGAGAGCTGTAACTACAATAGGTGTAGGACTTTTCAGTGAGTCACACTCATTAGCCTCTTACACACCTTTAACAATAATGAGTAAATGTGTCAAGGCTTTGTTTTCTCACAGCGCTTATTCTTTGACCAATTTAAATTCCTCCCCAGGAGTGTTTAATGGAAAGTTTGCTTTTTTAAAAACTGTCAGTCTGGTACACACACACACACACACACACACACACACACACACACACACACACACACACACAAACAAACAAGCGCAAGCGCACACTTGGACCTCCTGCTGTGGCCTTATTACCTATCTTCTCACTTGCTCTTGAATTCTTTTTTTCTTTTCCTCACTCATTCATTGTTCGAGGTGTGAACACGTGACTGGAAGTCTGTGGAGACTCTCCTGCCATTGGAGAAGTAGAGAACAACTTGTGAGAGTCTGTTCTCTTCACATCATGTGGGGCTTGGAATGCAGCCCAGGTTGCAAGGCTTGCACGCAGGTGCTTTTACCTACTAAGCTATCTTGACGGCCCCTTATTCATTTAGACTTATTTTTTTGGTGTGCATGGGGGACACAGGATGACCTCTAGGAGTTAGTTCTGTCCTTTCTCCCCGAGGGTCCCGGGGACTAAACTCAGCTCTGACCTACTGAGCCATCTCATTGATGCAGCGTTTCTTAAGTACTGCCTATAGATTTAATTTTTCACTCAGTGAAATGTAAAAAGGAAGCTCATAATTATTCTCAGATATTCCTTTTCTTATATTTCATCTTTTAAAAATGGGCCTATCTGTGTAAACAGCTAAAAGGCACCATTTTTATGTTCCGCTCCTATTAGTTAACAACTTGTCAGAGACATTTCTCCCTGTCCCTGGAAATGTCACTGGCTTCGCTTTAATCTACTGGGCAATTCACTGTTTCCCTATGCCGTGTTTTTCTTCGGTATGTGAAGTTCAGCGTGAGTCCTAACGAGCTGCACAGTCCCTTTCTGTGACTCCGTCGGTTACGTTCCTTGGACCACTCTGTTGCCAGTCATTCCTGTCTCAACACCAACACTGTTGGGAGACGCCAGTCTAGAGGGCTTAGAATGAATGTGACCCTGAGTCCTGAGGTGACAGAAGAGCTCGTGGACAGACTGGAGCCTTGTCTTCCACGTCACTTGGGTGCTTCGCAGCTTAGCAGAAGGGCACAGAAACAAACCCCTCAGCAAGCGTTTTAAAGGCTTAAGGCAGGGCTTCTTTCCTTAAGCTAGAAGGCACCTGGAACAACGGGAAATTTCAGGGAAGGGATGGGAGGAGGAGGAAGTGGCAGCCCCACCCAACTCCATGATGGAAGGACGACTCTAACACTCCGAGAGGCATCGGACCGGCATCCTAATGCTGGCCACTTGAAGGGCCCTTGACTGACCTGAGGGAGATGGATCCCGGTGAGTACTGGCAATCTCTTTCACTTTTATGAGGTGGTAAGTCAGGAGAGGGAGTGAGCCTGGGAAGGGAGGAGTGCAGAGAAGACCAAAGAGCCTGCACCAGAGAGCCTGCACCGGCAGTGGATGGCTCACCATGTAACCTGTCTCCTTCCTCCTGTTTCCCCATCTTCATTTGGAACATATCACACAGTCCTCTACTTTCTTTCCTGAAGCTGTAGACCATCCTGCCTTTAAAATTTGAAGCTGGAGTGGCCTTGGGAAGCCCAAGTAGGACATATGGGCACAGTTTATTTAATAAGCATGTTCATTAGTTACTGTCTCTTACTGATGGGCATTTATCATTTAGGAGTATTTATGCTTACAAATCATGCTGCAGTGGATGCCCCTGTTGGTAGAGCTTTGTAGAGATGTACAGAAGTATTTTATATGCAAAACTTCTAAAAGAATAAATGTCGGAGCAAGGGCAATATCCACTTTAAGTGTTCATGGCATCAGCTGACTGTAAGTCTGTATGTATATATAATCCCATGCTCACTATAGGAGGCATCTCATTTCCATATGCTCTGAACAAAATAGATTGTTATTTCAAGCATTTTCAATAGACCAAAGATGGATCTCATTACGGTTTCAGTTTGCATTTTATGATCATGACAAGATGACTCTTTAATATTTATAGCTACTTTTATTCATGAGCCAAGAGACTTAATGATTTTACCTGGGCAGCCAACCCAGGAACTGCTTTCTGCTTGGGAGCAGCTATTGAAACTCCTGGGCTTGGGGTGTAAACAATTAATTAGTCACATAGACACCCGTTCAGCAAAAACACTTCAAGGAAGCACTATAGTCAGCAGTAAGGAGTTGAAAAATAGGTGGTTCTGAGCTGAAGGAACTGCAGAGGATGGAACTAGAACAGATGGGTCCTGGGGCTGGTTCTGTTCCAACCTCCTAAGCTACCTAAGGGCTTCTATACTTTTTGTTGTTTGTTTGTTTGTTTGTTATTGGTCATTTGAGACAGGGTCTTAGGTAGCCCAGGCTGGCCTCAAACTTCCTATGTATCTGAGGATGGCCTAGAACTCCTGACTTTGTTGCCTACACCTCTGAAGTGCTAGGATTACAGGTGCAGACCACCATGCCCTGGTGGTGCTGGGAATTGAACCTAGGGCTTTGTGCACGCTAAGGTAGGTGCTCTAGCACCTGAGCTGCATCTGATGCCCCCGTTTCTGCACTCTTTGGCACCTTTGAATGATGCGGTGGAAATGGAGCTGTGGTTTTTCCATGGTTGTTTGGCCCCCCTTGGGTTCGACAGAGAACCCCAGACTGGAGAATGGCTCCTCAGTTCCTCTGATAGAGCAGCTCCTCTTGGTCTGTCCGTTTCTTTGCTCTTTAGATGGCTGTCTGGAAGGGAAGGTCAGGAATCGTCCGCTCTAGGACCACCTTCCAGGTGAGGAACTAGGCCTATTAGTCAAACCAAATTTAAATGGCAATAAGTAGGTGCCACTGGGCAAGTCATTTGACCTTACTAATCATCTTTCTACTTATCTGTCGCATGAGGTTGATAATAGCTCATGGGATGGTTGTAGGGATAAAAGGAGATGTGCACAGAAAGCCTGGAGCCTTCTTAACACTTTCTAAATATCAGCTACAGAGCTGCAGACATGACTATTGTGGCGGGTCCTATGTTCTAAAGCAAAGCGCGTTGAAAGGATTTCAGGAAGGTAGGTGCTGAATTTTACTTGGAGAACTGGTGTGGTAGAGACACAGAGAGCGTAAGGGAGAGTTAGGGCTGTCTAGACATGGGCATGGTCCATCTGGAGGACACAGTGTGAGAGAGTCAGTTATTTTATAAGAACCTGGGAGATAAGAGTCTGTTGGACCCACACTCTGGAGGAGTTTGGATTTAAGCTTTTGAATTATGAGAAATTTTTATTTTCTCATACTTAAATACCTGCAGAACATTTTAGTAATCTCACCACATAGGAGTCATTTCATAAACTTTTGCTGCATAGATTGTAATATTTCTCATTTTTTTTAAAACTGAAGAAATAAAAAGGAGTGAAGTATGTATCAAAGTCCTCAAATAATAATAACAATAACAATAATAATAATAATAATAATAATAATAATAATATAGTAAGTGGAAAGAGAGAGAGCTAGCACAAATGCAGTGTAAGGCAGAGGAAGACCCTGAATTCAGCTGGAATTTGGTGGCAGAGGCCAATTCTCTTGCTGGTTGTACCACATGTAACTTACCTTTGGTGTCTCTTCCTGAAGCATCCCAGGCCTTGGCAATGGATTCCTTTTCTGGCCCTGATCTTCACCTACACGTGCAGGGGCCTTAGGAAGCCCTGCAAATCACATCATTGCAACACTTATTTATTAGCTACCACATACCCGTGGAGGCCGGTCCCTTCTGCACATGGGTGGTCCCTCTCAGGCTCTTCCCGTCCCCTGTATTTAAGTTCCCATTAGCCTTCAACTTAGATCATTGCAACAGCAGCCACTACCATCTCCACCCTTGGCTTTCCCTCATCTGGTCTGGGTTAAGCACCACAGCTAAGTTAATCTCAAAGTACAGCTTTGATGAGCCACTCCTGTTCAAAGCCCATCTTTAATCAAAGTGACACTTCCCCAAAACAGCTGTTGGACACACTGAAAAACTTGAAGGAATGAAACCTTTCCTATAATCTCCAGTACCTTTTATTTTACTTTTAGCATCTAGGGGATGATTTCTCCTTATTCTTTGATTGTGTGTGTGTGTGTGTGTGTGTGTGTGTGTGTGTGTACATACGCACATGTTTGCACTCATGTCTGTGTCTGTACAGGCAAAGGCTAGACTGTGTTGGGTGTTTTTGTTGTTCAGTCTCCACCTTGTAGGAGAGGCAGGGTCTCTCACTGAACCCAGAACTTGATGACTCAGCTAGACTGGCTAGCCAGCTTGTTCCAAGGATCCTGTCTCTGAAAGGTCTGTATATGAATAAATTTTATATTCCCATTGTCATATATGAGGCAATCTATTTCCACATGCCTTCAACAAACAGGGTATTGCTATTATTTTAATATTTTAATAGATCAAATACAGATCTATTATTATTGTTTATTATTATTATTATTATTATTATTATTATTATTATTATTATTATTAGAGACAGGGTTTCTCTGTATAGCCCTGGTTGTCCTAAAACTCACTCTGTAGACCAGGCTGGCTTTGAACTTACAGAGATCTGCCTGCCTCTGCTTCCGAGTGCTGGGATTAAAGGCATATGCCACCACTGTCTGGCTCCTAGTCTTAGTTTTTATAGCCACTTTTATGTTTTGAACTACCATGGCCCCCTTGCCTGCCCTTCTGATGCCCCATTCCTTGAAGTTCAAGCACATGCACCTGTCCATTTAATAACCATTATTTAGCACCTGCCTCCTGGGGAAGGCGGGAGATGGTAAAGACTAAGGGATAGACAGACACTGGAGCCAGCCTGCTTGGGCTTGAACCCCAGTTCTGACCAGAACCCTCTTCATGTCAGGAACAATATTAACACTTTATTACAGAGTATTTGTGAGAATATAAATGATTTTGGACACGGATAATGGTCTGGACTGTAGTAGGAATTCTCTGAACACAAGCATGATTTTCTAAAATGTGTGGTTCCGGACATAGGGGGATCCAGGTTCGAGCTGACCAAGGTCTCTGCTTTTGTGGGGCTAACTCTAGATGCCGTTCAATGCTCTGCAGAAAAGAAAGGTGTTGTGAAAGCAAAGAATCCCAGGGTGGGGGATCTTCAGCGGCTGAGGAAAGCCCCATGCATGATTGTGATTCCCTCAGAACCAAGACCCAAGTGGAGGGATGGCGTCCCGCCGGGGAGCAAGGCCGGCCCAGGTTTGGGTTTCTCAGAGGATTCCTCCTAGGCAGACAACTGTTTTGATGTCTCCTCCCACCCCTTTTTAAAGGCTGATAATATATCCGGATATAATTTCATCCTTTTATACCCCTGTCATTGTGTTAATCGAGTCAGCGCCAGGAGTCTTGTGTCTGCCTCTTACTCACACCATTACCTCCAGTGGGACCACGTCCAAGTCAGGCCTTGTGGGCGCTGACGTGTTTTTCTAATTGATTCTACTGGATTTCCTGCATTGTTGAGCTTCTTCCTGAGTCTCTTGGCTTTCCTTTCTGGCTTCATTGGAAGCCTTTCCTTTTATTCTAAGTCATGTCTCCTTGACACGAAAAGCCCTTGGGTGAGCCAACACATCATTACATTAAATGGGATAAAAAGAAAGCCCAAGTATCTGGTGGTGACTGTGTCTCTCCATGCACGCAGCCTTGGGCTTGAGAGAAGGCAGCATCCCTCCCTCCCTCCTTTGCTTCCCAAACTGAAGGGAGGCTGGGGAAAGGCCAGCTGTGCTCCAGCAGTGAGCAGAGCAGCAGTCAGGAACGCCTGCCTCCGCTCTGTTCTCTCCTGTGCAGCACATGTGAGGACCGTCTCCACTCCTTTTCAGGGTGCATGAGCTTTCAAGGTGGGCGGGCCTCTGGAAGGCATGTTTGGGGTGGAACGCCTTCCTGGGAAATTCAGTGGTCTTCGTATGACCAGTTCAGACCCCTCAAGGATATGAGGTATAGTCAGCTTCCAACAGGATCTAGGCCAGCTGCTTTCACACTTTTCACCATGACCCATAATTCACACCGTGACTCATCTGCACATAAAATTGTCCTCCCTCGCTTTTCCAGTGTCCCATGCTTTGTGGCACTGTCTATCCTGTTTTTCTCATTGGTCACCTTGCTTTTAAAATTATATATTATATTTGTGTGTGTGTGTCACTTTAACAGTAAGCACACATATCAGGGTCAGAGGACAGTTTTAGGGAGTCAGTTCTCTCCCTCCAGCATGTAGGTCCCTGGGATCATACCTGGATGACCAGTAGTCTCTTAAGCCTTTTTACCTTCCCTTCAGTTGATTCCATAACCTATGCTGCTAAAATTCCTCCTGTGGAAAGACATCAGCAGCATCCACCCCTCCTCCTAAAACTAAAGTCCCAGTGACCAACAAAGAAGGGTTCTGACAAAGTCCCCTCGGGGGAACCAGTGAGTTTGTTAGGCTTCCTTACAGAGCACAGGGGACGGGCACTTGCGGGGATGCGGAGGCTCCTCCTTGAGCAGGCTGCACCCGGGGAAGCCTTTACCAAGCAGGGCCTTTGCCTGGGCTGCATAGCTGGACCCTCCCTTCACTTACATACTGTAACCCTTCCATGAAGCCACACGAAATAAGGTAGAGTTGCATACAACGGGTGGTGGGGAGTGGCTGGAGGCTCTGGTAAGGCTCGCATGACTCTCCTCACTTTTCCAGAGTGGGTATAAACAGTCAGCAAAGCCTGCCTGGGGTCATCTTTCTGTTAGCAGGCACAGCTGAACGCCCCAGGATGGTGGTGGTTTGGCTTGGAGGTAGTCACTCACAGCCTACTAATAGGTTGGACCTGTTAGAGGAAAGACCTAATGAATTTTTTATTGACAGTGAATGCAATATGAACATCAGTAGCAGGAGCAGCAAAGCAAATTCAAAGTGAGCTGCGTGGTTGCTGCTACTCGGAGTCGCTAAGAATTACCAAGCACTTTCTCTGTGTGTGGCATGGTGCAGAGGTTCGCATGCGTGCCTCCTCACTGAAGGCCCGTGGAAAGCCTATGAAATAGGAACACGATCATCTCCCTACTAGTTAGATGAACACATTAATGTATAGGAATATTAGATGACTTGGTCAAGGTCTCCCAAGTGACTTGGCAAGGTGATAACCTAGGGTCAAGTCACTCTAGAAGCTTCATACACTTGTCTATTGTGCTAGGAGAATCTTACTATACACTAGGTGTATACGCACAATACCTCCCACATAGACCTGAAACAAAACTGAGAATCAGAAAGTAAGCCTGCCCCTGCCCCCATACCTGAAATCAGGGACTTGCCTTGTAGCAGATGTCCAGCCTCCAGACAGCCCGACTTCATGCATACAAAATCCCAGTGTGTTTATTCTTAACCCAGCAGGATGATAGATAGAGTGACTTTCCATGATCTGGGGTTTGTTTTGCCCTGTGGGACACCAATCCTCCAGCACTGATGTCTCTAGGACTGACAGTCCTCCCTCTCCCCTGCTAGGAACTCCTGAGTTACCCTTTGAGGTTGTCATGAAATTAGCAGGCAGAGAGCAGAATGTCAGTCAGGTTCCGTAGAAATGACTCCACATCTCAGCTGGGCAGTGACCTGTCCTCCCTCCCCAAGTGGCAGCCTTGGAGCTCAGGTCGGTGGAACTGCAGATCCCCAGGAACAACAAGGACCATCACACCCAGGAGATGGGCTTGACGAAGCTCATCCTGCGCCGGGCTCAGAACTTCAGCTTAACGTTGACCTTCAACCGACCCTTCCAGCCCCAGAAGGACCACCTCACCTTTGTGGCTGAGACAGGTGAGCTCGCTCTGCCCTCAGGTTCCCCTGGTTCCCTCAAAACAGAAAGAGTTAGTAAAGCTCGCCTGGGAGAAGGGGTCTTGCCACCTGTCTCTGGGGTGCCCTCCCCTCTCTCCTGGGGCCCCCAGGATCCTCCTCTCAGTACTGTTGGTCCTATTAAAGAAATATTTGGCCAGCTCAGCAAACTGTGATGTTTTAGTCACAACAGCCAACGTATAAGTATACAGGCATGGCTGTAAAACTCCCCAGCCATGACCTCCTTTCAGTTCTCATGGAAGACTTTAAGTTGGTCCTACCAGGCTCTCATTTTACAGATTGGAAATGGAAAAAAAAAACATCAGACACCCAGAGAACTTAAATGTCAGTAAAAAGCCTTGAACCAAAAGGCAAATGTTGGGAGAAGGCAGGCATTCTGCCAGGCCACAGGGAATCATATACCACACTTATCTTACTACTTTTAAGTGTGTGTGTACACATACCAAGAGGCTGGAAGTGGGCATCAGATCCCCTGCCGCTGAAGTTAGAGGTAATTTTGAGCTGTCTTACATGAGTTCTGGGGTCCAAATTCCAGTGCTCTGTAAGAGCAGTATGCAAGGTTAACCACTGAACCATCATGCCTCCAGCTCCATCACTTAGAGTTTTGAGCCTTCCTCTGGGATCTTCTTTCTCTCTTCCTCAGGACCAGAGCCCACAGAGCTTCTGGGGACCCGAGCCACTTTCCCGCTCATCCAGACCCGGCCTGGGAATGTCTGGAGTGCTGCTGACTTCACCATTGACAACAACTCTCTCCAAGTCTCGATTTTCACACCAGCCAGTGCAGTCATTGGCCATTACACACTGAAGACAGAGATTTCTCGGGACCAGGGTCCTGGTGTGACTTACCCACTGGGGAATTTCATCTTGCTTTTTAACCCATGGAGTAGAGGTAGGACTTGCTCCCAGTGTGTAGTGCTAATCTGATGCATTGGGAATGTTCTTTCAGGGTCTTCTGGCAAAGCCTGGCAGATAATCATTGCATATCTGTGCAACAAATTACTATGTGCTGAAACAAAAAAAATTTTTTTTATTTGTGTGTGTGTGTGTGTGTGTGTGTGTGTGTGTGTGTGTGTGTGTGTTTTCACCTACATGTATGAAGGTCATCTTGTGGGGTTGGTTCTCTCCTTCCAGCATGTGGGTCCCAGGGATTGACTTCGGGGTACCAGGCTTAGCAGTAAGTGCCTTTACTTGCCCAATCCTCTCACCAGCCTTAAGTGTATTTATTTAATTTCTTTTTCCTTTTGTGAGATGGGGTCTTGCTGTGTTGTCTAGGTCTTGAATTCATGATCTTCTGTCTCTGCCTCCTGAGTGTTAGTATTATAGGCATGCACCGCCATACTCAACTGCAAAAATCACTTTAATAAAGTTTTTGGTTTTGGTTTTGTTGTTTTGAGATGGGCTCTAATTATGTAGCACTACTGACTAAGTGGACCAGGCTGGCTTCAAATCCACAGAGACCCACCTGCCTCTGCCTCCCACGTGCTGGGATGAAATTGTGCAACATCACACCTGGTCCCACAAAGAATTTTTAAAAATGATTCAGTTATGCTTATTTTATCTGGTTTGGTGTTTTGCCCGCATGTGTGTCTTTATGAGGTATCAGACCCCCTGGAATTGGAGTTATAGATATGAGCTGCCATTTGGGTGCTGGGAATTGAACCCAGGACCTCTGGAAGAGCAGCCAGTGCTCTTAACCACTGAGCCATCTCTACAGCCCCACAAAGAATTTTTAGCAACATGATGAAAATATCCATACTGTGCCAGGCAGTGGTGGCGAATGCCTTTAATCCCAGCACTCAGGAGGCAGAGCCAGGCAGATCTCTGTGAGTTCAAGGCCAGCCTGGTCTACAGAATGAGATCCAGGACAGGCACCAAAACTACACAGAGAGGGCTGGAGAGATGGCTCAGAGGTTAAGAGCACTGGTTGTTCTTCCAGAGGTCATGAGTTCAATTCCCAGCAACCACATGGTGGCTCATAGCCATCTGTAATGAGATCTGGTGCCCTCTTCTGGCCTGCAGTCATACATGCTGTATACATAATAAATAAATAAATCTTTAAAAAAAAAAAAAAAACTACACAGAGAAACCCTGTCTCGTAAAACAAAACAAACAGAAAAAAAGAAAGAGAGAAAGAAAGAAAAGAAAAGAAAAAATCCATACTGTGACATTAAGTGAAATAATTTAGCAAGTGGAATTTAATTTGATTCTAATTAATTATGTATATGCATACAACAAGAAGATAGTGTATTGGTGGATATTTCTGAGTAGTGGGAATGAGTGATTTTTTTCTGTATTTTCCCAAAAGTCCAAAAGTCTAGAATAATCTTATAATTTTCATTCTGTAATTTTTAATAGCATAGATTTGTTGCTGGCCTCTGAAGAAGCACATAGCTAACTTTTATGGGGGTCCAGTCTTAATTTCTGTTACCCTCAGTCACCCGTTGACTGTTCCTCTTATTTCCAGAAAGACATTGTTACTTTTATGCTGTTTTTTAATTTCGGGCTTGTTCTTGGCCTGGTGATTTCTTTCTCTCTCTGTTACTCTTCACTGCTCAGAGGATGATGTCTACCTGCCAAGTGAAACCCTGCTGCAGGAGTATGTCATGAGCGACTACGGCTTTGTTTACAAGGGTCAAGAAAATTCTATTACCTCCAGGCCTTGGAACTATGGGCAGGTAACACCCGCTCCTGGAAGTGGGCCTGGGATGGGTGTGTTGGGGGCTGTTAGCCAACTAAGACAGTGTGAAGTGCTGGCCAATTTCCCTTCCAACGAGAGGGGCAAGCAAAGAACATATGGCTTTTTTTTTTTCAAGATTTTTATGCTTTATTAAGAAAGGAGCACCAGGCAGTGGTGGCACACGCCTTTAATCCCGGCACTCAGGAGGCAGAGACAGGCGGATCTCCATGAGTTTGAGGCCAGCCTGGGCTACAGAGCGAGTTCCAGGAAAAGCACCAAAGCTACACAGAGAAACCTTGTCTCGAAAAAAAAAACAAAAAAAAAAAAAAAGAAAGAAAAGAAAAGAAAAAAAGAAAGAAAGAAAAGAAAGGAGCAGAGCATGATGAAAGTTGACCAACAACTGTAGTAAACTTCTATATTCAGTTACCAGCCCCACTAGGGGCCAGTAGAGCCTTTTATTCTTCTATAATTTGAAAACAGCCCATGGGCCAATGTCTCCTATCACTTTGTTGGAAAAAAATCTTTTTTGTGTGTGTCTGTGAGCATTTTGCCTGTTTGTATGTCTGTGCACCATGTGTATGCCTAGTGCCCAAGGAGGCCACAAGAGGGTGATAAATTCCCTGAGATTAGAGCTACAGAAGGTTGTAAATTATGTAGGTGCTGGGAATCGAACTCAGGTTCTCTGGAAGAGCAGGTAGTGTTCCTAATTGTGGGGCCATCTCTCCAGTCCCTCTCCTAGTGCTTTAATTAATTAATTTTATTTATTCATGTGTGTGCACGTGTATAGGTACATGCATGCCATGGCACATACGGAAGCCAGGGAACAACATGAGGGAGTCATTTCCCTCCATCCACTGTGTGGGCCCTGGGATTAGACTCCTGTCATGTGGGTTTGTGGGAGACCCCTTTCCCCACGGAGCCATCCTGCCTCTCCCCATCCCACCCTGGTGGGGGGCTTTTTGTTTATGTTTTTTAAGGCAGGTTCTCACTGACTTGATTTCCCAGGTTAGCCTTTAATTTCCTGTGTAGCTCAGACTGGCCTTGAACTTGAAATCCTCCTGCCTCTGTGCTGCAGCAGTACTGCCTTTGCATGAGTCGCCAGGAAAGATACCTCTCATGCTCTGAAACTGTTGGGAAGAATTTTAAAGGAAAACCATTTCGAGACTTTAGAGAGCACGAGACGTGTCTGTAAATATCAGCGTCTATAAATACCGTTTCACTGGGACTCAGGCATGCTCCTTCATGTAGCTGATGCTGAAGGCTTTTAGGCTTAGTGGCAGAAGTGAGTTGAAACAGAGCCTATGGGCTTCCAGGTGAGAGATTTGCTACTGGCCCTTTATGGGAAGGTGCGACCAACCTTGCTCTAGGCGCCTCCGCTGCCCTTCTTAGCACTGGACCTATGGCAGGAAATCACAGATAGTGTATCATTTAATTGATAACATGTCAGGATATAGTCACAGAGGATAAAGATTCTTTCTGAAAAAACTAACCACAACTCATGATCACAACTGAAAAAGTGAATTTTAATTCACTTTTAATTAATTTTAAGATTTATTTATTTATTATATATTCAATGTTCTGTTTTTCATGTATCCCCGCAGGCCAGAAGGGGAAGCCAGATCTCATTACAGATGGTTGTGAGCCACCATGTGGTTGCTGGAATTGAACTCAGGACCTCTGGAAGAGCAGCCAGTGCTCTTAACTGCTGAGCCATCTCTCCAGCCCAATTAATTTCAATACATTAAAAAGATCTTTAGTACATCAAATATCTAGTTACTGCGAAGCCCCGTTACTGCGTGCAGCAGGTGGGGTCAGGGGACTTTGACTGTGGATGACTTCCACTCTCAGCCACCAATCATGGTCCATTCGGTCTCTCCCTCCCTGTTAGTCTCAGGGGTGGGGGATGTTGGGAGCTTTGCTGAGGAAGATCACACTCTCCCATCCCCCAACTCCTGCAACTTGTGAAGTGTTTTGAAGCTGAGATGGAAAATGGTGCATTTGACAGGCAAAGGGTCGTCACAAACACATGTTGTGAGCCTATCTCATAAGCCTATCCTGGCTTTTCCAAGGCATGCAGCATCAGCATTAGCCCTCACTCCAATACTCTCTGCCATCTTCTCCTTTCTTTCAAATGCTGGTCTCATCTGCAAATATGAGATCATGCAAATACTCATCCACATGGTCTTTCCCTGTTTCCACAAGTCCTGTAGACAGATGACCTAGGTCCTTGGGATCCACCATGCTAAAATACTTCAGGGAAATGTCTTCATGCTCCTCTTTCTGTTTGTCTTATCATTTTAAATCTGGGTTTAAAAAGCCTTCTCTCCCATTCTCTCAAATCATTTGCATTTTTCTTTTTTCTTTCTTTCTCTCTCTCTTTCTTTCTTCTCTCTCTCTCTCTCTCTCTCTCTCTCTCTCTCTCTCTCTTTCTTTCTTTTTTTTCCTGTAGACTAGGCTGGCCTCAAACTCACAGAGATCCGCCTGGCTCTGTCCCCGAGTGCTGGAATTAAAGGTGTGCACCACCACCGCCTGGTTTCTTTTGCGTTTTCTGTCAAGAGCCACATAGCTTAGTTTTTTAAAGCGTTATTTCAATGCATTTCCAACTTGATTTCCATCCGACATAGGATCTTGTCTTATGACTAAGCCCTGCAGGCCTCCTCTCACAAACACATCATTCCTTGAAAAACTTGTCAATGCCCAAGTTTCTGGACTCTACACATCTTTGCTTTTCTCTGATTTCTCCCTTCACATACCTTGTAAGTTCGAAGAGGACATCCTTGATATCTGCTTTGAGATCCTGAACAAGAGCCTCTACTTTCTAAAGAACCCATCCAAAGACCATTCTCAGAGGAGCGACGTGGTGTACGTCTGCAGGGTGGTGAGTGCCATGGTAAGAGCAAAAGCTTGCCCCTGCCTGAGAACAGCCTGAGCATCTCCCGGATGTTGTGGAAACCCACCTGTCTGCTCTGCAGATCAACAGCAATGACGACAGTGGTGTGCTTCAGGGGAACTGGGGAGAGGACTACTCCCAGGGCATCAGCCCTCTGGAATGGAATGGCAGTGTGGCCATCTTGCGGCAGTGGTCAGCCAGGGGCGGGCAGCCTGTGAAATATGGACAGTGCTGGGTCTTTGCTGCTGTTATGTGCACGGGTGAGTGAAGTCTTACCCTCTGACTTTTTCTAATTTCTCTTTCATGTCAGGCCACAATCATCCCTGCTCTCAGAGTCCACTGCCGCTCATGAAGGGCCCAGAGCTTGCAATGGCCCATGGCTAGGAGCAGTGTGCACACTATTCAGCCTCCAGGGGACGATCTTTGCAATCACTCCATAGTCTCTTTGATGAAGAATGTTAGTAGTGGGCACCTGAGCTGGGCATGGTGGGTCATGCCTCTAATCCTAGCATTTGAGAAGCAGAGACAGTTGGATCGGAAGTTTACTTGGCTATATAGGGAATTAGGCTAACCTGTACTAGATGTGATCTTGTCCCAAGAGACAGACAGACAGAGAGAAAGGTGGCCATTTGGATAGAGCAACTTGTAGTCCCCACAAAAGGCAGAACACTTCTTCCCACTTGCTGCACTGGGCCAAGAGGTGGAAGCTGAAAGTGTAAGTAGACAGCCTTGGATAGCCCGACCTCACAGGTAGACCTCCCTGAGAGACTTGACTTACAATTAGAGCTTGGCTACCTTGCTAACTACCCGTGAGGAGAATACACACGTTATTCAATTGAGTGCATACCAACTGTTTACAATTCAGTGCCAAATTCTTGGCCCAAGTATCTGGGGAGCTGAAGAGCCTGGGGTACGGAGGTGTTACCAGTCTCCCCCATGCAAAAGCACATCTTCTACGGGGGTGTCTAGTCACACTGTGTGCTGGGTGTTTTCTGCAGGAACAGGTGGATTCCATTGGAAGGGGGTGGGGCATAGGGTGAGAACAGTCTTCTGTCCTTGACTCATTGAAGGGAAGCATAGTCTTATGTTCAGGGTCCTCAGAGACAGAGATTTAAATCCGAATACACATAAAGCGACCTCATCAGCTTACTTAGTCTGTGACTACTCTGGCCTCCTGTAGCCCGTGGGAGATCCCGTGGGAGCCAGGTGGCCATTATAAGATCCCCTTGAACCTTCAGATCCTAGCATGAACAGGAGAAGGACTAGATCCATGGCTTGGCCCCCTCTGCAAGCCCGTCCATCGTCACGCTTCCCAGAGTGCTGGGGCTGGTGAATGGAGAGAACTGTGACTGCCAAGCTGCCCTGGCAACCTGCAGCTTAGGTCTGCGCCCCAGGTGCCCTGCAGATGTGTGGAAAGCCCAGTGCAGTGCTGGCGTAGACACGTGGCCCTGCCGGGGACTTTAGAAACACGGGTGACAGCCGCCTCTGTAGACTCTGCCCTCCTTGGAAGAGTGGGTAGGAGAGACTTCTCCTGGACTCACTGGCAGACGTCCCAAGACACGCCTGGCTCTTGATCACACCTGGTTGTAGGCAGTTAGTTTGTGTATGTGTGTGAAGCGTGGTATGATAATGTCTGCTTTGAGTGAATGTGCCTGTGAAATCTTAGCTTTACGAACCGTCCTGAGGATCCACAAGAGGGCGCTGCTGGCTTAGCAAAGATGGAGAACAGTTTTTAATTTCTGATGTCATCCATCGTCTTTACCATGGAATGGATGCTTAGCCATAGCCTTACTCTTATTTGTTTATTTAATTATTAACATATGTTGTTGTGCTGAGGAATGAACTCAGATCCTTGTATGTGGCAGGCAAGCATTCTACCACTGAACTACATCCCCAGCCCTTTCATTTTTTTCTTCTTTCTCTCAACTTGTATCTTTAAATAGAATGGCAGAATCGGAATTTTAGAACTGAAAGCCATCCAGTTCAACTCTTCACTTTCTTACAAGGAGGCTAACCCAGAGACGTTAAGCCTTGTATCTCCAGTCACACAGCTTCTCTTTTGAAAGTGGCCACACCTTTCCACCCTTTTGGATTCTCACGTGTTTTAGTCTCTCTGCTTTTAACTTGGAGAACTGCTGGGGACGAAAAGAGCCAGAAATGACAAGTTTATTATTGTTTTAAGTGGCTCACAAATGATTTCTTCCACTTTGTGGATGGATACCACTGATGGGCAGGCAGGCAGAAGCTTCTCCGGGTGTCACCCTTTGGGAATAAAAGAGTTGCTGCAAGTTTGAAGGTTGGAAACTATGCATGAAAAAATAATAATTGTTTGAAATGATCTTAGTCCTCTCTCCTTCTCTGTAGTAATGAGATGCTTAGGTGTTCCAAGCCGCGTCGTTTCCAATTTCCATTCTGCACACAACACAGACGGGAACCTGACCATTGACACCTACTATGACCGAACCGCAGAAATGCTGCCGACTCAGAAGCCAGACAAAATCTGGTAAGAGGTTTGGTCTGGAAAAACTCAGCGCTATCCCAGGTAGGGGACAAATTGTGATAGCCAGGACTGAATCGGACAAGGTCCCTCTATGCTGACCCGGAACTCTCTATGTAGACCAGGCTGGCCTCCAACTCCCAGAGTTCTGCCTGCTTCAGCCTGCAAAGTGCGGGATCAAATGTATGCACCACCATGGCCAGCTCCTTGATAGCTTTCTCTATTATAATTACTTTCTGATACAAATTAGAGGGAAAAAAGAATTATAAGCAAAGGCATAAGCCACTCTGCATAATGTCGGGTGCCTGAAAACCCATCAGGAAATATGAGCCCTGGCTCCTCCCTCCTTTCTGCAGGAACTTCCATGTCTGGAACGAGTGCTGGATGAACCGGAAAGACCTTCCACCAGGGTACAATGGCTGGCAGGTTCTGGACCCCACCCCCCAGCAAACCAGCAGTGGTGCGTGGGGATCATGTGACAGGGGCCAGGCTCTCTGGGAGGCCAATGAGGGTGTGCACCCTCATAGCCAGAGTGGTACAGCAGTCTCCTACCTCACCCCCTTCCCAGGGCTGTAGTCTAGGCAGTGTCAGATCTCAGGCATAACTTCGCCCATGATAGTGGGATCGCCTGGGGGAACGGTGAGTCTTTTTGTTCTTCCCTTTCCTATAAGGTAGGAAGGCGAGGTTGACAACAGCCACATCAATGCCGGTGACTGTGAGAATCAGACAAATTAGTGCGCATCAGTGCCCTTGGTAAACTGGAGAAAGCCCAGGTGTGAGGGGCATTATTGCCACTGCCCATCCTTTCTCATCACCTCCCGTGGCGACAGCCTTGGGCCCATATCTCAGCATCCACATCCCATAATTCCTGCTTCCTCCACAGGGTTGTTCTGCTGTGGTCCGGCCTCTGTGAAAGCCATCAAGGAAGGGGATGTCCACCTGCCCTATGACACCCCTTTTGTGTATGCACAAGTGAATGCTGATGAGGTCATTTGGCTTTTTGAGGGTGGCCAGGTCCAGGAAATCCTGGCCCATAATACCAGTTACATCGGGAAGGCGATCAGCACCAAGATGGTAGGGTCAGATGAGCGCCTGGACATCACCAGTTCCTACAAGTACCCAGAAGGTGCCTGGGCCTTGGATTTGGGAGGGAGTGGGTAACCATTGGATGACCCAAGTTAGAACACCACCACCTCCCTGATATGACAAAGTCCTAGGGGACTATTTTAGGTCCTGGTCACTTGATTCCAGAATAGATTTGCCTAGATTTAGAAAAAAAGAATATAAGATGCTCAATTAAATTTGAATTCCAGATAAATTAAGACAAATACATTATTATAAATATGTCCCAAATGGTACATGTGGCATTTTAAATTTTTTTCTATTACATTTATTTATTGTGTGTATGTGTGTATACATATGCATGTATATGTGTAGGAACATGTGTCGTGTGTGTGTGTGTGTGTGTGTGTGTGTGTGTGTGTGTGTGTGTGCAGGTCAGAGGACAACTTATAGGAGTTGGTTTTCTTCCGTCACAGGGACATTGAACTCGTGTTGTTAAGCTTGACAGTAGATGTCTTTTCCACTAAAGCCATCATGCCAGCCCTGCGTGTGACACCTTTCTGTTAAAAATAATTCACTATTTATCTGAAATTCAAATTAACTAGGTGTAACTTTGAGTGTATGTTCCACATAATTCACTATTAATCTGAATTAACTGGGTATAGTTTTTAGTGTAAGTGTATTCCCAACATTGCATGTAAGTATGCAAACTTTACAATAAAGATTATTTGCTTATCTTGAATTCAAATTTAAGTGGAGGTCCTGCATTTTATCCGGTAACTCTCTCAGGGTCACACATCTGTCTCTCTGTGTCCATCACAGTGGGAGGAGCGGCAAAGGGAGAGATGGGCACTCAGGAGGGCGAGGGCTCTGGGCCTGTGGAAGGGAGGGAGCGGACAGTCCTGTGAAGAGCTTTGGTGCACTCTGGCCACCCGAGAACTAAGCAAGGCTCTGACGCGCTGTCGGTGGGTAAGCCGGACCATCTTCCCTGGCCTCGGCTTCCTTATCAGTGAAATGAGATAGCTCTCCTCAAAGGGTTAAATGCGCTTGTGTGCAGCACACACTGGAAACATCCACAGTCTGGAGCAAGTTTGAGTTGTGAGCCAGATGTTGAGTTATTCCTAAGGGGAAGAGATAGAGTTCTATCTAAAAGACTTGAATATGTGTTTTAGGAGAGAGAATGCAGGCAGGGAAGAGAAGCCTCTCGGTTTGATGATGGTGGTGATGATGATGATGGTGGTGGTGATAATGGTGATATGATGGTCATGGTCATGGTGATGATGATGATGGTGATGGTGATAATGGTGATATGATGGTGATGGTCATGATAATAATAGTACTGATAGGGCTGGAGAGATGGCTCGGGGGTTAAGAGCACTGACTCTTCTTCCAGAGGACGTGAGTTCAATTCCCAGCACCCACATGGCAGTTCACACCTGTCTGTAACTCCAGTTTCAGGGGACCCTGACATGCATGGCAAAAACACAAATGCACATAAAAATAAAATAAAATATATTTAAAAAAATAATAGTACTGATGGCAAAGAACCACACTGAATCCCACACTCAGCAATTACATGACCTCAACTTTCAGCGATTCTGGGCAACCCAGTATGGTCCCCGGGTTTCATAACACAGAGCCGAACACTGAGAGACAAAGAGACTGTACTCTGAGCAGCACCAACCCCATCTGAGCCATCATACTGCATGCCTCTCTGTGTGGCTATTCACTGTATATCACACAGCCAGGGCTTCTGGCTGGCAGCTGAGAGTCCAGTCATTTGTTTTCCCAAGACCGTCATTGGTCCTCTCTACCCTGCCCCACTGATGTCTTTGTTCTGTATGGATCTGTTCTGCCAGGATCCTCTGAGGAGCGCTCTGTATTCATTAAGGCTTCCCGGAAGTTGCTGGAACCAAGAAGGGACTCTTCATCCCTCCTGGATCTCCTAGGGTCTGAGGGCTTTAAGGATAAGCCTGTGCAGCTGCAACTCCACCTGGCTAGGGCACCCATGTGGGGCCAGGACCTGCTGCTCACGCTACATGTCCAGAGGGTGCCAGACAGAGCCCACAGTCAGGACCCCATTGGACTGATGGTACGCTTTTGTGCGCAGGCCCTGCTGCATGGGGGCAGCACTCGGGAACCCTTCTGGAAACATGCGGTACGCTTGAGTATGGATTTTGAGAAGGGTGAGTATGTGGCAGGCATGAGAAGGAGCACCCGTAGAGAGGAGAGTTTTGGGTCTGTGAATCACAGAGAAACCCTCTCTCAGGATGCATATCTTCCTGGTCAGGGAAGATGCTGTTGCTGCACAGCTGGATGCCAGTGCAGTACTTGTGACGTCATCCTAACACGTCAGACAACAATGACCTCTGAGTGCACGATTCCTTTGTAACCCATCTCTTGGACTCAAGATGATGTTTTTGCCTCTGTTTAGAGCTACAGTGGCCGCTCCTGCTGCCCTACAACAATTACAAGAACAAGCTGACAGACGAAAAGCTGATCCATGTGTCTGGCATTGCTGAGGTTGAAGAAACAGGGCGGTTCATTCTGGTCCTAAAAGATTTCTCTCTGGAGCCTCCCCACTTATCTATTGAGGTGAGGTCTCTGGACAGAGATGGGGACCCAGAGACTCTAAGGGGGGGGTACCATGTCATACTGTATAGTACAGTCTCTGAGGCTTTACTCTCAATCACAGGCAGCAGGCTGAGAGGTTGTGAGCGCTGGTGCTCTGCATAAACCAAGGGTGGGACGTCTCATGGAGGTCACATTTTGCAGAGGATGCTGAGGAAGGTTCTCTGTGGAGAACAGATGAAGGCCTGTTACCGTGAAGGTGTATACGTAAGGAGATCCCTTCACAAAGGTAGAGATGAAAAGGCAATGATTTGGGATGAGGAGTAGAGGAGACAGGTTTAAGACAGGACCTTGTGGTCAAATTCAAAAGGTGACTGCTGATAAGATGTGGGGGTGCCACAGGAAAGAAGAACAAGACGTGAACTTCAGATTTCAAGACCCAATGCCAGAGTGGCGTGGGTGGCTCCCACAGAGGAGGGCATTAAGAAAGGTCCACAGAGGTGGGTGTGTGTCCTCCCTATCTCCTGTCACCTGAGCTGTCTTTCCCCAAAGCATTCTTCCCTACCTTTCCCTTCCCCTCCCAAAGACTTTTCCAGTGCCTACCCCAAGTCCAGCTGTGTACCTGGAAGCCTGGTTAACAGCATGCCTGGCACTAGCCAGCAGAACAATGGTTGGATGGCTCCGTATTGCATGGCAAGTCGGCTGGCACATTCGCAGTCTTCACCTGGGCATACTCTCAGATTGTCAGGCCGGGTGATGCTGGAGGCCTCCTGGGGGGCGCTCACAGTGGGGCAGAGTTGCAAGTGTAGACACAAGCTCCGTGCTGAGCCAGGGCTCTGCCGGTTACCCAGAGCAGAGTCCTGGTTGTAATGGGATCCCCAAACAACATAGCACATGTCAAGGAGGCTGTGAATGGTTACCACGGCTGTAAGACCTGTGGGTGATTACCGTCCCTGTGCTGGGTTCCAGAGTTAGCTTCACCCACTTGATTTTGATACCCCTTTGGAGACTTGGTTCTTTTGTTTGAGTTCCAGGTAAGTTAGGGTGTGTTCTTCCAACTCTTTAATTCTCTGGCCAAGCTAGAGCATGCCGCCAGTTGTGATCTGGTCAGACAGAGCTCATTTGGATTCAATACTCACTTACTGATGCCCATCATCACTGTCCTAGGCATTGTCCTAGGCTCCAGGAGTGAGAACAGAAGCCCCGCCTCCCATTACAGGCTAAGGCTGTGCTGCTGTATGACACAGACCTCAAGAGCGAAGCACTGAACACATCTGGGGGAAAACGAGTACGTCCTGCTGATGTCTGTGAAGATACATCAGGATGGGAAAAAGCTCCTAGGCTAGGATCTAGACCCCTTGGTTAGGTCCTGACTGTCATTAATCCATCATGGGATCTCAGCTTCATCATTCTTTGTTGGTAGAAGGATATCCCTGATGGCGCATAGGTGGCACACAGGACACTCCTCCTTAGTCCTCTGCATGTGTTAGACACCACTGATCAATCACAAATGACTGGGATTGTGCTTGGGATCCTACTTAACACATGCTAGACACTGCTAACCCTTTGGGACCAGTCCATCAGTTAAATCCAGCAGGCATCTTCAAATAGATGGTGGGAAGGGAAACTCTATGCCCATCCATGACAGGTGGCAGCTTGCTAGAGTGTCCTGAACTTGTAAAACAGGTCAACGTCTGTGTTAGTTTGTTATATGTGTTAGGCTCAGTTTATAGTTGTCTCTACCACTAGGGGCGCCTACGTTCTAAGCAGTCCTTGGTGGTCACAGGAGGAGTTACTGAGTGGGTGTGAGGCCTGGGGTACCTCTGTCTTCTCCCCACACAGGTGTTTGAAAGGGCTGAGGTGGGCAAGGCCCTGACCATCCACATCACCCTCACCAACACCCTAATGGTGGCTCTGAATAATTGCACCATGATTCTGGAGGGGAGCGGCCTCATCAACGGGCAGCTAACAAAAGAGTGAGTAATGCTACCACTGGCCTCTTGCCAATCTTCCTCTGGTGCTGGTTTCTGAAGAGCTGTGCCTCGTGGGACCACTGAATCCTTCTCGGTCTCCAGATGTCACCTGTTGGTCCCCACTTCCCTAACCTCAGGAAAGCTGGCGGTTTGGTGATACTGAGGGGCGCTACTCACTAAGCAGGGCTTCCTGCCCCATTGCCCATCCACGCAGCCCATCCTGCAGGCTCCAACAGGCTGCTTTTGACTTTCAGCCTTGGGACTCTGATGGCCGGACACACCATCCAAATTCAGCTGGAGCTCTACCCCATCAAAGCTGGGCCCCACCAGCTACAAGTCCTCATCAGCAGTAGCGAGGTCAAGGAGATCAAAGGCTACAAGGACATCTTCATTGCTGCAGCCCCAGTCTCCTGAGCCTTCCTGATGCCCCCCTCCCACGTGTCCCCGTTTCAGCGCCCCTTCCCGTCCTCAGCACAGCCTTGCTGCTTTCTACTTCTCAAGGTGTTGCCTTTATTCAACCTCAGTAGTGGGGGCAAACGAAACGCTGTAGAACCGCTGTGCATCATGGGAAGAAGCAATAAACATGCATGAGCTCTCTCCTTGCGCTAAGAAGCTGCTTACTGTTCCCGTTGGCCTGGGTGCCCACTACGGGGCTGGGCGGGCCCTCTCTGCTCTTCCCATCTTCTCTTTCTTCTGTTAAGGGCTTCGTCTACAAACTAAGCCCACCGGATCCTTTCTAATGCCAGGTCTTTACACACATATGCCCTCGAGTGAATGTAGAGGCAGAGGTGAGGTGGGAGCCTGAGAGGTAGCAAATGCAGGGCCAACTACCAGAAGCTGCCGGGCAGAATGTCCCTGTTACCTTCCTGCGAGCTCCCGTCCGAGCCAGCAGGTACCTGGCGAACATGGCCATCTTCTATCCTTTCTCGCTACCCTCACTCTCCACAGCTTCTTCTTTTACATCTTTGCTGTTTTTAGGACAGAGGGAGCCACGTTTTGCATTCTTCACTGTAGTTACTAAAATCTCCTGTGCTTATCCTTGATAATGTGGAAAGAACCGAAATCCTCTCCCGCCCCCCTGCCCCCCACCTTTTACATGCTCTTACCACCCTGGTAGGCATTTTTTTAAAATCCAGGAATCTGGGCCCCGCCCTCCTTTGGCTCCTGTCACTGACGTCCTCCCCATCCAGTTCTTTTGCTTATTTGCTTGCCTTAGCCATTGTCATTTTTTTTTTTTTTTAAATCTCAGGCTGGCCCCTAGGCTTGTGCCTCCCCAGCTCCGCCCACACCCAGCTGCTTGGTGCAAGAGTAGGAGCCTGGGAGTCCTGCTCCACCCAGTGTGGCAGCTGTCCCTGTCCCCGTGAGCATCCCTGGGTATTTCTGTCAGTACTTTATGACTACTGAGTTCTGGGTGGCTCCTACCCTCTGGACAGGGTCACCTGTCCTGACTCGTTCAGAAATTAATACTTTGCTTCTCTTCCAAATGTCCTTCTCCATTTGGTCATTTCTGTCCTGGCTGCATCCCTGGTATAGCCAGGCTTCCTTCCTGCTGTGCCTTCAAGGGGTGGGTGTGTGTCCTAGTCATTTCTGTCTTCATAGGCTTCCTCTCAGGTGACTTGCTTCTCCTCACCCCGAAAGTGGCTTTCGAAGTCATACTCAGTGGTGTGTTTTGAAGGTTTTTTTTTTTTGTTTTGTTTTGTTTTGTTTTGTTTATTGCAACCCTTCTGGTTTTGTTTCCTCTCCTTGGTCACATGAGCTAGGTCATCTCAAAGCTCCTTTCCAGTGGATCATCCCCCTAGGTCCAGAGTATGAGGTTCATCACACTGTGTGGTGTACCCAGAGATTAGAGTCTGGAGAGTTCATCTCCTTACTTCACAGCAACCCAGTAGAGTCAACCAAGGAGGCCAGGCAGGGACTCCTGTGGACAAAGGTGGCAAAAGAAATACCCAGACAATGGAGCAAAGAGTTGGCACAAGTCAGGCCAATAGCATAGCTCGAGACTCTGCTCTTCCTGTCCCGAAAAGGTGCATAGAGGCTGTCATACTCGAGACATTTGGGCCGAGAGGTTTGGGGTCCATGATACCTAGCAGCAATGTGTCAAACAACCCTAAGTGCTTGCTCTTGATTCCATGGAGAGACCTTAGATGCCCCGATGTGAAGCAACAATGACAGCCATAGGTTGCTGAAGAGGTCAAATTAGAAAGTGGATTCAATCGTGTTTTGTAAAATGTGGGACACCCCAATCCCTTAACTTTCTTGGTGCCTCCATTTCTGAGGGATGGCTGGGGGAGGGGGCAGAAAGCCCCATTTGGATCTTCTGATTCTGGCTGACCTCTGTGGTCGTTTGTAGGATCCTCCCTAGACTGGGGACCAGGGTGTTACACCAGGAGCTACACACAAGGAGACCAGGACTTTCTCGGGGCATACCAGAAATTCCAGGCAGGGCTGGAATCAGCTCCCAAGTCTCTGTGGGTCTTAGAAAGGTTTGGAGCTTCCCCCGACCACCCTGCTTGAGCTGGTTCTTTGGAGATGGCAGGTGAGTAGTCTACTTGTGTTCCTCTCCTGAGGTCACAGCCCTGCTTCGGTCCAGATAGGAAAGTAAGGTGATGCTCACAGATCTTGCCCAGCCTCTCTGAACAAGGGGCATCCTGTCGTGATCAGAACTACCTCCCTGCCTCCCCACACTTCCCCCACACCCTGTGACTAATGGTCTGTAGGACTAGAAGGCCAAACCTGTAAGTCACCTCCTTGGGCTCAGAGCCCAGGACTTATTCAGACACCAAGGTTCAGGCAAAAGAGTCACTGTTGGTTTCCTGGTCCCAAATGAGCTTTGTGCCCTTGTGATTCTTTTCTTTCTTTCTTTCTTTCTTTTTCTTTCTTTCTTTCTTTCTTTCTTTCTTTCTTTCTTTCTTTCTTTTCTTTCCTTCTTTCTTTTTTTAAAAAAAGATTTATTTATTTATTATGTACACAGAAGAGGGCACCAGATCTCATTACAGATGGTTGTGAGCCACCATGTGGGTGCTGGGAACTGAACTCAGGACCTCTGAAAGAGCAGTCAGTGCTCTTAACCTCTGAGCCATCTGTCCAGCCCTCCTTCTTTTATTTTTATTTTTAAAATTGTATGTGTAAGGGGGTGTTGCCTGCATGCATGTCTGTGTACTATGTGCATGCCATGCCTAGTGCCTGCAAAGGCCAGAGGAGGACATCAGCTCTCTTGGAACTGGAGTTTCAGATGGTTGTGAGGTACCACGTAGGTGCTGGGAACCAAACCTGGGTACTCTGGAAGAGCAGCCAGTGCTCTTTAACTGCCCCCCCTCCAGCCTTCCCCCTTTTTTCTTTTGTTGATTTCTTTCTTTTTTAGAAGGGCACATAGCAAGATTTATTGGGGAGCAAATGAACAGCTCTCTGGAGCGGCAGGAGTCCTGCAAAGGAGTTGCTTCCTGTGGTACTTCCACCTCCCTCTCCTGTCCCATCGTGGCTGCCGTACACCAGTCTCAGAGTGGTCCTGACCGTGACCTCTGGGGAGGACAGATGTGGATGCCCTGTCCTCTGCTCCAGGGATTATAACTGTCCTGGCAGGAATGAAGATATTCTTAAAGACACTTGTGTCCCTCCCTTTGGTTATCAGATTTTTGAAACAGTGAATCCAAGGAATTGGACTGTCTCCAGGAATCCTATGCTAGGAGAAAGAAAAGGCTGAATCCTGGCACCAGCCAGTGAGGAAGGATATGTCACACAGTTCTGACTACCTGCTGGAGGGACTCGGAGTGGAGACGATGGGACCACACCTTTGCCTGGGACTGCTGAGCACACATACTCATCTTAAAACATCAGCCGAACAAGGGCAACAACAAAAGACAGCTAAAGTGGGGGGGGGACGACGACAACAGAGCGAGGGGCAGAGCACAGGTCTCACCCCTACACAAAGAGTGAGGGGTAGAGCACAGGTCTCACCCCTACACAAAGAGTGAGGGGCAGAGCACAGGTCTCACCCCTACACAAAGAGCAAGGGGCAGCTAAGGAATGCTAAGAAGGGGAGAAACACTCTTCCCTAGGGAAGAGCACACCAATTGGTTATCGAATACCAAACGGTGAGTTCTGAAAACATACATACACATTTTAGATACTGCATTAAACATTTAGAGTTACAATGCTCTGGAGTTCTGCTGCATTCCAAGGCTAGCCTAGTAGTTCTTTGCAAGGAGCTTTGGGAAAGCAAATGCCTTGATTTCCTCATTTGCTATATAAGATCAGCAAGAACTCCTAATTCACAGGGAACTGAGAGGTGGCTCAACAGTTAAGATCACTTGCTGCTATTTCAGAAGACCCAGGTTCAGTTCCCAGCACCCTCATGGTAGCTCACAACCAGCTGTAACTCCAGATCCAGGGGGTCTGAAACCCTCTCTTGGTCTGCAAAGATACTTCATGTATGTGGTATACAGATATACATGTAGGCAAAACATTCATGCACATTAAAATAGATAAATCTTTGGACTGAAAATAGTGGCATATGTCCAGTTTTTAATTCCAGCTTGGAAGGCAGAGGCAAGACGATCTCTGTGGGTTTGAAGCCAGCCTGGTCTACATAGCAAGAGGTCAGTCAGATAGGGCGACATAGTGGAACCTTGTCTCAAGTTAAACAGTCAATCAGTCAACCAATCTAAGAAAACACCCTCCTGATTCATAGAGATGTGAGACTAAGAGGGATAATCACACAAGAATTTAAACTAATATCTAGTACTAAAAGATGATTGCATTAGTGGTAGTAGTACTACTATTGTCTACCGTCATTATTAATCACTGGCAATGGCGTTAATAATTATGATATGGAGAAATGTTTTGGTTTAGGGATGACAAGCCCCTAACTCCCAGTTTGGTGTAGAATGTTAGGAAGGCTTCTTAGCAGGGTGATGCTCTAACCTGGAGACAAGTAGACAGACAGAGAGCATTTCAGAAAAAGAGATCATTTGGGAGAGAGGGGGAGGGGGAGAGCCCACACAGAGATGTGAAGGAGAGGTCTCCATCAGAGAACTGAAGGGGGTTGGCATACTTGGGCTCCATGTGGGGAGAGAAAGATGAACCTCAAAGGTTCTTAGGGTGATGTTGGGAAGTTCAGAATTCATATCCTTTTGGATCCTAAGCAGAGGAACTATTTGTTTGAATTGACTCTTTAGAAAAATCAGTGGTAAGACACAAAGGCCCTGGATTTGGGATAGAGCACGTTGGGACAGAGGAGTACATGGGAAGGGATGGAGAGAGGAAAGAGAAGAGAGGAAATAATGGAATTATAATTTCAAAAACTGTTGAAAAATCAGTAGTGCTGAGTCCCGAGAAAGGAGGCGGGGGAGTTGGTTAGGAGTGGTTGTCCGGACGAGCCGGTGTTTCAGTGAAGGCAGAGCTGAGGGACACAGAGAGGAAGAGCCAATTCTAGGTGCTAATCAGGGTTTGAACTGGACTGATGAGCTAAAGAGAGGTAAGAAGAGGAGAAATGGCCCAGATTTCACCTTTATTGCCTGGGTGTCGTATCCTCACTCACCACGATCAGAAACCGAGGGGAAAAGGCAGGTAGGTTGAGAGCAAGGGGCCAATGAATCATTTGGGCACACGGGGTGTGAAGCGTCAAAAGTTGTCAAAGAAGAGGGGAGTGCAGGCCACAGTTCTGGGGGTCACCCGAGTCCATGAGGGGGGAGTGGAGGGAGAATGGGTGAACCCCTGAGACATCCCTGGAAAGCACCAGCGTGGGAGTGAAGAGTCTGCAGGTGGGTGTGAGAAGAAAATGACAGACTGGATGGGGTGTAGGAGAATACAAAGAGGGATGAAAGTGGGGAGAGAGAACAGGAGAGAGAGGGGGAGAGACAGAGACAGAGAGAGGGAGAGAGGGAGAGAGGGAGAGACAGAGAGAGGGAGAGAGACAGAGAGACAGAGAGAGAGACAGAGAGAGAGAGAGAGTAGGGGGGTAGAGAGAAAGGGAAAGGGGAATTTCTTAAACAAGAGAAGGGCCTGAATTGTAGAAGGTCCCTCAAGATAAGAGCAGGAAAGGAGCCGGGCCGTGGTGGCGTACACCTTTAATCTCAGCACTCAGGAGGCAGAGGCAGGTGAATCTCTGTGAGTTCGAGGCCAGCCTGGTCTACAGAGCGAGATCCAGGACAGGCACCAAAACTACACAGAGAAACCCTGTCTCCAGGGGAAACAAAGAGCAGGAAAGGGTTCCTGGCAGATGAGAATGGTGTTGGGGGCCCGGGGACGGGAGTAAATGGAACGGAGGTGAAAAGTGGGTGAGAAACAAGGCAGTAGACTAGAGGACGGAGGTCTGAGCTAGAGGGGCCAACGGTTTAAAGGAGGTCGAGGATTGAAGGTGGATGCGGGTGTTAGTGAGTTGGGGCTGTAGGTGTGCCCTTTGGCAAGGTGTTCACTTAGCGAGCAGGAGGCCCTGGGTCCATTCCCCAGCACAGCAACACACCAACAACCTCCGAGAGCTCTAGTGCATCCGTGCACCATGAAAGCTATTAGAGGATTGAAAACACAGGAGAGACAATGACACAAGTGGACAGGAGCCTCTGAGGACCCGGAATCGGGGGACACAGGAAGAGGTAACTCCTGGTGGGGAAGACAGAGTGGGTGAGTTTCCCACCTACTCTTCACACAGGCTCCTTCTCCAGTGTTCTCCCTCTCTGCCTTGCTCCTTAATACAAGCCCCCCCACACCCCATTTCTCTCTCTGGAGAACCTTGGGTATTGCTGGGCAATGGCTCTTCCATGAAGCTACATTATCATCTTGCCTTTCTTTTTATGTGTATATATGAGAGCCTGCATGCTTCTCTGTGCGCCATGTGCATGCCTGATGCCTGCAGGAGGCCAGAAGAGGGAGGGCATCAGAGTCCCTGGAACTAGCATTAAAAACAGTTGTGAGTCCCCCATGTAGTGCTGGGACTCAAACTCAGGTCCTTTGGAAGAATAGCCCATGCTCTTAACCCCTGGGCCTTCTCTCCAGCTCTAGCTCTGCTAATTTTACTTGAGATTCACTGTGAGCTTGGAAGGTCTCACTTAAAACAGTACCATTGCCAGGAAAAAAAAAAAAGTCATACTAAGGATGATCTGGAGTAGGTTCTGTTTGCACTTAAACTCCAGAAAGAGAGGTCTCAAGCACTCATGGAGGCTCTCTTAGGTGTGAGCGATAGTCTAGGACCCTGACAGTCCTTCCTGCAGAAGCACAGTTCCCTCCATCCCTGTGAATGCCTCATCCGTTCCCCAGTTTCTCCTGGCTCCCTTACCATGGCCCTATTGCCTAAGAGCTACCAAGGCCCAATAGCACAAAGGCCCTGATGGTTCCACAGCTTCCACACCTCCTCTCAGCCAAGCAACACTGCCAAGAAAAACCAGAGGGCGAGTGAGAAAACCAGTTGTGATCTGCCCTGTCAGAGGTGGCAGCGCAGCCGCCGGCCCCACCTCCCTGTGCCTCTTGGAGCCTCGGGATGGAAGGGGAAGCAGACATTCCAGGATCAGTTTCCTGAAGCTCCAGTCCATCCAGCTGTCTGTGGGGGAGCAGCCCTGGAGCCAGCAGCAGCCAGCCACCATGGCCCAAGGTAGGGAAGTCCCAATGAGTGGCTAGAAAATGGGGACGATGAAGACCCAGAGACATCGAGGGCAGGAGGGTGGTTCAGAGGGAGAAAGGAGTGAGTCCAGAGCTGATCTAGGAAGGAAGTCAAGAACCTCAGGATTCATTGGTCCCCTGAGAACCAGGAGGCAGGGTGGAAGTAAACATGCTGTTGTGGCTGCCTCCACAACAGGTGGGATGGGCAGGGCAAGGGATTAGGGCACTGGGATTCCTGTCCTCTGACCTAACTTTTTCACACTGGCCGACTCACTTCTCTAGTTTCTGCCTCCCATGCCTGAAAACCAGAAGGGTTAACCATAGTCTTGAAGGTTCCTTACAGTGTTGAAGTTCTCTGATCTCCATCTCTTCTTCTCCCTTAACTTCGGAAGTCATCATTATCATCTTCTGTCTCCATCATCCTCTCTTCTCTAGATAAAAAGCCACTCTGAAGATGAAATGATTAGATGATGCCATCTCTAAGGGATGGGCTTTTAACTTACTCTATACACGTGACATCTTCACCTTTACTTACTATATGTAATACAATAAAAATTTTACTATTTCCTTCATTTTTATGTAAAATGTGTATAATTTTTAATTACAAAGGAAGAGTATGGAGATCTAGTTGGAGTAAAATAAAGCAATAATTTCAGATAAAACCCTAAGTACCCCAACCTCATCTTGAGTAACCATTGTTTCCAGTCTTTGATCTAGACATAAGTATTCATATATATGCTGAATGTAATCGATTGGATCAATATGTGTCGCTACAAATCCAGATACTATCAGACTATAAATTTCAACTTAATATTTTTTCCACCAACTTCATGTCTTGGAGCTCTGTCCAGGCCAGTAGTAATGTATAGACTGACTTTAATATTTCTCATCTTGTATTCTACAGTGTATGATTTATTCATCTCATCCTCTTCTAATGGACACTTAAGTCATTCCCTTTTTAAAGACAGACAAGCAGTCTTACAGTCAGCATTCTTATGCACGCTTCTGGCTACTCATGAAGAAGTGTCTCTCTAGGACAGACACTGAGATCACTTACTTTCTAAGTTCTTCCTACCACCCCCTTGATAGTCCCCTCATTTTTTCCTTACTGCAAGAAGAGACACTCTAATTGAAAATGAACATCCTATTTTAATATAGATAAGCACAATACAGTATATTAAAACAATAGAATATTGTCTGGTCATGAAAAGGAAAGCTAAGCACAATGCTTGGGTGCAGAGACATACATGTGTCATAGGCAGAGGGTGACATGGCCGTGGTGTCTCTGGAGGATGCGATAGATTGGAAGTGCTTCCTGTCGGGCAGGTGTTGCCCTGCCTGTTGGGTAGCCTTAGTCACACACAGACCTGAGCCAGTCAGCTGGTCTCCTAAAGGAAGAGCTGCTTCTTTTCCTTAGGTTTTCCCTGTGTAGCCCTGGCTATCCTGGAACTCACTCTGTAGACCAGGCAGGCCTCAAACTCACAGAGATCCACCTGCCTCTGTCTCCCGAGTGCTGGGATTAAAAATGCGTGCGCCACCACCACCCCACTTCTTTTTTTATTATTAGGAAGAAGTCAAGTTCTTTCCCAAGTGGCAGGGTTGGAATGTTCTTTCTGAACATGAATGGAAGCCAGAGATGGACAGCAGCTGTTGGGCAAAGAAAGAACTCCTGATTTGAATCACAAATCTGAGTTTAACACGAGACAAAACTCTCCATCTATCAGAAGCTCTATTTTCCACCCCCAGGTGTGGATGACGTGATGTTTCATCTATCCAAGGCTGTGGATATAGTGCTGAGAGAGTTGAAAACTTGAAATAAGTGCAAGTGGTTTTGCATAAGACAGAGAACTCTTCAAATAGCAAACATGTCCATGACCCTGTATGTGCTGGTGGCTACTCTGCAGCTTCTTGAACAACAACAATAGTAAATGACCAGCTAGTGAAAAAGATGTATGTTAACATACATACATAAACAAAATAATCTACAGCGGTTTAGAAGATAAAGAGGGGGCTGGGTGTGGCAGCACATGCCTGCAATACTAGCATCTTGGAAGGCTGAGACAAGATGGTGCATGTGAGTTCCAGGCCAGCCTGGTGGGCTTCAGGCTAACCTGAGTGATTGTGATCCTGTGTGACTGTGGTCTGACTCTTTAAAACAAGAGATAAGGATTAATTTTTGATTCACATTTGCTTCTAACTCCTTTATTGAAAAAGGCCATTCATTTGAAGTATACAGTTAAGTGTATTCAAACAGTTATGAAAGTGTCACTACTCTCTAGTCTGAAAACACTCTCATCACCTCAAAAAGAAGCAGTCAGAGCCAGGTGTGGTGGTGTGCACTTTTAATCCCAGCACTCGTGAAGCAGAGGCAGAAGGATCTCTGTGAGTTAGAAGCCAGCCTAGTCTACAGAGAAAGTTCCAGGACAACCAGGACTATGTAGAGAGAGCCTGATAATAAGAATGAGAATAAGAATGAGAATGAGGAGGACGAGGAGGAGGAGGAGGAGAAGGAGGAGGAGGATAGGAGGAAGAGGAAAAAGAGAAAGGGGAACAAGAGGAAGAGGAAGAAGAAGAAACATTTGAATCCCATCCCACCTTTTTCTAGTCCCTGGCACTCCTTAATCTATGTTCAATCTCTATGGACTTGGCTATTCAGACACTTCATAGAAATGGCATCATACAAAACGTGTCCTCTTGCGTCTGACTCCTTTCACTGGCCGTAATTTTTCAAGGTCCATTCATGCTGTAACATGCTCAGTTTACACAAGTCCATTATTTTGACGTGCTACATTTTTCTCTATTCATCAGCTCGTAGATAGTTGTGCTGTTTGAACTTTTCAGCTCTTTCTGTATAATGCTGCTATCAGCAGCCACATGTGGGTTTGGTGTGAGTGTGTGCGTTTCCTGTTCGGTGGTATACTATAAGGGGTTCGATCACATGGTAACTCTGTGTTCAACATTCTAAGGAGCCTCCAGAGTTCTCCAAAGTGCTGTACCATTTTATAAGCCCACCGGCAAGGTCTGAGCGCCCCCACAGCACTGCATTCTACCAACACTTGCTACTGTCCGTTTTCTTACCATAGCATAGTATCCTTATGGATGTGAAGTAACAGTTCATGTGTATTTACCTAATGACCAGAGCATCCTTTCATGTGCTCATTGTCTTTTTTTTCTCTTGTTTAGAGAAAGATCTATTCAAATCAGTTACCCACACTGGGTGGGGGACATGCCATCATGAGCAAGTAGGAGTCATAGGACAATCTTGTGGGGTCCTTGCCTTCTCCCATGTGGGTCCCAGGGACTGAACTTAGGTTGTCGGGCTTGTACAATAAGTACTTTACCTACTGAGCCATCTCCATAGCTCCAGTTACCCAGCTTTTCATTTAGGCTCCTTGCTTTTGTGTTGTAGGGTTGATCTATTCATCCATCTGGTCACAAACACCTTATCAGATACACAATTTACAAATACAGCCTCACATCCTGCGGATTATATTTTCACATTCTTTATGATGCAGAAATGGCATTAGCTTTGGTGAGAACGATTTACACTGATTCTGCTTCTCCTGTCATATCTGAGAGATGTTGCCGACTTCAAGATGAGGAGGATGTGGACCTGTTTTCTCCTATGTGTTATAGTTTTAGCTCTCGTGTTCAGATCTTTGGTCCGTTTTGAGTTAATTTTTGCATATGATGTGACGTAGGCAGCCAACTTCCTTCTGTTTTATTGATATTTAGTTTGTATGTGTCAGTGCTTGGTCTGCAGATTTCTATGTGCACCATGTGCACACATAGTGCCCAGAGGAGTCAGAAGAAGACATCAGATCTCCTGGACTGGAGCTAGAGGCAGTTGTGAGTGGCCATGCAGGTTCTGGGAACTGAACCCGGGTCCTCTGTAAGAGTGTGATCTTACCTGCTGAGCTATTGCTTCAGCCCAGACACCATTTTTCACCTGTGGATATCCATTTATCCCAGCACCGTTTTTTTTTTTAAGGTAATGAGGTTTATTAACCCATCCCATCCGCAGAGGAGTCCGGCATCACTGTGTTGAATCCCTTTTAGTCCCTCCCCAGTGAGTTGTTCACAGGAACCTGCATAGTGATGCCTGATTGATCAGCTTCAGGCCGAAGTTCTCTGCTTCGAACCCGAGGTTAGTTTCCCAGTCTGTGAGGAATCCAGGGAGCTCTCAGGGTACTATCCTGGGATGGGCAAGATCTCTTCTAAGTGTTTGCAGAGAGCATTTGCCCAGCACCATTTTTTGAAGAGAATTTTTCTATATTTGATTGTCTTGGTATTTTGTTCAAAGATCAGGGGTGTTGAATTTTTGTTTTGTTTCATTTTTGTTGTTTGTTTGTTTTTTGAGACAGGGCTTCTCTGTGCAGCTTTGGAGCCTTTCATGGAACTCACTCTGTAGCCCAGGCTGGCTTTGAACTCACAGAGATCCACCTGCCTCCCAAGTGCTGGGATCAAAGGTGTGTGCCACCACCACCTGGCTTAAGGGTGTTGGATTTTGCCATGTTGTTTGGTAGATTTCTTCTTTTTTAATTGACACACAGCCAAGATAAAGTAGGTGGGTCTCTGTTCTTCTCAGCTTACATCTAGCCTTGTTACATCCCTCTCAAATCCATGGCCTCTTCTTACGTTGTTACTGTTAAACACACAGATACAAAACCTACTGAGTGAATTTGGCACTGCCCCATGTACAGTGTGAGACCTCTTTTCTAAGACTCTTGGGTCTGTGTCTGTACTAATGTCATCCCAAAATTGCTTTGATTACTAGCTTTATAGTAAAGTATAGAAGTGTAAGCCCTCTGTTTAAGATTGCCTTAGAGCTGAACACGGGGCATGACTGTAATCCCAACACACTGGAGGCTGAGGCAGGAGGACTGTCATGAGTTCCAGGCTACACAGCAAGGTAACTATGTTATTCTTCCCCTCAAAAAAGAAATAAAAAGATTGCTTTGATGACTATGGATCCTTTCTTCTTCCCTATTAATTTTATGATCCACCTGTCCATTTCTGCCAAATGGCAGTTGTGCTTAAAAGTTCTGATTAAAATTTTTTGAGAATTTTATACCCCTCCAACTCCTCCCATGCTCCTCATCCCTCTCAGATCCATGACCTCTTTTTTAGTTGTTATTGTCACACAGGCAGAAATGTATGTATAAAAACTTCTGAATCCATTTAGTGTTGCTTGTACATACATGTGTTGAGGGTTGAACACTTGGGATTGGTTAAGCAACCAGGAAGCTCTGAAGAAAATTGATATTCTCTCTCTCTCTCTCTCTCTCTCTCTCTCTCTCTCTCTCTCTCTCTCTCTCTCTCAGCAGCCATTGATTGCCTGTACATGTTCATCTTAGGATAGAACCTTGTGAAATTTCCCCCATCCACACTGTCATGTCAACTATTTGTTCATTATGTAGGTCTTGTTTAGGCAACTGAATGTTGAGATTTCATGAATACAGCTTCTCTGTCATATTTATAAGACACAACCTTGCGGCAGACATCCTGGTCCTCTGGCTCTTACAATCTCTTGTCTCATGATTTCCCCTGAGGCTTAGGTAGGAGTTGCATTGTAGATGTATCAAATGATGTGGGCACTTGGGTCTTTGGTCAGTATTGTGTTCAATCTAGAGCCATTAGAATGATCCTATCATTAATTGCCATTTGAATGATACCATCTTCTAATCCATGAATGTGGGATAGTTTTCCATGGTTTAAGTGAATTTATTTAAACGATATTTTGTGGAAAAAGTTTTGCATTCTGTTGTGAATGTATTACTGATTATTTTAGTCTTTTGCTACTATAAATAGAATTACTTTTACATTTTTCTCAGATTATTCATTGTGGTGTATGAAAATACAGCTGAATTTGCATATTGGTATTGAATCCATCATGAAGTCTTTATGTAGTTGTTAATTCTAGTTTGAGCATATTATTATTCTTATGTCATGTGTGAATACTTATTTCCAATCTGGATGTCTTTGATCTCTTTTCCTTGCCCAATGGCCCTGGCTGGAACCTCCAGTACACTCTGTCTTTAATGAGACAAGAGCAGGCAAGAACACTCATCTTTATTTTGCTCCTTATCTTAACAGGAAAGCATCCAGTCAGTGTTTCACTATTAAATAGGATTAGCTGTGGATTGTTATAGAGACAATTTATCATGATAAGGGACTCCCTCCTTAGTTGGTTGATTTTTTTTTTTAACATGAAAGGGTGTTAGACTTTGCCAAATGATTTGGTTAATTTATTTTCTTAATCAAAGCACAGCCAAGATAAAGCAAGTAGGTTTCTGTCCTTCTCGGCTTACATCTAGTGTTGGAACGTAGACAAAAAAGTAGCTAAGACCTGGGTGTGGTGGCACAGACCTACCATCCCGGAACTCCAGGGACTGAGCGAGGAGGATGAAGCATCTGCAGCTAGCCTGAGCTATAGAAGGAGACACAACAAGAAATAAAGACTGTCTGAGTACCTACACTGAGGCTAACAAGAGTAGACGAGCATATGGACACGAAACATGCATTCAGTGTGAGCGGTTAAGATTAAGAGCAATTCAGCTCAATACTGTCAAGCAGTGGGAAGTGGGAAGGAGAGTGGCCGACTGGGACAGGTTTCATGAGGGACGTCTTGGGGGACAGGTAGGTAGAGCAAGTCTTTCTCCATACTGCCAGTTCCCAAATAATCATATGGAGACTTCTTACTAATTTTGAAAGCTTGGCCTTAGCTCAGGCTTGTCCCACTAGCTCTTATAACTTAAATTAACACATTTATTATAATCTACATTATAATCACGTGGCTTGTTAACTCGCCTCTCTGTACCGTTCATACTTTTTCTGCAGCTGGCTGGCGACCCTGCCTTCTTCTTCCCAGAGTTCTCTCTCTCTCTCTGCCCTGAAGTTCTGCCTATACCTCCTGCCTAGCTATCGGCCATTCAGCTTTTTATTACACTAATCACAGCAGTACATTTTCAACAGTGTACGAATATCCCACAACAGGTAGGATTTGGCTGAGTAGTGAAGGATAATCTAGTTTGTTCTCTGTTGCTCTGATAAATCACTGACCACAAGCAATTTAGGGGAGGACAGGGCTTATTTGACTTAACGATTTATAGTCCGTCACTGAGGAAAGGCAAGGCAAGAACCTGGAGGCTGGAACTGAAGCAGAGCCCGTGGAGGAGTCTGCTTGCTGTCTTGCTTCCCCTGGCTTGCTCAGCCTGCTTTCTTATAGAACCCAGGACCATCTGCCCAGAGATGGTACCACCCATGGTGGACTGGGCCTTTCCATCTCAATCAGCAATCAAGAAAATGCCCCCCACAGTCATGTCCACAGGCCAATCTGATGGAGGCAATTCAATTAAGAGTCCCTCTTCCCAGGTATGTCTAGGTGTGTGTCATGTTGTGTGCTGCACTGAGGCCATAGCAGGAATAAACCATGCAGACAGCCTGCCTGGAGTGAAGGATGACCCTGGGGGTGGGGAGAACTGAGAATGCAATCAGAAGTTAACGCTGGATACAGAGGGCCATGTGTCGCGTAAATGAGTGCTCTACGTATCACAGGCTGTAGACTGTCTTAGAATGTTTAAAGCAAAATGAGATGGGGGGGTCAAACTGTTTTGAGGGAAGGTGGATGGTGTGTTAAGGGCAGAGATGCCAGAGGCAGGAGAGTTATCGGAGCCTATTATAGTCACTAAGGACGAGACGAGGACAGTAGAACATTCTAGGCACTTGGAAAGGGACAACCAACCTCATTGAAACCGTAAGGGAATGACTGAAAGGACTCGGTTACCTGTGAATTGACACAGACTGAGGAGGAGGTGGGTGAGCCTATTGTAATTTAAGCATTGTAAGCCACCCTCAGGTGACTGGGGACCATGCAAGACCATGGTCAAACAAGAACCCAGATACAGCCCTTCCAGGAGAGGCATACTAGAGAAGAGTGTGTTTAATCTGTGTTGTAGCCGATGATCCCGAAGGCTGGGGGTGTCCTTTCTGACTCTGAGTATCCAAACATCCAGGACACTGGGTCCGTGGCATTGGTGGTGGTAGAGGGCCAGCTAATGGCCTAAAGTGGAGCAGCTGTGCTAGGGGCAGGCGACCAGGAGCTTGTCCTCTGGTTTGCAGGTTGGTGCAAGGACAAGAGGGACTGTCAACTTGAAGCCCAGAAGGTGGAGATCAAGCTGGGCGGTGGTGTCACACACCTTTAATCCCAGCACTCTGGAGGCAGAGGCAGGCAGATCTCTGTGAGTTCGAGGCCAGCCTGGTCTACAGAGTGAGTTCTAGGACAGCCAGGGCTACACAGAAAAAAACTTGTCTCAAAAGAAAAAAAAAAGTGAGCCGGGCAGTGGTGGCACACGCCTTTAATCCCAGCACTCAGGAGGCAGAGGCAGGTGGATCTCTGTGAGTTCGAGGCCAGCTTGGGCTGCAGAGTGAGTTCCAGGAAAGGTGCCAAAGCTACACAGAGAAACCCTGTCTTGAAAAAAGAAGAAAGAAAGAAAAAGAAAAAGAAAGTGGAGATCAGGATGTATCTGAAGGCATGCTGGGCTGAGGAGAGCATCGAAGCCAGGCAGGTCTACACCAGAGGCCAGCCAGAAAGACCATGTACCTCCAGAAGTGTGCAGGGAGGTGATAGAGGGTGAAGGAAATAGGGGAGGAAGAAAGAGAGGAAGAGGAAGAGGAAAGGGAGAGGAATGTGGAGCACAGCATCTCCATAATCCTTAAACCTGACTTATGGCTGTAGTGTTACTGACTCCATTCAGCCAACACGAAAACTCAAGTGCAATCGCCAAATCACTTCCTTCAGTTTACACAACTGGTAAGTGATGAGCAGAACTGGACCGGGCTTCACAACCCTGGTTTTTGTCTGTCCCAGGCTGCCCCATCCCAGGGCTAGAGGTGGCCTTCACAGACCTCCAGAGCTACCGGAACAACATGAGGCACCGCACAGAGGAAATCAGTGTCGACCGCCTTGTTGTCCGCCGTGGGCAGGCCTTCAGCATCACCCTCTACTTTAAGAACCGGGGCTTCCAGCCGGGCATGGACAGTATCATCTTTGTGACTGAGACTGGTGAGGAACTGGCCCACAGGTTGTGTGCGTATATGGTGTGTGTGTGTGTGTGTGTGTGTGTGTGTGTGTGTGTGTGTGTAGGGTGTGATATGCGTGGGGTATGTGTGTGTGTATGTATGTGTGAAGTGGAGCATGTGTGTGTGTGTGTGTGTGTGTGTGTATGTGTGTAAAGTGGAGTGTAGGTGTGGGGTATATGTGTGTGTATGTATATGCATGTGAAGTGGAGCATGTGTGTGTATGTGTATAAAATGAAGTATGTGTGTGTTTGTGTGTAAGTGGAGCATGTATGTGTGTGTATGTACGTACATGTGAAGTGGAGTGTGTGTGTGTCTGTGTACATGTATGCGCACGTGAAGTGGAGCATGTGTGTGTGTGTGCATGCATGCTCATTGAGCAGGATCTTAGAGGAATGGAAGATCACCATAAAGAGCCTTGGTTATCTTCTCTCCTAGGACCCTTGCCAGACCTGGCCAAAGGGACACGGGCAGTGTTTAGCCTCACAGGCAGTGGTGGCCCAAGCCCCTGGATTGCTTCCCTGGAGGCCAATGGGGCCACCTCCCTGGAAGTGAGCCTGTGTGCCCCTCCCATGGCAGCCGTGGGTCGATACCTCCTGAAAATTCGCATCGACTCCTACCAGGGTTCTGTCACGGCATACCAGCTCGGGGAGTTCATCCTGCTCTTCAATCCCTGGTGCCCAGGTGAGGCAGGTACCCACTCGGGCTCCTTTACTTCCCTCAGGGCTACCAGCCATCCAGGCTCAAAGTTTCCAGCCCCTGATCCTTGGCCAACACAAGCCCCCCATCCCCTTGAATTCAGTGTCTGACCTCCAACAACCAGGATGGAGAGACCTAGATGTTTGTTTACTCATTTGGAATTTTAAAATTATGTCTGGACTTAAATAGTAAACTATTATTAAGTTTAACCATTATTAACATCTACCTTCATTATCTGCTTTTAAGTTCATTTGGATTTTTTCATTTAAAAAGTAATAAATGTTCACTATCTGGATATTTGGGGAAAGAAGCAAAGGATAAAAGTGGGAAAGTGAGGAGCTAGAGGGAGAAAAGGAGAAGGGGAGGGAGGGAGGGAGGCAGGAAAGGAAAGGAAGTTCTAGATGGTGGAAGACCTGCCAAGCTCCAAGTTCCATTCTCTCAGTGGAAACCTTATTCCTGTCCTCTGTGTAGCCTTATAGAACTACCTTATGCTTAAACATGCACACATTTGTGTTTATCTACATGTTGTCGATTCTGTGACATACATCTGGGTGTGATTATTATACATATCAGTCTCCAGTTTGCATTACTCTTTGAAATACACACCTGCGCCAGTACTTAGGGGGTCTGAAGCAAGAGGATCACTGTGAGTTTGAGGCCAGCCTGGACCACACAGTGAGTACCTTACCAGACTTGGCTACTGAATAAGACCCTGTCAAAATATATGTACCAACTTTGGACACAGTTTCCTACCAGAACACCTTTCTTAACAGTTACGTCATTCCAAGCATTTTTAACTAGTTCCCATTTCTAAAGACTAGTTTTGGCTGTTTCTCTTGAGTAAAGCCATGGTAAAGATCCCCACACTGTCTCCTCTCTAAATCTAAGCAAGGTGGACACGTAGGCAGCTACGAGAAAGTGGTGTGGGTAGAACGCAGCACAGGCTAGGCAGAGCAACTGGAGTCCTGAGCGTAGGCAGGAGGCTGGTGCGCTCAAGCAGAGGCCAGATCAGCCAGGCCTTGCCTCCGGCTTGAACAGGGAGCCCGGCTGCTTGGCCTCTTGTTCCACTTTCCCCTCCCATTGTACCCTGGTCAGGATGCTGGGCTGTGCGCGTCAACACTCTGATCCCAGGTGAGTGTGACGCTGCACCAACTCCAGCTCCTTTGTCATGGATTTCTCAGGGTTGTCATCCACCTGCCCGATCAAGGAGGGCAGGCTGTCTGTCTTCCGTGCATGTATATCTCTGTATCTCTACATTTTTCTCTCTGTAACACACACACACACACACACACACACACACACACACACACACTTTTTTGGCCTCCAAGACTGGGCTTTAGACTTGAACATGGGAACACAGGATCTGTCGGAGTGTCAGAAGGACCACGTGACTTCTCTCCTGAGCTGGTCCCCACATCCCAGAGTAAACACACATTAGGGTAGAAGCAGTTCTCAGGTACCATCAAGATAAACAGCCACCACATCACTGGGCCAGGGATGTTTGGCTGGGAAGCCCCACCCTACAGTTCAGGGATGTTTGTGACCTCAATCGTGAAGCTACAACTGCTCACCACACTGGTCCAAACCCTGGAGAGAACCGACCTGAGCATGGGATCCTTCTGTACCAACTTCTCTTAGATTCTCACCTCAGGATCTGTTGGGCCTTCCAGATAGGTCCAGGACACCTGCTCCCATAGTCTTTGATTTACTTATGTTTAAGGTTTTTTTTTTTTTTTTTTTTTTTAAAGGTAATGCTTAGGTCACAGAAGTGCCAAGTATTCACCTATCAATCAGGAAGACAGAAAAACATAAGCAATCACTGTAGGATAAACTTCAGAATCCTCTACTCATATATACATATATTATTAATAGAAGTTAATTCATGCTATCCTCATCATTTTACAGTGTGTTTGAACTTACCATACCACATGTAGAGATCCATATACGTCTATATACTTTGCCACTTTGCATTAATACTGTACAGAATTCTGTGCTGGAGACACTCTGAAGCTGGTAAGCCAGTCCTCTCAAAAGGCATGCTGGTTATTTCCACCACAAACACAGTGCTCAGATGAGCAGCTTAGAGTCTGAAACTTGGTGCACAACAGAAACGCTCAGATGAGAGCCTGGTGGCGAGGCCGATAAGGTCAATGCCAACCTTCACATTCCGATCTGCTCCTCTGCAACTGGACTAGTTGAATGAAGCAGAAAGCTCAGACTATGGCGTTGCTTGGCTCTGTGCACAAATCCCAGATCTGTAATTAAACTTGGTTGGGAAAGCTGCTTTCACTCTGAGCTCATTTCCTTGACTTTAACTTGGGATCAAGCACCCTGGGTAACTTATAATAATAGATACTCACCAAAGGTAAATGTGTATTATTTTACCTATGTTCATATTGAGCTATGTTGAGAGTGTGGGGTCCCAAGACTCACTGTATGCCCATCGGAACATCTCTAGGTGCCTTCTCCAGATCTCAGGTTCTGTAGAACTGTGGGGCTAGGAATGGACCAGGTGACTTTACTACCTTGTGTCCTCTCACTTTGATTCCCAGGGGATGCAGTCTACTTGGAGAGTGAGCCCCAGAGGCAGGAGTATGTCATGAACGATTATGGCTTCATCTACCAAGGGAGCAAGAGCTGGATCCGCCCATGTCCCTGGAACTATGGGCAGGTGAGTCCCAGACCATACAAGCCCCAAACTCATAGGGGAAGGGGAGCCAGAACAGGGCAAACTGCTGATGCCAGCCAAAGAGCACGTCTGAGAAGAATCTCGGGTTGCTAAGGAAGCAGCCCCGGGAAGGAGGAGGGAGTGTTCTCTGCTGGTCCTATCTGACTTGAATAGGATTTAAGGGCAAGGGCAGATAAAGGCAGGCCAGCCGTAGACTTGACTGAGGATGGGGTGGAGGTGGCGCACAGTCACAATGGAAATGGTCGCACCTGACGTTTTGTGCTTTAAGCTGAGTTTGCAGTGAGGTCTCACCTTGCTCTCTCACTTTGTCCTGACACCCCCTGGTGCTGATCTGTCACACGGACACATGCACAGTATGTGTGTGCCCCTGAACATCTCTCCCAGAAACAGGACTGGTGAACATCGATGCATCTTCCCTGACCCCATGCCAATGCCTTTTTATTTGTTTGCTTGTTTTGACAATGGGCTCTTTCATTATAAGCAGTATGTAACTGTTAAAAAAGAAACTTGGCAAAGGTGGGTGTGATGGTGCATGCCTGTAATTCCAGTGATTGAGAAGCTGAGGCAAGAGGATTTGAAGTATGAGGTCAGCCTGGGATGCACAGGAAAACCCTTTTGGGAAACAGAGCTGAGGACGCATCTCAGTTGGTGGAACACTTACTTGATGTGTACAAAGCCCTGGGTTTGATCCCCAGCACCGCATAAACAGGATGTTGTGGTGTACCCCAGTAATCTCAGAACTCAGGAGGTAGAAGCAGGAGGATCAGAAGTTCAGGGTCATCCTTGACTACATACACTAGGCTGCAGGAGACCCTGTCTGAAAAACAACCAAACAAAAAAAAAATTTTAAAAATTACAAAACCTTTGAAAAACATTACAAAAAATGGACACCCAGAACATATCATAAGTACTGCTACCAACTTGATTCCTCTTGACTTTATTTTGTACACGTCGTCTAATGACCTTGTATGTAAAACATTAAACTCACTGCAATGCTTGACAACCCTTGTCTGTCTGGAAACCTACCTCTTGGTTAAAGTTTGGCCGCAGCAGGTGCTCCAGGAAGTCCAAGATCAGGGAGGGGGGGAGCTTCTCTAAGCTGAGCCTAGTGCTAGGGGCACTGAGGGAGGGAGAGGATCAGCCTTGGGCCACTCAGAGGAGGCGACAGCCAGGACAATACGGGGGTCCTCACCAGGTCTTACCCGAATAAAACTCCAAATACCCGTGACCTTTCAGGCTCACCCACGGCCAAGGTAGCTGCATCCCAGAGGAAATACAGCAGTCTCAATGAAATGGGTCCCAACTCCTCACACAGTGTGGGCATTTAGGGGTGTTGTCATCAGTGAGAAGCAGAAGTGAGGTGCTTCTGTTTTGGGGGCTCTGGCTCCCCCTCCCCACTTTCTGTTTCTCTTCTTCAGTAAGCACATACCAGGCAGAGGTGAGTGCTAGAGGTGTGAAAATAAAGGGAGCATTGTCCCCGAGGGACACATAACAGTTGCTTAGCATACGGTGGGATTGTGAGGTTGACGGACAGGGGCAGAAAGTTCTGGGAACCAGGAGGAAGGCTCTTGGTTCAGCAAGAGATCCTGAGAAAGCTTCCCAGGAGAGAAGGTGCTATGCTGGAGCTGCGTTAGTCAAGTGAAGGCCAAGGGCAGACATGTGCAAAGATGGATGGGCCAGAAAGGTCCTGTCACTGTAGAGATTATGAGGAATTTGGTGCAGCTGGAACAAAGCTGCTGAGATAGGAGTCGGTCAAGGTCAGAGGCTGGAGAAGTAGGAGTCCTGTTGTAAGACACTTGCTGGGGAGATGCAAGCAAACATCTGCTCATCCCAGATGGGGAGCCAAAGTCTAACGAGGTAAACCAAAGAGTTTTATTGGGGTTACTTATGAGTGATGAGTTACTTATAGGAGCAGAAATGACTAAAAGACCACAATATCACCAAAAGACCACTCCAGAACGGGTGACAGCTCACAAAAGCTGGAAACCTGGAGCTTGCTGCACAGCCTACAGGCAGCTGGACAGGTTAGAGTGTTTTTCCAGGTAGCTTTGTTAGTCTGAGCTTCTTCATGGCAGTTTGGCTGATCTGTCTCTTTCTAGGCAGTTCAGCTAGTGTAAGACTATCTATCAGTAGTCCTTAACTGCTTATAAGGCTTGGGGAGGGAGGGACCTAGTGAATCTGGTCAGTTTCAGGGACTTCCTGAAGCCTTTGAATTGTTTACTTCCTAAGCTTCTCTACAGAATCTAAGATTTCCCATTTAACATGCTGTGTCATAACAACCTTTCCTTTATGATGGAAGGTTAAGGTTTTAATCTCAGAGGAAACAGCTATACAACAGAGCCAGATCTCAGAGGGACTTGAAGGGCCTTGATTCTTTAAGTTATAGGGCCCTTTGAACATTGTAAACTAGAAAAGTGATTTCCCTAAAGCAGGTAGGCCAGGGAAGCCTAATTCTACTTATTGACCCTAGCTCCATGAGAATAAGTGAGTTTGTTTATATTCATTGACAAAGATATGTGACGTCTCTTCTGTGTACCAAGCTCTGTGCCAGGTCTGGGATCGGGTGTTATAAAGAGAACTGGGTTGACAGAGAATACACTCGGGCAGGAAAGATAGGCCTCAAGTACATTGTATAACCAAGTTTGACAACCAGAGGGGACACACCCATGGGGGCCAGTGTTCGAGAACCCACATGTGATTGGTCAGTCCAGAGCCCCAGAGCTGTGAGTTTCAGGGCAGGTTGGTGCTGTCCCGTCAATCTGCTGCCAATGATAAGCTGGGTCATTACGGAACTGTGGCAGGAAAGGAAACCTGGCTTCATTAAGAACGTCTTAGAGGCCCCAGGATTGTGGAGATGGAAGGGGAAGAGGCAGAAATAGACTTTCCGATGAGGCAAATGCATTTCCAAACAACAACTCAGTAGCAACAGTCACTTCAAGTGAATGGCGAGACATTTGGCTTGCAGGACATGCAAGTGGGTCGTGATACCATAACTTTGAAACCGTGCACCTTCCTGGGAGGCTGTTCATGGCTTCTCTGATTGACAGCTACCTTGCAAGTGGGTTTTATTCTACAGACACCCTCTACTGGGGAGCTGAGTGGTATAGGTTGTGGATTTCTTTATCTGTCCACACACACCAAGTGCCTCCTTTCTCTTCGTACCCTGCAGTTTGAAGAGAATATCATTGACATCTGCTTGGAGCTGCTGGAGAAGAGTCTGAACTTCCAGGTTGACCCGTCCACAGACTGTGCCCTGCGGGGAAGCCCCGTCTACACCAGCAGAGTTGTGTGCGCCATGGTGAGGTTCCTGGTGTGTCCTGCCCAGGGAGGAAGGAAGCTGTGGAAGGGGACCCTCACCTTCTCACAGCTCTTCCCTGCAATAGGAGAATGAGGGGTCAAGAGACGGGGACCCTCTGAGAACAAAACCATTTTGAATGAGACTCACAGCAGATTATGGGAAATAAGTTATCCCAACTAAACCCTGAAATAGCTGGTGTGGGCCGTTGCCTCTATTAATCTAAGTTACATGTTTTTTTGGGGGGGAAAGCTGAATGTCACTGAGTTTGAGAATGATCTCGTTGCTTCTAGATTTCCTTGGTTCCAATGTGTTTTTACTCTGCTCAGAGCCAAGCTCCTGCTTCACAGGAAATTGAAATAGAATACTGAATGGATACAAGCCTGCTCTCCCCAGCAGGTCTGGAAGATAAAGTGAGGTCCAAGGTCTCCTGTGCATCTCAGGCTGGTGGTCCTTCATCAGCCTCCGTCCCGTCACCTCCTGTGGCGGGAACAGGCGTTTCTAACACTTCTATACACGGCTTCTCTTTAGATAAACAGCAACGATGACAATGGGGTGCTCAATGGCAACTGGAGTGAGAACTACGTGGACGGTGTCAACCCTGCAGAGTGGACGGGCAGTGTGGCCATCCTAAAGCAGTGGCATGCCACGGGCTGCCAGCCAGTGCGCTATGGGCAGTGCTGGGTCTTTGCTGCTGTCATGTGCACAGGTAGGCAATGACACGGGCCCCAGGGGACACCAGAGCAGCCACGTCGGAGCTCTTGGAACCATTTTTATCTCTGTCTCACAGTTCCCACCAGGGGACATTTGGAAGGCAGCTGTTCCCTGCGGAAAAGATCTCATCGCTGAGTTCACCAGTTTGGGCTTAAATCAGACAGTGGTTCCAAAGTAGAAATCACACACGGCTCACGTAGCCTAACAAAATGTTCCCACAAGAATGGGAATAGTCCAGGTCCAACAGAGACTTGAGATAAACTACTAAATGACTAAATAGCACAAAAACCAAATTGGGCTGTTTCTGACTTAATGAATTTATGTACACAGAAGGGAAGTGAGCACCTGACCTTTAGGGCTAGAAAAACAAGGCAACCCAAGTTGAACGACCTTGATTTTGGTGTTGCCACAGGCTCAGAGGAAATTAGGGGTCTAACTTGGGACAGGGAGTTAGGGAATGGGGAAGAAATAGAAGATTGATTTTTAGATAGGAGCTAGAAATCACATCAACAGAAGAGAACCTAAAAGAGTAAATGTGAAGAAGAAGGATAGAAGGGTTTGTATGTGTCAAGAGGGCAAAGGAGAAATAGATGGGGAGGAAATTTTAAAAGAAGTAACATCTGGGCTGGGTGGTGGTGGCGCATGCCTTTAATCCCAGCACTCGGGAGGCAGAGGCAGGCGGATCTCTGTGAGTTCGAGGCCAGCCTGGTCTACAGAGCGAGTTCCAGGACAGCCAGGGCTGTTACACAGGGAAACCTCGTCTTGAACCAGAGCCACTCTCCTGCTCTTGATCCCCACCCCAACTCTGCCCACTGTCAGCCCCTTGTATGCAGGCCCACATCCCTGAGTCGGTCTCAGTCGGTCATCATTCCTGCCAGCTAGGGAGACAGGCCAAGTCAGGCCTCCACTCACAGGACTCTAGGAGGATGCAGGGAGGCCAGAGCTGCCGGTAACTTGGTGTTTATTGAAGGTTTAGGCCTTCTGTGTAGAAATTCCCTGTGACGGGCATGTATGCTGGGCCCGACCCCCGACAGAAAGTGAAGGCCAGAGAGGCTGATGAATGCAGCACCAGGCCTCAGTCCAAGGGCATGAGGAGATCTCTGTCAGCACCGACAGAATGTGACAGCGTCTTTAGTGTGGACTGCTGCTGCAGCCCTTATTTAGTGCCTGCTTCTTCTGCTGCTACAGATCCTGGTCTTGAGTTGGATGCTTTGATGGCCCAGTGATAAGACATAAATAATTCAACAGCTTTGATGCCAAAAGATGAGGTGATTAGGATGATGTGGGGGATCTGAATCATCCAGAAGGCCGATGTGAGACTGCTGGGCAGAAAACCAGGCAGGTTGACTTAAAACTCCAATCCCAGCACTTAGGATGAGGCAGGAGGATCATTGTGCATTCAAGTTCAGCCTGGGCTATATAAGGAGTTCTAGGTCAGCCTGGACTACAGACAGAGTGATTCCCTGCCCCCCCCCACTCACACATATATACACACACACAAGATGGAAGGGCAGAATGGATCTTGTGTAAGACAATGGGGGAACCTTCCAGTGTGGAAAAACTGAGTTTGCGTGTAGAGGTAGAGAGCTGGGTTTGGGAGTGGCTGTCTGGAACAGGTGATGAAAGAGGTGGAGACAGGGATGGAGATTATGCAATGGCAGCAGGGCAATTAAAATGTTTATGAGGATCGTGGCCCTTCTGTGACCTCGCAAACAAAGAGTTAGGTAATGATCAAATGTGGCCCACTCCAGCTAGAGCCCAGTCAGCTTCCTCCCAGGGCCGCCATGTCGTGCGTTAGTAAATATCCAGTCTGAGGAGCCCATCCCTTCACTCAGCACCACATAGTGGAGTCTTTCCGTGCTGGGTGCCATGTTCCATCTATTCTTGGATACAAAGATGGAAAAGACCTAGCCACTTTGTTTCCTCACCAAAGTGAAAGATGAAGGTTTAGCCAAAGTAATTATGCCAACACAACTGCCACTCACATCTTAAACAATTATACCATTATTATTCCATGGCCGTTACAGTGATAATGGGCATTTCCTTTGTGCCAGGCACTGTGTTAAAACCTTGGCAAAGGAGAGTAATAGAGAAGCATGCGAACTCTGGAAGCAGACTCCTTGGGGTTTCTGCAGTCCCTTTATCTCTAGAGATTACAGTCTAAGACCCCCAAAGGTGCCTGAAACTCTGCTGGTACCAAAGCCTATCTATACATACTGTGTGTTTTCTTATAAATATTTACCTATGGTAAAGTTTAGTTTACTAATTAGGCACAGCAAGAAATTGGTAACAATAACTAAAATAACTCAGGATAGTTAGAACATTATGCTATAATAAAATTGCCGGCACTATTACTCTTGAATTTTGGGCAATTATTAAATATGGGCTATTTGAACCTAGCACTACAATAGCACAGCAGGTGATCTGATAACCTGGAAGTGACTAGCAGGCAGGTAGTGTATAGAGCATGGACACTCTGGACAGAGGAATGATGGTTCATATTGTGGGCAGGACAAAACAATACAGGATTTAAAACCAAAGAAATGTTTATTTCTACAATTTCCATTAATACTTTTGTGACTGACTGGAAGTAACTGAAACCACAGAAATTGAAATATATATTATTGAATATATTCAAATATATATGTATAAAATTGAACCATGAGTATAAATACCAACACTGCTATCAGCTATCTGGGTAGCTTCAGGCAAGTCATTTATGGCTCAGTTTATTCAGATATGTGGTAAGGAAATTGGTGGTACCTGAGGCCTAGGATTATTCTCCATAGACGCCATTTTAGAAATTAGTTAATAAGACATTCTCTGAGAAATTATGCAAATTATCCCGTGGGCGTCCCGGAAAGGCTTTATGCTTCCTCCATTGGCTCTGTTCCTTCCATTGACTGGTGTTTTTGTTTCATTCACTTTAGTTTTTTATTTGTGTATATTGATGTGTGACGTATATCATGTACTTAGCTATATTCTCTCCCCTTGCCTCTCCTGTCCTTCCTTCCTGCTGTTCCTTTTCTCTTCCCAAAGAGTCACCCTTCTGTTTCCTGTTGTGCGCCTGTGGGTTTATGTGTGGTGTGCTTGTGTGTGTGCACCCGCACGTGAGTGTCTGTGTTAAGCTCCACATATAAGAGAAAGCATACAATATTTGTCTTTCTGGGGCTAGTTTATTTCCAGTTCTGTCCATTTGCCCAAAAGTGTCAATTTCTTTATCTGCCAAGAGTTACCGAAAGGACTGTGTAAGGTCACCCATGAACAGTGACTGGCTAGAGCGAGTGCTCAGTATTAGCCAGGGGTGTCTTGCTTGATCCCCCAAATGACTTATTGTTTTTTCCATCTTCTCCATCGGCCAAATGAAATGGAGTGTCCCAGCTAGTCTCATCCTCCAGTGTGCTGACATGGTAGGTCATGATCTAACTCCAGGCTGTACTGCCCAGGCGCATGGCTGGCAGCTGCCATTTACCCCACACACCCTGTACTTCCCACTCACACTGGATACCTTCCAATGTTTCTGATCCTCCCCACCACCTGTGAAGTTGATATCATTATAGCTCGTGACCATGTGACTCATGAATGAGTCAGAAATACTTTCTTTTGTTTTGCTTGAGACAGGGTGTCTTTATGTAGCACAGGCTGTCTTGGAACTTGCTATGTAGACCAGGCTAGCCTTGAACTCAAGAAGATCTGCCTGTCTCTGCCTCTCAGGTGCTGAGATTAAAGGTGTGTACCACCATGCCAGGCCTAAAAATTCATTCTTAAGCTGGGGATGTAGCTCCTTGACAGGATCTTAGTTTGGCATGTTTGAAGCCCTAGCTTGATTGACAGAACAACCAAAACAGAGTGCACTCTGCTGTCTACAGCCCCCAGCCCAGGGTTGTCTTTTTGACATAATATTTATCAAACATAACGACTTTAACTGCCTGTAGAAAAACCACAAAAGGAGGCTTTGTTTTCATCAACGATGTATACTTATATTGTGCAGGGAGTTTTCTTTGGCATCCGTTTGTAGGTGGTTACTTGGTAATTAAAAAGAAATTCCTGGCCCACCCTTCTGAGCTCAGGGCCAGCCTCCAGAGAGCTCTAGGGCATTGGGCTCTTCCTCTTCAGGCCTCTAGTCTAGAGAAGATTGGAACCCTCAGCCCTTGATTGGGGTCTCAGAAGCAGCCTGGATGCCTTGCCCTATAGGAGGGGACCAGAAGGGACAGTGGGTTCTGCTGCTGAAGGCGCTCCCCAGAAGTCAGGTGGTTATGTGGTTCTATACTAAACCCACCTTGGGTAGATGTGTTTTGTTTTGTGCTATTATTGGTGTTTTTGAGACTCACTCTGTAGCCCAGGCATTCCTCAAACTCCTCCTCCTCCTTCAGCCTCCCAAGTGCTAGGATTACGTATATGCCACCATGCTCAGCGTCAGCAGGCTTTCTTTGTGAGGTGATGATGAAATGTTCTAGAATTAACTAGCTTAGATTGTGACACAACTTGTCCAAATAGCACAAACCAGTGAACTGTACCTTTGATAAAGGTGAACTGTAGGATATGAGCTACACCTTAAGGGCTGGAGAGATGGCTCAGCCATTAAAGGCTAGGCTCACAACCAAAAATGTAAGAGTTATTACACCTTAAGTATAAATGAGTTACCCCTTAAGTAAGAAAGCTGCTTGAAAAAAATCCAAGCATCCTGGAAATAAGGCCGCCTTGCTTTTTACCGTACCCATATGAGCTTGGGGTGGGACAGCCATGGCATGGGCCAAAAGGCACTAATATGGAACTGCTGTGTGGAGTTTGTCCCTTCCTATTAAAAAAAAAAAAAATGGAGCCCTAAGCCTTGGGCGCCTTATCGAGAAGACGATGCTGGAACTGATGTGAGGACTGTGGGCTGGTCCTCCCCTCAACCACAGCAACCCCACTTGTGTGTCTTTTATTGACTGGATTCTATCTTGAGAAGACCTGGGGCAGTGTCTTCCAGTTAGAGCTTTTGAACCCCTCCCAGCTCAATGCTTTTTAAGATGTGTTCTCACTGAGCTGTGTACGGATCTCTACAAAGTATCTCATCGTAACTTCAATACAGCTCCTGTCCTCATTCTTTCTACCGAGCTCTCCAAGAAGGAGCCTCGTCCAAGGGCCTGATGCTTTATTTCCCCCCAACCTTTCTTTGGATCTCAGTCCACACTTGCACAATGCCCTGGCTGGAACGCTTATCTCCCGTTATTTTCCACTGATTTACGAGCATGGAGATTGTATGGAATGTTCCCTCGTGGGATTGTTGGTCAACATATGACGCCTCTTTGGAAAGAAGTCTGGCACAGAGCTTTCCACAAGCGTTAGCTGTCATCATTGGAATACTGTGTTAGGCTTCGCTTCTTGGGCTCCCGTGGTTTGGAGGCAGCTTGTTTAAAGATCTCTCCATCCATTTCCCAACCAGTCCTGCAGCCTCTCCATCACTCTCCCCACTTTATTCTTCCTCTCTTTCTTGGAATATTTAGGGTTGCAATTGATCACATTCCTTACTCTGCAGTATTACCATAATTGGTCTGCTTCCACCCTAAAAACCATGAGTTATTCTTCTCCTTTTATCCAGTACTTCACTTTCATGCAGTACCTACCCACAAAACACTTTAATTTGTTTGACATGTAGCACTGTAGTGGAAAATGTTCTCACACACACAAAAATTATTGCCAATGTGCATTTTTTTCTTAATTTTTTTTAGATTTTATTTTATGTGTATGAATGTTTTGCCTGCGTGCATGTTGGTGCACCATGTGCGTGCCTAGTGCCTGCAGAAGTCAAAATGGCGTCAGATGCCTTGGAATTGGAGTTACCATGGTTGTGAGCTACCATGTGGGTACTGGGAACTGAACCCAGATCCTCTGCCAGAGCCACAAGTGTTCCTGACCACTGAACTGTCTTTCCAGCCCCCTATCCATGTACAACTTTAATTCAATATGGTTTTTGTGTCACGTGTTGTATTTTGTCATTTGGAAACTGAAAGCATCTAGACAGAAGTGGAAAGGTGACAGAGGTCATCACATTTAAATGTGATCACTTTGACTGCAGAGAAGCTTTGATGCTAACTCTCAGTATCAGGCCTGGAGTGTGCTGTAACATACTGTGGGAACTCTGAAGCCCCTTCCTAACCGAAAATCTATCTTGGCCAAATTGCCATTGCCTGAGTATGCAGGCATGTGTGTGTATGCACACAAAATGCCCACATGGGTCTCTCTTCTGTGAGCTTCAAATCCCACAAATTTGTCATGTCAGATTGTGAGTTGCCAGAACTGATAGTCTGTAGACAACCTTGTTCACAAGCTAAGGCAATTTATTTAACAGAAAGTGAATGAGCATGTTTTGTTCCCGGCACTGTGCTTGGAATGAAGAAATACAAGCGAAGCGCCTTCTGGAAGCCTCACTTTGAGGTTATTTGTAATCTGGCCAACAAGATAAAATAGAGATGTTAAATTACAGAGCGCTCGATCTAGTGCTAACACGTGTAGGTGGCTGGAAACCTGTTGACAGCATAAGCAGGAGGCTAATGTGACCTAGAGCAGTCAGAGAAACTTCAAAGACGAAGGTGTATTGAGATCACAGGCGGCTGGGATGCAAGTGGCGAGGGTGGAGCTTGGGTTAGAGCAGGGAAGGGACTGGGGAAACTGGAGCCCAAGTCCTGACCCGACTCCTCTCCCCGACTTCACCTCTCCGAGCTTCAGGTGTGGCCTCTTGTGTTTCATGCTCTATATATGCAACCCTCCCTGCCAGCACGGTAGGTCCCATCTATAATACCAGCACTCAGGAGGCTGAGGCAGGAGGATAGCTAGAGGCCTAAAGTCAACCTGGGCTACAAAGTGGGATTCTGCCTCAAAAAACAACTTCCCTACTTCAACAAAAATAAAATAAGGGGGCAGGCTGTAGTTTAGTGGCAGAGCACTTGCCTAGCAGGGATAAAGCCCCAGGTTCAATCCTTAGCACCACAGGAAGAAGAGAAGCCCTCGCCCAGGACTCCTGATTTCAATCTCGTGCCTGTATGGAGACCTCACTGTTACTAAACATCTCTATAGCTGAGCTGCTTTAAGTCTTCCCCACATACCTCTTTAGTCAAGGACAACATCTTCACTGTAGGTATTGGCCATGAGGTCAAGTGCAGTATAAGCATTGTCTCACTTAATCCTCTCCAGGACCTTATGCTTTTCTTACTTTTAAAGGTGACATACCGGATCTCTGTGAGTTCGAGGCCAGCCTGGGCTACCAAGTGAGCTCCAGGAAAGGCGCAAAGCTACACAGAGAAACCCTGTCTCGAAAAACCAAAAAAAAAAAAAAAAAAAAAAAAAAGGTGACATACCTTATGCTTAGGGAGGTGAGGTCACATGACAAGGAGAGGAAAGATAGGCCAGGACTTAGGCCCATAAAAAAGGAGCCATGTCTACAGTTCAATGGCACAGCACTTGTCTAGCATGTTTGAAGCCCTGAGCTCAATCCCTAGCTACAAGAAGAGGAGGATGAGGACAGCCCTGGGTTTGTCTCCAATGTGGTTGGATTTGGGGACAGATACCTGTAAATACAGCCTACAGAGCCTAAACTAAGATCTGTAGGCAATAAAAGATCCGAACTGAAGTGTGAACCTGTCTAAAATGACAGCAGCATTTGTGGTAAACCTTTACAAACATTTGGTATTTTACTGAGGAAGAGGAGAAACTGTTCTTGTCCCTCTCTGTCTTCATTCTGTCCCACTGCAATAGCCTACCCCCTTCTCAGTCCTCTCATAGGCCACAACAAATTCAAGCATCACTGTGCTCTATAGATAGGCCAGTGTGGTGCCCAGGGTGTATGTATAGCCATTATGACAATGTGTGTTGAAGTCAGAAATCATTAGAGCGTGCATCATCCATCCATTCATCCATCTGTCCATCCATCCATCCATCCATGCAGCAAGTATCGGCACGTCAGGCCTTGCCCTGCATTGTTAATGGCTGTGCAATGGTAAAGATGAGTAACATAATCTTTGCCCTTAGGAAGGCAGACTCATCAACAAACCATTACAGAACGTGTGTTAGGGCGGGAAAGGGCCCATCGGGCCACAACTATCAGGAGCTGACACCAGTACTGGCACTTTGAGTGGCCATTGCTGGACTCCCCAGTCAGAGTAGAAAAGGGAGGAGGCTGCTTTCTGCTCTCTGCCTGCCGCCCTGCCTTGGCATGCTCTCTTGCTGCCGTGAGTGGCATCCGCCTTCCTGACTACACTTTTAGCATAAGTGTGCCCACACAGGGCTCCTCCACTCTTGCCACATTTCTATCTCATGTTTCTTCAGCGGCAGTTTTTCTTCTGTCACCTCTTCTCTGAGGGTGTCCTGTGTAACCCCCACCTTCCACCCACTTATCAGGACTGCCCACTACTTGACCCAGTTTATTTTGGCTATGTTCAGATATGCCACTCCAGGGAGAGTTCAAGACTTCCTTTTGGGCTTCTCTCCTCCCCAAATGAGGTCACTTCTAGGGGTGTCCCCTTCCCTGACCTAGAGAGGCATGTGTCAAACTACTAAGAAGGAGCCTAGTGGAGACTGCTGGCTCAGACCCTTAGTCTCAGCTACTTCAGAGGCTGAGGCAGAATGATCACAAGTTCAAGGCCTGCCTGGGCTACAGAGCAAGTTCAAGGTCAACTTGAGTAACTTAACAAGACACTGCCTCAAGATTTAAAACAGAAGAATCCTGACTGTAGCTCAGTGAAAAAGTAGTCACCTAGCACATGCAAGACCTTGAGTTCAGTCCTTGGCACCACAAAACATAATAAGGAAGGTTGGGCTTAGTGGCACATATCCATAACCTCAAGGCTAGCCTGGGCTATGTAATGAGATCCTGTCTAAAGGAAAAAAGTCTAAACTAAAATCTATTTAAAAATAAGGTATTCCAACTCTCCCAATATTTGTTTTTTGTTTTTTCACTCAGTCATTTGGCCTCTTGGAGTCAGTCCCACAGAATAAGAAGGGATTGATCTGCAAAGATATCCATCTTTATTTACTGGAGGAAAAATACGGGAAGCCCACTAACTTTCTAAGAATGAGCACCACTAGAAATATAGTATAGAAGTGCAGCAAATATAAAATAACATGGGAAGATGTGTGAGATGTGCAGAACACTTGATGATTTGAACTGAGTATGCTACCAATGGGTAGTCTTGACACCGAGCACAGCTTGGGAATAAAACCACAGCTTGAGTGAGGGCCCTGTGTCCTGCCTGCTGTGTGACGTCTGGTCAAGGTGGCTCATCTTTCTTAGCCTCCGTCATCAGAATGGAACAGTCAGAGCAGACACTACCCAGAGCCCTCTTGAGGACAGTGAAGGGGAAAGAGGCAACCCGGAGCCTTGCGGCTGGATACTAGCGATTGTTATTAGTCTTGAGCTAGCCAGGTCAACACCGCTGGGCACCAGGGCACAGGCATCCTTGGAGTAATTAGTGGTGAGCTGGAATGAGGGTTCCCTCACTTAAAAGAGCACGGAATGGGGTTGCAGCAGAAAACAAGAAAAGAAGTTAGCTGGCCAAGGAAACGGACACCCCTGGGGGATAAAGACAATATTCCGCCTCTTTCCAGGGATTTTTTTTTTTGACCAGGTACACACTCACTTTTCTAAGCTTGTGTTGTATGGTTGTCCTCCTTTTCCTGGAGAGGTTTCTGACATAATATTGCCAAGAATAAAAGGGAACTCCAAGCCACAGAAACCTTTGTCTGACGATTTGATGGCCTCAGCAATAATCCTAACGACAGGAAGAAACAGAACCCAGCCTTTTGTTTGGAGATGGGAGACTCGAGGCCAGGACAGGAGTGAGGCTGAGTCAGCTCTCCAGTCTTGCCAACGGAGAGGTGTGCCTGCCCCACCCTGCTGGTTAAACAGCAGATATGACAACTTGCTAGACTCTTGGCTCCAGCAAAGCCTGTCAGATCAGCCAGTATCCTAACCTCTGGGACAGTCATCCCATGAGCTCAGGAAATGGGGAGAGGGATGGAATGGCCATCAGCATAGCATCCCAAACAGTCCCCGTCTGGTCCTGCAGATCCCAGATGGACGCTTTCACTAGGTTCAGGATCTACAGCACACTGGTGGTTTCTCTGTCTTTCTGCAGTGATGAGGTGCCTGGGTATTCCTACCCGTGTGATCACCAACTTTGACTCCGGCCATGACACAGACGGGAACCTGATCATAGACGAGTATTACGACAACACAGGCAGGATCTTGGAGAATATGAAGAAGGATACCGTCTGGTGAGACACAACCACTCAGTCTATTTCTTGAACCACAGATCTGAGGCCAAACCACAGCAGAAAGTAGAGCGGGACTGTGCTCCCAGCCTCTGCCCCCCCCATCCTCCTGCTTCCTATCCTGGGGCTGTGCTCCCAGCCTCTGCCCCCCCCCCAGCCTCTTGCTTCCTATCCTGGGACTGTGCTCCCAGCCTCTGCCCCCCCCCATCCTCCTGCTTCCTATCCTGGGACTGTGCTCTCAGCCTCTGCCCCCCCCCCATCCTCCTGCTTCCTATCCTGGGGCTGTGCTCCCAGCCTCTGCCCCCCCCCATCCTCCTGCTTCCTATCCTGGGGCTGTGCTCTCAGCCTCTGCCCCCCCCCATCCTCCTGCTTCCTATCCTGGGGCTGTGCTCCCAGCCTCTGCCCCCCCATCCTCCTATCCTGGGGCTGTGCTCTCAGCCTCTGCCCCCCCCCCAGCCTCCTGCTTCCTATCCTGGGGCTGTGCTCCCAGCCTCTGCCCCCCCCCCCAGCCTCCTGCTTCCTATCCTGGGGCTGTGCTCCCAGCCTCTGCCCCCCCATCCTCCTGCTTCCTATCCTGGGGCTGTGCTCCCAGCCTCTGCCCCCCCATCCTCCTGCTTCCTATCCTGGGGCTGTGCTCCCAGCCTCTGCCCCCCCCCCCCATCCTCCTATCCTGGGACTGTGCTCCCAGCCTCTGCCCCCCGCCCCCAGCCTCCTGCTTCCTATCCTGGGGCTGTGCTCCCAGCCTCTGCCCCCCCCATCCTCCTGCTTCCTATCTTGAGGCTGAGAGACAGGGAACAGAAAACAGCTCTAGGGTTAGACTCCTCACATAATCAAAGCTGTTAGACTGGGGTTGAGGTCCCCCTTTGTCCCCTCCTTCTTCTAATAGCCTAAGGGTCTGACCACAGAGGCCTGACATCTCACTTGTGGGCATGGCAAAGACTAGGGCTGCCTCTGTGGGACAGACACACACACACACACACACACACACACACACAGAGAGAGAGAGAGAGAGAGAGAGAGAGAGAGAGAGAGAGAGACAGAGACAGAGAGACAGAGAGACAGAGAGAGACAGAGAGAGACAGAGAGAGACAGACAGACAGAGACAGAGGAAAGGAGCCATGAGGCCCCCTTTGAGAGAGCCTAGAGGAATTTTAACTTCAGTAGACTGGACGCCTTCACTCTGTTCACACAGTCAGCCAAGGGATGCTCTTTTCTGTAGACAAATAGAGGCTCATGGGAGGAAGATCTGTCACTCCTCCCAAGACACTTTGAGCCCCGTGAGCCTGACTTTCTGTAGACGACTCACTCACTTATCCTTGTTGGTCTAGAAAGGAAACAAGCAGGCTAGCCCCTGACTCCCCTGGCTTCTTCCTCAGGAATTTCCATGTGTGGAATGAGTGCTGGATGGCACGAAGGGACCTCCCTCCTGGACACGGAGGTTGGCAGGTGCTGGATGCTACCCCTCAGGAAACCAGCAACGGTGAGGCTCTCCAGAGAGGAATCAGGAGCCACTCCTCCCACAGACCTGCCCCAGACCCTCTCTTGTCCACCGCATACTGCCCACCAGAGCTTTCCTCCCCACTTTCCCTCAGGTCTCTACTGCTGTGGTCCTGCTTCAGTCAAAGCCATCAAAGAGGGAGAAGTCGATCTCAACTACGACACGCGCTTTGCGTTTTCTATGGTGAACGCTGACTGCATGTCCTGGCTTGTCTACGGAGGGAAGGAGCAGAAAATTCACCAGGACACGGCTAGTGTTGGGAATTTTATTAGTACTAAGAGCATCCAGAGTGATGAGCGGGATGACGTCACAGAGAGCTACAAGTATGAAGAAGGTACAGCCGAGCAACCCTCCCGAGAGCCCAAGTTCAGGGTACCATCTCCTTCCATAGCCCAGGGAGTCGGAGGACGTGTGCAGGGCAAGACGCAGGTCCACGTCTCCTCAGTCATTCAGTTGCAAGGATTCAGTCAGGATGCCTCCACTGCCTTACTTCCCCTAGCCACCATTACCACATGTCCCATGGACCAGAGACTTCCCTCCAATAGGTTCATCTCTCCTGATAGTCATTGATAGACATCCTGCCAACAGATCATGAGTTCTCCCAGCTTCCCTCAAAATTCAGCCTTCAACTGAAGACGGCGGTCAGCTCAGTAGGCTCTCTTCTATTGGCCGACTGCTTTCATCTAACTTACCGGTTAGTTCATTGTGTTTGGTTGAGTGTTCAGGAGGCAGGCCAGGTCACCAGCCAGCACTCCCACTTGTTAAGGTCAGTGTTCACCCTCATACGCATCCATTGGGCCAGCAAGGGCCAGAGGGGGATGCTGAGGTGATAGTCCTGTCAGGGGCTTAGCAAAGCCAACGGAGAGACCATGTTGATCAGGTGCAGATGAACTCCGAGAACAGCTACCTGCTAGGTTAACTTCTAGGGAGACAAGCAAAGATATCCAGCCCTGAGGACCAGAATCGGGGTCATCACTGATGGATGAGTCATTGACACGGCCCCTGTATGTATTTTGAAGCCAGGTAGTACAATACCTCCTACTTTGTATCTTTATTCAAGATGAATTTACCTATTCCTGGTATTTTATATTCATGTCAATTGTGTGTGTGTGTGTGTGTGTGTGTGTGTGTGTGTGTGTGTGTGTGTGTGCATTCCTAGCTCAGTGAAAAATTCCATTAGTATTTTGATAGGAATTCCAATGACTATATAGACTGTAGCAGGAATCTTAAAAGTTCTTATTAATAAAATCAAACCCGAGGCCAGTTATTGGGGTGAGTACTGGAAGGTCAGAGAGACAGAACAAGCCACAGCTATCTCACCTCACCAGTTCCTTATCTGGTCCTGTTTCCTCAGACTGGAAGCCTCTGAGTCCTCATCCAGAATGAATCTCAGCTGAACTGTGTTGCTCCAAAGCCTGAAAGCTTAACCAGCCAAATGCTTAACCAGCCAAATGCTTAACCAGCCAAATGCTTCTAGTTTCTGGTCCTCACACCTTATATATCTTTCTGCTTTCTACCACCACTCTCTGGGATTAAAGGCTGGCTTTCTGGGATTAAAGGCGTGTGTCACCATGCTTGGCTTTTTCCAATGTGGCCTTGAACTCACAGAGATCCAGAGGGATTTCTATCTCTGGAATGCTAGGATTAAAGGTATGTGCTATCACTGCCTAACTAGTGGCTTTTCTGTTCTCTGACCCCAGATAGGTTTATTAAGGTACACGATATTTTGGGGAACACAATACCACCACAATAGACCATTTGGGGTTATATGAACATTTTTGGCCATTTACTTCATTTTTACTATTTCACAGTTGTAACAAACAAGTCAAAGTACAAACAAGGTCTATTTTACATTAATATATTAACTGGATTTTTGTCAGATTAATAGGGAATTCTATTTAAATAACCATCTCCTCTTTTTGAACTCAGTACAGGAACAAACAACAGTGAATGTTGATGCATCCAGGGGGGTGTGAAGCATATAGAGGTAGGGTAGGTGGAGGTTACAGCCACACACCATTGGGGCCCTCATTCCCAGACCATAGGACCTTATGGGACAGACATGCATTCTACTGCTCCCCAGGAGAAGCCCCTTGTACAAGGGAGAGGAGAGGGGAAATCATTTTCAGAAATTATCAGGGCTCACAGCCACAGGGGCCTCGCTCTGATGCCACCAACCCTGGAATTTCATGGTACAACTCCCAAAGCTTGAGGCCAAGGAAGAAGCAAGGAAGAACAAGGGTAGCCATGTAAGCCAAAGCCTGACTGGTGGTCTGCTGGGACAGTGGCCTTCCAGGGACACACACAGCAGGGGGAGTGAATGAGAGTATGGTCTGGCCTGGCCCTTGGGAAGAAACATGACTAGTCTGATGAGCCCATGAGGTAGAGTGCAAATCCACCAGACTGAGGGACTGGGATGGGGAAGGAGTGGACTGTGGGAAGGACTCAGCACCATGGGCTGGGCTAGCCTGGGAAGCTGGGAGGTGCTTCTCAGAGAGAGGCCAGGAGCCTGGAGTCTGCCCTTCCATCAGCACATGAGAGGTAACTGTTTATAATCAGAACTGGGGGAGAACAGGGCTCTCCCTGTCCTCCCTGAGTCCCAGGTGCAGTCCCAGGAAAGGATCATGGGAGAAGAGGCAGGCAGTTGGACAGTCTGCTGGGTCTTCTTGTCTTCTGCAGGGTCGTAGGGTGGTGGTGGAGGCTGCTCATGTTCATGTAGACATCATGTGTGTTGCCTGAGTTGTAATAGGCACTAGCAGCTTTTCTATGACCTTGGCTTCCGCTGCAGGAGTGGAAGGGATGTTGGGACCTCAGATTGGAGGTGCCATAATCCCAGGTTAGTGTGGTGACCCCAGCCATCATGGGAGAGCCTGGATATAATTCAAGCAGGGGAAGTGGTGGGTAGCCAAGGGAACATTCCATTGGCTACCAGCAGGGGGAAAGGCATAGGCCCTGCTGGGCATGTTAGAGTACCCATAGGCTCCATCTGGGGTCTTCACCTCTGGAGGCTTGAGATGCCACCTGGAGCATCTACTCTTGAACTCAATGGCATGCCACACTATGGAGGTCAACATATAGAAAGGGGAGTCTTCCAGCAACCTCCTGCTTCAGCACTGTTCTCTTAATGAAGTCCTCATAGAACACCAGTGGTTTGATCTCATGGTCCTTCATCACATAAAATGGCATCATGAAGCACTTCATTCTTCCTGTTAGACATAAAGATGGCCATTAAGTATAGATGTAACCAACCGTCTTATTAAATAAGAAACACAGAAACAATGCAAAAGAGAAAGCCGAGAGGTCAGAGCTCAGAGCTAAAATCTCACCCTTTCGCCTGCGGTGTCCCAGCTTCCCGAATGAGCGCTCTATTCCTGTCTGTTCGTCTATTTAAAGTATTTTGTTCTGCCTTCTCATTGGTTGTAAACCCAAACACGTGACTGCCTCGTCACTGTCTGAATGTACAGCCCCCTAGGTCTTAAAGGCATATGTCTCCAATGTTGGCTATATCCCTGAACACACAGATATCTATGGGATTAAAGACGTGTGCCACCACCGCCACACTCTTGCTATGGCTCTAATAGCTCTGACCCCCGGGCAACTTTATTTATTAACATACAATCAAAATCACATTTCAGTACAATTAGATTACCACCACAATTAAGGGATAAGGTAGATGGTGCCTTTCTTGGTCCCTTTGAAGGCCACTTGGACATTCTTCATGTCATTAAATGTAAGAGCCACATGATCATAGGAATTAGGATGCTCTTAGTGTTGTCGATGGTCACTTGCATGGCTTCTAAGTGAATCTTGTTAGACACCACAGTCTCAGACAGGGGCTTAGTACGGACTTTTTAACAATACTGATTCTTCTAGCCCGTGACAAAGGATACCTTCCCACTTTTTTCTATTCTCTTCAGTTTCTTTCATCAGTATTTTATAATTTTCATTATAGAGGTCTTTTACTTCTTTGATTAAATTCATTCTTTTTTTTTTTTTTATTTTTTTGTTTTGTTTTGTTTTTTTTTGTTTTTTGAGACAGGGTTTCTCTGTGTAGCTTTTCGCCTTTCCTGGAACTCACTTGGTAGCCCAGGCTGGCCTCGAACTCACAGAGATCCGCCTGCCTCTGCCTCCCGAGTGCTGGGATTAAAGGCGTGCGCCACCACCGCCCGGCCATTCTTTTTTTTTTTAAAGATTTATTTATTTTGTATACAGCATGTATGACCAGAAGAGGGCACCAGATCTCATCACAGATGGTTGTGAGCCACCATGTGGTTGCTGGGAACTGAACTCAGGACCTCTGGAAGAGCAGTCAGTGCTCTTAACCTCCGAGCCATCTCTCCAGCCCCCGATTAAATTCATTCTTAAGTATTGTTTTTTCTTGAGGGGCTAAATAAAAATTACACTGCTTTCTTAATTTCTATTCTGACAATGCACTACTATTGCATAGCAATGCAATTGATTTTGTAAAGATTTATTTTATTTTTATTTATGTATATGTATGTGCATGTGTGGGTGGGTACTCTCAGAGGCCAGAAGAAAGTGTTCAATCCCTTAGAGCTGGAGTTAGAGGTGGTTGTGACCCCCTGATGTGGTGCTGGGAACTGAACCGTGGTCCTCTGTTAGAGCATCAGTGCCCTTAACTGCTGACTCATCTCTCCAGTCCCCTGAACAGGATTTTGGTAGGTTAGTTTTGCATCTTGTAGTTTTGTTGGTGGACATGCTGAGGGTAGACTGTTCAGACAAGGTTTGCCTCCTGGGTCAGCCTGACCCATGCTGATCCTGTGTCCTATCTACTCTTCTAGGTTCCCTTCAAGAGAGACAGGTGTTTCAAAAGGCTCTACAGAAGCTAAAGGCTGGAAGGTCTCAAGGGTCGCACCAAGGAGACTCAAATCCCTTCAGCTCCGTGCCACCAAGGCAAGATGGCTCTAGGAGCCTAGATACGCCTTCCCTCCGACCCAGCGATGTCATCCAGGTCTCTCTGAAGTTTGAGCTGCTTGACCCACCTAACATGGGCCAAGACATAAACTTTGTCCTGTTGGCTGTCAACATGTCACCTCAGTTCAAGGACCTCAAACTCAATTTGAGTGCGCAGTCTCTGCTGCACGATGGCAGCCCTCTGGCCCCGTTCTGGCAGGACGTAGCGTACATCACACTGTTCCCTGAAGAAGGTACTTGCTTAGTTCTCCTGTAGCTCCTCTCGTTTCTTTCCCCCTTTCTACTTCTCCCTCTCCCCCTCCTTCCTTCCTCCTGCTGACCTCTAAGGAAAGAAGCCCACTTATTGGTGAAAACCTGAGCTTTGGAGTCATCTAGACTTAGGATCTAGGAGTGATTCTGGGCAACCTAGACTGCGTTTTTTTTTTTTTTTTTTTTTTGGCTTTTTGAGACAGGATTTCTCTCTGTGTAGCCCTGGCTGACCTGGAACTCACTCTGTAGACCAGGCTGGCCTCGAACTCTCAGAGATCCTCCTGCCTCTGCCTCCCAAGTGCTGGGATTAAAAGTGTCCACCACCACTGTCCAGCTTATATTGTTTTTCTTAACTGTAATTTTCCCGTCTGAAAGGTTAGTTTCTGCTTCAGCAAAACTTGGTGTACGTTGGCTCCCTCTTCTCTGTAGAAGAACCGTCAGATCCCACTGAGACCCAGCTGGCTTCCTCGGTCATTCTCACTTCTTCCTTCTTGTCTTCTCTCCCAGAAAAGTCCTACCCTTGCAAGATCCTCTACTCTCAGTACAGCAAGTACCTGTCAACAGACAAGCTGATCCGCATCAGCGCCCTGGGCGAAGAGAAGAGCAGTCCTGAGAAAATCCTGGTCAACAAGATCATCACCCTGACTTTCCCAGGCATCGTGATTAATGTAGGCAAAAAGTGGGCCCTTGCAAATGGCCTTGGGTCCCTGAGCTCTGGATAGGAGGCAGCCAGGCCTGTTCAGGAGGATGTCCCTTCTTTCCTTACTCTGGTACCCCCAGAAGGGAACAGTTTATAGAGGGGTCTTCAGCTCCTTGTACTATTAGAGGCCTGTGTGTGTGTGTGTGTGTGTGTGTGTGTGTGTGTGTGTGTGAGGGTAGAAACTGTGAAGAGACACCATGACCATGGCAGCTCTTATAAAGGACAACATTTAATTGGGTGGCTTACAGTTCAGGGGTCCAGTCCATCATCCTCATGGTGGGACAGGAAGTGGTCTGTCTCACTGGGCGTGGCTTGAGTATCTCTGAGACCTCCCTCAAAGCCTGCCTCCACAGTGACACACTTCCTCCAACAAGGCCACACCCACTCCAACAAAGCCACACCTCCTAATAGTGCCACTCCCCACGAGCTTATTGGGGCCGTGTATATATATACACGTTCCAACCACCACAGAGTGGATCCTTGACCTCAAGCCACAGATTCAGAGGTCCTTTCTTGCGCTGCCTCTTGTGTTGGCTTTCAGGGGCAAACATGAGGAACAGTCCAGATGACAGAGGCTCAGTGGAGGGAAGAGCCCTCCTCAAGGCCAGATCTGGTTTGGTTTGCCATTTTCTGGCTGTGTGTCCTTGAGCAAACCCCTGGGCCTCTGCTTTTGAAGTACTGAAAGAGGAGAGGAGAGGGCAGGGCCTATCACGTCCTGGGGCCTTTCCGAGGAGGAAGGTGTTCAGGGCTCTTCTTTGTAGTGCTGTCTCCAGGGTCTGCCCCAGCTCCGGGATCCCCACCAGTTGAGGCTATGAGGCCCTCTTGACAGCACTTCAAAGTCTCGAGTAGACTTAAGCGGCATCTTAGCAAAGGAGCAACACATTTTGAGAGAAGTGAAAAGAGATGGGAAGGGCCTTGAGTTTCTAGGGGTAGCAAATTACGTATGGGAACTCAAGGGAAGCAAAGGCATGGGGGGACCCGTGCCAAGTCGACTCCTCAGTGCCCTCTCCGGGCTGATGCGGGACTCTTCTAGCGTGCTTCTCTGTTGCTCTAATAAAACACTGGCCAAAACCGACCTGGGGAGGAAAGGGTGTGTTGGTCATTGAGGGAACTCTGGGAAGGAACCCACATAGAATCCGGAACCAAGAAGGGGCACTGCTTACTGGTTTGGCCCCCATGGCTTTCTTGTCTTACTCTCTCTCTCTTTTTTTTAAAGATTTATTTATTTATTACATATACAATGCTCTATCTGCATGTACACCTGCAGACCAGAAGAGGGCACCAGATCTCATTACAGGTGGTTGTGAGCCACCATGTGGTTGCTGGGAATTGAACTCAGGACCTCTGGAAGAACAAGCAGTGCTCTTAACCACTGAGCCATCCCTCCAGCCCTTGTCTTGCTCTCTTATACAACCAGGAACACCTGCCTAGGGGTGGTACCTCTCACAGTGAGCTAAGCCCTCCCACACCAACCAGGAAAATGCCAACACAGACTGGCCCACAGGCCAGTATGATGAAAACATCTCAATTCATAGTCCCTCTTCCCAGATAACTCTAGCTTTAGTCAAGTTGACAATGCACAGCCACCACAGGGACCAATGTCTCAGTGATGAACTTTGACCCTCCGGGTAAAAGGAAGGGGAATGAGACGCCTTTGTAAATGTATGCCTTTAGGCAAGTGGATGGAGGCCAGAGAGCATTTCCTATGTCTGTTTCTTCTTATTGCTCCAACTCAAAATGATCCTGAGGCCAAAGTGGCAGGCATATTTAGGGATGGTATATTCTGACGTCCTACAAAACTGCGCCTTAACATTCAGTGACCTGGGGATGACGACTAATCTCTTGCTTCCTTCCCTGTCCTGGGTCTCTGTTTAGGTTCTAGGAGCAGCCTTTGTGAATCAGCCACTCACTGTCCAGGTGGTCTTTTCAAACCCACTCTCAGAGCCTGTTGAGGACTGTGTGCTGACCGTGGAAGGAGGTGGCCTCTTCAGGAAGCAGCAGAGAGTTCTGTAAGTGAGGGGAGCACCCAGGCTTCCCTCCCATGTGTCCTGATCAGGCCCCTAGGGGGACTCAGGGCATTGGAGGGCCGAGTGCAGGAGGTGAGGAGGAAAGGGTTTCTGACATTCTCCATTCTCTGTCGCAGCATTGGAGTCCTCAAACCCCATCACAAGGCCAGCATCACTCTGAAGACTGTCCCTTTCAAGAGTGGCCAAAGGCAGATCCAAGCTAATCTGAGGAGCAATAAGTTTAAAGACATCAAGGGTTACAGGAATGTGTATGTTGACGTTGGCATATAAACTCTGAGATGGGGCTGGAGAGATGGCTCAGCGGTTGAGAGCATGGGTTGCTTTTGCAAAGGACTTGGGTTAGATTTCCCAGCATCTCCATGATGGCTCATAACCATCTGTAACCCTAGTTCCAGGGTGTCCAACCAACATGCATGCAGAAAAAAAGCATTCATGTGTGATACCTCAGTAAAACCCCCCACTCTATCTCCTACAGACAAAGAGAAGCTTAAACCAGGATTCCTAAGTGTAGATAAGAACTTAGACCCCTTTTCCCCAGGTGGCTGTATCTGCTACAGGGACTTTGGAAAACACAGAGTCAGGATATTCTACCAAAAGACTAAAAAAGGGAGGCGGGTTAACATAAATTATATGGTCTGTGTCTTTAAGAACTAGCCTCACAAAGAAAGGGGGGCGCTCCTTCCAACCTCCCTGCTGTGAATGAGAGATTTGGAAGAGCCTCCCTGGAGGCTTGTAAACTTAGAATACACCTTACTTTTGCATTCTGTACCTAAAGTCTCCAGTGGTGGCTTTGGGATGCGATCTAGGCACAACAAGACCCTCACTCTATTGTCTCAAAAAAGGGGCCTTAGACAAAGATATCTCAATAGAGATAGACCCAGGCCAGTTTCAAGTCCCCAGAAATGATGGCCCCAGCCCCAGGAACTCAAAAGAACAAAGTCAGGATGTCTGATGGTAACCAATTAGCCATGAGATGCCCCTCTCCGGAGATAACATGACCAGACCCCAGAGATGAGTTGTAAAACTCCTGACAGGGCAAACAGATAAGCTAAAATAAGATAAAGTCCTGGCCTTGGAAAAACTGGACCAATCAAGGATGGACCCGTACTAACCCCCTCCCCTCTAAGAAATTTTATGGGTTTTGCCTATAAAAACTAACTTCCCCAAGAAAGAGTAACTCTTCCCTGCCTCGCTTGAGATGAGTTCCCTGTCATGACTTGCAGCAGAAGTAAACCTTGCTTTTGCATTCTGGTATGCTCATCCTTGGTGGTCTCTCTGGGGGTTACGATCTGGGCACAACACATGCACATATAGTAAAAATAAATAAATCTAATTTTTTAAAAGAAACTCTGAGATATGCTGGTCCTGTGGATTTTACACTAAAGGCTTCACAGACTCTGACATCAGCAGCAATGGAGCTGCCAGAGATAGCCTGTGACTTGTCTGTTTATGAAGCTCGCCAGGACTCTTCAGCACCAGGGATTCTATGGTATCCACACAGAGGTGTGGTTTGGCCCAGAGGTCAAGGGGAGACAGGTCTTAGCAGCTCACTGTCCAGCTGTTGTCGTGGGACTAAATAACATCAGCCAACTTCATCCCTCCTCTTTCACCTGGAGGGATCTTCACTTTCTCTTCAGAGCTCCTCCTGCCCTTCTGCTGCTGGAGCTTCCTGTTGTTTCAGTGTCTGAGCCCACTCACTCATTCAAGAAGTGTTTATTGAGCGTCCAGCGTATGGCCAATACCACTCTGAGGGTAACACGAGACAGTGGAAAAAGCAAAGGCCCTGGTGTTGTGGCACCTGCATTCTAGCGGGAACACAGAAGACAGACACTAAACATCTCAGCGGGTGCCTAGCACAAGCCAGGCCAAAGAGCAAAAACCCCCCAACACGTCTTTATACACCGTGTTCTGTCTCAGTTTCTTGGCAGAAAGACAGAAAAATATACTAGGATATCTCTTGCCCCGACCTTCCCTTAAATATACTCCCCATGTGACACTGAAGCCATTCTTCACACATGGCTTCAGTGTCACATGGGGAGTATATTTCTCACAGTCCCAGCATCTCCATCTAAGGTCGCCAATGCATTCATGTTCTTGGAGGCCTGCCGTTGGCGGGCAGTCAGGAGGTAAAAGCCAACCGAATAATGAATGCAGTGAGGTAGATATTTGGTGGAGACCGACATAGTCTCAGCGTTCCCTACCTGTTGCAGCGGATGTTTGCCGTCACTCAAACCCTGCCCTGTCTGTGCTCCTGAACATAAAACAGCTCTGCATCTCCTTCCCAGGATACTGCCCTCCAGGTGCCGGCTACCGTGACTAAGACAGATGTCCTAGTAAATGTACAGACATTAAGTAAAGAAGTTAACGACTTCCATTACACCTAAACAAAAGGGTCAATGTCGTTAATCAGAAGGAGAGAAGGGGTGTGGTGGGAATTACCTGGTAAGCTGGCTGTCTTGTGGGAGAGTCATCTAAGAACCTGGTGGCACAGCGGGGAGTACCTACAATTATTGTATCCAGTAATTATTACATGGCAACAACAAGACATCCTGTAAGGAGAACACCATGGAGAGGCACATCTGACAGAGAGGGTGACCTCTGAAGTTCTTGGGAATTTTTAGCTGCCACATCCTCACACTTGTTCATGAGTCCTGTTGGTAACACCACATTGGTCAACTCACTCAACAAATAGCTACGGAGTTTCTTCTAGGCACAAGGCCCTAAGGCAGGCTGGCACTGGGTATACAAGAAAGACCAGAGCCGGCACTCAAGGAGCTCAAGTGTAGACATTTGGGGAATCTAAACGACACGCGAGATTTTTAAAGACTTTTAATAAATAAATTGATTAATTTTTACATTTCTTTGGGGTGTGTGTGTGTGTGTGTGTGTGTGTGTGTGTGTGTGCAAACATGCATGTGTGAACATAGGAATATCATGAACAGCAGCATTGCATACATGTGGTGGTCAGAGGACAACTTGAGGAAGTTGGTTTTCTACTTCTACCATGTAAGTTCAAGGGACTTTACGAGTGCCCTTACTGTTGCTACATGACCGCACATGCGCTGTCCAGTAGCCAAGCAAGAGGCTTAGTCACCCTTTACATCCTTCATAATCCGTGCACTGTGTTTATCATGTAATTTACGTGCGCAGCGTGATCACATAATCTATGCACATGTGTGGTGCAGCTAGGTAAGCCCATATGCACGTGTGTGTGTGGAGGGATCCATAAAAAGTGGGTCACAGACTCCTCCCCCTTCTTCTTCTTCCTCTCTCTTCTGCGCATGTCTTCCAAATAGGCCACAGCACATCCTCTTCTGTCTCCTTCCCCTAATAAACTCTCATAGTGGTTTTTCTCATACAGTAAACAGCGTTGCTAATGAATAACATGGCGCCGCATAAAACTAACACTTACCTGCTAAGCCCCTCTCCCCTACCAAGAAGATTTTTAACAAAGAAGGGTGAGAACCATTAGTGAGGGGTAACCAGGGTGTTTTGGAGCACTGAGAGGGTGAACCAGTTCAGTTCAAACTGTGGATTAAGGAAAGCTTCCTGGAGGAAGTAACATTTCTTAGGAACTACAGTACTAGGAGCTGGTGAAAAACAGACCCAGGAAGTGGTGAGGATGGGTGAAGCAGCCAGGAACTGCCAGCCATTCGGGTGGTTAGAGGTCAGAATGGGGGGAGCAAACAGAAGGAAAACCATGAAGCAAGCAGCGGGTGATGAGGCTCTTCAGGAAGCCATTGAAGGAACTGGGGTCACTACTGCAGGCTTGTTTCTTCTCCATCCGGGAGCCCAGCCCCGGCTGCCTCAGGTGTCAGGGCTCAGAGCAGATTCTGTTTTGCAGCACTGAGCAGACTCCGTATGCCCAACAAGCACCGAGGACGAGTTTTCCACCCTGGTCAGCTGTAGCAGACTGCAGTGCCCCACCAGAGTCGTTCATTCGAGTCAAGACCTTCTCTAACCACAAAGGCTGCCTTTCATTGGTTCATTTAATGGTTATTGAGCATCTCTGTACAAATGTTCTAGGCCTGGGAATACAACAGTGAGGAATGCAAAGGAGGCTCTCCCCACCCACCCCTAGCTGCTCAGTCCTCTCATCCCAAAGGACAACTTACTTCTTCCATCGCCCAGTGTAGCTTCAGGTGGGAAGGGATTGTGAGGAATTTCTCTTGCTGGGGTGTGTGGCTCTGTGTTGGTGGCTTTTACACAGCCCGAGTGGGCGTGTGATTGATGCTGGACAAATCAGATTCTTCTCTGAGAGCTTCGGTGCAGAGCAAGTAAGCCAGAGAAGAAAGGAACCTACCCACAGCCCATGCTTCCCAACAGCAGAGGAGAGTGCTCATCACTGCTCACTGCTGCCAGGACCTGGCTTCCACCTTCCCTGAGCCTTCTGGTTCTGAGTCTGATTCACCTTTTACCTCACAGTCAAGGGTATCCCTCAGTCTCTGTCATTTTTTTTTGGCTAAGTTGGCAGAAAATGGTTTCGGTTGTGTGCAGTCAAAAGATTGCCTGATTCAGAGAGGCTAGAAGGCTCCTTTAATACACTCAGAAATGACTGAGTGTATTAAAATGACTCCAGGTGCCCACTGTGCCATCCTGCCCAGTGCTCCTAGAGTTCGCCCTTTGGTCCTAAAGGTGTCTAGTGCCATGAGCCAATATAAAGTTCACGGAAGCAGTAGAGGCCCTCGTTCTCCCACACCTCGTGAATGGCGGTGTGGGAGGGGCAGGCACTCTTCTCCCACACCTCGTGAATGGCGGTGTGGGAGGGGCAGGCACTCTTCTCCCATACCTCGTGAATGGCGGAGTGGGAGGGGCAGGCACTCTTCTCCCACACCTCGTGAATGGCGGTGTGGGAGGGGCAGGCACTCTTCTCCCACACCTCGTGAATGGTGGTGTGGGAGGGGCAGGCACTCTTCTCCCACACTTCATGAATGGCGGTGTGGGAGGGGCAGGCACTCTTCTCCCACACTTCATGAATGGCGGTGTGGGAGGGGCAGGCACTCTTCTCCCACACCTCGTGAATGGCGGTGTGGGAGGGGCAGGCACTCTTCTCCCACACCTCGTGAATGGCGGTGTGGGAGGGGCAGGCAGTGGCAAGAGGGAGACCTTGTTGCCTAGGCTCTGGTGCTCTCTGCTCTCCGGTCTCATAAAGCCCATTGCCCAGTCTTTCTCCATCCCCATCTTCCCGCTGCCCAGCAGGCGAGCACGCCCGTGCGATATGTAACACCTCTGGACCTACCCCTGAAGCCTCACTTTCTAGTATCCAGGAAGCACCAGTGCCAGCTTGGGACCCGCTGCTTTTCCCTAAGCACAGACAAAAAGAAGTTGACAGCATGATGCGGGTCTAAGAGAGCCAGTGTCCCTCTGCTTCCATTAGGATGAGGCTTGGCTTTGACCGAATGAGAGCAAGGAGCTTCCTGAAGGGAGGCAGGCCACAAGCCTGGACTAGCAACAGTATCCAGGAACTATGGGAGCTGGGGTTATGAGTGAATCTGTGGGAGCATGTGAGAGAGAGAGAGTTCTGTATTCAACATGGGGCTCTGGATGACGCTAATTTCCTATAGAGAATATTCTCTCTGCCAGTTTGGATGGGGGTAAAGCATTGTAATTGAGGCTGATTTAAAACCAGTTTCTAGACCTGGAGAGATGCCTCAGCAGTTAAGAGCACTGACTGCTCTTGTAGAGGACCCAGGTTCAATTCCCAGGACCCACATGGCAGCTCACAACTGCCTATAACTCCAGTTCCAGGGGATCTGACTCCCTCTTTTGACCTCCATGGGCACTGTATACACGTGGTACACAGACTGTACATGCAGGCAAAACAGCCACACATAAAAACAAATTAATTAATTAAAATGTGATAAATCTAAAAAATAATAAAATAAAATGGGTTTCTATTTCCTATTTACTATGTTTCCTCCTGGAGTGCCTTTTGGGATCCCAGTCAAAAAGCCTGAGTTACTTACTGTGACCCTTCTTCTGTGAAGAGCCTTAAACTCCAATTTTGTGAGGCTGCCAGAAGATCTCAGATTCGTACACTCTCATTTGCCGACTATGAATCAGCAAATGTCTATGGAGTAGCAGTAGGGTCAAGATCACATCTGTGCACTGTCCTCCCAAAATATTGACCCTGCCAATCCTTGCTGCCTTGATGCCTTCAAACATGTTTTCAACCTTTTATTTAGCTCTGCTGGCTGTTCTCAACAGAATTAATTATAACAAGCTAGTCTGCTTATTCCAGAAGCAGAATTTAGTAAGAAATTTAAAAAAAAAAACCTGAATAAAGAGCATTCTTCATAGTGGATTGGTTGCAAGTTAATGTGTTCTACAATGTATGGGATTTGACCTCAATTTGAATCTAGGTTTTACCATAAGCTGTGAGCTGCTGGGGAAGCCTCAACATCCAGCCTGTGGCCAGCATGTGGCCAGCGTATGACCATCGTGTGGACAGCATGTGGACAGTGTGTGGTCAGCGTGTGGACAGTAGGTTATGCTGTGCCTCGTTCAGTCTTGTCCTTGGCTGTGTGGGGTCCACTTCTGTTCCTTCACTGTTGGCATTACTCTGTGTGTTCTTCCGTCATGTCATACTTTATTACTAGCCTTCCGAAATTCTGGAATGAAGTAGCATATTAATTGACTGCTTCATGAATTCATTCATTCATAAGTGTGTATTCCCTATACTAACAAAATTGAGATACTGGTCCCTTATACTTGGCTTACAAGACTGAGGCTGAAATCTTAGGAGATAATTTATGCAAAAGTACTTGTAGAGGAAGGACCAGTCTAACTTATGTGAGCCTGGGTGTCACGCTGGGAGAATTCTTTGCCCTTTCTATCCCCATTAACATGACTTATCAATTTCCTTTCTCAAATCTGTTCACACCTCCCTTCAATGCTCCCTGACAACGTCATTGCTATCTTTTCCCTGAACCGTGACTGGACGTCTCTTACCGGCCAGCTCCCTGCCCCTCTTAGCCTGCTAAACCATTTATTTTAGACAGTGTACAGTCTTTTAAAATTCAAATCTGACTTAGTGATGCTTGCATCAAGTATGGTTCAACAGCCTCCCACTGCTCTAAGAATAGAACCCCAAATCCTCAGCTGCACCCTAGACGTGGTATTCTTTCACTTATTCCCTGCATTAGCGATTCTGCATGTATGGGTCCATCTCTCACAACACCCCGGTTAGCCAGGGCCGATTTATCCTTCCAGAGTTTCAGCTCAGTACCACTCTTGAGGAAGCCTGTGCTGGCCACCACTCCTAGGTCTAAGAACTCAGCAGTTATCTTTCAGAGCACCTGTCTCAAAGGCAGACTGGACTGCCAACCTGTTCTAGGCACCCATGAGTATCTGTCTCCCCCTGCTGGAACACAGGCTTCTCGCGACAGAGAAACATTGATCTTATTTATTTATTTATTTATCTATCTATCTATCTATCTATCTATCTATCTATCTATCTATCTATCTATCTATCTACCTACCTACCTACCTACCTACCTACCTATCTATCTATCTATCTATCTATCTATTTATTTGGTTTTTCGAGACAGGGTTTCTCTGTGTAGTTTTGGTGCCTGTCCTGGATCTCACTCTGTAGACCAGGCTGGCCTCAAACTCACAGAGATCCACCTGGCTCTGCCTCCCTAGTGCTGGGATTAAAGGCGTGCACCACCATCACCCGGTGACCTAATTTATTACTGTATTACCAGAACCTAATATAATTTCTGGTGCACAAGAGTGGTCGAAATACTTTTTTCCCCGTAGTTGAATAAACAAATCCTTCTGTGGGACACACCAGTGAGGAGCTGGTTTTCTGCAGAGGACTGGAGAGTGGAAAGGTGTCGGTGCTGCAGGAAGCAGGATGACTGACATTTGGGTGTCAGCCTCCTTCCTCTTCACACTCTTCCTCTTTCCTCTCCCTGGCTAAACCAAACCACAGTGGCGTCTGTCTCATCCCAGGCTCCTCCAAAGTGCCACCACGGAAACTGTCAGGGAGTGGATATTGTGACGGTCTCGGGGGGATTCCACCATGACAGAGGAGAGCGTCTTTGGGAGATGGTTTGAAATGCAGAAGAACCCCCCCCCACAGTGGAGCAAGGCCAGAACTTTGTCCATTGCCCACCCAAGCAGAGCTCCTCAGCGAACACGGTTCCTGAGTAAAACCTTTCTTTCCCTTGCAAGTTTTCATTTTTTAATATCAGTATAAAAATATATGCTCATGGTACAAGGGACAAAAGGGTAAAGAAGGCCTTACTGCTGGGCACTGAATGAATGTCCAGATGCAGGAACTTTCCAGAAATGCTCTGGGTAAATACAAGCAAGCTCACATATATGCTCCCCACATACACCCTATACACAAAAGCAGTTTATACTGTTCATTGTTCCATGTCTCACTTTTTAAAATCAATAATATTGCTTGAAAATTGTTCTGTATCTGTTTATATTCTACTAAATTCATGCATCATTGTTTATCTGATGATGTCTTATTTGTGGCTGTTTAGGTTCTTTTCTATCTTTTGCTTTTTTTCAAGTATCAATGCATTGATTATACTTGTGTAAACTTCGTTTTGTCCAGTTAGAGCAGCTGAATCAAAAGCATTAACTCTAATGGGGCCAGAGAGATGGCTCAGATGTTAAATGCACTTACTGCTCTTACAGAGGACCCAGGTTCAGTTCCCAACACTTATGTGGTGGATTATAATTTATAATCCAGTTCCAGGGTATCCAAGGTCCTCCTCTTAAAGGTCTTCTCAGGCTCTTGCATGCATGTGGTATACATACATACACTCAGGAATACACACATGCACTTGTACATGAAAGACCCTAACCCTTCAGGCTTACACCCCCAGGCCCCAGTAAATGAGAAACTAAAAATCTAGTTCCAAGGGCAACCTGACTCAGCCATTATTCAACCACACCTGCCACAATGTAACAATGTAAAAAGATTTCTGTTAAGAGATGTGCTCAACTGTGACTGGGATAGTTGCAAGTGTTCCAGGAAGGACCACTGTGACCTTTGTGTAAACTCCACTCCCGCCCTGATATCCCCTTTGAGGTTTCGGGAAGAATGTACATGCGGACGTGACTGTACCCACTCTGTGATCAGACCATAATCTTGTGAAACGAAATTGTATGGGAATGTAATCTTATGGCTTTTGTGGGTTTTTCCTTTAAAAGCCCCCATGTGGCTGCAGTAAGGCGTGACCCTTGCTCTCAGGACGAGAGTAGCCCGTCTGTACAGTTGCTTCAATAAAAACCTCGTGCTATTGCATCAACTGGACTGGAGTCTGGGTTCTTGGGGTGCCCACTTGAGACCCTAGATTTTGGGGTCTAACAGTACACACACACACACACACACACACACACACACACACACACACACATAATTGTTTTAAAAGAATATATTTTTAATTGTTATTTTTTGTGTATGGGTATTTTGCCTGCATGTATGTCTGTGTGCTGTCTGCATGCCTGGTGCCTGCAGAGGCCAGTAAAGAGCATAGAATCCCCGGGACTAGAATTATAGACAGTTGTAAGCCACCATATAAGTGTTGGGAATTGAACTTGAGTCCTCTGGAAGAGCATTCAGTGCTCTAAACGACAGAGCCATCTCGCCAGCCCCAGCAGTTATAGTTTTGATCCATCTGGAATTTATGTGGTCTAATAGGAAGCCAAGTTTATGGCAAACTAATGTCCCCAAACCACTTACTAATGAATCTTTTTTTCCTTCACTGATTCAAAGTACAACATAGTACGTTTAATGAGTACGTTTCTAAGTTGTAAGGACTATAATGGTTTTTTTTTGTTTTTTGTTTTTTGTTTTTTTCTTTTTTTTCGAGACAGGGTTTCTCTGTGTAGCTTTGCGCCTTTCCTGGAGCTCACTTGGTAGCCCAGGCTGGCCTCGAACTCACAGAGATCCGCCTGGCTCTGCCTCCCGAGTGCTGGGATTAAAGGCGTGCGCCACCACCGCCCAGCAGGACTATAATGTTTTAATAGCTAGGAAACCTGATCATATGTCATTACTGCTTCAGAAGTTTCCTTTTGAAACTTGGAATCAGTTTACCTGGTTTCAAAGAAACATTGTTTTGATGTTTTTGCTAGGACTGCATTAACCTTAGGATCTGCCTGGGAACTCTGGTGTCTTAATAATGCTGTGGAATCCTATCCAAGCAAGTGGCCTGCACTTTTATCTATTCAAATCTTTTTGTTCCTCAACAGTTTCCCTCACAGCCCTTACACACTCCTCAGGGTTTTTGTTTTTTTTTTTTTTTGTTTTGTTTTGTATATTTTATCTTTCATTGTTAAGTTCTATAAGGTAGGGCTTTAATTACATTTCCAACTGCTTGCTGAGTACAGGGATGAAAATTACTATATTGGCTTGAAAAATATTGGAGCTATCCAGATCCTAGCCACTTTTTATCATCATTTTTAGATTTGTGTTTTCTTGGTAAAACTAAATAATGACAAATTATTTCTTTAATGCTTAGGGGAAAAGTATTATCTGGGGGTATGAGGCAGCAGTTTCTTCTTCCTCTTTTATTTTATTTATTTATTTATTATTTATTTTGCATCATGATATTCTTCAAGCAGGTAACAGTTAAAAGTTGTAAAGTGTGAATAGCAGAAGCACCTTTCTGCCCCACCCCGGCTTCCCTGTCCCCAGGAACCAGGGCTTATGTGATCTGTTCTGTGTCATGTCACACACCAGCTACCCAAGTGTGCCCCTGGACACACACTGGGAAGCCCAAGCAAAGAGTCAGAAAATCCAGGGGGCAGACAGGGCATCCTCTCCTGTGTCTTTATTCCTAGTGACTAAACAAGGAGGAAATGGAAGGGTCAGAGCTGAGGCCCTAACAATTCTAAACCTCTAGTTGGCTGTGCCCGACCAGGTCATCTTGGAAGAGCCAGGGCCCTGGCTTCTGCATTTTCTTTTTCAACACATTCTATTTCCTTATCTCTTTCAAACAGATGGATTACAGACATACATGAGGTAAGTGAGTGCTCAGAATTTACTTAGGACCGGAGATTCAGAGTTGGATGTGGACCCACTGTTTGCAGCTGCATCTAGAGTTGTCTAGGAAACATCTCCGGGGGTCTTGGGGGTCACTGAAAGAACCAGGCTTTGCGTTTTTTCCAGCAGCAGTCTCCCCTGGGAGTTCTCACTCCAGCCCGACAGACAGAACCCTGCCTGGGTCTTCTGGCTAAGAGAGATGGTGGGGAGAAGGGTCACTCCCAGCAGCTGGTCGGGGAGATAGCAGCAAGGAGGGAGCAGGAGACAAGAAACCCGCCGGGAGGCTCAGAGAAGAGAGAGAGGTTTGCTTTTCACAAACTTTTAAACCGACACAAGTTTTCCATCTTTTCACTGTGGAGATAGATTTGGAGAGAGAGCCCAGAGGCAACAGTTCAAGGTAAACACTTCCTGTGCTCAAGTGGATTTGAGTCGCATGCAGCCATGGGACAAGGTAAGCTAAGCCAGCCCCTGGCTGTTAGGGCTGGCATCATGACATGTTTTTATTAAAGGAAATAGGTCTGGTGATGGAGGTGACAGGAGTGTGTGTAAGGTACAAGGGATGGGGAGGGAGGGAAGTGGTGGTGGTGTGAATATGGGGTACGTGGTTGTATGGTAATTTTAATTTCAGTGAGGAGAGCGGAATGGTGATGGTGATTATCATGGATTTATATTCACAGCCCAAGGTCGACACACTGTAAATGGTTAACAACTCTCTAGGCTGTGAACAAATGAGACACACCCGGTGTGCTGCCTCATTTTCATGTCAGCAGACACTGGCTAGAGTCATTTTGGAAGAGGGAACTTCAATGGAGAAAATATCCCCACCAGACTGGCTGGCGGGCAAGCATGCGGTCCATTTTCTCAATTGGTGATTGATTGATGTGGGAGGGCCCAGCCCACTGTGGGCTGTGCTGTCCCTCGGCAGGTGGTCCTGGGTAGTAGAAGAAGGTAGGCTGAGGGAGCCCGTAGACAGCATTCCTTCACAGTTCCTGCTTTAGCTTCTGCCTCCAGCTTCCTGCCCTGACTTCCTGGATGATGGACTACACGTTGTAAGATGGAATAAACTTTTTTTTTTTCTTCTCCATCACAGCGATAGAAAAGTAAATAAAGATGCCTGGGAAATCTTGAGGCTGTCATCTCCTCAAAGTCTAATAGGAGAGAAAGGACGGGAGGAGTCAGTGAACAGGAAAATGGGCAGAAACAGTCATAAAGCAATAAGACAGATTGAGGGGGGCGCGGAAACTCTGGGGTCTCCGCTGTGAGTGTCCACAGAGGTGAAGCCTGAGCCCCAGGCACATCTGAGAAACTCTACTTAGGGCTGATCCCACCTTCTTGTCCTGCCACTGAGGGAGCAAACATTGACTGGGAAATCAACTATGTCCGGCGTACTGCTAGGCAGAGGATGCAAAAATGAAATAACCAGTCCCTCAGCAAGCTCCCAGCAGGGGTGGGGGCAGAGGGCAGTGGGCGATGCCTACAAACTGGGGTGAGTGATTTAGGGGAACAGAGTACTGTGGAAGGTAGCTCTTGCCAGGATTCTGTGGTCATTATGTGGGCCCAGTGTACCAGGGCTCAAATCATGTGACAGCTCCCCCTTCCACCACCAAATCCAATTCCGCCTTCCCACAGATGTACCTAGTCCGGGCCCCAGAACCAGTGTGTAGAGAGGAGTCACTGCTGGCTTCCGGCCGCTGCTATTGCTTGCTTTACAAATCCCAGCCTAGGCCGGGCGGTGGTGATGCACGCCTTTAATCCCAGCACTCGGGAGGCAGGGCCAGGAGGATTTCTGTGAGTTCGAGGACAGCCTGGTCTCCAAAGCGAGTCCCAGGAAAGGCAAAAAAAAAAAAAAGAGAGAGAGAGAGAGACAGAGAGACAGAGAGACAGAGAGAGAGAGAAGAAATCCCAGCCTAACCGAAGCTGTCTTATCTGCTGCCATGACGTGAACACCTCACTGGTAGGTGAGAGGGAGAGACAGGATGCAAAGGGCTCTCAGGGACAGCAGGACCAGATGTGCAGGGAGGTTTTTCCTCTTCAGATTCAGTATGTCAGTTCTTTATCCCAGTACTATGTCATCACATATCATCATATATCTACTCCATCACTACGACAGGAAAAGTAGGGAACACGACATTTCCCCACTATTTCCCTCTGTTTTTGAGCACTCAGCCAAGAAGTCTGGGTACTAAAGTGAGAGACCCCTGCACTTGTCATGACATGTCCCAGAGCCCAAAGGACTTTGTGTCAGGGTCAGATCATTTCCTTGAAGCAGATCAAATCTTGTCCCACACTTGCAAGCAAAAGCCATAGCTTCTCCCTCCCAGCAGCTGAGCCCATGAAAACACTCCAGGCTGTCTTTTGCTGAGGAGGCTCCCAATGGAAAGCCTCTGCTGTCAACAAAATGAAATGTATATCACTCCTTCAATACATGAAGAATTAAACTTTTACTTTTCCGTCTTGTTCCTTAGGATTGCTAAGCATTTTTGATTTTTTTTTTTTTTTGGTTTTTTTTTTTTGGTTTTTTGAGACAGGGTTTCTCTGTGTAGCTTTGCGCCTTTCCTGGGACTCACTTGGTAGCCCAGGCTGGCCTCGAACTCACAGAGATCCGCCTGGCTCTGCCTCCCGAGTGCTGGGATTAAAGGCGTGCGCCACCACCGCCCGGCTGCATTTTTGATTTTTAAAAAGACTTTATTTTATGTTTATGAATGTTTTGCCTGTCTGCATGTATGTTTGTATGTATACCATGTATGTTTCTGGTACCTCTGGAGACCAGAAGAGGGCATTGAGTATTCTGGACATGGTGTTATAGACAGTTGCAAGTTGCCCTGTAGATGCTGTAAATCAAACCCAGGTCCTCCGGAAGTACAGTCAATGGTCCTAACCACTGAGCAATCTCTCCAGCCCCTGCTGAGCATTAAAAAAATTTCCTTGTTCCTAATTTTTCCTCTCTGTAAAATAAAGATTGACTGACAGTCTCTCATAATAGACTCAGGCCACCTCCTTTCAAGTGCCGGGAAATGGTGAGCCTCTAGATCAAAAGACACATTATCTCAGGTGAGTTGGTTCCATTCTCAGCCTCACTCTTGTTGTCTTTAAGACAGGAGAATTTGACTCAGTGATCTCCAAACCAGTTCTAATATTATCTGATTGTGTTCTAAGAGTGAGGGACTAGGAATGTAGTTCAGTTGGTAGAGTGCTATCCTAATAGGCACAAGTTCCATGTTCTATCCCAGCACTGCATAAAACACACGCTTGTAATCCCAGCATTTGGAAGGTGGATGCAGGAGGATCAGGGGTTCGAGGTCAACCTCAGCTACACAGCAAGTCCGTGACCAGCCTGGGATACACCTGGCCCTCCCTGTCTTAAAAAAAGGGGGCGTATGAAGAGTGTGCAAGATTCTGGATTTTATTCATTGTTTGGATTTGGAACCAGAAACTATTAACATTTAACGGGTCTTAATAAGTGTTGGACATTGTGCTAATGTAAAATGAATGCAAACACATGAATGTGTACATGTATAACTTCACTCACGTCCTATAACTCTGCAAGGGATGCGTCTGAGAAGAAAACCAGAGTTCAGAAGAGCTGCTTGCTGAGGTCACACAGCTGACAGGGAAACAGAGCCCCACTCTTGGAAGCTGCCTTTTATATTCACGTTGTTGCATTCACCTCGCACCCATGACTTCCCTTTCCCCCACACAGCTCTGGGTATCAAGAGCTGTGACTTACAAGCAGCAGAAAACAATGAGGAGCACCACACCGAAGCCATCAGCTCCCGGCACCTGGTCTTGAGGAGGGGACAGTCCTTCACCATTACCCTGACCTTCCGGTTCCCGGTCCACGGATTTCTGACTGCCCTGAAGAGAGTGACTCTCATTGCACAAACCGGTATGTGGGGCAGGCCTAGACCACTATGGGGACTCGGGGATCTGGACGGATTCTCTCCCCGCATCCTCTCAGAAGACCAAGGTACACAAAATGGTCCACGCTGTAGCTGGGCCTTAAACTGTCCAGCTACTCAAAGGAGCTATTGTGGGAATGGACATGATAATGTCCATAAAGAGTTCTGTTTATTATGATTCCAAAGTGCTCTGCAGCAGCAGCACTAAGAGCTTCTTTTTGGCTGCAGCTTTGTAGGACAGGCTGAGCGGAGTCTAACTCTGGCTATGTATAGCATCTAGTCTGTGCTATTCATTGAAATCTATATTATGTATCAGCTACTGAATCAAGGACTTCACAGGCAGTATCTAGTTTAGTCCCTTCACAGCCCCCGTATGTCCATGGGTTGTTCTTCTTCAGAATCAGCTGACCATGATGGAACACACCTGGGCAAAGATTGTCAAGTAGTCTTTCCCTCGTCATCATCAATTCTTAAAACATACAGCATAGTGACTATTTACACAGCATTCATGTTGTATAAGGATTCATAAGTAATCAAAAGATTATTTCAAGTAACAAGAAAATGCAATGCTATGGTATTTTATATAAAGAGTCATAGATAACCTTGGATTTTGGTATTGCAGGAGGTCCTGGAACCAATACCCCTAGATTGGAGTAATGGTTGTATGATTATTACACCCATTTTGTAAACTGAGACCCTTTGGTAGATGTAGGTCTATAGACACCGAGAGCCTGTGTTCCCCCATCATCCTCTGCTGTTCCCCATTATAAGACTTCTTTCCTTCTCCTCCAAAATTAATCGGCACTTCTTCCCATCTTTGTAACACCTTGATTTATTACTCTGAGCTGTGACCTGGAAGTCCAAACGACCAACCTCTATGACTGTGGGATTTCAGGAGAGCAGCCTTCCAAGGCCAACAAGACTCAAGCCATATTCCCGATTTCCTCTCTGGGGGACCGAAAAGGATGGAGTGCAGCAGTGGAAGAAAGAGATGCCCAGAGCTGGACCATCTCCGTGAGCACGCCTGTGGATGCTGTCATTGGCCACTACTCACTCCTGCTTCAGGTGTCGGGCAGGAAACAATACCCCCTGGGCCAGGTCACACTGCTCTTTAATCCCTGGAATAGAGGTAAGTTTGGACCTAAGCTAGACTTGGCTGCACAGGGATGAAGGGAAGAGAGCTAGGACACAGCTCCAACAAGGAGCACCTGCCCCAGGCCCTGTGGGCAACACCAGCATTAAATTCCCACAGATGCCTTCGTAGGGTCCTATCTTGGTATCCCTGCGACTTCATATTAAAAGTATACACTTGACTTACTACCAGACTCGGGTGCCGGTTCAGGCAATTTTGGATTCCTCGAGATGAACTCAAAGTTCTGCCCCTTACTGTAGCAGTATAGAAATGACCTGGGAAGATAGCTCAGCTGTTTAGAGTGCTCGCTGCACAATTGTGAGGATGAAGGCTTGGGTCATACAAATCAGCCATGTGTCCAGCACCTGTAAAGCGGCTCTAAGAGATCCAATGTGTTCTTCTGGCCTCTGAATGCACAGATGTACACCAGAGTATCCACATGTAAACTCAGACAGACAGACATTGGAGAGCCATTGGCTCTGCCCTTCTGAGAGACGATTGAGAGAGTTTCAGATGAACCAGGTGGGGTAGTACATGCCTTTATTCCGAGCTCACAGGAAGCAAAGACAGTACTGGGAGCCTAGGCAACTCTCCAGTGCTTACCTTCTGTAGCCTAGAAGCTCTCTTGAGGTTTTTTTTTAATGTTCCCGGAAACTAGTCTAAGTACCCCCAACACATACACACACACACACACACACACACACACACACACACACACACACACACACCCTGACCACCAAGGCTGAGAGAGAAAATCTGGCAGAAATTGACCCCCACACTGCTTCCAGCTTCCTAAAGTGAACAACGGTTTCTAAAAGGTATCTAGGATTGAGGCGAAGGCTCTCAGTGAGTAAAAGCAATTGTTGGACAAGCCTGATGATTTGAGTGCGCATCCCCAGAATCCAAGGAGAAACCCAACGCAACATGCTTATAGGAAGACTTTCCAGAAGCTTGTAGGTCAGCTAGCTGCCTTACCCAGTAGGGAAGAGACCCTGTCTCAGACAAGGTGGATGACTGGGACTGACTCCCCTAAGTTGTTCTCTGACCTGCAGTCTCTTCATGACACTCGGCCTCGCCCTTGGATAAGGGAATCAGAAGAGACACCAGGAAGGGCCTGTGGTTGCCCTGGACCCACAGGACCTCTCCCCACTGAAGCCCAATGCTCTTTCCCATCCTGTCCGCCATGTTCACTCTGCTTAACCTGTGTTTACTTGCTCTGTTTATTTTGTCCGTCCCCTCCCCCCATACACCTTTTTGTTGTTACAAATTGATCTTCTAGGAAAGACTTAACAGGCTGCTGGGAAACTCCCTAGGATGTTCCTTTTTTTTTTTTTTTTTTTTTTGCCAGTAGGGCTCTTAGTTGCAAATCCCTGGAAACCACTAGGCTTCTTGAGGTTGGTTTGTTCCTGGCCACACCCTGACTGACATCGGGTGTCTGTGTCAGGTCCTGAGTGAGCTTTGAGAAGGACCCTCCTGCATCTTTATTATGTCCAGAGATGCAAGAAAAGGCTGAAACCAAACCCAGCCTGAGCTGTGAGGGCAGAAGCCTGGGCATGGAGATCAGACCTGGCAAACTCAGGCCCTCAACTTCTGTTTCTTGCCAGATGACGATGTGTTTCTTCAGAATGAGGCTCAACGCACTGAATATGTATTGAACCAGAACGGCCTTATCTACCTGGGCACCGCTGCCTGCATTCAGGAGGAGCCCTGGGACTTCGGTCAGGTAATAGGGACCTCTAGAGGATAAGAGGAACACTGGCTACTCCGTACCTTCAACCCTCAGGCCAAACCAGGCTAGCAGGTTCAAAAGCGCTTCAGCAGGAATCGTTTCTTTAGTCCACGTCAGCCTTGTGGTGTCTCTGTTTCTTTTGGACCATATTACACCACTCTCCAGAGCTGCTAGTTTTCTTCATGGGTGCCACGGCAAATTCAGCTTCTGTTAAGTCCCCTCTGTCCACAGAAGAGAGATCTAGGTTCTGGCTCCAAGGACACGTAGGAATCCTCAGTTCGAACTAGCTTCCTTCTAAGAGGAAGTAGTATTCCTCTTAGAATACTACTTCCCCAGCCTTATAACTTTCTGGAAGATTCTCCTTAAAGACAGAGGAGTTGATCCACTGTGCCATCTGCAGACTCTCCTAGATCTGAGCTACATTGCTATGGTCTGTTACCTGAGGGGCCATATCCCAACCACGGGCTCCTCCAGAGTAAGAGCTATCCGGAGTCTTCCATACCTGGTTCAATTCCTGTACAAACATTAGCCATTCACTAAGTAGAAATTAATGAAATTAAATGAATTGAAATGCTTTAAATCTCAGCATTTGGAAGGCATAGGCTGGCAGACTTCTGTGAGTTCAAAGTCAGCTTGGTCTACGTAGTTAGACCCTATTTCAATAAAAATAAATAAATAAAATGGCCCGATACCAATCTTCATGAGCTCACACCCTCTCAGGAAGTAAGGCTGTAGAACAAAAGACTGGATGTTGGCTTCTTGCTGGGGGGTGCAGGGAGAAGAAGGAAGAGCCACAACACCCACGGTGGATGTTGAGGCAGGTGAGGAAGACGTAATACCCTAACTTGGAAGAGGGACAAGATAACGGCCTGGCCGGGGAACCCTTCACCTCATCCTGTGTTGTCCTGACAGTTTGAGAGAGAGGTCATGGACCTCAGCCTGAACTTACTGAGTGTGGACAAGCAAGTGGAAAAATGGAGCCAGCCTGCACATGTGGCCCGTGTGGTGGGCGCCTTGGTGAGCATGAGGCTGGGGAACCAGAGGGAGAGGAGACGGGAGGAGAAGCTTGGGTGGAGGGGACCCGCCTTCACGGCTCTGGAAGCTCTCAGAGCACAAATCGGTCCCCTCTCCCCGGGTGCGGGAGACAGTCCTCAGACAAGAGCCTGGTGGGAGAGAAGGACAAGGCAAGAAAAAGAGAGATGGCTTTATCTAAGAGAAAAGTCAGGAGAGGCAGGAGAGCCTGGCTTTCCTCAGAGCACTCTTACTCCTCGCCCCTCCCCCGCCCTGGAGGCTTAGAGTCCATGGAGGGAAGATGTACCTTATCCCTCCCAATGCTCACTGCTGTGGTGAGCCAAGGGTCTTGTTTTATTTCCTTTTTTTTTTTTTTTTTTTTTTGAGCTGAGGATCGAACCCAAGGCCTTGAGCTTGCTAGGCAAGCGCTCTACCACTGAGCTAAACCCCCAACCCCGTTGTTTTATTTCTAAATGTTCCTAAGAATATGCAGACCATAAAGGTGGATTGGTGTTTCCCATATGTCTTAGTTAGGGTTAATATTGCTGTTATGAAATATCACAGCTATGGAGGGGTGGAGGGCAGGGGTAGGAGGGGGAACTGTGGCTGGTACATAAAATGAATAAAAATTTAAAAAAAGAAGAAATATCATGACTAAAAGTAAGTTGGGGAGGAAAGGGTTTATTATGGCTTACATATCCTAAGTCACAGGCCACCGATGGGAGCCAAGGTAGAAACTCAAAGAGAGCAGGAACCTGGAGGCTTGCGTGGCCTGCTTTCTTGTAGAACCCAGGGCCATCAGCCCAGGGATGGCACCACCCACCATGAGCTGGGCCCTGCCCCATCCATCAATCACTGATTAAGAACATGCCCTACAGGCAGGCTTGCTTACAGCCAAATCTTATGGAGACATTTTCTCAGTTGGGGTTCCCTTCTCTCAGATGACCCTAGTGATGTCAAGTTAACATAAAACTACCCAGTACACCATGTCCATAAGGTCCTCTCAGAGAAGTCATACATTCTTCATTGCTTCTCATACCCCTCAGTCTCCCTCTGAAAGGCAGGATGTGGGTCAAGTCTATTCTGTAAGAAAGAAGGGCCTTGAGATAAGTGGCCTCCAGAACCCAGGGCGAACAACATTGGAGGAGTTGGGGCAGAGGAAGCTGAGGACCAGCGGACCCAGTTCTCACGCTCCACCCCATGGCTGGAGCTGGAGGATGATTTAGACAAGGAGTCCTGGGTCTGGCTCTGAGCGTATAAAGCAGCGAGAGTATAGGATGGAGCTTGCAGCATGCTGGGTTGACAAGCTCCAGGTACTGAGTCACATGCTTGGCAAGCTTCAATGAACACACCTTGCTGGCCCCTGGAAGCCACCCAGCCTCAGGACTCCCGCTGACAGCCACGTATCTGCCCCAACAGCTGCATGCTCTCATGAAGAAGAGTGTCCTGCCTACTTCACAGACCCAGGCTGCCCAGGAAGGGACCTCGCTCTACAAGCGACGGGGCAGTGTGCCTATACTTCGGCAGTGGCTCACTGGCCAAGGGCGACCTGTGTATGAGACTCAGGCCTGGGTGTTCGCTGCTGTTGCTTGCACAGGTACAGGGCAGGCGACACTCGGGTCAGTCTGCTGGACTGCTGTAGTGGCTAGCCTGCACCTTGAGTTCTTCCTTGGCCTCCCGTGTGGGAAGGACATTTCCTAAAGCAGGTACTGCCTCCTCTCCACAGCCTTCCCCCACCCGATTTCCCCCACTAGATGCTTCTTCTCTTTTCCCTCAGCAAATCTGAGCTCACCTACAAACTCTGCTCCTAAACTTATTTTCTTCCCCAAACACCCCCCGACTCTCCCTGACAGAGCAAGCCTCAGGGCTGCTAAATCTCGCCCTTGCTTTTTATTCCTGTACTGTATAATTTGTGGGTCATTTACCAGCCTTCATCTGCTCAGCTCAGACTCCTCCTCGTTCCACAATGTCACCTGACATTTAAGACAGGTTCTGTCCAGCCTTGGGCCTTCCTGGCCCCTCTGACATTCTGCGGCTTTTCCACGCAGTGCTCCGCTGTCTGGGCATCCCAGCACGCGTCGTTACCACATTTGCTTCAGCCCAGGGCACCAAGGGGAGCCTGCTGCTGGATGAGTACTACGATGAGGAGGGACGCCTGAATGGAGAAGGACAGAGGGGCCGGATCTGGTGAGAAGCCTGAAGGAGAAAGGGTTCTTGACCAGAAAGGGCTCTGAAGTGTCACGTTCAGTGTCAACCTGGGTACCCGGCGAGCCCTGGGCTAAGAGCAGACCTTCGGGAGGTGGTGGTGGTCAGTGATGGAGTGTATACCCCTCTCTAGGAATGTCACTGTTCTTTTTATGCACGACTTCCCAGCCCTATGGCAACAACACTCTAAAGCCACGTTTCTAGACTCTCTTCACATGCCTTTTTTTCCCTGCTTGAAGTTTTGCCTTTGCTACTTTTAGGGTCTTCCAAACTTCTGTAGAATGCTGGATAAACAGACCTGATTTGCCCCAGGGTTATGACGGATGGCAGATTCTGCACCCAAGAGCTCCTAATGGAGTTGGAGGTAAAGCCTAAGGGTGGGGCCCAGGACCAACCGGTCCTGCAAGAGCCAAAGAGGTCCCTTGAAAATGGTCTAGGAGCAGCATGTGGTCCAGAGGGGGTCTTTATCCTCTAAAACAGGAGAAGTAGAAGGCATGTGGAGGCCAGATGATGCCAACAGGCTCAAGGGCATAAAGATGTCCACTACCCCATCACAGATTGCATGAACGCTAGGCCCACTTCAAGCCCAAGCAAGGGAATATCATCTCAGTGAAGAGCAAAGGGTCATAAGATGGCTCTGGGTATTCCAGAGTAGGGCCTGGCAGGGTGGGACATGTCTGTGTGTGGAGGAAAGAGGCCATGTAGCAATCACAAGCCTAGAGATCCAACTTCAAGCAGCCAAGGAATGATGCCTCCTTGCCTTGGAACAAAACTGTCAAAGAGCCTGGCACATAGCGATCGGTCAAGAAGGCAGCCTGTTCATAGCCTGTTAGTATTCGGGCTGTGCATCAATCATGTTCCTCTGAGGTCCTTCCTGCCCAGGTTCTGGTACAGGCCAGGACCTAGAAGTATTTTCACTGCATAATTCTGACTTTCATCCTTGAATCTTTCTCAGGAAGCCTGTCTACTTCCTACCTCTGACCTTGGTCCTGGAGGAGGAAAAATACTGTACAGGAAAATGGCTGACACCATGATCTCTGAACAGAGCAGAGGTCTAAGTGGCTCTTCTGCTCATCTGCCTTTCATCTCTCCCTCAGTCCTGGAATCTTGCAGTCTGGTCCCAGTCAGAGCAGTCAAGGAGGGGGACCTTCAGCTGGACCCAGCAGTATCAGACCTTTTTGCTGCGGTCAACGCCACGTGCGTGGTCTGGAAGTGCTGTGAAGATGGGAAATTAGAACTGACGGACTCCAACCAAAAGTATGTTGGCAACTGCATCAGCACCAAGGTCGTGGGCAGTGACCGCTGTGAAGACATCACCCAGAACTACAAGTATCCTGAAGGTACTGACCAGCAAAGGGAACCGGCTTATTCACCTGGGATAGTAAATGAGGGGAGGAGACTGGGCCAGACAGACGCAGGCCAGAAAGAGTCCCAGTCTTTTCTCTATCAAATAAAAGCAGGTTTCTCAACCCTGGCTGGCACGACCACCAGTTTGGACCAGCCAGTTCTTCACTGTAGGAGGTTGAGGTGTAGGATGCACTACAGTGCTCTTGGCTTCTGTTCATAGGATGTCAGTCCCTAACCCCAGCCAGTCCTGATAACCAAAGATGTCTTCATGTACTTCCAAATGTCCTGGGGGGGTGTCAAAATTGCCCCCCAGTTGAGAACTGTTGTTATGAAACAAAGCACTAAATACCAATCCCTGTCCAGAAGACTTCCAGGAGACAGACATCCAGAGGATGCTACCTCTCTCTCCCTCCCTTCCAAGATCCCCAACTACTTCTCTCTATTAGCATTTTTGTCTAGTCGTCCAAACCTGGAGGCTGTAACTCCCTGGAGCCTTCCCCTTGGCAGCGCTGCCCTTTCCTGACTGTCCTCTGCACTCTTTCCCACGGCCTGCTTCCTCCAGGGCCTTCCTTACCTCTTGCCTGGAGGATGGCAACTCCCTGGCCCTGGTCTCTCCATCACGGTTTCCTTTCCTAGTTCAGTTTCCAGAATAAATGTCCTAAGATGCGAATGTCCTTGTTTTCTCCCCACTCAAGAATATTCCATGGCTCCTTTTCCCCTAAGAGAAAGAGTCAGTTTCTTACAAAAAGTATCTCCAGGGACAGCACTCTCTTGTCGAAAAACTTGTTTTCTTTACGCAAAGGCAAATTCAAAGCCTGAGACATTTGCAAAGCTGTTTAGGGTTTTGGTATCTGGGCAGAAGTGGTAAATACATTTCAATCCTGCACTTTTACCAGAAGGATCTGTACCTGATGGGTAAGAGATCTGTTTTCTCTCTTCTGTTCTGCAGGATCTCCTCAAGAAAAAGAGGTGCTGGAGAAAGTCCAGAAAGAAAGAAGGAAACACAGGAAAGACAATGCCATATATCCTCCGAGTTGTGAGTCTGTTGATCCCCTGTACCTGTTCTTGGACACACCTAGCTCCATCCCCTTCAGAGGGAATGGTCATGTCTCAGTGACCCTGACTAATCCCACGGACCAGGAGAAGGAGGTACATCTGGTGATTAGGGCCCAGGCTGTGTACTACAATGGAGTCTTTGCCACAGATCTCTGGAGGCGGAAGCAGTCCTTTGGGCTTAGAACCAACCAAGGTAACTCTCTCTGGCTCCAGCAGACACCCTACACACACCTGGTTCTATCTTGGGCTCCACCCCCAGGTCTCTAGAGATGGCTTTTAGCCCCTGGTGCTCACCCTCCCATTCATTCAACACATATACATTTGGCCTGACGCAGCAGAGAGGACCACAGTTCCAACTGCAATCAGATAAGTAAACCAACCCATCCTGGCAGGGAGAAAGCATTTGAGGATGCCAACAGCGCTCAGGACAGGAAAGGACTCACCCAGACTGGGGCAATCTGCACCCAGATGACTCGTAGCAGGCTATTTTGAAGAATGAAAAAGGACAAGATGGACAGAAAAATGCACCAGGCATTCCAGACAGAGGGAAGATGTACAAGGCCCCCTCTCTTCCTTAGACACTTGTTAAATTGGTCCAAGATGAGGTCAGGCACAGGGAATGCTATATATTTTAGGGTTAAGATTCCCTGAAGTCTTAAACTTGGTCACACACTGGAGCCACCTGGGGAAGCTCTATGCCTGAGCTACACCCCAGACAATTAAGTAAGAAACAAAACTCCGTAGTACACACAATCAGAATTTATTTACAAAACTCCTAAGGAAATCTCACTGCACAGGCAAGCATTGGGAGCAAGGATAGACTCATCTACAGGACTGCAGCAGCCTTCTACCTGTCCTGGGTCTCTATTCTTCCCATCACTGTGCCTTGCTTAAGCATAGTATGAGTTAGCATGAGAGCTAGCCATGACTCAGATTGTCAACAGTCTTGTATGTCATGCTCAGGAGCCTGAGTTTTGTCGTCTGGGAAATGGTGAGCTAGTAAAAAGTTTTCATTAGTGGTGTCAATGTGATCAGAAATGCATTTTAAAAAGAAAGACCTGGAGCTAGAGAAATGGCTCAGTGGTTAAGAGCACTGGCTGCTCTTCCAGAGGTCCTGAGTTCAATTCCCAGCAACCACATGGTGGCTCACAACCATCTGTAATGAGATCTGGTGCCCTCTTCTGGCATGCAGGCCTGCATACAGACAGAACACTACATACATAAGGAAGGGAGGAAGGAAGGAAGGAAGGGAGGAAGGGAGGAAGGAAGGAAGGAAGGAAGGAAGGAAGGAAGGAAGGAAGGAAGGAAGGAAGGAAGGAAGGAAGGAAAGAAGGAAGGAAGGAAGGAAAAAAGAAAGAAAGAAAGACCATTTTGGCAAAATGGAATGGAGGGGTCACTGCCGAGCAGCTGTTCTTAACCTTGGCCACACACCGAAGCACCTGGGGGATAATCCTAATGCTGAGCCTTGTTGCCAGCATCTAATCTAAGTGGCTTGGGGTTGGGACTGTATTACAGAGGATTCTTACATGCAGCCAATATAGAGAACCAGTAGGTTAAAGAGGAAGGAGGTTTAGTAACAGTTGAAATCCAGAATCAAAAGCCAGGCTAACCTGGCAGCACTCAGAAATAAGACATCAAAGGGTAGGAGAAATCCGACTAGTGAATGTGGATGTCTGCCTGTGGTTTGGGTGAGTCACTAGAAGAGGGGACTGCAACTTTTGAGAGAAAGATGAATCTAGTTATAGTATGTTTTGTTAAAAGCCTGTGAGACATCCAAGTATCCAGACAGCCAGCAGGCAGCTGAGAACTTAAACAGAGTTCAAGATCTAGTCTGTGCTGGAGAGCAGGTATAGAAATCCCAGGACAGAGGGAGGGCCCCAAAATTCAGAGCACACAGGGGCTTCCTGGGCTGGAGGACAGTGTGTAAGATGAGTGGGCAAGGACAGAGTCACAGTCACACCAGCACTTAGGGATTTAGGGAACACTTGGGGGGAGAAGAGAGAATGAGGGAGACGGAGAGCCCAAGGGGACAGGAACACCCAGCAAGGCTGGCAGAGAGGTCCTGAGATGCCCAGGCTGAAGAGCACAGGCTGGGGAAGTGACCACCTGAGAGGCCCTGACAAAGGCTGGCTTCCAGGGGCTTAAAGTCATTGAACTCAGGAAGTGACGGCACAGTTCTTCCTAGAGCGTGGATGGGGGAAGGGAGAGGCTAAGTGGATAGTCACCCAGGGACAGCCGGTAGAGAGAGGGGGCTGTGATCCTTTGGTTTGTTCTGAATCTGCTTACATGCTGAGGTGAATAATCAGCATAAAAACTGAAACTATGGGAGAGGTGGGTTACAAATGACAGCATATTCTCTGGGCAAATAATCAATCGGAGTAATTCTAACTCAAAATTACTGAGCACTTAATATTTTCCAGCAATGGTGATGAATGCATTATATTCTTCATCTCATTATTCTCACAACTTTATGAGGGGAGTATTATTCTTGGTCTCATCAGAGGAAACTGAAACACCCAGAGGTTAAATACTCTGCCTGAGGGTACACAGCTCATCAGCAGTGGGTGATGATGGGACACATATTTAAAATTATAGGACTCAATGTGGACGCGGGGGGGCGGGGAGGGGGGGAGTGTCACAGCAGGGGCAATGTCTATGTTTGCAGGTTGAAAATGGGAACTAGAGCTTGAGAGAGTTCCACTTGATAGTTAACATTTTCTGTGAATAAGGAAGGAGAATGGGAGAAGGGGGAGGAACTGGGTAAGCATGTATCAGCAACTGCTGTGTGGTGAGTTTTGAGATAACACTTCCTTCGAAGTGCGTCACATAACACAAGTCATCCACCATCCCCTAGAACAAGATGCCATGGCTTGTTCTAGTTTGTAGGAGCACTTCTACATCCCCGGCTGGCAAAGATAGTCATGGGGCAGGGGGTCTTGATAAGTGCAGAGTAGCTGTAAGGAATGCAGCCTCTGTCTGAGCTCAGTGAGACCCTAAGTCCTGCGTCATGGGTGGAGCTATGATTTGATTCTAGCATGCACGCAACTCCATGCTTTGTACTGACTTGCCTGTTGTATGTTGCAGTTCTGAAAATGTCCACTAGCCTGTCCTTTTCCGATTTTGAGCAAGACCCACCTGAGAACAGCTTCCTCAGAGTCACAGCAATGGCAACACACTCCCAGATCAGCCTCAGCTGCTTTGCTCAGGAAGACATAGCCATTGGCAGACCGACTCTTATCATCGAGGTGGGCGCTCCTTCTTCACTGAATTGCTCTTAGCTGCTACCATATAGAGCTGTTGGGTGGAAGAGTTTGGGGAAGGATTAGGAGGTGTGACCTTGGTAGAGAAGATGTGCCATGGGGGGAGGGGCAGTCCCAGTCTCATGCTTTGATTTTTTTTTTTTTAAAGGTTTTTTTTTTTTTGTTCTTTTTTTTGTGATATATATTTTTTATTTTACAATACCATTCAGTTCTACATATCAGCCATGGGTTCCCCTATTCTCCCCCCTCCCACGCCCTCCCCTTACCCCCAGCCTACCCCCCATTCCCACCTCCTCCAGGACAAGTCCTCCCCCGAGGACTGTGATCAACTTGGTAGACTCAGTCCAGGCAGGTCCAGTCCCTTCCTCCCAGACTAAGCCAAGTGTCCCTGCATAAGTTCCTGGTTTCAAACAGCCAACTCATGGAATGAGCACAGGACTTGGTCCCACTGCCTAGATGCCTCCCAAACTGATCAAGCCAATCAACTGTCTCACCTATTCAGAGGGCCTGATCCAGCTGGGAGCCCCTCAGCCTTTGGTTCATAGTTCATGTGTTTCCATTCATTTGGCTATTTTTTTTTCAATAATTGAGTAAAACTGAAATTGATTATATGCCACAGTCATCCTAGGGACCTCCATGCTATATATATAGCTCTATGGTTCTTTGGGTTGTGGTCTGATTGTTCATTTTATATCTAGAATCCACCAATGAGTGAGTACATACCATAACTGTCTTTCTGGGTTTGGGTTACCTCACTCAGGATGATTTTTTCTAGTTCCATCCATTTGCCTGCAAATTTCATGCTTTCATTGTTTTTCTCTGCTGAGTAGTACTCCATTGTGTATATGTACCACATTTTTTTCATCCATTCTTCCGTTGATGGGCATCTAGGTTGTTTCCAGGTTCTGGCTATTACAAATAGTGCTGCTATGAACATAGCTGAGCATGTATCTTTATGGTATGTATCAGCATTCTTTGGGTATATGCCCAAGAGTGGGATGGCTGGGTCTTGAGGTAGTTCGATTCCTAATTTTCTGAGAAACCGCCATACTGATTTCCACAGTGGTTGTACAAGTTTACATTCCCACCAACAGTGGAGGAGTGTTCCCTTTGCTCCACATCCTCTCCAACATTGGTTGTCATTGGTGTTTTTGATCTTAGCCATTCTAACAGGTGTAAGGTGGTATCTCAGAGTCGTTTTGATTTGCATTTCTCTGATGATTAAGGATGTTGAGCATTTCTTTAAATGTCTTTCAGCCATTTGTAGTTCTTGTTTTGTGAATTCTCTGTTTAGCTCTTTAGCCCATTTTTTAATTGGACTGTTCAGTGCTTTGATGTCTAGTTTCTTGAGTTCTTTATATATTGTGGAGATCAATCCTCTGTCAGATGTGGGGTTGGTGAGGATCTTTTCCCAATCTGTTGGCTGTCTTTTTGTCTTATTGACTGTGTCTTTTGCCCTGCAAAAGCTTCTCAGTTTTGAGAGGTCCCATTTATTAATGGTTGTGCTCAGGGTTTGTGCTGTCGGTGTTTTATTTAGGAAATGGTCTCCAGTGCCAATGCGTTCAAGAGTGCTTCCTATCTTCTTTTCTATTAAGTTTAGTGTAACTGGATTTATGTTTAGGTCTTTGATCCACTTGGACTTGAGTTTTGTGCATGGTGACAGATATGGATCTATTTGTAATCTTTTACATATTGACATCCAGTTATGCCAGCACCATTTGTTGAAGATACTTTCTTTCTTCCATTGTATAGTTTTGGCTCCTTTGTCAAAAACCAGGTGTTCATATGTGCATGGATTAATGTCAGGGTCTTCAATTCGATTCCATTGGTCCATATGTCGGTTTTTATACCAGTACCAAGCTGTTTTTATTACTATAGCTCTATAGTAGAGTTTGAGGTCCGGGATGGTGATGCCTCCAAGGGTTGCTTTATCGTATAGGATTCTTTTAGCTATCCTGGGTCTTTTGTTTTTCCATATAAAGTTGAGTATTTTTCTTTCCAACTCTGTGAAGAATTGTGTTGGGATTTTGATGGGGATTGCATTGAATCTGTAGATTGCTTTTGGTAAGATTGCCATTTTTACTATGTTAATCCTGCCTATCCATGAGCATGGGAGATCCTTCCATTTTCTGATATCTTCTTCAATTTCTTTCTTTAGAGATTTAAAGTTTTTATCAAAAAGGTCTTTCACTTGTTTAGTTAGTGTTATCCCAAGGTATTTTATATTATTTGTGGCTATTGTAAAGGGTGATGTTTCTTTGACTTCTTTCTCAGCCCTTTTATCATTTGTGTATAGGAGGGCTACTGATTTTTTTGAGTTGATCTTGTATCCTGCCACTTTACTGAAGGAGTTTATCAGCTGTAGAAGTTCCCTGGTAGAGTTTTTGGGGTCACTTATGTATACTATCATATCATCTGCAAATAGTGAAAGTTTGACTTCTTCCTTGCCAATTTGTATCCCTTTGATCTCCTTTTGTTGTCTTATTGCTCTAGCTAGAACTTCTAGTACTATATTGAATAAATATGGGGAGAGTGGACAGCCTTGTCTTGTTCCTGAATTTAGTGGTATCGCTTTGAGTTTCTCTCCATTTAATTTGATGTTTGCTGTTGGCTTGCTATAAATTGCTTTTATTATGTTTAGAAATGTTCCTTGTATTCCTATTCTTTCTAAGACCTTTATCATGAAGGGGTATTGGATTTTGTCAAAGGCTTTTTCAGCATCTAGGGAGATGATCATGTGGTTTTTTTCTTTCAGTTTGTTTATATGGTGTATTACATTGACTGATTTCCGTATGTTGAACCATCCTTGCATCCCTGGGATGAATCCTACTTGGTCGTAATGGATGATTGTTTTGATGTATTCTTGGATTCGGTTTGCCAATATTTTGTTGAGTATTTTTGCATCAATGTTCATGAGGGAGATTGGTCTGTAGTTCTCTTTCTTTGTTGCATCTTTGTGTGGTTTGGGTATCAGGGTAATTGTAGCCTCATAAAAAGAGTTTGGTAGTGTTCCTTCTGTTTCTATTGTGTGGAACACTTTGAAGAGGATTGGTATTAGTTCTTCTTTGAAAGTCTGGTAGAATTCTGCACTAAAACCATCTGGTCCTGGGCTTTTTTTAGTTGGGAGAATTTTGATGACTGTTTCTATTTCTTTAGGGGTTATTGGTCTATTTAAATGGTTTATCTGGTCTTGATTTAATTTTGGTATTTGGTATTTATCCAGAAAATTGTCCATTTCTTCCTGGTTTTCCAATTTTGTGGAGTACAGGTTTTTGAAGTATGATCTGATGATTCTCTGGATTTCCTCATTGTCTGTTGTTATGTCTCCCTTTTCATTTCTGATTTTGTGAATTTGGGTGTTCTCTCTTTGCTTTTTGATTAATTTGGCTAGTGGTTTGTCTATCTTGTTGATTTTTTCAAAGAACCAACTCTTTGTTTCATTGATTTTTTGTATTGTTCTCTTGTTTTCTATTTCGTTGATTTCAGCCCTCAATTTGATTATTTCCTGGCGTCCATTTCTCCTGGGTGAGTTTGTTTCTTTTTGTTCTAGAGCTTTCAGTTGTGCTGTTAATTCATTGGTATGGGATTGCTCCATCTTCTTTATGTGTGCATTTAGAGCTATGAATTTTCCTCTTAGCACTGCTTTCATAGTGTCCCATAAGTTTGGGTATGTTGTACTTTCATTTTCATTGAATTCTAGGAACTCTTTAATTTCTGTCTTTATTTCTTCCTTGACCCATTGATGTTTCAGGTGGGCATTATTCAGTTTCCATGAGTTTGTGGGTTTTCTATAATTTTTGTTGTTATTGAGTTCTAACTTTAAGGCATGGTGGTCTGATAAGATACAGGAGGTTATTCCAATTTTTTTGTATCTGTTGAGATTTGTTTTGTGTCCAAGCATGTGGTCAATTTTTGAGAAGGTTCCATGGGGTGCTGAGAAGAAGGTATATTCTTTTGTGTTAGGATGGAATATTCTGTAGATATCTGTTAGGTCCATTTGAGTCATAACATCTGTTAGGTCCTTTATTTCTTTGTTAAGTTTCAGTCTGGTAGATCTATCTTTTGGTGAGAGTGGTGTGTTAAAGTCTCCCACTACTAATGTGTGGGGTTTGATGTGCGTTTTAAACTTTAGTAGTGTTTCTTTTATGAATGTGGGTGCTTTTGTATTTGGAGCATAAATGTTTAGAATCGAGACTTCATCTTGGTGGATTTTTCCTGTGATGAATATGTAATGTCCATCCTGGTCTCTTTTGATTGATTTTAGTTTGAAGTCTATTTTATTAGATATTAGGATAGCTACACCAGCTTGTTTCTTAGGTCCATTTGCTTGGAAAACCTTTTCCCAGCCCTTTACTCGGAGGTAGTGTCTGTCTTTGGAGTTAAGGTGTGTTTCTTGTATGCAGCATATGGATGGGTCCTGTTTTCTAATCCATTCTGTTAGCCTGTGTCTTTTTATAGGTGAGTTGAGACCATTGATATTGATGGATATTAATGACCAGTGATTGTTAATTCCTGTTATTTTTTTGGTTGTGTTGTGTTGTCCTTCTGTGGTGTATGTTGGTGTAGGATTATCTATTGCTTGATTTTTCATGGATGTGTTTAGCTTCTTTGGGTTGAATTTTCCCTTCTAGTGCTTTCTGTAGGGCTGGGTTTGTGGACAGGTATTGATTAAATCTGGTTTTATCCTGGAATATTTTGTTTACTCCACCTATGGTGATTAAGAGTTTTGCTGGGTATAATAGTCTGGGTTGGCATCCATGGTCTCTTAGTGTCTGCATGAGGTTTGTCCATGATCTTCTATCTTTCATAGTCTCTATTGAGTAGTCTGGTGTTATTCTGATGGGTTTGCCTTTATATGTTACTTGGTCCTTTTCCTTTGCAGCTCTTAATATTTTTTCTTTATTCTGTGTGTTTAGTGTTTTGATTATTATGTGGCGAGGGGACTTTTTTTTTTTTGGATCCAGCCTATTCGGTGTTCTGTAAGCTTCTTGTATCTTCATAGGTATTTCTTTCTTTAGGTTAGGAAAGTTTTCTTCTATGATTTTGTTGAATATATTTTCTGTGCCTTTGAGTTGGTATTCTTCTCCTTCTTCTATCCCTATTATTCTTAGGTTTGGTCTTTTCATGGTGTCCCAAATTTCCTGGACGTTTTGTGTTAGGACTTTTTTGTCTTTAGTGTTTTCTTTGACTGACGAATCTATTTTCTCTATCGTGTCTTCAGTGTCAGAGATTCTCTGTTCCATCTCTTGCAATCGGTTGGTTATGCTTGTTTCTGTAGTTCCTGTTCGTTTTGTCAGGATTTCTATTTCCAGCATTCCCTCAGCATGTGTTTTCTTTATTGTCTCAAATTCATTTTTCAGATCTTGGAATGTTTCTTTCATCTGTTTAATTGCTTTTTCTTGGCTTTCTTTGATTTCTTCCCATTTTTTGTTCGTTTTTTCTTCCATTTCTTTAAGGGAGTTTTTTATTTCCTCTTTAATGGAGTTTTTCATTTCCTCTTTAAGGGAAGTTTTTATTTCCTCTTTAAGGGAGTTTTTTATTTCCTCTTTAAGGAAAGTTTTTATTTCCTCTTTAAGGTAGTTTTTCAATTCCTCTTTAAGGAAAGTTTTTATTTCCTCATTGAGGGAATGTTTTATTTCTTCTTTAAGGGCCTCTATCATCTTCTTAATGTCATTTTTAGGGTTGATTTCTTCTGCTTCTTCTGTCATGGTATGTTTAGGTCTTGCAGGTGTAGAATCACTAGGTTCTGATGTTGCCATATAGGTCTTTATGTTGTTGCCTGTATTTTTGCACTGGCGTCTGCTCATCTCTTCCTCTGTGAGGTGCAGGTGGTGTCTGTGTCTGAGAGTGCCTCTCTTGTTCTAATTTTTAGTCTTGGTTTAGTAGTGGTTCTTGGTTAAATTGGTGCTATTGGGCTATTTCTTCAGGGGCAGCTGATTTCGATCGGTGAATTATATACTTATGATTCTGGTGATCTGGTTTGGTGTCTGGGTAGCGCCTTCTTCTGTGTTCTCAGGTCACTTTTTGTTCATTTGTCAACTCCTCAGCTGATCTTGTTTCTTCAGACTTTAAACTGTAGGCATCTGAATCCTCTCCCAGATGGGTTTCAGCTGAGCAGGGTAGTCTCACCAACACCTCCAAGTTGTTGGGTTTCACAGGATCAGCAGCTGGGCCCTGGGTTGTCCTCAGATGGAGTGTTCAGATTCGTTCTGGTTCTGACCCACGGAGATAGCTTCTTCCCCAGTTGTTGGGGTTAGGGGCGTCCCTGTTCCAAGCTGCGTCTGCTTGTCTCCGCCGCCGGGCCTGTCTACCTCTGTGGACCGCCGCTGGGCCTGAATGTCTCTGCCGGCTGCCGCCGGGTCTGAATATCCCTGTCGGCTGCCGCCGCTGGGCACATCTACCTCAGCGGGCTGTTGCTGGGCCCGTCTACCCATGCTTTGATTTTTAACCAGGGCTATTTATGTGGCCATGTATTTCAAACTATCCATTGGTGCCTGGTGGGCTCACCATTGGGTAGATGACTGAAAACAATGACTGTCCCTTCTGCAGAATCTGTCAGTAGTCAGCAGGGATATGTAGGGTCTGATGAGCCTCTTTTGGCTCCATGATTGGCTGGTGGCAGGCCCAGTCTTGTGCTAGCTCAGTGCAGACAAATGTGGCTGCTTTGACATTGTGTCTGACATGGCTGTGTTGTGTCCTGAAGATAGCATTTCACAGCCATGTTCCTTATCTTTCAGCTCTTACATTCCTGCCATCCCATCTTCCACAATGTCTTTTGAACCTTAGAGCAGGCGTAGAAATGTCCTGCTTAGAGCCAAGCATTTAAGCATCACTTTTTTTTTTAACACCTTGAAGAGCCATGAGGCCCTGCACTGTTTTGACAGGACAGTGGAAGGTTTCCCTTGTGCCTTTATCTCAATACAATACTCATGACGTGGAACTGTACCTGTTACTCAGATAAGGAAATGGATTTCTAGAGAGCAACACACCCACTATCATAAAGTACAGTTTTAAAATGTTAGCACCCTTCTGTTTACAAGTCTACCATGGCTGAGGGAAGACCTGGTCTTTGCCTTCAAGAAGGTCTAATTAGCTAAAGTAGACACAGCATCTGCCTTCTGTGTAAGTGCAGGAAGAAAAAGCAGTTGATTTCAACTGTTGGGTTTGGGCACAGTTCTGTGAAGGAAATAACACTCATGCTGAATCTTGAAAAATGGGTTCTCTTTTAGTTCTACATTTGGGGAAGGCCATTAAAGACTGAAGACTGGTCAAAGAAGCGTGAAGGAAAGGAGTCTGAGGGGTGTCATTTAGTCAAGGATGGATGAGGTTGGAGAGGTGGATGGGGGCAGGTGGTAGAGGACTCAGTCTAAGCTGAACTCCAAAGGCAATGCAAATGTTTCCAAGATTCCTAAACAAAGAAAGAAACCACAGAAGCCGTGTGTGATGTGGCAATGGAGAGTGTACATGCAGAAAGATTGGGGGAAAGGAGAAGAAGCCACCTGGGCAGTGTGGGTCAGGGTGGCAGAGCTGAGAAGTGTTTGAGGGCATGCACAGCAGAGGAAAGCATGCCTGTGGCTCCGTATCCTTGGCCTTTCTCCACATGTTGCATCTTCCTACAGATGCCAGAGAGAACAGAACAATACCAGCCTCTCACCATCTCAGTCCGAGTGAAGAACTCCTTAAACTGGCCCATGGAGAACTGCATCATCTCCATCTTTGGGAGGGGACTCATTCATAGAGAGAAGAGATATAGGTAAGAGACTGTAAGCTGTAGCGAGTCTTTCTCTGTCCCGCCAGCCAGCTCCCAAATAACAACACAAAGACTTCTTATTAATTATAAAAGCTAATTAATTAGCTGGGTGGTGGTGGCTCATGCCTTTAATCCTAGCACTTGGGAGGCAGAGGCAGGTAGATCTCAATGAGTTTGAGGTCAGCCTGGTCTACAAAACGAGTTCCAGGACAGCCAGGACTACACAGAGAAACTCTGTCTCAAAAAACAAGCAAAAAAAAAAAACCCTAATTAATTAATTAGCTTAGACTTGTCTCACTAGCTCTTATAACTTAAATTAACCTGCTTTTATTAATCTACATTTTACCATCTGGCTTTTTACCTTTCTTTCATTTTTATGTCCGCCTTCCTCCATGTCTCATTAGCATCTCCTCTGCACCTACTTCCGCTTTCTGCCCAGAAGTCTCACCTATACCTCCCGTCTAGCTATTGGCTGTTCAGTTCCTTATTAAACCGATCATGGCAATATATCTTCACACAATGTACAAAGATACCACTGAAAGATCTCAACTGGTTTGGACTCACTGACTTAAAAACAGTAATCCATCTTTTGCCATATCTCCGAAGATAGAGCAAATATCCCCAGAAGTTGAATTAAAGCTACCAAATGGCCTATCTCATTCTAGAACCACAAAGTCAACAGAAGGAGGAGATATTGGGGATTGTGAGGGCACCACATAACCCCCACCTCACCTGTCCTGATCATTCAGGAAGAGTATGGGTGTTACTGGTGAAGAAGGGAGGTTAGATCTGGTACCTGAGAACACACAGATAGGACATACTGTCTCTCAGTGTAACAAAGAATTGTACTCCACTAATCACCACAACATACAATTTGATTTAATTCCTTTCCTTTCTATTCCCTTCACCACCTCCATGTCCTTTTGTGTGTGCATCTTTAGCAATGTACAAGTCTACTGTTGCTTCATTAACTTATATAGCTGTTATGTCTAATTTTCTCTTCATCCATTTGTAAAGTCCATTTCTTCAGCTGTATAATACTCCATTGTGTACACCCACCACTTCCTATTGCTCCATGATGATAGGCAACAATTACCTCTAACTCTCTGTCTTAGTGAGACTTTTCATTGCTGTGAGGAGACACCATGACCATGGCTATTCTTATAAGGAAAAACATTTAATTGAGGTGGCTTACAGTTTCAGAGGTTCAGTCCATTATCACCATGGTGGGACATGGTGGTGTGCAGACAGACATAGTGCTGGAGAAGCCACTGAGAGTTCTACATCTTATGCAGGCAACAGGAAGTGACCTCCAAGCCCACCTCCACAGTGACACACTTTCTCTAACAAGGCCACACTTCCTAATAGTGCCACTCCCTATGAGCTTATGGGAGCCAGTTACATTCAAAGCACTACATTCCACTCCCTGGCCCCCATAAATTTGTAACAATATCATAATGCAAAATGCATTTAGTCCCAAAGTCCCCATAGTCATCAGTCTCAACAATGTTTTAAAGTTCAAAGTTCAAAGTCTCTTCTGAGATTCATGCAATCTCTTAACTTTAATCCCCTATAAAATCAAAATAAAAAAACAAATCACATACTTTCAACATATAATGGCACAGGATATACATCACTGTTCCAAAACACAGGGAGGAGAGCATAGTGAGGAAATACTGAACCAAAGCAGATGGAAAGCCAGCTGGACAAACTCCAAACTCTGCATCTCCATGTCTACAATGTCAAAGCTCTCGTTGTAAGGATTATGTCCTTATTACATCATCAGCCTGCAACGGCATCCCAGCCTAAAAAGCCGGCGTGCCCTCCCACGGGCCCTCTTTCCATATTCCCTCTGTACTTCTCCTCTGCATGGTCTCTGTCTTTCTCTGTCTCTGTCTCTCTCTCTCTCTCCTAATAAAGCTCTAAAAAGGTAACCATGGCTCGTGATGCTTCCACCACCGCAGCATCCAGTGCTCTCTTCTGCCATGGGTGGCGGCCAGCCACGAGCGCCTCCAGTTAACCCCTTCACTCTTCACATCTCCAATTCTGTTCAGCTTTGTTGACTGCAACACTCTTCTCTCTGTTGGGCTGGTTCCCTTCCCTGTTAGCATCTCTCTTCAGCAGGTATTATGACTCTGGCATCTCCAACATCTTGGGGTCTCCAAGGCCATCCAAGCTTCAACTTCACAACTTCACGAAATGGCCTCTCTAGGCCTCCATGCAGGGACACCCCTGACACACCCCTGGCCTCAGCAGCTTTCCTTAGTTGTGGAGGGAGATTCCATAATCCCTTTCCTGTATCCTTGACTCTAAAGCCCTACAGAATCACAGGCTGAAGCTGCCAAGTTCTGCTGCTTGCTGGGGCTGAAACATCCCCCATTCAATTACATCTTCACCAACTTTCTGTTTTCATTGGTGTCTTTCACTGCCTAGGCTTGGCTGTCAGAAGCTGGATCTGTGGACCGGGCTGGCCTTGAACTCAGAGATCTTTCAATTACATCTTCACCAGCTTTTCATTTTCGATGCTTTTTTCACTGCCTAAGCTTAGCTGTCCTGAAACTGGATCTGTAGACTGTTATGCCCAGATTGCAGGGACCCCCAAAAGACCACCATGGAGACCAAATCCCATATGTAAAAGCAAAGAGCCTTCATTTCAAGCTTGGAGCTTGGTCTCTCTCTGTCTGTTCAATGTAGCGGTGAGAGCAGAGAGCCCCAAGCCTGGGCAAGGTAGGGTTTTTATCACAGCAAAGGTTGGGGTGAGGGGATTTGCAGTGTTCAGGGCCCTAATTGGCTGATATCTGTCTAGGGGTTTCTTGGTAAAAGGGGGAAATAGGTCTGTGCTAGGCCCAGGGACATTTGGTGATCTTATCTAATCTTAACAATTGGAATGTTTAAGACGTCAGATACTTCCCCTTAGATGCTGGCCCATCCCTGGGTGGTGTTAGCTTATGGCTTTTCCTAGATCTGGGTGTTGCCTGTAAGGAAGTCAGTAAGCCTGTCACAGCATCTGTGTCCGGGCCCCTAAGCCTATCATGACAGCAATGTGGTCAAGCTGCTTTGGGCCCCCCACATAGACCAGGCCGGCCTCAAACTCAGAGATCCCCCAGCCTCTGCCTTCCAAGTGCTGGGATTAAAGGTGTGCACTACTACACCCTGCTCTAAACTTTTCTTTGATTCTGTTTCACTGGTTGGAAACTCAGCTGGGTGGGATCTTGCCCTGAAGTTGCCACTCCCTTTTTTCCATCTTTTAATCTGTCTCCTGGAATACAGGATTGGCTCCATTCCACTTCCTGGTGCTTCCTTTTCTCTCCAATCTGTAAATCTTGTATTTTTACTTGCTCAGCTTGCTCCTTTTCATTATAAATGTCTATAAACATGAACACTAGTAACCACAGAAAAGAATCTATACTGGGCTGTTTTGACATTTCCTCTGCTAAGGGATTCATCTGAAACTCTTCACCTTAGGCTCAGGCAGACTCTTGGGACAAGGGCAAAAAGTAGCCACATTCTTCACCAAAATATCACAAGAACTATTTCTAGGCAACAATACTAAAATTCTTCTCCTCTGAACCCTCTTGAGCCAGGCCCCCCACAGTTCCCTTCTTCCATGCCCCTACTAGTACGGCCCATTAAGCAGTGCTTAAAGCATTCTACTGCTTTCCTAACCCAAAGTACCAAAGTTGAAATTCCTCCAAACAAAAACATGGTCAGGCCTATCCCAGCAATACCTCAGTCCCTGATACCAACTTCAGCCTTAGTTAGGGTTTCTATTGCTGTGAAGAGACACCATGACCACAGCAACCCTTATAAAGGAAAACATTTAATTGGGTGGCTTATAGTTTCAGAGGTTTGGTCCATTATCATCATGGTGTGACACGGAGGCTGCAGGCAGACATGGTGCTGGAGAGGGAGCTGAGAGTTCTATATCTTGCTCAGGTAGCAGGAAGTGGACTGAGTGTCACAATGAGTGAAGCTTGAGCAAAAGAGACCTCAAAGTCCTCTCCCACAGTGACGTATTTCCTCTAACAAAGCCACGCCTACTTCAACAAGGCCACGCCTCCTTATAGTGCCACACCCCATGAGATTATGGGGCCAGGTATATTCAAATTACCACACTCTCTGATGCCACGAAGTTTTCGCAGTCATACATGTCTCTTCCTCATATATGTCCCAGTCTCATACCTGTCCTTTTCTAAGCTTGTCTGAAACTTTGGTGATTCCAGGGATCATATCTGTACAAGCACGGAATTTCTGGGTCATAGTATATGATCTGGTTTAGTCAAATCCTATCAGATTTAGTAGCAGGATAGCTACAGGTGTCCACACTCCCTCCAGCATGGTAAGATAGTCTCTCTCCTCACCTGTCTGGCAATATGTATTTATTTTCTTCTTTCTAGTAAAAAAAAAAGTCTAACAGAAAGCCATTTCTTACTTTTCTGCTTTGCCATTCTTTGGGTTGGTTATCCTTTTTCATTTCCTCTTATACAGTTGTCTCTGTCTTGGCTACTTTTATTCTGTGGTTCTTGCCATCATTCTTGCTGAGTTCTAGGAGTTTCTGTGTATTCTGGGTCCCTCTAGATGATTTTAGACATTGCAAGCATCCTCTTTCATTTTGCCTACTGCACTCCTGGTTGCATACAGTTTAAAGGCAACACTGAGGTTCCCAGCAGGTGTCCAGTTATTGAGTCCCTGGTACAACATCATGGGATTCAGTCATTCTTGCCATTAAATGAGAGGAGGACCCCTCAACATTTATTTAGACTTAACGATCTTCCAGTCCAATTGTAGAGCAAAGTCCCCCCCCCCAAAAAAAAAACCCAATTATTCCCTTAGTTACTGAAAGATCTACAGTAGCCCAGGAAGGTCAGACACCAGCTTGCTAACACATTTGGCACCCTCTCTCTATCTCTATACCTGCAGCACCCACTGTGTTCAGCAGGAAGAAATGTAAAACTATAGACTACACTCTGCTAGTACTATTACCAAAAACTGGACCAGACTAAACCACAGGTGCCGAAAGGAGCAAGGGATTCAGGTGAAAGGCTTCCGCACACTTCCATCTTGAGGCATGCTCTGTCTTTTATGTCTTGTGATCACTTTCGGCTTCCCAGCGACGTACTTAGATTTCCACGTCCTCATGCCCCATATCTTCAAGTCAGGAAGGAAAACTCGTGGAGACCAGCAGAGCAATGACCCGGGAAGAGAATTAACACCCATCTCTACCTTTATTTCAGACTGGGTTCTGTGTGGCCAGAAAGCAGCCTGTGTACTCAGTTCCAGATCACACCAACGCATCTGGGGCTCCAGAGACTCACTGTGGAAGTAGACTGTGATGACTTCCAGAACCTGACAGGCTACAGAAGTGTCCTTGTGGTGGCTCCTGAAGTTTCTGTTTAAACCCCAAACAACCCTCAAACTTCCTTCTAAAGCCAGACATGCTCCAGAGGGAGACTGCCTGTCAGACAAATGGCTCTCCACTAAGGTTGAGCAGAATAGTGACTAAAAACCAGGCTAGACTCACAGAAAATCCATTTTTGTTATGCCAACCGAAGTCAGCCAGAAACACTGTCTTAGAATAAACAGCTGTGTATTAGTGAGAAAACAGGCCTTTGAAAAGATGTTCAGATAACTCTTCAAAGTACAATTAGATGTTTTGACCACCTTTTCAGAGTACATTCAGATTTGGGGGTGGGGGTCAGATGTTTCACACCATTTTATTGCTCATTAATATATCCATTAACTTACAGGAATGAAAGACAACCTAATGTTTAAATCACTATTTCTGATGACATAGGACAATATTGACTAAAAACAGAATTTTTAGGTAGTACTAAAATTACATTGATTAACACTATCCCTGGCCATTATTGTAAAAGATCCAAAGATGACTGAACACAAGTATTAAAAAGCCTCGAGGTGGTGGCACATGCCTTTAATCCCAGCACTTGGAAGGCAGAGCCAGGTGGATCTCTGTGAGTTTGAGGCCAGCCTGATCTACACAGTGAGATCCAGGACATCCAGGGCTACACAGAGAAACCTTGTCTTGAAAAACAAACAAACAAACAAAAAAAAGAAGTATTAAAACACATAATATGGGCTGGCGAGGTGGCTCAGAGGTTAAGAGCACTGCTTGTTCTTCCAAAGGTCCTGAGTTCAATTCCCAGCAACCACATGGTGGCTCACAACCATCTGTAATGAGATCTGGTGCCCTCTTCTGGCTTTCAGGGATATGTGCAGACAGAACACTGTATACATAATAAATAAATCTTTAAAAAAAAACAAAAAACCACACAATATAGGGCCCGAAAGAATAACCTACATTTAGCTATAGTGTCTTTATGAGTTCTAGACCCATTAAATATCTCACAGCTCAAGTCTGATCAAAATAATATAGATTTGGCCCAATAGAGAAGTCTGAAAATTAAGCACATAGAAAAATATACCCTACAAAAAACAGATTAAAGAATAGAACTTCACTTGTAGAAAGTTTGGGTTTGTCTTTGTTCGCTATGTCTTATTAGTTTACATACCCTCTTAGTTTTAGCCTTCTAGCACTTGTTTTAAAAGTACAACAACAGCCGGGCGGTGGTGGCACACGCCTTTAATCCCAGCACTCGGGAGGCAGAGCCAGGTGGATCTCTGTGAGTTCGAGGCCAGCCTGGGCTACCAAGTGAGTCCCAGGAAAGGCGCAAAGCTACACAGAGAAACCCTGTCTCGAAAAACCAAAAAAAAAAAAAAAAAAAAAAAAAAGTACAACAACAAAACCAAAAACACTTTTAAGTAGGTTGAAACTCATTTAAAGACTCTCAATTCCAAGTTGAAATAGACTAATACCTCAGTAACTGTCATTGCTGATGACCCCTGAACCAATCACAATGGCGGGCAGGTTGGTACAGGCACAGAAGGAAAAAGATTGGACTCGGGTGGTGGAGACCTGTGGTGTACGTGGGGACCCTGATTCAGGTTACACACCATACCTCACTGCACCCTGTTTTCCCATATGTGATCTTCTAGATCAGTGGTTCTCAACCTCAACCTTCCTAATGCTGTGACCCTTTAATACAGTTCCTCATGTTGTGGTGACCTCTAATCACAAAATCATTTTTGTTGTTACTTCATAACTGTAATTTTGGTACTGTTATGAATCATGATGTAAATATCTCACAGGTGGGAGAGATTCATCCTGACCACAGGGGCCAGGCAGAACACAGAGAAACTTCCCTCTACATTTGGTGCCCAAACGTGATGACAAGAGTTTCCACCTAAAACCTGGGAGAACTTACTAAAATGGAGCTAAGAGCAGCTTCCTAGTTCCTATGTCTCATGGGGGCCATGGTACAGAGATGCTCTGGCATTTGAGCTTGAGCATAGCATGGCGGATTCCCGCTGTGGTACACAGGGGAATCTCCAAGCCACACTGTGCGGTTGGTTGGTGGATTTAGCTTTTGCTAAGCACAGACCAAAAAAAAAAGGTGGCACATGCCTTTAACCCCAGCACTTGGGAGACAGAGGCAGGCAGATCTCAGTGAGTTCAAGGCCAGCCTGGTCTACAAAGCAAGTTCCAGGATAGTCAGGACTATACAGAGAAACCCTATCTTGAAAAACCAAAAAAAAAAAAAAAAAAAAAGAAAGAAAGAAAAGAAAAGAAAAAAGGGCGGGGGTGGAGTTCTGGCCTATACACTGATTGATGGAGACATAGACTCACTGCTTCCCAAAGTTGGCAGTGAGTATGGCTCCCAGAGCTGGCGGCAAACATACCTCCACCATGTTGGAAAGCCAAATGGGGTGGATTCAACAGCCAAAGTCGCCATGCAGCTTAGCATTTTAAAATATCTCTTAGCCAGAAAAGGATTATACATTCACAATAAGACAGATTCAGATAGAATAAACCTCTAAACGGTTTACAATGTATGTAAAAATATACATAGGCCTGGAAGAGAGAGAAAATGAACATAGACAGTTATATAAAGAAATAAGGCCGGGCGTTGGTGGCGCACGCCTTTAATCCCAGCACTCGGGAGGCAGAGGCAGGCGGATCTCTGTGAGTTCGAGGCCAGCCTGGGCTACCAAGTGAGCTCCAGGAAAGGCGCAAAGCTACACAGAGAAACCCTGTCTCGAAAAACCAAAAAAAAAAAAAAAAAAAAAAGAAATAAAGTTTTTAAAAATAAAATCTTTAAAGAAGCAGAAAAAATAATATAAAAGTTAAGCCAAATAAGGATGGAAATTACACAAAGAATCTGGATACTGCATATTATTATATTGCGTTTGGGATTTTTAACTGCAGAGACATTTGATTGTACTAAGTTAAACCAATATGTATATTTTAAAGGTATCTTGACTTCAAAATTTATGGCTAAGGATACGTTGCTTTGGAAAAGAGGTTCTGCTTTCGTTTCCACAGAAGATGAGAACCTATGGATTGCTTCTAGGCTAGTATGGTTTGATCAACTAAGACCCCCCCCCAAAGGTCGATACAGCCTCACAGACTACTACAGCCAAGATTTAACTATAATTTTTAAATTCTCAGGATCCCCATAAGATTGCCAGTGCCTCCAATCATCAGGAAGTAGTATGGGAAGCTACGCCCAAGTACCCAAAATATTGTTTATGAATGTTTATTTTTATTTAAAGTGGGTCAATTATAAATGCAATCTCTTTCTAAAAACAAAAGGGGATATAGATATAATAGAATGTAAGGGTAGATTATTGAATCTACTTTTTTTTTTTGGTTTTTCGAGACAGGGTTTCTCTGTGTAGCTTTGCGCCTTTCCTGGAACTCACTTGGTAGCCCAAGTTGAAATAGACTAATTTCAGTAACTGTCAAACTTACAAAGATCCACCCGCCTCTGCCTCCCAAGTGCTGGGATTAAAGGCGTGCGCCACCACCGCCCAGCCTGAATCTACTTTTAAAGAGCAACAACTTGTTTGAAAAGTTTTACATTGCTATGGATTTTAGTTTATTGATACAAATTTAAAGTTAATTTTGTTATACTATATGTATATTTCTACTCTTGTTTAAAGTATTATGTTTATGCAATGCATTTAAAATTTTAATGTATAATTAAGAAATACAGATTAATAATTAGTCATCTATGATAATCAAAGTTATAGTCATGTTAGTTAAGTTTTCTAGGTATACATTGAGATATTTCAGTTAGATAGGTAATCTTCAAACACTTCAAAGACCTACAGAATATGGCATTTAAAATATTTTAAGAACTTAGGAGTTTTCTGGACATTGAGACATGTCTGCTCCTGGCAGCACCAATCTACTTCAGAGAAGATGATGGGCATCAAAGAAACTCCATATGGAATTTGCTTTCTTTATGGCAAAAGTTAGCCATTTGGGCAAGAAACTACTCTTGCCTCAGCTTCTTGCCAGGATGTTGTATAAACTGGACATGCAGGACCCATAGGAAGATCACCACTGAACTTTACAAGGCTAGATGGTCCTTCAGGTTCCTGCTTCACAGAAGAAACTGCCAGACATTCTACAGGACACAGGAAGAAGTGATTGATGGACTTTGCCAGAATGGGTGGAACAGTCCCTAAAATTCCCTGCTTCACTGAAAGCTATGCCAGAGACTCTAGGCCTGTAGGCTGAAGATGGATGCCCCAACGTTGCAGATGCCCCAACTTTGTTTAGATGACTGTCCAGGCAGCCAGATGTCTCTGTCATTTCTAGAATTATGGAAGTTGCTATTCACTTCCGGTTTACTTAGGTCATATTATATCCTTCTGGGGTCTTCAATGGAGTTAAAGACTAGATATTTATAATGATACAACACAGGTCTCCACCACCTGAGTCCAGTCTTTCCTTCTGTGCCTGTACCACCCTGCCTGCCATTGTGATTGGTTCAGGGGTCATCGGCAATGACAGTTACTGAAATTAGTCTATTTCAACTTGGAATTGTGTTGTTTTGCCTTAAGCAACTGCTGTTCCCACCAGCAATTGCAACTCCACAGCTACCAGCAGCAGGCTGGGCACACCAGCTGCAGCTAGGTGAGAATTCTGTTCCCTTAGGGCACCGGGTCTGTCACCCTGCTAAGGGAAACTTTATCTAAATCTCTATCCTTCTATAGAACTCAGGATTCAAAGATGGAGGTGAAATCCTGCTAGCTCAGGGAGGCTGAATAGCAAGTAGCTATCTCTCCTTCATCGTCTCGAAAAAAGGGGCCATCCTTCTGCTCAGCCCCCACTAAAGAACCCTTGATACACTTAGTTCCTCCCTACCACTTCCTGTCAGCTAGTTGCTCACTCAGCATCCTGACCCCAGGTTAATTTTATTTAATCAAACAAATGTAACACATCTTTGCATTGTTAACAAAAGGAGCAGGAATAAATGCAACATACCTTTACATACTTAAAATAATATTCCACAACAGAATTCAGATTTTTTAAGCAATAAAGCACTAAGACAGAAGTTTGGTACCAGGATAGGAGGCGTTTCTGTGACAGGCCAGACCATGTTGTTTTGGGGAGGATTGTGGAAGGACTTCGGACCTTTGGGCTAGAAAAGTCACTGAGTGTCGAGAGCTCAGTGGACTGTTCTGTAAGAGCTTAGAAGATGAGAGTATTGAAACAATGAAGACATGGCTTGTGAAGTTTCAAAGGGAAGTCAAGATTCTACCAGGTCATTTTGTGAAGAATCTGTGGTGTCTGGTCAGCTGAGGCTGAAGAATCAGCTACAATTAACAAGAAAGCAGAACCACTAAAGTAAAACCTTTGCTTTGCTGGGACAATGCATGCTGGTCAGCTGGGACTAAAGACTCAGCTGTGATTAAGAAGAGACTAGCAAGCCGGGCGGTGGTGGCGCACGCCTTTAATCCCAGCACTTGGGAGGCAGAGCCAGGCGGATCTTTGTGAGTTCGAGGCCAGCCTGGTCTACAGAGTGAGATCCAGGATAGGCACCAAAACTACACAGAGAAACCCTGTCTCGAAGAAGAGGAAGAAGAGGAAGAAGAGGAAGAAGAGGAAGAAGAGGAAGAAGAGGAAGAAGAGGAAGAAGAGGAAGAAGAGGAAGAAGAGGAAGAAGAGGAAGAAGAGTTTCCTGAGAGTCAGCACACAGAAACTGTGATCCAGAGGTGGCCAAGGTTTTACATAGTGCTGGTAGCCAAATTTGGTAGTATAAGAGTCACCCAGATAGTGCTGGCTTTGAAGGTATGAAGGGGTCATGAAGAGCAGCTGAGGCTTGGCACTTTGTGGCAGGGTTGGAGTCCCTGAAGAAACCCCAGAAGATCGTGAGTAAATCCCAGATACTGGACATTGAGTTATTTACACTTTTGGAGTATGGTTTTGCTTGTTCAGATTGTGGCTGTGCCCTGGTTCTTCTTCTGTGAAGTCTGTTGATGAGTGTAGAGCTGAACCCCACCAGGAAAATGCCCTGAGGATCCCTGAGCCCATGGGGTCCCACTGCTGGAAACCCAAATCAGAGGCTGAACTCAGACTGAAGGAAAAATGTAACTACAGCAAGCCAGATATGTACTATGATTACAAGGGTGTGAAGCCAAGACTTACACAATCCCCCTTCACTGCCATTGCCCAGAGGGGCAAGCAAGTGGATACAGAATAATAAGAAAAGCTCGCAAGTGTCTGAACACATGCTGCCTGAACCTACCAGCAAGGAATAGCACCAAACCCATAGACACAGCTCTAGAGACCGAATAAAGACCCTAAACGTGAGAAAGCTACAATGCTCATCATCCTCTGCCCCTTCCTATCATCCCATAAAGCCAAGGACCCACTGAAACCCTAGGAAATGTGTGTGGCTGGACCTGGCTCATGATGCTTCATCAGGATTTGAGCAACACACCCCAAACTACATGGGCCAGCATTTCCAACCAGAACCCTGAAGTACAAAGGTGTACCGGCATCTGAGACTCCACCCATAAAGCACAGACTGGACCAGCATCTGTAATTGAGTTATTCAAAGCCAGACCAAGGGAGAACATGAGTATAATGGAGGAACCCCCAGGGGTGAAACAGGCTTCTGGTAGCTGGAGAAAGGACACTGAGAGATGAGACTGAGTCTGGTTATCAGGCCGGACAGTTTCATTGCTTGTATCCGCACCCAGATCTCTCTCCTCCCCGCATCTGTTTCTCCCCTATTTAATACCCAATGTCAATTTAGCAACCCAAGAGTCAAGCCAGCTCTAGTGTAAGTGTCTTGCTCCTATTCTTGCCCTGGGTCACTTTTCCCTTCTCCTTACTCTTTCCTTTCTTTTTGTCCTCTCCCAAAGAGCAGGGTTTTGGGAGATTCGCAGGGTCTCTATATTCCTACACCCCAGAAGAGGGTACCAGATGGTTGTGAGCCACCATGTGGTTGCTGGGAATTGAACTCAGGACCTCTGGAAGAGCTGCCAGTGCTCTTAACCTCTGAGCCATCTCTCCAGGCCCATGATTGTATATCTTTGCCTGTCTTTTCAGTCTACTTTCAGCCAAAATGCCCTCCCCAACTCTTGTGTTTCTACAGCACCCCCTATCGGCCCAATACTAATCATAGTCTTAGCCTTTTTCTTCTTTTTCTACTCATACCCACATAACTGTAGTGGTTTGAATGAACATGGCCCCATAGGCTCTTAGGGAGTGGCACTATTGGGAGGTGTGGCCTTATTGGAGTAGGTGTGGCTTTGTTGGAGGAAGTGCTTCCCTAGGGAGCAGGCTTTGAGTTCTCAAATGCTCAAGCCAGCTCTAGTGTAAGTGTCTAGATGTTACACTTCCTCCGGCCTGCAGATCCAGATGTAGAACTCTCAGCTATCTTTCCAGCCCCAATTAAGTGTTTTCCTTTGTAAGAATTGTCTTGGACCAGGCGAGGTGGTGCATGCCTTTAATCCCACCACTCAGAAGGCAGAGGTAGTCGGATCTCTGTGAGTTTGAGGCCAGCCTGGTCTACAGAGCGAGTTCCAGGACAGCCGAAGTTGTTACTCAGAGAAACCCTGCCTCTATGGTCTCTCTTCACAGCAACAGAAGCCCTAACTAAGACATTAATATATTAGCATATGCAGTAATAACCACTGAGCAATCTTTCCAGCCTGTTTATTTTCTTTTATTCTTATTCTTTTTGAAATTAGGTCTCTCTGTAGCTCTCTGGGTGTCCTCGAACATACTATGTAGACCAGCCTGGCATCTGATTCAGAAATCTGCCTCTGATTCCCAAGTGCTAGGATTAAAAGTGTATGCCAACATGCCTGGCTCACAATAAAAGATTTTAAATGACACTTTTAGTTGCATTAAATGACACATTTAGTTGCATAGGTTAGCATTTTATTGAGATCATCAAAATCTTAATAAAACAATATACTTTACTGTAAAATAGAGAATAGGACAACTCCCTTAAGAATCTCCAAGAAATAGCTGGGAGCAAAAATTTATACAAATTTCTTTTGTGTCTAGCACAGAAGCATATCACACTCATATGATTTATAGATAACTGCCAATCTGTCCTGGCCTACAATCTTGATAAGAAGCTCTCGCGAAATACAGTCAGAAGTCTCCTTTCTATCCAGCAAGCACCCTATCATAGCTCCACTTCTAAAAGCAGACACAGGGGAAAAAAAATAAAAATAAATAAATAAAAGCAGACACTGGATCGTGGCTGTGGGAGCAGGAGAAAGAGGAGTAAGAATGGCCTGGGAGCTCACAATGCAGCTGCATGCTGAGTGAGCTCCTTAACTCTGCTCATGCAGTGATCAACGGCACTCATGAGTAAAGGGATCCAGCTATCTTCTGGCTGGGGGGTCACATGACTTGTTCTGGGAAGAAAAAAGAACAAGTTATTAACACAGCGTGAAGGGAAAAGCCATTCCCAGGAGGTGCAGAGGGGAAACTACAATAAGAAGGCATTCCTCTTCACAGGCTGGCTGCTCACACCCTGCCCACACCCGCAGCTTCCCTCCCCAACTCTCTGAAATGGGGTTAGTTCTTGAGACTAGCTGGCCAGACGATTTTATTCTCAAGCCAAGTACGGAGAAGTCTTCAGACTTACTTTGTAATTTCAAGTGCCTTTATTAAAACAGACACCAATTTCGCAGACTAGAAAAAAAAGAGAGAGAGAGGTCACTCACCCTGAGCCCTGGCACCAAAAGAAAGAGCTTGAAGATCCATGTATTGACGATAAGAGAATCATTTAAAAAGAGCCTTACAGGGGCTGTGCTGTGCTGTCATGAAGACCTGAGTTTGAGCTCCAGCACTCAGTCAAAAAAAGAAAGAAAGAAAAGAGCCTTGAAGATAAAATATTCAACAACCAAAAAACTGATTAGGGCTGATGAGATGGCTCACTGGGTAAGCACACTTGCTGCCATACTTGACAACCGGAATATGATTCCTGGGAAAGACTTCCACAGTCGTCCTCTGGTCTCCACATACACAACTGTGACATGTGTATGTATACACAAGAAATAAATGAATAAATGCAATTTAAAATGCTAATTAGGTTAAGTTAGTACCATTATGGATTCTTTCCTACTTAACAAGATCTTAAAAACAGTGCTGGTGTAACATTATTATGTTTTCATAATTTTTAATTAATTTAACTAATTTTTGTTTGTGTGTTTATTTGTTTGAGATAAGGTTTCTCTGTGTAGCCCTGGCTGTCCTAGAACTCTCACTCTATAGACCAGGCTGGTCTCGAACTCAGAGATCCACCTGCCTCTGATTCAGTAGTACTGGGATTAAAGGTGTGCACCACCGCCGCCTGGCTAATTTTAATTTTTTTTTTTTAATTTGGAAAAAAAGGATGATCTCAAACCTTGAAGAATAGTGAGTTTTATGGCAGCCTAGATTACACATAGAATATTTCAAAAAAGAGAGAAAAAGGAGACTCTAACCGAGTTTGTGACGGCTCTGGCTATGATTTCTGTTTAGAACTTTAAGAAGCCCAAAACGATAAAACTGAAGATTTCAAGACCTGGGGCTGTAGCCCAGCAGCAGAGCCCTTGCTTGGCATATCCTACTTGGAATCCCTAGTATCATACCACAACCAAAAGGGGATGGATGGCAACAATATAAAATAACACACACACACACACACACACACACACACATATATGTACATACATATTTATGAATTACTTCATATAATTCTGTATTTGGGATCATTGATAGAATATCTTGCTAAAAATTTTATAATTTTATTTCTTAAGAATTCAATTTTTTAAAAGTTAATGTCCCAAAGAATCTGTTTTACTGAAACATTCTACAGATTAATTAATCTACCATCTAATTTATAAAATATTAGAACCAACGCATCCTGTTATAAAATTTAAATTACTTGGCAGGTTCACTTTTCTTCCCAGTAACATTAGTGGTATGAACTTGAGTTCATAAAAATAAAAGAACAGAACTCTATAAATGCAGTAGCACTTCAGGAATACAATAAAACCATAAATACATATGTGTGTTACACATACAAAATATGTATTATGGTACTGATTCGGTAAAATCAGATCTCTAAAAGGAATTTGACTTGGGATGATGACTCAGTGGCAAAGAGTGTTTACAAGTGTACATTAGATATGACCATGTTACCTGTTACCCCAGAACTATGGGGAACAGAGATTACGAGATCACTAGGGCTTACTGGCTACCAGACTAGTTCCAGGTTCAGTGACAGACCCTGTCTCAAAGTAATAAGGTAGAGTGACAGAGTCTACTCAGCAATTTCTGGCCTCTGCATATGTGCACATGCATTTGCACACAGATATGTGCATATACGCCCCCTCCCCCTAATAAATAAAAAATTAACAAAAAAAGAATCTTACTTTTTAAAGCACTATTTTCTATTTTCAAATGATTATTCAAGTGGTTATAAAACAAGTATCAAAGTGCATGGATATTATAACTCAAATTTAGCTAGTCTTTATCAAGCACAAATATATGTAAGAACCGTGAAACTATTATACATGCACACAAGTTTGGCAAAGATATAAATGCTCTATAGATTATAGGGACTACTAGACTTATTAGCGACTAATAAAATTCTACCAGTTCAAAGCTAGTACTTACACTGATCCGCACAGTGAGGTGACACACAGGTGGATATATGCTCAGAACCAAATCATCCACACTAAGAGCAGAAGGAAAATATAACCATTAACCAAAAAGGGGGGACAGAGCTCAGTGTGGTTGTTCCAGTACACAACCAATTCAGTTCCTTAATTTGAGTAAGTAGGTATGCGTGTGATGCAGAAAGCAACTCAATCAGTGTTCACTGAAACAAGCACATCCTATTTAGGAAGCTGGGGTAAAAATGCCTGGTTCACAGGACGAGGAATGACTAGTTGAGTCAAAGCAAGAGGATCCGAAACCATCAGTGTAGTCAGTGATACTGGCAGAGTTCATCAATGGGAGCTAGACACGTTAGGGAAAGGGGCCTTTCTAAAGAGGCCACGACTTTACCATGTGACCACATTTATTATCACAAGAAGAAAAACCAACATCATGTGCCTCCCCAACTGGATATAGAGGGAAGTACAGACACTCACATCTTTGACCCAAAGTTTAACTTTATTACTATTATGAGAAAATAATCTCAAAACCCATATTGTTGTGTATTTACAATATGCAATTCTGAAATGCCAATGTCAAATCAGACTAGAAGGGACAGAGACTATTCCAGATTGCAAGGAACTAAACAGATGCCAACCCAATGCAGTAAGAGACCTTAATGGAAGTGGAATTTATTAAGGTATTTTTTGAGACAAATGGAGAAATCTAAGTATTAGATATTATTATTATATCAAATGCTAAATTTCTTGAATGTGACTCTAAGAATATCTGTTCTTAGGAGATTGTTGATAAAATATTTAGGGGTGAAAAATTATTTTATATCCTAAATGATTTAGGAAAAACATATCTATTTATCAAGAAATAAATATACAGGGGAAATAGGTGACTGGGAGAATCCAAATAAAGGATTTAGAGCTATTTACTGAAGTACTTTTTCAATTTCTTTCAGACTTGAAAAATTTCAAAATATAAAAAGCTGAAAGGAAACCCTGGAGCAGCAGCAGCTTGGATCACAGTGCTCCTCTTTCCAAGTGTGACACATGCTTACCTGGGGCTGATCTCATCAGAAATGTCCACAATGTCATCCAGCTGGGATACCTGCTCCTTCTTCCCATTCTCGGCCACTAAAGCCCGGATTTTCTTGAGGGAAGCTCTCGATGCTCTCACCAATGCAAGACACGGGGTTATGAGCTCTTGATCTTCCTGTGACCAGTATGAGTCCCGATTGCTTGGAAGCCCTAATACACCATCCTCATCATTGTGGCTGTCAGAGTTGTCCTCGGAATCATTCAAGAGGCCATAGTAAGGGTCACACTCTTCTACAGCCTAAGAAATATCATCATATATGCAAATGCAAACACTCCACCACCATCCATCACCTGCTTTGCTATCGGCTACAAAACTGAGTCAATCTATAAACCACATCTCCTTGTCCGGTAAGGAACAGAGAAGTGGTACTAAGACACAAGCCAGAGATGGTGGGAGATGGAAGACTGGACAGGAGTGAGACTGGGATCATTCAGTCCAGTTGCAGGGAACTAACTCCTTGTCTTCATGATGAGTTCTCATCTACTGGTCATGAAAGTGCCCTCACCTGCTCCATCTCTTCATGTGCATCTTTCACAAGCTCCACACTCTTTGTCAGCATCAAAAGGGCTGCAGCTTTGTTATCTAGGAGTGAAATTATCACAAGTACTAGAATTCGAGGAGAAACCTAGCCTCCCTCTTAAGACCACAAAGGGCAACCAACACTGCTTTAAAGTAAAACTGTTCTTACTATACCCTCTGCCTGGACAGAGGGTTAAAAAGGCTTTTTAATTTCACCACCAGAAGAAACCCAACTGTCCCGTGGTGTTTGGTATCACAGTCCTCTTGACAACCACTTAGTCTGCCCGGCTCTGCTTTATAACCCTTGCAGTGTGCCCCCATGCTGCTCCTGGACAGTCACAGGAGAGAAAACACTATCTGTTCAACAAGAGACAGAGCCACAGCAAGAGGAGGCGGCTGAATTTAAGGAGCAGTTCTCAGCAGCAGAGCCCTCGGCTGGCATGCACTGGGCTCAATCCCAGCACTGCCCAAACCAAACCAAACCAGAAACCAGTATGAGGAATGGCAAAAAGTACTAAAGTCCATTAATATTGATGATAATCAACTACATATTATTTCACTTGAAGTCTTCATAGAAATTCAATTATTTATGTAAGGCAAAGCTGGAAGCTGGACCTGAGAGGCCTCTCTGCTTTGAGCAGCAGCGAATAGCTTACTTCTACCCACCTTTTGGAATCTCAGGCACCTGTTGGCATGCTACCGAGACACTATTGCAGGAAATGAGGTCACTGTTCTCAGTGCTGGAAAAGGAATTAAAAAGGACATATCAATAACCTAGGTTCCTGTCTCCTAAAACCCTCTTTCCTGTTTACATATTATATATATTATGTTATTTATACTGTCCACTATGAGGGCCGATGTATAACTTTGCTGTTAGGGTTGAGGAAGCCCACTAGCTGTCATCCCACACTGTAGCACTGCTACCTGTGAGATGGAGAGGTAAGCACTTCCAGGAGCTGAGCCATGCCATCCACAATGTCCAGAGTAGCATTCCGTACCAGCTTTCTCAGGGTGATCCCTGCGGGCAAACCCAAAGAGTAACTAGCCCAGTTGTTTCAAAAGTCACCACCTGCTTTCTGGATTCTTAGTGTTATGGAACTATGCGGTAACAGACATCTACATGCTTTACATCATGCCCCAGTGCAAGACTCAAGTCTTACTTAAATTCTTATGTCATTTTATTGCTCCTCCTGCCATTCCTTAGACCTGTTCTCCAATGGTGTTGGAATCTTTCCATGTGTATTCATTCATTCATTAAGGACACTGGCCCTTTGATATGTATGGACAAAACACTGGAAGTTTAAAGCAATTGTAAGTAACCCTCATGAACTATGACATGTTTTCATTTATTTTCTCAGCATAACTTCAACAAAGGTGTAACTACAGGCCATGCTGGTGGGCTCTTAACTTGTGAAGGGTCTTCAAACAGAGTACGATGTAATGCTAGATGGAGGAGGGAGGGTAGGGATGGCCTTGGCATGGGTATGGAGCTTAGATTCAGCAAGCATACATAACAATTAGAATGGACTGGAAAGAAAAGTGAATTAGGGGCTGAGAAGACAGCCTATTTGATAAAGTGCCAGTCACACGTAAACATGACAGCTTGAGTGTAATTCCCAGAACCTACAGGAGAAAGGCAGTCAAAACAGAGTGGTCCTATGATGCCAGTGCTGACGAAGCAGAGAACTCCAATGAAGATTCTCTCAAAAACACAAAGTCCTGCCTTCCACACGTACTCATCTACACATGCATGAGCACCTGAATACACACATGCACCCATGTGTGCACGTACATACACACACAAATAACAAATGGGTCTTTTTTTTTTGTTGTTTGTTTGTTTTGGTTTTTCAAGACAGGGTTTCTCTGTGTAGTTTTGGTGCCTGTCCTGGATCTCGCTCTTTAGACCAAGCTGGCCTCGAACTCACAGAGATCCACCTGGCTCTACCTCCCGAGCACTGGGATTAAAGGCACCACCGCCACCCGGCCTGAATGATTTTTATAAAGGATCAGTTGAGGGCTGAAGATATGGTTCAGCACTTAAGAGAACTAGCTGTTCTTCCAGAGGACCTAGGTTCAATTCCCAAACCCATATAGCAGATCACACTGTCTGTAACTTCAGTTCCAGGGGATTCAATGTCCTCTTCTGACCTTGGCAGGGACCAGACATGCATGTGGTACACAGATACACATGAAGGCAAAACACCCATACCCACTAAATAAATAATATCTTTTTAAAAATAACCAGTTGAGATGGCTCAGTAGGTAAAAGAACTTGCTGCACAAGCCTGATGGTCTGAGTTTAATCACAGGAACCCACAATGGAATGAGAGAACCCATTCCCCATGTGTGTACCTGCACACACACACACACACACACACACACACACACACACACACACTTTTTTGTTGTTGTTGTTTGGTTTTTCAAGACAGGGTTTCTCTGTGTAGCTTTGCACCTTTCCTGGATCTCGCTCTGTACACCAGGCTGGCCTTGAACTCAAAGAGATCCGCCTGGCTCTGCCTCCCGAGTGCTGGGATTAAAGGCATGCGCCACCGCCACCTGTCCACACTTTTTAAAGAATCAGGTAAAGCATAACAATGGGAAATCACAGGTACATAGTAGCATCTGTACTTTAGCCTAATGGAGTGCTACAGAGGTCACTCACATTATAAAATTATCTTTGACTATTTTATGAGGAAAAGTCGCATGCTCAAAACTGAAGAAAAATAGACATGTATAATATATTTACATAAATATATAAAAATATTACATTGAAGATAAACATATATAATAATGTTTATATATTGGTAAATAATGTTTACATATTAATATGCAACATCAGGATATAGTCTACTACCTTAGCAAAGATCTAAATGCAACACTACTGTTTATACACAGTGACTTACCCTGATCCTTAGGAAGTGAGTAATATATTGCAATAATTTCCTTGATGGCAACATAGATGTGCTCACAGATCCTCTGGGTTTCCTATGAAGTGATGGACGAATTCAGAATGAATAGAACAAATGTTCAATAGCAATGACTGAGAAAGAGATCAAACATCTATAAAGCATGTTCAAATGTCTTCTGAAAGCCTATTATAAGTCAAGTTTATGATGTATGCATCCCATACTAGAAAGAAATTAGGTAGATACCAGACTATTCAAAAAAGCAATACAAAATGAAGGAAAAACTTATTTCTGCTATTTAATATCCTAAGCAATTATGTTGTGGCATGAGATAATCACTGCACTTAGACCAGTAGGAAGCAAATTATGGCCAGAGGCTCATGCAGGCTCACTGTTGGGTTTTATAAATAAAGTGTTACTAGGACACAGTCATGCTCATTAGTGTACAAACATCTAACAGTTATAATTGTATTACAAAGGAAAAGTTGAGCATTTGTTCTACCAAGCTTAAAATATTCAGCACCTGGTCTTTTTGTTAAATACAGACCAACTACTGTCTCATGCCATTATTTTGTCTTTGTCTGCTCTCATACAATTTATCTTTTTCCTTATTACCAAATCATTCAAGACAAGTGGTGGTTCTCAACCTTCCTAATGCTACAACCCTTTAATATAGTTTATGTTGTGGTGACCCCCAACCAAAAAATATTTTCACTGCTATTTCATAATTTTGCTACTGTTATGAATCATAATGTAAATATCTGATATGCCAGATATCTGATATGTGATGCCAGTGCAAAGGTCATCTGATGCCCCAAAGGGGCCACGACCCACAGTTTGAGAGCAGTTGTTTTAAGATATGCAGAAAAAGAGTATTTATCTTTGTAGTTGTTTGTAGTAAAAGAAATTTTCTATCATATTAAAACATTCATAGCCAGATGCACATCTTTAATCCCAGTACTAGGGAGGCAAAAACAGGCGGATCTCTGTAAGTTCAAGGCCAGCCTGGTCTACAGAGTGAATTCCAGGACAGCCAGAGCTGCACAGAGAAACCCTGTCTATAGAAAACCAACAAAAACAAAAAAAGACATTCATGCAGGGCTGAGAGTGTAGCTCAGTAATAGAGTGTTTGTATAGTATATGTAAAGTTCAATCCCCAGCACCAAATACACACACACACACACACACACACACATTTGGATATATATAGTTATTGAAACTACTATGAAAATTGAGACAACAAATATGTCAGTATAAAATAACCTACTCTTTGGGCTGGAGAGATGCTCAGAGGTTAAGAGCGTTTGCTGCTCTTGAAGAGGACCCGGGTTCAGGTTCAGCTCCCAGAACCCACATGGCAGCTCACAACCATCTTTAACTCCAGTTCCAGGGGATCCGGTGCCCTCTTCTGGCCTCCATTGGCACCAGGCACACAATTCATGTGCACATACATGCAGGCAAAATACTCATAGATATTAAATAAAATAACCTACTCTGGAGTACATTTGCTCTAGAAAAATGTGGCACCGGGCATTCCTGATCACAGCCCTGCATCTAACTTTATTTTTAGTTACATAATAAAGGATTATTTAAAATGCATTAATTCTTTGTTCCTGTAATTGCACCTCTGGAATTTTGTTCCATCAACACACATGTGTACACAAAGATTATATCTTACAATTCACTACAGTGCCGTTTACAATAGCTCCAAGTTGGAAACAGTTTAAACGTCCACCTGGGGTGCTTTATAACTGCTATAGTTACTCTACATTCTATTAAACATTACAAAGAACTGAGCAACTTTTTTATGTGCCATTAAGAATCAACTTCTAAGCTACATTAATTTTTAAAAGGTCTAGAGCAATGTTTATAAGTATCTAACCAGTGTGTGAAAAGAAACACAGAGAGATGTATATATGCACAGAACAGATTGTATGGAATAATACAGAAGGAAATGGAAATGAGATAGAAAGAAGAAATGGGGTGGGAAGATATGTATTTTAGTATATTTTGGTATCTTTTGAACTTTATATTGTCCACATATTAGTAATTAAGTAAAATAAATAGGTAAACAAACAATTTAATACTAAAGGGTTTTGTGTAACAGGTGTTGCTTAGATACTTTGTAGACTTTTAATCCCACCTCCACCATTTATTAATCTTGACCCGAGTCTCTAAACCTGCTTGCTCATCTTTCAGGTGGGGAATATGTGTGAGAAATAACTATAAATTAAAATTAATTGGAACTAACCTGGCTGAGTTTCAGACTGAATTTAGAAGACTTTTTACCCTGTCCTCACAACAATCCCGTGCGGTAAGAACTATAATTTCATTTGATAAATAGAAAAAAAATAAATGTGGCTTGAGTGTGTAAGGGGAGAAGAAAACTAGAGGCAGCACAAACATTCCGGAAGTAAAGCTCACCTGTGGAGATGGCAGTGGAAGTCGTGAGAAGAGAGTGGTCAGAATCGTGGCTTCCCCTGACACTTGGACGGCTGCCTCATCTGGGGGTAGCAGAGGCGGCGGATGCCAAAGTTAGTATTTAAAGGGTTAAAGCTGCAACCGTCACTCGGACTTTTTAAGATAACGCGTCCCTTCTCCACCCTTACCATCATAAACCTCTCCAAAACAACTCCAGAAATCGTTTTATATTTCGGCCTCAAATGCCGAGGATGGGTAGCAGAAGGGATGAGGAGCGGGAGGGATTACCATCTCCTCTGGGGACAGCAGAGGGGAAAGAGCTTAGGATGCAGGGAGAGATGAGGGAAGAGTCTGCAACGGCAAAGACACTCACTAAGTCTTCTCCAAAACAACTCGCGATTAAAATGCTCGGTTCTCTCCTGGGCTTCGCCGACTTGAGGGTGTAGCGTGGGAGGCCGGACCACCCGGAAAGCAAAAGACAGGTGAGCGGAACCCTGACCTGATGCCCGACCGCCCTGCCCGGAACCCCGGGCCTCAGATTCCCACAACTCACCCCGCACTCCAGGCAGAAGCGACCGCAGCTCCGCTGCCAAGAGCCGGAGCTGCTCCAGAGGCGGAGCAAGGAAGCGGACTGCGGCTGCCGAGCTCGCCATCACGGCCTCTCACTCGGTTCTAGTCAGGACGCTTAAGCCATTCAGCCCCTGCCGCGGTACTTCCGGTGCTGAAAACACCCCTCGCTTCCGGCAATACACATCGCGTCCCGCCCCTTCCGCCCCAGTGACGCGACCCCGCCTTCCCGACACCTAGGCCATCAGTTCATGCTTCCGCCCGCCTTGAGACCCGCCTACCCTGTCCGACCCACTTAGAGATCAGGCCACGCCTCCCTCTCGCTCCTTGAGACCCGCCTACCCCGTCCGACCCACTTAGAGATCAGGCCACGCCTCCCTCTCGCTCCCAGAGACCCGCCTACCCTGTCCAACCCACTTAGAGATCAGGTCACGCCTCCCTCTCGCTCCTTGAGACCCGCCCACCCTGTCCGACCCACTTAGAGATCAGGCCACGCCTCCCTCTCGCTCCCAGAGACCCGCCTACCCTGTCCAACCCACTTAGAGATCAGGTCACGCCTCCCTCTCGCTCCTTGAGACCCGCCCACCCTGTCCGACCCACTTAGAGATCAGGCCACGCCTCCCTCTCGCTCCCAGAGACCCGCCCACCCTGTCCGACCCAATCAGAGATCAGGCCACGCCTCCCTCCCACTCCCAGAGACCCGCCTACCCTGTCCAACCCACTTAGAGATCAGGTCACGCCTCCCTCCCCTCCTATAGGCCCGCCTACCCTGTCCAACCCACTTAGAGATCAGGCCACGCCTCCCTCCCGCTCCCAGAGACCCGCCCACCCTGTCCGACCCACTTAGAGATCAGGCCACGCCTCCCTCTCGCTCCCAGAGACCCGCCCACGGCTCCCCGGCCCGTCCTAGAGACCCAGCCACGCCTCCTTCTCCTGGCTTCTTCTTCCCAGCCCGCCTGGAGATTGGGACTCCTGTCCAGGTGCCCGGCCCTGCCACCGCCTCCGCCCCACCTTGACACCGTGCCACGCCTGCTCCACCTCCTAAAGACCCGGCCAGGTGTCTTCTGACCGACCAGAGACCTGGCCACCTTTTCATTTATTTATTTTTTTTATTTTATATGTCTGAGGTCTTTGCCTGCAACTCTGCCTGTGGCAGCCCCGTGGTGACTCTTTCTCCAAGCCCCAGACGCCAGGCTCACTTTCTGGTTCCCATATTTAGCAACATTGCAGATCCGTTTGGGTCTTTTTTTTTAAACTTTTTTTTTTACGTGCATTGGTGTTTTGTCTGCATGTGTGTCTGTGTGAGGGTGTCAGATCCCCTGGAACTACAGTCCACAGACAGTTGTTAGCTGCCATGTGGGTGCTGGGAATTGAACCCGGGTCCTCTGGAAGAGCAGCCAATGCTCTTAATCGCTCAGCCATTTCTCCAGCCCCAGTATTTCTTTCTTTTTTTTTTTTTTTTTTTTTTTTTTTTTGGTTTTTTGAGACAGGGTTTCTCTGTGTAGCTTTGCGCCTTTCCTGGAGCTCACTTGGTAGCCCAGGCTGGCCTTGAACTCACAGAGATCCGCCTGGCTCTGCCTCCCGAGTGCTGGGATTAAAGGCGTGCGCCACCAACGCCCGGCAGTATTTCTTTCTTTTAATAATTATCTTTTATTATTTTTAAATTATGTGTACATCTGTGCACACATGAATGCAGGTGCCCACAGAGGCTCTGCTCTGGAGCTGGAGTTACAGGCAGTTGTGAGCCACCTGACGTAGTTTCTGGGAACTGAACTCAGGTTCTCTAGAGGTGAAGTACATGCTCTTAACCACTGAGCTATTTTTCCAGCCCGCCATTTGTGATGTTTATCATTCATTCATTTATTTGATTAGTTGAAAATAGCCCCTACTAAGGAAGCATAAAGCCCATAATCTGTGGGGAAACAGTCTGGGAAGTAAAGTTTCAAGAGAAGTCAAGGTCCAGCCCAAGTCTCCACAGGTTCCCTAGGCATAAAATGGCACCCTGGACAGCTGCTGAATTCCAGATGTGGGCTGGATGCTTTTCACAGGATGACCCTAACAAACACAGTAGTGCTGAGGTACTCAAGTAACAAAGACCCCCACCCTGGGAATCTCCTTGATCAGGGCTCTTTGCCTCCTGAGGAAGAAAGAATCAATTGTTAGATGTCTCTGCAGTCCACACTGCAGAAGTCAGTAGTTAACACTTCCAACATCCAAATGTTCAAGGAGTGACAGCTACCTGAAGCTCACCCGCTGATACTGGCTTTTCCATCTGCCACTGGGGCAGAGATCTGGGCTACAAATGTGAAGGCTGGACTTCTGCCAGGCTGCCAGCTGTAAGCCACGGTCTTCAGGTGCTCAGATGACTTTTTAACTGCACCATGAATGCTCCAAGTTCAGTGGAGTTCGATGTCCACACACAACGAATGAGTACAGGTGTCAGCAATGTCAACCAGGTCCGCAACGGGGAGAATAAAAAGGCTAGTGTGCCGTAAGTCACGTGAAGAAAGTAGCAAGAATAAACTTGCCATATGTACAGCAGAAGAATAAGTAGGTAAACGGGTATAACTCTCAAGTGTTTTCCTTGGTGGAGATGAGACCTGAAGTTGTGACCACAGCACCGTTGCAGCAAGCTCCAACATATATAAGCCATCAAGGGGATGTTAAAAAACACCAGCTAGAAGAAAGAGAGAACCATTAACACCACCAAGCCCTAGAGGGGTCTGGTCTTAGTAGTAGTAGCTTTTACTAATATGTCTTTAGTTTAAGTCTCTGCCTGCTTTTTCTTGGAGGATGGGGAGATGGGGATGGAACTCAGGGATTTGCATACACTATGCAAGCAATCTACTCCTGAGCTATGTCCTAGCTCTTATATGTCTGATTTTTAATGCATTGATCATACCTGTTTATAAGAGAACAGTAGGCCTAGAGTTAACTGTGTGTGTATTTGCCTGTCTTCTCGTTTATCTTAAAGGTAGATATCATTTATGTTAAAGTCCCTATTGTAATACTGATACTCTGTCACACAGATTATATACCAAGAGTAAATACACAACAATGTTTACATTGGAAATGAACTGAGTAATCTGCACAGGCACACAACAGAGTATGTACTCTGTGTTGGCAGAGTGAAAGGAGGACTTAGGTATCAGTATTGAGGTTGCATTCTGAATACTGAAATATAAATTAGATCTCAGTTAGGTGTAGTTGCTGTGTGGCTTACTCAACAAATATTCATATAGTACACATTACAGCAGGCCTGTGCTAGGCTCTATTAGAGGAACATTGGTAAACAAGTTAAACCAAAAATAAAAGAAAGGAATGGATGGCAGGCTAAAGAGTGACTAGGAGCTGAAGAGATGGCTCAGTGGTTAAGAGCACTAACTGTTCTTCCAGAGGTCCTGAGTTCAATTCCCAGCAACCACATTCCCAGCTCACAACCATCTATAGTGGGATCTGATGCCCTCTTCTGGTGTAAAGGCATACATGCAGACAAAGCACAGAGAGAGAGAGAGAGAGAGAGAGAGAGAGAGAGAGAGAGAGAGAGAGAGAGAATGACTAACAGCACTTGAAGTTTGAGTCCCAATACTAACAACAGTCTGTAAACTTCAAAACAGGGGATCTGAATCCCTCTTCTGGCCTCTGGGCACTGCAGTCACATGATACACAGACACACACACACACCCAGGCAAAATACTCATGCATATAAAATGAAAATTTTTAAAAGGGGGCTGGGGAGATGGCTCAGAGGTTAAGAGCACTGGCTGTTCTTCCAGAAGTCCTGAGTTCAGTTCCCAGAAACCACATGGTGGCTCACAACCATCTGTAATGGGATCTGGTGCCCTCTTCTAGCTTGCAGGCCACTCACTGCATACATAATAAATAAATAAATAAATAAATAAATAAATAAATAAATAAATAAGTAAAATTTTAAAAGGACCCATTAAAGATAAATATCTATGTATGCACACATATATATTATAGACAGATGTATATTTACAAGGAAGATAATTATAATTATATATTTGAATTATAATTGAATTATAAAGTTCAATGAAGGGAATCATTGCATCATGAACTAGGAGACCTCCCTGGAGCATGAAGGGCAGCAATGAGTCAGCTGAGGGCAGTGCATTCTGAGAAGAAGAAACAAATGCCAAGTTCTCGACTGGGAGAAGTATCAGGCTCTTTCAGGTAGTACTTGCTGACCACTGGACCAGGTGGAAATTGGAAATAGGGCCAGAGGATAGGGATGGAAACGAAAGCTGTGTGTTTAAAGGAATTAAATAGAAACTGCTCTATCGCTGTTTTCCAAATAAGGACACTGGAGAGGATGTCCCATAGTGTTCCACGTGGAGGCAGAGTGCCGTCTTTGCAGCGTGTTCTCTGCTAAGACACTTGGAAGCCCAGCACTGCTTTTTGTGAGCCTAGCCTTTAGTGGCTGAGCCATCTCTCCAGCACTGTTTTTTGTACAGTGAAGTTTTCCTTAAATGACATTCACTTTCCTTATGTATCTAGTTTTTCTTTTCATCCTTCGGAAACATTTTTCCTCACCATAGTCAGTTTTTAAAACTTGTAAATGTAAATTTATTCTGCCATAAAACTCTTATTTCATATTTATCAATAAAAAAGTGTGATGAAAACTGGGCATGGTGGAACACGCCTTTAATCCCAGCACTTGGAGGCAGAGGCAGGTGGATCTCTGTGAGTTCGAGGTCAGCCTAGTCTACAGAAAGACCTTGTCTCACCCCCATCCCACCCCAAAAGAAAGCACAATGAAACAAGTAACAAGAACCCTGGATGGCCAGAATGTATTGTAGATGCCTACAGTTACTTCTTGGCCTTTTGGCTAAAAGCAGATGTCGGTGTTACAAAAGAGGAGAGGGAGCAGACAGGAAGTGAACAAACCTCGGCTGTTAGACACCGCCCTGCAGGTTAACTCAGGGAGGGAGGATGGTGATGCACAATAGTGGTTGGAGATCCCTGCCACACAATTAGTTCAACAAGGCCAGCATGTTCTGGTGACTTCTTACCTGCATAATTCCACTTACAAATGTTAGACCACCTTGCAGGAAATGTCCATCAACAAATATCCCAAACGAAAAGCAGCAACCCAATTTGCCATCAATTATTTCACCAACAAACCACGGTCCTGAGAAAGTAATGGACAGAAAAGCAGAAGATTTAAAAACTATGAATCCTGCCAGGTATGGTGGGGTATGCCTTTAGCCCCAGCACTCAGGAGGCAGAGTGAGACTTCTGTGAGTTTGAGGACAGCTTGGTCTACAGAGTGAGTTCCAGGGCAGCCAGAGTTACACAGAGAAATCCTGTCTCAAAAAACAAAACAAACAAAGAAAAAACCTATGAGTCTTGACCGGTGTGGTCGCTCAGTAGGTTAGGGCACCTGTCACTAAGCCTTGACCGCCTGAGTTCAGTTCCTGCAACCCGCATAGTGGAAGGAGAGAACCTGACTGCCAAACACACACACTGTGGCACATGCGCCCACCATACAAACACATATAGAAAAGAAAATGTGCCCCCAAGGGAATGGAATGGCACTATTAAGAGGTGTGGCCTTGTTAGAGTAGGTATGGCCTTGTTGGAAGAAGTGTGTCACTGTGGGGGTGGGCTTTGAGGTCTCATATATCCTCAAGTCATACCCAGTGAGACAGACCACTTCCCGTTCCCTGCTAATTAAGATGTAGGACCTTCAGCTCCAGTACCAGGTCTGCCTGCACGCCGCCATGTCCCACCATGATGCTAATGGACTAAACCTCTGAAATGTAAGCCACCCCATTAAATGTTTTCCTTTGTAAGAGTTGCTGTGGTCATGGTGTCTCTTCACAGCAATAGAAACCCCAACTAAGACATAAAGAAATAAAAATGAAATGTAAAGCCAGAAAATAAAAACTATTTTCTCCACATTTTTCTGGATTATGAAATCACTTCAGTCTATGATAAACTTGAAATAAGTATGTGGCTTGTAAATTCTGAAAACACTATGATGCCCATTAAGATTTTTAACATTCTGTTGTAATAACTTTAGTATAATGCGTTAATATTTTCTTCTTTTTAAATTTCTTTGAGATTTTATTTACTTTTATGTATATTAGTATTTTTTTTCGACGTTATTTTTAGTTAAAGAAAAAAAAAACAGGCTTTCCAAGGGTGACAAAGTGAACTGAAGGTCAGAAGGAAGCTGTGTGTGGGCTTATCATAAGCTCTTCCTCCAAAGCCTGGAAATGAGAACTGACTGGATCACCAGAGACACTCCTTGTTGGGGTGGGCAGGGCTACCATTGATCAATGGCATTTTGTCTGCATGTATTCTTTACACCACATGCATGCTATGCCTTCAGAGGCCAGTAGATGGCAACAGATCACCTGGAATTGAATTACAGCTAGTTGTGAGCCACGCACCATGTGGGTGCTGTGCTGAACCCTGGTCCTCTGGGAGTGTATCCAGTTTTAACTGCTGAGCCAGCTTTCCAGCCTCACATAAAAATTTTCAAGAAGCAGCCGGGTGGTGGTGGCGCATGCCTTTAATCCCAGCATTCGGGAGGCAGAGCCAGGAGGATCTCTGTGAGTTTGAGGCCAGCCTGGGCTACCAAGTGAGTCCCAGGAAAGGCACAAAGCTACACAGAGAAACCCTGTCTCAAAAAAAAAAAATTTCAAGAAGCAAAGAGATAATACTGAAGATAATTCTTAAATAACTGAGATTTGCTCATTAAGCAATAAAACATTAATCATGTTTTAAAGACTTTTGTTACTGGTTTTAAAGATTATGTGTGTGTGTGTGTGTATGCTAGAGTGTGGGTAGCGCATGAATGCCTATGGAAGCCAGAAGTTCAAGGTCTTTATGGAGCTGGAGTTATGAGTACTTGTGAACAGCCCAACACGGGTGCCGGGATCCAAGCTCAGGTCCTCAGCAAGGGCGGTGCAAACTCCTAACTGCTGAGCCTTCTCTCCAGTCCATCTTCAACTATTTTTAATGGAAATTTTGAAAACTACATTCATATACTCCTCTTTCTTATTGCGATTAATGGATTTTTCTTATCAGGCAATCATTGTTGTCCATCAGCTGCACATGGTCAGAATTAACACTCCTGTTAGCTTGCTCTTTAGTTTTTCATCCAGAATGCCATTCTGACAAGTCTCTCAGCTCTACTATTAGTCACTGTTCCTTCTTATATGTGGGTTTCTGTCAAGAGTGGGAAGAAACAGGTAGATAGCCCTTCTCAAAATACAAATACTATAATTTTCTGTCTTTAAAAGTCATAGGCAATATATAGGCCAGGCTGGCCTCAAACTCACAGACAGCCACCTGCCTCTGCCTCCCAGATGCTGACATTACAGATGTTTGCTACCATATTTGACTTTCTGCTTCTATAAGCAGCTAAATAAAGCATTAGACTTAATAACCACTAGAACAGACACCTCGATCATGACTGAACCCTTCCCTCATTTCAGTATCTCTATTGTTTAGATGAATTTTATTGTGACTTTTTGTTGAGACACACTCTCACTGTGTTAATCTGGCTGGTCTCGAATTTACTATGAAGGCCAGACTGGCCTGGAACTTGAAGAGATCAGCCTGACTCATACCCTTCCTCACTGTCCTTAAAATCTCTTCTCTCTGGGTATGGTAATACATGCCTTTAATCCCAGCACTGAGGAGGCAGACAGTCAGGCAGATCTCTGAGTTCAAAGCCAGCCTGGTCCAAATAGTGAGATCCAGGTCACCCAAGGCCATATAGTGAGACCCCCATCTCAAACAGAAAACAACCACACATTGCTAATATTCCCAGAAGGACATACTCATCATCCTTGGTGCCAGGCATGTAAGTAAACAGGACTCACAAGATGCCCATGGATATTCTGATAAGGAAGCAGACAGTAAAGAGAAGCTAATATAAATCCTAATAAACATCAGAAAACTTTTAAGATGGCCAGAGAAGGCCTCTGTAAAGAGTAGCATTTACAGTTTTTTGCTTTCTATGTTTTTATATAAATCCTGATTCTTTAGTGTTTTTGACACCCTTTCTTTAACTTGATGTTGACTACATGAATTTAAACATATTAAGAAATAACTTTATTTTCTAAAATCAGGACAGGATTTATGAAGGACTCATATGCCATTTGCTATACCTGGAGTATAAATTATTTTGTTGTCAAATTTTCAATATATTCTTTAGCAGACTTCTCTACAAGCTCATAGTTCATCCTTTACTTACCAAACACTGTGTACAAGGTCAGCAACAACACAGAATAGTAGAAGATGTTTATTTTGCTCAAGATATGAAGGGAAAATGTGGTCATATTTGCAAATCCCAGAGGTCCTAAACAGAAGAAAAATTTAAAAACCTGGTAAATATATGCTAAATTAATTTCTCTAAACATTTTCTATCAGATTTCCTTGGCACTGCCTCCATCCTCAGCCAATTTTTTGTTACATGATAGCACAGACACTACTCTAAAACCCAGAATCCTAAGGAGCCAATATTCACAGTATCACTGACAGCAGAACAAGACATTTTATAGACAGAAACGTACACAGGAATACATAATTACATATACTATATTAATTAGTATTAAATTATGAATTTAAATGACAGACACACTCGACGGAGGTCTATACTACATTATTTTATCCTCAGATAGACTTGAAAGATTGTGCCCTGTTCCAAAGATGATCAATCAAGTCATAACTCCTTTTCATAGGATTCAGTATTCAAGTGCACAAATTCTAAAAGCTCTATCAAATATACAAATATTTCCCATTTTTATCTTACATGAGTACCTGTCCAAGTAACCCTTCCCCATACATGGTACGTTCTTACTTCACAGCAGCCCTGACCATACAGCTCTACCTATCAATGGATAGACAGCACAGACTCATGGAAAGACACAGAGGGAAGAAGGTAGCCGTCTGTAAGGCACGGTGTGTGTGTGTGTGTGGGGGGGGGGAGTGGCTTGATCTCAGGCTTTTAGCTACAGAATTTTGAGAAAATGATTTTGTTGTGGTTTGGGCCAACTATGATATGCTGTTATTTCAGCCTTGATAAACTAATATGTAGCTTTACTTTAAAATGTGGTCATAATTCTGTTCAAATACTTTGAAATTAGATTCTTTGTATCTTTTTTATTCATGTATCATATATTATTCATATATTACATCTTGACCACAGTTTCCCATCCCTCTACTCCTCCAGTCCCCCCACAACCACCTCCCCTCCCTGGAGGGCCGGGAACCAGAGGCCAGAGGCTGGATATCCATCCCTGAGACCTAGGATAGAACCAAACACAACTGGTAGGAAAAAAAGTTAATGAAATGATTCCTAATGGTATTCTGCTCTACTCATAGATTCTTTGTATCTTAAAAGGGACATATTCCTTTTAAGCCAGAGAACTGAGAAGGTGAAGTTATGTGTTGTAGCTATTAAGGCAATAAGCCAGGAAGAACATGCTGACATGCAATTTTAATATTATTTTAAGATTAGTAATGCAACCTTAACCCTCAAAGACTTAGAAAAGCTCTATCAATACCAGCACAAAGGCGAGCTCTTGCTTCTCTTTTGGATTTGGACTATAAAATAGTACTCTCTAAGCCTGGTTGCTTTTCAGAATCACCTAAACATTTAACAATAGATATCCATACATTCCAATCCAGTTAGCTCAAACTGGCCTAGGAATCTATACTTTTTAATGTCCTTATATATATAATGTCATATATTTAATGTCCTCATATACATAATATGGATAGAATATATATTTTAAAATATATATATATTTTGAGATCCTTACTCTGTATCTCAGGCTGGTCTGAAATTCACTTTGTAACCCAGGCTATCCTTGTGCTCATGGCAATCTTCCTGCCTTAGCCTCTTAAGTGGCAGGATTACAGGCATGAGCCACATCACAACCTGCTTGGGACAGATTAAGCCAGCAGGAATGCAAGGAGGACAAAAGGACCGCTGCTCTCCACCCACTCACTACCCCCAACCTAGCAGAGGCAGGTGATAGGACCCAGTAAGACTGCAGTAAATGGTGGGAAGAGTTGAAAACTGGGGAGAAAGGTTAGCTAGCTGCAGCTTCATGTGTCAGCTCTGTAAACCAATAACCAATGGTAGGGCTGTTAGGTGAACATGTTTATAAATGGGTGTTTCACAAGGAAAAGCGAGAGTGGAAATGCAAATCACTCTTCTGTTTAAACACACTCGTGGGAAGCTTCAGAGTCACTAAAAGCACACTCTCCAGAGCTGTTGCCCAGCTCTACTGACAGGATAGTCTCCAGGAAGAAATAAGCAGCGTTTTCAGCAGCTGTCAAGGTGACACACAAAATCTTCTTCCTGTCCTTGAGACAGAGTTCCACTACGTGCTCACACTGGCTTCTAACTCTAGATCCTCTTGCTTCCATTGGGGACTTTACGCACATGCCATGCAGCCTGATGGCACGTTGCATCTCTATGACTCCCTTAACGGGGGTGACATGCAAGAAAGAGACTTTACCATTTATTACAAAGCATCTGCTATGTTCAAGGCATCAAGATAGGGGTTTGCATACACATCATTTAGGGTGGGCGGTGAAAAAGGACAGACACAGGTAACCATCCTTGAGAAGTCTGAGATGAAACAATTGTCACACCAGACTACCTCCTTCAGTCATAGGCTCTCAACAGTGAGGAAATGGTTAAGGAGAGGAGGAAAAAAATCTGGTTAGGATGTGGAACTTTCCTGTTCACTGCCCCCATTTGAAAATTCACCTTCTTCTTTTTTTTTTTTTTTTTGGTTTTTCGAGACAGGGTTTCTCTGTGTAGCTTTGCGCCTTTCCTGGAACTCACTTGGTAGCCCAGGCTGGCCTCGAACTCACAAAGATCCGCCTGCCTCTGCCTCCCAAGTGCTGGGATTAAAGGCGTGCGCCACCACCGCCCGGCTGAAAATTCACCTTCTTCTAATTGTATTAATAATGATCAATTAATTCTCATTATTCATCACTATATTACAGAGACAGCTCAGTAGCTTGGCAAGCAAAATCATGGACCTTTTACAGGGAAAGACACCTCTCACTGTACAGGCCGAGTCACCTTCACGGGTATTCTACAGCCTGAGCTGTGCGTGTAATTCAAGATTACACACGCACCACTTAGATTTTACCCCCCTAGATTTTTGAGACAGAATGTCACTGTGTGGCCCCAGCTGGCCTGGAATTCCCTATGTAGACCAGATAGCCTTGATTTTACAGAGACTCACATGCCTCTGTCTCCTGAGTTCTGGGATTAAAAGCATGTGCGCTATGCCCAGCCAAATTCTTCCAAGTTTGTATTAGTGCCTTATTTTTAATTATTTGAACTATTTTTTTCTATTCAAAGGTATTTCAAACACAAAATTACACCAAATAGCTATTTATAAATAAACAGCTACTTATATTAAAAGTTGGCCGTTTTGAGTTATATTGTGAATTTCCCCTATTTTGAGTAAACCACATTTTATTACCATACAGTGGGTGTGGGGAATGTGTGGGAAAAGAATTTTATTTCAAGATAAAAACATTATAGAAAAAGAATGGCCATCTGAGGAATTCACCTCACAGAGTGCAACAAAACAGTTTACACTGCCCTGTAGACTTGCTAATGGTGAGGGTATTATGGGATACTTTGCAATCTTCTGAGAACAAAAGGAATCATGACTACTGACCTTTAAACTCTGGGTATGCTAGATATCTAAATGTAATCAGAATGGTGAGCTGGGTCAGCACAATCAACACAAACAGGACCCGAGCCTGCAGAGAAAGAGACATTAATGTGAACAAACATGCTGGCACGACTCCAGGCAAGGCTTTTAAACTGGCTTCATTAACAAAAATGTAAGTGGCATAATAAGAAATACGTATTTTAAATCTCTTCCTCTGTTCTTGCCAATGACTCCTAAGACCCTTGTAATTGTATAAATGATAACAGGAAATAGTAGAGCACTCCTGTTAAAATGGTTGGTCGTAGCCCCTGGTTCCTGAAACAACTCTAGGGTGAGGAGCGGAAGGAATGTCACCTGTGGTTAATAACAAGCTTTAGAACGCCATTAGGAATAGGGGTCTGATTACTTGATAGACTGGCTATGTGCTGAGGGTTGGCACTGCATGCTCACACCATCCCGCCCTGTTCTCCAGGGAAGAGGGTGTTGAATTCATCACTAATGGCCAATAATTTAACCAAGCATGCCCACAGAGTGAAAACTGCATAAAAACCCTAGCTGAAGGGGTTCAGAGACCACTCTAGCGAATAGCAGGAGTGCCAGGACAGTGGCATGTGCCTCAGAGGACATGGGCATTCACATTCAAGCTTGTCCCTTGCCTCTTGTCTGTCTGGCTGATATTGAGTTGTATCCTTAAATAATAAATCAGTAATTTAATAAGGAAACTGTCTTCCTGAGTTCTGTGAGCCATTCTAGAAAGTTATTAAACCCAAGAAAGGAAGTCTTAGGAACCTCCAATTTAGAGCTAGTCCATGTGAAGCATGGGCGTCATTCTGGACCTGACTGCTGTGAGAAGGGAGGGAGCGAGGAGGGTGGAGCCTTAGCCTGTCATACTGACGCTATTTCTTGGCAGTCAGTATGAGGACTGAGTTAAATTTTAGAACACCCCAATCAATATCCACAGAGAACTAGAGAATCATTTAGCCTAGAAAGCCCCAAACATTTGGTATTTGAAGTATGCGAAGATGGGACAGAGGTTTTGTTTTTAACATCATCAACAACAAAATACTCTGTAACAAAAAAGTGTGGTCAAAGAGAATCAAACATCTGATTCACTGATAATATCATGAACTTCTTAGTATTGCTTTTTTTTTAATTTAGTTGAACCAGTATTAGAAGGATAATCTGTTTCATTTAGAGTTGGATACAGGACAAGGATAAATTGTATACCACAGGTTAAATAAGCAGAGAATGCACTTTCTGATTTCAAAAAAAAAGTCATTGACTTAGAACAACTCCTAAGAAAAGACATGTAACCTAGGCATTTGTTTCTCTAAGTGTGGCCCCATTCCAGACCATCACTGGAACCATCTTTTGCCTATGTGGAATGCAAGATCTCAGACCCACAGAATCAGCACCTGCAGTTAGTAATATTCCCAGTGGTTCATATACTCATCTGAGTGGCTACTAAAAATCTCCCAAAGATCATTCTGGTTAATCCTTTGGCTAAGATAAATATCTATTCTTATGAGTTTAAAAATCTCCCAAATAGGGCTGGAGAGATGGTGTGGTGGTATTGTGTTCCCCAAAATATTGTGTACCTTAATAAACTTATCTGGGGTCAGAGAACAGAAAAGCCACTAGTTAGGCAGTGATAGCACACACCTTTAATCCTAGCATTCCAGAGATAGAAATCCCTCTGGATCTCTGTGAGTTCAAGGTCACATTGGAAACAGCCAAGCATGGTGACACACGCCTTTAATCCCAGAAAGCCAGCCTTTAATCCCAGAGAGTGGTGGTAGAAAGCAGAAAGATATATAAGGCGTGAGGACCAGAAACTAGCAGCATTTGGCTGGTTAAGCATGTGGCTGGTTAAGCTTCAGGCTCATTCTGGATGAGGACACAGAAGCTTCCAGTCTGAGGAAACAGGACCAGCTGAGAAGTTGGCCAGGTGAGGTTAGCTGTGGCTTGTTCTGTCTCTCTGATCTACCAGCATTGACCCCAATAACTGGCCTCGGGTTTGATTTTATTAATAAGAACTTTTAAGGTTCCTGCTACAAGATGGCTCAGAGGTTAAGAGCACTGACTGCTCTTCCAGAGGTCCTGAGTTCAATTCCCAGCAACCACATGGTGGCTCACAACCATCTGTAATGAGATCTGGCGCCCTCTTCTGTATACATATTAAATAAATAAATCTTTAAAAAAAAAAAAAAGAAAGAATCGCCCAAATAAATTTTAAAATTAGCTGGGGCAGTGGTGGTGGTGATAACACACACCTTTGATCCCAGTTCTTAGGGAGGCAGAGAGAAACAGATCTCTGAATTCAGGCTAGCCTGATGTACAAAGCAAGTTCCAGGGCTACACAGAGAAACCCTGTCTCAAACAAAACAAAACAAAAATTTAAATTAATGAAAAAAAATCATCATCCAAAAAACTGTAATGATAAAATGCAAATACTCATTATTCATTTCTTCAAAAAGCATAATTATGCATGTAATAAAAGTAAATTGAGCCGGGCAATGGTGGCGCACGCTATTAATCCCAGCACTTGGGAGGCAGAGGCAGGGGGATCTTTGTGAGTTCGAGGCCAGCCTGGTCTACAGAGCGAGATCCAGAAAAGGCGCAAAGCTACACAGAGAAACCCTGTCTCGAAAAACCCAAAAAAAAAAAAAAAAAAAAAAAAAAAAAAAAAAAAAAAAAGAAATAACAATTATTTAAATATTATGTATGTAAGTGCACACCCTAAAGCTATTTGGGGGGAGTAAAATTAAGGAAGGTTTCAATTGTCCTCAACATTTTACTATATCTCATTTTTTTTTGTATTTTGTGTTAATGTTCATGATAAGAAAGAGCTCATGGAACTAGAGTATAAATTGCTCCAGTCTCTCTCCAGACCATTTAATCATGTATGTTAAAATTAAACAAAACAAAAACCAACCAGACAAAAACAAAAAGAATCCTTAATCACTGACTCATTTAAGAAACATTTGTTGAAGATCTGCCATGTGGTAGACATACCAAAGATCTCTTTATACCACAGAGCCTAGAGTTTAATGAGAAAGATGGGGGAAGAATAAAATAGATAAAATATGTCATTATATTAAAAATAGTGTGCCTTCAGTTGTAGGAATTTATCATAGGAAACTTACATTAGAAATAACAGAAAAGCAGCCGGGCGATGGTGGCGCACGCCTTTAATCCCAGCACTCGGGAGGCAGAGCCAGGCGGATCTCTGTGAGTTCGAGGCCAGCCTGGGCTACCAAGTGAGCTCCAGGAAAGGCGCAAAGCTACACAGAGAAACCCTGTCTCGGAAAAAAAAAAAAAAAATAACAGAAAAGCTTGGCTGAAATAAATTATTTGTATAATAGAGAAAAAAATTAGAAATAATTTAAAATAAGGAGTTGGTTAAATAAAATATATATTAATTTAATGATATCCTAAATAAACCTTAACATATTGAGTTAAGTATTTAATTAAAGCATATATTAATGTATCCATATAGATCTTAATATAACACAGCTAATGTCATATTAAGAAATATAGTCAGGCACAGTGGTGTGTACTTGTATAATCTATGTACTCAGGAAGCTGAGGCAGGAAGATTGCTTGACTTCAAATGTCCAAAGCTACCCTAAAAAACACAGTAAGACTTTGCCTCAAAAATCAATAAAGAATAAAAATGTACATATACACACAAACAAATGTAAGAAAATAGTCAAAAGAAGTTCTTGGGGCTGGAGAGATGGCTCAGCAGTTAAGGGCACTGGCTGTTCTTCCAGAGGACCCAGGTTTGAGTCCTAGCCAGTTCCAGGGGATCTGATGCCCTCTTCTGACCTCCAAGGGAACCAGGCATGCACATGGTACACATATATACATGCAGGCAAAACCCTCATACACATAAAAAAAAATAAGTAAACCTTCATAAGATTAAAGAAAAGAAATGGTTGGGTTGGTGAGATGGCTCAGCAGTAGCGTCATCTGCCAACAAGCTTCATCAATGCTGAATTCAATCCTTAGGATGGATCCATATGGTGGAAGGAGAGAACCAACTCCAGGGAGTTACCCTTTGACCTCCACACAAATGCCATGGTATATGCATCCCTACCATATATGCACAAAACATTTTATTCTTATAAACAGTAAGCTTTGTTTTATAAGGTTTGGTTTTCTTGACACATAACTACATTATTTAGAACTGTGGATTTACCAAATCCAGTAAAAACAAAAGCAAACACACACAAGTAACATTGCACTGAATTGACTTACCACAATGTAGTGATCAGTAAGGAGAATAAATGACGCCAAAGGATCAAATGTGAGATGAGAGTTCTCTTGTGCAGAAAATATGTGGTGAACACTCTTACTTCTTCCAGCAGAATCCTAGGTAGGAAGGAGCCGAGATGCAACTTACAGGCAGAAATACGTGTAGGTTCTGATTATACACCTATTTACTGTTTCTCAACAACAAAGGCTTCCTAGGCTTGAGGACCCGCCTTGTCTTCCCACACTAAAGCTGAAGGCTGAATCTGAAGGAGGTGGAGCTGAGGAGCTGCACCCAGGAGAAGCAGTGGCGGGGCTCAGACAGCAAGGAGAAGAGAAAATGAAATAGAGAGCTAGAGGGTGGCACACACCTGTAATCCCAGCACTCGGGAGGCAGAGGCAGGCGGATCTCTGAGTTCGAGGTCAGCCTGGTCTACAGAGTGAGCTCCAGCCAGAATGATATAGTGAGATCCTGTTTTAAAAAAGGAGGAGAAAAGAAAGAGGAGGAAGAGGAGAATAAGGGAAGGGCAACAGAGATGACTCAGTTGGTAAAATGCTGCTGCTAAAGCAATCCCCAAAATCAATCCCCAGAATCCATGCAAAAAGCCGGAAATGGGCTGTAGAGATGACATAATCATGAAGACTAGGGTTTGGGTACTACCACTCACATGACAAGGGTCGTATCCTGCAACTGCCTTTTAACTCCAGCTCTGAGGGAAATGACACACCTTTTTCAAGTCTCTGTGCATGTGCATGTACAGGTGCACATGCTGGCACACACTTACACTGACATAAACACATACAAACATAAATAAGTAGTTCAGTCAAGCAAACAAATACATCTGTAACCGCAGTCCTTGGGGAGGGGAGAGAAGAGAGGTTGAGCCCCAGAATTCACTGGCTGGCCAATTTAGTCACATCAGTGAGAGACCCTGCCTCAAAAAACAAAGTAGTGGTTGAGGAAGTGGACTTCAGTGACTGAAGTCCTGTGCACAAGGTATTTGAACTGATACCAAACACTCACATAAATTGAGTGGGCATAGTGGTCTGCCTGCCTGTAATTCCAACCTCAGAAGTCAGAAGTGGAATCCTCAAGCTGACTAGGGAGACATGTATCTGCAAACTCTGGCTTTGATTGAGAGACTCTGTGTAGGGAAAAGGGGCCAGCCAAAGAAACTCACCCTGGTCCTGAAACCAGAGCTAGTCAAAGAAACCCACCCTGGTCCTAAGACCCGAGCCAGTGAAAGAAACACTTGAGCCCTGAACCCAGAACCAAAGAAACACACTTTGTCCCTAGAATTAGAGCCAGTGAAAGAAATATGCCCTGGCCTGAAATTAGAGCCAAGAGGCTAAAGAAACACAGTTTGGCCCTGAAATCAGAGCCAACGCTACTCCTGACCAAGAAAACTAACCAATGCCTGAGCAGGAAATCTTCTCCCTGGAGAAAACTCCCCTCCTAAGAAGCCCTATATGAGCCCCTCTGCCTGTTGAGTTGTGGACTGTGCTTTCCCACCCTGGCAGAGGCAGCCACTCTCCTGGACTCCTCCTTCCCAAATAAATCTCTTTCTCAAAAGAGTTGGGTGAAGATCTTTCACCCACTGCAGAGCAGAAGAACCTTGCCTGAGACATTTCCTTAGGGGGATGGAGCAGAAAAAAGTAGTAACTTTTCAGCCAGAGCCAGAGGAGACTGCTACATTTCTGTAGGGGTTTCCTCTTCAGCAGAGTGAAGCCAAAGAAGCCAACATCTTGGGCGGGAGAGAAGAAGCGGAGGTCTGCTGGGAAGCCCCCTTGGGGGAGGGAGGGCGGAGCAAAGCTTAGCTGTAAGGGCTCTCTCTAGGAGAGGACCAGGATTGCTACATTGCTCCTGTGGGGAGACCAGATTCAGGTATCACCTGACTTCCCGACAAGTCAGGATACCTCTCCCTCCAGAGCTGAGCTGTCTTATTGCGGCTCCAGTCTCCAGAGCTGTCCTGTTGCAGCTCTAGATACAGCCTGACCTCCTGACAAGTCAGGAGACCTCTCCCTCCAGAGCTGTAACCTACCCTACCTCAATGAATAAGATGGAAGAACAAATAAGGATAATTCCCAGCATCAACCAAGGACCTTCACATGCTTGCACACCCATATGCATGTGTTCCTGCAAGGACATACACAAACATGCATACACACACATACAGATCACATCCATGAAAATGGGAAATCTTTTTTTACAAGATAAGGTGAGAAGAAGGAGGACAATAAAGCAGGGGTGAGGAGAGGATCTGCACCCTAAAAGAAAGGGAAGAAACTGCCAGGCAGGTGGATCTCTGAGTTTGAGGCCAGTCTCGTCTACAGAAAGAGATCCAGGACAGCCAGGGCTACATGGAGAAACCTTGTCTCAAAAAAGCAAAAACAAAAAAAGAAAAAAATAACTAAGGAAGAAACTATTCATCTCATTGCAATTGTGTGAGCCTCTTGTTTGGATTCTGATTTGAATCAACCATATGCACACACACACACACACACACACACACACACACACACAACCATACCTACCTAGTGTGATGTATTTAAAAGGACAAAATTTTACCATTAATGAGTGAAAGAACCAAGTTACCTATTTAATATCGGGTAGATATTATATATAATATTGAATTATTTTGAGATAGTGTCTTATATTACCTGGCTCATGGTGCTCTTCCCTCAGTCTCCTGATTGGTTAGAATTACATGTATGTGCCACCTAACCAGGCCTTACCAGATTAACTTTTTTAAAGTTATAAATGTAAGACTGAAAACAGATCAGTGATTGCCTGGGGATAAAGATGGGAGGAGGCAGGTCACAAGGAACAGAAAACTTTTGGGGCCAGTGAGATGGCTTAGTGGGTGAAGGTGGGTGCCACCAAGCCTAGACCTGAGTTAGAGTCTCGTGACCCACATGGTATGTCTGAATGAGAACCAACTCCCACAAACTGTCTTCTAACCTCCATACTTGCATCATGGTGCTTAGGTCTCCCTGCCTAGACACATAAAATAGATAAATAAAATGTACCTCCCAAGAGAACAAGCTAAATATCTGCTGCGACCGGCACAGCTGGAGCACGAAATCTGGTGAGGGATGCCGAGGTTAAACAGCACTCTAGACACCCAGTTTCAGTTCGTCAGGGAAGCAGCTCTCTTTATTTGTACCAACATGGGCCTATATACCCCTCCAACAGCAGGGGTCAAGGAATGGTTACTCTGTATCCGGAGGCAAGCTGGACACTGTTTTCCCGAACAGGAAAAACCACAGGGGAACTGATCCCCAGCACCCACCAAAACACAAATGCACACTTTTCACACAAACAACTTAACTGGGGCAGGACAAAAAAGGGCATTTAAAATTAAGGCAGCCAACTTACTGCTGCCGACAAATATCCTGTATTCAAACTTTGTTTACTGTTTATCAAGTTTGTTCATCACCAACTGACTAGCAATAAAATCCAAATCAGAGTTCACTGTAGCAAGAGCCCAATTAATAACACAACAAACCAAAAATGACTGATTTACCTGGACAGATACTTCTATGGTGTGTGTCCCATTACTGTAGTTTTTAGGGTTCCACTTCAGTATGAAGATAGGACCAGACAGATGAACAGCCTGGCCTACATTAACTCCATCAATCTTAACAGTGACGGAAGTGATGGGGGATAAGGAAAAGGCCAGTACTCTAAAATGAGAGCATACAGAAAATGCATGATTTTAGGTACAGGACATTGTTTTCACAGAGAACAACTGTACTGTAACCTGAGGGCTTCTGGGTGCAGGCAGAGCCACACTGCACCACTGCAAAGACCTTGTACAATTCGGCAATGAACTGCTAAGAAATTAGAAACTGTTCCTCTTTCTTTCTTTTTCTTTTTTCTTTCCTTTCTTCCTTTCTTCCTTTCTTCCTTTCTTTCTTTCTTTCTTTCTTTCTTTCTTTCTTTCTTTCTTTCTTTCTTTCTTTCTTTCTTTCTTTCTTTCTTTCTTTCTTTCTTTTGTTATGTTAAGGACATGCTAGGCAAGCTTCTACCACAGAATTACACCCCAAGCCCCAGAAACTATTCTTTTATTTTTTTTCAGAAAGCAAGATCAGTTTCTTTCCACAAATCTACCTAGAGTAGATTAAAAATTCTTTCTGAAACATTTCACTATTAGGATAAGAATTTATACTGTATCAAGCTGGTAATAGAAAAATAAATAAATAAAGTAATTAATTAAAAAATTTCTTTCTGAAGGAATTCCTGAATTCCTGGTTTTACTCTTAGGAAGAGAATACCAAGAAGATACTACACCCTGTTAATCCAATGTCAAGCCTATAAGTCATTCATTTGGTTCCTGATGCACTGCCCAGAAAAAGTAAGGCCATAACCAGAGCTAAGTCGTCAGGCCTTTTAGATCACACCTAGCACTGATATCCAGATTCATTAAGAATATGACCGATGGGCCAGATGTGGTGTCATCCTAGCAATCCTTTTGAGGCAGAGGCCAAGCCTAGTTTATATAGTGAGTTCCAGGATAGCCAGGGCTACATAAAGAGACCCTGGTTGAGGGAGAGGGAGTAATTTGTTTAGCTCCAAAAATAAAAACGTAACCAGACAGTCTTCATCCGCATTCATAAGAGAGGGCTCAGTGGATAAAGAGGCTTCCTACCAAGCCTGATGACGTGAGTTCAAGCCTCAGTATCCACATGATGGAAGGAGAGAACCAACTCCTAAAAGTTGTCCTCTGACCTCCACAGGCATGCTATGACAGTTGCATGCTCCTCCCCCAAATAAAAAATAAGTAAAATTTTACATTCCTAAAAAATTTCACCCACTTCTACAACATTATCATCCAAGCAAGGGAAGAACATAACATACTTTTACCAGATGTTCATCTTCAAATAAGAACAATCCTAACATTTCATAAATAAAACAGCAAAGTAGTTAAATTGTGGTATGTTCTCTGTGCACAAAGACAAGAATTTGCTTAGTCTATGGCTTATGATGAGAACAATATTCAAACCTGTCTGTTTGGAGACTACTTGTAAAGGACCACTCAGAAGTGCTCACAATAGCCCTTTAGAAATGGGCAAGCACACTTCTCATCCCATCCCTGAGCTCTCCTACAGCTGTGATTTTGGATTGCTTGTATCTGCCTCAGCCTCTCAGATGCTTTCACCATGCCTGGCTTAGATTACTTTTCAAAATAAAATTTAAAAGAATATATTTTTAAAGTGATCTTACATTTGAAAGATGTTTTCCAAAAATAATGTTTCATTAGAATTCTATTAACCACCAGGCAGTGGTGGCGCATGCCTTTAATCCCAGCACTCTGGAGGCAGAGGCAGGCAGGTCTCTGTGAGTTCGAGGCCAGCGAGGTCTACAGAGTGAGTTCCAGGACAGCCAAGGCTACACAGAGAAACCCTGTCTTGGAAAACAAAAACAACAACAACAACAACAAAAAAAAAAAGAAGAAGAAAAAGAAAAAAAAAAGAATTCTTTTAACAAACGTCACTAAGTCTATACATAAACTATATTTTGAATTTCATCAGGATTATACAACCTGCTTTTTTGGCAGGTTATTCAGCAAAATGTGTGTGTGTGGGGGGTTCCTGATGTATAATACAAATTTCTAAAAGTAGGACATGCGGGGCTGAGGCACAGCTTTGTGGCCGAGCAGCTGGCTCACAGGAACCATGAAATGCTGCCACCGGGAAGTCATCTCGCTTGGCTTGGTCCCATTTTCAGCCAACTCCCTCCTGTGCTTCCCCACTGCTCCCCAGCCCCCACCAAGCACACCCTCCCTGCTGAGCAGACTCATCCCAGGCAGCCCAGCAGACTCATCCCAGGCAGCCGAGCCATTGTTTCAATGAACTGAACTGAAAGTTTTGAACCGTTTCCCCCCCCCCCCCCCCCCCCCCCCCCCCCCCCCCCCCCCCGCTGCTGGCCTCTGTCAGGGTATAATTCTGTCTTTGACTTTATAAACTCTCCTGGAGATCTTCAGGCTGAAAGGGCTCTCCTTTGTCCTTAATTGTAGTGGTCCGCAACTTTCTGGTGTGGACTATAACATATAAGACCCTAATCTGATCCCCAGCCCTGCAAATAATTAATAAATATGAATAAATAAATACAGATTATAAGGGACTAAACAAAGTAAATTCTGAACCACTGAAACGTACCTGATGTGTGTTGAATGGACGAGTCTTTCAAGTGGTTCATGTTTAGCACAACTATAGAGGAGTGATTTAGGATTGGTGATAAGAACCACGGGCCACTTGTCAAAGGTTACATCCGCAAAGCTAAAGAGGTCATGATCGAAGGCAAAGATCCGGTACCTGGAAGCCATAGGAGAGTCAGGGAATTTAGCTACTTCTTATTCTAAGCTTGAAGGGAGACTAAGGATGTAGCTCAGTTGGTGGGGTGCTTGCCTAATTAATATACAGGAAGCTCTGGGTTCTCAAACCAGGGGTCAGGTGTGACGCACACACCTGTCATCCTGACACTCAGGAGGTAGAGGCAGGAGGATCAGAAGTTTGTGGTCATCCTTGGCTACATAGTGAGCTACAAGGCTAGCCTGGGCTACATGAGACCCTGTCTCAAAAAGAGGGGGAGGGGTTTGAAAGTAAACACAGAACAAATGTGAAAAAAAAAAAAAAAGCCCCAGAAAACTAGCACTTTTTATACGATAATTTGATATAGGGTGAGGTGGTTCCCGGGGCTCCTCCTCTCTTTCCCATAGCTTTGTCCCTCACTCCTGCCAGCTCGGCTGGGCTCTGACTGAGGTAATGAATCTCATGGTGTCCCACAACAATGCCTGCACCCTTTGATTTCAAAATAAATGCCTTTGATATTAGTTCACTTTATTTTAAACAGTACTTTTAAGACTATTTTGAACCTGAGGTGTATATCATAAGATACAGCATTCTTCACTCCATCAACAATGCTACATTAAATATGAACTCTCATTTATATGAAGAATTTAAATTATTATTACAACAATAACTAGAATGTCAGCAACAAGATTCAAGGGAAAAAAATGTCCAGTCCCAGTGCACCTGAGAGTTTGGTCCATAGACCAGTCCACACCAATGCCATGGTTTTAATGGTGAGATTTGGACACTGTTAAACTCTTTCACAATTCTTATGAACACTGGAGTTTAAAATTACGTAGTAACCCAGTTGTGGTGGCTCCTATCTGTAAACCCAGCCCTCGAAAGGATGAGTCAAGAAGATGGTGAATTTGAGGCTAGTCTAAGCTACAGAGTGAACCACGCTTTAAAAAAAAAAAAAAAAAAAAGCCAAATATGGTGATGTATGCCTGTGGTTCAGCACTCAGGAGGCACAGGAAATGGACTACTACAGTTGCTAGATTGGCCTCGTCTAAATAGCCAGTATCAGGCTAGTTAGGGGCTATATATTGAGAGTGTGCCTCAAAAGAAATAAAAGAAAGAAACAACCCTACATTCTAATGGACAGGTCTTAAAATTTACGTGGCATAGTGATGGTAAACATCAGTGCTACAGGGACTGGAGAGATGGCTCAGTGGTTAAGCACACTTGCTGCTCTTGCAGAGGACCTGGGTTCAGTTCCCAACACCTACATGGTGATTCACAACCATCCCTCACTCCAGTTCCAAGAGATCTGTTCTCCTTCTCACCTCTGCAGGCACCATGCATGCACATGGTGTACATATATGCACGCAGACAAAACACTCACAAAAAATAAAATGAATAAAGTAATTTTATTAATTACTTTATAAAGTAGTTATAATAAATAAATTTATAAAGTAATTAATAAAATTACTAATAAATAAAGTAATTTTTAAAAATCACTGTTATAACAAAGTTTTACATAATGAAAAAGACTGCCAGATACATATTAACTGACAACTTGACAGAACCTAGAGTCACCTGAGATGGGTTTCTGGGCTTTGTGGGGCAGTATTTTGATTTTGTTAAGTGAAGTGGGAAGAACTCCCACCCCTACCCTATTGTGGGCGCCATTTTCTGGCTGGGATCAAGGATGACTTAAGTGAAGGGAGCTGAGCATTCTGCGCTCTCTTCCTGACTGTGGATATGATGTGATCGGCTGCTTCAGACTCCTGCCTTGATTTCCTTAGCATGATGGACAGTCTGTCACCTTGAGCCAGAATCAACTTCCTCCCTAAGCAGCTTTGTCAGAGCATTTTTATCACATATTTTATGTATTTTATCACAGCAACAAGTAAAGAAATTGAGACACACATGTTACTTTAAAAGCCAGGTGGTGGTGACACAGGTCTTTAATTTCTGTACTCAGGAGGCAGAGGCAGGTGGATCTCTGTGAGTTCGAGGCCAGCTGGTGCTACAAAAAGAGTTCCAGGACAGCCAGGGCTGTTACACAGAGAAACCCTGTCTCAGAAAACAAAACAAAACAAAAAATGAACAAATATTGAATCAGGGCTGATATACACTTGTAATCCTAGCATTTGGGAGGCTGAGGCAGAAGGATTAAAGGTTAACCAGGGCCACATAGTGAGAAGTATCCTCCAAAATAACAAACCAAAACAACAGAATTACCACAAATTTTTCCTGGGATCACCCATCATATCAATAAGAAAGTGTCACTGTTTTAGCAAAATGTGTGTAAACTCCATTTCTAGGGAAGTTTCCTTACCTTCTATTGTCTTTCCAGTCTCCCACCTCAAGTTCCAAAGTGCCTGTAAAGTGACGAGTGTGTAAAACGGGCATCAGTCCACCAAGTGTGTGGAGGTGCCCACACAAATAAGCTGTGGCCGAACTAAACAATGAAAAATAAACAGAATAAATGAACAAAGACAAACTGCATGCCAAATTAATAAGAAAGCCTCTTCAGAAAAGGAAGTGGGTTCAGCAATGGGAAACAACCGGAAAGAACCAGTTCAGGTCTAGAGATCTGCCTCACCTCATTACTGTCCGGATCCCTGGGGATGGAGAAAGGATAGTAGACGTTGTAAAGTGTCCAAACCAAATTGAATGGTTACTCTGACTACTTTTCTTGGAGAATGATAATAGTTCCTCCATTTGTTTCTGAAACGGGAGAAAAATGGAAGGATCTTTAATTGGGGCTCAGGCTAAAATCCAATGCCAACAGATTAAACATTTCCCCTAAAGGTTATAAAATAAGCACACTGTCTCTAAGGCCCCAATTCTACTAGGTAATGACCTAAATGAATCTGTCAGTTTCAAACTGTTTTCATTTACATTATAATCCGCTTGATTGTGAGATGACTGTAGTATGCAGGACAAGCACTACCTGCATTTGATGTACATGAAACTGAAGAATAAGTTAGTTACTCTTTCCAGGGCTAGGAATGTGGCTCAGGGGTAGAACTTTTGCCTAGCAGCATGAATGAGGCCCTGGGTTCAATCTCCAGTATCAGGAATGGGGGAGAATAATTATCCCCTTAATAAGACAACTAATCTTTTTAGTTTTGTATACTACTACATTACAATTCCTAAAACAGACTAAGCCAAAATTCTAAAACATACACATTATATGCCCACAGACAAACCTAAATGTTCTTAACATCTCTATTCAATATAGTCAAATATTAGAAACTCCAACAAAGTATAATACACCCACACAATGGAATACTACTTAGCAGTAAGAAGGGAAGAACTAATGACAGACACAACCACACATCTCAGAAGCATCACACTGAGATAGGAAGACAAACCTAACAATGCATAATGTAGGATCACATTTACCTAAAACTTTAGAATAAACAAAGCCATGCCGGTAGAAAATCAATCCCTTGTACCATGGGAGTAAAGACAGAGTCTACAAGAAAACTTCCTAGGGTGGTAGACAAGTCCTAAGCCTTGACTGTGAGAAAGCTAGAACAGCATACACATTTGTAAATTCTTCAGACACTCAAAATGAGTGTATTTTATCATATTTAAAACACCTCATGACTCTGATTTCAAAACATAATTTGCATATACAGAATATGCACTTATAACGTATATAACATACATACAGTAATGAATTTCTGGGCCTTACCCTTTCTAATTTGGTAAAACCAGGATAAGACTAGGGAGACTCAGGGGCTGGAGAGATGGCTCAGTGGTTAAGAGCAATTGTTCTCACAGAGGACCTAAGTTCAGTTCCCAGCACCCACATGATGGCCCACATCATTTGTAACTCCTATTCCAGAAGATCTGGCGCCCCCTTCTGGCTTCTATGGGCACTGCATGCACATGATATATATGCATTCATACACATAAGACAAAATAAATAAATCTAAAATAATAACAAAAGACCAAGGATTCTGTGTTAGGTAACACTACAATTGATTGTTATGTACTTTATCTGTGCATTGTATATTTAAAACTCTTATTCTAAGGAAAAAAATTAATATAAGTCCACCAGTTCACTAAAGGCACTTGGTAATTAGGAAACAAAATATAACTTTATTCTGTATTCTTTACTTCTAGAACCTTCACATAACTCTGAACCTCTTTCAGTACTTGGCAAATCCCGCATGTACTATAGTTTTTCTCTGAACTGGTCATATGCTCTAATACTAGATGAAACACTCAGGAACTTACTTGATCTTAGGTCCTTTTACTCCTATAAACAGGCACATGTATCTCATGTAAGAGCATGTGCTCACCAAATAAGGAACTGGCATTTGTTGTACTAAGACATAACAAGAGCTTCTCAGACGTGCCTTTATAAATGACAGTTTTCACTTAGCCTTGCCAAAATGCTTAAGTTGTTCTCTTATTAGAAAAAATATAGACCACTAACTAGTATTGGCAATTGTGGGAATTTAACAACATATCATATAATATACCAAGCTGTATGTTCTGTAGCTTGCTGAATACAGCCTATTCTTTATATATATTTAATAAACATTTGCTAAATAAATATAAAAGTGAGGTGCTGCTTTCCCAACTTTTTGAATAACAATAGGGTCAGTAGTAACAATTCTGAAGTAGCTAGTAGCATCTAGACATATTTGTAAAAACAGTAAAATCTTTCTTGAGCATATTTAGATAAGAACATGTTTGCTTAAGGTAAGTAACTAAATGGTCCAAATATATTCAAGGTAAGCTTCAAGGGAAGTGAACTTTTTCAACTCATACCTCATCTAAAATTCCAAAGAAATTATAGGGTCTCTTAGGCCCTGGCCTTTGGGTGGCATCCACAGAGATGAAAGAGTAGTTGCCAAACGGAGTACTGTGGACATAATGGAAAGAGCCGTCCTTACGCACAGCAGAATACTTCCTAGAAGATACAGACAGGATGACTTCAGTGCAATTATAAAAAGAGTGAATTTCATGTCAGAATAGAAATAAAAGCTCATCAAGAAAAAACTCCTTCTAGTCAAGAGGATAGAGCCTCTGGTCTGAACAGAGACCTAACATTCCAACTTGACTAGCTCAATCACCTGGCCAAGGGAACTCCCCCAGGAAGGCAGAATCACTTTAAGTCATGATATGTGAAAGAGATATGCACATTTTTTTCACTAATTTATTTATTGGGTTGTTGGGGTTTTTTGTTGTTGGTTTGTTTGTTTGTTTGTTTGTCTTTTTTTGAGACAGAGTCTCACTGTGTAGCCCTAGCTGGCCTGGAACTCACTCTGTAGACCAGGCTGGCCCCAAACTCACAAGAGATCTGCCTGCCTCTGCCTCCTAAGGGCTGGGATTAAAGGCCTGTGCCACCATGCTGGGTTTGCACAAGGCCCTGGGGTCAATACCCAGCCCAACAAACACCTGGAGAAAAGCTTGGGCAATTATTCTGCACACTAAGTTTGAAAACCAATGAGGGCTAGAGAGATGGCTCAGCGGTTAACAGCACTGGCTGTTCTTCCAGAGGTCCTGAGTTCAATTCCCAGCAACCACATGGTGGCTCACAACCATCCATAATGAGATCTGGTGCCCTCTTCTAACCTGCAAGCATGCATGTAGGCAGAACTCTGTATACATAATAAATAAATAAATAAATCTTAAAAAAAAGAAAGAAAGAAAGAAAGAAAGAAAACCAATGGAATGGACCTGCAACCACAGCCCGTCCTTTAAGAACATTTCACTCCTTTTTATAAGGCCTTCTCTATGTCCACCCTGTGACGATCTCTACCTTTTCTAACTTCTTGTAATGAGTCTCCTGTGAACCAAAAAATGCAGCATTTCATCAGCCATTCCTTCTCGTTCTTTTCTAATGCTTCCCTAACACACCTTCTCTCCCTTAAGTATTAATAGAAGATAAGTTCCTTGAAGGCAGGGCCATTTGTTAGCACAGCTCTTCTATCCCTGAGACCACACAACTAGTGAAGAGATCTTAACGAACATCTAGGACTCAATTAAATGACGAAACACAATAAAACTCCTCAATAGCCTGGAGCTGAAAGTGAAATTGCACCCAAAGGAAGTATCCCAACACACTTAAACTAGAGACCGCTTCTAATACAGAGGTTCCCAGGCGAAGTCACGTTCATGACATATGAAGAAAATGTAATGTTTATATTAATCAGATGAAAAGATAAAACAGCCATGGGTGACCACTGGTCTCTGTGGCTACGTCAGAGGCTGACAAAATCACTAGCTCAGTATTCTGAAAACCCACTGACCTCAGTAGTCTAGCTAAAAGCTGTGATCTAAATGACTTCTACTTTATACAGAGTGAAACGAAAGGAATTAAAGGAAGCTGGGTGAGGCAGCTCACACCCTAATCCCAGCATTCCTAAGGTAGAGGCAGGCAGATCTCTGTGAGTTCCAGGCCAGCCTGATCTACATAGTGAGACTTAACTTCAAAATAAAGAAAGAAGCTTAGTGGTAGAGCACTTGCCTAGCAAGTGCAAGGCCCTGGATTCGGTCCTCAGCTCTGAAAAAAAAAAGAAAGAAAGGAAAGAGAGAGCCAGGCATGGTGGCTCATGCCTACACTCTTAGCACAAGAAAGGCTGAGGCTGGAAGGAGAATTAGAAGTTTCAGACCAACCTGGGAAACACAGCAAAATCTAAAAAGAATCAAAGCAGAGAAAAATATTTTTTTAAAAAGGGTTGATTGTAACACACACACACACACACACACACACACACACACACACACACACACACAAGCTCATTTTCTAAATTAGCCAAAGTTCTTTAAACAGAAATTCCATCTGCTAAAAATGATTTCATTCATTCACTGGATGGACTGTACCCTCCTTCTGACAGACTGTACCTAGTGGTCTGTATTACGTTCATTTTCATTCGGGTACCTGTAATAATTCGTGATGCTCTCCAGACTTGGAATATTATATGCATCTAAAAGAAAAAAAAGCAAACATTCACATATGCAAAAAAGAAAAATGCAAACACGTCAATGACATAAGAATACCGTACTTTCTATAACACTTTAAATGGCAGAGTGCCACTCAACTGGATATTTTAGAAACAGTAACTTCACCAAACTCAGATTGTCTGGACGCTTTGAGGCACCTACTATACTGAAGAATAGTAGGTACACTGTAGTTTTGATCAGAACAAGTCCCTTGGAAAGTCTAAGACTAGACTGCTGCTGCTACTTGCCTAGAGCTTGCTAGGTAGCTCACGTTGGCCTCAAACTCACATTCATCCTGCTCCAGCCTCTCTGGTGCTGAGAGGACAGGCATGTGCTACCACACCAGTCATGTTGCTGCTGTTTTAATCATGGGATTACAGAGGCAGAGAGAAATGAATCCATGCCTGAGCTATACATCCGTCACTGGTGCTTCTAAACAGAGTCTCTAGTCCAGGCTGGCCCGGAACTCCCTATTCTAGAGAGACCTTGAATCTGTCTGTGATGCTCTTGCCTCTACCTCAGGAATGCTGCCACACCCAGTATACAGTTTCTCGGAATCCAACCAAGTGCAGCACCGTACTAGATAAGCACTCTACCAAATGAGCCATCTTCTCAGAGTCAGTTCTACGGATTTTGACAAACACACTGTGGTGTATCCAAGACCACAATCAACATGGAGCAGTTTAATCACACCCAAAATTTTCTTAATGCCTTAAAATCAGTTCCTCCTTCTATCCCTACCTCTGGCAACCACAACCGGTCTTCTGCTTATAGTTTTATCTTTTCCTGAATGTCATATAAATGGAATCATACAGTATGAAGATGTAGATTTAGCTTTTTTCACTCAACAAAATGTAGGGTTTTGTTGTTTTGTTTTGTTTTGTTTTTAAACATCTACCCACAAGAATTTCTGAAGAATTCTTTCTTCTGTGTAAAGAAAACATCATACCAACTTTCACCTGAAAGGCTCAGAGTGACATCTAAATGTTTTGGGTTTTTTTGTTTTTTCCTTTTTGAGACAGGGTCTTTCTATGTCGCCTAGCTGACTTAGAACTCACTATATAAACTATGCTGGCCTCAAACCCACAGAGATCTACCTGCCTCTGAAGTTTTAATATTATATGTTATATGTTTAATATCATATGGCCTTCACTATATCTAAATTTATGTTACAAGTTCCCATTTTATAACTTTATAATCTAAACTAGAAAATCTGTTTCTGAAGGGCATACACACACACACACACACACACACACACACACACACACACACACCCTTAATTCTATTTGGCTCTTGGCTTTTACCATGATTTCCTTTGATATCCAGCCACTTGGTTTTTTCCATGACTCTTGTCTTCTTCAGAATTCTCTGGTAGGTTTGCCATTCTACCTCATGTTGTCTGGATCCCAAGTGTTCCTTTGTTTTGGCATCTGTCAGGTCTCCTGTGGGTTTACACAGAATTGACCTGCAATGTAAAATAAACTCCAGGGGACTCAAACAAACAAGCATGCTGAAGGAACACAAATTCTACAACTACTCAGCACACACACATAAAACCAATTATGAGTCCACATATGTCCAAAGTGAGCCATTTAAACTAACAAGACTGTCTCAGCAAGGGCTCTACTGTTATAGGTTAACAAGGGTTTACGTAGTCCATTGTGATATTAGAAATGAGTTGTGAAAAAATGTCTTAAAGAGGACAGTACAAAATTCATCAATAGACTAAATGAGACTCCTTTATGAGATGTTGCAACATTCTGGCAAGTGTCTAGTACCTATTGCAACAGTTGTTTTCAAAACCCCAAATCAAGATTTATGTTGTGACCAAGCAGCATTATTTTCAGAGCAAAAACCAATATGGAAGGTGTGGTTTGAACAATGCAATGCCAAAATTTCTAAGCAAACAGAACACCCGAAACAGGGGCTTATTCATTATCTGAGGATTGATACCTCATCTTTTTTTTTTTTTTTTTTGGTTTTTCGAGACAGGGTTTCTCTGCATAGCTTTGTGCCTTTCCTGGATCTTGCTCTGTAGACCAGGCTGGCCTTGAACTCACAAAGATCCGCCTGCCTCTGCCTCCCGAGTGCTAGGATTAAAGGCGTGGGCGCGTGGGCCACCACCGCCTGGCTGATACCTCATCTTAAGAGTGAATGTGTTTCAGTAGTGAGTGGCAGCTGAACCACCCAATAAAAAGAACAGCTACACCTTGGCGCTTTTTCTCTGCTCCAGACTTTGGGGGCACATGTGCACAGGTTGGAAGAGTATAGGAAACAGTCTGAAAACGACCAAGGGATGAAGTCTTTTGAATCCTCAAACCAAATGAAAACATAAGGTTAACCTCTTTGCACAGAAAATGTTAGTTAGCAAAGGAGAACTGTTGACTCCGGGTTAAAGAACTTTTCCTAATTCTCAAATTCTGCAGGACATCAGCCACCATTAATACACACACACATACACACACTCAACACACACACGACACAAATATGGCAGATAACACCTGGTCATAAGCGCATCACAAGCCTTATACCTACTGCTTTGAGAAAACCATGAGATGGCAAAGCATTTAGCCTGGATCCTGACTCCATTATCAACCGGTAAAGGCAATTACAAAGTCCAATTTCCTGTACCTCAAAGGGCTCCCTGTGGGCTGCGTCCACAGCGTTCCCAACACCCCCAAGCGACCAGCTGCTGCCCACTCAACCACCAAGGACCACAGAACACTACCACCACAGCACAGGAATCCCCCCTACCAGTGGCCAGGACAAGAGCAGGTTGAATGGTGTCAATAGTTTCCGAACAGAACTTCTCTAAGTCCAACGCTCTGCCTGGATCTTGAAACCTGCTCAGGTGGATGTCGGATATCTGTCAAAAGCACATTGGACAGAGTCACTTAGAGCCTCACGGTCAGGGGTGGCCCAGCAGCTCTCGCGTGCGGAAGGGGAAGAGAAAGATGCAGCACGGAACCCCGGGGAAGGAGCGAGCGGGGCGCAGACCCTGCGGTCCGAACGCGACAGAGGCCCCCGGCTTAGCTGGGCTGCCCGCCCCAGCGCCCTCCCTCGCCTCCCGCAGCCTCCAGCCGCGTCACCTGGAGACCCCAGAACACGTTGTGGGCTCCTGATCCCGGGGCGGGGTGCGGCCTCTGGACGTCTCGGGGCTTCGGCAGCGGCGAGGGCGGCCCAGCCAGGCCGTAGTGCTCCAACAGCAGCGCGGCCAGCGCCGCCGCCGCCAGTCCCGCCACCACCCGGAGAGCCAGCACTCCGGCCATCGCGGCGCAGCCCCGGTGCGCTCCGGCCCGCACTTCCGGCCTCTGGGGCCGCCTGCCCGCCGCCGCAGCCGCCGCACGTCGCCCCAGCCCCGGCCTCCGCGGCCCCGCCGCTCGGCTCCCCCGCGTTTGCCAGCGTAGTGAGGATCAGGAAGAGCCAAGCGAGGGGGTGGCCGGGAGGCAGCACGTCACCTGGCTCCTGCAGGGTCAGGCATCCCTGCCCTCCGCTGGGCGCGGCCGCTGCACCTGTAAAGCGAAGTTAATGATACCTTCCGTGCGTGCAGGATGCTTGTGAGAACTAAAGTATGTGCGAGGACGCCTCTTAAAATACAAATGCGACAGGTGGCTCACTCTGGACCCTTCTGGAATAAAATAGCCCCACGGGATTTCTTATCTTGTGAAAATTATCTTTTTCCTTAACCTGATTTTATATGTGCTCATTTATATGGTATCGTGGCACTGGGATATGCCTGTCAATGTTTCCTACAGGCCGAGAACAGGAGAATTAGATTCTGGTCCTGGCCTTAATTTATCTAACCACTCCGTTATTGTTGGCTTTCAACTCTTTATTATGTATTGCTATTCAGAAAAAAAAAATATTCTTATACAAAGTGCTTTTAAAATATTTATTTCCTTGGAATATATTGTCAGTGTTGTATGGCAATTTCAATTCGTTCAGCATCTCTGGAAAATAAGCCATTGATGTAAACAGAAAACATAAGGAAGCATAAGAGCTGGGTGCCCAGCACCTACATTAGGGGACTCTGGGCCACCAGTTCCAGGGGATACATCGCCCTCTTCTGGTCTCTGTAGACACTGAATCGCACAAACCCATTCTCAGAGACACACATATAATTAAAAACAAAAATAAAATATTTTTAGGTGGGGTGTGGTGGTGCACGCCTTTAATGCTAGCACTTGGGAGACAGAGGCAGGTGGATCTCTGTGAGTTCGATGCCAGCTGGGTCTACGTAATGAGTAGAGCCAGGGGTATGTAGAGAGACCTTGTCTCAAAACAACATAATTATAAAATATTTTAAAAATATTTTTATTTTATGTGTATGAGTGTTTTGCCTGCTTGTATGTCTGTGTACCATGTATGTGCAGTGCCCATGGAGGCCAGAACTACTATTACTATGTATGTGCTGAGTGCTGAATCCGGGTCCTCTACAAGAGCAACAAGTACTCTTAACCACTGAGGCATCTCTTCAGCCAATAAGGATAAAATGTTTAGCTGGGCGATGGTGGCGCACACCTTTAATTCCAGCACTCAGGAGGCAGAGGCAAGTGGATCTCTGAGTTCCAGGCCAGCCTGGTCTAGAATGAGTTCCAGGGTTACACAGAGAAACACTGTCTCAATAAATAAATAAATAAATAAATAAATAAATAAATAAATAAATAAATAAATAAATAAGTAGATAAATGAATAAATGAATGAATGAATAACAACAAAAATGTTTTAAAAAATTGCCGGGCGGTGGTGGCGCACGCCTTTAATCCCAGCACTCGGGAGGCAGAGGCAGGCGGATCTCTGTGAGTTCGAGGCCAGCCTGGGCTACCAAGTGAGTCCCAGGAAAGGCGCAAAGCTACACAGAGAAACCCTGTCTCGAAAAACCAAAAAAAAAAAAAAAAATGTTTTAAAAAATTAAAACTGTAAAAGGAAAAGAAAATATTAGAAATAATCTGTAGTAAATGTTCCACAATACAAGTCTTGAAAATAAACCAGGCATGGTGGCTCAGGCCTAAAATCTCAGCACATCTAAGATAGAGGCAGGCTGATCTCTATGAGTTAGAGGCCAGTCAAGGTTACATAGTGAGACCCTGTCCCAAATAAACAACAACAACAACAAAATCTTTAACACACACACAAGAGAATAACATGTAATAACTTTAAAGTAATTTTGAAGAAAAATATATGATATGAAAATAAGTTAATAACAGGCTAATAAACTTCCTAAAAATTTATAGTATGATACCATATTACACACACTCTAGGCCAAGGACCTACCAATGCAAGAGCACAGAAGTGTGAGACTGTACAGTCTGCTTATGGAAAATAAAGTGTGAATAAACTTTAAGGTCAGGGGTATCAAGGGAGGTTAAACTGGCAAAACATTTCAGGGTGGGTTTCGGAGAGATCTGAGTGAAATACTTAAGGTTATATTTCAGCCGGGCAGTGGTGGCGTACGCCTTTAATCCCAGCACTCGGGAGGCAGAGCCAGGCGGATCTCTGTGAGTTCGAGGCTAGCCTGGGCTACCAAGTGAGTCCCAGGAAAGGCACAAAGCTACACAGAGAAACCCTGTCTCGAAAAAACCAAAAAAAAAAAAAAAATTTATCCAAGAGCAATCATCCAATATACATACATATACATCCAATATACATACGTGTGTGTGTGTGTGTGTGTGTGTGTGTGTGTGTGTGTGTATGAAAAATTCTGGAGATAAATGTGGTGCCACCCAGCTATAATCCCAATTTGCAAATTAGAGACATGATCTGACTTGCAAGTTATAGACATGAAGGTCAGGAATTGAAGGCCAGCCTGGGCTATACAACACAAGTAGAAAATTATTCATGCCATGTCTATAAAGTGTATGACATATGACATAAATTAATTTTGTTTATGAATAGAAGTAAAAAGGTCAGACACAAGTTTTTTAAAAAAATATCACGAGGGCTGGAGAGATGGCTCAGAGGTTAAGAGCACTGGCTGTTCTTCCAGAAGACCTGGGTTCACTTCCCAGCAACCACATGATTTATAACCATCTATAATGAAATCTGGTGCCCTCTTCTGGCCTGCAGGGATATATGTAGGCAGAACACTGTGCATAGTAAATAAATATATATTAAAAAAATATATCATAAAAGAAAAATCACATCATAGCCAGGATGAATTTATGCCAAGGATGAATAATTTACCCAACTTGAGATACACAGAAAGCATGAACACTCAGCTGGGCGGTGGCACGCCTTTAGTCACAGTCCTGGGGAAGACAGATAACAAGTTCCAGGCCATGGAGGGCAACATAATGAGACCCTGTCTAACCAAACAAACAAAAGCCAACAAAAGAACACCCTACTTTTTATATATAACATTATAATAACAATCTCAATTAAAATTCAGCAATTAATTTTAAAAAGCTGGGCATGGTGTTGTGCCCCTTTATTCCCTGCATTAGAACAGAGGAAGGTGGGTCCTCTGAGTTCAAGGCCAGCTTCTAGGACAGCCAGGGCTACATAGAAACCTTGTCTCAAAACAAAAACCCAAAGTGATAACTTTAGAACCTGACTACAGGTTGCTTGTCTGAGGTTTTAAGCTCAAGATAAATTAATCTTGTGTTTACATTTTCATCTTATCCAAATATTCAGTATGTATTTAAAAACATTCCAAAATCCAGGAAAAAAAAACAATAAAACCTAAAACACTTTTGATCTCAAACATTTTAGATAAAAATATTCAACCTCTGATTAAAAAAAAAAAACAAAAAACAAAAAAACAAGAACAACAAAACTGTACTAGGGGCTGAAGAGATGTCTCAGCAGTGAAGAGCACCTAGATGAACTCATGCAAGCCCACATGCATACTCACACATACAAATGAATCTTTAAAATGAATCAACTCTACCTGTCTTAAGTGAAAAAGTTATCTTTTGTAGGGATAATAAGGACTCTCAGATTCTAAATGGGACTGGGAACAAGCTTAATAAGATCTGCAGAGACAATGAAGTCTTTTGGCAAGTCTTGAGGGACACTGCCTAAGGATACCAAGCAGTAATAAGCTCTAGACACTTGGTTGGGGATGCTGTTGCCTGAAAAGACTTCCATAGGAAAGACTGTATACTGATTTCTGATTCCTTACCCCCAAGATGAAAGTGCTTTAATATCCAAGGTAACCACACACATAAATTCACTTAGCTATTACCAAACACTGTATTATAGGAAACCAGGCATTCTGGGATCTAGGTAATGTCTCATTAATTTTGACAACCATCAAAGAGGCATCTTTTTTGTAGATGAGGAAACCAAGTCTCAGAACAGCTAATTTTCCTAATTTTTGTTCCTTTTTTTCCTCCGGAGCTGAGGACCGAACCCAGGGCCTTGCGCTTGCTAGGCAAGCGCTCTACCACTGAGCTAAGTCTCCCAACCCCTCTCCTAAATTTAAAAACCAACCAGTAGTAAAAATAAAATATATTGAATCCTAGTGACTTTGCTTCTAGAGGCTAGGTATACAGCCAATTATTTCTCCCACAGGAAGAAAAGGCCCAATCACATCTGGTTGGGAAAGCAGGAAGACACTGAAAATGCTTTTCTTGCAGAGCAGTGGTGGTGCACGCCTTTAATTCCAACACTCAGGAGGCAGAGGCAGGCGGATCTCTGTAAGTTTGATGTCAGCCTGATGAGAGTGAGATTCAGGATAGCCAGAGCTGCACAGAAAAACCCTGTCTCTAAAAAAGAAAAAAAGAAAAGAAAAAAAAAGGGGGGGGGGATGCTTTTCTTAAAAGATGGACAGATTTTTTTAAAATAGACTTTTGTGGGGCTAGAGAGATGGCTCAGCAGTTAAGAATATTAGCTACTCTGTCCAGAGGACCCGGGTTCAATTCTCAGCACCCATGAGGTGACTCATGACCATCTGTAACTGGTTTCAGGGGATCCACTGTTGCGGTAACACCCGCGCTACCACCACCGGTTCATCATGTCCGAGCAAGGGGCTGTGGATTAAAAAATAGAGACAAAAGACAGGGGGTCATTCGCCCCAGCAGAATGCTGAATGCCATTTATTGAAGGAGGGAGGAGGCCTTAAATACAGGCTTACAGCACAATGGGAGAACCCCAGAGGGCAGAAGTTTGCTACAGATGTTCTACATTCTTGCATCTAAGCTGTTAATGCCCATTATGCAGGATACATAAACAAAGAACCTCCAGTGAGCATTCAGAAAGAGGGAATCAGCATAAGGAGGACATCTGGTCAAGGTCGACAAGCAAGGCAACAGCTACTCAAAATAGGGGGGCCAGGACCCTACAATCCACCCCTCTCTTCTGGCTTCCTTGGGCACTGAACACAGGTGGTATACAGACATACATGGAGACCAAACACCCATAGACATAAAATAAAAATAAATTTAAAAAATTAAAATTAGACCTTTATACTAGTACATACTTCTTGTAAACAAACAAACAAACAAACTAGAAACTACAAAATAGAAGATAATTTCCAGGGGATAATTTTGTGTTAGGTTTGGGTCTTATGTAGACATCTTAGTATGGATGTGAAAACATTCCAATATCTAAAAAACACAAAATCCAAAATGATTCTAATTCCAAGCATTTTGGGTAAGAGATACTCAACTTCTGATTTAAAAAAAAAAAATCTAGCTGGGCAGTGGTGGTGCACACCTTTAATTCCAGCACTCGGAAGGCAGAGGCAGGTGGATCTCTGTGAGTTCAAGGTCAGCCTGGTCTACAGAGCCAGCTCCAGAACAGGAACCAAAACTGCATGGAGAAACCTTGTCTGGAAAAACCAAAAAGAAAGAAAAAGAAAAAAAAATCTAAAAAGTCACCCATACCTATCTGAAACAAAAAGGTATGTTTTATAGGGACATCAATGGCTCATTTCTGTATGAGACTGGAGACAAAATTAGAAGATCTTGGTGATTGTGCTGGCTAGTTTTGCCAACTTGACACAACTATAGTCATCAGAGAGGAGGGAACCTCAATTAAGAAAATGTCTCTACAAGATCAGGCTGTGGGCAAGCACATAGGGAATTTTCTTTAACCAGTGATTGATGGGGAAGCCCATTGTGGGTGGGCTTACCCCTGGGCTGATGATCATGGTTCTTTAAGTAAGCAGGCTAACTTGAGTGATGGAAGGATCTTTCTACTGGCACTTGGAGGACACCCTATCTGGTGTTGGTGTGGACCTGGGGTTCTCTTTATGTCTTTCCTCAGGATAATGAGGTTCCTCTTTGGATTCCTGAGCACTGAACGCGCCCTGTGGCTGCTGCTAAAGCCCAATGTGACAGAGACCTATTAAGTCTTCATGAAAAACTCTCCCCCTTTGATGCCAATGGGGATTGAGAGCCCAATATGGCCAGTTTGGGCAAGCATTAATGTAAGCCTAGGAACTGTAGCCATGCGGTTGGATTCTCGAGAAGGTAATGTATGGTAACTGCTTTTTCAAGTATGTTTGAGAACGTGTCACCCAGACACCTTGGAGATTAAGGATAACCCTGAAGCTCACTGACCTCCATTTGTTAACAGTAGCATGTCAGCTAAGCCTTTTCATTTTCACAGTCCTCTTCAAGCTGGTGTTGTACCTACTTTTCAGGAGTGGCTCTGTGCAACATTTATTGGCCTCCTGAAATTCATTTAGCCCCCCTTTGAAGATACCTTAAAATTTATGAGCCTGAATGTAGCCATTATAAGACCATTAGTTATGCTCCTTATGAGCTGCCTGTCTTTTCTTTATGGTTCTTAGTTGCTCTTTTGCAGAGTTTCCAGCTTAAGTCTTGCTGGGATCAAGAAAATTGGGCCTTGGTGGTTCGTGTTACTGGAGTTGTATCCATGCCAGTGGATGTCCACACACTCCAGAAGAGAACTTGACATTGCTGCTGCCGTTGTTGCTGTTATAGCAATGGCGGCCACCACTGCTACTGTTTCTGGGATTACCATTTCATAATTGCTTACTACAGCTAGCACAGTGGAGACCCTGGCAGCAAAAGTAGCTACCACAGTTAATCTTTCATTCTATTGGGCATGATAAATTTAATTCAATAGTTATATACATTTTGATTGGCTTTGAAAATTATAAATTTATAAACTCAAGTTCCATTTGCATTTGGGATACCATCTTACAAGGACTCCAACTTGCAGTAAGGCTCGTTAAGGAAGGGAATGGCTCAGTTGCCTTTACCCTACTGGCTATGGTGGGATAGGACCTCTGTTGGTCTTTTCTGTGTCGAACACACAGATTGCAAGCCCAGTGCTACTTTGAGATCTTTGGCAGCAGTTAACTCTGCAGCTCATACACGATTGAGCCTGTATGATAATGAGTATTCAGAGACGGTAATGCCTGGGGGGTGCTCACCAACCTAAGACAGAGCGCCTGTGTGGCCTGGGCAGGCGTCTCCATGACGGGTAAGGTGACCTGCTGATGTCCCACACAACCTAAGTCAGAAGCTCATTTTTTAGTAAAAGGGGGAGGACCTGTAGGGTCCTGGCCCCTGTTTTGGGTAACTGTTGTCTTGCTTGTTGACCTTGACCTTGATATCCTCCCTATGCTAATTCCCTGCCGGGTTCCACCCTCCTGAATGCTTAAAGGAAGTTCCTTGTCTGTGTATCCTGCATAATGGGCGTTAACAGCTTAGATGAAAGATTGTAAAATTGGTAGAGAACTTCTGCCCTCCAGGGTTCTCCCATTGTGCTGTAAGCCTGTATTTAAGACCTTTTCCCTCCTTCAATAAACAGCATTTGGCATTAAATAAAAAGAAAGAAAGAAAGAAAGAAAAAGAAAGAAAGAAAGAAAGAAAGCGGGCTGAGCAAGCCACGATGAGCAGCCAGTAATCAGCACCCTTCCATGGCTGCTGCATCAGCTCCTGTCTCTGGATCCTGCCCAGCTTTGAGTTTCTATCCTGACTTCCTTGGCTAATGAACAGTAATGTGGAAGTGTAAGCCAAATAAACCCTTTCCTCCCCAAGTTACTTTGATCTGGTGTTTGACCATAGTAATAGTAACCGTAAGACAGACAATGACTAGCATTCTTCATTAAAATTTTTTCATTAACACAAAAATAATATTTTGGTGATTAGTGTTCTTCATTAAACATGTTTAATATAAAAATAGCTTTTTTTTTTTTTTTTAGTACTCAGGATTAAGTCCAGGATAATATGCATGCTACATAAACACTCTACCTCTGAACTATAACCCCAGTTTATTGGTTTGTGTGTGTGTGTGGTGCTAGGGACTGAATCTTTGAACATCCATTGTGCATGTTAATTAGATAAGTACTTTACAAGCTCAGCCTTAGTATACACATCCCTTTTTTTGGTCTTATAAAACATTTTTTAAAGTCACTTGATTTTTCACCCAAGAATGTATCTTCTCAAGATAGAAAGAATGATTCTACAACAGTGTTTCTGAAAGTTTACTTTCTCAAGATCACTTTAAACTCCTTAAAATAGGTGTTGGGGATTTAGCTCAGTGGTGGAGCACTTGCCGGAAGGCCCTGGGTTAGGTCCTCAGTTCCAGAAAAAAAAAAAAAAAAAAAAAAAAGAAAGAAAGAAAGAAAGAAAGAAAAGGAAGACAAAATAACATTAAACTCCTTAAAATTATTGGACCCCCTCCCCAAGATCTTCTGCATATGTAGTTTGTACCAATATTTACTAATTACAGTTTAAGATGGAGAAAATTTTTAATTAGCTTAAAATGTTTTTATACGGGGTCACATGTGTTCTGCTTTGTGTTGCTTTGGGACAGGGCCTTACTCTGCAGCGAGACTAACCTGGAACGATGTAGTTCTGCTGGCTTCCAACTTGTAGCAATCTTACTATCTCAGCCTCTCAAATGCTAGCTAGCATTATAGTTGTAAACCACCGATGCCTGGTTTACAACCAGTTAAATACAACAACCAATATTATTATTAATATAAACAACATTTTTTTTCTTTTTCTTTGTTTTTTTTGAGACAGGGTTTTTCTGTGTAGCTTTGGAGCCTGTCCTTCCCAAGTGCTGGGATTAAAGGTGTGCGCCACCACAGCTCCGCCTTGGGTTATTTATTTTGTAAAAAACAAAAACCAAAAACAACAGGTGATGTTCAATTAGTTCTTGATCACTTTTGTCCTCCAACCCTGGTCTTGGCCTTGGGTGCTTCCTCGGGGTTCGGAACTATTCCTTCGCATCTAGATGCACGAATGCATAAATATGTAGTTTGTATGAACTCCCCCCCCCCCAATGTTTCTAGATGTTTCCTTAACATCCACCGTGTTCTTTTCACGTTGTTTTCCACAAGGGCGTTGGATCCAGTTTGTCTTCCTGTACGGACCGAAGGACTAGGTTTCCCGGCTTTTTCATCTCACCACGCCTACCTGGGTAAATTGCTAAAGACAGCTGTGATGACTCCGCTCGGGGCTCAGCCTCGGGGAACCAAGGACTGAGCACCGGGGGGTGGGAACCTACGCCCGGCAGGTCGGAAGCCTGCTTCCGGGAAGCCGACCGGAAGCCGCTCCGGGTGCTGCGACAAACCTGACTTCAGGGGCCGTCGTAAAAGTGTCGTCTCCGGCGCGTCGGGCTGGCCACAGGTTTCCGCTCGCTGGCGGCCGGGGGTCGGGAACTGCGGGCGTTCGTTTCCCTTAAGATGGCGGACGACGAGACGGACGGCGCCGAGAGGATGGACGTCAGCCCCGAGCCTCCCCGGGCCCCTCAGCGGCCGACCTCGGTGAGTCTTCAGCCGCTAGCGCCTTTTGTCCTCTCCCGCGAGTCTCCCGCCGCGCCTCGGAGGGTGTGGGGCTCGGCTTTCCATGGCGTGGCTGGGGAAGGGGAGTCCTAGGATTGAAGGCCTCCCTCCCCCCTATAAAGTTAGTGGCCACCTACACGCATTTCTGCCAGCCAAGCCTCCCGAGTATAATGACTGTCATCTCTTCGTCTCAGCGTGCTTAGACACGCATGTCTCTATTTTGAAGTGGGAAGAACTCACGCTGTTATTAGGTGCTTTGCTATAGGAGCTGAGGTGAGGTTGGAGAAGGCCATTGTTTTTAGTGGACGCATTGCTGACCCCTCTTGTTGATAGGAATCCAGGACGCAGCACCTGGTGTGAGATCGCATAGGTGGTTGGACTTGATAATGGCAATGAGTGTTGCTGCTGTCATCTTCAGATGTCCCTTATAGTGGCGTCTTGAGAACTGCAGGTCTGGCCCCCAATGAGGGAAATCTGCCATTTGTCACTACCTTTTAAATGTGAAGAAATGAGAGACATACCGTCAACCAATGCTGGAATCTATACTTGGCTCTTGGATTTTGAAAGAATGAGAAAGCAGAGGTAGTGAACATGTTTGAGTCAATAGCCTGGCTGCAGGGAGAATACTAACAGAGTGGTCTCAAAGGTGTGGTAATGTTAGCAAATGTTCTGATGCGGTCCCTTCAGACAGCTAACTAGTGGAGAGAGAGATACTTAAGAAGTACTCACCGTTGATCATGACATATTTTAATCAGTTTGCCTATAGCTGCATATGGAGAAGTAAGGGACACACACACACACACACACACACACACACACACACCGACGCATTCTACACACACATACTTGTAATAAACTCATTCTGGACTTACTTTATCCCATCAGACACTTGAACATTGTTTTGTGAGACGAGAATGACTCAGAAATGAGTCAACACAGGGACTGGAGAGAGTGTTTGGAAGATAAAAACCCGACAGGGACAGCGTTGGAGTAAGGGTGTGTACTAGGTCAGCACTTGGCGGTCTCCCTCTTCCATCCCGAAAAGCAGTTGAAACGCACTTCACCCTGGTAGTGAAGTTCAGATGAAAACAGTTATAGAGATGATAAGGGATGAGAAGCTAGAACATGTTTCCAAGTAGGAAAACCATTCTTTGAGTGCTGGGGAGCAAACTCAAGGCTTTATGCAATGCTAGGCAAGGGCTCTTCTTGTGAGCTGTATTGCCATCCCTGCAGCATCTGAGGCTAAGGCAGAAGGATCACTTAAGTTCAGGAGTTCTAGGCAAGCTTTGGGCTAGACAGTGAAACTCCGTCTAAAAACATAAATAGGAAAACAATTCATAGATAGAATCATGGGCTTTTTTATATAATCTATTGTAACCATGTTGCGGTCAGGAGAGTTGTAGTTTCCTATTGCCAAAGATGAGTAATGTTTATTTAAACCTTTGCCGTATTAATTCTTTCCCACCAGCACTGTAAAACCCCATTAATAAAAACCATAAAACATTCATTAATTTGGAATTGGAGATAATGGTAGAGAAATTGGACAGCAATCTGTAGCAAACACTCCTTCAAAGAGTAATATATTTCTTTGGACAAGGCTTTTTTTTTTTTTTTTTTTTTTTTTTTTTTTTTGGTTTTTCGAGACAGGGTTTCTCTGTGTAGCTTTGCGCCTTTCCTGGGACTCACTTGGTAGCCCAGGCTGGCCTCGAACTCACAGAGATCCGCCTGCCTCTGCCTCCCGAGTGCTGGGATTAAAGGCGTGCGCCACCACCGCCCGGCTGGACAAGGCTTTTTAAGCTTTACAAAATATCAAGGAGAGGTCATGTAGCATCAGGGAACTCAGTCTAGTAATACAGATAATATAAATGATCAAAGAATTTAGATTCTGCTGGGGTGGAGATGGGGAGTGGCGAATGCCTTTCAGCACTTGGGAGGCAGAGGCAGGAGGATCTCTGTGATTTTTTTCAGATCAGCCTGGTCCACAGAGCGAGGTCCAGGACAGCCAAGACTACACAGAGAAACCCTGTCTCGAAAAACCAAACAAAAAAAAAATTTAGAGTCAAGACAGGGTGCTATAAGTGGATACAGACCTAGGACTGTGAAGCCTAATAACTCCTTTGGGTTTTGTTTTGTTTTGTTTTGGCTTGAATCTTTCTACTTGACCCCAGAGATCATCCTACTTCCTGTACTTTTTAAAACTGCTGTTTTCCGATTTGTTCTCCCTACTTACTATCCCTGTTGTTAAGCCAAAGTTGCTCAGCTTGAGTCCTCAGCACCCCACCCCCATTTGATTAATTTGTGTCTCCATTACTGCTGGGACTGGTGGAAACAAAGTCACAAATACAGGATAGCTACAGAGCTTTAATAAAGAGTTCAATTCTCGTTAGCGTGCTGTCCTACTTATAGTCGCTGATTGCCTTAAACTCAATTTCCTTTTCAGATACAGGATCATTTTATTAACGTTGCTGTCCGCACTGTCTGTCACCACCTAACATGTAAGGAGAATGAAGTGATAGTGCTGGCAAGGTGGCTCAGAGGTGCTTACTGCACAAGCTTGGTGACCTTCATTTGGTCGTTAGAACCAATGTAAATGTGGAAGGAGAGAACCAACTCTACAAAGTTGTCTTCTGGCCTTCACGCTGTGGCAGATGCACCCACCTGCCTACACACAATAATATTAACTTTTTAAAAATTAGAATGGAATTATCAGAATTAGAATTGGGAGTTATTAGACATTAATAAAAGCCATTGCTTAAAAACGAATAATTTGAGTTAAAGAATTGATTCTTGGATCTTAAAAGGTCCAAGAAGCTACATATTCACAGGCATGCCCTAGTAAGCTAGCCATTTAGAAGTTACTAGTTTAGAATTAATGGTTGAGGCTATATGAACTAATAATATCTTTAAGGTCAAGTTGTGTGTGTATTCACGTACATATACCCAGGAACCAAGCAGCCTAGGAAGTAAGAGTATGGCAGTGTCATGGAAAGGGTAGTTGATTGGATCCACGACAAGGACTGAGAAAATGGAAACCCAGATGGCTTTGGGGTGGTCTACCTGAACACCTACTTTCTTTGACTGGAGTCCCCCCTAAATTCCATCTTACAGGATGTCACTCGGCGAGGTACTGTGATCTTTTTTCTATGTACTCACAACACTCCGTAGGTGATTTCATCTACTTCTACAGCTTTATAAACTATCTATGTGTGTTCATTTCCCAGCTTAGAGCTCTAGGTCATCTCACTTCTGAGCTTCAGAATCATAAACTCAATTGCTTGCTTGTCTCCAGTATTTGATAGGTGTTTCAAAAAGAGAGAGCAGATAGGAATTAGCTGTAGTAACCCAAGATATAGCTTGTACTTGAGAAATTATTACAGGAAGACAGAGTATATCAATTTGAGGAAGATTTTGGAAATGTGATAGAAGCAAAGATGACTTGCTTATTAAGTTGATGAAAAAATGAAAGAAACAGATGACACCTGTACCTCTAGTTTTTGGTCTAAGCATTTATGGTAGATTTTAGGAAAAGACAAGAGGAAGGCAAATCAGAAGAGTTTTGTTATCTTTGTCTCAGTACAGGACACCTCCACATTAGCTCTTGAATACAAACATCTCCGTCTTGACGCTAATCTTTGTAATCTAAGCCGCCATTTGTTGTCTAGACAACTGTAGCTTCTTAACTGGTCTCTTCCCTTCTACTTTTGCTATCTTACGGTATGGAGATTGGAGGAAGCCCTGAGTGAGTGAAGTCCTGAGTGAATGTCTGCAGTTGACATAGACAAAGGCTTGTCAAGGAACATGGCCTCAGACCCATGGGAAAATGGCAGAGTCTCCCTTTCTCACCACTGTTCCCTAAGTGAGGCTCCGAGGGCTGGCAAAGCCTTCTTCTGGTCCAGGTGCATGTATTGATAGTGTGTATGGAAAATGTCCACCATACCGTCCTTCCCCCTCCCCCAAGACATTTATGGCCTGAAGAGTGCATCCCTACAGAGAATGTTCCCATTGAGGTTAGCTGTATACCATAAACCCTGCCTCCTTGTTTATCTGTATGTCATAACCCTGCCTTCTTGTTCAGCTGTATGCAATAACCCTGCCTATCTGTGCTGCATGTAATAAATACACTGAGCTTGTGCAGTGCTGAGGTTTCTCCATCCAAGAGTCCAGACTACCTGATTCCAGCCTTTTGTCTCTGCACATGTTTTATTTCTTCATTCCTTTGCCGCCCCTAGTCAGGGCAAGTCCCTGCAGCCGTGCTGGATGAGGCATTTCAGTCCATTCTCTACAGAGCAACAGTGTAATCCTTAAGAGTAAATCAGTTCTGGGTCAGTCTGTTCAGTACTTAGAGAACCTGTCTGGAAAGTTAGGTGTGTAAATCAGTGATGCATGATGAACCCTGGAGAGATGTCTTGGCCCATTCTTTATGTGCTACCTTTGAAAGTTGTTTCAAATTTCTCTTGCCATCCCATTATCCAGTTTCTCTAAAGATGTTACTCCTGTGCTGTATTATGAAAGAATTTCTTTTAAGCTTTAATCCATTGTCTCAGGTGGCTTAAGACAAAATATTAAGACCTCACCACTCCCTGGTGACTTACTATGAATTCCTGTATATGAGTTAACATGACACTTTTGAAAGAAACAATAGCCATTTTTATTTTGGTTGACAAGTTTGGTATTTTTTCTTTCCTTTCTTGAGATGGGATCTTGTTATATAGCTCAGCCTGTCCTGTAACTCATAATCTTGTCTTCTAGAATGTGTGCACCATCATGCATAGCATTATACATTCTTTAAAAAGTGTTATGTCGCCGGGCAGTGGTGGCGCACGCCTTTAATCCCAGCACTCGGGAGGCAGAGCCAGGTGGATTATTGTGAGTTCGAGGCCAGCCTGGGCTACCAAGTGAGTTCCAGGAGAGGCGCAAAGCTACACAGAGAAACCCTGTCTCGAAAAACCAAAAAAAAAAAAAAAAAAAGCGTTATGTCCCTGTAACAAGTGGAATGCTTGTGGAAATAGCTTTTACTAAACAAACACCACTGAAAGGCTGCAGAAGAGTCACTGTGCTTTCTTAAGTACCTACTTGTTACCCAGAAGCAATTAAGGCCCTGACCAGAGCCAAGTCCACGGTTATTCTCTTAAGTATTCCTTCTAATAGTTGACTTAATGCTCTTCTTCAAAACAAGCTCTACTTGACTTAGTAGAGTGAGACTCTAACCACTTAATATGTTTTTATGGGCAAACTTTTTAAAAAGCCTTTCAACTTTTTGTTTTTATGAGTAAGCTTGGAAATTACGTTAGCCACAAGGAAGGTATATCTTTTCATTTATTCCTTTTTTAATACACACATGCTTTACTTTGAACTCTAAGAAAATATTTTAGTTGTTTTGCAAATGTATAGTCCATACAGCAGAAAGAGCTGTAGGAAAACATCGCATTCATCAAAGACTTCAAAGAAAATCATGGTCAGAGATGAAAAAGGAAGACAGTAGCTGGAGAGACAAGATGTTTATCAAACAGATTCTGGGAGCATATTTATCACAGAATGAAAGAAGAGGAAGCGAGACCTTGCTTGTCATGACCTCTATATATTGCCCTGACTTATATTATTAATGCCATAAATACATGGGAGGCATGTTTACAGACAGCACAAGCCTAGCGAATAATGAAATGTAGTATGCAAAAGTGGCTAAGCATTAGATTAAGACTGACAATATGAAACTATAGAAATGAAATGAAGCCTTACAAACTAGGTCTATTTGTCTGTAGGACCAGGTGTGTCCGTACGACTGACCTAGGACATAAGTTACACACATTCTCCAAGTTGTAAGTGTGATATAACTGCCAAGAAGAGAATGTGCTCTTTTTTTTTTTTTTTTTTTTTTTTTTTTTGTTGGAGCTGAGGACCGAACCCAGGGCCTTGCGCTCTACCACTGAGCTAAATCCCCAACCCGAGATGTGCTCTTTGAGAGCAGGGATTATGGCTGGGATCTCATGCTTGAACTTCAGCCTTTTTTTTTTTTTTTTAAATAAATATGAACTTGTCTGCTGGGCAGTGGTGGCACACACCTTTAACCCCAGCACTCAGGAGGCAGAGGCAGGTGGATCTCTGTGAATTCCAGCCTGATCTACAGAGTGAGTTCCAGGACAGTTCCAGGGCAGCGTGGTCAGACTCTGTCTCAAAAACAAACAAATAAGTAAAAATTTAAAAAGGAATTTGGGAATCGACGGGCCTCTGAAGACTGTAGATGTTTAGTAGTTGGCTTATGGAAGGGTGAGTTGTGGTTTGAACAAGACTCTACCCAAGTTCTTTTTTCAGAATGATGTTCCCACTGGGGCATCTGTAGCTGCACAGTTTAGAGTTGCAAACTTATCTTTTGGTCTCCATGGGGATGAGGAAAATGTTCGGAATGTCTGGGAATCTAAATGTTGTGAGAACTTGTTTTTATGGGACAATTAGGAAAGCTTTTCTTATTTCCAAATGTTGTTGGAGAAAATGTTTTGTTTGTTTGTTTGTTTTTTTGGTCTTTCATCTTAAACATTTAATTCCTGTTGCAAATGGAGGAAAACACTAAAAAACAACCAAAAGAGGAAAACAATGAAACATTCACCAATAATTTCTGAATAACTTACTTTGTTTACTCAGTAAAATACATATTGTATAATTTAAAATTTGTTTTTTACTTGCTTTGTATGTGTTTGTATGTATTTATGACTGCAGGCACTCACATACCTTAGTGTATGTGTAGAGGTCAGAGGACAACTTTCAGGAGTTAGTTTTCTCCTGCTATTTTGTGGTATCCAGGATTAAACTTAGGTCATCATGGCTGCGACATCTTACTGGCCCTTTTGTGTGTGGTGTGTGTGTGTGTGTGTGTGTGTGTGTGTGTGTGTGTGTGTGTATGTATGTATGTATGTTTTAATCTCAAAAGAGATCACAGAAATTTTAACTGAAAAACAACAATTTCTGAGTTGGGTATAGTGGCTCATACTTGCAACCCTTGAATTTGGGAGGGCAAAGCAGGAGAATTACCATGAGTTCAAGGCCACCCAGAGCTGTATAGTGAGTTTCAGGTCAGGTTGGGCTACCAAGAGAGACCTTACTTCAGTAATAATATAATGATAATAATAATAATAATAATAATAATAATAATAATAATAATCCACCTCTCCTCCTAAGGTTCGGGGATCCTTATGGAAAAGGGGCTGGAAAGGGTATAAGAGCTAAAGGCAGTGGGTAGTGGATAAGTATAAGGAAACAGTGTCTTTTGGACAGAGCAGGGAAGCTGCACATTTGACAACATGCACAAAACCTGTGCAAACCCAAGTCAGACTAGACCATAGCGTGGAGATGGGAGGTGGGCATGAACCCACCCCGGCCATGGAGCCATTGGCAATTGCTAGCTTCTGGAAAAGGGAGACGGTTTTTTTTCTTAAGAGTGCCCCTGGTAAGTCAACCACACATCTGAGAATGTTTGGGCAGCACAAATTGATCTTGATGGGTTAAAAAAGAGACACAAAGTTGGGCTGGTAGGGAATCAGGGAGAGATGGTCTGGGAAGAGTTGGGGAAGGAGCTGAATATGATCAAAACATGTTGTTTTGAAACTCTCTCAACTAAAAAATTAAAAGCAAATTCTGACGTTCTGACAATAGTGGAAACTTTGTGAGAGGGTGTAATTGTACTGCATCTAAGGTAACGGGTCTATAGACTAAGTTACGAAGGCTTGCTGTCAAAATTTGCCTTGTTATTTCTAGCAACAAGTACTTAATCAAGTGACTTCTGAGAACTTCTGGTGTGTGTTTGTGCTGTGCCTGTGGGTCTAAAGGGTTTTTTTTAGGGCAGTTCCTTTCCTCAGGAGCTTCCAGTCTACTGAAAGGGCTACCAGCTTAATGACTAGGTGTGGTGGCACACGCCTTTAGTCCTAACATTCCAGAGGTGGAGACAGGCAGATAGATCTCTGTGAATTTGGGGCCAGCCTGGTCTACAAAAATGAGTTCAGGACAGACAGGGCTACATAGTGAGACCTTGTCTCCCTACAGAAACAACAATAGCAACAACAAAGCCAAATATACCTGTTAGCATGTAGCTGCAAGATTTCCTGTGTCCCACCTGGCCCACGGTCAAGACAAATCTCTCACCCACAGTTCCAAAGCCTTTTATAAAACAATCACTCAGAAGCTTATATTAATAACTACTTGCCATTAGCTTAGGCTTATTACTGACCAGCTCTTTCACTTAAATTTTTCTTTCTTTCTTTCTTTCTTTCTTTCTTTCTTTCTTTCTTTCTTTCTTTCTTTCTTTCTTTCTTTCTTTCTTTCTTTCTCTCTCTCTCTCTCTCTCTCTCTCTCTCTCTCTTTCTTTCTTTCTTTCTTTTTTTCTTTTTGGAGCTGAGGACCGAACCCACGGCCTTGCGCTTGCTAGGCAAGTGTTCTACCACTGAGCTAAATCCCCAATCCCTCTTACACTTAAATTAATCCATAATTTTTATCTATGTTTAGCCATGTGGCTTGTTACCTTTTCTCAGTTCTACCTTGACATCTTGCTTCCTCTGTGTCTGGCTGATGACTCCTGACTCAGCCTTCCTCTTCCCAGCATTTTCCTTTTCTCCTGGCCCCGCTTATACTTCCTGGCGACTGCCAGGTCATCATGCTTGATGGCAAGTACTCTTACTTGATGAGCCATCTTGCTAGTCTAATTGATTCACCTTTTATTTTGTATTCATGAAGGATAAGAGTATTGCAAATTGCTTTGAAAGTACAGAATTATGCCATTATTTGTATTCCTTGATCAGTAAGAAATAACTTGGTATCTGGGAATGGTGGTGCATACCTCTAATCTCAGCATTTGAGAGGCAGAGGCAGGTGAATCTCTGAGTTCAAGGCCAGCCTGGTCTACAGAGCCAGTTCCAGGACAGTGAGAACTGTTACACAGAGAAACCCTGTCTTGGGCTGGTGGGGACTTGGCTTTAAGGGTGTGGCCCCTGGCAGGCCGACCATACTCCAGTGTATGGGCAGCACAGATTGGATTTTATATATGTGTGTGTGTGTGTATATATATATATATATATATATATATATATATATATATATATATATATATATATATGTGTGTGTGTGTGTGTATGTGTATATGTATATGTATATATACACATACACACGCACGCACGCACGCACTCACATGAAGGAAAAGGACATAAAATTGAGAAGGGATGGGGAAGTAGGGGGTGGAGAGAGGGGGAAGGGTGGTAGTGAATATGATCAATATGATTGTGTATGGAATTTTCAAAGAATAAGATACTCTATTTTTAACTAAAAAAAAGAACTTGTAAAAATAAATAAAATAATAATAAAAGAAAATCTGATTATCTTTTTTTCCTTTTAGTGGTGGGATCAACAAGTTGATTTTTATACTGCTTTCTTACATCATTTGGCACAATTAGTGCCAGAAATTTATTTTGCTGAGATGGACCCAGATTTGGAAAAGCAAGAAGAGAATGTACAAATGTCAATATTCACTCCATTGGAATGGTACTTATTTGGAGAGGATCCGGATATTTGTTTAGAGAAGTTGAAGCACAGTGGAGCATTTCAGTTGTGTGGGAAGGTTTTCAAAAGTGGAGAAACAACGTATTCTTGTAGGTAAGCCTCGGACATTTATAGGATGGGTTACAGTTTACGGGTTAAAGTTCGCATCGTGCCTGTCTCATGATATCTTTTCCTGGTTTGTCACTGTCTATAGTGTATTTAATCTGAAGTTCCTTTTAGCTTATGCTTCAAGTCCACTTTTGCCCATAGAGTTTGATTTTTAATATATGATTTTAATATATATGATTTTTTAAATATATGATTTCTTATTAAACAGTTCTCTCACTCTTTTTTGTGTTCTTCAAAAGTATCCAAGAGCCGGGCAGTGGTGGCGCACACCTTTAATCCCAGCATTCAGGAGGCAGAGGCAGGCGGACCTCTGTGAGTTTGAGGCCAACCTGGTCTACAAAGTGAGTTCCAGGAAAGGCTCCAAAGCTACACAAAGAAGCCCTGTCTCGAAAAAACAAAACAAAACAACAAAAAAAGAACTGTCAGTCAAGGGTTGTGTGAGAACAGCTGGAATATAGTTGAATGTCAGAGGTCAGTTGTATGGAAATTGGAGGCAGGTGTAGGCCTTTTTTTGTTTTTTTTAAAGATTTATTTATTATGTATACAGTGAGTGTTCTGTCTGCAGGCCAGAAGAGGGAGCCAGATCTCATTGTAGATAGTTGTGAGCCACCATGTGGTTGCTGGGAATTGAACTCAGGACCTCTGGAAGAACAGGCAGTGCTCTTATCCTCTGAGCCATCTCTCCAGCCCCAGGCCTTTTGTTTTAAATAAAGGAATTGTCTTAAATGTCATTATAGTTCAGGGAAGTTTTTACATTCCTGCCTGAAATTTTGTTTCAGTTTTTTTTTTTTTTTTTAATGCTTTTAATTTTTATTTGTTTATTGAGATAGGGTCATACTATGTAGCCTTATCTGGCCAAGAACTCCCTGTATAGACCAGGATGGCCTCAAACTCATAGAGATCCACTTGGGACTTAAAGGTTTTTGACTTAGATATTAGCACTTCTTTTTGTTTTCCTTTTTTGCTCGAGGCCATTAGGTCTAACTGTGCCTTTTTAGACATGGACTCAGCAGAGATTGATTGCTTACGCCTGGCTCGTTCTAGGCTTCACTGAGTGTGTATAGTTAATAGTTTTTGTTTTCTGTATCCTACAGTGTTTTTTTTATCTTATTTCATTGTGTGTGTTTGTTGCATGTATGTCTGTATACCATGTGTGCCTGGTACCGCAGAGTTCAGAAAAAGGGGACCTCTGGAACTGGAGTTACAGGGAGTTGTGAGCTGCCATATGGGTGCTCAGAATCCAGGTCCTCTGGCAGAGCAGCCAGTGCTTTTAACCGCTGAGCCATCACTTCAGCCCTTAGTTAACAGTTCAAAAACAACTTCTTTATCCTGGTACTTTCTCAGGGGGGAATAAACAGCCCTTGCATTTGTTTTCTATTTTGCTGCTTTGTGTAGCAATTTATTTTTTCCCTTATAAATTTTATTTTTAAAAAATTTATGTTTTTTCCCTTATAAATTTTAAGCCAAATCATAGTTTCAACTAAAACATGTAAACATTTGTAGCCCTCATCTTTCCAAAATTTCTTGGAAACATTGTGACAGATAGAGGTTAGTGCGTAGAAACCATGATTGCTGTTAAACATCTCACAATGTACAGGATAGTTCCTTCTACCGCAATAAAATAATTACTAGTTAATTCAAAAGTGTCAGTAGTGTTAAGGGAGATTATTATAGAGATCTACAACTTGTCAAAATGAATAGGTAACTGGGGCATCCAGCTCGATACATCTATAGTTCAACCCTTATACCTACAGAACAGTCTAGAAAAGGTGGAGGTGGGGGCAGGGAGAGTTTAAGAGTCAGAAGACCAGGGCACATGCTACTAGATGGTGCCTTCTAACCCTGACAGGGAAGCTGAACCCATGGAATCTTAGCAGTACCATTTCCTAAATAAGATCTGCATAATGACAGCACCAGTTGACATGCCAGCATGGACCGGGAGATTTCACAAGGTCTTACCCTAGATCAAGAGCTGCTGGCTATCAGGGACTGCTGAGAGAGAGTCTGTCTTCTCTAGGGACAAGCTCTCTGGTAGGTTATCCAATCACAGCAGTCAGCCCTAAACACATACACATATGAGCAACACTAAATGGACTCGTAGGGTGCATGTGTGTCAGTAATAAAGAAGAGGTCATGAATTTGAGAGGGGGTGGAGGACACAGAACAAGTTACAGGGAGAAGAGGGAGGCATGGAGATTATGTAAAATACAGTGCTCATATGGAATTCTCAAAAATAAAATTCAAATTAGAAACTAAACAGATTAGATCATATATTTTTACAGAGAAGTTTGAGAGTTTTGGACAACCTTTAAACCTGCCAGCTATTTAAAATTCACCCTCTTTCCCTCCCCTTTCTCTTCCTCCAGTTCTAGAATTCCTTTTGTGTGTGTATTGTTGAGACAGGATCTTAGTATGTAGCCCAAGCTAGCCTTAAACTCACTCTGTAGCTCAGGCTGTCTTTCAGCTCTTAGCAGGTTCTTCTGCCTTCACCTCAAGAGTGCAGAAAGTACAGGTGTGAGCCGCCATCCAACTCTAAAATTTACTTCTTAACTTTCTAACTTTGTCTCTTCACATATTTAAAAGATTTAATTCTGTACCTTTTAGTAATTCATGTTCTCATGTTTTTCTGAAAATATGAAATAGAATCGTGTACTGTGAAAATTTGTAAGGAGAGAGCAAAGAGAGATTGGGTTTGTTTCTCTTGTTGACTCAATGATTACTTCGTATGTGTCAGGTACTGTTTGGGTGTTTGGGATCCATCAATATGTAAAAGAAAGATCTTTCTCCCAATGAGTTTTCGTCTACATTGAAACCTCAGTTACAATGCACAGTGTTTATAAAATGTGGCAGTTTTCTTCATGGAAGATAATGAAGAAAAACATTGTTTTCATGCAATTTTATATAATTTTATGCATAATTAACAGTTCAAAGCCAGGTAACACTTAAAATTGTAAACTGAAAATCCTGTGCACTCAAATGTGTTAGAAATGAGGCTGAAATTATGGCAACAGTACTGTCTTTTTTTCAAAGTGTTCTTTTTTATTGTTTTGTTTTGTTTCTCAAGACAGGGTTTCTCGGTGTAGCCCTGGCTGTCCTGGAACTCGCTCTGTAGACCAGGCTGGCCTCGAACTCACAGAGATCTGCCTGCCTCTGTCTCCCAAGTGCTAGGTCAAAGTGTTCTTAGAACTCAGCTTTTGGGGCATTTTTGTGTTTATTTTGTTAATACACAGGAAACTCACTCATTTTATAGTCATACCTTAAGTGTCAGTGCAAGTTGGTTTTTGGAATCTAATTCTTTATCTTTTTCAGGGATTGTGCAATTGATCCGACATGTGTTCTCTGTATGGACTGCTTCCAGAGTAGTGTTCATAAAAACCATCGTTACAAGGTATGAAAAAAAAATAAAATCACCTACATAGTAGGAATCTGATGACCATCTAGTTCAAATTTTTGAGCACTGTTTCATTTCCTGCTAAATAGTTCTGATGTGGAGTTAAATCTGTCCAGTGATAAGACATCTGTTACCTCTAGAAGTATCTTCTTGTAGCATTTTGTGGTGACATTAATGAGACAGTATAACATATGAAAATCACTTAAAGAATAAATAAAAACTTCCAGGTGGTGGTCACTCACACCTTTAATCCCAGCACAGGAGGCAGAGGCAGGTGGGTCTCTGAGTTTGAGGCCAGCCTGGTCTACAGAGCAAGTTCCAGGACAGCCAGGGCTACACAGAGAAACTTAGTCTTGAAAACCAAAAAAAATAAAATAAAATTTATAAAATCCCCAAACCTATGTAACTACTGCCAAGTCAAGGAATGGGACAAGGCAGTTCCTTCTGATCTCAGTCACTTTATCCTCCCTTGAGAAGACTCTTTACCCTGTAAATGGTGTCCTTGATTTTTTTCCCTTTCAGCTTATGCCCTCAAATCATAGTGAAAAGTTTTATCTGTTTTGAACTTTATATAGTTGGATTTATATGGTAGGTACATAGTTCTTGCTGAATAACCTTACATATGTAACTGTAGTTTGTTTGTTGGTCTTTAATAAATTATATTGTCTTTATTCACAGTACTGCATGTGGATATGCAGATTGCTCCAACTTGGTACTATTAATAATTCTGTTGTGAACATGTTTAGTATACATATAAGATTTCTCTAGGTTGTGTATCTATAAAGAATTACTGACTTCTAAGACACATAGATCTTTAGTCCCACTTAGATAACATATGAAGTGATTATACCAATTATAGATGCTTTTTTTTTTTTTTTTTTTTTAAAGATTTATTTATTACATATAGTGTTCTGCCTGCATGTATCCCTGCAGGCCAGATGAGGGCACCAGATCTGATTACAGATGGTAGTGAGCCACCATGTGGTTGCCTGGAATTGAACTCAGGACCTCTGGAAGAGCAGTCAGTGCTCTTAACCCCTGAGCCATCTCTCCAGCCCAGATTCTTAAACTGTATATGTGAGTTCAGTTTCCCACATCCTTGGACGATGGGCCCTGTAAGTTTTTGTAAAGTTAGTGATCTCAGGAACTTCCTGAGTGCAGTAGGCATCAGAGCAGTCTCAGAATTTAGTTTTGTGGTGCTCTCCTAATTAATGATGGGGTTTAGGTTTTGCCTTATATGACATGCTTCAAGTACTTGGAAAACATAACATTTTGAAGATATATCATCCATATCTTTTGTAAACTTGAAAGTTCTAGGCCAGCCTGGGTTACATAGAAAGACAGGCTTCTGAATAACCACAACAACAACAAAAGTCTACAAGCTTAAAGAAAATGTTCTTCAAAAGAGAGTACATGGAAAATGAAACATTTTTAAAGTTGCTCACACAGGGAGCTTTAATGGTTTTGAAATTCCCTCAGTCTAGACTCCAAGTTAGTAGTGTTTGTTTCATTGTCAAACTTTGTATATTACCTGTACCTTATGTAGATTCTTTTGACGAGAAGTACTTTATAAAAGAAAGAAACTAGGCTGAGCGGTGGTGGCCTTTAATCCCAGCACTCGGCAGGCAGAGGCAGGTGCATCTCTGAGTTGGAGGCCAGCCTGGTCTACAGAGTGAGTTCTAGGAGAGCAAGGACCACATAGAGAAACCCTATCTCCAAAACAAAACAATAAAAAAACAACCCCCCCCCCAAACAAACAATGGGGAGGAACATGAAGGTATATCTAAGTGCAAAAGCAGACTCGTCTCATCTCCAGATGGGGGGACAAAAAGGCATCTGTAGCTTTTGTTTATATTTTTTTGCATTATTCAAAGTTTTTCTACAAAATTTTCAGTATATTGCTTAGGTAAATAGATAATTTTGTTTGGGTTTGGCTTTTTGTTTGCTGGGGGTTACAGGAGGTAGGCAAGCACTGTGTCATGGCGCTAGATCCCCAGTCCTCATTGCTGACCTTGGCAGTGCCGGAGGTTGCATCCAGTGTGCTCTGTACACACATGCCAGGCAGGAGCTCTGTGGTGCAGCTATACCCCAATCTAATAGATACGTTTTTTGAGGTGAAGGTAATTGAACTTAGACTTCATATGTGCTAGGCAAGTGCTCTATCACTGAGCTGTATTCCCAGCTCTAATAATTTCCTAATGCTATATTTGTGTGTATGTTTTGTGTGTTTCTGAGATAGCCTGGCACTCTGTAGTCCTGGCTAGCCTAGAACTAATTTTTGAGCACAGACTGTCCTTGAACTCACTATTTTTTGGTTTTTTTTTGAGACAGGGTTTCTCTGTGTAGCTTTGCGCCTTTCCTGGAACTCACTTTGTAGACCAAGCTGGCCTCAAACTCACAGAGATTTGCCTGCCTCTGCCTCCCGAGTGCTGGGATTAAAGGCGTGCGCCACCTTTAGCGCACTAAAGGCGAACTCACTATTTAGTACGTGTTGGCCTTGGGCTGGCAGTAATCCTATTTCACACTCCCAGATTTGGAGATTTCAGACATGCACTCTGAATGCTGTTTTATTTGAAAGACAATGTGCAGTATATATACTCATTATGCAGAACAGAATTCTAGAATATATAAAGCAGGCTGATACTAAAACATACTGTATTAGCTATTTTGCCTTTGTTTTTGTTTTATAGACAGGGTTTCACTATGTAGCCCAGGCTGGTCTTTTTTTCTTTTAGTAATTTATTTATTTTTATTTTATTTGCATTGGTGTTTTGCCTGCATGAATATTTGTGTGAGGGTGTCCCCTAGAACTTAAGTAAGCTGCCATGTGGGTGCTGGGAATTGAACCCGGGTTCTTTGGAAGAGCAATCAGTGTTCTTAACTGCTGAGCCATCTCTCCAGCTACCTACCCCCACTCCCTCCATGCTGGTCTTGAACTCAGAGATCTACTTGCCTCTGTCTCTCAAGTGCTAGGATTAGAGTGTATGCTACCATACCTGACATTAATAGCTATTTTTATAATTAAATCTTAGCTGCCAGCTTTGTTTGTTCTTTGGTCCTTTTGATCTTAACACCTCAATTCATTTTTAACAAATGCTATTAAAAGTTTCTGTATCCTAAATACTATGAGAGACATAGAAGGTACAAAATACATAAGGTCTGAACTCCATCCACCAAAGGTTTGTAGTCTAGTGGGGATACAGGACACCCAAATTAGATAGAGATATGGTTAGGAAAGGGACAGAGAAAAGGAGATTACGGGTGAATTTGTTTTCATCTCTGGGTATGTTCTAATTGGTTTTGAGATGTATTCAGTAAAAGACTATCAACTCAAGCAGGTCTCATTCTTGGTGTCAGCTTCTAAGATACCAGAAGACTCTTTTTTTTTTTTTTCCTTCCGAGACAGGGTTTCTCTGTGTAGTTTTGGTGCCTGTTCTGGATCTTGCTCTGTAGACCAGGCTGGCCTCGAACTCACAGAGATCCTCCTGCCTCTGCCTCCTGAGTGCTGGGATTAAAGGCGTGAGCCACAACCACCCGGTTAGAAGACTCTTAAACGAGAATGTGGCCACAACTTTCATTCTGTTTGGTCAAGTATTATGCTGAACTTTGACTCTTAGAATTTAATTTATCAAATCAAATAAGTTGACCACCTCTGAAAGGACAATAGCAAAGTGAGTAGCAGAAGATATTCTGTAAAACAAGGTTCAAATTTTGTTTCTTTATTGTTCTCAAATACTGTCTTAGACTCTCTTGCCACTGAATATTTTCCTTGGTCCTCTGTTCTTGTATTTTTCATGTTTAGTACTGCTTTAGACCAGCGGTTCTCAACTTGTGGGTTGTAACCCCTTTTGAGGGTAGCCTAAGGCTGCCAGAAAACAGATATTTACATTACAATTCATAATAGCAAAATTACAATTATGAAGTAGCAATGAAAATAATTTTATGGTTGGGAGTCACCATAACATGAGGAACTGTATGTATTAAAGGGTCGCATTAGAAAGTTTGAGAACCACTGCTTTAGACAAACATAATATATGATGCTGAGAATAGAACCAGGGCCTTGGCATGTATTCCATCACTGAACTATATTCCAATCTCCCTCTGTTTTTTTTTTTTGTTGTTGTTGTTTTGAGACAGGGTTTCTCCATGAAACAGTCCTGGCTGTCCTGGAACTCACTCTGTAGACCAGGGTGGCCTTGAACTCACAAAGATCCGCCTGCCTCTGTTCCCCCCCACCCCAGTGCTGGAATTAAAGGTGTGTGCTGCCGCCGCTGCAGCCCAGCCCCTTCTGTATTTTTATGACAATTTTTATACTGTAGCCCAGGATACTCTGTAATTGACTATGTACTCAGACTGATCTTGAACTTATGGCAGTCCTGTTTCAGTTTCCCAGGTACTAGAATTACAGGTGTAAACCACCTCTCTCAGTTTCCTACATTTTTATTTTCTTAAAAATTTTTAGATTTATTTTACTAAATTACTTGTATGTATGTATTCATGTGCATGCCATTGCGTACATGTGGAGATCAGAGGTCAGCTTGTGGGAATCAGTTCTATTGTCCCACCATGTGGGTTCTAGAAATCAAACTCAGTCACCAGGCTTGGCAGCAAGCTTGGCTCACCTTTGCTTTGTGAGCCATCTCATCAGCCCACGCCTTTGTTTTCATAAAAAGAAGTATATATACTAAATTAATATTAAATATATTAAAGCATGCTTGAGACTTGATATATAGAGGTAGATTGAGATGGAAGGATCTGTGCTTTTAATTTTGAAAGATTTGCCCCTCAATTTCTGTTACTGTTATAAAATGCATATAGAACTTACTATCTGAGGGCTGGAGAGATGGCTCAGCCGTTAAAGGCTAGGCTCACAACCAAAAATATAAGAGTTCGGTTCCCAGCAGCCACCAAAAACAAAACAAAACAAAACAAAAAAAAAAACCTTACTATCTGAACCATTTTTAAGTGTGTGTGCAACTTGGTGGCATTACGTATTTTAAATTCATACTGTGTGCCCGTTACGTCCATCTCCATAATTAACTTTGTAAAACACAGACACATTAAACAGTGGCTTCCCATTCCTTGCTTTCCCCCTGGTAGCCATTATCCTACTTTCTGTCTCTGTGAATGTGACTTCTGTAAGTACCTCATATTACTGAAATCAGGCAGTGTTTGTCTTTTGTAACTGGCTTGACTTAGTATAATACTCTCAGGGTTCAAACATAGCATATATCAGAATTTCTTTCCTTTTTAAGTTTGGATAATATTCTACTATGAAGTACATTTTGATTATCTGTATATCTATTGATAAAATCAGATTGTTTGCACAAAATTTTGATAGATTTAGGTCAGGTCTTTTTATTGTGTTGCTGTGCCAATTTATACACTCATTAAAAGGATATGGGTCAAGGCTGGAGCTATTGCTCAGTGTTAAGAGCACTGGCTGCTCTTACAGGAGGGTCCAGGTTTATTTCCCAACGCCTGGAAGCTCACAACCATCTGTAACTCCAGTCCCAGGGGATCTGATGCCATCTTCTGACCTCCTCAGGCACACAGACATACATGTAGGCCAAACACCCTCACACATGAAATAATAAATCTAAAAAGAAATTAAAACGAAAGTATCAGAGCTGGGCATGGTGGCACATATCTGTAATTCTAGCACCAGGGAGGCTGAGGCAGGATTAAGAACTCAAGGCCTCACTGGACTATATAGAAAATCCTGTCTCAAAACAACAAAAGAGATGTGGAAATATTCTTACAACTATCTCCAAATTTTATTTAATTAGTCTTTTAATTTATTATCAATCATTAGATAATTTCATTATTCTAATTTGCCTTTCTAGAAACATTTTTTTTTTAGTAGTTTAATTGTGCAGGTGTTTTTTTCATTATTGTCATTGCTTTCTTTTTTTTTGGTTGTGGGGTTTGAACCCCGTGCTTCGTGGATATTAGGTCAGTACTTTGACATTTGAGTTACTACCTTAGCCCTTGTTTCTTTTATGTATTATTTATGTCTATCCTTTTTCATTTTCTTTTATCTTTCCTATTGCTGTGTTATATATTTTAGAAACATTTTTTGAATATTTTAATTATTTTATTTTTGAGACTGAGTCTCACTATGTAACATTGGATGGCTTGGAACTCTCTTTGTAGACCAGAGCGACCTTGAACTCAAAGAGATCTGCCTGCCTCTGTCTCCCTGAGTGCTGGGATTAAAAACAAGCATCACCACGCCTTAATTTTTTTTTCAAGTGTCTAGTCAGGCTTATTGATATGTATATTATATAAACTAACATCTACCCTTTTAAGTGTCCTGTTTTGTGAAATGGTAAACATACATTTGTGTGATTACATTAGTAATACTTGCTAGTAGTAAGCTAGAAATGTACATAGAAAAAGTTGTGTGGTGCCCTAGCTCCTGGCATTTACTGATCTGCTTTCTTTGCCTTTCAGAATCTTTTTTTTTTTTTTTTTTTTTTTTTTGGTTTTTCGAGACAGGGTTTCTCTGTGTAGCTTTGCGCCTTTCCTGGGACTCACTTGGTAGCCCAGGCTGGCCTCGAACTCACAGAGATCCACCTGGCTCTGCCTCCCGAGTGCTGGGATTAAAGGCGTGCGCCACCACCGCCCGGCCAGAATCTTATATAAGTAAAATCATGTAGTGTGTAGTCTTTCTTTCTGGCTTCTTTCATGTGCATAATTGAAATTAAGGATCAGCAGTTAGTAGTGTGCCATTGTATTCATGTGCTGGTTCATTTATTCAGTCACTAGTTGGTGGGCACTTGGAATGTTTCCAGTTTTTTATTTTATGTGTGTGAGTGTGTTGACTGCGTGTATACACATACACTGTCTGCATGTCTGGTGTTTTTGGGGGCCAGAAGCGGACGCTAGAACTAGAGTTATTGATGGGTGTGAGCTGCCATGTGGGTGCTGGGATTTGAACCCCATTCCTGCAGGAGCAGCTAAGTGCTGTTAACTGTTGAGTGGTTTCTCTAGCTCCTGCTTCCAGCTTTTGAATAAAGCTGCTTTGATATTATTATGTATCATTTATTTTATTATTGAAGTACAAGTCTTTACATAGATAAAGGTTTTCATTGCTCACTGGTAAGAAGAGTAGGATTCTGGATCGTAACGGATGGCTAAAGATTTTGCTGTCTTTTTTGTTTGTTTGTTTGTTTCACTGGGTAACCCTGGCTGTCCTGGAGCTTGCTCTGTAGACCAGGCTGGCAGATTTTTCTGTCTTTTAAACTTTATGCTGTCATTTATTTCATTGACTTTTTAAAACTTTATTCTTGATTTTATTTTTTTTTGAGACACGGTCTCACTATATATCCTTGGTTGGCCTGGAACTTACTATAGAAACAAATCTGGCCTTGAATTCAGAGATCTGCCTGCCTCCTGAGTGCTGGGACTCAACTTTTGTTCCTAGATTTTGTGCTTTGCTTTTGCCATGTTACTTATTCTACTTATATTTGCTTTTATATAAAATACACATTTAAGAAAGATACATATTTTGGTACTGTTAGCAAATCTCATGAAATTTCATATATATGTCTTATTTCTTGTTACTTTTTTTCCCCATTGGTTGCCTCATTATTACGACTTACATCTTACTTTTCTCTTTCTTGGCTTTTTATCTAGATTAAGTACTTTTGTTTGTTTTGTTTTGGGTTTCCCCCAAGAGCAGTGTCTCACGTAGTGAAGGTTAGTTTGGAACTTTCTCTATACTGAGACAAATTTTGATGCACTGATCTCCCTGCTTTTACTTCTCATGTGCTGGGGTTCAAACAAGCATGTGTCCATCTGTCCAGCTTTAGTCTCAGTGTCCTGCGAGTCCTTCCTGTTACCCATAGAATGGTTGATTCTCTTGCTGCATTGGCTTCCACTTCTCTTTTGCAGTTGTAGACTTTCTGAAGCTCAGGCAATACAATGTTTTCATTCCTCTAACCAAATTCCCTCCTGTGATTTGTTCTTAGCTCTGCAGTTAACTATTTTAGAATCTACAACCTTCATCTGCTCAAGTTTCCCAAAAGGTCTCTTGGATGAATGAAGCTCGTTTTCTAGTACAGGGTTAATAGACTGCAGCCTGAGTAAAATCTGGCTTGCAGTGTTTGTGTGGATTTTAAGCTAAGAAAGCCTTCTGTAATTTTAGCTGCTGAAAGCGTGGCTCACAGGTGGTCTGTGCTTCCTTATTGTGTGTTTGAAGGGGGAGTCTAAGGAAAAAGTCTAGATCACATTGCTATCCTCTACCTGAGTTAGTATAGTTTAGGTTTTTTTTCCCCTAGGAACACTCAAAGGAAAAAGATTATAGTTGCTGTAGAAAATTAATGTAAATGAATATACTGTATTAAAATTTCTTAATTATTGTGTATCATTATATTGATTTTAAAGGTCTATGTAATAAAAAAGGAAAATTCATATTCAAGCATTCTAGATTATAAAGATTTTTCTTTTACTTTAGTTCTCCATTAGTTCACACTTAATAAAAAATATTATTTTTAAAGTGTGGAGTTATATGTCAAAAACTTACACATTTAGAAGGTCCATTTTTTTTAAATGTAATCTTTTTTTAAATTTATTTATTTATTATGTATAGTGTTCTGTCTGCACGTATCTCTGCAGGCCAGAAGAGGGCACCAGATCTCATTACAGATGGTTGTGAGCCACCATGTGGTTGCTGGGAATTGAACTCAGGACCTTTGGAAAAGCAAGCAGTGCTCTTAACCTCTGAGCCATCTCTCCAGCCCTAGAAGGTCCATTTTTGTTATGCTGAAATATTCAGGTAGTTGGTATTTCTTAGGTAATTAACTAAAGTGATTTTTGCTCTATCCTGATTCTTTTACATTAAAATACAACTAAGATTGAAGTGTTAGTGAATATTTATTATTTGAATCAAACTTCTTACTTTTCATTGCTTTACAATAAAGTTTGGCACCATGGAAAAACTTTTTTTTTTTTTTTTAATGTTTTAGATGCATACTTCTACTGGAGGAGGGTTCTGTGACTGTGGAGACACAGAAGCATGGAAAACTGGCCCCTTTTGTGTGGATCATGAACCTGGAAGAGCAGGCACTACAAAAGAGGTAAGAAGCTTCATTGCTGTTTTCAGTTTTCTGAGATTAAATGAATAGGTTAAGATGGATTCCATTTAGAATCCAGTTTTTTTTTTTTGTTCTAGAAGTTAATTATAAGAATGTTTTGTTTTTCTACTTTAAATTAAAATTTTCTCCAGAGGGAATGAATTCACATATACCCAAAAATGAATTCAAAATACTTTTTCTTAAATAGTCAATTTGAACAATAAGGATATATAGTGTACAGACCTAAAAGAACAAAAAGAAGTTATTAATAGGTAAGAACAGAATGTAATGAATTTGAAAACAGAATGAACACATGAATTCAGTAATTGCTTTTCTTAAAGGAAAAAAAAAAACTTTGGCCGGGCAGTGGTGGCACACACCTTTAATCCCAACTGGGAGGTAGAGGTAAGAGGATCTCTGTGAGTTCAAGGCCAGTCTGGTCTACAGAGCGAGATCCAGGACAGCCAGAGCTGTAACACAGAGAAACCCTGTCTCGAAAAAACAGAAAAAGAAAAAGAAAAAAACCTTTAGCAAGTTCAGATCTAGACACTTAGATATGAGTTGGGAGAGAACTATAGGACCACAGATACAGATGAGCTATAGGAACCACAAAAGACTGCTCAAGGATTCTCAGCTAATACACCTAAAAAGGAATTGTTGGTTTTTATTTTTATTTTTTTTTTGAGACAGGGTCTCTCTACATAATTCTGGTTGTCCTGGAACTTGCTATGTGGACCAGGCTGGCCTCAAACTCACAGAGCTCCATCTGCCTCTGCCTCCCAAGTATTGGGAACACTACACTCAGCTATAAAAATGAATTGTTTTATCAGACATTGCGAAGTACCATTCAAAAGCCAAGGGAATACTAGGTAGGTAACCATTGAAATACTTGGCAAAATTGCCACAGTGTAGCATTTCCTTTCAAATACCATGTTCATAAGGTTTCATAGACAGATCTTTGAAAGTTTCCAGGATTAGATACTTTTTATGCCCTTTGAACTATTCTAGATCTCCATATAAGCTGTGAACACATCTTAGGGCCAGGTGTTGTTTTTTGCTGACTTTTTGTATGAAGACCTCTCTAGGTATTAGAGTTGGATATTGAAGTCTCCCGTTATTATTGTGGATAGACCTATGTGGCCTGTTAAGCCTTTTAACATTTGTTTTATGAAATTGGTAGCCCCAAGATTTGGTGCATAGATATATACAATAGCTACATCCTCTTTTTTTTCTTTTTCGGTTTTTTTAAAGACAGGGTTTCTCTGTGTAGTTTTGGAGCCTGTCCTGGATCTAGCTCTTTAGACCATGCTGGCCTCGAACAGCTATATCCTCTTAATTGTTCCTTTTATTAATATGTAACGATCCCTTCATCTCTTCTGACTACCATTGGTTTGAAGTCTGTTAGATTCAGGAGTTGCTATGGCAGCTTGTTTACAGCTTCCCTCTGTTGGATAGGCTTGTTTCTGACCTTTAACTCCCAGTGTTTGGATGTCTTTGCCAGTTATGTGGATTTCTTGGTGATAGCAGATAGTTGGATCTTATTTTTTTGAATTGAGCTTAGTCTTTAAATTGAAAGGCCAAGGCAGTTTGCATTCAAGGTTATTATTGAGGTTATTGTTCAAGATTTACTATTACTCATGGTTTTGTTGGTTTCTAGTCATTGGGAGTTCATTTCTGGCTCTCCTGATAGTTGTCAGAGGTTTGTTGACTTGCCATGTTGGTGTGACTGGTCCTTCCCAGTTCTCTGTCCTCTCGTGCAATGTCTGCTTCCTGGGTTCTCAGGAGAAAGCTGACCACCCACCGTCTTCTCCGGTGAAGAGCTTACTGAAGTGCCCACCAGTTGGCATGAGTTGCCTTCATGTGTGCTTCTCTTGACTACTCTTACTTCTCTGCCACCTTTGCTGAAAAACTCTTCAAGGGATAGCAGTTTTGGTTGACAGTTTCAGGGCTTGCTATATATCACTCCACACTTCTCCTGGCTTGAGTGCTGCTGAGGAAAGATGAATGTCTTTCTGAACTTTCTGCCTCTGAATGTGAGTTGGTGTTTTCTTTTACACATATTAGTATCCTTTGTTTTGGTTAAATTTAGATATATATCATGGAGAGGTCCTTCTCTGGTTATACTTAGGAAATTCTTAATTATAATTTTTAAAAATAGATTGTCTAAGCCTTTTTACATAATTTGCCATAACTCCTGCTAGGCCATGGATACTTAGGTTAGGTCTCTTGAATGTATCCAAGACTTCTTACAAGTTTTGGTTATCTTCCTTAGTTTTTTTCTTTATGTATGCCTGTGTGTGCTATTGTCTCGACCTGTGCTCTATCTCTAAAATTTGTCCTTTATCCGTGGTCTTGGTCTGTTGTGACTTTTCTTTATTTGATTCTTTCATTCTCAAAATCACTGATTCTTTCATCTATCTGTATCTTTCTTGTGTGGATCCTAATTGACTTTTTAACCGTTTATGGAAGTCCTCTATATGGTTGCTAACCTTTTTTTAAAAAATAGACTCTGAATTCTCTACACATTTTAGCGCTCTCATTATCTTTGTTCTGGTGTCAGGAGTTGTGAGTTTGTGGCAGTGTGGTGTAATGCTCTTTTTGTGTCGTTTCTTGTGCTTTGTGCATGCACTGGGAGGTGAGAGGCCTCCAGTTTTTCTTCCCCCTTTTCCCACTGTCTCGTTGATTTGTTTTGTTTTATGTGAGCCCTCCTGGTGCTTTGTCTTTAGGTGTGCTGAGGGAAAGTCAACTGAAGGAATGGCTTGGCAACTGTGTGAGCTGCAGGAACCACTTGTGGCTTCACCTTCGTCCCCAGTACGGCTTGGAGACAGGAGCACTAAGGTGCTGGTTGGAGAAACACACTACAGAGTTGTTTTTTAGTTTTGGGGCTAAGGGTATCAGTAAGTCAGGAAGTGAGGAGGGAATAGGGGAAAGGTGAGAGGAGAGGAAGTAAGAATAACAAGGTATATGGGCGAGAGGGATGAGAAGCAATGAGGACTGTGCATTAGGTTTAGAGAAAATCGTCTGTTACTGACTGTGCACATATCTGCAAATGTACTGAAAGCCTTTCTCCATCTGCTGTTTTCTTCTGTATTTGTTTGTTTGTTACAAGCTCCAACTGTGTACCTAAGCTGGTCCGCAACTTGCTAAGTAGCCTAGGATGGCCCCAACTCTACTGATTATCCTGCCTCAGCCTACCAAGTGTTGGGCTTGCGGGAGTGCACCATTTAATGGTTGTCTGTTTACCACCTGAAACCCACGTGCTTTCCCCTCTTCACTAGGGCAAAGGTCTCAATTCCGTGAGAATGTTGTAACTGAGGGAACATGCCAGGCAACAGGGAAATGATTTACTAGAGTATGAAGTACTTTTTAGCAAGTGTACCCCTTAAAATGATGCCCCCACCTATGCAACCGTTGATTGTCAGCTGTGAGTCCGGACTGTGTGGGACCTCAGGTGCCCCTCTCCCACAATGAACTGTTGAGAAGCCCAGTCTTGTGTATATCACCACAGCTGCTATGAGTTCATGAGGCAGTGGCCATGTCACATCCTGGGACAGCTTTTTACCACGCCCTATTCTTGCCACACACAGCATCTTATTCTCTTGCTTTTACATTTTTGCTCCCCCTTTCTTCAACAATGTTCTCTGAGCCTTGGAGGGTGTCATACCAATGTCTCATTTAGGCTTGAAGACTCCATCACCAATCATTTCCTGTTGGTACTTTGAGCATTATGAGTCTCTGTATTACTCCCTCCTACAGCTATAAGACACTTCTTTGAGGAGGAGAGAGAACACTAATATATGTATAAACATAAATATTAGTAGATAGTTTAATATTTTTTGTTATTTTGTGAGACAGGGTCTCACTCTGTAGCCAGTGTTGGCATTGAGCTCATGGCAACCCTCCTGGCTCAACCTCCCAGATGCTGAGATTATAAGCATGAACCGTCATGTACAGCTCAAATTGTAGACTTAAGTGAGTAAATCGTAGTGGTTTCTGCTTATGTCACAATAAAGTTGTTATTAGCAGCTCACTTATGAAAGTCTGAGTTAAAATAATTAATCTGGACATCATAAAACCTTCCAAGTAACTTCTAGTTTATAACAACAAATAATACTACCAGGAAAAACATGGAATATAGGTTTTTGGTTTTGTTTGTTTGTTTGTTTTGTGTTTTAACAGAAAAACTGGTCTTCTTCATGAAGAACAAAAGATGGGGGCTAAGGATGGGAGATTGAGTTAGATGTAATGTCCGGCACTTGAGAATCATGACAACCAAATGCAGTGCGTAGATCTTGGTCTCAGCAAGCATTTATAGAAGACAAGAGTAGCCGGGCGGTGGTGGCGCACACCTTTAATCCCAGCACTTGGGAGGCAGAGCCAGGTGGATCTCTGTGAGTTCGAGGCCAGCCTGGGCTACCAAGTGAGTTCCAGGAGAGGCACAAAGCTACACAGAGAAACCCTGTCTTGAAAAACCAAAAAAAAAAAAAAAAAAAAAAAAAAAGACAAGAGGAATGGAGCTGGTGAGATGGCTCAGGGCTTGAGAGCAAGCACTGCTCTGCAGAAGACTTGAGTTCAGTTCCTAGCACCTGCGTCAGGCACTTCCAAGGGGATCCAACACGACTGACTGTAGCACAAATCTTAAAAGGTCTTATTAATAAAAAACAAACCCGGAGTCAGATATTGGGATGAACGCTGAAAGATCAGAGAAACAGAACGATCCACAGCTAACCTCACCTCACCAACTTGTCAGCCGATCCTATTTCCTCAGACTGAAAGCCTCTGATTCCTCATCCGAATGGATCTCAGCTGAACTGCTGCTAAAAGCTAAAAGCTTAAAAAGGCTCTAGTTCCTGGTCCTCATGCTTTATATACCTTTCTGTTTCCTGCCATCACTTCCTGGGATTAAAGGTGTGTGTCACCATGCCTGGTTGTTTCCAGTGTGGCTTTGAACTCACAGAGATCCAGATGGATCTCTGCCTTCAGAATGCTAGGATTAAAGGTGTAAGCTACCACTGCCCAAACCTATGTTTAATATAGTGGCTGTTCTGTTCTCTGACCCCCAGATAAGTTTATTGGGGTGCACAATATATCAACCACAACTGACCTGTGCAGATGGACGGGGACACACACACACACACACACACACACACACACACAAATAATAAATAGGAGGCTGGAGAGATGGCTCAGCTGTTAAGGGCATTTACTGCTCTTGCAGAGGACCTAGCACTCAAATGTACCCTCCCCCTTTCAGGGGATCTGACATCCTCTTCTGGCCTCCAAGGGCACACTTGTTGTACACTCTCACAGTAAAAACAAATAATAAATCCTTTTTTCTAGTCTTTCAAGACAAAGTTTGTCTGTGTAGCCCTGGCTGTACTTGAACTCTCTCTAAATCAGGCTGACCTGAAACTCAGAGATTCACCTGCCTTTGCCTCAGGAGTGCTGGGATTAAAGGAGTTCATCACCACTGCCTGGCTAATAAATCTTTTATAAAAGAAAATAAAAAGTAAATTCCTTTTAAAAGATAGGAGGAATGATTTGGAAAATTGAATGTTATGTTAGATGATATTTAGTCATAGTGTTTTTAGATGAAATAATGGTGTTATGATATTCTTTCTCATTAAAAGATACATATCAATGGGACTGACCTAGACCCTCTATGTTTGGGTGACAGTTATATGGCTTGGTGTGTTTGTGGGGCTCCTAGCAGTGGGATCAGAACCTGTCCCTGGCTTTTGGGACCCTACTCCTCATACTGAATCACCTTGCCCATACCTAATACATAGAAGGTGCTTAGTCTTATTACAACTTGATATGCCATGTTTTTTTTTTTTTTTTTGGTTTTTCGAGACAGGGTTTCTCTGTGTAGCTTTGCGCCTTTTCCTGGAACTCACTTGGTAGCCCAGGCTGGCCTCGAACTCACAGAGATCCGCCTGCCTCTGCCTCCCGAGTGCTGGGATTAAAGGCGTGCGCCACCACCGCCCGGCGATATGCCATGTTTTATTGATACTCAGAAGACCTGCCCTTTCCTGGATGGAAGAGGAGGGGATGGGGGAATGGGGGTGTGGAGAAGGGGAGGGAGGGGAGGATGGAGCAAAGTAAAATTTTTGCTGATGTAAGATGTAAAAAAAGGGGCTGGAGAGATGGCTGAGAGATTAAGAGCACTGACTGCTCTTCCAGAGGTCCTGAGTTCAATTCCCAGCACCCACATAGTGGCTCACAACCACCTATAATGAGGTCTGTTGTCATCTTCTGGCCTGCAGGGACACATGCAAGCAGAACACTGTATACATAATAAATAAATAAATAAATAAATAAATAAATAAATAAATAAATAAATAAATTGTAAAAAAAGAAACCACTGAATCGATTAACACTAAAGAAGTAAGAACTTATAAATTATTCCAGAGTATGGGTGAAAGGAAGGGGAGCTTTGCACATTTGTTCTAGGAAGCCAGAAAACACTGATGTCAGATCTAACAAGATAGAGACCTTTTAGATCAGTCTTATTAATAGTTTTATGCTGAAACCCTAATATACCATTAGCAGGTGAACTCATGCATGTTAGGCTACAATACAGCCATCCTTTTGTTATTATTATTCATCCATTTATTTTATATCCCAGTTATAGCTTCCCACCAGCCTCCCCTCCTTCTCTTTTCCCCCTCCCCATTCCCCCATCCCCTCCTCTTCCATCCAGGAAAGGGCAGGTCTTCTGAGTATCAATAAAACATGGCATATCAAGTTGCAATAAGACTAAGCACCTTTTATGTGTTAAGTTTGGGCAAGGTGATTCAGTATGAGGAGTAGGGTCCCAAAAGCCAGTAAAAGAGTTGGAGACAGTCCCTGTACCCACTGTTAGGAGTCCTATAAGAGGACCAAGCTACAAAACTGTAAACTATATGCATAGTGCCTAGGTCAGTCCCATGCAGGCAGGCTCCCTGGTTGTCCATTCAATCTCTGTGAGCCCTGTGAGCTCAGGTTAGTTGATTAAGTAAGCCTTCCCATGGTGTTCTTTTTTTTTTTTCCAGAGCTGAGGACCAAACTCAGGGCCTTGCGCTTGCTAGGCAAGTGCCTCTACCACTGAGCTAAATCCCCCCCCCCCCCATGGTGTTCTTGACCCCTCTAGTTCCTACACTCCTTTCGCCTCCTCCTCAGGATTCCTGAATTCCACCTAATGTTTGGCCGTGGGTCTTGGTTGGCATCTGCCTCCATCAGTTGCTGGATGACGCCTCTTTGATGACAGTTGGGCCAGGCACCAATCTGATCACAGGAGACGGATGACCAGTTCAGGCTATTTATCCACTATTGCTAGGAGTCTAAGCTGGGGTCCTCTCCGTAGACTCCTGGAAGATATCCTTGTGCCAGTTTTCCGTCTGACCCGGAAATGTCTCCCCTAACAGTACCCCTCAGCACTCCCCACCCCCACCACTTATGTTACCATCCCTACCCACCCTTAATCCACTCACAAAATACCTTCTGTTTCCTCTTTCCAGGGGTTCTGGGTGTCCCCCCATGGACCCTCCTTGTTACCTAGTTTCTCTCTCTGGGTCTGCAACATAACCATTCTTAAATTGCTGAAGAAACCCCTTCTTGGAACTCACCTGTGAAGGTGCTTGTGTCTTAGCACATTTGGAGAATGTTCTCTTGGAAAGCATCTTCAATTTCTTTCAGGGATATTGGCCTCAAATCAGAAGCCATGCAAATCACATTTCATATCGGAGCATCAGTATTTCAGAAATAAGATAAGAGAGTCCATTGTTGCTCCTATTGACCCTGTTCTGGAAGAACTCCCAATCAGATCAAAACTAGACTGAGCTAAGATATAAATATTGCAAAGGACAAGGTGAAGCAGTTATGATTGTAAGTTGGAAAAAAAAAACCTCAAGAAAATTAACCAATAAGGAGGCTAGGCGGTGGTGGTGTACGCCTTTAATCCCAGCACTGGGGAGGCAGAAGCAGGCGAATCTCTGTGGGTTGAGGCCAGCCTGGTCTACAGAGTGAGATCCAGGACAGACACCAAAACTACACAGCAAAACCCTGTCTCGAAAACAAAAACAAACAAACAAAAAAGAAAATTAACCAAAAAGGAATGAGAAAGTACAGAAGATTTTTAGGTTTTGTTTGTTTGTTTGTATGCTTGTTGTTCTTTGAGACTGTTTGGTCTGGGATTGCAGCTGTCTACTACCATGTACATTGAAATAAACAAGCTACAACAAAATGCCTGCTTTTCTATTTAAAATGTTTGACAAATATTTTTTAATGGCCATATAAGCAATACCTTTTAGGAAATGTAATAGAAAAAGATGTTCTATTCATTATGATAGAAAACAATAAAATTTGTAGGTAGGAGGAGAAGGGAAAATGCTAGATTTAGTCATTCATTTGTTTGTTTATTTGTTTATGAGACAGGGCCTCTCTGTGGCCTGCCTGGCCTGGAACTTACTATGTAGATCAGGCTGCCCTTGAACTCAGCTTCTGATGCATGGTGGAAGCAGAGGAGTTTCTTTCAACTCTTCACCTGAGAGCATTTTTATGAATGGTTGAAAGAAAATGTGGAGGGGGAAAAACGATGAGCAGGAATTTTGTCTTCTAATGTTGATATTAGTACCATTAACATTATCTCTTTAACAAAGACTTTTGGACACACTATTTACAAAAGGTGACATGTTGAAGAGGGATCAAAACTACCATTGTAAAGCATTGGTGAGAAGTTGTAGTAGGTCATAGTAGGGGTTAAAGAAAAGAGAGTAGCTCAGTGGTTTGGTCAATTTGCCATCTTACCCATACTTTAGAGTATGCTTTAGCTATATTAATTTTATGCACATTGTTAATGTAATAGAATTCAAGCTTTTTCCCCTTTGTCTTACAATACTGAATCTCTGTACCCAGTAAACACTGAGTCTCTCTCTTCCCAGTCTTCAGCAATCAACTTTCTCCTTTCTGCTCCTGCCATTGTCTTACTGTACATACTGGGCAAATCAGAAATCAGTTGTTCTTTGGTGGTTGACTAAGTTGTTATTTCTTTTCTTGTCTTGTCTTGTTTTGTGGTGCTGAGGATCAAACTTTGCTCATGATAGGCAAGAGATTACCACTGAACTTCACCTCCAGCCCCATTTCTTATTCTTTGTCATCAGTACTTGCTGTGACCACTTCCAAAGCAACTATGAGTTGGTTGAAATAAATTATGAGAACAGTTCTTATAAGTTATAAAGGATAGCCAGTTGTTGCATAGTATTCTCATAATGAAGCTAATCATAAAGACAATGAAGAGAATTCACGGGGGAAAATATGAATAAAAGGTACTCCACTGTCTATGAGTTTCTTTCTGTCATCTGTAACTCCAATTTGCTACCAACAGCGTATGAACATAACTTGAATTGATTCCTAGTGGATAGTGTAATGAACTCACTGAATGATTATTTTAAATACTTAACATTATCTTCCTTATCCATTTATTTAGACACAATCTCATTATATTTTTTTGTTGTTGTTTCCTCACAGACCTTGCATTGCCCATTGAATGAAGAGGTAATTGTTCAAGCCAGGAAAATATTCCCTTCAGTGATAAAATACATTGTAGAAATGACCATATGGGAAGAAGAAAAGGAACTGCCTCCTGAACTGCAGATAAGGTGGGAGTGGTCAAAAGCCACAGGCTTTAGTGGTGGTTCTTTAAATTGCCAAAAACAGTGTTGGCTATCCATGATTGTGCTCTTTCCTTCTTTTTTTTTTTTTTTTTTGATTTTTTGAGACAGGGTTTCTCTGTGTAGCTTTGCGCCTTTCCTGGAACTCACTTGGTAGCCCAGGCTGGCCTTGAACTCACAGAGATCCTCCTGGCTCTGCCTCCCAAGTGCTGGGATTAAAGGTGTGCGCTACCACCGTCCGTCTTGGTCTTTCCTTCTTATGCTAGGGTTTGCACATACAAGGCAAATGCTCTGCTGTTGAGTTATAGCCTAAGATGGTGCCTGCCTGCCTGCCTGCCCACCCTCCTTCCCTCCCTCCCTCCCTCTCTCATTCCCTCCCTCCCTCTCTTCTCTCCTTCCTTCTGTCCCTCCCTCACTCCCTCCTTCCTTCTCTCCCTCCCCCTCCCTCCTTCCTTTCTTCCTTCTTTCTTTCCTTCCTTCCTCCCCACTTTATGTTGTAATTTATTATGATTTTGGAATAGATATAGCACAAATAATTTGTAGAACAGTTTTATACACCCAAGGCAAGAGTGGGTGTGGGCTCCTCAACAGGGAGAGACTCACCTAAATTTATTATCACCTTGAGATTATCTCTCGGGAATATTTTCAAAGTATCTTGACTTGAAATACTCTCTTAGACAGTATGCAGGAGTTGAGTCAAAGAAGAGTAAAGACACTTCAAATCTATAAGGAGGAAAAGGTCAACATTTTCAGGGCTCGTTCCATTTCTAAGGTGTGTTCTGTTTATACCTGCTAATGCTAGTGGGTAAGTTGCCCATTTTGATTTTGGCCTGGATCAAGGTCTGGGTTCCCAAAGACCTTTGTGAACAGCAGAACCTCAGAATGAACTTCATTAGCCCTTATATTTAGCTCTTTCCCTGATCGAGACAAGTTTAATGAGAGATGGGAAAATAGCCTTTCCCCTCATGCGTTGGAAATAGTGTGCTAGGATTATTATAGGCATCAAGATTTAACTTGTAGGCACTGCAGAGATGACTCAGAGGTTAAGAGCAGTGGCTGCTCTTCCAGAGGTTCTGAGTTCAATTCCCAGCAACCCCATGGTGGCTCACAACCATCTGTAGTTAGATCTGGTGCCCTCTTCTGGCCTACCTGCATACATGCAGGTAGAATACTTGTATACATAATAAATAAATCTTAAAAAAAAAAAAGATTTAACTTGTATTTAGATAAAAACTCAGCAACTTCAGCCGGGCGGTGGTGGCGCACGCCTTTAATCCCAGCACTCGGGAGGCAGAGGCAGGCGGATCTTTGTGAGTTCGAGGCCAGCCTGGGCTACCAAGTGAGTTCCAGGAAAGGCGCAAAGCTACACAGAGAAACCCTGTCTCGAAAAAACCAAAAAAAAAAAAAAAAAAAAAAAAAAAAAAAAACTCAGCAACTTCTAAGAGCTATAAGTCTTGCATTGACACAGTTGCTTTTAATTGAATAGAAAAAGGAGGCAGAGGCAGGTGGATATCTGAATTCAAGGCCAGCCTGCTCTACATAACAAGGTCTAGGTCAGGCAGTTATATGGTAAGCCCTTGTCACAAATAATAAAAGAGGAGTTCTGGATATGAAAACATAGTTCAGGCCTTGTGGGACTATTTCTACTTGTATAGTACTTAGAGTTTCACAGAACTACAGCACAAATCCATATACAGATTTTGTGGAGGGGATTATTTTCATAGGAGTTTATTATATAAGGAGAGATAAATAATTGAGAATTTCAATGAAAAAAATTTAGTGACATAAATGTACTTTTTTACTCAACGTTGGTTCATAAACCTTTCCTGGAACTTACTTGGTAGCCCAGGCTGGCCTTGAACTCACAGAGATCTGCCTGGCTCTGCCTCCTGAGTGCTGGTATTAAAGGCGTGCACCACCACCACCACCACCACCACCACCACCACCACCACCACCACCACCACCACCACCCGGCTCATAAACTTCTTGAGGAAATCAAAGTATTGAAAAAGTTTATCTGTAGGTACTTGAATTTCAAATAGATGATAATAGCAGTTGAAATCTTTAAAGAAATTTTATAGCAGTAAATATAATGTGAGTACCTTCCAGCACAAATAGCAGTGCTTGAATGTGGTTTGTGGGCAGGGAACATTGGACTTGGGGTTCACAGATTTGCCTTCTGGTCCCTCCCACTGCTCACTTGTATTGTCATCATAGACACCCCTTTAGCCCACCTGAACCTCTGTTTCCAAACTGTAAGAGGGGTAAGACAGTCTTCCCCTTAGAGGATCAATAGGATTTTTGAAAGGCATAGTACAGATTTAAAGTTGATGATATATGATCTATAGCCACTGTTTTCATGAGATCCTCACCAAACTCTGGAATGTAGAAATTATTCTCTTCCTAGAGGTAGAAAATGCACTATCCTCTCAGCAAATCTAAGGTCAGTGGCCTATCTGAGATCCTATAGCCAAAGTGGGAGTGCTGGCATTGTATACAAAAACCAAATACAAAACAAAAACCAAACCCACCTTTCCCCTCATAAAACTTAAATACCAGCATCACTTAAAGATTTACTTTTTACTTAGGTGTATGACTTTGTGAGTGTATGTGCTCCATGCGCATGCCCAGTGCCAGCCTTGTGCCCATGGAACCAGGGGGTTTTATAGAAGATTTTAAGTTGTCTCATGTAGGTGGTGGGAACTGAACTTGGGTCCTCTATAAGAGTAGTATTTGTTCTTAGCTGCTGAGCCATCTCTCCAGCTCAGAGCATCAGGTTCAGTATCACTTAAATAGAAGACAAATACAAAAATAAAATCTGATTATCTATCATCGCCTGCTTAAAGGTTCCAGTTTGCCAGTGTGTAAGTCAAGCAAAAGTTAAGAGTGGTATTTAAAGACAAACTGCCGATGAGATGAGACTTTTGAAAGTAGTAGAAAAAACCATCGAGGAAGTAATAATACTTAGTGATTTTGTTTGGTTTTTAGAGACAAAGGATCACAGAGTGTTATCTAGTCTTGTCTCAAGCTGGTGAGCACAAGTAATCTTTGTGCCTTAGCCTCTCAAGTACCTGTATACCAGCATTCCTCGCTGGGAATCTTTTGTAAACTGTAGCACTATACTATTTAAATCATGTCATATCACTATCACAGTGTTATTTCCCTACAGATAGGAAACGTGCATGGTGCTGCTTAAGAATACGTGGCATTTTTTTTTTTGTTTGCTTTACTGTCTGAATATGCATCTTTTTTTTAAATAGGGAGAAAAATGAAAGATACTATTGTGTCCTTTTCAATGATGAACACCATTCATATGACCATGTGATATACAGTCTGCAGAGAGCTCTGGACTGTGAGCTTGCAGAGGCCCAGCTGCATACCACTGCTATAGACAAAGAGGTTCGTGAGCACTGTGTGGACTGTGTTGTGTCTCAATTCTGGCATTCGGGTCTTAACTGCTTTTCTAAAAGGTGATTCATTATAGACTTAAAATGGATAGCTAGCTTCTTCTGGGCATGACGTAACGGTTACACTCTTGAACTCACAGTATCTGGTTACCTGTACAGGATTAGATCTGTCAGTGTAGCATCATGGATAGGGAAGAGAGTGAGCCTCATTCCTCCCTGAGGATTATTGGCAGTTAGTGTTGCTCAGGGAAGGACTATAATTTTTTCCCGTCACTAGTAAGTTGTCCATACTCCAGTAAATAACTCCCTATCCTCGATCTTTCAAGCAGCTATAATTAAACTCAGTGAGTAACCAAATAAAAAGACATAAAAGTAGGAAGGATTTGACACCGGGTGGGGGTGGCAAACACTTTAATCCCAGCATTTGGGAGATAGAGGCAGAGGCAGATGGATCTCTGTGAGTTTGAGGCCAGCCTGGTCTACAGAGCAAGTTCCAGGACAGGCTCCAAAACTACACAGAGAAACCCTGTCTCAAAAAACCAAAAAGAAAATTGGAAGGATTTCTTTGGAAGAAGAGTTTTAGCACGAGAGGGAAGAGGAAGAGAGAAGATAAGGGGGTTTGAAATGACCCAAATTTATTACATATATGAAATTGTCAAATTTTTTAAAATTAAAAAAAATCTGTCTGTGCTTAGGATGTAGCACTTTTTGCCTATGCTAGATAAATGCTCTTTTGTTGAACTACATCTTTAGCCCATGGAGGTATTTTGTTTTGAGACAGAGTTGCTTGTGGCCTTAAACTTGGTATGTAGCTGAGGATGATCTTGAACTCCTGATCCTCCTGATTCCATTTCCTGAGTTCTGGGATTAAGAGGAGTATGCCAGCTTTACTGGACGGACGGACGGGGACACACACGCACACGCACACGTGTACACACACACACACACACGCATACACATGTGCACACACACACACACACACACACACACACACACACACACACACACACACGCACCCCTGTGCCACTCCTCCTTTGTTTCTTTTTGAGACAAGATCTCACTATGTAGCTCTAGCTGTCCTGTATCTCACATGTAGATCAGGTTGGCATCAAAATCATAGACATCTGCTTGCCTCTGCCTCCCAAGTGCAGGGTTAAAGGAGTGCAACACTGTGTCCACCCAGTTTAGTCCTGTTGAGACCCAGTCTCATTATGTCACTCAGGTTGTCTTTTCAATCTGAGATCTTCCTGCCGCCTGGTTTCGGAATTACATGCTTATAGTATCTTATCTGGATTTCTTTGTAGTGTCTTAAAACCTCATTCAACATGAATGATTTATAGTTGACAGCTCATCAAATATGTTACTTACTGATTGTGATTACCATCCCACTATTCCATTCTCTTTTTCACCTACAATTAGGGTCGCCGGGCTGTCAAAGCAGGTGTTTATGCTGCTTGCCAGGAAGCAAAGGAGGATATAAAGGTAACTTTCTGAATTATCTACCAAGGGAATTTCAAAAGGAAATGTAGATTGATTTCTAGAAGCCTAAGTAGAAAAGCCAAGTGATTTTATTGTTGCCATGGTTGGTGTCATGAGTAAAAAGAGGTCTGGGAACTTGGAACTTGCGGGCTCTATGGCTCCTTTTATGAAATATAGGTGGTTACTTAAAGCAATTTGGATGCTTGTTTTCACTGCTGTTACTTGTAGAGTCATTCAGAGAACGTCTCTCAGCACCCACTCCATGTGGAAGTGCTGCACTCCGTGGTTATGGCTCACCAGAAATTCGCTTTGCGCCTTGGCTCCTGGATGAACAAAATTATGAGCTATTCAAGTAAGCATACACCCTATTTATCTGATTTCTAATTAGCTATTGTGTTTTATAAAAGTGTTTAAGTATCATTGAGATTTCTTCTTCCTTGGTCAAGTATCCATTTTGATTGATTTTTGCAGGATTATATTTCAAGTATATAATACTACAAGTTTGTTTTCAAATGCATAGTATCAAATAACATCCTTTATTGGCTCTTGAATCTTTGATGACATGATTATTCTTGGCATCAAACATAACAAGGTTAATTTTAATCTTTTCACATAAGAACACTTTTAGGAGAATATCATATAAGGAAAAATCATTTTCCTTCCTTTATTTGTAGGTGACTTTAGGCAGATCTTTTGCCAAGCCTGCCTCATAGAAGAACCTGGCTCTGAAAACCCCTGTTTTATAAGCAGACTAATGCTTTGGGATGCAAAGCTTTATAAAGGTGAGTAGACCTCCACTTAGAGTACTTCAGGACTCAAGGGGGAGATTATGGCTTCATCGTAGAACCCGGGTCTTCCTTGTGTGTTATATGTGAAGGCAAGGTTAACCAACTTCATTTTTCTTGGTTAAAATCCAGGAATACTGTCTTTTAATAATAGCGCCTTTCATTAGGCAGAGCCAGTTAGAGAGTGTTGAATCAGATTCATGTAACAGTGCTGTCATTAAAGCTGTGTTTTCACTATACAAATCTAAGTGAGAAAGAGAAGGTAAAGGGCGAGAGTGTAAATGGTGTGGAGAAGGAGCAGTACAGAGTAGTTTTGAGAGTCAGTTGAAAATGGTGAGGAGGGCGGGAGAAGTGGCCCGGAGGGTGAGAGGGGCACTGCTCTTGCGGAGGACCCAACCTCGGTACTTAGTTCCAGACTTAGGTGGCTCGAAGCTGCCTGTAACTCCAGCTCCAGGAGATCTGACTTCCTTTTCTAGCCCCTGTGAACATTTGCTGCCAGACACACATGCACGCACACACCTGCACGTAATTAAAAATAAAATAAACCTTAAAAATGTGATTTAAAAAAAAGGTTTGGAGAGGATAAAAGGTAAGGTGAAGTGATGGGAGAGGTACAGAAAACCAAAGACGGAGTTTTTAAAGTAAGTTTAGAATTAAAAATTGTGTTTTAATTCATGATATTAAATATTATTGCATCTTTGAAGCTATTAGCATGGTAATGAAAACAAGCCACCTCTACTATTTCTAATGCCTGGAATAATTTGTCTGTCTTGGTGATGCCCTCACCCTCTGTTCCCAAATGACCCACAGGTGCCCGTAAGATCCTTCATGAATTGATCTTCAGTAGTTTTTTTATGGAGATGGAATACAAAAAACTCTTTGCTATGGAATTTGTGAAGGTAATTGCTGTTTATTTATCAGTAAATATAACATAATTTTTACAAATGAAGTAATGGAAGCAAAGGGATACATATGAAGCTCATTTATAATTCTTTTATTAATTTCTTCATTAAAATATTTTAAATTACATAAGTATTTTCACAAATGGTGGTTGGTAGAATGGAAACAGCAATTTTAAAGAAAATAGTTGAGAAATGACCTGTTTTTCAAGGCCAAGCAAAGGCAGGTTATTACATTCATACGAATATTCATTCTTCTTTGTCTTTTTTTTCACCCATCCTTTTCAATCATTTATTTGCCTTATAGTAAAATTACTGCAAAAATAGAAATGACTGCTTAAGGGATAGCAGGAAAGAGGAACAGTTACATGTGACAGAGGCAGGGAGTAGAAGACCAGTATATTTAACTGAGATTAGAAACACAAAGGTGGGGCCTGGAGAGATGGCTCAGAGGTTAAGAGCACTGACTGACTGCTCTTCCAGAGGTCCTGAGTTCAATTCCCAGCACCCACATAGTGGCTCACAACCATCTGTAATGAGATCTGGTGCCCTCTTCTGGTGTGCAGACATACATGCCGCATACATAATAAATAAATAAATAAATCTTAAAAAAGAAACACAAAGGTGAAATTAAAACACTTTTATGTTGATTTATTGATCTCTTCCATGTGCCTTACATTGTTATGTCTTTTTGCTTATCATTCAAGTAAGATTACAAGGTTACACAGAACAGGGACTTTGAGTTTTTTACTTTGCCTTATTAAAAACTATACAATAAATGTTTATTGACTCCTGATTTTTTTGAAGATTTATTTACTTTTATTTTGTGTATTATGGGTATTTAACCTACCTGTATGTCTGCGTACAGTGTGCCTGCTGCCCATGGAAGCCAGAAGAGGGTGTCAAAGCTCGTGGACCTAGAGGTACAGATGGTTGTGAGCCACCTTGTGGGTCCTGAGAATGGAACCTGAATCCTCTGGAAGAGCAGCCAGTGCTCTTCACTGAGCCATCTCGCTAGCCTTCCTTACCCTTTTGACACAGGGTCTCACCATGACATCCTGTCTAGCCTCGAACTCACAGAGTTCCGCCTGCCTCTGCCACCCGAGTGTTGGGATTAAAGGCGTGCGCCACCATTGCCTGGCAACTCCTTCTGGTTTTAATTTTCAGACAGTTCTAAGACTTAGACAGGGTAGAAGTAGAACCAGAACTACTAGAGTTGGAAGCAGAGAGAGAAAAGACAGCTGTAGGCACTGACAGCATGAAGATAAGATGCTTCTCTGGAGTCATAAGCAAGTTGTTAAAATCTAACACTTAGGGTCCAGAGAGATGGCTCAAGAGCACTTGTTCTTCCAGAGGACCTGGGTTAGGACCCATGGGTTAGAGGACCATGTTAGGGACACTAACATGGTGGCTCACTCCAGTTCTAGGGGATCTGATGTTCTCTTCTGGCCTCCACAGCACTCCACACTCACAGGGTACACAGACATACATAGGCCAAACACCCACAGCACATAAAACAATAACAAGTATTAAAAAGTATATGTGTGTCTTGTTCTTTGGAGGTGATGATAGCTGAAGATGTAAATATTTTCTAAACATTTTAGAGATCAGATATTGGGCCTAGATAGACTGAATATCTGATTTGAAATGAAATTTTATCCTATTATACAAAAGCTAATCTTACTTAGATAAAATACAGTTTTGTACAGCATGTTTTCCTCTTAAACTCTAGGGATTCTGGAGAGAAAGATGAAATATAGGTAAATTGTTTATAACTGTTTATATATTAAAGTTGCCTGATACTGGTAGGTGTGGCATTGACTTTGATCTAATACAGCAGGGCTGGTTTTCAGCTGGATTGTACCACTGTGGACAAAAAATTATTAAGCTTACTCTGCTTAAGGGTTGATTGAATATGAGTGATTGGCTTCCTGCTTCATATAAGTTGCTAAATACTTTTAATATATCCAGTTCTAAATTGTTAGAGTAGAAACTGTAAAACATTGCCTGAGGACTTTTCTTGTGTTTTTTGTTGTTGTTTGTTTTGTTTTTCGAAAGGGTAAACTGCACTATTACACTCTGTCATGATTTTCACCTGTGTATTTTGTTTTTAGAGTTAATAGTCTAATTCTACTAGATCAAGTATTTGAATTCATAGTTTAGTATTCTGTTTCTTGCTCTATATTTTTGTCAATTGTGATAATGATAAATAGAATGATATTAACTCATTACCTTACAAACTGTGTCATACTTGAGGCAGTTACTAAAATTTAGAATTTAAAGGTTTCAGTAGTGATTTGCAATCAATTCTTCACTTACATCACTTTCAGTATTATAAACAACTGCAGAAAGAGTATATCAGCGATGATCATGATCGGAGCATCTCGATAACTGCACTGTCTGTTCAGATGTTTACTGTCCCGACCCTGGTATGTATGAGATTTGCTCTGCTTTTTAAGACTTTCATTTGATGTGATATCAAATTAAAACCATGTGATAATCACAAAGTTGGGCCACTTTCATTTTGAAAATTTAGTAATACTTCTGTGGTATCTATGTGTGTGATAACTCTAGCAGTACCCAGGGACAAAACAACTGGAAACTGCCCTGTCCAAATGGTCCGCTCTTTACAAGTGACATCCAAAGCTGATTTCTCACTCTCTGGAGTGTTGTCTTTTCAACACCAAGACCTTGCATTTTTTTTTTTTTTTTTTTTTTTTTGGTTTTTCGAGACAGGGTTTCTCTGTGTAGCTTTGCGCCTTTCCTGGAACTCACTTGGTAGCCCAGGCTGGCCTCGAACTCACAGAGATCCGCCTGGCTCTGCCTCCCGAGTGCTGGGATTAAAGGCGTGCGCCACCACTGCCCGGCAAGACCTTGCATTTTTAAATTTTGCCTTTCTTTTGTTCTGTAGTTACTGTTTTTGGGGGATAAATACATTAAGGTAAGAGCTGAGAAAGGGAAAGTGTGCTTAGCAGTCTCTTCTGTGAGATAGTGCTACATAGGCCTGGGAGGAAAGAGGATTCTGCTTCCTTTTTTGTGCTATTTATTTTTCCTGTTTCTTCTTGAAAGTTTGACTCTAACTATTCCTATTTCCCCATTTCAAAGGGCCAAAGAACAGGATAGGGGAGAGAACTGAGTTGGGGCGGGGGAGAAATACCATGATAGATAGATAGCAATATGATGGAAATTGTAAGAGTGTCTTTGTTCTTCATTGCTCATTGTATGATTACAGATGATAAATATTTGTTAGATAATCTGTGTAATGGGCTTGGCATATCCACACAGGTGTTTTCTAGTTACTGAGGAAAAGAGAGCTTTGCTTCTAGAAACAAACGTTTACTCTACGAGTATATCTCAGTAGTATAACACTTGCCTAGCACACACAAGGCTCAGGGTTTGATCTCCAAGACTGAAAATGAAAACAAAATCCAAACCCTAGAAATAAACTTCTGAAGTAGTTGCTATTCTTTAAAAGCTAGGGATTGGTTTTAATGTTCAATAAACATGTATTAAACTGAGCATGGTAGCACATGCCTTTAGTACCAGTACTCAGGATGCAGAAGCAGGCAGATCAATATGGGTTCAAGGTCAGCCTGATCTACATAGTGAGCTCTAGGCCAGCCAAGACTGCATAATGAGACCCTGTCTAAATAAATAAATAGAAAGAAAAATAAGCATTTGTTATAAATTATTTATTTCTGGCCTTGCATGGTGACACACACCTTTAATCCCAGCCATTGGGAGGAAAGCAGAAGCAGGAGGATCTCTGTGAGTTCAAGTCCAGCCTGGTCTATATAGCAAATTTTAGGATATTCAGGACTAAAATATAGAGACTCTGTCTCCAAAACAAAGAAACAAACAAGTAAATTTATTTATGGGCGTGCATTCTTTAACTGATGCAGGAAATTTTAAGTTTTAATCCAGTCTGGGTGAATAGTGAGATGAGGTTTTAAAAACAAAATGAAATAAATACTGGTCAACTAAATGAATGAATAAATTAAGTCCATTACTATGGCAAGTTAATGCTAAGACAATATTCTTGAAATATTCTGCAGGCCCGACATCTTATTGAAGAACAGAATGTTATTTCTGTCATTACTGAAACTCTGCTAGAAGTTTTACCTGAGTACTTGGACAGGAACAATAAATTCAACTTCCAGGGCTATAGCCAGGACAAACTGGGAAGAGTATATGCAGTAATATGTGATCTAAAGTAAGTGGTTGGAGTTCAAAGGTGAGGGCATCTATTAAACACAATGTGCTTACTTGCTCTATCATATAAGTAAACATTTGTTCCTCTTGATTATCTAGGATTCTCTTTACTCTGATGGCAAACACAAAGAAATTTGACTGCCTCATGCTAATGCAGTTGGCCTCCACATCTGTGGATCCCCCAACAACTTGAAAGTAATAAAAAGATGATTGATTCTGTACTGAACATGTACAGATTTTTTCTTGTTTTTTAGACTACTGCAGTATAATAAGTGTTTATAGAACATTTTCTTTGTATAGGTATTAAATTGTCTGTGATGTATGTATGTAGGTTATTTGCAAATACTTTATCATTTTATATATTTTGGAAGTGGAGTTCTGGAATCATTCCCCCCACTAGTAACACAAGACTTCTGCAAGTGTCTTCAGCAAAGTCTTACTGAGTTTAAAACCAACTGAATAAAGAGGGTGCCGAGGGCAGGCCTGTCACGTGTACTTGGGCCATCAAATGACTCTCCATTGTAATTGCCACACTTTTCACCCATGTTTCACTCATACCCTTCATGGTTCCGTTCCCCTCAAATACTCTCAGTTTCCAATAATCTGCTTATTTTTCTTTTTACTTCGTTTTTGCATATATACCAGTCTAGTGATACTTATTAGAGTTTCCTTAATTATATTTTTCTCCCTGAAGAGGACTAAAAATTTATTTTTACACTAAAATTGGGGGGCTAGAGAAATCATTTAGTGTTTAAGGGCACATTGTACTCTAGCAGAGGACGAGGACCCACATCAGGTGACTCAAAACCACCTCTAACTCCAGCTCTAGGGGACCTTACTATTTCTTCTGGTCTTTGTATACACATGCACTCCCACATACATAATATATATACACACACACACACACACACACACACACACACACACACACACATATATATATACACACACACACACATATACATACATACACACACACACACACACACACACATATATATTGGGTTTTTGGGGGCCGGTATAAAACAGGGTTTCTCCGTGTAGCTTTGGAGCCTGTCCTGGAATTCACTCTGTAGATCAGGCTGGCCTCGAACTCACAGAGATCCTCCTGCCTCTGCCTCCCAAGTGCTAGGATTAAAGGCATGTGCCACCACTGCCCAGCATTGAAAAACATTTTTAAAAAGTCTTAAGCCAAAGTTAGAATCACATGATAGAACAGTTCAGATTATTAAAATAAATTTCCATTTACTTTAGAAATGGTGAATGTTATAAGAATTCTGATAGATCAACTATTTAATAAATCATGGACTTGAAAAAATTCTTTTTGTATATATTATAATAAAGTATGTACTTAGTTTACTGTTTTTAAAAAAAATTCTAAGGTGTGGCTGGAGAGATGACTTGTCAGTTAAGGGCATTTGCTTCTCTTTCAGAAAACCTGAGTTTGGTTCCCAGTATCCACATCATGCAGCTCATAACTGCCTCTAACTCCAGCTCCAGGGAATCTGAAGCCTATGGTCTCCATAGGCATTTGCACCCATGTGCATATAAACACACACACACACACACACACACACACACACACACACACACACACACACACACACACACACACACAATTTTTTAAAGTTCCAAGTCATATGTGATTGAGAAAAAGTTTTATCTACTTCTAAGTAAGGAAGGCAAACAAATGAGCTTCTAGCCCAACTTAAAAATAACTTAGTCTGTTTAAAAAGCAGGGTTAGGAGTTTAGCTTAGCAGTTGAGCGTTTACCTAGAATACCCAAAGCCCTGGGTTTGATCCCCACCCCTGAAAAATAAATGACACATTTCTGGAAACTACAGTGGCTTCTCATTTAATGAAGAGAAATTCTTCAAGACTTTCTCAAATTCTTTTTTTTTTTTTTTTTTTTGTTTTTCGAGACAGGGTTTCTCTGTGTAGCTTTGCGCCTTTCCTGGAACTCACTTGGTAGCCCAGGCTGGCCTCGAACTCACAGAGATCCGCCTGGCTCTGCCTCCCGAGTGCTGGGATTAAAGGCGTGCGCCACCACCGCCCGGCTTTCTCAAATTCTTTTATTTCAAAATGTCATTGTGGCATATACATTTTTTCTTTAGAATTTAGTAAATTGTTACATCATCACACTTCTAATATAAGTATTGATGGGGGAAGTCTTAGGGTTTCTGTTGGTGTAAAGAGACACCATGACCACAACAACTCTTTGAAAGGAAAACATTTAATTGGGGCTGGCTTACAGTTTCAGAGTTTTTTAGTCCATTAACATCTTGGTAGCATGCAGCCAGACATGGTGCTAGAGAAGGAGCTGAGAGTTCTACATCTTGATGGGCAGGCAACAGGAAGTCAACTGAGACACTGAGTGTTTCTTGAGTATAGTAGACCTCAAAGCTCACCCCCACAGTGACCCACTTCCTCCAACAAGGCCACACTTCCCAATAGTGCCACTCACTATGGGGGCCATTTTCTTTCAAACTACCACCGTGGATAAATCCAGTAGTGATCAGCATGTAGCCATTACCTCTCAGATGTGTTCCTTAGCTAAATTGTACATGATTCACGTTACTCAAAATGCAACTTTCCTAGTGGCTGTTCTTGAAGCGTCCTTATTAATTCATTGACGAGCCATGTTCTACTTTACAGAGTGGAATGTCATCACTGAGTTATTTTAGAGAAAACTAACATAATCTAAGTAACCTGCCCAATAGGTGCAGTTTGCTCTCAAAAGGGTTTGGTGAAATTTATTAGTAGTTCTCACATGGTAAAGAACTTTGCTTATATTAACTGCATTTTCATTTGTAACATTCTTACAAAGCAGGTGGTATAATCTTGGCTTGTAGGTTATAATTATTTGCCTAGGTTACATAGCTCCTAAGCGTGGAACTGAGATTTGGACCTGACTGTTTATCTGTACTGCTCAAATTTCTTTTATGACATCATAAAATCCTCATAAAATGTATAGACAGTGACAGTGAATGCTGTTCTGAAACCTTACCAAAGCACTATTCAGAAATATCCTTGTGTAGGAAATAGTTATTAAATCCTGTGTTCTGTTTCTTAATATATAAACTCTGCAGTAATGCCTTATTCTCTCTATATATGTTAATTTAATTTTCCCTGAAAGCTGCTTTTAAGTCAGTAATTGCTACAAATGCTTAATAATCCCTAAGTTCTTTAGAATGTGTAGTTCTCTACAGTCTAGCCATGCACTCTACTTACCTGACTGTACCTAAATATAAAATAAACCCCTTGGTGCGAGTGAGTACTCTGTTCACATTCCCTATAGAAATTTTAGTTCTTCCCAAAAAGTGAGTTCAAACTTTGAGTAGCCTTTCCCAGCGTTAGAAAGTATGCTGAACTTTTGTCCCTTTTGTGGCTTGCCTTGTTTGGTTCTAGCTCCCTTGTCCATTTAGAAATAAAAATTTAATTCTTAAAGACAGCAATCATATCTGCCAAGTCTCTTCTAAAGTAATATTTCCCTCTGCTGAACTTGTTCCTGTTGAGTGAGTATCATTTGTGTGTCAAGAAATGAACACAAGCCGGCGGCGGTGGCACACACCTTTAATCCCAGCATTTGAGAGGCAGAACCAGGCAGATTTCTATGCGTTCGAAGCCAGCCTCGTCTACAGAGTGAGTTCAGGAAGGCACCAAAAGTACACAGAGAAACCCTGTCTCAAAAAAACAAAACAAAACGAAACAAAAAAAAATGAACATAGTACCCCAACTGAAGTCTATCATCTGGTAAAGTCAAAGAGGAGGATTAATATCTCCTTTGCTCCCAATAACAAATCTCAATCTGATTTTGTAACTCAGTCTGTGGAAGGTATTTGATGAGGTATTTGGTGTCTTAATTTCTAACTTAGTGAAAAGTAGAAAAGAGATTCATTTGAACTTTGATTCTATTAAGGAAGTTTCCTTTTATTATTTTAACCGGTTTCTGTGTCCTATTTCTGAAAAGTACAGCAGGCCCTCCAGTCACCCTCCATTCCTTTCTCCTGTTACTTTGCTGCCGCTTTACTCCAGCCTCTCTTTCCTTTCCCTTCCTTTTCCACCCCTTGCATCTCTGTGTGTTAGGTCAGAGTCAGGCAGGAACCATGACAAGCTAGCAATGGCAGTTCTCTTCTGCCCTATCTCAGTACTTCTCACATTAGCCGAGGAGTTAGTGAAATGAAACAGCCAAACCTTGATGTCATACCTTTAATTTTTTTTTTTGTCTTTAAGAAATAACAACTAGCATACTTCATTTTCTTATTTGATAAGGTTCTTCTGCTTGTATTTTTATTACATTTATTGGTTTATTTTGTGTATGTGTGTGAGTGTTCGTGACTCAGCATGTGGGAGTCTTCTCCTTCCACTGTGTTTGTCTTCAGCATTGAACGCAGGTCATCTGGCTTAGTGGCAAGCATTTTACCTGCACGGCCATCTTGCAGGCTAATAATAATAAAAATAATAATAATACATTAAACTTATTGTTAATTATAATTAATATAGTTTAGTTAACACTAGAATTTAATTTATTATTATTATTATTATTGAGACAGGGTCTCTGTTAGTTCTGGTGTTCTGGAGCTCACTATGTAGATCAGGCTGGCCTTGAACTTGCAGAGATCCTCCTGCCTCTGGCTGCCAAATGCTGGTATTAAAGTTATATACTACCAGGCCTGGCTCATAATTATATTTTGAATTTTTAATATATAACTACCACATTGATGGTTATCTAAAAAAATAGCAGAAATTAAACCATATTCCCCACTATTTTTATAATTCATATTTTTTTCTATATTCACTGTATGATCTTTTATGGTCTGCATTACTTCCTTTTGTAAATCTTTCTTTGTGTGTGTGTGTGTGTGTGTGTGTGTGTGTGTGTGTGTGCGCGCGCGCGCCTAACATTGGATTATAGTGTTCACTGTGTCTGTTTTCCCAGTATTCTTTAAATTTCAAAGATAGAGTACATCTTATTCATGTTTTTGTTCCCAGTCTCTCTCTCTCACACACACACACACACACACACACAAATGCATTTTGATTCATTGAGTGCAAAATAATTTGTTTTGTTTTCAAGGCAGGGTTTCTCTGTGTAGCTTTGGAGCATGTCCTGGGACTTGCTCTGTAGACCAGGCTGCCTTCAAACTCACAGAGATCCACCTGTCTCAGTCTCCCAAGTGCTGGGATTAAAAGCGTGAGCCACCACCACCTGGCTGCAAAATAATTTTTAATTTTCATGATAATTTTCATGATAAATTTTATCTCTCTAAATTTGTACATCCTAATGTGCCAGGCATGGAGACACAGGGGTTCACATCCTTCTTTCAGATTCTGAGTTCTGAAAACCTGGAAGTAGGAAGTCTGTTTGAAATCATCTGTGCCTGAAAGGATTCGACTTGGCCTTTTGAGTGATGGTTATGAAAAGTCTGAGAAAGTCTTGTACTGTATTTATCTGTGGGTTTCTGTGACAGGCCTATCCTGTGACAAGCTACGTTGTTCACTTCATCATTCTGAAACAGAATTTAGAAAGCCAGGCTTAGCTTTGATGGCTGTCTCTTGTAGATAATACCGGTATTTTGCCAGTTTTATGTAAGTAAAGCAAAATAAATAACTCTAGTTCTGTCCAGAGGTTCTAATTACTATAGGAAATTAAAATTCACAATTTTGATGAGTCAACATTGTCTATAACCCTGTTAACCTTAAAATCATCTCAGAATAAAGAAGTGAACTATTTCTTTTTCTACTGAAATGACAGATATATCCTGATTAGCAAGCCTCTAATATGGACAGAAAGGTTAAGAGTGCAGTTCCTTGAAGGGTTCCGGTCTTTTCTGAAGATTCTTACCTGTATGCAGGTATGATAATTCTTTGGTGTACCAATAAAATAAAATTAGCTTTAAAAAAATTCCATCTTCTTTTTTCCCTCATTTTATTTATTTATTTTTTGAGGTTTATTTTTATTTTATTTATATGGGTATCTTGATTGAATTTGTATCTCTGCTCCACATGCATGCCTGGTGTCCATGTGTTGCCAGAAGAGAGCATTGAATCCCCTGGAATTAACTGGAATTTCAGTTGTGAGCTACCATGAGGGTGCTGGGAATCAAACCTGGGTTCTCTATAGGAGCAGTCTGTTCTCTTAACCATGGAGCGGTCTCTTCAGCCCCTTTCCTCATTTTTTAAAAAGAAATTAATTGTTGTTTTCATAGAAGAAAATTTCTCTGATGTAGTAGAAATAAAATATAAACACTAACTTGTCCTTGCTTTCATAAATGTGTGTGTAATTAGTTACTGCTGCTACTATTAATGCTCATTGAATGCTTATCCCATGATAAAGATATGGTAAGACTACATAAATTATCTTCAGCTTATAGGTTTATTTTGCTGTTTTGATTCTTGTTTTACACATGAGGAAATAGGACCTTCTAATTGCTGGTATTTGCAGTCAGATACCCATGAACTTTGTACTCCCGAAAGCTAGTGTTCTAACTCATATATTTTATAGTTTAACAGCCATGTTTAAAGACTGCATTTATGAGTATAAATCCTGGTATATTTATGTTGTTGCCATAGAGGAACAACAAGAAGAAAGGCCATGGATTGACTACTCTTTCCTTGCAGGGCATGGAAGAAATCAGGAGACAAGTTGGACAACACATTGAAGTAGACCCTGACTGGGAGGCTGCCATTGCTATACAGATGCAGCTCAAGAATATTTTGCTCATGTTCCAAGAGTGGTGTGCTTGTGATGTAAGTGAAAGATTTGGTAGCAAGATTAGTGCTTTTATAAGTGCTCTAGTAGTTATTACTAGCATAGTTTTGTGCTACAGCTTTTTTGATATAAAAGTTTATAATGTGACAGTCTTAGATACTTAAAATTATATTATTAAGTATAGGAAGAAAATTCATTCTTTTATATTGATTAGAAAATGTATCCTAGGGTAGTTTGCTTAGGAGAATTACAAGGTTTAAAAGTATGTGCCTTGGGGCCTAGAGAAATGGATCAACTGTTAAGACTTGATAACTTCCCAGAGGACCTGGGTTCAATTCTCAACTTTCACATGGAGGCTCATGTGTTCCAAGGGGTCTAACACCCTCGACACTCTCTTCTGGCCTTCACAGGTAGTGTACATACATGATACACAGATATATGATATACATGTAGGTGAAACAGCCATACACATAAAATAATAAAGTAGTTTTTTAAAAGTGTATGTTGGGACTACTGGAAAGATTGTTCAGGGGCTAAGAGTGCATAGTGCTCTTGCGTAGGACCCAAATTTGGTTTCTAGCACACACATCAGGCAGCTTACAACCACCTATTGCTACATTTTCAGGGGAATTTGACACCTCTGGCCTTCTTGGGCAACTGTGCATGTGTGTAGACACCATGTACAGACACATACAAATAGGCACATAATTAAAGTAAAAATAAAACCCATGTTTTAGGTGTGGTGGTACATACCTGTAATCTTAGCACTTGGGAGGCTAAGGCAAGAGGATTGCTCTGAATTCAAGGCTAGCCAGGGTTACATAATGTCAGACTACCCAGAACTATATATCAAGACCCTTTTGAAACCTATCCATCCCAAATTTTCCCATATGTACTTTCAAATTTATTTAAAAATTATTTTTAATAGTATGATAAATCATGCCATGAAGATTTTAAAATATTTCAAGAATAGAGAGGAATGAATATTAAATCAAGAATTTTCTTACATATATTAAGCACTTAAAAATTAATTTCAAAGTATGAAACAAGTGTATTGCTTAAGCAACAATTTTAAACCATAGCCCCCTCTCTGTAAAGCCCCAATCCTAAACTAGGGAAGAAGTAGCTTAGTCAGTAAAATGCTTGCCGTGCAAGCAAAAGGACCTGAGTTCTGAGCGCTAGCATCCACATAAAAAGACAGCCATCGTGGTGTGTGCTTGGAATTTCAGCCCTGTGAGAGGGCATGGAGACATGAGGTTGCCTGGGGCTCTCTGGCCAACCACCCTAACTAATAGGTGAGCCCTGGGTTCCAGTAAAAAAAAAACACTGTCTCCGAAAACAAGGCAGATATTCCTGAGGGATAACACCCAAGATTACCTTTGTCTCTATAGGCACATGCACATACACATTTTACTTACACACACACACACACACACACAACCATAGATTTCCCCCCACAAGAGAATATGACTATTTATTCTTTTGTGTGTGTCCATTTGTACGTGTGTAGAGACTAGAGGTTGACTTTGGGTGTCTGTCTTATTGAGACAGTGTTTGTCACTGAACCTGGGCCTTACCATTTCAGCTAGACTGGCTGGCCAGCAAGCCCTCTGGGACCTCTTGTCTCTGCTCCCCCACATTGTGGTTATAGGTAGCCACTGGATTCCTCCCCCCCCCCCCCAACAGGGTTTCTCTCTGTAACAGCTCTGGCTGTCCTGGAACTTGCTCTGTAGACCAGGCTGGTCTTGAACTTACAGAGATCCACCTACCTGCCTTGGAGATCCAGGGTGCTGGGATTAAAGGTGTGAGCCACCACCACCCAGCTTTTATTTTGGTACTTGAGGTCCAAACTTTACCCATGGAGTTGTCTTTACTGAGAAATTTGACATTTTCTGGGTGTCAGCTCCACCATTTCCTCCAGGTTTTCTGTATAGTGTTCATGATCTGACCAGGCCTCTCTGTGTCTTCACTCAGTCTCTACCCTTTGCTTCTTTTATCTAACACCAATCAATGCCTTTGTCAAGGCTCTTGGTTCCACTTACACTGCTCTTCCTGGAATTTGTCTCCTTTGTTTTTCCACTTCTTACTCCTGTGCCTGTGGGCACATAGACTCCGCTGCCCTTCAGAACACTCGAAGCTCCTTTACTCGATTTTGTCTCCTCCTTAGACTACATTCTGTCTTTATGTTTCTTCTTCCCTCTGTGATCAGCAGAAGTCACAGGTTCAGTGTGACAGTCACTCAAATACAACAGGCTCTAATTTAGTGTGGTAGCTCTTTAGAGCAGGGCAGAGATCTTGGCCAACAACTAACAGCATGCATCCTTTGGTTCCACATCCTCAGGGAACAGCATGCAGTTTAGGAGATTTTGTCCAGGGGTTGTGTTCACTGTGATATCTCCTCCTATCGTCTGTCTGTCTGTCTGTCTGTCTGTCTGTCTGTCTACCTATCTACCTACCTACCTACCTACCTACCTATCTATCTATCATCTTTCTATCTATAATAAGTATAAATCTATATAACTGTTTTTACAGATTAGGTCCCACAACTTCTTTAGAGTTTGATTCTCTTCCTATTGATTGATTAGAAGTATTTTTAGAAAAATAAATAAATAACCGGGTGTGGCGGCGCACGCCTTTAATCCCAGCACTCAGGAGGCAGAGCCAGGTGGTTCTCTGTGAATTCGAGGCCAGCCTGGTCTACAGAGTGAGATCCAGGAAAGGCACCAAAACTACGCAGAGAAAATCGAAAATTAAAAAAAAAAAAATCATTTAGTAAGAAGAGTTAAAAGTCTTTTCTTAGTCTCCATATTCTTTGTTTTTTTTGTTTGTTTTGTTTAGTTTTTGTTTTTTGTTTGTTTGTTTGTTTGTTTTTTCCCTGTAGTGTTGGCCTGGATTAAATTCCTAGGTCATCTTGAATCATTCTTTCCCTCTGGTTTTCACAAGCCTACACAATACTAATAGTTTCATTATCAGTTATCAGCTTCAACTAGTGGTTACCTTTTTTTCCAATTCCTCATTCTTGCTAAAAGAGATTCCCCAACATTCCCTTTATAAAGATCTTTCATATCTTCTACTTAATTTAATTAATTAAAGGGATAAGTTGTCTAAGCTGTAGTCTCACTTTATTTTGTGTGCCAGATGTTTCTACTTAAATGAACATTTTTTATATTTCAGACTCAGAATATCTTAAATTGATTTGTTACCACTTGCTTCAATTTCCAGGGCATTTTGGCTCCTCGTGACTCCCCTTGTTCTGTTGTTGTTTTCCCACACAAGAAGCCTCAGTGCCCGCATGTTGTGTGTGTTTATTAATCAACATGCTGATACCTAAGGGCAGTGTTCCCAAAATTTATTTGGCTCTGGAGTTCCTTTTTCAAATCAGACCAGAGTGGAAAGCACTGTATTAATTTACCTGAATAACTGTGCTTCTCTTTCCTACCAGACTCACTTTAACTTGAGTCTTCTGTGTCCCAAGTGTGTGTCATCTTTCCGGTGTGTTGGTGTTTCCTCACTTTCCTTTCCTTCCTTTACCTTTGGTGACTCACATGAATTCTGAAAAAACAGATGGACTCCATTACTCTCCAGACACTGTCAATATATTTACATACTGCAGTGTTTCCAGTTCAATGTTCAGTGACTCCATCCTCAAAACCTTTGATTCCCTCATTGTTCTCTCTCTCTCTCTCTCTCTCTCTCTCTCTCTCTCTCTCTCTCTCTCTCTCTCTCTCTCTCTCTCTCTCTCTCTCTCCCTCTCCCTCCCTCCCTCCCTCCCTCCCTCCCTCCCTCCCTCCCTCTCTCTCTCTCTCTTTCTTTCTTTCTAGGTTTCTTCTTAGAATACCTCCTCATTTTTTTCTTCATGCTTAAATTCGTGTGTGTGTGTGTGTGTGTGTGTGTGTGTGTGTGTGTGTTATAAGGGATCAAACCTAGGGATTTGTTTATTAGAAATATCTGCTGGGTGCGGTGCTCAGGCCTTTAATCCCAACACTCAGGAGGCAGAGGCAGGTGGGTCTCTGTGAGTTGAGGCCAGCCTGGTCTACAGATCGAGTTCCAGGACATCCAGGCCTGTTAGAGAAGCCCCTTAGACAACACTGCCACTCCCGCCCCGCCCCCACTTGCAGTGGGCATCCGTATTTTCCCTCCTTCAGCATTACTGAGGTCTCACACATACCGTGTCAAAGCTCCACCATGAGCTCCATCTCTAGACAAATTCTGTTTGCTTTTAGGGCTCACTGAAAAGCTGCTTTCAAAAGTATGTCTTCTCAATCAGGCTTTTTTTCTCCTCCTTTTTAGCATAATTAATTATATCATTTAAGTGGTGCCTACAATTTTTACTCTGATTATAAATGTTTATATTTTATATTTCCTCTGGTTTTATATTCTAAGGAGGTAGCCCTGGGACTACATGGAACAATTTTGTACTTATATTTAATAAATATTTAGTAAGGTAGTGGGTGACAAAGTAGCTAACTTGTCGTTATATTTGTATTTTTCTTTTCACTTAGGAAGATCTCTTACTAGTGGCTTATAAAGAATGTCACAAAGCTGTAATGAGGTGCAGCACAAGTTTCATGTCTAGTGCCAAGACAGTAGTACAATTGTGTGGTCATGTTTTGGAAACCAAGTCCTACAAAGTGTCTGAGGACCTTGTAAGCATACATCTACCACTCTCTAGAACTCTTGCTGGTGAGTGTTTTTGCTTTTCATGAATTTCTGATCATTTCTAGCTACTCTGAGTAGTAGTGTTTTTCTTTTTTCTTTGTTCCGTATAGTCCCATTAGTACGGGAGTTAAGGGCTATCATTATTTTTACCCTTTAGGAACTGTCACCATGATATTTATCCAAGGAAGCTTACTTATGCTTTATACTTAGCTAAGGACCAACTTGGTACTTTTCTATCAACCACCCAAAATTTAAATACTTAAAAATGTTGACTTTATATCACTCTATGCTAAAATTCAGATTAGGTTTCAATTCTTTTGATATTTCTTTTTTATCTCTTAAATTACATTTGTGGATTTCTATTTTGGAGGGGCAGTGTGCCGTGGTGAGTGTATGGTGATTAGAAGACAGCTTGTGGAAGTTGGTCTTCTCCTGCCACCACATAAGCTCTGGGCATTGAACTCAGCTCACTTGGCTTGACAGCAGGCACCTTTACCCACTGAGCCATCTTGCTGGCCCTCGTGTTATTTCTTTAAGAGTAGAATAAACATCTGGAGACGCAGACTTTTAGTTTTATATGATGTATATACAATGTAAGATGTTTTGCAATGTAAGATAGTGTTTGGTAATACTGTATTTCAAAATTAGAAGTTAAATGTTTTCATTTTGGAGTATCATTTATAAACTTAGTAAGAATGTGTGTATGTGTTGGGGGGTGAGGGGTGGAGATTGAACTTAAGGCTTCCTGCATGCTAGCCATGTACTCTGTGACTGAGATACATCCTCAATTCTAGTGAAAATACATTTAAATAACCCAGCTTTCCAATCTTGATGAGTTAACTAAAACTATACTAATAGGGTTTAACTGCTTTCCTGTTTTCTTTTTTCTTCTTTTAAAAATGATTTAGGTCTTCATGTACGTTTAAGCAGACTAGGTGCTGTTTCAAGACTGCATGAATTTGTGCCTTTTGTAAGTGACTCTTAAGTATTGAGTTATGTCCTATTTCTGGTCATCTCCATTGGTGGGTGGGAACAAAAATCATAGGTTAACCCTCTGCATAGTCACAGTTAATCACTTTCACGGCTGAATGTACCATGTTGAAATCTGAATAACAAAGACTTGAAAGGCATCGAGGGCAAGCTCTTCCATTTTACAGACTTCTTGCCTAAGTCAAGGAATGTGTAGTGTGTGAAATGATGGAACTGACCTCACTGTGTTTCAGGATGGCTTTCAAGTAGAGGTCCTAGTGGAGTACCCTTTGCGCTGTCTGGTGCTGGTTGCCCAGGTTGTTGCTGAGATGTGGCGAAGAAATGGGCTGTCTCTCATCAGCCAGGTATGGCACACACAGTCTGTTATACTCATCTGTGAATGAGCTCATTTTTTAAAAAGTGATTAGCCCCACGTCCATAGAGTTTGCCAAATATTTGCTTTTATTCTCTTGTGTAGTCTCTTAGATATGGAAATTCTGGTGATTCTATGAGTGTTTCTCCTTTTTCCTATTTCCTACTTATGCCATCTGAATTTTAAGAAGCTAGGATGCAGCCGGGTAGTGGTAGTGCATGCTTTTAATCCCAGCACTCAGGAGGCAGAGCAAGGTGGATCTCTGCAAGATCCAGGACAGGCACCAAAACTACACAGAGAAACCCTGTCTCAAAAAACAACAACAACAACAACAACAAAAACCCACCTTTCTTCTCCATCTTTAAGACCTCTTCATTCATCCTAGTGGCATTGGGTGCTGTGGTGTGTCACACAGTGTATATATACCCTTTTGTTCAGTCAGCTCCACCTGCAAAATGTTCATTGCAATGAGTCACTGGGCTGGTTCAAGACCTCTGACACACCATCATCAGTGGACTCTCACCAAAACGCCTCTCTATCCTGCTGTTGCCCGGAGTCATGGGGATCCTCCAGTTATTGTTCCGCAGGATCAGTCTCTTCATGTACTCTAGCAGGTCATAGATAGAGTAGGTGTTAGGGTGAGCCAACCCAAAGGCCTAGGATGTGGGTCTTTTTGGGCCACTGGGATCTCCCCCCTCAGACTAGGGACAGCCATAGAGGCCAGTTCTCCCACACCCATGGTGAGGAGTAGGGCCATCTCTCCTAAGTAAGGGTTGGAGGGCAGCTCTCCTGCTGCAATGACCAGTGAGGGACAGGGACAGTTATCTCCGGGCCAGTGAGGCACATGGCTGGCTCAGCACAGCTCTCATATTTCAATGTGCATGGTTCCTATGACCCCTTGTGGCAACGTGGGCCATGGACATCATCACAGACCCCAGCTGCAGCAGGACCACAGACCTAGGCATGGTCCTTGGTGGCAGCTCAGGCCTGGGTCTGTGGTCCTGACGTCACTATGGCCCCTGTAGCAGAGAGCATGGTTTCAGGTGGCTGTCCAGACCCTGGGCATCCTCACAACCCTCAGTGGTAACAGGAGCCATGGACATCAACACAGACCCTGGCTGCTGCAGGGCCACCGACCCAGACATAGCTCCCCACTCCCCACAGCAGCTGAAACCCAGATACCATCATGTTCCCTAGTAGCAGCATGGCCCTTGGACACCAAAATGACCACAGGTGGTGGCCTAGACTCTGGGCACCCCACGGCCTCGGCAGCAGCATGGATCATAGACATCAGCATAGACTCCAGCTATGGCAGCACCATGGCAGCATCCCAGGCCGAGATGTCACCCTGGTTCCGGGTGGCAGGCAGGCTGCCACCATCAGCTCATTCCTCACTGCCCTTGCCCCTGCAGATCTGCCTCTTATAGAGTGTAAACCATTCTGCCTCTTTCTCTCCCATTTCTCCACCATAGTGGCACCCACCCACTCACCCTTCAGGAAGTGTGGACTGTGAGGCGCAGGCTGCCCGGCCGGTGTCTTTCGCCTGCCTGAGCCACATGGCCGGGGACAGACTTTTAAAGATATCACTTAAAAGAAAAGAAAAGATTTTCTTCTCCTTTTTTTTTTTTCTGGTGATACAGATTAAATCCACTGCCTTGTACATGGTAGGCAGACATTCTACCACCACATCTCCTGTTCCTTTTATTGTTGTTATTCTTGTTTTGAGACAGGGTCTTTGCAGTCCAGGCTGACCTCAAACATATGACAATTCTATCTCAGCCTCCTGTCTGCTGATATGACAGATGTGAACTGCTGAATTGAGGGATTTGTGTATTAGAAACATCTGCTGGGTATGGTGGCACACGCCTTTAATCCCAGCACTCAGGAGGAGGCAGAGTCAGGCAGATCTCTGAATTCAAGGCCAGCCTGGTCTAGAGAGTGAGGTCTATGACAGCCAGAGCTGTCACAGAGAAAGTGTGTCTTGAGAGAGACAGGGGGACAAACTTTTGTGGGAAGACAGCTTAAAGGAATTGGTTTTCTCCTTCTACCATCTGCGTCTTAGGCGTTGAACTCAAGGTGTTGGCTTGGCAACATCTTTACATGTTGAGCCATCCAACTGAGACCCTATTGTTAAGAATTTCGTCTAAGGCTGAAAGATATCTCTGTGGGTGAATCTCTTGTTGCACAAGAATGAGGACCAGAGCTTGGGGTTCTAGCATCCTCATCAGTCAGGTGGCAGTGACAGCCCTGTAATCCTAACTAGGAGGCTGAGTCAGGGAATCCTCACAGCAAGTTGGCTAGCTGGACTAGCCAGATCAGGGAGCTCTGGGTCTGATCAGAGAGATCCTGCCTCATTGTGCAAAGTGGAGAACAACTGTGGAAAATAGCTGATGTTAATGTCTGGTCTACACACACACACATACACACACACACACACACACACACACACACACACACACACGCACGCCCATCCACATGTAAACAGATGCAATACATGGCAAAAAACGTTTTTTTTTGTTTCAAATAAATTCCTTTAGTGTCTGTCTACCGTTTCTTTTATAGGTTTTTTATTACCAGGATGTTAAATGCAGGGAAGAAATGTATGACAAAGATATCATCATGCTTCAGGTACCTGTTTAAGTTACTCTTCATTAGATTTTCCTTTGCTTTTTATATTTCTTAAAATAAGAGGGAATACTGTTTTTTTTTTAAAGATATATTTATTTATTATGTATACAGTGTTTTGTCTGCATGTATGTCTACAGGCCAGAAGAGGGCACCAGATCTCATTACAGATGGTTGTGAGCCACCATGTGGTTGCTGGGAATTGAACTCAGGACCTCTGGAAGAACAGTCAGTGCTCTTAACCTCTGAGCCATCTCTCCAGCCCGGGAATACTGTTTTAAACATGAGTTTGTCTCACCATTAACTGAACATGGTAGCATATAAATAGAATAAGCAATCTTATTTTGTAATTTTATGAAGTGACTATTAGTGACAAGTGTTCTTCCATTTAATACACAGAAATGTGACACTCAATTTCTTTCACAGATTGGAGCGTCTATAATGGATCCCAACAAGTTCTTGTTACTGGTACTTCAGAGGTATGAACTTACTGATGCTTTTAACAAGACCATATCCACAAAAGACCAGGTAAGCAATGGATTGCATGTGAATTAATTCCAAAGAAATGATCAGTGTCTCTATTTTATTTATATTTTAAAAGCATATTTTTCGTGTATACAATTAGCTTTCCATATCTGGATTCTGCATCTACAGATACATCATACTAGGGATCAGATATTTTTTTAAATTGTATCAATACTAATTTATAAACTTTTTCCTCAAACAGTGCTATATAACCACTATTTAGATGACATTTACATTTGTATTAGGTATTATAAGTAATCTAGAAGTACTTTTAAAATATATGGCATGATGTGTATCGTTCATACATGGATACTACATCATTTTATAAGGGACTTGAGCATCCTTGAATTTTGGTGTCCTGGTTGGGATGTCCTAGATGTCTAGGAGCCATGGTACATCCCATACTCTGGAACAACTGTACCTCCAAACATCGTGTGTGCACATAGAATGCACAAATATACAAACATGCATACTTTCTTTTCACTCTAGAAAGCTTAGACTCCATATAGATCAACAAAGAAAAGAAATGCCATTTAATATACTGCCTTCGGGAATAAAGTGCCAAATAGTTTGTTTTTAAAGCAAAAGCTTTATTCTGCGTGTGTCATCTTATAATTCGTAGCCTGTGTTTAACAATATTGTGGTAGGATTTTTTTCTTGTAACTGAATAAATTCCAGACCTATATCATTTTTACATATCATTTTAATGACTATAGAGCAGTTCCATTGCATGCAGAAAGCATTTACTTTTGTCTCATTACTGAATTTTGATATTTTGATACTGAGTTTTGATATTGCAAACATCTATAATACAAGTATTAAATACATGTCTAATAAGTATTAACAGATTAGTGCATGCACATTTCTGATAGCATGGAGTTTTTATATCACACTGATTTTAATGTCACCTCTGTATTGTTTTAATATTTGAAGTACTAGCTTATAAAGTAACCCTGGCTTTTTTGTTTTTTGTTTTGTTTTCCAAGACAAGGTTTCTTTGTGTAGCTCTGATTATCCTGAAATTCACTCTGTAGACCAGGCTGGCCTTGAACTTGGAGATCTGCCTGCCTCTGCCTCCTGAGTTCTGGGATTAAATTGTATACCATCAACACCTGGCAACACTGACTGTCTTAAATTTATTAAATACCATTACTTTATTCTTCTAACTTAGAAGTCATTTACAGAGGCCCAAAGAATAAGCTATAGAAAGAAAATTAATTTTTTGTTACTTTACACTTGGTGACAATAACTGATTTTATCTGTTGAACTTGATTATGTTTTAGGGAAGGGTAGTCTTACCATATCTAGGACATCTACTTTAAACCAACTTTCTCACTGTCCTGGTAAGAAGGAAGCTAATAGTAGAGAAAGGAAAAGATTAGAATTTGTTATTTAGGACAAATAATGATGGGAGATAATGGTAATGAAGAAATGGAGAGTTTTAACAGATGTTTTTGAGTACTGTATGTGTCAAGTGGAAGCTTTGGTACCAACTGTGCTCTGAAGAAAACTCTTGGCTGGCTGGGCCATGAGTACATCAAGAAATGCAGATTTGATGAAGTTTTGTGGTTCTTATGTAACTATTTTTTTTTATTTCTATAGGATTTGATTAAGCAGTATAATACATTAATAGAAGAAATGCTTCAGGTCCTCATCTATATTGTGGGTAAGATTAAAACAAAATATTTTGAAGTGGAACATGATTTACTTTCTAAAGAATGTTAATAAAATAAAATTGATAATTGTCTTCTGTTCCAAATGCTACATAAAATATCAGAGTTTAATGTGACCAGTGTGATGGATAGATTTATAAAGTTTTTTTAAAAAAATGAACCTTGCATATTTTTTTCTCAGTATTGGAGATCAAACCCAGGGCCCTTTATATTTTAGGCAAGTACTCTACCACTAAACTATATCCCTAGTAACCTCTTAATTTTTATACTTGATTTTTAATTGTTGGACTTTGAAGGTCAAGTTACAAGTATCCTGACTGGGCTGGAGAGAGGTCCTGAGTTCAATTCCCAGCACCCACATGGTGGCTCACAACCATCTGTAATGAGATCTGGTGCCCTCTTCTGGCCTGCAGGCATACATGCTGTATACATAATAAATAAATAAAATCATTTTTTTAAAAAAGTATCCTGACTAGAAATGTAGATTTTTTTAAAATTTACTTATTTATTTTACATCCTGACTGCAGTTTCCCCTCTCTTCTTTCCCCCCACCCCCCTCCCCCAACCTCTCCTCCTCCATTTCTATTCAGAAAAGGGCAGGCCTCCCATAGATATGAATACAACATGGCATATCAAGTTGCAGTAAGACTAAGCACCTCCCCTTTTATTAAGGCTGGGCAAGGCAACCCAGTATGAGGAGTAGGGTCCCAAAAGCCAGCAAAAGTCAAAGACAGCCCCTGTTCCCATTGTTAGGAGTCTCACAAGAAGACCAATCGATACAACTGTCATATATGTGTAGAGGGCCTAGGCCAGTTCCATGCAGGCTCCCTGGTTGTCAGTTCAGTCTCTGAATTCCTATGAGCCTAGGTTATTAATCTATTTACTTAGTGCTAACATTTACATATGTACATGACATTTAAATGTATCCTGGGTCTAAGTTAAATGTTTTTATCATGTCATTCTTGCAAATTACTTTGTGTAAATAGCAGAGTGAGAAAGATGGTTGTGAGCGGCCATGTGGCTGCTAGGATAAAACTTGGCTCCTCCAAAAGAGCAGCAAATGCTCTTAACCAATGCGCCGTCTTTCAAGCCTCATTTCTGGCTTGTAATGGGAAAAATACAAATACGTAGAAAATATCTGGATTAGTAGTTATGGGATGAAGTCTCAGCCTTGCTTTCAGTAGTTAAGCGCACGCTATATAATCTTTGAGTTTCAGATTCCTAATCCATACAATGTGAAAGGAACTTACTCCAAGGTTGCTTCTGGGACTGTGATCCTTTGGTTGAAAACATATATATGGAAGTTAAATTATAAAATTTGCAAATGTGAAAATAAGTTATTAGAAACAAGTCACTGGACAAATTCCTTGTGAAATGTGTGTGATTTAGAGATTATCTAAAAGGTTCTCTTAGGCCAGGCAGTTGTGGCGCACGCCCTTAATCCCAGCACTCGGGAGGTAGAGCCAGGCGGATCTATCTCTGTGAGTTCGAGGCCAGCCTGGTCTACCGAGTGAGATCCAGGACAGGCTCCAAAACTATACAGAGAAACCCTGTCTCGAAAAACCAAACCAAACCAAAAAAAAAAAAAAAAAAAAATTGGTAAAAGGTTCTTTTACAGATGCCATAGGTCTTTGTATAGGTGTTACATTGTTGAAAACTCGTGGAGAATATGTAGGTCTTGAAGGCAGAGTGGAAGGGGATGAAGAAGGAGACGAGTGGAAGGGAAAGGACAGTATGGGAGATGGATGTGGTCAAAGTACACAATACAGCTGAAAGAAGTGGTCCTTATGGAGCCCATTACTATGTTTAGTGAATATATGTCAGTGAAATTTCAGTAGGACCAGGTAAGTGCCTCAGATTGGTAAAGTGCCTACTGTGCAGGCACGAGGGCGTGAATTCAACCCAGAACCAAGGAGGCCAGGACAGGAGGATCCTAAAGAGCAGGTTTGCCAGCAAGTTGGACTGCATTAATGAGCTCCAGATCCAGTGAGCCACCCTATCTTAGAAATGGGGTGGAAAGCAAGATCCCGTAATGAAGACCCCTGACACTGATTTCTGGCCTGCACACGCACACACATACACATATGCTCACATACCTAAACATTTATATAATACATATGTACACATTACATAATTACATATATGTGTACATATATATAATATACACACACAAATATACACTAAAAACATAATTAAAAAACAGGGGTGCCATATGTTCAAATGTTTTATGTCTTGAAGCAGTGGAAATTAGATATTATGATACCAGAGACATTCCTATAGTTAATTTAGCAATTTTTAATCTCTATTTGACAGTGATTTGTGTGTGTGTGTGTGTGTGTGTGTGTGTGTGTGTGTGTGTGTGTGTGTTTATGTATTTGTAACCTGGACCTGGACCTAGGGATGTAGCTCAGTGGTAGAGTATGTGCCTAGTATATGTGAGCCCTGGGCTTGATACATAATACTGTTTTATATGTAAGCCATTAATTTTATTTTTCAGTTTTCATTTTGTTCTTTTTTTGTATTTATCTATTTCTCTGTCTCTGTTTCTCTTTCTGTGTGTGTGTGTGTGTGTGTGTGTGTGTGCGCGCGCAGCTTCTCTGTTGTCTGAGTGGGTGTATAGGCACATGTTTCTGTGTGCACATATTTATGCATGTATGTGGAAGACAGGAGAGGGCATCAGATGCCTTAGAGCTGAAGTGTTTTTGAGCTACCTGGCTTGTTACACAGATACTGGGATCCAAACTGGTCTTCATGATTGTGCAGCAAGAGCTCTTAACCTCGGGGCCATCTTTTCAGACCCTGGTTTTGGGGTGGTTTTTTTTTTTTTTTTTTTTTTTTTTTGCAGTTATTTTATTTTATTCCCTCTTTTTTCCGTTTTGATACAGGGTCTCACTATGTAGGTCAGGGTGACCTGAAACTCATTATGTAGACCAGGCTGGCCTCCAACTCATATAGATCTGCCTGCCTCTGCCTCCAACATGCTGGTGTTAAAGGCATGTGCCAACATGCCTGACCATAACGACTTATGATTTTTTATTTGTTGTTTTTAGAGTAGGTGTGGGTATGTGCATGTGAGTGCAGGTGTCCTTTGAGTCCAGAGGCGTTGGGTCCTATGGAGCTGGATTAGCAGGTAGTTGTGAGTGTCCTGATAGAGCTTCTAGGAATAGAACTTGGGTCCTCTGCAAGAGAAATACATGCTTGTACCTACTGAGCCACCTCTCCAACCTATTGATTTGACTTTTGAAACCTGGTCTTGTTATGTGACCCAGGCTAGTCTTTCAGTTTGTGATCCTCCTATCTCAACTTCCCAGTGCTGGGGTTACAGTAAGTTAAAATAAGGGCTGAATTTTCAATGAGTTCTCTCTTTCAGCAAATAGTTTATTATTTGATTTTGGGGAAATATTGAAATCATTTTGATTTGTGTGTTGTAAACCTGATTTAATTCAGTGTTCTGGGTATAAGTACATTTTATCTGTTAGAACAGAAGTTAAATAGAAACCAATGGAATTTTCTGGTTTTACTTTTCATTGTATTAGGAGAGCGTTATGTACCTGGAGTGGGAAATGTTACCAAAGAGGAAGTCGTAATGAGAGAGATTATTCACTTGCTTTGCATTGAGCCCATGCCACACAGTGCCATTGCCAGAAACCTACCTGAGAATGTAAGTCTACTTTTTTTTTTCCCCCCGAGACAGGGTTTCTCAGCTTAGTTTTGGAGCCTGTCCTGGATCTCTCTCTGTAGACCAGGCTGGCCTCGAACTCATGAAGACCCACTTGGCTCTGCCTCCTGAGTGCTGGGATTAAAGGTGTGCACCACCACCCGGCTCTACTTTTCTTTTTTAAAAAAATTTTATTTAAAGTTTTTTATTTTATGTGTATGAGTGTTTGTCCTACATTGTTTGTAAGTGTACCACATGTGTGCATACCTGGTGTTCTTCGAGGGTGTTGGATCCCTGGAACTGGAGCTGTGGATAGTTGTGAGCCCACATAGAGGCACCGAGGACTGAACCCGGGGCTGGTGTGTGGGCAGCCAGTGCTCCTAACCACAGAACCATTTCTCTAGCCCCTCAATTTACTTCTCAGTCCCTCTTCCCAAGATTGGAGGAGTTTGGGTTTTTGTTGTTTGGTTTGATTTGTTTTTTTCTCTCGTTCTTTCTTTTTTTTTCTTTTTTTCTCTCTTTCTTAATTGGAAGTTGACTTCAAATTTCAGGAAAATTTGCTAAGCAAAATGACCCATATTTTTATTTTAGGGTTGTAAATCAATTACCTTTCAATTTTTATGTATACACGCTTTAGTTCTAGGAAAATGCTCTTAAATTTTTTATTTACTTTAAAGTAAGATTTTGGCAGAGGAAATGAAAGCTATCTGAAATACTCAGAGTGTTGGAGCACTATATTAATGTAGATCATCTGGGAAGCAGGTCAGAAAACAAGACATTAATATTTTATTATTTCTGCAGTGAAATAATAAAATGTGGTATGGGGACTAGGAAGTACTAGGGGAGCTATTGGAGTATCTTGCAAGCCTGCTTTCGTGAAGAAAAAAACAAAGAAAGATGAATGGAAGCATCCTATAATAAAGTTGACCTCATAGAAGAAAACAGAATAGTGGTCACTAGAAACCAAGGGTGTCGGGGAGATCAGGGATTCAATAACAGGCAGTGAAGTGCAGTGAGGTAGGAAGAGGGATTCGTTCTAGTGTTCTGTACTTGACAACAAAGTGATTTATTTCAAAATAACTAGAAAAAAAGAGTCCAAAATTTTCCAACATATAGAACTGAAAAATGTTTGAGGACTTGGAAATTCCACTTCCCCTGATTTGATAGTTATACATTGCATACATATATGAAATTATTGTGATATGTCTCAATCATATGTACAAGTATTATGTGAAAAGAGAAGGAAAGGGTGAAACCAGAGCAGGGGAAGGCTATGTAGTGTGGCACACACCTGTGATCCCAGAATCTGGAGTTCAGAGCAGCTGGAGCTACAGAGCAAGGCCCTGTGAAGAAAAGTGAGGAGGGATAGAGAGAGATAGAGATAGAGAGAAAAAGAAAAGTCAGGCTTTGCTGCCTTGCCCGTGTCTAGACTCCGTTAGTGAGAAGCCTGAAGGACAGCAGAGGAAGCATATCATTGTGCTCTCTAAATAGAGATGGGGAAGGTCAAATTCGCTCTACCCCACAGTGGTATTTATGCTTTAGCATGTGTAGATATTGGTACAATATTGTCCTAAAGTTACGATTCTTATTATTTTTTCCTCTTCTGAGATTTGAGTATAAATTAGAACAATGGTTATTTTATCTAAGTTTTTGTTTGTGTATGTGTGAGTGGAAGTGGAATTATGCACATCCCGTGACACCCATGTGGATATCATGCTGCCTGCATGAGCTTTCTGGTGATTCTTCTGACTCTCGTCTTACCATGGGAATGCTGGGATTACATTTGTGAGCCACTGCATGTGATTTTTCTGTGGGTTCTAAGGCTTGGATATCATTTATATCAGGAGAACATGGCAAAACATTTTTATCCACAACCGTAGTTCTAGAAAAGTGATCCTTAATAAAGAACTAAACTTACCTGTATTGTCAAGACTTTCATACATACAAGGATATGCTTTCACTAAATATTTTCTTCCTCTCCACCTCAAATAATTTGTCATTTTTTTCAAGTTTCATTGTAAACTGGTTGTCAAACAGTAGCTATTTGGCTTGTTACTTTTGTGATTTTTGTATATCCATTTACTAATTTCATGACTAATGCCTTTTAAATATCAAATTACAGTTTTCCTTAGTGTGTTTTAAGCAGCAATATGTGTACATTAATAGTTTTTTAAAGTAATTTCCCCCTAAATACTATTAAAATAAAATATTCAAAAATTCAAAAAAGTATCTATTACACCTGAAGTAATTTCCCATATGACTGGTGTTGCATACATACCATACTTAGAAGCAAACTGCTCTAGGGCCCCCTCTGACTGTGCTGCTCACTCTCGAGTACATTGTTTTTAAAGGAGGTTAAATAGATGTGGTGGCATGGGTTTTCATGTAATCCCAGTTACATGGGCAGGTAAGGCAGAGGACCATTTGTTCCCAAATGGTTAGGGCCAGCCTCACCAACATAGTGAGACTCCATCTCTAAATAGGTAAATATAATAAACGTTAACATTTTGTGTGTGTGTGTGTGTGTGTGTGTGTGTGTGTGTGTGTGTGTGTGTGTGTTACAGTACTCATGTGCCATCTGCAGAGATAAGAGGACAACTTGGAGGGATCAGTTCTCTCCTTTCACTATGCAGGTCTCAGGGATTAAACTCAGGTCATCAGACTTGGCAGGAGGTACCTTTACCCACTGAGCCATCTTGCCACCCAAAATAAACTTAAAAAAAGAGGTTAAATAGCTTAATTTTTAAAGACCATAGGAAGCTATAAATTTAATGTAGTGGCTTAACTAGGTCCTTATCATTGTACATGACTTCATAAAAATACTAGTCTGGTTTTTTGTTTTCTTTTTTTTTTTTTTTTGAGAAAAAGTTGGTGCTTAGTTAGCAGAAAATTATCAGAGCTGCACATCTGGGCATTTGCACAGATGTCTTGCCATATGTTTCTGGTTGGAGGCTGTTCATTCTATTTACTTTGGTTTCAAGGATTAGTAAAGTATGGACATGTACCTAAATGTTGTTTATGAATATACTATATAAGGCTTTTAAGCATGAGTATAAAGCTGAGTGATAAGAGTACTTACTGTAAGGCCCTGGGTTAAATTAAAAAAAAAAAAAAAAAAAAAAACAAGAAAGAAAGAAAAACAAACAAAAAAGAAGAAAAGAGAAGAGGATGGGAGCTAAGGATTTTGCACTTGTATATGTGTGTGTGTGTGTGAAGGCAAACAGAGAGAGCTATTTATGCATAAGATTATAGACCTTAAGAAATCAGTTTCCTACAACAAATTGGCTCTATATATAGTTTTAATAAATATTGCAATTAATCTTTTAATTTATTGTATATAAAGTACTTCAGAGATGAAGTTGAAAATATATTTCAGTTCACAGTAAGAGGAAAATTCACCGGGTGGTGGTGGTGCACTAGTTTAATCCCAGCACTTGGGGAGGCAAAGCCAAGCGGATCTCTGTGAGTTCGAGTCCAGCCTGGTCTACAGAGTGAGATCCAGGACAGGTACCAAAACTACACAGAGAAACCCTGTCTGGAAAAACCCAAAAATAGAAAGAAAAAAGAAAAAAAAAAAAGGAAAATTCGTTACTTGAAAGTAACAATGTCAAAAATGTCATTTCAACAGGAAAATAACGAAACTGGCTTAGAGAATGTCATAAACAAAGTGGCCACATTTAAGTAAGTGTTTAATATTTATGCTTATTCTGAGAGGTAGGCTGGTCTTTATTTTTATGCTCTGATACTTTGTAGAACATCTGGATTTTTCTGTAGAGCTCACAGGAATGAGAATGCAAGCGGAGTAGACGGGTGAGAATGAGGGATGCACTAGGCACTAATTATGTTTAATTTTGAAATAGTTAATGTGTTTATTGATGAAATGAGCTTCTTTGGTAAGTAAATGAGAAATTTGTCTAGTGATATTATTAGGTGATTTAGACAGTAAACTAATAAGACTATCTGATAACCCTTCCCCAATAATTTGAAGCTATGACTTCATTGTTTTATAAATTTTTATTTTAATGGGTTAGCCTTAGATTTTTCTCCAACAGAGTTAACTATATTTTACAATTCTTTTACTCTTTGTGGTGTGTAAAGTGAAAATGGTAAGGGGATTAATTCTTGACATTTGGAAAACTGGTACTAATAATGTATTTTGAGTTGTGATGGTATTATGTTTAGAGCAATGCTACTAGTTTTCAATAACTTGTAAAATATCATGTGGCTTTTTTTCTCCATTAGTAGTGGTTAATGGTTAATTTTTAAAAAACATTTATTTATTATGTATATTATATTTATTATATATATTTATTATGTATATTATGTATACAGCATGTATGACTGCAGGCCAGAAGAGGGCACCAGATCCCATTACAGATGGTTGTGAGCCACCATGTGGTTGCTGAGAATTGAACTCAGGACCTCTGGAAGAGCAGTCAGTGCTCTTAACCTCTGAGCCATGTCTCCAGCTCCGGTTAATGATATTTTTAACTTAAGAATTGGACAGAAGCCGGGCGGTGGTGGCGCACGCCTTTAATCACAGCACTCGGGAGGCAGAGGCAGGCGGATCTTTGTTAGTTCGAGGCCAGCCTGGTCTACAGAGCAAGATCCAGGAAAGGCACAAAGCTACACAGAGAAACCCTGTCTCAAAAAAAAAAAGGGCAGAAACACAAAGATGCTAAATGTTCATAAGCAAATATGTTCTATTCTTTTAACCTTGGTGCTTTTCCTACTACCGTGCTCGATAAAGGATTCCACACTACTGTTGTAACAGTTTGCTCTTTATGACTTGTCTCTCTACCATTTAAGATTTGACCCTAAATCATGTAGTGTCCTGTAGTTTATCAGGCACCTCTAAAACCAAGGCTGTAAAAAAGAAGTGGGAAAGCTAAGGGGGCACGCTATCAGGTCCACTAGCAGAAAACAGACTCCCAGATTCGGTTGAATTTCATATCTATTGAGTACAGTGTCACCGTTGTCAGGACTTTATAGTCTGTGTATGCTTTCTGAATTATCATAGCAATTAAAGCGATCATTTCTGAGATATAATTTTTTTAGGAATCTTGAATTTTAGATTAGATTTTAGATTCTTTGTCTTTTTTCCCCCAATATTGTGAAAACAAAACAAAACAAAGCCTGCTGTTCATCTGTATTTTCTGTTGCTTTAGGAAACCAGGTGTATCAGGCCATGGAGTGTATGAACTGAAAGATGAATCACTGAAAGACTTCAATACATACTTTTACCATTACTCTAAAACACAGCATAGCAAGGTAGGGAAAATACCCTTTTCAGTAAATGGCCCTGAAGTCCTGTATGTTTTTCTGTATCTACAGAAAAGTAGTTTCATGATGGCTTTTGTTAGTAGAAGGTATTAACTCATCTAAGAAAATCAGCAATCTAGTGTGTAGACAATATTAAATTTTCTTGGCTATACCAAAAATGTCCTTTATAGTTGTTACAGGAGAAGATGGTTCAATGATGCGTCTTTCCTTTCAGAGTCACACGCCTCACTTGTTTATTTAGGATAATTCTCTCTCTCTCTCTCTCTCTCTCTCTCTCTCTCTCTCTCTCTCTCTCTCTCTCTCTCTCTCTCTCTCGTCTTTCACAGCAGTGACTATTCTGCAGAACATCAGTACGTAGTTTCTGTTGGTCCTAGAAGGATAAGTGATCACTTGGTTTAGGTGATGGCTGATTTTGTTGACATTTACTTAAGTTGAATAATTTACAAAATCAGGGGAAGAGAAAGATGGCTGCTGCCAGCACTGTCTTGCTTGTTTGCTGCCATTGTGGGAAATGCTGTGCTCTGCCGTGGCTTCTTCTCCTGATCATCTGAGGCCAGGCGTGAGCTGAGTGAGAGGCTGCTGTCCTTTAAGTCTCGCTGACTGGTGCTTTCTCACAGCAGTGGAGTTAAACACAGGAGCTTTCATTTAATAAAATAAATAAATTATGAATAAAGATAACAGTTACTGTCATGTGGGCCCTTGTACAGAGGACAAGTTTTCCTGACTGAAACAACAAGGTCTAAGTTCTTTTTTTTTTTAAGATTTTATTCTATTTATTTATTGGGGTGTGGGTGTCCACGTGGCAGTCAAAGGACAACATGCAGAAGTCTGTTTACTCCTATCACTTGGGGCTCAGGAATTGAGACCCACGTCTTACTTAGTGGCAGGCACCCTTTACTGGCTGAGCCATCTCAGCACTTGGGGCAGGGACTGAGTTCTTAATGAGAGTCATACCCATCTTACAGTAAATAACCTTTCCTAAGACAATTATTTGGTTTCTAGTCAAGGTAATACTTCAAATACAATTTAAATTAGTATATAAAGTATTTTAGTAAATAGGTCTTTCTATTTATTTTCAAACAGTATTCCATTTGCTTTGTGCTTGCTAAGCAGTGTATGTAATGATAGTTGTTACCTTTTCCTTAATAGGCTGAACATATGCAGAAGAAAAGGAGAAAACAAGAAAATAAAGATGAAGGTAAAATTGAGATTCTGAACTGACACATTTTCACTATTTTTTGTGGGTGTTTTATTTTGTTTTGCTGATCTGAGGGGGCAACTAAAGGAAATATAAAGAGCTTTGTATTTACATAGTAATATGGGGCCATCATGAATGACAGTGTTTTAAATTGTTAGCAAGTACAATTTATTTTGAGAGACTGGTATAGCAGTTTACATTTCCTTTGACAGTGGTATTTATGGTGCTTTTTTTGTTGTTTTGTTTTTGTTTTTTTTCTTTTGGTTTTTCGAGATAGGGATTCTCTGTGTAGTTTTGTGCCTTTCCTGGAACTCACTCTGTAGCCCAGGCTGGCCTTGAACTCACAGAGATCCTCCTGCCTCTGCCTCCCGAGTGCTGGGATTAAAGGCGTGCGTCACAGCCGCCGCCGCGCCCCCACCCCCGCTGCCGCCACCCCCCCAACCCCCCACCCCACCCCACCCCTGCTGCCGCCACCCCCCCCCCCCCAATCCCCCGGCTATTTATGGTGCTTTAAAGCAGAAAGAAATCACATGTTATTTTGCATTTAAACTATTGATTTTTATATTTGCAATTGTGTATGTTAGGGTAGTTCAGATAAATATGTACCTGTTTGTCTCTTTTCTTCATTTATTCTGCTTCCCTAACAGCATTGCCGCCGCCACCTCCTCCTGAATTCTGTCCTGCTTTCAGCAAAGTAATCAACCTTCTCAACTGTGATGTTATGATGTACATTCTCAGGACCATATTTGAGAGGGCAGTAGACACAGATTCTAATTTGTGGACAGAAGGGATGCTCCAAATGGTATGTTTACCTGCAGTGTTTTCTTTTGAGTTATTGTGGAATCTAAAAAACAATCCCCGGATTAATATCAATCAGAACCATATTAGAAACACATGATACTCAGGAATCATTAAAATGGCCCAAGTTTTTTTGTTGATACATTCTCATGTTTTTAGCACTCGTACCCTTGGGAACTATTTATGTTTTAAAAGACTCAAAAAAAAAAAAAAAAGAAAAAAAGAAAAAAGAAAAGTGTTGGGTCTGGAATCACAAGATAAGGATAGCCAGGAAGTGAGAATTAAGACCGGGAAGGATTTATCAAGCCTAGGTGGTTTTGGAAAGGCTTGAACAAACATCTGAACATGGAGAATCCACTGCTTGGCAGCCAGGGTCAAATCTGTGTGTGCCCTGGAGGTTCCCGCTTTGCCTGTTCACCACCTGTCCATCTTTTCTTTTCTTTTGGCCCCTGGTCCTTACCCCAGATGTTCCCCAGCTTTCCAGGTGGGCCTTCTTTTTTTTTTTTTTTGGTTTTTCGAGACAGGGTTTCTCTGTGTAGCTTTGCGCCTTTCCTGGAGCTCACTTGGTAGCCCAGGCTGGCCTCAAACTCACAGAGATCCGCCTGGCTCTGCCTCCCGAGTGCTGGGATTAAAGGCGTGCACCACCAACGCCCGGCTTCCAGGTGGGCCTTCTTATCCTGTGACACATCTAGGGTGTCAGGGATGCCAACCCTTAGGTCGTTGTCCTTCCCCTGCTCCTGTGAAGTCTCTGGCTTCTGTGATGGTAAGCCTAGGAATGATGATTGTCGTTTTAAGTTCAGCACAGTGGCGATACCTTAAGCCACTGCTATTTCGGCCAGCAATTGCAGCTCCACAGTTTTTGGCCTGCTTCTCCAGCAGCAGCCTGGCCACTCAGGCCACAGCCTGGTGGGAATCCTGCTCCCACAGGTACAGTCCTTTCTATTTATAAATAAGACTCTATATTCAAAGGCTGGTGTAAAAACCTGCTAGCTCAGAGAGGCCAAGTCGCAGTTAGCTAACTTTCCCTCCTTGCTGGCATTTCTGAAAGACCCGTGCTCCTGCTTTGCCAAACCAGAAAAGGCTGTGCCACTCCAAACCCCACCCTACTACTTCCTGTGTCTCTCTGTCTCTCCCGGATGCCCTCTGATGCTCCATGATTACGTTCTGTCAACTAGTTGCTAACGCAGCCTCCCGACTCAAGGTTAATTTTATTTAATTAACACAAATGCAAACTCAGGGCTCACAGTGTGATCGAATATCCCCCAACAGATGATGGACAAGAAAATGAAGAAAGCTCTTAAAAAGATACACAAACAGTACAAGCATAGAAGGCAGGGCCAGGACCCCTCTCTTCCCAAGTCCCCCCAGTTCTGCTCTTTCATCAAGCTTCAGCAGCTGTGTTGTACTAGGGGAAATTAACCTCCCACTCCCTGCCCTTTACTGTGTCCTCTGCAAAGCTGCTGGGAAGTAGAACCCATTTTGCTGATGAGTTCTTTTGAAACATAGTCTGTTCCTATGCTATCTTAGGTACTATTCTCCAACTTTGTTCAAATAAAATAAAGCTCCTTCTCCTGAGTTAAGGAAACAAAAAGAAGTCTGCTCATGTTAGTGACAAGTCCATATCCAATTGCATCATGCATTTTTCTTCTTTTTTTAATTTTTTAATTTTATTTTTTTATTTTCCAGACAGAGTTTTCTTGTGTCATCCTGACTGGAACTCTGTAGACCAAGCTGTGAACTCAGAGATCTGTCTGCCTCTGCCTCCCTAAAGGCATGCATCACTAATGCATTTTATCGGCATATGTTTATTTATTTTGTTTGGTTTGGTGATGGTGGTGCTGGGGAATGAACCCAGGACCATGAACATGCTAGACAAGACCTCTACCACTAAGCCACACTTGCAACTCTTTTTGTTTGTTTGTTTTTTGAAACAGGGTCACATACTGTAGCACAGGGTGGGCTGAACTCCTTATGCCTAGGCCACCTTTAACTTGTGGTAATCCTCCTGCCTCAGCATCCTAAGGACTAAAGTTATGTTTATGAGCCATCGTACCTGACTTCTTGGAACTGCTAATTAGTAAATTAGTAAATTACTTAATCCTGCTACTTTATGGTAACTATAATTATGTATTTATTTAATACCATCCTTATCCCCTGTTGGTTTTTATTGGTCCGTAGGCTCATGCTCTATTTGTATCTCAATACTTGTAACAGTGTTAAATATTTGCAGTACTATATTCAGTATTATAGAACTTTATTTGAACTCTAAAAAATTAAAAATTTACCCACATCTCCCAGTGTCCTACTTAAGAGGTAAACACTGTTAATGTTTTGTATTTCTGGAAGCTACACCAACATAAGCACATAAAGATCTTTGTCATTCTTGATTGCATGCATATCTCATTATGCATTGTACTATCATACATTTAACTTCTCTTATTAATAGACATTGGGGTTGGATTGGGGATTTTGTTATAACAAAGAACACTAAGATCAACATTTCTTATGGTTAGTTTGCTTCCTTGCTTGTGATAGGTTCTGTTTATGTTGCTCAGACTGGTCTTGATTTTGTGGGCTCAGGTGATCCTTCCCCCCCCAACCTTCCAAGTACATGAAATTACAGATGTGCACTACACCTGGTTTACAGTGAACATCCTTGTTCAAATATCTTTGTGTACATGAATGCGTGTATTTGCTATACCAATTCTGAGTACCCAGCCTGTTGCTTTACATTTTTTTCTGCTCTTTCAATTTTTTTAAAAATTTATAATTTAATTTAATTTTACATATCAGCCACTGATTCCCTTGATCTCCTCCCCTCCCGCCCCCCCCCCCCATGCTTTACATTTTTGACTGGTGTCACAGTGATTTTTTTTTTTTTTAAATGTGAAACTAGTTCGTTTTCCCTCTGTCCCCATTGCAATAGCAAGTGACTGCTTCCTAACACTTTTGCGGCTGTGTAGTTTTTACTAAACTTCAAATTTTTACCCCTTTTTAAGTGATAGTTAAGCTATGTCTCCTTAATTTGGGGCATTTTTGGAGTTTTCATGATTTCTCTTTCTGTTGAATATTTGTTTATAAGTCTTGTCATTTTTGCTTATTGTTTTTTTCGCTGTGGGTTATGTATATTAGTACCTCCAGTTAATGAAGAAGCTCTTCAGAGACCCTTGTTTTCCTCCTTCAGGCATTCCACATACTGGCACTGGGCTTGCTGGAGGAGAAGCAGCAGCTTCAGAAAGCTCCTGAAGAAGAAGTGACGTTCGATTTCTACCATAAGGCCTCAAGTATGCGAAAGCATCATTTCCCAGCAAACTTCTAGCTAATTGCCAGTTTGTAATTGAAAGTTTGGACCTTAAACATTTTTATCTGTTAATCCTTAAAATTTAGAAAGCCCTTAAATGATTTATTTGCCTAGCATGTTTATAATATTTTCCAGTATACTGAGTTGTAAAAATTCCCTACTGCAGCTGTTTTTACTGTATCTGAGGTTGTAGTATGTCAGGAGTGAAGTGAGTCTGACTGAAAATGTTGCTTTCTTAATCTTGAAGACTAGGATAGGGTTAGAATAAAATGCTATTACGATAAGATAGTTTTGTTCAAAGTGCATTCCTGAAACATTAATTATAAAACCAATACTTTAAGCAAAGTAATCACATTTTCTATTTGTACTGCCTTTATAGATTATTGAAAATACCATTAGCCTTCTTTATATATGAATATAACATGTCTCACGTCAGTATTTCTGCAGTTGTTCTCATATGTGCTTTGTGTAGACAGTGAGCAGAGAGGAAAGGCAGGAGCAGACTATTAAGAATAGCTCTTGGGGCTGGAGAGATGGCTCAGAGGTTAAGAGCACTGACTGCTCTTCCAGAGGTCCTGAGTTCAATTCCCAGCAACCACATGGTGGCTCACAACCATCTGTAATGAGATCTGGTGCCCTCTTCTGGCCTGCAGTCATACATGCTGTATACATAATTAATAATAATAAAATCTTAAAAAAAAAAAAAAAAAGAATAGCTCTTAGCAGTACAAACGTGTGATGTAGAGGGAGGCTTAAAATAATGTGAGTTTTTCCTCAAACTCTTGTTTAATTTAGCACTTAATTTTTCATGTAATTGCAGATTCTTCTTTTAAAAAATTAAATGCCCAATGGTGGTAGCACATGCCTTTAATCCCAGTACTCGAGAGGCAGAGGCAGGTGGATCTCTGAGTTCAAGGCCAGCCTGGTATACATAGGAAGTTCCAGGATAGCCAGGGTTACAGAGAAACCCTGTCTGGAAAAACAAAAATAAATAAATAAATAAAAATTAAGGTAGTGAAGGGACTGATTGGCAAACCTCAATTATCATGTGAATGATAGGCACTAAGAGTTATAATTAGTACAAAAATTAGGAAGATAATTTTCTTTTAATATACTTTTTTGTATTTTAAAAAAGGATTGGGAAGTTCAGCCATGAATGCTCAGAATATACAAATGCTTTTGGAAAAACTCAAAGGAATTCCCCAATTAGAAGGCCAGAAGGACATGATTACATGGATACTACAGGTATATTACAAAAGTAAACTGGTTTAATATAGTTATATGTTGCTTGATGACAAGACCACATTTTGATAAATGCATCATTATGCTATGCATCCTTACTTGAATACCACAGAATAGACTAATGCACATCTAAATAGTTTGTTACTTGATGTGGCCTTGATACATTTATTGAGTCAATAAATTCAATAAAAAAATTCAAGATGTATGAGGTTGCTACTGGTATAACTTTGCATACTGTTTTATTTTTGTAAGTAGAAAGAGTATACTCAAATTATAATGAAAAGAATAGTGTAGAACCTGAAAGTAGAGATCAGTGGTAGAATGTGTATTTAACATGTGTGAGTCCTTGATTCAACCCCGAGAACCATAAATAAATAAAAATTTACAGTACCATACAGTGAACACATAGAAAGTATATATAAGTAACATTATGCAGACTGAGCAGGTTATATTTAAGAATATATATACACACACACACATACATACATATATGTATGTTGCAACAATTAATGCAATAAAGAGGCCATGAATTTGAAAAAGAGCAAGGGAGGGATATTTAGGAAGGTTGGGAGGTGGGAAAGGAGAAACAATTTAATTATAATATAATTTCAAAAATAAAAAAGTTCAAAAAGTGACCGTCATTATTATCACTATGGAATATTATTATTCACTATACATAATTTTGTAATTCCATGCTATATGTGACCATATATAAAAATCTTCTATTTGCTGATAAAATTCAGCCACTGTGTTCTCTTCCCATTTGTAAAGCCGTTTACTATCAGTTATCACAACTGTGTGATTTTTATTCTAGTAATTCATCTTTTTTCTGTTTCTGTGGAGTTGCTTTTAATAATGAAAGATATCTTCAAATATGTCATTATCAGTTGCATGGATTTGAGTAATTACAATGTGCCATGCTGAATTTAGAACCCCAAGCAGCACAAAGAGCTTGCTTTCATGGTGCATACACCATAGTTGAAGTACAGATAATTTTAAAACAATCATCAAAATAATCCAATAGAATGAGAGAAGGTTTCCTTGAATAATAAGAGAAGGTCTTTGTCAGAAGACGAAGTTAGAGCGGAGACTTGGATCATCTAGAGCCAGTATTCTAGGACTCTAAAGAGTATTTCGGGAAGAGGACAGGGCAGTGCCAGTGCTCAGAGGTGGGAAGAGGGAGCCCAGGAGGACTGTAACTGTGAAAGGAGGCAGCGAGGTCAGAGGGAGCGCCACAGGCTAGATTGTGTCCACTTCATAGGTCAGAATAAAGTGGTATATTTTCATTTTGAAGACATGAATAACAGTGTTACTTTAAACTGGGTTTGTGGTATGCTATGGAATCCCAGTGATTTAGAAGGCTGTTAGAAAAAGCACTTGAGCCCAGGAGTTAGAGTTCCCATTAAAATTTACAAATGAATCTGTGCTGCACCCTCTCACCCCAGACAGAGAGTCAGACTTAATTAACTCAGCCGTTGGCTCACTAACTAACAGTACTGTTTGTCACAGCCAGGGTCACTTTTAAGTTTTGTTTTTCTAGTACATATCTAAGTAGCTTAACTCAAAGACACTTAGAGACAAGATAGTTGAATCAGATTAGTGACTTGTCTTCTTGGTCAGTCTAACCAAACTTAATATTTCAACTATTTTCACAGATGTTTGACACAGTGAAGCGATTAAGAGAGAAATCTTCTTTAGTTGTGGCTACCACTTCAGGTTTGGAGTCCATTAAGAGTGATGAGGTAACGGCACTGTAACAATGTTACATTCATCTCTGTCTTTGAATAAGGACTCACTTTCCTTCTTTAGGAGGAGCTGTTGGTGAAATATGTGAGTTCTGTCCATTTTTATTCCTATGCTTCTGTACTGCACTTAACATATACTGAGTAGGGTGTATATATCTTACAAAATTAGAGGAACTTGATGCCCAATGGGACTCTGTTAGAAATAGATCGAGTTCCAGGACAGGGTCTAAAGCTACACAAAGAAACCCTGTCTTGAAAAACCAACCAACCAAACAAAAAAGTAAAAAAATGAAAAACAAAAGAAAGAAAGAAATACCCTATTATATTAATTTTAAAAATACTTTCATGTCTAAAATTAGAAAGTATAATGGTATATCTTAGATTCAGTGAAATTAGATAACGTGTATGTCATGATTTTCCATGTTTTGAATATTTTGTTAATATTGAATTAATTAGCTAATATTTAATTATCAGAATATTCTTTTTTGTTTTTATTCTGTCTTTTTTTTTTTTTTTTTGATAATTTTTTGAGATAGGGTCTGGGTCTCACTGTATAGCCCTGGCTGTTCTGCAACTCTCTGTAGCCCAGGCTGGCTTCAAACTCACAGAGATCCACCTGTCTCTGCCTCTCAAGTGCTGGGATTAAAGGCGTGCGCCACCGCATCCATCTTAATTGTTAGAATATTCTTACTTGAGGTTATTAACTATTTTTCCTAAAAGAAAATGCACTAAACGTAAGTTAGTGTATGGTAGAGCATTTGCCTAACATGTGAGAAGGCCTGGGTTAAATCTTCGGTACTTATACTGGGTTAAATATTCAGTACTTACAGTAGGTCTCTAAGTTATTTTTATCTTCTGTTTTAATTTTAGTAGTTCATATGCAAGTAGAAATTCAGCCATTTCTTCTAGATTGTCTAGGTTTTTGGCATATAAGTTTTCAAATTATTCTCTAATGTTCTGGATTTCATTGAGTCTGTTGTACAACATCCTTACATTCTAAATTTGTCTTCACATTCTTTATGTCACATTGGCTAAGGATTTAATAATATTTACTTTTTTAAAGAACCAACTCTTTCTTTAGTTGATTTTATATATTGTTCATTTAGTCTATTTTATTAATTTCTTACCTAATTTTTAAATGTCTTCCTGTCTCCTGGGTTTTGGATTGGATTAGTATCTGGGTTTGGGATTGGATTAGTATTGTTTTTGTAGAGCCTTGAAATACATCATTAATGTGTTTATTAAATATCTCACAGGTTTTTTTTTTATATGAGAATCTATAGCAATAAATTTTGTTATTAGGGCTGCCTTGACTATGCCCCAAAGGTTCTGGAAGATTGTATTCTCATTTTCATTTAACTCTAGGAATTTTAAATTTTCTTCTCTGGTTTCTTTAATGGCCCACTATTAATTAAAAAATGTAGGGGTTGGGGATTTAGCTCAGTGGTAGAGCGCTTGCCTAGCAAGCACAAGGCCCTGGGTTTGGTCCTCAGCTCTGAAGAAGAAAAAAAAAAAAGACAAAAAAACGTTTTGCAGCACAGGAGAGATGACTCAGCAGTTAGGAGCACTGGCTGCTCTTCCAGAGGACCCGGGTTCAATTCCAGCACCCACATGGCAGCAGCTCACAACTGTCTGTAACTATAGTTCCAGGGGATATGACAGCCTCACACAGACATACATGTAGGCAAAACACCAATGTACATATAAATAAATCATTAAAAAAAATGTATTGTTCACTGGGCAGCAGTGGCACACGCCTTTAATCCCAGCTACTTGGGAGGCAGAGCCAGGCAGATCTCTGTGAGTTCGAGGCCAGCCTGGTCTACAGAGCAAGATCCAGACAGCCATCAAAACTACACAGAGAAACCCTGTCTCAAAAAACAAAACAAAAAAAAACCCAAAAAAGTATGATTGAGTTTACAAGTATTTTTGTAGTTTTTGTACTTTTTCATGTTCGTCTCTACTTTTATTCCATTGTGGTCTGATAGGAGGAATATATTCTGATGAGCATTGGTGGTGCATGCACCATCCACTCCAGCACGTGGGAGGCAGAAGCAGGTGGATCTCTGTGAGTTCTAGGCCAGCCTCATCTATAGAGAGAGGTCTAGGACAGCCAGAGCTACACAAAGAAACTCTATCTTGAAAAACAAAACAACAACTACCCAAAAAAAAAAAAAAAAAAGAATTTATTCGGTTTTTTAAAAAATATATTTATTGGGGTTGGGGATTTAGCTCAGTGGTAGAGTGCTTGCCTAGCAAGCACAAGGCCCTGGGTTCGGTCTTCAGCCCTTAAATAATATATATATATATATATATATTTATTAAGTAATGATTTGTGGCTTATGATGTGATCAGTTTTGGAGACAGTTCCATATGGCACTGAGAAAAGTGAATGTCCCCTATCTGTCAGGTGTGTATTCTGTATCCGCTGGCTGATGGTGTGTTGTAGCTCTGAGGTTTCTTATTTTTATTCTGGAAGACCTATTTAAATATGAGAGTTGGGTATTGAAGCCCCCCACTATTTATTGCTGTATCAGGACCCATAAAGTCTTTTATGCCTTCTAATGTTAGTTTTATGAAATTGGGGGCTCTTATATTTGGTGCATAAGTGTTTATAATTGTTAAATCTTCTTGATGGATTGTTCTTTTATTAATATATAGTAGCCCTCTTTATCTTTCCTATTTTTTTTTTTTTTTTTTTTTGGTTTTTCGAGACAGGGTTTCTCTGTGTAGCTTTGCGCCTTTCCTGGAACTCGCTTTGGAGACCAGGCTGACCTCGAACTCACAGAGAACTCACCTGCCTCTGCCTCCCGAGTGCTGGGATTAAAGGTGTGCACCACCACCGCCTGGCTCTCCTAATTACTTTTTTTTTTTTTTTTTTTTAAAGATTTATTTATTTATTATGTATACAGTGTTCTGTCTGCACACACCCCGGCAGGCCAGAAGAGGGCACCAGATCTCACTACAGATGGTTGCTGGGAATTGAACTCAGGACCTTTGTAAGAACAAGCAGTGCTCTTAACCTCTGAGCCATCTCTCCAGTCCCCTCCTAATTACTTTTTATTTGAAGTCTGCCTTATCAGATATGCTAACTGCTATATCAAATGGGGAATATTCATTCTGAATATTAATTTTTAACAGGAGCTCTTATCTAATTTTGGTGTTACTTAATATTGTTCAGATTACTCATGATAAAGAAAAGGCAGAACGGAAGAGAAAAGCTGAAGCTGCTAGGCTCCACCGCCAGAAGATCATGGCCCAGATGTCTGCCTTACAGAAAAACTTCATTGAAACTCACAAACTCATGTATGACAGTACGTCAGAAATGTCAGGGAAGGAAGACTCCATTATGGAGGAAGAGAGGTAAAACAAAACATTCTTCTGCAATCATGTTTTCCTAAAGATATTACAATGGTAACAGCAAAAATAGAAACCAACCCATTATTTTCTATGCATTAGTATTATTAGATACACATTTATATATTACTTTATATATTCCATATTGTTTTTATAGTTTCTAGGAAAAATGACTATATTTATTACAGACTGAAAGTAAATCTACTACCCGATAGAAGTGATTTATACTGGTTTTCCTTTTGTTTGCTTGTTTGGGACAGGGTCGTCCTATCTAGTCCGTGCTGGTGTTCACGTTGCAGCAGTTCTGCCTCAGCCTCCCCAGTGCTAACAGGACAGGCATGACCTACCACACCAGCGTTTTTTTTTTTTTGTTTTGTTTTGTTTTTTTTTTCTTTATACTTAGTTTTTTAAAAAACTTTTTTTTTCAGATTTATTTTTATTTTACGTGTATGGGTGTTTTGCGTGCATATATGTCTGTGCATGTGTGTGCCTGAAGCCCACAGAAGCCAGAGAGGGCACCAGCTCCCCTGGAACTGGAATTATAGTTGCTTGTGAGTTGCCATATTGGAGTCAGGAATTGAACCTGGGTCCTCTGGAAAAGCAGCCTGTGGTTTTCACTGCTGAGCATCTCTCCAGCCCCATATATTTAGTTCCCTAGCTTGCTTTCTCCATATACATTATGTTAGTACATGTAGATCTGTGCTGTAGGCTTTACTTCATTCTGTTTCTTTGAATTTCAAGTTTTTAAATGTATTCATTTTTACTGCACACATTTTAAGATGTACAACACGTTGTTGCTGTTGTTTTTTGGCTACTATTGTTTTTTGTTGTATTGTGTGTGCATATGGAGGTCGGAGGACAACTTGCAGTAGCCATTTCACTCCTTGAATCATCGGGTACCGGGGATTAACTCAGGTCATCAGGCTTGGTAGCAGCACTTTTCTTGCTGAACCATCTTGCTAGCCATGGTGGTGTTTTCATGTACATAAAAATACTGGAATAATTATTTCATCAAGCAGCTACTTCATGTACTTCATACAGCAGGCTTTTTCTATAGACCACCAGCCTATAAATAATGACGTGGGGACTTACTAATTATGAAAGTTCAGCCTTAGCTTAGGCGTGTTCCACTAGCTCTTATAACTTAAATTAACCCACATTTTAAAATCTACGTTCTTTCACATGGCTTGATTACCTTTGCTCTGTACTGCCCGTCCTGCTTCCTCTGTGTCTGACTGGCGACTCTGCCTTTCTTCTCTCCCCTCCCCGCCCAGACCTTCCTGTCCCTAGAAGCTCCACCTAACCTCTTGATGCCTAGCTATTGGCCATTCAGCTCTTTATTAAACCAATCACAGTGACATATCTTCATACAGTGTAAAGGAATATTCTGCAACATTTCCCCTTTTTTGTCTAAATAAAAAGGAAAGGTTTTAACTCTACCATAATAAAACTATAAACAATAAGAACAATTATGAGATAAGAATTAACGTTCACAATGTCCAGTCCATTTGTATTTGGCAAATTCAGAGAAAATACTCTATTCCTCACTTGATGAGTTCAAAGTTTTGTACCTAATTTACTTTTTATCATGACTAAGGAAAACTGTAACTGTAGGTTTTCAACCCCATCAAAGAACTAAGAAGGATATAATATTACCTGAGTAAACCGGAAGTGCAGAGCAAGCAACTTCCAAAGTTATGAGAAATGACAGAAGCAGCTGGCTGCGTGCGCAGTTACCTAAGGTTCCTCTGCAATGTTGAGGCATCCATCTTTCGCCTACAGGCCTAGAATATCTGACAGACTTTTTTGTAAAGTAGGAATTTTGAAGAATTGTCCCCACCTTGTCTTGGCAAAGTTTGGCAATCTTACTCCTTTTTGTCCTGTTGTCTAGTTTGTACAACATACTGCCAGCAGTCGAGGCAAGGGCAATTTCTTACCCAAATGGCTAGCTTTGCCACAATGAAAGCAATCTCCATAAAGAGGTTCTTTGGTACCTGTCATCCTTTTATGAAGTAGATTGATGCTGCCAGGAGCAGATGTGTCTCACTGTCTTGAAAGCCTTATGTTATTAAAACATTTTAAATCCCATATTCTGTAGGTCTCAAAAGTGTTTGAAGATCACCTATCTATCTAAAATATATCTCTGTATGACCTTGAAAACATACCTAACATGACTATAAGTTTGATTGTTATAGATGACTATTAACCTTTCTTTTTTTTATTATCCTAAATAGCTTTCAAGGATTTTCAAATGGGCTGCATAGGTATAATACCTTAAACAAGTATAGAAACATATATACATTATAACAAAAATAACCTTAAATTTGTATCAATATACAAAAATCCATACTAATGTAAAATATTTGAGACTAGTGGTTATTCAAAAGTAGACTCAACAATCCACCCTTTTTATCCCATCATTTCTATAAATATCCTCCTTTTTTCCCTTCAGAAAGAGATCCCTGAATCTAAACTCCTTTTTCTGATTTTTTTCCTGACCATGACAAATACCAACTTGTAACTAATCCCCCTAAATTATGACAAGCATCCATAACCCATCAAATGACCAAAAACTACCCACCCCACTTCTTGGGAATGTAGGCATCATGTTTTCTAGATTGCTTCCTGATGTCTGGGGGCAATAGCAGCACTGGGGGACCCTGAAAAAACTGAGATAATGGTCAAGTCCGAGATAAACTAGCCATAGCATTTGTCCAGTCTCTGTGCAATGGGAAAGCACAAGGCTTATCTGTAGTCCTGACTAGAGTAGTGTGTGAGGCTGGACCATCTCAGCCAGGAGCCTTGAAGCTGTTCTGGATCTAGAACTTTGAGGAAACTGCAGCAGAGACACTCTGAGAGGCTGGATCACCTGGTCCACCCATGTTCATTGGTGCCTGGTCCCCTTGCTCTGAAAACACACAAACTTTCAAAGGTAACATACATATCTGCACAAGTATGAACTATGCATTGTATACAAGCCAGCCAAAGATGATTTTTGTTTGCTTGTTTTGTGTTTGAGCAGGTAAAATATATGTCATCTGTCTTGTAGTTTTTCTAGGTTTACTTCTTTATGTCTGTAGCCAGGATTTTCAGGGGGTCTTCCCTGATCAAACCTGATCTCTATCAATCTTGAATGAATCCACAGCCTTTCATTTTCTGTGAAAACAAAAGCATAATCTGAAGAGCCCCTGACAGAGGGGATAGGATCTATTCCTGGTACATGAACTGGCTTTTTGGAGCCCAGTGCCTATGGTGGGACACCTTGTACAGCCTTGATGCAGGGGGAAGGGGCTTGGACCTGCCTCAGATGAATGTGCCAGGCTTTGCTGACTCCCCATAGGAGGCCATACCTTTTCAGAGAAAGGGATGGGGGGCGGAGTAGGCTGGGGGGAGAGCGGGAGGAGGAATGTGGGGGAGTCTGATGGGTATGTAGAATGAATAAAAAATTTCTTAATAAAAAAAATTAGCTAAAAAACCCCAAAAGCATAATCTTCTCCACAAAGCAATACTGGTTTAATTCAGAAGTCCCTTCCACAATCTAGTGTGTCTCAGCTGCTGTCATTTTCTGTTTATTAGTATTAAAACAAATTAAAATTAACAAAGTTCCATATAAGGTTCTGTAGCTAGAGTTTTCCTGCCTTGCCCACAGTCAGGACAAATCTCTATCACCCGCCAGTCCCACAGCCGCTCAGACCCAACCAAGCAAACACAGAGACTTATATTGCTTACAAACTGTATGGCCGTGGCAGGCCTCCTGTTAACTGTTCCTATATTTTAAAGTAACGCATTTCTACAAATCTATACCTTGCCACGCGGCTCGTGGCTTACCAGCATCTTCACATGCTGCTTGTCCTGGCAGTGGCTGGCAGCGTCTCCTTCTGCCTTCCTGTTCTTTTATTTCTCCTCTCTGTTAGTCCCGCCTATACTTCCTGCCTAGCCACGACCAATCAGGTTTTATTTATTGACCAATCAGAGCAACTTGACATACAGACCATCCCCCAATACAGCCAAGTGCAGACCATCTCAGACACCTGCACTCAGGCCCATGGTCCTAATCATCCTCTATGCAAACCTGCTGGGTAACGCCACAAGGAACCCAAGAAGGGCTCCCACAGGACATACATTAACATCCCACAGCAAGGTTCAAACTCACTGTGTTCTATTTTCCATCCTTATGTGGCTTGTTTTTTTATATTATTTTACTCCTTTTTTAAGATTTTATTATTTTTAAACTTTTTTAAATGACTGTCTATACCTGTTTTCTTTTCTTTCTTTAGCATCTAAGCACATTTTTGAACATACTATACCTTCTTAGAGGTTTTCTGTTTCTGGACATGGCTTTACTAAGCATTTGCAATGTTCTCTGACCGTGTGAGACAAATCTGCCATTTTAGCTGCTGTATGGCTCAGCTTTGTGCATGGCGCTGGCTGCTGGCTGCTGACTGCTGGCTGCTGACTGCTGGCTGCTGGCTGTGGGCAGCAGCTGCTAGCCGTGCCCTCAAGCACCAGCCTGTCTGAGAGACTGCAGGACTAGGAAGACTAGGAAGACACATCTGGCTCCTTGTCCAGAACTTTTCTTAGCTTTCTCAGGCCTTGTGCTGATTTATGTGGCCGGACATTGGGTGCTATGTGTAGCAGGCTTTTTCTTTGGGCTTCCAGCTTACAAATAATGGCATGGAGACTTATTAATTATGAAAGCTTGGCCTTAGCTTAGGCTTGTTTCACTAACTCTTATAACTTAAATTAACCCATATTTTAAAATCTACATTCTTTTACATGGCTTGGTTACCATTACTCTGTACTGCCCATCCTGCTTCCTCCATTTCTGGCTGGCGACTCGGTCTTTCTTCTTCCCTGAGACCTGAAGTCCTGCCTAACATCTTCCTGCCTAGCTATTGGCCATTCAGCTCTTTATTAAACCAATCACAGTAACACATCTTCACAAGTGTAAAGGAATATTCCACAACAACTTCATGTAGTTATTGTTTTCAATAAGAGGTCCCGAAACAGCTATAATCTTCGTGCTATCCATAACGTCTGTAGGTTTGCTCCTTCTGTATGCCTGTACATATGTGCCCTTTGACTTCCATCCCCTCATTTCTTTTTTAAATAAATTCTTTGACAGTTTCATACATGTATATCATTCATTCTGATCATAGTCCTCCTTCCTCCTTCCTTTATCCTTCTTTTACTCTTTATCAATATACAGTCTGCCATGGTGTGGCTATACGTACTTTATCTGCTTTGTAAGGTTTAAGATGCTTCCTTTCCCCTCATTAGTTTGTCAGAGCATTCTCACATGGACTTCCTTCTGTCGTGCCGGTGGTTCTCCCAGGGCAGAATTCAACAAATATTGTAATGTAACTAACTTATTTATTTTTGAGATAGTGTCTCACTATGTAGCCTTGGCTGTCCTAGAAGTCACTCTGTAGACCAGACTGACCTCCTACTCACAGAGATCTACTTGTTTCTGCCTGGGATTAAAGGTGTACACCACCACGCCTAGCTAGGTTAAAATTTTTGCAGATGCTTCATATTGTCTTTCCAGGTGACTCTGTCAGGTTTTTTTTTTTTTTTTTTTTTTTTTTTTTTTTTTTTTTTTTTTAAAGATTTATTTTATTTATTTTGGATACAGAAGAGGGCACCAGATCTCATTACAGAGGGTTGTGAGCCACCATGTGGTTGCTGGGAATTGAACTGAGGACCTCTGGAAGAGCAGTCAGTGCTCTTAACCTCTGAGCCATCTCTCCAGCCCCGACTCTGTCAGTTTTGACTCCTCCTAGTGTACGAACATGGTTCATTCCCACCAAATAAAATGTATGGGCTAGGAGTGAAGCTCAGTGGTAGAGTGCTGGCTCAGCATACATGAGGCCCTAGGTTCAATCCCTAGGACCGTACACTACAAAGGAAACATTTCCTGGTTGCTAGTTAGTGCAAGGATGAATTCTCATAATGTTTACTGACTTTGTACATTTCGTCTTCTGCCAAATGCCTGTTACTGTCTTTTGCCTATTTTTGTGGAGGCCTTTGCTCCTTCTTGTCTTCCTGATTTATAATCTTTAAACATTATTTCCCATATTTTCTCCTTCTTTCTTTAACATTATAAGGGTTTTCCATAAAAGTTCTCAATGAAGCCATGCTTGTAATCCCAACACTTGAGAGGCAGAGGCAGGGATGCCATAAGTGCAGGGCTGCTCCGAATGCTATAGTGAGTTTCCTATCATTCTGAGCCACATAGTGAAACCCCATGAAACTCTCAACAAAGAAAAAAACTTCAAAAGCAAAAGACATTTCCAGTGTTGATGAAGACAGATTTCTTAATCTCTTAAGTTTTAATTTTTTTGTCTTAATGCCTTTTTTATTTACTGTTTTAATTATAGTTATATTACTATATTTTCTTGTTGAAAATCAAATGGTTGAGGTAAATCTAAAGTTCCTTTGAGTACTTGACCAAATCCTTTAGGCCTTCTGTGGTTATACGTTTTATATGCATAACCCTGCATTCGAGAGGTTAAAAGAAAGATTGAAAGTTCAAGGCTAGTTTGAGCTACAATGGGTTGGAGACTAGCCTGAGCTACTCATTTTTGTCCCAAAAACCAAAAAAGCTTTATATATATATATATCAGAATTTTTTTATTATACTATTTCATGTGAATATATGTAGTCACAAAATTATGTGGTTTTATCTTATTCTGCTTTTTGTTTTGTTTGCTTCAATGATACGTACTTAGTATATCTCTAAGGATATCGGGCTACATGTTACTACCGTTGAACAGTACCCTTTGAAAACTGTGTAATCTTTTATATTATGTTAATTCACTTACACTGATGAGCATTTGAGTTATTTATAGTTCACTGAGTGATGAATCATATTTTAGGGAGCTTCTTGTATAATTTTGCAGGCCTCTGCGGCCAGGTTACCTGTGTCAGTTATGTCTTGGTCTTACTACTTACTAATGATGAGTTCCTAGGTCTGTTTTTTATTATCTCTAGGCCTCAGTTTCTCCCTCTGGGAGAATGGAGGTAATTATAGTACTTACCTCATATGTTTATCATAAGAATTAAGTGCCGGGCGGTGTTGGCGCATGCACCACCAAAGCTATTTAGGATAATCACAGCACTTGGGAGGCAGAGGCAGGCGGATCTTTGTGAGTTTGAGGCCAGCTCTACAGAGCGAGATCCAGGAAAGGTGCAAAGCTACATAGAGAAACCCTGTCTCGAAAAACAAACAAACAAAAAAAAAAACCAAACAAACAAAAAAAAAAATTAAGTGAAAAAAATAAAATAAAATATGTGAGACAGCATAACAATCAAATCATTATAAATAGTTGCTTTTATTTGCTTTCATTTGTATTTTATTATCAAGTATATCTGTAGATCCTAAAGATTGCTACATTATTAAAATTTATTAAGATTTAAACTTTTGTAGTTTTAATAGCTACTAAAATAGAAACCTAGTTGTCTAATGAGAGGGATTGGATAAAACCATTATGGTACAGGAACAAGAGTAGCACTAGGCAGCTGTTTCACGTGTTGCTGAGTAAATCCTAACTCATGACAAAATAACAAAGGTATAGATGAGTAAGGCCACATCTAAGTGAATAAATCCATGTATGTATGACATGACGTTGTTTGTACAAAATGTGTAGTATAAATAGAAAACAAACTAGGAAGAAATAAACAAGGTAACTAGTGGTTACATTGTCAATGCAATGCTTTTTATTCCCTTAATATTTTTCTATATTTTATAGAATTTCTTTGATATCTATACTACATATTTATTATTAAAAAAAGAAATGGCCCCACTTTTGTTGATATAGTAAATTAAATAGAATCATAATATACATACTATTCTGTGATGTATTTCTTTGTGCACTTAGAACAAACTGAATATTCTAGTTAGAAAATTAACTACTTAAAGCCAGAAAATTCAGGGTGGATTTTTAAAGGTAATACTGTTAAATATAATTTTTGTTTTTATTTACTTACTTAAAAAATCTACCAAAATGTAAAAAACATATGTCCTCATTTCTGGTTGTTTCTTTTGGTAGCACTCCAGCCGTCAGTGACCACTCTAGAATTGCTTTGGGTCCTAAACGGGGTCCAGCTGTCACTGAAAAAGAGGTGCTGACGTGCATCCTCTGCCAAGAAGAACAAGAGGTGAAACTAGAAAACAATGCCATGGTATTATCAGCCTGTGTCCAGAAATCCACCGCCTTAACCCAACACAGGGGGAAGCCCATAGACCTCGCAGGGGGTATGTATCGCTTGCTTAATCTAATTTCAGCCATTTCTTTTCCTGCCTAATTCTATGTGATTAGAATAAAAATAAACATTGAAAGAGGTTTAGCAGTGAGGTTGTATGTAAGTCCTGTTTGGTTAGATCACATATTCATATGTGAAATAGATTAGATTCTTAAATGCCACATTGACTTTTTTATTAGTTTTTATTTTTGTTAGTTCTTGGTCATATTACTCAATCCATCTATTTTTGGCTTTATTTTTATCTTGCTGAACCATTTGAAAGTAGATTGCAGGCCTCATAACACTTCATCTCTAGGTATTTCTGAATGCATTTCCCAAAACTGAGGAGGAGTCTATTTTATATATATATTAAATATATATTATATATATATATGTATATAAAATCTTTATTTTTATAACTATTCTCAAAATGTCTTCAGTGGGGAGGCATATTTTTAAAATAAAGAGCTAAACATATTTGATGAAGTTTCTTTTACCTGGGCATGGTGGCTCATGCCTGTCATCCCAGCACATGGAGAATTTAGGTAGGAAGATTGCCGTTAGATGGAGGTGAGCCTGGCCTACATAATGAGTTCAAGACCAGCCCAAGCTACACATTGAGACAATGTCTCAAAAACAAAGCAAAATAAGTGTGTTTTAGTTGTTTTAATATAGACTATTCCCTTGCACCTTTTTTTATGATAATAACTGTTTTGATGAATGCAGATTAATAATCTTATCCAGTGTCTCACAGTGTGAATTTATCTTTCTGCCTTATGATTAGATTGATATTAAACATTTACTTTATAAGATTTTAATTAGGTAACACATCATACTTATCAGAAGTTAGCTGCTTTGTTTTTTAACTTCCCTTGAAGTAATGATGAGGATAATAAACTAACATTTATTAGTATTTAATATGTTCCAGTCACTGATTAAATCCTGTATTTGCTTACTTAATCTTCACAACAACCTTGAACATTAGATACCATCTTATAAATGAAGGAACTGAGGCAGAGGCCTTAACTGGCCTCAGGCCCTGAGTAATGCAATGATATCATAATTTGAAGGCCCTGCTCTAGGGTTTTTTTTGTTGTTGTTTTTGTTCTTTTACCCTCTCTTAAAATTATCATTTATAGTGGCTAGAGAGGTGGCTCAGCAGTGAAGGGCACTTGCTGCTCTTGCAGAGGACCTGGGTCTCCATGATGGCTCATAACTGTCTGCAAGTCTAGTTGCCGAGGGTCCGGTGCCCTCTTCGGGCCTTTTTGGGAACCAGGCACACACATGGTGCACAGACACACATGCAGGCAAACCCTCATATAAAAATAAATCTTCTTTATAAGTTGTCATGTGTTCAAATTATTCTTCAAAATTACTAAGGCACATTTGTTCTTGAAGCAGAGGAAAGCAATATAATCACCAATATAATGCAGCTTAAACCTACTACTGTTCAAAATGACAGTGTGAATGAATATAGAGTTGTTAATCCATACAGATTTCAGAATCTAACGTGATGGCCTTGCTGCCTTCTGCCTTTTTTCTTACGATTAGGAAAATGTATACTGCTGTCATTGTTATACTTAGACCCTCTTAAGAAATAAAACTTTGTGACCAGAACTTTAGATCTGAAAACTTTTTCCTCCACTCCCACCTCCTTAACACTCTAGAAAACTAAGAACCTACCTCTTAATTGTGTCTTTCTGAACCAGAAACCCTGGACCCTCTTTTCATGGATCCAGACCTTGCACATGGAACTTATACAGGAAGCTGTGGTCATGTAATGCATGCAGTATGCTGGCAGAAGTAAGTTGTCCTTCTGACATGTTCTTGAAAGAGACTAGGAACATTGACATTCACTAGACTCCACAAAAAGGCATGTTTTCTCATGTCTTCTTTCTGTATTTCTTACTGGAATAATTTAAGCAATTTTAATTACTAATCCTTTTTGCATGATACTAATTATATTTCTATTTATTGTAAGCCTTAGAAATTGATGTTTAAAGTTCTCAGCTTAATGTTTTCAGGGGTTAGAAGTATAGTTTGATAATATAGCATGTACTTGACACGCACAGTGTGCTCCCTGGCTCAGTTCCTAGCACTGAAAATGCACTTGCTTATCACAAATGGATGGTATTAGCACTGTCTGCTGCTAGTCATGTAAGAGAAGCAATAAGCTTTATGTAAAAATATTACCCAAACTTAGGCCAAGGTGGTGGTGGCACATGCCTGTAATACCAGCACTTGGGAGGCAGAAGCAGGTGGATCTCTGTGAGTTCAAGGACAGCCTGGGCTACAGAGTGAGTTACAGGAAAGGTGCAAAGCTACACAGAGAAACCCTGTCTCGGAAAACAAACAAACAAACAAATATAATAAGTATCTTTACAATATGACAAATTCTAGTTTTATCTTGAGAAAAGATAAAAATTTCAAAATGTAATTTCTGATAGGTTTTTTTTTTTTGTATAGTTTACTCATTTGCCATCAGATTAAAAGCATAATTTTCCATTGAAAGCCCTCAGTGCTGTAGATGTCCACTGGGAGTCTCTAGCTATGTCCACTTGCTCTTAAGGCAGGGGGCAAGTTAAGATCAAATTTGTATCTGCTGTAATGTATTTTCCACTTTATCCATACCCAAAATGGAATTCTGTTTTTTCTAGAATTATAATACGTGTTTTTGCATATAAGTTCTGAAGATACTTATTAAGACCAAAATTCTAGCACTTTTTTTGGAGTAGATCAAAGCCACGTGATTTGTTGTAAGTGGACCTCCGTCTTGAATTTGCAGGTATTTTGAAGCTGTACAGCTAAGCTCTCAGCAGCGCATTCATGTTGACCTGTTTGACTTGGAGAGTGGAGAGTACCTGTGCCCGCTCTGCAAGTCTCTGTGCAACACGGTCATCCCCATCATTCCTGTGCAGCCTCAGAAGATCAACAGGTGCGTTCGTTTAAACTTGGTTCGGGTGCTTGCTTTCAAGCTGTCCTTAACTTTAACTTGCTTTTTTGCCAGATTACTGGCTTCCTTTTTCTTACAGAAATTATTATGATTCTTAGTCCATAGCTTGCATTTTCCTTTCAACTGAGATTAAAAACGCAGTTTGGTGTTGAAGAGAACTAGGATGTTCCTTTACTCAAGGCAGTGTGTAATGCACTTGTCTTCCACCCGCTGTTACAGCAGTAAAACCCCAGAGGTACAAGTCCTATCGGAGAGCTGTACAAAAAGTTAATGATAAAAATAAATAAAAGCACTCATTACATTGATCATATCTTTGAATAATGTGTGAACATTTAAAATTTAAAATAGTGTATATTCTGGTAATCTACTAATGCAATTTAATAGGCATCACTAGTTCTTAATAATTTTTAGAATTTCATTATATATGTCCGTATTCTTTTTTTTTTTTTTTGTATTTTGTTTTTTGAGACAGGGTTTCTCTGTGTAGCTTTGTGCCTTTCCTGGAACTCTCTTTGGAGACCAGACTGACCTCGAACTAACAGAGATCCACCTGCCTCTGCCTCCCGAGTGCTGGGATTAAAGGTGTTCGCCACCACCCGGCCCATATTCTTACTATTGTACTGATGATAACAAAATTGTTATCTTGTGCTCGCTTCGGCAGCACATATACTAAACAAAATTGTTATCTTAGCCACATGTGGTGGTACACACCTTTAATGCCAGTACTTAGGAGACTGAGGCAAGAAGATCTCTGAGTTTGAGGCCACCCTAGTCTGTGTAGCAGGTTACAGGCTAACAAAGGCTAGATAGTGAGACCCTATCTAAGAACAAACAAGTTACTCTTAAATTATTTAAAAATGGGTAAATTTGTAATGATAGTTCTGTTCCTCCAATGAAAATGGTTTTACTAATTTGAAAACATGCTTTGGCTAGAGATATTATCATTCAGTGTTGCATACCTCCTGCGCATGTGCGGCACACCACAGAACAACAGCATGAGTTGATTATGTCCTCCACAACAAAGGTATATGAAAGGGATGTGTTTAGCAAGCGGAGTCAAGAAGTGGTCACTTTACCTTTACTATTCTATGTCATTGGAAAATTCAGTTTGGAATTTCTCATATTTATCATATTTGGACATGTAATGTCACCTCATGGGAACAAGTGTCAGAAAGATTTGCCTTTCATTTATTGAATAATTAATAAGCTCTAGACAATGTACCATGCACTTGCCACTCAGTAATCTACTGAAGTTGGCAGTAATATTTCCATTTAAACATAAAGAATTGGATTGAGACTGAGTGATTTTTGCTTGTTCCAGGAGAGATTTCAGGATTTGAACCCAGACCTTACTTCTCACTTCTGACGACGGGCAGAGGTGTTTGTATGGTTTCAGTTTTTTTGAAACAAGGCTTTACTGTGCAGCCTAGGCTATCTTGAACTCATGACTCTCTTGCCTTAGTTTCCTGAGCGCTGAGATTACAGGCCTATGCCACCATGCCCAGCCATTTCCAACTTCTTGTTGGCTTACATAAGCTTTTTATACAGGGTAACTCCCCCAAATGAAGATAAATATCTAATTGCTCTCTAAAATTTTAAAGGAATGCTCAGCAACTGACTTCTTTAACTTTCTTAACTAAGCTACATTTACATATATATGTATATATATATATATTTTGTTTTTGTGGTGGTGGGGGAGTATGTACATGTGCATATGTGAGGGAATTTCCCCTCAATGACCAAGAGGTGTCATATCCCCGGAGCTGTGTTAACAGGTAGTTGTGAACTGTGGGTACAAGAACTACACTCGGGTCGTCTGCAAGAACCCTGTGTGCTCTTACCTGCTGAGCCGTCTCTCCAGCCCCCAAACTGACATTTGATGTAAAACATTATACAATAAATTGATCAAAGACTGTAAAACTGGTCTGGGGAGATGCTTCAGTTGGTTAAAATGCTTTCTGTACAAGTAGAAGGAGAGTTCAAATCTTTAGAACTCATGTAAGAGCTAGTCTCTTTAGCACTGGTCTGTCAGCCCAGCCTCCTATGTGTGTGGGGGGTGGGGGCGGGGGAGAGGAGAAACTCTGGAAGTCTATGGACCAGCTAGCCCAGTGTGTGCACCAGTGAACAACAAGGAGATTATCCCAAACAAGTTAGTAGCAAGAAACAATAGTGAAGGTTATGTTCTGATGTCTACATATTTACTGTGACATGCACACACCTGCACTTACACACATCAATACTTACATATACACTCACATCATGTACATATAAGTTTTTTTCTAAAACTCATGTTAGGTTTTTTTTGTGTGTTTTCTTGTTTTTTAAGTCATGACCAGTCATAATACACTTTCACTTTTAAGAAACAAAGAGATTTCTTAGGTCAAATTTATGGTAGGTATTCAAATTTTGCACAGTTCATTTTATATTTTACTTCCTTCAAGACTGCCCTTCCAGGGACTGGAGAGATGGCTTAGCAGTTAAGAGCACTGACTGCTCTTCCAAAGGTCCTGAGTTAATTCCCAGCAACCACATGGTGGCTCCCAACCATCTGTAATGAGATCTGGCATCCTCTTCTGGCATGCAAGCAGAACACTGTATACATAATAAATAAATAAATAAATCTTAAAAAAAAAAAAAAAAGACTGCCCTTTCAGAGCCTGGAGAGATTAAGGCTCATTGATTAAGAGCACTGGCTGGGGGGCTGAAGAGATGGCTCAGTGGTTAAGAGCACTGACTGCTCTTCCAGAGGACCCAGGTTAAATTCCCAGCACCCACATGGCAGCTAACAACTGTCTCTAACTCCAAGATCTAACATCTTCACACAGACATGCATGCAGGCAAAATACTAAATAAATAAATAAATCATACATAAATAAAGACATAAATAAATACATAAGTAAGTAAATAAATAAATAATTATGGCCGAGTCCTGTGTTCAATTCCCAATATCCATGTGATGGATCACAACCAGCTATAACTAGTCCCTGGGGGATCCAGTACCCTCTTCTGCTGTGCAGATGTACATGTAGACAAAACACCCATATACCTAAATAAGTAAATCTTAAAAAAATAAAAAGACTGTCCTTTCAGTGAATTATTATTTTATAGTCTTATTTTATGGAGCATACATTCCATGAAGGAGAAGCTTATAATCTAATATGAGTTGCTGAGCTATGAGAAATACCAAGGAAATCCTAGAGTCTGGCCAGTGCCTGATACTATACATAGAATTTTCAGGTAGCTGGTCTCTGAGATCCAAGTGAGGAATAAACAGTTGTTTTTCTCCAAAGGAAAATAGGTTTAGAATGTGTCACATCAAGAGCACAGGCCCCTCATGGTTTGAGAATTTAGCTCAGTGGTAAGGCCCTGGGTTTGGTCTTAAGGGGAAAAAATAAGACAAAAATATATCAGTGGTGGTGGTACACACATTTAATCCCAACACTCAGGAGGCAGAGACAAGTGGATCTCTGAGTTGGAGGCCAGCCTGGTCTACATACTGAGTTCTGGGACAGCCAGGACTACACAGAGAAACCCTGTCTTGAAAAATCAAAACCAAATCCAACCAAACAAACAAACAAAAAACCCTAATTAATTAAATAAAAAAAGTAAAAGGGAAAAAACTATTAAGAAGCCATTGAAATGGTTCATGTGAGGGACAGTAGGACTTTCAGGAGGGTAGTGGGTAGAGGTAGAAAGAAGTGACCAACTTGGCATATGTCAGAACCTAAAACCTGTAGATTGTGTGTGGAGAAATCAGGTTGTCAATGACATCACCTAGTAGTTGATGAGTAACCACAGTGGTATTTTCCATTTACTGGTATTTTATTACTTCTCAGTCATAGATGTATGGTAATGTCTTAGTCATAGTACCAACTACATTTTTTTTAGTCACATTTCCATGACCTACAATGTTAATGATCTGAAGGAACTTGATTTTTTTTTTTTTTAAGATTTATTTATAGCTAGGCGGTGGTGGTGCACACCTTTAATCCCAGCACTCAAGAGGCAGGCGGATCTCTGAGTTTCAGGAAAGGCGCTAAAGCTACACAGAGAAACCCTGTCTCGAAAAACCAAAAAAAAAAAAAAAAAAAAAAAAAAAGATTTATTTATGTATACAGAGCTCTGCCTGCGCACCAGATCTCCATCTGTAATGTGGTTGCTGGGAACTGAACTCAGGACCTCTGGAAGAGCAAGCAGTGCTCTTAATCTCTAAGCCATGTCTCTAGCCCAAAACTTGATGTTTTAATTTTACTTAAATTATTTTTGTTTGAGATGAGGTCTCACTATATATCTCTTGCTGGCCTGGAACTCATTATGTAGACCAGGCTGGATTCGAACTCATAGAAATCTGCCTGCCTCTGCCTTTCAAATGCTAGGATTAAAGGTCATGTTACCATGCCCCACAGAATTCGATCCATTTATTTAAGAAAAGACTCCACAAGTTTAGCCCTGTAGATTGACCATTTCTAAATGTTATTTTTTTGTAGTGAGAATGCAGAGGCTCTTTCTCAACTTTTGACCTTGGCCCGGTGGATACAGACAGTTCTTGCCAGAATATCAGGTTATAATATGAAGCATGCTAAAGGTTTGTTGAAATCTATCTGTATTAGATGGGTGAAAATTGTTTCTAAATGTGTAATTTTTTAGATTTAATTTGATATTTATAAGTGTTTTGCCTACGTGTATGTTTGTCTGTGCACTACTTGTGAATCTGGTCAGAACCTAGAAGAGGACATTGATCTCAGGAACTGAAATTACAGACAGTTGTGAGCTGGGTCCTCAGGAAGAGCAGCTAGTTATTGCTCTTAACCACTGAGCCAGCTCTACAACCCCTTAATCTTTAATTTTTGTAAACAAGTAATTATTGTGCCAAAATATGGTTTGAAAGTACAGATTTGTTGAATATCAGGAAATAGAAATTTTTTGAGTCCAAGACTTTTGGCTATCAATTTACTCAGTTTAATCATTTTTTTGTATGAGAGAGAAACTATCATGTAATATTCTGCCTTCATATTAATAACAAAAATATATTAATGCTGTTACCTTATGTACATATTTTCTACAGCTGAGTGACAAGTGTTGTTATAGAGCTATGCTTAGAAAAATAAGATTAGAAGATCACTTAAGGTGTTTGAAGAGGGGTTAGGGAGATGCTCAATGAGCAAGGGCCTGCTGTGGGGATCTGCATTGGGATCCCCAGCCCAGGGCTGTAGGGGAGTGAATGGGTGGGTCCTAGGAGCCTGAGAGATCTGCTCTAAAAATAACGTGGAAAGCAATAGAGCAGGTGCTGTGTGTTCTCCTCTGGCCTCCTCACGCACACACATGCACTCATGAGCCTGTATATACACATGTACACACATGCATATATACCCCACCATGTGCACACAGCATTTAGTGAAGAAATGTCTTTATTTGCTTATAAATCAATAAATGAAGGCAAAGTCCAGTTTGTATTGTTTGGTTTTGTGGGTTCAAGAAAGGTTCTTGCAATCTTGTCCAGGCTACACTGCAACTCCTGAGTTTAAGCAGTTCTCCTGCCTCATTCTCTTCAAGGCTAAGACTACACACAGGCACCATCACATCCAGATTTAAAACTTTATTTGAGGACCTTTCTTTCTTTCTTTTTTTTTTTTTTTAAGAAAACTTAGATTATATTTTAATAATATTGACATAATTGCTTAACACATTTTTGTCAAAATTAAAACAACAAGAGAACAATATGTCACCCACATCACAACTTAAGCTTCCCTTTGCTGTATTTACTACAGTTTAAGATTCATGGCTTCTGACAATATTCCTTCCGATGCCCGTTACACTCAGCCAATGAGTCCTTAATTGATAATGATGAAAATTATCTCCTAGTCTGAGGCATATGTTGAGCATCTGTTTCCAGCTACTGTGAATTTATGACTTGCATTTAAAGTTGAAGCATTGAGAAAATATGTTTTCATTTTTTAATGTTTTAATAAGTGGGGTCATCAAGGAGACCATGGGATAGGTATCTTCATGATGAAATTGCATATCAAAAGAACATAAATAATCAGGAAAGCAGCATATTCAAATATAAGAGTAAAAACTTTCCATTATTTAGATTCGTGTGTGTTCATAAAAATTCGGCTGGAGAGAACCAAGTCCCCTGAGTTGTCCTCTGGACTACACATGTGGTACCACATATGTGACATGTGTGCACATGAACAGAAACACACTCACACATATACTGTACACTAAATACAAATGCAGTTTGGGGTCTTTGAAGCAGGGTTTCTCTGTGTAGCTTTGGCTGTCCTCAAACTAGCTCTCTGTGTGGACCAAGCAGGTCTCAAACTCTAAGATCTGCCTACAAATGCAGTTTTTAAAATTAAAAAAAAAAAAAAAGTTGGGCGGTGATGGTGCATGCCTTTAATCCCAGCACTCGGGAGGCAGAGCCAGGTGGATCTCTGTGAGTTCGAGGCCAGCCTGGACTACCAAGTGAGTCCCAGGAAAGGTGCAAAGCTACACAGAGAAACCCCATCTCGAAAAACCAAAAAAAAAAAAAAAAAAAAAAAAGGAAAGCTACCAATATGACAAAATACTCATATACTCATTACCTGTTAGGTAAAAAAAGCAAAATGCAGAGAGCAGCACTATATGGTACCTTTAAAGTAAACAAACAAAAAAATCAAACATGTGTGACATTTATATGTAGAAAGAACAGCACCTCAATGTTATGTAGGTAGAGAAATTAAGGGCGATTGTTTACTGCTTACTAACATTTCTAAGGGAATCATGTATGGCTTAAACAGCTAGATAATTGACTGTTAGACTAAACTTAGTCTTAATTTCTTTTTCCACTTGCTTTTTAAGGAGAGCCTCAAGCAGTTCCTGTCCTGTTTCATCAAGGAATGGGGGATTCAACTTTTGAGTTTCATTCCATCCTGAGTTTTGGAGTTCAATCCTCGTAAGTATCTAAATAGTTTGTGAAGTGGGGTGTAATGGCACACACTCAGGAGTCAGAGGCAGGTGGATCTCTGTGAGTGTGAGGCCAGCCTGATGTGCGTAGTGAGTTCCAGGCCACGAAGAGGTGAGGTACACAGTGAGACCCCACCTCAAAAAGAAAAAGTTTACAAAAATAAAAATTGAAACTAGCCTTCCTTTTTTCTTCTTCTTTATTTGTAAAATTGTTTCTTTGTCCATTTTTTTCTCCCTAAAGTTTTATATATTTTAGTAAAATTGGATGGTTTGAGGTTTTTTTTTTAGGCAAAGTTTCTTGCTTTGTGTGTGTAAATGAGTGTGTATGGTTTGGCCAGGGTCACATGCCACGGCACTCCGTAGTGGTTGGAGGGCAGTAGTAGGGTCAGTTCTCCTAGACTGCAGGCTCCACAGCAAACACATTGCTCCTCGAGCCATCTGAAGTGACATGGAAGACGATGTCCCCTGTCTCTAGGCAATCATTTTTGACAAAATAAATAAATAAATAAATAACCCAAAGCTACAAGAGGATCAGAATTTTAAGACGTCACTTAATGTCACATTTAATTTGCCTTGTGACTTTCTGGAAAAAAAAAAAATTTATGTCACTCTACCCTCAATTTGTTTTCCATGTATAATTGAAAGTGTCCTCCTAATCTACTTCAAAGTTATATGAAATACTTTGAAAAGTATATAATGTCCCAAATTAGGTATTATTATTTTATGCATATGACTACCACATACGTTTTCTGCTTATAATCCTTTTTCATATTTACTGTCTGTATTTTACTCAAAATTTGTGAAAAATAAAAATTTAGGGGCTGGAGAGATGGCTCATAGAATAAGAGCACTGGCTGTGCTTCCAGAGGTCCTGAGTTCAATTCCCAGCAACCATATGGTGGCTCACAACCATCTGTAATGAGATCTGGTGCCCTCTTCTGGCCTGCAGGGACACAGGCAAGCAGAACACTGTATACATAATAAATCAATCAATTGGGGCCTGGAGAGATGGCTCAGAGGTTAAGAGCACTAACTGCTCTTCCAAAGGTCCTGAGTTCAATTCCCAACAACCACATGGTGGCTCCCAACCATCTGTAATGAGATCTGGTGCCCTCTTCTGGCTGCAGTCATACATGCTGTAAACCTAATAAATAAATAAAATCTTTAAAAAAAAAAAACAAAAACAAAATCAATCATTCAATCTTAAAAAAAAAAAAAAAAGAGAATTTAGAAAACCATAAATTACCAGGTGGTGGCGGCACATGCCTTTTCCCCAGCACTCAGAGGCAGAGGCAGGCAGATCTCTGAGTTTCAGGCCAGCCTGGTCTGCAGAGTGAGTTCTAGGACAACCAGAGAAACACTGTCTTGAAAAAAGAAAAGAAAAGTAAAGTAAATCATAAGTTATCACTCCAAGTGCTGGGTATTATCTGCTATGCATATCCACAGCATGAATGTGTACACATACATTATCAATCCAGAAATACTTTTTTTTTTTTTTTTTTTTTTTGGTTTTTCGAGACAGGGTTTCTCTGGTTAGCTTTGGTGCCTTTCCTGGAACTTACTCTGTAGACCAGGCTGACCTTGAACTCACAGAGATCCGCCTGCCTCTGCCACCCTAAAGGAGTATGCTACCACTGCTCGGCCAGAAATACTTTTTATACTTTTTCAGAATTCCAAAGCATGTCAGATAAGACCTGCTTCATCTTATCCAGAGGGCCTGGGCCAGTTCCATGGGGGCTCCTCAGCTATTGGTTCACAGTTCATGTGTTTCCACTAGTCTGGCTATTTGTCCCTGTGCTTTTTCCAATCATGGTCTCAATATCTCTTGCTCATATAATCCCTCCTTCCTCTCGCCAGTTGGGCTCCCAGAGCTCCACCTGGGGCTCGGCCATGGATCTCTGCATCCGCTTCCATCAGACAGATGAGAGTTCTATCATGACAGCCAGTGTGTTCGGCCACCCGATCACCAGAGTAGGTCAGCTCAGGCACTTGGTGCATGGGCTGGCTGTTTGGAGCCTGGGGCCTATGCTGGGACACTTTGCTCAGCCTTGGTGTAGGGAGGAGGGGGACTGGACCTGCCTCAGCTGAGTCTACCAGGCTGGGCTGACTCCCCAGGGAAGACCTTGCCTTGGAGGAAGTGGGAATAGGGGGTGGATGGGGGGGGGGGAGGGCTGGGGAGAGTGGGAGGAGGGAACATGGGGGAATCTGCGACTGATATGTGAAATTAAGTTAATTATAAAATAAAATACATATATATAAAAAGACCTGCTTCCTCAGAACTTTATTCTTTCTCTTCAATCTGCCCCTGAGTGTGGGCCTAGACCCTTGTAGCGGTACTCATTTGCTGAGCTCTTGCTATACAGTTATGTGGTCCGTTGCCATTTTGTAAGAGATTTTTCTACCTTTAGAAAGTACGGTTTGGCTTTCCCTATCTTTTCTTACTGAATAAATCCACAGAAGCTTTAATCTGTTAATTTGACAAAGAACACTTTACTTATTTTGATGCTTAATTTGATAGTCAACTAAATTGGATTAAGAAACACCTATAACATTAATGAGACAGACTTTTGGGTCTGTCTGTGGGCTTTTTTTTTAAAGATTTATTTTTATTTTATGTGTATGAGTGTTTGTCTTCATGTATGACTGTGTATCACTTGTGTGCCTGGTGCCTGTGGAGGCCAGAAGAAGGCATTAGATCCCCTGGCCTGGAGTTATAGAGGGTTGTTAGCCTCCGTGTGGGTACTGGAATTCAAATTTGGATCCTCTGGTAGAACAGCCAGTGCCCTTAACCTCTGACCCATCGCTGTCACCTCAGTGAGGGCTTTTCTTGAGAGGATTAATTGAGGAGGGAGACTACAGTGAATGTGGACATTAGTATCCCATGGCTGGGTGATGACTGAGTATCAAAGGAAAAAGGAGAAAGCTAGCCCCACGTTGGCCTCCCCCCTGTGTCCTGAGACCCATATGTGAACAGGCAGCTTCACATCCTGCTGCCCAAGCCATAAGCTGCTTCTTCTAGCATGCCTTCCCACCACCACGATCTGTCTCTCCTGACACTAGGGGCGAAATAAGTCCTCCCTTCCTTAAGGTGCTTTTTTTTTTCTTCTTGAGACAGGGCTTCTCTGTGTAGCTTTGGTGCCTGTCCTGGATCTCACTGTGTAGACCAGGATGGCCTTGAATTCACAGAGCTCTGCCTGCCTCTGCCTCCCGAGTGCTGGGATTAAAGGTGTGCGCCACACCACCACCACCACCGCCCAGCTTTTAAGTTGCCTTTTGTCATCAGATATTGGTTACATGAGTGACAAAAGTAACTAATGCACATACCGTCAAAAGGAGTGTTCATCGTTTCTGTTGTTTTCAGATTTCATGAGGTTTCTCAGGAAGCAGCCTTTCTTTTCTAAAATACTGTATAAATTTATTTTTATTTTTAGGGTGAAATATTCTAATAGTATCAAGGAAATGGTCATTCTCTTTGCCACAACCATTTACAGAATTGGACTGAAAGTGCCTCCTGATGAACTAGATCCACGAGTTCCCATGATGACCTGGAGCACATGTGCTTTCACTATCCAGGCAATTGGTAAAGTCTATTTAAAAAAGTAAATTAAAAAATGGTTTGGAGGTGTCAGTTAAACAAAATTTACATCAGTTGACCAAAACACATTTTGTTCTGCTGCTGATGACTTGGAAGAGGTTGTTGTATCTGAGGACTGCTAGTATATCAGTGTATTAGTGTGGCCTGAGAACGTTTCATCTATTTATCTTCTCACTTACTGGAGTAGCCCTGTGTGAGTGATGCATTAAGCACTCTAGTCCACCAGTGGTGGATGTACCAACACTAGATCAAGAACAAATGCCAGTGGAAAGAATCAACTAGGACTTCACAGAAAGGTTATTTTATACTTTGAGAGAAGAAGAAAACAGGGCCAGAGTCACAAACCAACAGTTACTGGAATAGGAGGAAGTGTGCGGTCGTGGGAAGAAACAGATCATCAAAACAAGGTCTGAGTAGTAACTTGTCAAATGCTTTGCCACATTGAAAGTTTCCCAGGGAGAGGCAGAGGAGGTGAGCACTGAGGTCTGTAAGTGAGCGTGGCATTGTGTAGAATTGTAGGATATCTCTTTCACATCACTGCTCTTCTTCAATACAGTTTTTGGGTCACATTTTGGGGGGTTTTGTTTTTCTTTTTTTACATTCTGACTACAGTTTCCCCTCTCTCCTCTCCTCCCATTCCATCCCTGCATTGGTCACAGTTTTTAATGACGTCAACTACATTTTCATCGCTTAATTCCTTTTGTACCAATATACACTATGTCATAACTTGGCTTGAGTAACATGCGTGCACTTTTTCTCCAAAACTTTCTTGCTTCAGTCTCAGGATAGATTTAGGAGTCGCTCACAAACCCTTTAGACTTAAATCATGAGTGTAGGGTAATGCACTGATGTGTACTTACTCAGGTTGAAGCTACATAGTGAAACCCTGTCTTAAAAACAAACCCACAACCAAAACATATAACTTAGTAATATTTTTGGATTTGTTATGTTTTTCTTTTTAAAGAAAACCTACTGGGAGATGAAGGGAAACCTCTGTTTGGAGCACTTCAAAATCGGCAGGTATGTATATTCCAGTAGATTTCAATAGTGTCTGGGGTACTGTCTTAGAATGAGGGTTCTGTAGCTTATTTATCATGGATACACAGGTAATCCCTCTTCTGTAAAGAACAGCAGAGCTAGGGTGTGGGGCATGCTACACTTCGGGAAACATGGTGGTCAGTGCTACATGCTTTACAGATTATCTCAATCTCATAGTTAAATGTAATTCACAGATTGCAGGTGAATTGCCTGTTTTTCTGCCCTAAAACCAGACACATCCTGTTTTTCCCATCACTGGTGCTTCACCGTCATCTACCATTGAATAGTCATGGGTTCTGCTCTAGACAGATAATCAGACTGAGTTAAAGACCAGACACCCCAGGCAGCGTAGATGTCTCAGTGGGTAAAGACACTTGCCATCTAGCCTGACAAACTGAATTTGATCCCAGAGTAGACATGGTAGAAGAAGATAGCAAATTCACCCCAGTTGTCTCTGACCTCTGCAGGAACTTAGCAGAGATTGGAGGGGACTGCTTACTGGCTTGTTCCCCATGGCTTGCTCAGTTTGCTTTCTTACAGCACCCAGGACCACCTGCCTACTGGGAATCATCAATCAAGAAAATGTCCCACACGCTTGCCTACTGGTCAATCTGATGAGGACATTTTCTCAATTTAAGTTTCCTCTTCCCAAATGACCCTAGCTTGTGCCAAGTTGATCAAAATAACCTGGGCATGGGCATGCAAGTGCATACACACATATGCACACATACATACACCTCAAAAAAAATGGCAACTCTGAGGTCTGTGAAATGCACAGTGGGTAAATGTGCTTGCCACTAAGCTTGGTGATCTGATTTTAGTCTCTGGGACACACCTGGAAGAAGAGAACCTACTCCTGCAAGTTATCCTCTGACCCCCACAAATGTTTGTGCATCATACAAAATAAATAAATAATATTTTTTAAATAAAAAGAGCAGGCAGCCCTGGTAACTAGTAAGTATTCAAGCATACATGAGACCCTTGATGAAACTTTCATCACCAAAAATAATAACAACACAATAATAATAATAATTCTTACCTTCATGTTCTTCATGCCAGTATCTCTGAAGAGCCATGAAATGCACCTTGGTAGCTGTGTTGTTGGTTTTTGTTTTGTCAAGTGTGCTCAATAATAGTGTTGGGAAAGCAAGAGGGATGCCTGCAGACACTCCCTGGACTGCTGCTGCTCCCTAGGCACTGCCCTCCTGGGCTTATAAAGTTACAAAGCATCAGTGTATCGTAGCCTGGGATTGGTTATTTATGGTCCTGACCTAACTCTGTCATCTTCCCTTACCATTTTACTTTACCTCTCTCACAATCTAGCATAATGGGCTGAAAGCTTTAATGCAGTTTGCGGTTGCACAGAGGATTACCTGTCCTCAGGTCCTGATACAGAAACATCTGGTTCGGCTCCTATCAGGTAGGGACTTCTCTTAGTTATTACATTAACGTTTACATGTACTTTCTTCTGCAATTATGGCAGTTTATTAATTAGGAAATGACATCTGTACTGATTTTGAACACTCACTGATGAAATCCAACTGCCTGAGCAGGTTTACCCAGATGAGTGGATGCACAACCACCCTGTAATGACTGCAATGTTACTTTAAAATGTATACTTTTAGAGCTGGGCATGATGGTACACGCTTTTAAGTCCAGCATTCAGGAGGCAGAGGCAGATGGATCTCCGTGAGTTCAAGGCCAGCCTGGTCTACAATGTGAGTTCCACGTGATACTGGAACAAAACTGAAAACTGGCATGATCCTGATTAACATTTCTTTTTAATGGAAAAGTCAAAGTATAGTGAGATCATAAAACATTTTTATGTACTAAGAATATTGTAGCCAGGCATGGTGGTGCCCACCTTTAACTCTAGTACTTGGAAGGCATAGACAGAAAGATCTCAGAGTTCAAGGCCAGCCAGAAAATACATAGAAAGAGACCCTGTCTCAAAAAAAAAACAAAAAAAAAAACAAAAAAAAACAAAAAAAAACCCTGTAAATAGTTGATAAAGTTATAATGCATCAGTGTATAGTAGGCTGGGATTATTTCGGTTCTACTTATTTCATCTTCTTGATAATATAGTGACCCTGTTTGTCTCTTCTGTTTGGTTATGGTGTGCAGCCTGCTTGATCAGACGTAAGAGTTGCTAGGCCAGCTTGTTTGTGGCTTCCATTAACATATTAGCTCCATCCTTTGGCTTGGTATTTTTAATGTCTTTTCTATTTATGTGAGTTTCTTGGAGACAATAGATAATTGGACTTCAGGTTTATAAACTAGTCAGTTTATTTGTGTCCTTTTCTTGGCTAATAGAAATCTTTCTACTAAAGGTCGTTTTGAGAGAGATTTTGATGAAATTTTGAGAAAAATCATATTTTCCATAATTTTCTTAGTTAATGTTCTGGTTGACTGAATTATTGATACTTCTCTCCCCGTCCCCTGTTAGTATTTGGGGTTTGTTGATTTCCTGTGTTGGCTCTCCTTGATTCCCTCGGCTCTTGGCTTATTTTCCTCCTACAGAATGTATTGTTCCCTGTGTTCTTTTGGATGAAACTGTCTTTCTTATTTTCATATGTATAGTATTCCTTTAGCAATTTTCTACAGTGCTAGCTCAGTTGTCATGAATTGTTTAAATTTGTCTTGAAATGATATTATTTTTCCATCAATTTAAAGAGATGTCTGTAGCTAGAGTTTTCCTGACTGGCCCAAGGTCAGGACAAATCTCTCTCACCCGCCAGTCCCACAGCCACTCAGACTCAACCAAGTAAACACACAGGGACTTACACTGCTTACAAACTGTATGGCTGCAGCAGGCTTGTTATCTAGTTCTTATATCTTAAATTAACCCATATTTATTAGTCTATAAGTTGCCACGTGGCTCATGGCTTACCAGTACCTTACATGTCACTTTTCATGGCGGCAGATGGCATCGTCTCTCTGACTCAGCCTTCCACTTCCCAGAATTCTCCTCTCTCTTTGTCCCACCTATACTTCCTACCTGGCTACTGGCCAATCAGTATTTTATTTATTAACCAATCAGAGCAACACATTTAACATACAGAACATCCCACAGCAGATGTCTCTGCCTAGAATAGCAATGTTTGGTTTACAGTTAATTAGTTACCTCCAAGTCTTGAAACACATCATTCCTTTCTTTCCTGCATCTTAGGTATGCTGATAAAAAATGGAATATTATTCTGATGTTTTTTCTTGAACACCTGGTCCTCTGCCTCTGATTTCCTAGTGCTGGATTACAGATGTGGGTTATCATGGTCCTCTGCCTCTGATTTCCTAGTGCTGATTACAGATGTGGGTTATCATGTCTGACTTATTGCTTTGAATTTTTAAATTATATGTACATGTATGTTTACACGTGTGTGTCCGTACACGTGCTTGTAAGGGGTGGGGTACATGTGCACAGAAGTGTGGAGGCTAGAAGATAGCTCTAGGTGTGTTCTTCCTCAGGCTCTGTTTGCCTTTTTTTTTTTTTTTTTCAAGTCCTAGTCTCCTGGTGACTGGAGCTGGCCACATAGATGAGGCTGGCTGCCCAGGGGGTCCCAATGACTCCCCTGTCTCCACCTTCTCAGCACTGGGGGAGCAAATACATTCCTACCCCACCTGGCTTTGGGGTGTGGATTCTGGGGCTCAAACTGCTTGTGTGGCAAGTACTTCGTTAGACTGAGCCAGCTCCCAAGGCCCCCAAATGCTGAGTCTTCTATTTTTTAGGTAATTGGGAATGCTTGAAAAGTTTTGGGTAATGGTGTCCTTATAATTTCAGATATAAGGGATCCAATGCTCTTTTCTGACCTCAGTGGATACATACATAAATGTGCACATACACATAGATGCAAACATACACTTAGGTAAATAAATAATCACCATCTTTGAGAAAATCATTATCTTCATTTGCAGTGAGGAAAATGGCATGTCCACTATTGTAAACCAGGAAGAGCAAGAACTAAGGATGTAACTCACTGGTAGATGTTTGCCCAGCATGCATAAGAACTGGGCTTGATCCCCAACACCTCAGAAGAGGGAGGAGGATATGAGCTATCAATAAAATGAAGAATATGCATGCTAAAGTTAACTGTCACTCTAAAGGAATTCAGCTTTATTCTTGAGACAGGGTCTCACTGTGTAGCTCTGGCTTGCCTGGCACTCAAACTTACTGTCATCTTGTGTCACAGCCTCACAAGGACTGAGATTACAAGCTTGTGCTACCACCACCTATTCGTCAGAGGAATTTTAAAATAGGTATTTATAGTAACAGGGGCGGTGGCTGGTGATTTAGAACTGCCTGTAAGAAAAATGTAATGGTAGAGTATCCCAGTCACTGAAAGAACAAATTCCAGGGCAGGGATTAGGAAGTTATTTAAATGTCCTGACAGTAAAGCAGTTTGTAATCCAGAAAAGACAATACGATGGTTATTTGCTGACTGAGTTAACAGAAATGTTGCTGAAAAATTTTAATACAAAGAAATGAGACCTAAAAATAGCAAATGGCTTGTCAAGGACACTGAGTCTGTTAGTGGTAAAACCCTGTGATCATTTTAGTTTAAGATAGAGAATAGGAATAACAGTAGTTATTGTGTGCATGCCTAGGATAAGTCCTTTAAAAGACTCTGTTAATGAACACCTCAGCATTCTGTAAATACTATAGACTTAGAGAAGTTAGGTTGCTTCCCTGTGACAACTAACCAGTACTGGAACCTATTTCATTCGTGTATCCAAAAATCATGATCTTAATACTTATGCTATTTACTTAGAATATTGGAGTTGAGGTTAAGAAATTAACACAGTCTGAGAAGAGTCTTCTCTCCCTTAGTTTTATGAGTAATAGTTGTGTTGGGGCCGGAAAGATGGCTCAGTGGTTGAGAATGCTAGTTCTGCTATCATGAAGAGTGGAGTTGACATCCCAGAACCCACGTTACAAGCAAGGCACCCCACAAATGCCCATACCTCAGCTCTGGGGGGAGGGATGGGATAGAAGTGGAGACAAGAGGATCGCTGGGGTTTGCTGGTTTCCAGGTGAGCCTAGAAAATGTTAGCCCCGGGTTAAGGGAGACTCTGCCTCAAAGGAATAGGCAGGTGTTGATAGAAGAAGCCCAACACCCTTTTCTGGTTTCTGCCTTTGCACATAGGTGCACACACATGTACACACATACATGCACGTGTACACACACACACACACACACACACACACACACACACACACACTCTTGAAATAAATTTAAGATTTTTAAGTAATACCTGTACTGGGTCTGTGGTGGTGGTTCTGTCATTAAAATACTTGCCAAGTAAATATGAGGACCTGAGTTGTATCTCCAACACCTACATGAAAACTAGGCATGGTGGTATGTACCTTTAATACTATCAAGGCAGACACGGGTGGATCCAAGGTGCTGGCTGGCTGGCAAGCCTACCCTAACTGGGGAGCCATAGGTTCAGATGAGACATCCTATTTCAAAAAACAAAGTAGACAGCACCTTAGGGCACCCAAGGTGACCTGGCCCTCCTATTACTCTGCGCACACACCTACACACATACACAGAAGTAGTAACTATATTGATATGCAACATGTCATCTTGTTTATATATATATATATATATAGAACTATTTCTAGCAAGGCATGATGGCTCATGCCTGTAATCCCAACACTCAAGAGGTTAAAGCAGGAACATTTTTAGTTCCCAGGCCAGCCTAAGCTGCATAGCAAGACCGGTTCAACAAAAGAAAAAGAAATGAAAATCTTGTTGTCTTGACTTTTTGATCTAATTGCCTTGCCATTCTTTTTCTTTCTTGTGGATTTATTAGTTTTCATTAGAGCTGATCAAATCGAAAAGATAATACTTTGGAGTATGTGTCAGTAAACACATTTAAAGATAACTTTGGATGGCACCAAAATGTGCCATTGTTACAGAAAGAAAGGAAATTCAGCAGTTCCCCTGGATTAATTTAGCCAAAAGCAAGTCCAAATTTGAATTCTCCACTTCTTTCCCTGTGTGTTCCATTTATCTGTAGTTTATGGTTTCTTACTTGTCTGTCTATACCTACCTAATGTCTGTCTCTCTTTCTGTGTGTCTTGTTCCAATTAAAGTGCTTTGTTCTGTATGTGTAGAACAGCACAGAAAACATTGCATGGGGAAAGGAATAAGGGATACTTTACATCTTTTTTTTTTTTTTTTTTTTTTTTTTTTTTTGAGACAGGGTTTCTCTGTGTAGCTTTGCACCTTTCCTGGAGCTCACTTGGTAGCCCAGGCTGGCCTCGAACTCACAGAGATCCGCCTGGCTCTGCCTCCCGAGTGCTGGGATTAAAGGCGTGCGCCACCAACGCCCGGCCGATACTTTACATCTTTAACAGCGTTTTATAAGGGATATTTTCCCCAACTGATTCCAAATGACACCAAAGCACTCAGTACTACAAACATTGTGTTATTAAGCAATATCCATATGCTATTTCCAACATATATGGTAGATATTTGTTATATAAGGTCACTTTCAACCTGTTTGCTGTTTTCAAATGATTACCATAACACATATATTTACACACTTGTATTGCTCTCTGTGTCAGGGGCATGGAAGTTACATAATGCATTAGTTTTGATTGTAAAAGATGAATATTGGGGAAACCCAAGGCACTTAAGGTTGGTTGTTACATTGTTCTCTTAAAGGCAGGTTAAATAAGGTATTAAGCAAGGTATTAAGCCAAGTCCTAAGTGAATCCAAGGTATAGCATCAACTCGGTTGTGAGGTCCAGTTGAAATTCCAGTATCTTTTGAGTGTAAGAGATATTTTCATAAAAATGTATCACATTCAGATTGTCTATACTTCCTCCCAATCAACAGTCCATATAATTTGTTATCTAATTCTGTACCAGGAAGGTTTTGTTTCCTTTTTGTTAATGGATTTTGCTGCTTCTTCTTCTTTTTTTTTAATCTTTCTTATTTATTTGTTGGTTTTTAATGCACGTTGGTGTTTTGCCTGCTCGTATGTCTGTGTGAGGGTGTCAGATTCCCTGGAACTGGAGGTACAGGTAGTTGTGAGCTACCATGTAGTTGCTGGGAATTGAACCCAGGTCCTCTGGAGGAACAGCCAGTGCTCTTAACCACCGAGCCATCTCTCCAGCCTCCAGTAAGGTTGTCTGTGTCCTCATTTCCTTTGCAAGCTCTCCCTGTTCACCATCCCAAATCTGTTCACATACTATATATCACAGAACATTTAACAGTGTTCAGGTGGTGGACCAGTGATAGAATGTTGTTATAAAAACTGTTCTTCTGGAGAGAGAACAAGGAATAGGAGACCATGATAAATAAAGACCACATGAGAAAAGGAAGAAACAAAGAGCTAAAGAGGCCCACAGAAATCCACAAAGATACACCCACAAAAGACTGCTGGCAATGGTCGAGAGACAGCTGGGACTGACCTACTCTGGTGATGGGATGGCCAAACACCCTAATAGTTGTGCCATAAACCCCATCCAAGGACTGAGGAATCTGGATGCAGACATCCACGCCTAGGCCCCTGGTGGAGTGCTGGGAGTCTAATTAGTGAGAAAGAGGAGGGTTTATATGAGCGAGAATTGTTGAAACCAAGGTTGGATAAAGCACAGGGACAAATAACCAAATGAATGGAAACACATGAACTATGAACCAAAGGCTGAGGGGCCCCCAACTGGATCAGGCCCTCTGAATAGGTGAGACAGTCGATTGGCTTGATCTGTTTGGGAGGCATCTAGGCAGTGGTACCAGGTCCTGGGCTCGTTGCATGAGTTAGCTGTTTGAAACCTGGGAGTTATGCAGGGACGCTTGGCTCAATCTGGGAGGAGGGGACTGGACCTGCCTGGACTGAGTCTATCAGGTCGATCCCAGTCTTCGGGGGAGACCTTGATCTGGAGGAAGTGGGAATGGGGGGTGGGCTGGGGGGAAGGGGAGGGGGGCAGGAAGGGAGAGAACAAGGGAATCTGTGGCTATTATGTAGGACTGAATAGTATTGTAAAATAAAAAAAATAAATAAAAAACTGTTCTTCTGAGGTAGGTCAGGAGCACAGCTCTGGCATAGCATGGACAAGGCACTGGCTTCAATCACAGGCACACAAGCCAAGTCTTAGTCATTTAACATTTCAGAATTGGGAGGCTAGTGTAGACCGAAGTTTTCCTGTGTCCCACCTGGTCCTGAAGCCACTTGGTCCCAAGTAAACACAGAGGCTTATATTAAATACAAACTGTATGGCCTGTGGCTCAGGCTTCTTGCTAGATAGCTCTTTCATCTTAAATTAACCCATTTCTATTCATCTGTGTTGCCACATGGCCGTGGCGTTACCAGTCTGCTGGCATCTTGTTGCTCCTTGAGCAGTGGCCTGGCGTTTCCCCTTCCCGCCTGTTTCTTTCCTGTATCTCTGCTTGGATTTCCTGCCTGCCTCTAAGCTGCCTTACTATAGGTCAAAGCAGCTTATTTATTCACCAGTCGGAACAACATATATTCACAGTGTACAGAAAGACATTCCCACAGCAGGCTAGGGCTGTTAGGGAGTGAGTCTGGGCCTTACATGTGGTAAGCATGCACTGTTGTTTCCAACAAATATTTCTTGAGCTATTTCAAGTTTTCCTTCTAAATCTTATTTTATTTATTAATTAATTTGTTTGTTTATTAAAGGTGTGTGCTGCCACCACCCTGCTTCCTCCTAAATCATATCTTTCAACTCTTAAGCTATATACAAGACTTTCTGATAGTCTTTTATTCTGTTCGGTTTCCTTTTTATTATGACAGCCATATCTTAAAAGTGTGCTATACTAGTTTCTTTGTTCTTTAACCCCATTGTATTTTCATTTAATGCTTCTAATGTGCATTTTATTCAAGTACATTGCTGCCTTACTGACTGAATTATATTAACTTTCATTTTAGTTGTTCTTCCTAACCTGCAATCAGAAGATACACCATGCCTTCTATCTGTAGATCTATTTCATGTCTTGGTAAGTATTCAGTAAAATGATTTTGAAGTCATCAAGTTTATGATTTCATGTTTTTTCTTATTTAAATTCATGCTTTCTGTTCACAATAATAAAATTTTGATGTTCAAGCTGTTTTTAGTCGTATCCTTTTTTTTAAGAAATACTTACTGATTTCACCAAAACATCAAAATTATTTTTTTTAATGAAAGCACATTTCTTTTTTAATTTGTAATTGGTTTTATAGTTGGTTATATTTGTTAATATTATGTACAAATAAACTCTTTCTAATTCTGTTATGGCTCATTGCCACTCCTTTTTTCCAGCTTGTTTATATCATATGCAATGTACTATCATGTAAGCTATAAATTAAATATAATCATTAGCTATTTAGTGATAAAGACTGATTCTAAGTGCATGTGGGCTTCCTTAAAACACCAGTGGACAGGTAGCAACTCTTGTGAGTTTTATGCAGAATTTTCCTATCCTTGCAATAATCTTACTCTTAAATCTGGCCCAGTCAAGAAAATAGTGGTAAGGTTGAAAAACTGGATTGTGTGGGTATTGGGTTAACCAATCCCCATCCCCCATTCATACTTCATAATCTAACCCTGTATTCAGTAGCTGTCCCCCAGACTCTCTTTTGGGATCCCCTGGGGAGTCTTAAAAAGAATCCTATCAGCCGGCGGTGGTGGCACACACCTTTAATCCCAGCACTTGGGAGGCTGAGCCAGGCGGATCTCTGTGAGTTCAAGGCCAGCTTGGTCTACAGAGGGAGATCCAGGACAGGCCTCAAAGCTACACAGAGAAACTCTGACTCAAAAAACCAAAAAAAAAAAAAAAAAAAAAAAAAGGAATCCTAACAATTGGACCTTGCCTCAGAGTCTGATTTTGTTGGATTGGGATGAAGCCTGTATGTCAGTGTTTTTTAAGAGCATCCAAGTGTTTGTAACAAGGAATCTTCAGAACCACAAGGAGAGAACAACTATCTAGGCCTACAGTAAGTAGACTCAGCAAAGGATAACCAGTTTGGTGCTGGTGTTTGCCTGCCACTCATGGTACATTGTAATTATAGTCTTAGATATTCTGTTGGTTATTAAAAAAGCCCTGCATCATTTGGTACCCTGTACATTCAGTTAGGTCAGCTTGTCTTGGCCTTTCATTGGTGTCCTGTCGATGTCCTTTTTCCTTTCGCAGGTAGCTGCTGTGTTAGCATTCCCGTCCTTGTATTGGGATGACACCGTTGACCTGCAGCCTTCGTCAGTTAGTTCTTCCTATCATCACCTTTATCTCTTCCATTTGATCACCATGGCACATATGCTTCAGATACTTCTTACAGTAGACACAGGTAAAGCTCCCATCTCAGTTAGTTTGACTGGAAGTAATATTTGCCCATGCTTTTTTGACAGAGTGAATGATGCTTGTGTTAAACATAGTATGTATTTCTAAGTCCCATGTTATGTCGTGTCATTTTTTCATGTATTTCTTACCAAATGTTACCTAAACAAATGTTTCATGTATTTCTTACCAAAGGCAGAATAAGCTATGAAAAAGGCTAATTATAATTAGCTTAAGATACTTGATTGCCTAATTTCCAACTAATTTCCAGATATGTGGGAGGACTGTTAAGACCTGTTTCTCTCCTTTTCTTCCAAATTCCTCCTTGTCAAAGTCTCTCCAAGTTTATTCCTACCCATACAGGTTCTGCCTTTCAGCAAGGCTTCCAGGAACCCATTCTTTCAGCTACAATGATAGTGCATTGCTTACCTTATAGCATTGCCTCGGGTTACTTTATTTCATAGTTATTTATAGCTAATTTCACTCCTTACCCTGTGGTGATATTTTCTATATGTTCTAACAAACTTTGCCTGAAGATCAGAGGGCAAAGCCAGCCACTAGTTAGCCACTAGAGGCCAGGTAGTGGTGGCGCACACCTTTAATCCCAGCACTAGGGAGGTGGAGGCGGGAAGTGATATGGCTGGGCAGAAAGAGGACTAAGGCGGGAGGAGACAGGAGCTCGGCCCTTTCAGCCTCAGGAGTTGAGGAGGTAAGAGGTGCCTGTGGGTTGCTCTTTTGTCTCTCTGATCGTTCAGCATTTACCCCAATATCTGACTCCGGGTTTTTTATTATTAAGACCAATTAGGATTCATGCCACATTACCCCACTTCTCCTTCCTTTCCATTCCTCCTTCCTCACCTGTGTTTCCTGATTACAGAGAACAATCACATTTTAAAACACTCCTCTTAACCTCAAGTATCTGGCAACCTTTGTTCTTCCCGATAAGTACTCATTAAATGCTTTTTGAATCATGACTCGAGTTATATGAATATAATGTAACATCAACTTATAAGTGTCCTTTAAGAGTCAAGTCATTAATAGCAAATGATGTACTGGAGAGGGCTCAGTGGGTGAAGTACTTCTGTGCAAGCATGAGGACTAGAACCCACACAGAACCAGAGACAAGGGTCCGTGGAACCAACGGACTAGCTAGAGTAGCTGGAATTGGCAAGCTCCAGCTTTGGTGAGGAACCCTGCCCCCAAAAATAAAGTGGAACATGATCAAGGAAGACATTGAATATCAGCTTTGGGCTTCCTGGTAGATGCATACGTGAACATGCATGTGCCAGTGCATGTAAACACACACACACATGCCGTATATCACATGTGTACATGTAAAAACAAACAAATAATAAATAAATAAACGGAGCCTGGTTCTGGATAACAGTGACCAATAAGACCTACTGAAAATTCAGGTAATTTAAAGAAAATGCACGTTTTTTTAAAAATCATGTTAGAGGAAATTGGAAAGATAGCTCAGTGGTCAATACCACTGACTGCTCTTCCAGAGGACCCAGATTCTTCTCAGCACCCATGTGGCAGCTTACAACTGTCTGTCATTCCAGTTCTAGGGGATTTGACTCCCTCTTATGACCACCATGGGCACTGCATGCATATGGTTCATTTTTGGAGAGGGGGAGAGAGAGAGAGAGAGAGAGAGAGAGAGAGAGAGAGAGAGAGAGAGAGAGAGAGAGAGAGAGAAAAGAAGGAGGAGGAGGAGGAGGAGGAGGGAGGGAGGGAGGGACAGAGAGAAACAACAGTCAAGAAAAACTAAATATACTTGTACCATCTGCTGATAGGGAAAACTTGGAAGCAACCAGAGTAGCCACTGCACAATTGATCAATAATTTGTGGTACATCTTGACAATGGAATATGATTCAGTTCTATAAAGAAGTAAACTATCCAGTCCTGAAAATGCATATATGTATATACAAAGTGAAACAAGCCAATGTGAAAGATATTTTATGGGCCCAACTATAGGGCATTCTAGAGAAGGCAAAACTGGGGGTAATGTGATTTCCATGAGTGAGGAAAAGTACAGAGACAGTGATGCTAATCTGTATAATATATGTATATATACTTCTCCAAACCCATGGGATGTAGAACATCATGAATGGACCTTAATGTAAACTTTGTATATAGTCTTGAGTCAGGTGAGGTTAGCCTTCCAGCCCTATTCTACTCTTTCAGTACTGAACTGGCTCTTCTAAGATTTTTGCCTCTCTGCATAAACTTTTCAAAGATTCATTTTTATTATTTTTAATAATGTAATGTGTATCTGCATGTGGGTTTGCGTACTGAATGCAGGTGCCTGCATAGGCCAGAGGCATCAGATCCTCTGGGGCTGTAGTACAGGAAGTTGTGGGGCATCTGAAGTGGCTGGCTGGAAACTGAATTCAGGTCCTCTGGAAGATTGATGAGCTCTCCTACTGTCCCCTGGCTTACCACTTTTTAAAAACAGGGTTTCACTCTAGGTCTGGCCGTCCTTGTAGCCCAAGGCTGGCTTTGAACTCTTGGCAGTCCTCCTATTTTAACATCTAAGTGATAGGGCTACAGGCATGAGGCATGACATTAAACTTTAGAATCAGTTTGTAAGTATGAACTTTTGGTCAAAATAATTGTCAATAATACACATATAATGAACAGTGTTGGTTTTGATAATAGAAGTTCTCCATGTGTGTGGTATCAGAAATATACAGACTTCTATATTTTTTGCTCACTTTTACTATGAACCTAAGACTGCTCCAGAACAATTAAGTTCATTGATGTGTGTGTGTGTGTGCGCGCGCGCGCGCGCGGCACCCCCGCCTGCCTGCCTGTGGAAGCTGGAGGTCAATGTTAGGTGTCTCTAATCATTCTCATCTTAGTTTTTGAGGCAGGGTTTCTCAATGAACTGGGAGTTCATCAATTAGGCTAGGTTGGCTAGCCAGTAAGCTCTGGGCATCTGCCTGTTCCTACTCAACCCCAGTACTAGGATTATAGATGTGTATAGCTGTGCCCCAGATTTTAGATGGGTGCTAGGGATCAGATCACATGTTTTCATGCTTGAATGATGGTGCTTTATCTCTTTCCCAACTCAGTTAGGATAAGAGTTCATTGATAAATATACAAACAAATCAATCACCTCATTACGTGTGTGCATTTGTCAGACTCATCAAATGGCTTGCTTGAACTCATTTCATTATATGTAAAATTCATGTACACAAAACCACATGCAGACATACATGTACATAATTTAAAAATTATTGTGCTTTTTTTTTTTTTTTTTGTGTGTGTGTGTGTGTGTGTGTGTGTGTGTGCCACTGGGGACTGCACCCCGGGTCTAGGGCATGGAAGCCCACATTCTACCATGGAGCAGCACTTCACTGTTATCACTTCACTGGAATGGGACAAAAAGTCAATGCAAACTTAATTTCCATCTTAAACAGATTGTATTCATATATGTATTTGTGGAGGAAGGGATGGATGCCTGTGTGCCATCATACAGGTGTGGAGGTCGGTTCTCTCCTACTGTGTGGGTGCTGCGTATTGAAGTTCAGCTGTCAGACTAGGTAGCAAGCACTTTTGCCTTCTGAGCCATCTTACCAACCCTGTCGGCAACTTTTAAAGATAAAGTGCATCTGCAGATTTTATTTGGAAAATGAAAAGAACTAGCAATGTCAGTAAAGTTACTCTCAGAGTAACTTTATGACCTTTCAAATGCATTAATACACAAGCAATATGTGAACAATACACTGTCCAGATGTACCATAGCAATCTGTTATAGGACACTGCAAGGTAGGCATTTTTGTCTCCACTTGTCCGTACAGTCAAACTGGAGCTACGGGGTGAGTGGAAAGGGTGGAGCAGTTGCAGGGTGTTCTGGAGTCATGAACTTGAGGTTAAAACAGGCAAATTAGAGAGCAGATTCTTGAATCTGCCCTGTGAATCTCTCTCAGGGTTCCCCCTTGCTCGGGGTGAAGAGGACAATGAGGAGGCTCGATGTGCATCTGCGTTCTTTGCAGAAGTTTCACAGTACACGGATGGGTGAGTAGCTGTCCACTGGCCAGTCTGCCTAGGTGTCCCTTTGGTAAGTCCGGATCTTTGTTCAGGAGTTTGTCAGGGCAGCCATTTTCTTGTTTTAAAATCAGATAAGGCCTTTTAGTTTGTGGTTTTATTTATAGGATAGGCTTAGAGTAAAGAAAATTTACTTCAATTTTTACCTTGAAGTGAAAGGTAGTAGATTAGAATTGTTTGTTGTATTTGAGACTGGTGAGCTTGACAACATTTTCACTTTTGAGCTATTATTCTTGGAACACAGGCAAGAATGACAGCAGTTTAACAATCGGCAGTGTTGAGAATTTAAATAAAAGTCGAAAATAAGGTGCCTTGAAGTCCATAGCTTACATTAGGACTCACACTTTGAATTGTACCATTGCAGTATTACATGCAATGGTTTCGTTATCCTACAGATCATCTGTCAGTTTTAATATAGGCACTAGGAACATACTCATTTTTTAGCAAATCCCTCAGTAATAATGCAGAGAAAATGAAAGCTTTACATTGCAGGGAGTATCTTGTGAGAGTCTAGATACTGTAAAATGCTTTTTTTTTAAATTAACTTTTTGTTTTTGTTTTGCTTTGTTTTTTATCTTCACCTAAGAAAAAAGAGAGGAATGATCTGCTTTCAGAGGCTGGGTGCTTAGCCCTTGGCAGCGTGTTTGCCTAATGATGTTCATAGAGTTCTGGTTTCAATGCCTAGCATTGCCAAAACAGGGGGAAAAAAGGGAAAGAAAAACCCTACCCGATGAAAAAGATTGTAAAAGTTGTTGTTCCCTTTAGAAAATGTATACTAAATACTTTTTTAAAAAATGCTTAGAAATTAAATCATTAACTGAATGTGATTTTAGCAGGGGTTGTATTTAAAATCTGGTAAATGTTCTGTTCTGGATTTATTGTGTCCTAGCCTCATTGGCTGTGGCATTCCCGGCTGGTATCTGTGGGTCTCGCTGAAGAATGGCATCACCCCTTATCTTCGCTGTGCTGCATTGTTTTTCCACTACTTACTTGGGGTGACCCCACCCGAAGAACTGTTTGCCAGTAAGTAAGAGCTAAGCTCAGAGCAGGGATGGAGGCTTGTCTTCACTGCTCTGTCTTCAGAAGAGGACAGACAGAGCAGGGATGGAGGCTTGTCTTCACTGGTCTGTCTTCAGAAGAGGACAGACAGAGCAGGGATGGAGGCTTGTCTTCACTGGTCTGTCTTCAGAAGAGGACAGACAGAGCAGGGATGGAGGCTTGTCTTCACTGGTCTGTCTTCAGAAGAGGACAGACAGAGCAGGGATGGAGGCTTGTCTTCACTGGTCTGTCTTCAGAAGAGGACAGACAGAGCAGGGATGGAGGCTTGTCTTCACTGGTCTGTCTTCAGAAGAGGACAGACAGAGCAGGGATGGAGGCTTGTCTTCACTGGTCTGTCTTCAGAAGAGGACAGACAGAGCAGGCAGAACCACCCTGCCCTGCCCAGGTACACTTGACCGTGAGGCCACAATCCAGCTTGGTTTCATGTCCTGCAAATCCTGCTCTTGGTTCCTGTGTATGTATAAAGTCCTTGAGTTATTAAAATACCTGATGTGCCAGGCACATGACCCATCCCCACTCCCCGAATAATAAATAAATGTAAAAAGTAAGTAAGATTTTAAAAACCAGATGCAGTAGCAAGCAATTGTAATCCCAACACTTCTATGAAGAAACAGAAGCGGACAGAGGAGAATCACCCTGAAGTTTATGGGTCAGCTAGCTTGTCGTTCCCAGTATAGCAGCAGAAATGACAGATCTAGCTTTAACAAGGTAGAAACCTAGGCGGTGGTGGTGCACGCCTTTAATTCCAGCATTCCAGCACTCGGGAGGCAGAGCCAGGCGGATCTCTCTGAGTTTGAGGCCAGCCTGGGCTACAGAGTGAGATCCAGGACAGGCACCAAAACAACACAGAGAAACCCTGCTTGGAAACAACAACAACAACAAAACAAGGTAGAAAGAAAGAACTCCTGGAAGTTGTCCTCTGCCTCCACATGAAAGCAAGGCTTGTGAACATACATGGGCTTGCACACAATTTTTTAAAAAATACCTATGGGCAAGCCGAATGTGATGTCACACACTTTAATCTCAGCACTGGGAAGGCAGAGGCAGGCAGATTTCTATTAGTTTAAAGGCTGCCTGGTTCCAGGCATCCTAACACTAGTGAGATGTTTTCTCAAAAAATAAAATAAAATACCTATATAGAGACTATAACTGATAGGATATACAGAAAATTAGAGATATTTGTTACCTTTATGGAAAAGAACTGTTTGTCCAGGCAAGAAGATGATTTTATTGTATACTTTTATTTGGATTTTGGACATATAGCTATATTTAAGAATTAAAATAGTGATCAAAAAGGCCTTCTGAACAACAAAAACCATGTGTGTTTACTGACAGCATCACTTTCTTTTTCATTTACTCATTCCTAAATCTAGACGAAAGTAGAGAAGTCTTCCTTACTATATTCTGTTGGTGAGAGTCAGAATATTTGTTTGATTTTAAAATTGTCCAGAGAATTATTTTGTTCTTAGAGAATACATTGGTAACGTTGCCTTTACTAGTTGTTAGCTCTTTATCTTGAACTCTTCAATAGGTGAGGTGTGAGCAAGCTTTGTTAAGGTTCTCTGTAACTCTCCAATTACTCTCCAAGTAATTTCCAGTACAGATCTCTTTCTTGCATGCACAAAAAGTTCACGTACTTACCCAATAGTTGCCATAGAAAATAAAGTATTTTCTTTCATTATGGATGGAGACAAATATAGAGAAGCATAAATATGTATGATATAATACCAAATGGGATGAGTCCTGCAAAGAAAAGTAAAGCTGATCATGGCCAGGATCAGAACTCTTGGACATAGGTAGTCGAAGGAAGACTCTTCTCCAAGGAGACATTAAACCAAGAGTTGCATATATAGGACTGAGCTGGATAGAGAGTTGAAGAATGTTTCTACTTAAGAGAAAATCAATGTAAAAGAAGTTTGGCAGAGTAAGAGAACAGTGAAGATATGATTCTAGCTGGAAGCCTAGTGGGCTGGGAGGTCCAGGAGGTAGCCAGATGTATGTCTTTCACCTGGGTCTTTAAACCACACTAAAAGCTTTGTGAGCTAGGGTGTAGCTCAGTGGTACAGCACGTCCCCATTCACTGGGTTCTATCCTCAGCAAAATACTGCCCATCTCCCCCACCACCCCCAGAAAAAGAAAAAGAAAAGACTTTGTATCGTATACTAAGTGTAGTGGTTAGTCATAGGAGCCATCTGATCAGGGTGACTCAGATTGTGCTGTAAAAGAATCACTGTGGCTTATTTGCCACCCACTGTTTCATAGAGCAGATGATAGAAATGAGTGTAAACAATGAGGGGGCTCCTTTAACACTGAGTCGATCAGCATACTGTGCTTATTAAATCTGTCTTGTTATTTTCTTGCAGATTCTGCTGAAGGAGAGTACAGTGCACTCTGTAGCTATCTATCTTTACCCACAAACTTATTCCTGCTTTTCCAGGAATATTGGGATACCGTAAAGCCCTTACTGCAGAGGTACTTATGGGAGTGAATGTGACTGATGGCTTTCTATCTCGTTTGAAAATATTTTATACTTATTTTTGTTTTTGATTGGTTTTTTTGGGGGGAGGGTTGGGGTTTTTTTTGTTTCTGATTTTGTTTTTGTTTTTCAAGACAGGGTTTCTCTGTGTAGCTTTGCGCCTTTCCTGGAACTCACTGTGTAGACCAGGCTAGCCTCAAACTCACAGAGATCCGCCTGCCTCTGCCTCCTGAGTGCTGGGATTAAAGGCGTGGGCCACCACTGCCCAGCTTGATTGGTTTTTGAGATAGGGTTTTGCTGTGTTGACTTCAAACTCTGTTGTTCCTCAGATTTCTCCGGGGCTCAATTTGAAATGGTTATTTTTATGTTTTTGAGACAGCGTCTAATATAGCCCAGGTTGGTCTAAGACTTACTATGTAGCTGAGGATGGCCTTGCACTCCTGATTCTCTTGCATCTGTCTTCCAAATGCTGGAATTACAAATGGTGACCCCAGTGCCTTTCTTTTAATTTGAAAATTTTACAATTATTTACTACACTTCTCAATTTATTAGCATTGACTACAGAGGTAGGAAAGTACAGAAATTCTTTTATTTATTTATTTATTTATTTATTTATTTATTTACTTTTATTCTGTGTGCATTGGTGTTTTGCCTGCATGTGAGTCTGTGTGAAGGTGTCAGACCTTGGAATTACAGACAGTTGTGAGCTGCCATGTGGGTGCTGGGAACTAAACCCAGGTCCTCTAGAAGAGCAGTCAGTGCTCTTAACCACTGAGCCATTTCTCCAGCCCCCGAAAGTACATAAATTCTTAATCCACATGCTTAAGGAGTAGGTTTAGGCCAGCCTCTGAGCAGGTGGGAGTCCTGCTTTCTCTTCCATGGCTGCATTTTGTTTTCTGCACAGTTGGTGTTTCATTCCAATCTTAAAACATGGTAGGGAGTGTGATGTGCTAGTAGGTAGAATCCTAATTAAGAATCAAAAGATGCTGGGCATGGTGAACTTGGGAGGAAGAGGCAGGTGGATCTCTGTGAGTTTCTGGCCATCCAAGGCTACACAGTGTGCCCACCTCAAAAAATAAAAATAAAAAAATAAAAAAAATCAAGGAGCTCAAGGAGCTCAAACTTGAGCTTGTGGTATTGTGCAATTTGTAGAGGTCTGGCCTAGCATACACAAAGTCCTCTGTTCAGCCCCAAGCACTGTATAAGCCAAGCATGGTGGCACAGCACACACCTATATTTCCAAAACTTTAGAGGTAGAGGCAAGAGAGTCAGAAGGTCATCTTTGATCATGTAGCAAGTTTGAATCCAGCTCTCAGTGCATGAGACTTTGACTAAAAGAAAAAGTCCACACTGGAACTATATAGAAACTGTAGAGAATGTGGTAGAGCGCATGCCAGAAGAATGGCATCTGTAGAGCAGAGACTAGCACTGAAATGTCCACACCTCCCTTCAGAAAGACTCTCTGCTGCATCTGATCCTGGACCTCTTGTTTACTGTCATGCCCCAGCCCCCACTCTCCCCACCCTTTCTGCCTGCCCATGTTTAGAATCAGTTTCACCATGTGCTCTTAACTCACTCTCCCGTGATTTTCTTTATCCTCCTTACTTGTCTTTTTCTTCCTCGTGCCCAGGTCGGAACTGGGAGAGTGCTGGTCTCATGCCCTAGGTTCTCTGTGTCAGGTTTTGGCTTTGCTTCCTAATTTCTCATGGGCATTGTGATCTTCCATGCAATCAAAATGAATTGATTTTAGGATTAATGTCACTTTTTTTTTTTTTTTAGTACAATCACAAAAGATTTTACAAATTTTACTTTTCTATTCCTGGAAGTAAATTTTGGCTGTGCTATTTTACTTTAAATATTAAACATTCTTTGAAATAGAAAGCCCCTACCATTTGTGCTCTTCCTGACCCTGCTTGCCTCTGTCCGGCCTGCTCCGTAGAGCTCTGCAGGCTGCATCTCCCGGTGTTTGTCAGCTGGCCTCAACCAGTGCAGGTTAGCCAGTAGGAGGCACAGCAGGGGGTTGGAAAGAAGGAAGAAGAAGGAAGCCCTGCTACCTCTCTGCCCTTTGGGGCATCTTCAGTGGTGTCCTGATCTTCTGTGGCTCCAGTTGCCTGCAGAAAAGTCTGCTGTGATCCTATTGCCCACTGATGACCCTGCCCAGGGCAGCAGTGATGCCCACTTTCCCCCACTCCTCCAGCATGGGGCAGCATTTAAGGTTTACTTGCCTTTTTGTCTCAGGGTTGCCTTCTTAGCCCTTACACCACTTAGCCTCCCAGCTCTTCTCCAGTCTGAGGACTGAATCTAGGACCTTGAACTAGGCAAGTACACCACACCAAGCTATAGGCTGAGTCCCTGTCATGTGTATTGCTACTTCCTAGTATTAAATTCTCTCATTTAAATTTGTAGGTGGTTTCTGTTCTAAAGACTTAATTGACAAAGCCCTTGAAAAGGAATTTAGAAGGGGGAATGAGGATGTGGGGGGAGAGAAAAAGGATATGATGTAAACTTAAAGACAGAGAGGGAACAGGAAAAGACAGAATTGGAGAGAACAGTTGCTGTAAATCTCGATGAGCCTGTGACAATCTTGTGGTTATCCTGTGGTGATCCCTTCACTCTTGGCTTCACTTACAGGTGGTGTGCAGATCCTGCCTTACTTAACTCTTTGAAGCAGAAAAGTGCTGTGGTCAGGTTGGTTTTACTATTTAAACATTTTGCTACATCCTAGCTGCGTTTCTAAAGTGCTTGGTTGGTTTGCCTTAATTTCTGGTCTGTCCCTTCATTCTCAGTTCATTGTTCCAGTGTATCTGTTGGTCTTTGCCAGACATCAGGTTCTTCCTGAACTGGTTTTTCTTGGAATGGCTGTCCTTCCCTTCCTAAATTGTCAGAAGCCACAGCTCTCCTGGAGGACTCTTCCTTACACTGGTACTTGCCTGTCAGAAGGCAAAGGCGCTGGTGTGGGAGCTGCCAGTGCACTAGAGACGGTGGTTTACACTGCTGCCGTAAACTAGGCCTCCCTTGAGGATGAAGACATACTAGAGCTGACCAGTCTTCTCCCCACTTGTAACTAGACCCTCCTTTGAGGTCAAAGATAGACTAGAGCTGACCAGTCTTCTCCCCACTTGTAACTAGCCCCCACAAATGCCTCAAAAAAGAGAAGCTTGTTTTGTTTTTTGTTCTTTTTTTCCAGACAGGGTTTCTCTATGTAGCCCTGGCTGTCCTGGAACTCACTCTGTAGACCAGACTGCCCTTGAACTCACAGAGATACTTCTGCTTCTGCCTCCTGAGTGCTGGGATCAAAGGTGTGTGACACCACTGTCTGTAGAGAAACGTAAAATATATATATATACACACACATACATACACTTGGCAGGTGCATCTCTGTTGAGTCGAGGCTAGCCTGGACTACAGAATGAATTCCAGGAAAGATGCAAAGCTACATAGAAACTCTGTCTCGGAAAAACAAAACAGAGAGTGTGTGTGTGTGTGTGTGTGTGTGTGTGTGTGTGTGTGTGTGTGTGTGTATACACACACACACACACATATACTTTATTACTGTATTCTATGTTTTGTCTGTATGTATGCCTGTTCATCAAGTGCATACCTGGTGCTCGTGGATGCCAGAAGAGGGTGTTTTATCTCCTGAAATTAGAGTTAGAGATGGTTACAAATCATTATATAGGTCCTGGAAATTGAACCCAGATCCTCTGGAAGAACAGCCATTCTCTTAACCTCTGAGCCATCTCTCCAGCCTGAGAAACTCCATTTATATATTTATTTGTTTGTTTGTTTGTTTATTTATTTAATGAGACAGGGTTTCTCTGCGAAATAGTCCTGGCTGTCTTGGAACTCACTCTGTAGACCAGGCTGGCCTTGAACTCACAGAGATCCACCTGCCTCTGCCTCCTGAGTGCTGGGATTAAAGGCGTCTGCAACCAACACCTGGCTTCAAGAAATTTCTTTAAACTACACATGATAGCACATACCTATGATACAGTACTCAAGAGGCTGAGGTGGAGGGTTATGAGTTGCAGGACAGACTGGGCTGCGTAATGAGATGATACTGTCTGAAAATGGACAAGAAGCTTCGTCAGCCCTCTTCTCTTTTGAGTTGTGATTCTATCTAAATCTGCATTTCCCTCAGAGGCAGGTCCATCTACCTCTGCCTCCTGAGTGCTGGGATTAAAGACGTGCACCACCACTGCCAGGCCAGTTTTTTCTTTATTTCATGTCATGATGTGCTTTTTAAATATATTTTTATAGCAGGGTACTGAAATATTCTGAGAAACTTAAGAGATAATCCATATATACTGGTCTTTGGTTATGAGTAACTCTCAATCTAGTTATATACATAAAAGACAAAACAGTATAGCATAAGATATGATATATAGAATATATCATTAATTCCTTAAAGAGGAGACTGGGCATGATGATGACTTGTGCCTGTAATCCTAACCCTTGGGAGGCAGAGACAGGATTGTCATTTATTTGAGGCGAGCCTGGGCTACACATTGAGTTTGAGACCAACCTGAGCTACAGAATGGGACCCCATCTTTAGAAAACTAAAAGGAAAAGATTGTTTTTGAGACTATGTCTTACTGTGTAACCCAGCTAGCCTAGAACTGTCATGGAGCACATGGCCCAAGTTGGCCCCAAACTGAAAATCCTCTTGCGTCAGTCTCCTGTTATACGCATGTGCCACCGTGCCTGATGAGAAGATTCCTCAGTCTTAGAGAAAGATTTTTTTTTAGTTTAGTCAATAATTATAAAATGAGGGGCTGGGTTAGTGATGCACGCCTTTAATACCAGCATTCCAGGAGGCAGAGGCAGGTGGATCTCTGAGTTCAAGGCCAGCATGGACTACAGAGCGAGTTCCAGGACAGGCTCCAAAGCTACACAGAGAAACCTTATCTCAAAAAACTGAGAGGGTGGGGGAGGGAGAGAGAATATGAGGGATGACTCAGAAGTTAAGAATACCAGCTGCTGTTCTAGAAGACCTGAGTTAGATTCCCAGCACCTTCATGACAGCTCACAACCATCTATAACTCTAGTTCCAGGAGATCTGATGCTCTCTTCTGACCAAGTTGGGCAGCAGGCATGCACATGGTGTACAGACATAGATGTAGGCAAAGCACCCATATACATAAAAAAAAATGTTTTAAGGGCAGTGGTGGTGCATGCCTTTAATCCCAGCCCTCAGGAGGCAGAGGCAGGCGGATCTCTGTGAGTTTGAGGCCAGCCTGGGCTACAGAGCAGTTTCCAGGAGAGGCTCCAAAGCTACACAGAGAAACCCTGTCTTGAAAAACCAAAAAAAAAAAAAGTTTTAAAAATATTTTTAAAATATTATAAAATGTAAATTGATTGGCGTCTAGGGAAAGAGTCCCATGTTATTCAGATGACCCTCCTTAGGCTACATAAGTCTTTTGCCATCTCTAACATAAAGGGAAGGAGTGCTAACATTTGCCACAATATATCAAGTGCTAAGCATATCTTGTTTAACTTCAGTATCTCATTTAGTCTCCAAGAATTTTGGGAGTTTCCTTCACACACACACACACACACACACACACACACACACACACACACACACACACACACACACACACAATTACCTTGTAGATCTGGCTGGCCTTGAACTCAGAGACCTGCCTGTCTTTGCCTCCTGAGTGCTTGGGTTAAAGTTGTACACCACTATGCCCAGCTCCCTGATACTTATATTTAACATCTCTTAAAACTGTTTGAGTCTTAACAGAGTTCATTTAATGTTCCTATTCTTTATTTTTCCTTTATGTTCCCATGGTTGGAATGTATTCAACTCTAGTTTTTAGATAAGGAAATACACATTTATATTTGCCCAGAAGCATTCTTCAGCTTTAATCTGTTCACTCAAATATATAACTGCCTTTTAAACTATGCTTCTAGGTACCCTAGAAAAAGAAATAGTTTGATAGAGCTTCCTGATGACTACAGCTGTCTTCTAAATCAAGCTTCTCATTTTAGGTAAGAAAAATAGATGGGGCGGTGTGCAAGAACAAGAGATCGCAGTATCTTTTTCTGAGCTTTCATTAGGTCTACCCTATAACCTGTGAACTTAACTTGTACCCAATAAGGGGCTAGTGAGATGGTTCAGCTGGTAAGGGTGCTTGCCACCAAGACTGTTGACTGTTTGGTCTTTGGGACACACATGGAGTGGGGGAGAACAGTCTCCTTCAAGTTGTCTTCTGAGCCCCAAGCATATGCACATGTGTTTCTGGTGCAGCTTACTTGTTTAAGAAGTGACTGTTGTGTTCCCACAATTTATCATTCACAGTGTTGCACAACTATTGCACGCTGTACTACTTACTACCTCTCTAGTGCCAAACTTTTCGCCACTCCAAAGGATTTGTAACCCTAATCCTTGACATGCCCCTGGTCTTCCGTTTCCTCATCACTGATAATCTGCTTTCTGTCTCTAGGAATTTAGCTGTGGATACATCACTTAGAAAAAGAATCTATGTTTTCTTTCATTCAGTATGTTTTTGTCTTCTTCCATTAATGGATACTCGTTTATGATGGAGTTGTGTCTTCCTTTTAAGTATTATGAATAATGTTACTATAAACATTCATGTACAAGTCTGAATGAACATACATTTTTCATTTCATTTGTGTATTTAGCTAGGTCATGTTTTACTTTTTCAGTATCAAACCCTTTTATATACATTATGTCATCTTACAATCTCACCAGCAATGTATGGGCCATATTATTTCTTCACATCCTCACCAGCCTCTCAGTAAACTGCCAGATAAATCTGTACATAAAATCCCAGGTTTTAGATGATAGATCCCTATTGTCTCTCCCGGCACAAGTAAGTCACCCCAGAAATAGGAGCTACATCCCCAAATCTTCCTGTGATGAGTTAGGGAATAAGGAGTATAATGATACTAAAAAGAATGCCCACATTTAGCTGAGTGTGGTGGTGCACACCTTTAATCCCAGCACTCAGTTGGAGGCAAGCAGATCATTCTGAGTTTGAATCCAGCCTGGGCTATAGACTCTCATTTCAACCTTGAAGAAATGTCATAGAGATTGTGGTTGAACCCTTACCACATAATGCAGTTTTTCAAACATTGCACACTTCCGAAGTCATATTACCCCAACATTGTAAACACATGTGACTAAACCATTGAAACAGCAATAGCAGCTGTTACTTGGTTACATCAGATGAAGGCTGGATTCTATAAATGAATCTCAGTATAAATATGAGACTTTTAGCAACTTTCCACAGGACTATATATTTAATAGTGGATTTTCTTGCTATATTTTTTTGTTTGTTTTTTGGGGCTGGTGCTTAAACCCAAGGCCTTACACATACTAAACATACACTCTGTTATTAAGCTGTATCCACGATCAATCAACAGCTTTTTTAAATTTTGCATCTTTTTTTTTAATCTTTTTTTCGGAGCTGAGGACTGAACCCAGGGGGTCTATCACTTGGTCCAGGAGGCCCTACAGGTTGAACTTCTAGAACAAAATTCCTGGGAAGCTTGTGGCATAGGCAGGCCTGGTTGGGGAGCTGTGCCGACTGGTCACCTGGCACAGGAGTCCCTGGTGGCATAGGCCTGCTCTAAGTGGGGTTAAATCAAGGTTTTTTAAAGAGTTATTGTTTATGTGTATGTGTGTTTATGCCTCATGTATGCAAATGTCCATGGAGGCCAGAAGAGGTCATCAGATCCTGTGGAGTTGCCATCACAGGCAGTTGTGAGGTTAGAATGAACTCAGGTTCTCTGGAGCCGTTTCCCCAGCCCCTTAAGTTCCCTATAAGTAATATAAATGAGCAGTCATCTAATTAAATATCCTTTGTCTTTTAGTAGCTTTCTTTGCTGAGTAGGATAAGTGATGGAAACATGCTTTACTGCTAAGTAGATATACGATCTGATTCTTGCTTTTCCAACACACTGAATGTGTCCTTCCCTTTGGAGGTGTCCTCGGTCTGCAGATGATGAGCGAAAGCATCCTGTCCTCTGTCTTTTCTGTGGGGCCATCCTATGTTCTCAGAACATTTGTTGCCAAGAAATAGTGAATGGGGAAGAGGTTGGAGCTTGCGTTTTTCATGCACTTCATTGTGGTGCCGGAGTCTGCATTTTCCTGAAGTGAGTATGGAGTCATTTGGAAACTTGCTAAGGATCTTAGTTGAAAATATGCATCCAGTCAATATGCCAGTAGAATAAGTAGTTCTTTAAAAAATAAGATTCTGTTTACTTTTCTTTCATTATTAGAACAATCTTAAATGGTATAGATTTTATATCAATGGTTCCAGTACTGTGTAATATTCAGATATAATGGAAAACTCGAAGCCTTAAACCTTACACTTATAAAATATGTGTAAATTATTAACTTTAGGCTCTCTTATTTATATATCTATTTTGGATTTTCGGGACAGGGTTACTCTGTGTAACTCTGGCTATTCTGGAGCTCGCTTTGTAGACCAGGCTGGCCTCGAACTCCTGTAGATCTGCCTGCCTTTTTCTCCCAAGTGCTGGCACTACAGGCATGCACATCTGGCTATTTATTTATTTTTGAGACAGGTTCTCGATATATAGACTAGGCTGGCCTTGAACTCCCAGAGATCCTGCCTCCCAAGTGCCTCCTGGCACAAGATTGTCTTTTGGATGTTTCTGTTTTCTTCTTTGAACAAAAGATTCAGAGTAGAACAATAGTGATAAATGTTTATGAAACATATTGCCTGAAGAAATGAATTCAAAGTTGATTTCTGTGCTTTTTCTTTCCATTCTCTGGGTAAAATTCAGTTTTGTTTATATAAGCCCGAAAGTCTTTCTAACTGAGATATATTATCATTGTTTAAAGGCAACCTTTGAAACAGAGAAAAGAGTGGCATGGAAGGCCAACTCAACACCTACTTGCTTCTGTAGAACCCACAGGAATAAGTCCACCTAGCCCAACTGTGCATTTCACACTCTGTTTATTTTATAATTTCTCATTGTAGTACTTAAGCATTTCTCTACAGTAAGCTTCTCTCTCTCTCTCTCTCTCTCTCTCTCTCTCTCTCTCTCTCTCTCTCTCTCTCTCTCTGTTGGTTTGCTTTGTTTTGTTTTTCGAGACAGGGTTTCTCTGTGTTCTTTGATGCCTGTCCTGGTCTTGCTCTGTAGACCAGGCTGGCCTCGAACTCACAGAGATCCGCCTGGCTCTGCCTCCCGAGTGCTGGGATTAAAAGCGTGTGCCACTATCGCCCTGCAGTAAGCTTTTCCAATGCCCTCAAAGTACTATTAAAGTCTGTCTTAAACCAGAAAAGCTTGTAACACTTCCCTGGTTGACAGGAGTATACTGGAAGATGCTCTGTCCTTCTTTGAGGCAGAAACAGCCTCAGCCACAGTTCTCCAGGGCCCTGTGGCTCACATAGGACAGTCTCCTTTTTCAATAGATCCAGCCAGAATTACTGATTTCCCATTGCTCTAGATCCATGGGTCCTTTCCTATTGCCTCAAGAAAAGCAGTAGTGTTTGTTCCCTTTACTTAGACCAACACAGTTTAGTGGTGGTACACACCTTTAATCCCAGCACTTGGGAGACAGAGGCAGGCAGATCTCTGAGTTCAAGGTCAGCCTGGTCTACAGAGTGAGCTCCGGGATAGCCAGGGCAATACAGAGAAACCTTGTCACAAAAAAACAAAACCCCACAGTTTAGTGTGTTCATCCATGGCTCTATTGCCTTTTTATTGAATTTTTAATAGACATTGGCCATGTCTTTTTTTGTTTGGTTGGTTTTGTTTTGTTTTTTCAAGACAGGGTTTCTCTGTGTAGTTTTGGAGCCTGTCCTGGAACTCACTGTGTAGACCAGGCTGGCCTCGAACTCACAGAGATCCGCATGCCTCTGCCTCCCAAGTACTGGGATTAAAGGCATGCGCCACCACCTCCCGGCTCCATGTCTTTTATTTAGCTTAACTTTGATTCACTGTCTATCGTCTGCACATATGTCTCTAACAGCGTTTCCTGCCCTTTGTTTTTTTCTTCAGAATCCGAGAATGCAGAGTGGTCCTGGTGGAAGGAAAAGCCAGAGGCTGTGCTTACCCAGCCCCTTACTTAGATGAGTATGGAGAAACAGACCCTGGGCTAAAGTAAGATTTTCTTTAATGGAAGATTTTAATCAGATGTCTTATGTTTTATTCACTTTATTGTATGTGTGTAGTAATAGTTCTTTAAACATAAAAACCTGGAACTGGAGTTACTGATGATTGTGAGCTGCCATGTGGGTTCTGGGAACTGAGCCTAGGTCCTCTGCAACAGCAGTGAGTACTCTTAACCACTGAGCCAGCTCTCCAACTCCTGATTGGCCCTGTTGTTTAAGACAGACTCACTGATTATAGGAGGCTGACTGGCTGATCAGTACCAGGGACCCGCCTTGCTTTGCCTCCTCAGTGCTGGCATTATGGTCACACATTATCACACTTAGCTTTTTATGTGGGTGCTGGGCCTTGAACTCAGGTCCTCATGCTTGGACAGCATTATATAATCAATATATAATCATTCAAAATGAATAGACTCACTGCATAGGGCTTGGGATCTCTTGGATCATATAGAGATTTTTTTTTTTTTTTTTTTTATTGAAACAGCATTTGACCAGTCCTTAAGTTTAAGGGAGAAGCTACTGAGTGGTAAAAGTCGTTAATGTTGGTCAGGGTGGAGGTCGCCTTTAATCCTAATACACCAGAGGCAAGGGTAGGTGGATTCTGTGAATTTAAGGTTAATTGGATCTGAATAGTGAGTTCCAGGCCAGCCAGCGCTACAAAGTGAGAGCCTATCTCAAAAAGCAAAACCAATAGCAACAAAATAGTAAATAATCGAGGATATCCTTGAGATGTTCTAGAAAAGTAGAAAAATGTAGAATTTTTAAAATAATGACAAACTGAAAATTGACAAGGAACTAGGTGTTAATTATATATTATTATATATAGCCTCCTATAATCAGTGAGTCTGTCTTAAACAACAGGGCCAATCAGGAGTTGGAGAGCTGGCTCAGTGGTTAAGAGTATTCACTTATTAGTTAGAACTTGATGTTCTAGGGGCTGAGATGCCTGTTACCTCCATCACAGCTCTCAGCAGACTTCATGCTTTTGGATTAGCTGGCACAGTGTTGCAAACTGTAATCCTAAAATAGAAATGTAGTAACTTAAATATTTGTAAGCCAGGTATAATGATGCACACCTATATATAGTCCCAGCTACTTGGGAGGATGAAGCTGGAAGTTCACACCCAGCCTGGACACTGTAACAAGACACCTCTTCCCCAAGTAAAAAAAGAAGCAAAGAAGAAAATGTTTGCTAAGCATTGGCAAGATGAATCATAGGGATGGTTATAAAACAAAAGATTTCTGAGCAGTTTTTTTTAATTTAATGGTTTTGTGTTATGCCTTGTACTAAGCTCCTATGCAAAACCATAAATTGAAGCTCGGTAAATTCCAAGGACAGAGAGCCATTAGAGCCCCGTTCCGGCTAACCACCAGACGAGCCCAGAGACACCAGATAGACACGTGTGTAAATGAGGGCTCATTGTGTTCGTTATGTCCACCTGTGACCTAATTTCCCAAATAGTCACGGAGTGCATTTCTGCCTCCTTAACTAAGTCATGTGCCAAGTTCTTAGCATCAGTGGTGAAGAGTGCCGTGTTACTAAACTTGTCCTGGCACTACAGCTGCAGGAATATCTTGGGAGTGTATTCTGACTTAAGACTATAGAGATATCACTGTTATTTGATTCAAGCTTAGATGTCGCTGTTTCTCTCTTGAAGGAGGGGAAACCCACTTCATTTATCTCGGGAGCGATATCGGAAGCTGCATTTGGTCTGGCAGCAGCACTGCATTATTGAAGAGATTGCTCGGAGCCAGGAGACTAATCAGATGCTGTTTGGATTCAACTGGCAGTTACTGTGAACTCCAAGTCTGCCTCAAGATAATCATGAGTGACATCAATAATAAAGACTGATTTAAAATTCCAGAGGACTTTCTGAGAATGGGGAAGTATTGGAGGGTCTTTTGATCCATGTCTAGATTCACATACATTAATAAAATATTCCTTAATGGAATATTGCTTTCAATTAGCAAACATAAGCTTCAAGGAAAAAACAGGACATAGATTAATCTGTTTTGTTTCCAGAACACTAAAGAAATGCTTGTTCACCCAAGTGTCTATTTCTGCTAATATTTCCAGAAAACTCATTCCCTCTCATAACTGTCCATTTCATTTCTCATCATCCACCTGGTAAATGAAGCCACATCAAGCACTTGTGGACATTCTTACGTCTGGTTAACTTCCCTGCATTTTCGTATTTGGCGTTTTCCTGAGTGTAATTCAGCTTGCATTAGATCTCTGACAAGATGCTGATCACCTGTGATGGTCTAAAGAGGAACTGCAGATCTATGCAGTATCTTTCAACTGAAAAATGTTTTAAAGTGTAAACAATTTTCTTATTTAAGGAAATATCCTTCCTGTACCACCTATGGCTTCCACCAGAAACAGATCTAAGTCTGTCTATGGGCCGAGTGTGAGCTGTTCGAGTCTGGAAAGCGTCCTTCCAGTGTAGACCTCAAGAAGAATTCGGAGACTGTGCTCCTTATGCATTCCTTTTACAAAAGTCTGTTACCGTCCCCTGACTCCAGGTACCTTTGTGGAGCCACAAGTCACCCGTGCCATTTTGAAAGGCAGGTTTCTGCAGTGAGATCTCTTGTCTCTTGTGACCCCATCCTATTTGATTCTCAGAAAACATTTGCTATTCTGAAGCAAACTCTTTGTAGAATGAGAATCAGAAAATTGCTCCAGTGAGTGGTCAGTTAAGCTGAATTTAGAACAGTCATATTTAAGCCAGTTCTGCAGCCTTCTATGGCTTCTAAGAGACAGAGCCTAGATTTGATGTCTTTGTGAAACCTTTTCATAAACTACAGTTTATGACTGATATAAACAGCCAAAAAACAAGAAAACAGGCCTTGTGATTAGGTCTGTGTCCTGTTATCACCTGCTGTGGTTGAGCCATCTTGCTTATAAATAATACAGTTCTCTTGAGTCTGTCCATAGACTTCTTGGTTCTTGGTTTTAACCTTTTATATCAAGAACTTGTGAATTAACTGCAGAGAGAAGATCAGTTGATACTTCTTTTAGCTTCTGTGGTATTGGGTAATGTTAGCAGTTGAAGGTGTGTTGAGAGATTGTGTCTTCTTTTGCCCTTGGCTGCCACTGCCATGTGTGTGTGCAAGTGTATCTCTACCATCTCTGTTCAGTGGAGGCAGGAAAGGAAAAGACAGTTCTGCTGGGTGATCAGTGAGGCACATTTGGGGCTAGATTTGTTGCCATTATGGGAAAGTGGATTTTGCAGTAAGGGATTGGTGTGAGCAGGCACCAGAATCACGATCACGATTTCCTACTTGGATAATTACTATTCAGAAGAAATCAGGAACTAGATGCAACTATAATGAACAGTTCACAGCAATTATGAGAGATGAAGATCAGAAAATTCAGTATTTGGCTTGTGCAATTTGCCAATATGATTAAGTGATTTGAATATTGCCCCTTTGTTTTTTTATATAATTTTTTGAAGGGATTGTTTAGCTCTGAAATCTGGGCTAGAACAGGCAACAGAAGATGCTCATTTCTGCCTTCATTTTCTGGCCCCCATTTGGCAAGGATAAAGACTTTATTTTTAGCCTTCTTAGATTCCATTTGTGAACCTGGAGCTAAGCTCTGGAGTTGCAGGAGGACTAGCTGGCACTGGCCAGCCAGCCTTAGCGCCAAAGAACCTGATTCATCACTGAGTTCTGCTTGCTGAGAGCGAAGTTTCTGCACTGGAGGTGAACGTATGTCACAGTGCTGCCCAGCCCAAGGGATTTCTAATGATATTACCATGACAAATGATTTAAGTCTGCGTACGAAGTTTACTTACGCAACCAAGTCACTTTATTTAGTGTAGTATGTGAAAGAATTGGTTCAGTAGGATGGCTCCGGCTCTGTGTTTCTACTGGTGAGGAGCTGGCAAGGATTTTAATGATACAGTAAAGAAAAACATATGTCTGTATAATTAATTTATTATGTTAGTGTATGGGCTGTGAGTTCACCTTTTAGTGGTCATTTGTCATTTCATAACAACTATGCATTTTGGTTCACTGTGATGATCTATATTTAGTGACTGCAACATGTTTATACCACTGATTCAAATTCCATTCATGATGAAGTTATACAAATGATGCATATATTGATATCTTTTATTGCAAAAATGTAAATTAAAAACTTGTATAATGTTCTTGTGCTTTTTGAAATAAAATATCTTATATGTGTATATTTAAAAAGAAAAAAAGGGACTTCTCATGTTTGGGGATTTGGGTTTGAAGTATAAAAATCTTACCTAGAAAGGAGCTCTAGTTAAAAGTATGTCAGCCCAGCATGTTTGTTTTAGGAAGAGTCAAGCTAGACTCAAACTCATGATGTAGCTGAGGCTGGCCTTGAACTCCTGATCCTTCTGCCTCCACCTCCCAAGTACTGGAATTATAGGCATATGCCACCATATCCAGATTGATATTTTTCAAGACACAGATTTTTAGGGTTAATGGATCTTCAGACTTTTTTTTTAACTGTACATTCCATCACCACATATAGATTTATACATAACTTTTGTTTTGTTTTTGAGACTGGGTTTCTCTGAGTAGCCCTGGCTGTCCTGGAACTTGCTCTGCAGACCAGGCTAACCTCGAACTCACAGAGATCCACCTGCCTCTGCTTCCCAAGTGTCACCACTGCCTGGCCATAATAATTTCATGTAGTGTTCCTTGCATATGTTAAGCACATTTTATGACATAGCACAAAAGCAAAAGTCATCGGGTTTAAATTCAGTCAAGTTTACCCCATTATCATAGTCAAACTCTCCAAGGCATAAAATTAAAGATTCTCAAAGCTGCAGAAAAGAAATAAGCATAAGAGTGTCTCAGTTTACCTAGTGATGGTAAACATCTCAGTAGAAATCTTGCAAGCAAGGAGAAAGTGGCAGAAGATGTACACAGTGCTGACAGCCAAGAATCCTATACCTAGTAAAGCTACCCTTCAGGGTTGAGAGAGAAAAAGACATTTCCAAATAAAAGCTAAGAGAATGTATCTCTACCAGAGTTGTCCTACAAGAAATGCGAAAGGGGACTCACGGGACAGAAAAACTTTGGGGATGAGAGTGTAGCTCAGGTAAACAACTGGCTTGGTACGTGCAAGACCCAAGTTATTAACTTACCGGGAAGAGTGACTGTACAAATAAATTCAGAATGTTCTAGTCGTATAAAACATAGTATAAAGATTTTAAATCTACAAGCCAAGGACAGTGGGTGGTTCGTGGCAGTCCCAGCTACTTAGGAGGATTGCTTGAGCCTAGTACTTAGGCAGGAGGGTTGCTTGAATCTAGAAGTCTGGGGAACCAGCCTGAGCAACATAGCCATATTTCTGAAAAGAATAACATTAATGTATTAAGAGACAGTGTCTTACTTTTCTATTGCTGATAAAATGCACCGACAAAAGCAACTTGGAAATGGTTTATTTTGGCTCACAGTTAAGGGAAACAGGAGCTTAAATAGTTGCTCACATTGTATCTTCAGGAAACATGGAGCAACCAATTCTTGTGCTCAGCTTTGTTGTTTTTTATACAGGCTAGTATCTCAGCCCTAGGTAATGGTGCCGCCCACAGTGGGTAGGTTTTCCTATGTCACTTAAGCTAATCAAGACAATTGCCCAGCAGCTCATCTCCCAGGTGATTCTAGATCTCATCAAGCTGACAATTAAGATTAACCATCACAGACAAGCAATATAGAAAGATAGAAAACAAAGCACTCAAAATTCAGATCAAGAAAGAATGGCACACAGGTTTAAGGTTTATTGTTTTAGTCTACTTTCCTCTCATGCTGCTATCATTCAGAACACCTTGTTATAATCAAACTGAGGTCTTTTTGTTAAGCCTCAGTGTTACAGGAATCTTAAAACGGTAAAAGAAATTGTAGTATCACAGTAATCACAAAACAAAAATCTAAAGTAGACAAACAGAAAATAGTAAGGGATCAAAACTGGAGAAATCGCTGGGCGGTGGTGGCGCACGCCTTTAATCCCAGCACTCAGGAGGCAGAGCCAGGCGGATCTCTGTGAGTTCGAGGCCAGCCTGGACTACCAAGTGAGTTCCAAGAAAGGCGCAAAGCTGCACAGAGAAACCCTGTCTCAAAAAAAAAAAAAAAAAAAAAAAAAAAAAAACTGGAGAAATCACTTAGCCAATAGGAAGTCTAAGAGAGGGAGAAAGAAAGGCACTCAAAACTAGAAGGTAAGTCTCGTAATTGCTGTGTTAAGGCCTTACGATCATATAGCTAACTTGAATGAAAAGAATTCTTCATTTATAAGACACAGAGTGATTAAATTAAATACGACTATACCCAAGTTATGTTGCTTACAAGGAAGTTATTTCACCTTTAATAGGCATGGGGGGGGGGGCAGGGGGATGGCCCAGCCAGTAAAGGCACTTGCCACTAAGCCTAACAATCTGAGTTCCATCCCCAGACCCCACATGGTAGTGAAGTATAAGGAAGAAACCACGTGTTAGTGCTGATTTAGTGATTTACTTAACGCACTGACTGCTTGTACTGCCTGTTCACCAAGCATGACGGCACTTGCCACCTGGAACAGAATGACCTAGAGAAAAAGCTGAAACAATGGGCCATTGCCCTTGACAACCTGCTGACGGCCACATACATTTCTGTAAAATCTTGCTTGCTTGCCCACCCCACCTTGTGGTTTTAGAATATAAAAGGGGAATGCAAACGACCCAGGATCGAAGCCTTTCAAGAGCTGTCCTGGATTTGGTCCACTGGTGACTTCTATTTACATTGATGTTGGAATGCTTATTCCAGAAAGATTCCCACAGCAGTAGAAGGAGAGAAGAACTGAGTATGCCTGCGGTCCTCTGACCTCCACATGTGCACCATAGCACACAGGCAGCTATACACAAACACACACATACATACATGCAAAAAAATAGTGCCCAAAACAAAACAAGATATGCAGGCACTGGGTGTGAAGAAATGAAATAAGATACTCCATGCAAATGGAATCCAACCCACCCTCCCAAAAAAAGAAATCAAGAGTAGTTGTATGAGAGAAGTACACTCTAAATCAAAAGCTATAAAAACAGAGGAACTGGGCCAGTTACTGAGTAGACTGGGGAGGAAGGTCATTTGAGCCAATAAATTTGAGCACAGCCTGGGCAACATGGTGTGTGACCCTGCCTCAGTGGGGAAAGGGAAGATAATGATACGGAGTCAACTCAGCAGGAGGAATTAACTATCAAAAAGACATGTACCAATATTACACTACCCAGATAAACAAAGCATGGCATTCATATACCTAGGGGAGATGGACAATAACTACGAGGGACTCAGGGAGGGGGCTGAGGCTGAGTAATGGGTTGTAGCTCTAGTTGGCTCAGAATCACTGGACCAAGCACCCATCTCCAACTGGACAGTCTCCTATATATCAGCAATCCGACTTATAAAGAGCAAGTATAATAGCTCACATGACAGAATGTGCTGAGGACAGACAGCAACTCCCCTAGAATGCGGCCCTGGAACCAGGAAGCCAAATTCTGCTGCTATGCTTTTACCAGTGCTAAAGTAAATTTACTAAGATTGTACTCCCAAGCCAGCGGAGATGGCACCCACTTTTAATCTTAGAGACAGACCAGTGGGTCTCTATGAGTTCGATGCCAACCTGGTCTACCTTTAGAGTCCCGGGACAAAATAAATTGTAATAAATAAATGAATAAGGTATGCTCTCTCTTCTGAGATCTTGACACTTTTGGATTTTTTTTTTTTTGTTTTGGTTTGGTGTTTTGTTTGTTCTTCAATAAAATCTCAGTGTAGCCATGGCTGTCCTGGAACTGCTCTGTAGATCAGGCTGACCTCAAACTCAGAGATCTGCCTGCCTCTGCCTCCCGAGTGCTGAAATTAAAGGTGTGCACCACCACCACCTGGCTTGACACTTTTTTTTCTTTAGATATTATTTATCTCTTCAATTTGTATTATCAGGAGTGACTGAAATAAAAAAAACATAATTGAATCCCATCATTGTTGTCATTATGGAAATGGCTTTAAGAGAAAACTGGTCAGATGAATATTATTGTCTTTCAACTGGTAAAATGTTGCCATTGATAAAACAGACAAGCCCAGAGACTCTGTCCAGAATGTTCAAGATATGGTGTATTATACAACATGCCTGTTCTCAGGGAGAACACCTAAGACATAATTGTACTTCTTGATCTTGTCATACAAGACAAGTACAAAGGCACCACCCATTCCCCTGAGAATGTTGGACAATGCACCCTTGAAAAAAGCCTTGCTTCCTTCATCACAAGCAATCTTCCTCCAGCAGTCAGTCATGCCTGTACACCATTAGTCCTTTGTGTCCTGACTGCGTCATCACACCATGGCAAACCGTGTCAAAGGGATAGGAAGTCAGGCCAGCAACAGTAGTGACAGATTGTGCAATCAATCATCCAGCTGATGAGGATGTGAGTATTCTTGGGATCTGGAAGCATTATTCCCTTTGCAGTGTCACAGATATCAAAGCAGGCAGTTCAGTAGATGATAATGCCCTGTACTGACACATTAAAGCCTTGGTACGGGCTCCTAGTCCCATAAGATTTGTAGATCTTAACCAGGCAGTCACCAGCCTTTGAATTCCCTTTCAGCTCCAGCTTTGCCTACATCAGCTGCTAGACAGGTATGGGCAAAATCAAGAGGGTACACAAAGCACAAGGATGTGGTCCCAGTGGAACCATCTGATGCAGGTTCCCAGCAAAGTAGTGCCAAAACTGGGTCCTTTTGTCCACACCACCCAAAAAGATCTGTTTGTATTTATCTTTGAAGGCAAAGTTGAGAGCCTGCATGGGGAAGTATCTGATGACATTAACCAGGTTACCACGCCAGAAGGACAGGACTCCCTGTTCCTTGGGGTTACGAACCACGCAGTCTATAATGCCCTTGTATTGCTTATCTCTGTGATTTGCTTGCTGGCATGCTGCACTTGCAGCAGCAACTTGACCTGTTTGATGGGCACTACCACCGTCTTGGAGATGGTCGTGGCCACTCCACCTGCCAAGAAGTTCTTGGCGAAGGACACAGCAGCATCTGTTATGTTGAAAGAAAAAGAAAAGGCAGAGGACTGCAGGACAGGACTGGGTTGACAACCGGCTTTGATTCCCAGACTCTGGGAGACACTTTGTTTTTAAACAATTAACCCTGATCATGTTTCTGGGTAGGCCTTCAAGAAATCAATAAAGCAATAAAGCAATATATAACCATCTTAAAGTAGATTAAAAAAAAAAAGCAAACCCAGGTTGGACAGATGACTCAGTGGTTAAGAGCATGTGTTATTCTTGCAGAGGATGGAAATTTTGTTTGTTTGTTTGTTTCTTTGTTTGTTTCTCAAGACAGGGTGTAGCTGAAGTTTTTCTGTGTCCCCCAGTCTGCAGCCATTCAGACCCAAGTAAACACACAGAGGCTTATATTAATTAAAACTGCTCGGCCATTAGCTCAGGCTTACAACTGACTAGCTCTTACACTTAAACTTAGCCCATTTCTGTTAATCTATATGTCGCCACATGTTCTGTGGCTTTACCTGTGTGCCTGGACGGCGGGCTGGCATCTCCCGACTCAGCCTTCCTTTTCCCAGAATTCTCCTTGTCTACTTATCCTGCCTATACTTCCTGCCTGGCTACTGGGCAATCAGCATTTTATTTATCAACCAATCAGAGCAACACATTCACAGCATACAGAGCAATATCACCCATCAACAGGGTTTCTCTGTATAACAGTCCTGTCTGTTCTGGAACTTCCTTTGTAGACCAGGCCAGCCCCGAACTCACTGAGATCCACCTGCCTCTGACTCCTGAGTGCTGGGATTAAAGGCATGTGTCACCACTGCCCAGTTGCCTGGCTGCAAGGATGGAAATTTGATTTCCAGCACCCACATCAAGTACTTCTTTATTGACATGCATACACCTACACACACACATACACACACACACACACACATTACAAGTAAAATGTTTTCTAAGGCAAAGCTAGAAGTACTTGGGAGCATGTGTTTGGAAGTGGATACAAAGTATGAAAGCATGTATATAGCTTGTGTTTATTAGTATTTAACTTTCATTAATCAGTTTGCAGTGCTGAGGATCAAACCCAGGACTTTGAGCATGCCAGGCATGTGCTCAAGTGTTGAGCTATATGCCCACTCCAAGCATTAATTTTTGCAAAAATAGGTTCGTGGGTTTTGTTGTTGTTGTTTGGATTGGTTGTTTTTTTATTTTTGTTTTGTTTTGTTGTTTTGGTTTAATAATTGAGTGTTCCTTAAATATTAAATGGAAGTAGGAAGTATGAAGGATTACACACAGCTTATAATAATGTGTACAAAACTGAAATTCAAAATAGAACAGTAGAAAATATGGGATCCACATCTTAATTCTTCATATGATGTTATACAGCAACCTTCATGTAAGTATATAATACATTTCTGGAAATTTTATCTGAAATCTACGAATATTTTTATCATGTAGAATATATTATGCCCAAATAAAACTACTAGAAAATAAGTTACAATAATATTTATCAAGATAATCATCATCCTGTCTCAAAAATTATTTTAAAAACAATTTAATAAAAAATATAATAAAAAATAATATAATAAAAACCTCTAACTAGGAAGTAACTGAGTACTGCTTGCAGTGGTAGACTCTGATCACTAGGGTGCGCTATTAGCATTGCCAGCCAGCCCGACTGTCAGAGTCTGAGTGGAGAGGGAATCTACAACCCTACAAGTCACAGAACTTTTTCTTGGCTGTCGAAAGGCATATGTCACCAGGAATCACAGCACCATCTCACCATTTCTCTTTAAAACTGAGCATGAAGCCTGGCACAGTGGGCACAGGCCCGTCATCCCAGCACTTGGGAAATGGAGGCAGGAGTAAGATGGGGACAATGAGGTTAACCTGTGGTGGTGGTGGGACTTAGTCTCAAAACAAAAAACAACAAAGAAAAACAACAACACAAACAAACCAATGAACCAACCACACCTACAGGGATACAATGATGTATTATTGGATGACTTTCCTGTTGCCAGAACAGGGACCAAAACCAAACAAAACTCTTTGAGCATGCAATTTCCAGTATCCAAATAAACAACAAGAAACTGAGCAAATGTAGAATTCGTTCTTCTAAAAACCTTAACTGTTACGCTGGGACTACAGCTCAGTGATAAAACACTTGCCTATTATGTGTGTAGTTCTAGGTTCAATCCCTAGGACTTTAGGTCCTAAACTTTTTTTTTTTTTTTTTTTTGAGACAGGGTTTCTCTGTGTAGCTTTGGAGCCTTTTCTGGATCTCACTCTGTAGCCCAGGCTGGCCTCGAACTCCCAGAGATCCGTCTGCTTCTGCCTTCCGACTGCTGGTATTAAAGGTGTGTGCCACCACAGCCTGTTGCGGGGGGGTGGGAGGGGGTGGGGGGTGGGGGGGGGGCGGCAGCTTTTTAATTGTTAACTTTAATGACCTCATTAATCTGAGTCTCATAAAAAGTTAAGGAAAAGTGGCACCAGGGTAAGAAATAACTCTAATTAGAACAGAGTTGTCTCCTCCTTTCCTTTGCTGTGCTAGGGGTCAATCCCAGGGCCTATCAGCTTGTAGTCAAATGGTCCATTACTGATCACACCTTAACATTACTTTATAAGTGTATTTATTTTAACTTTACTTTTTTGTCAGTCTCAATACTCCTTTATATTATAGCTGATTTTAATTGCCATCAAACCCAAATTGATATTCAATAAATTGAAATGCCCCAAATTATGGTTACTTTATCTAGCTATCCAACATTTTTCTCTTGCCTTATTCTTTTTATTTGGATTTTCACATTTTTGAAATAAAGCCTATCACCACTAAATGATGAACTTTCAAAAATTAACAAAAATGACATCAGAACTCAAATATTTAGGGTGGCTCATAGAATTGATGTGAGTGTGCTTCTGTTAAAGACAGTGCAGCAGAGCCGCTCAGACCAGCGTCTCACTCCCTGTATTGTTTAGTGACTCCTGTTAGAGTCTAAACATGCTACAGACCCCCAAAGCAGCAGCTACTACACTGCGCTCTATGGGATTTGCATATTTACTAAGTACACTGCAAAACCCCGAACTAAGTTTTGTATTTGTTTTTTCAGTACCTAGCAAAGTAGTCCATCCTATGAAAATTTGTTTATAGAGATCTTGTGGATTGAGCAATGTTTAAATAGAAACTAGTTCGATGAAAAACTGAAAGGCGAAGCCTGTTTGGTGGTGTGCAGAAGCATTTGTACACTCCACTACTGAGTTTCAGGTTTCAGAGCACTGTGTATTCAGTTTGAAAAACAGCTTGACAGCTGTAATGAGATCGAATTAATGCACACTTATGAGTGTGCAGTTCTGAGGTCTGAGAGGCCTTATTTTTGCTCTTTTTTGACCCCAGGATTGAACACAAAACATTATCCATGATAACCCGGTGCTCCCCCAGAGGGCTCCGTGTTTAGCCCTGGGAGACTTAGTTTTTGCTTTTCTGTGCTGTGTTAGTTACTTCTCTTGCCGTGCTGACAAACTCCCTGACAGAAGCAGTGTAAGGAAAGGTTTATTTTGGTTCATAGTTCAAAGTTCCAGTCCTTTGTGGAGGGACAAGCTGTGGAGTTTGAGATGTCTGGTCACCTTGTATCTGTAGTCAGCGAAGCAGAAAGAGATGAATGCTGCTCTTTAACTCACTTTCTGACCTTGCTTTTCTGCGCGTGCGCGCACACACACACACACACACACACACACACACACACACACACACACACACACTGTCAGCATCTGCACTGGGGGTGGAAGGTAGGGGGGTGGGGTTGGGGGGCGGGCTTTGCCATTCTCATGTGTCTGAGGTTTAGGGTCCTTGCCATGGCCACGCCCATGTCAACAGTACACATTCACTCAAGCTTCCTCTGCTCCCCACAGTGCTGCCTGAATTCAGGGATCACTGAATTCCTCAACTAACCTAATCTAGATAATCCCTCATAGACAAGCCAAGAGTTTGCCCCTGGTGACTCTAGACGCTGTCAAGTTGACAACCGATATTAACCATCACAGTCGCAGGGGACTGAAATCAACACATTCTTCACCTCTAGCCCAGGGGAAATTTTTAAAGAAAAAGGAGGAAAGAATGGCAAGCATCTCCTTTCCTTCATCTTCACACTGATCCACACTGTGTGTGATGTTGGGGCTGGGGATGTGGTTCTGGAGTAGTGTGCTTGTCCTGCTAGGGCACAACAAACAAACAGAACATTCTGTAATGTCCTGGTAACCACGTGCTATAAAAGAGCCACCTAGGTCATTTCCTGTTGAGATCAGGGGAACTTTACAAAATGGTACCTAGATGTGGTAGAGTAGCTCACACATGGAAGGACAGGGAAAGAAAAGATCATTCAGTGTGTTATTTATGTCATGCTAGAACAAAGGGGAAAAAAACTATTGTAAGGTTCATTATGTCTTGTACGGAGACTTCCGGGTATAAAACTGAATTTTACTATTCTAGAGTAGTTTGTAAGATTCTTCACAAATCCAAGTTTTGTTCCTTTACACATCCCAGGGCACCTCAGACTTGAGTCATTCATCTTTATTTTCCCAAGTCTTCCTTTATTAGTTATCCATCACCACACAGCCAATCAGTATTTAAGGCAATAGCAAACATTTATTTTTGATGCTGGGGATTGGACCTTAAACGTTTATTGTATCACGTTGTTTTTGTGGGGCTGAATTTGGGGAGAGGCTTACTTAGCTGATTCTGGCTTTGGCTTGTTTTACAAGTTAGTTGTCAAGATGCTAAATGGAAACTGCAATTCCAGCATGCCCAAGGCTGAGGCAGGAAGAGCAGAAGTTTGAGGTTATCCTGGGGTACCCAGGGGCTACATTCCATCTTAAAAACAAAACAGTGACGATCGCACAATGAAACCCATTTGTAAACATAAATTTTTTTTAAAAAAATTCTACCTGGTGTGGTAGCACGTTTATAATAAATCATGGAAAAAAGCATTTTTCTGCTTTCAGCAGTAGAAACAAAACAATTTGGCAACTTCTTTATGTTGAATAGAACAAGATGACTTCATCATCAGTTGCCTTTGAATGTATTTTGTTCTACTTTTTGTCCAAGAATCTGAACATGACAAGCAGTAAAGATGTCTCCTGATCGGAAAGAACATAAAGAGGCTGGTATTTCCTCAACAGGAAGAACATTTCTGTCCTTTAAGAAGATAATTAAAAGTGAAGCGTTACAATTCATCTCATCCTTTCTCTCCATCGCAAACACGTGGCAATCATTGTAACTGTTAGGGAGAAAGAGCACTGGACATGCGGTATTTAAACAGACATTCGTTTTGTAGTCTTGGCAAAGTTAACTCTTAATTTTTAATGTCTACACAATGGCCAGTAAAGATAGGAGGGTGACTTACTCTTAGCTTTTTGTTTTGTTTTTCACCAAAGAGCTTGGCACCCATTCAACACGAAATATAAATGTCTCCCACACAGCCTCCATGCTCCACCCTTGGTAGTCAGTCTCTGTATGTCTTTGAGCCACTCCTGCAAACTCCAGCTTCGAGTCCCAGACTGGTCCACGCGAAGGGCTGTGCATTGTGTTTTTTCGTAGGTTGTGAAGGGGTACTCCCTTCTCCAGGCTGACGTCTTTGCAACTCCTTTCTTTCCTCCTCACACCTACCGGTCTCCCGGCCCTGGCCAGGAGCTCAGGTTAAGATTCTGGGGACAGCGCCCATTCCTCAGATCCTGGCGGCTTTAGGTCTGAGCAGGGGAGTAGACCTTAAACGACGACCCGGCCTCACGATTCTCGTCGAGACTGCCTCAAGTGACAAAGTATTTCCAATTCTCTTCCAAAGGGCCCAACTCTGTGGCCACAAGCACGCTGAACTAGGAGAATACCTACTCATGCTCGCTCTCAGAAGCTCTGCGCCCTATGTCTCTATTCAGGACAGGCCGGCCGTTGCGGCGGAGACTGGAACTACAAGTCCCAGAATCCCCGCGCGCACGCGCACGGTCATTGTGATGCTCCTTTCCCGGTAACTCGCCCTCTCAGGCAAACCTGAAGATAGCGGCAATTCTCCGGTGGGGGGCGGAGACGCTCTCGGCTCATTTCTCCGCCCCCTCCCTGATAGGCAATGGGACTAGCCAACCGACGCCACGGGCTGGGAACGTGCTCTCCAATCAGCACCCGCGGCGGAGAGGTGGGCGGTGCGCGCTGGCAGGGCAGGTGGGCTAGGCTGTGCGGCTTGCGGGGGGGAGAGTAACGTCGGGCCGGGTCAGCGGGCGCTGCAGTAGTCGCCGCAGCGGCTATGGGAGCGGTGGGGACGAGGCGGCGGCGGCGGCGGCAGGAGGAGGTGCAGGGGCTGGCACGAGTGCAGCGGCCCGGGGAGGCCCGCAGCAACACCCGCAGCCGCCGCCGCCGCCTTTAGACGCGGACGGCACCCGAGGGGACCGCCGGCCGTCTAAGCCGCGCTCGGGTCCCGCCGCAGTGGGCGGCGGGGGATGGGCAGGCGGCGGCGGGCCAGCCTGCTGAGCAGTGACTCCCGCCGGTGCGGACCCTGAGCTGAACCCCAGTCCTCCGCCGGAGATCCTGCGTCCGCCTCGGCCCAGGTAGGACACACCCCCGAGCCCCAGGGCGTCTCCAAGTAGCCGTTCTGCGTCCGCCGCACCCCTCGCCCAACCCTACCGAGGCATGGAGGAGAGGCTGCCTGAGACCCCTGGGTCTCTGCCCACGCCCTGGGCTGGCGCCAGACCCAAATTGGTCCTCATCCCAGAGACCGTTCTGGTTCTGCCCCATTTCCCCGGAGGCTTTGGGTGCCTTCCCTGAACTTGGAGGGTCACGAAGCTGCTTCATCTGTTCTGTGGGTGACCCATATATCACTTGTACTCATGACGCCTCTGATTACCAGGACCGAACAGAGAGGATTTTTTTTTTTTTTTTAATTATGAGCGTTTCATTTTACCTTGCTTTTCTCGCTGTAATGGAAGAGGGACGGGACTACGGAATCTCTTCTCTGTGGGGTAACAAGGAAGGCCGGGACTTTGTAGTACTGAAGTAATGACCAGAGGGATTTGCTTTGACAAAGATGATGCTGTTGATACGCTGGGATGCCGAAAGAGGGACAAAAGAGCCCACGTATACGTACTGTCGAGTCAGAGAAGTAAATAATCAGGGGGATGCTAGGATACTTCATCTTCCGGTGAAGTTCATTTTGTTTCAGTTGTGGCGCTGCCTTAGAGGTAAAAATGACATTGAGTTGTACTTTGCTTTGGATTAAAGTTGATAGGCTTCTCTCCTCTAGCTTTGGAAGCTGTCCTTTGAACATTAAAGAAGATAATTTTATTTTAACCTGTATATGATGGGAAGTTGTTATTTAGTAGAATTGAATTTGTGTGAGAGAGTATATTCTGAATGGACATATGTTTGTACTCAGACTCCAAATACAAGAAGGATTCCGGCTGTGTTTTGTTACAGTGTTTGGTTTTGAGCCATTAACAGTTGCATTGACATTAAACATGGACTGGCCAGGATAGATTGCAAAGATGTATCTGTTTTCTTTTAACTAAATGGACTAGAATAACATTCATTTAAGGGATTTTAAAAAATGAGAATTTTAAAAGTATTTGAGTGGGTTGAATACTTTTTGTCTTGCCACTTTAAAGAAGCTGTAATGACGACAGATATAACAATATGACATCTTGGAGAATCTATCCTGATTTGGATTGTCGTCTATTAAAATTAAAACATAATGAAAGAAATCTTTAATGTAGAGGTTTATATTTCCTGTATGATGAATTTTTAGGAAGACACCAAAAGGTATGCTTGAAGCATGATTGCAAAGGAAAGTTTCTCCAATAGTTTAACGTTATAATGGAATGTTAGAAACTGATTTCTCTCTTTCAGTTTTGGACACATAAAAGACATTGAGGCTCAAACATAATTTCACTAATTTTATTTATAATTTCAAATTGAAACAATTTGATCATGAGTAGGGAGCTGGCTTAGAGAACATATATGTCATTGAGTGAATTCTGTATTGTATATGACTTCAGATTTTTATTGTTAAATAGTGGCTGTTTTAATACCTCAGGAAAGCTGAACAAATTGAACTCAATTATGCAGGACTTTATATATCTTTAAATGGCATGTTAGAAGTGAAATTTGTATAATTTAGACAATTTTAGGGAGTAATTTACACATAAAGCTGCATTAAAATGTGACAGTCATGGTTTATTTAAATTTTTTTAGATAGATTTATTTTTGTGTGTAGAGTATTTTGCCTAAATGTGTGTGCAGTGATAAACTATTGGTTTTTCCAAGTGTTACATTACAAAGTATGGAAGTGTGACACAGCCGAGTTAGTTCTGATCAAGGAATGGAAGTTTCATTTGGTGCTGAGCAGGAAGTTCTTTGTGAGCTACACAACTTTATCAAGTAACACCTATGGATGATACTGCTTTAGTGTTCAGAGGCAGACTTACTGGGTAGTTCAGGCTTCTCTTCAAGGCCCGGTAATCCTCCTTCCTCAGCCTCCCAAGTGCAGGAATTACATGTTTGAACTACCTTTTTTTATGCTGTGCTGGGGTTCAAATTCAGGGCTTCATGCATTCTAGGCAAGCATTCTACTAACTGAGCTGTATCTCCAACTTTTCATTTTATTTTGAAAGAGAGTTTTCCTAAATTGCTCAGGCTGGCCTGGGTCTTATGATCTGCCTGTGTTTGACAGCAGAATAACTAGGCTTGCAAGCATGCACAACCACACCCAGCTCATTAATCTTTAAATGTAAAAAAAAAATTGTGTGTACGTTTGTTTTGCCTGAATGTATGTAATTGTATACATGCCTGGTGCCTGTGGGAGCCCGAAGAAGGTGCCAGATCCTCTGGAACTTGAGTTACTGATGATTGTGAGCTGCCATGTGGGTGACAGGAGCTGAACCCGAGTCCTTTGGAAGAGCAGACAGTGCTCTCAACCACAGAGCCATCTCTAGCCCTCATTGATCTTTTTACACTTCCTTTTTAAAATTTTACTTTCTCCTATTTCAAAATACTTGCCTTAAAAAATAAGGTTGTTGTATTTCCCTTATCTAAGTTATATGATCATCTCAACACTATATTTCTGTTAATATTTGTCTGCAGCTTTCTGCATGTGTTGTATGTTATGGGTACGTTTATACAGTTTCTTTTTTCTTGGACCACTAAGTACCTCAGCTTAGATAGTATCTAAAAATGGTTTTATTAACATTGTTCAATAACTAATAAGGCAGAGATAAGGGAAGAAAAGTAAGAAAAAGAAAAGCCAAAGAGAAAAGCATGATATATACTGATAATGATGTTTGATTTAAAAATTATCTGGATGCAGAATTACATGGTAAACTGGATTAGGACTTCCTTTCTATTGAACTTCCATGGCATTTAATAAATTCAGCATATTCAAAGCTGGAGAGCTGGAAAGTTGGCTCAGTGTTAAGAGCACTTGCTGTTCTTGCAAAGGACCTGGGTTTAGTTCCCAGCACTCACATGGTGGCTCCCTACCATTCATAGCTTCAGTTTCAGGGGATCCAGTGCCTTCTTCTGACCTCCAGACACCAGACTCACAGGTGATGCACAGACATACATGCTGGCAAAACAATCATACAAATAAATAAATTATTCAAAGTAATCTCTTTGAATCTTTGAGTGGTAAGTTGTTGTAGCAGCTGCATACATCCGTTTTTTAAATACTTGCTAAATATTTCCCATGTAATACTGCCATGGGTTAAAGATTCAACAGTAGGGCTGGGCGGTGACTTTGTATGCCTTAATCCCAGCACTTGGGAGCTAAGAGGCAGGTGGATCTCTGTGAGTTTGAGGCCAGCCTGGTCTACAGAGCTAGTTCTAGGACAGCCAAGGCTACACAAAGAAACTCTGTCTTTAAAAAAAAAAAAAAAAAATCAGCAGTAGACAAAAGAGAAATATCTCTTCACTTTTGAGTGTACCATATAATAGAAGCGGAAACCTGTAGAAACAGATACTTATACAAGTTTCAAGTATTATGAAGAGAAAGTGTAGACATGAGCAGTAGGTTCAAGAGAAGTTTCTGTTTTATTAACCCTAACTCATTCAAAGGTATTCTCTGTTAGCTTCAGAGGTCAGTGGTCATATTTTCACTCTAATTAAATAATTAAAAGTAAATATACTTATGAAAAAAGTAATAAAGTTTAATGTGCGTGTAACCCTTGTGTGTTATTCAGACATTGTGTATCTGTGATAAACAGGAGAAAAACAAAGAAGGAACTATTTCATTTCACGGTTCTGAGGTTCTCACCCACTGTGGCAGAGAGGGTGCGCTGGACCAGGTCAGCTCGCTTCATTGCATTGAGGAAGCACAGAAGACACCCATGCTAGTGGGTCATGCCCTCAGAGGTGGTTTACTAATGCTCTTAGCTCTTCTCAGTTCAGTCAAGTTGACAATCAAGATTAACCCTTACAGGTCCACCTCTTGTTAACTTGACACCCAAACACATCTCTTTAAATCATAACATTTGGACTGGGAAGATGGCTCGGCAGGTAAAAGTGCTTGCCACACAAGTCTGAGAAGCTGAATTCAAACCCCGAAGCCATGTGAAGCCAGATGTGGAAGCACATATGTGTACCTGTGCTGAGATATTTGGTGGAGATGAGAATCCTTGGAAGCTCACATCTGGTATATTCAGGGGGAACAGCAAAAGACAGACCCTGTTTCAAACCTTCACATGCATGCTGTGGCATGCGAGCCCCCCACCCCCCACGACTCATCATAGAGAGATTAAAATAAAACACCTTAAAATCCCATCCCTGGCCTTCAGAAGGTTTATGTCCATCTGAAAGTACAATTATACAGTTCACCTCCAGAGTTCCCACAGTCTTTATAGTTCTAACCTGTTCAAAAGTCCGAGTTTAAAATATTTGAGATGGAAGCAAACTCAGCTGAGTCCTTGTAAAATCAGAAGGAAAATTATATACTTAGAAAGTGCAATGGCACTGAGGAAACCATTTCATTCCCAAAGGAGGAAATAGAAAAGGAGCAAGGTGGGGTTAGGACCAAAGCAAGACAGACCCAACGGGGAAACCACACCCATGGTTCCGTGTCTGGAATAGTGGTGTGATGTGTTCTCCAGAGCAGCACTACCTCTGGGACCTTGCTGCTGCAGCCCACATGGCCTTTTCTTTGGTTGCCTTTACTCGGTAGCAGCCTGTGTCTTTTCTGTTATGCACATTCCAAGTTCCTGACACATCTGACTTTCCAGGAGGTTTCCATTGCATCTTTGGCCTCATTCTCATGGTTTTACACATTGCTCTTTAGGGGCTGTCTGCAGGAATACTGACCTTGCTTTAAATTGGAGTGGAAGCCTCCAACATTCTACAGTATTTTATTCTGCATGTCTGCAAAATATGCATTATATGAACAGTACCAAGGTCTGTTGCCAGTTCCAGTGATAGTTATATCTGCATGGACAATGGTCTCTGAAGTGGCCTGAATGGCTGGATGCAAGGAAGTGCTTGTCAAACTAACCCTGCACTAGCAAGGCACTTAGGAGCTATCGTCTCAAAGCACGGTCTTTTGAATGAATTAAAATTATACAAACTCAGTCTGCAATGGATGAGATATGCTCTGAAATTCTTCCCCACCCCAAGGTCAATTTTGCTAGACTTACAAGTAGAAGCCTCCTGTGAGGACAGTGTACATCTCCTGGCAATCTGTTTCTGCCATATTTCTGTGGCTTCTTTTATTCTCCTGGCCAAAAGTTTAGCATATTCTACAGCCTCTACGTCATTTTTCTTGGTGTGTTGTTTCTTTAAAGCAGCACATTGGCATTTGTCTTGCAGGACATATGGAATAACTAGACACTGAATCTTGGGGACTTTGGTTTTAGGCTTCTTATCTTCTTTGTTTAATGACTTTCTGACACTGTATTGGCAGACATCATCTTTAGAGAGATGGAAAACTTTTCAGATATTGCTAGCTCTTTTGGGTCTCAACCCATGGTTCTGGCTTTAGAGTTAAGGATAGAAGAAATGGGTTATGGAATTTGCCTTCACACCTAAAGAAAGCTGCCGAGGCCAGGCATGTATCAGGGGCGGCCCTAAATGGAGGCCTAGTAGAGAGATCATTGCATGAAGCTGTGAAATTGAAACCTGGGTTGCCTTGGAGAACCCAATATGTTAGAGATGACAGAGTTGTGGTATACTTGTTAAGGAGAACTGCTAACAGGAGTGGAACCAGCCCAAGAGAAAGAAATCTGTTGGACTTAACAAAGCTGAACAGAGTTGGAGATCTGAAGAGTGTTTCAACATCAGACATGGAGATGCAGAGTTTGAAGTTTGCCCAGCTGGTTTTTGGTCTTGAATTGGTCCACTATATCCTCACTGTGCCCCCTTCCCTATGTTTTGGAATGGTAATGTATATCCTGTGCTATTATATGTTGGAAGTAGGTGATCTACTTTTTTTAATTTTTATTTTATAGGGGATTACAGTTAAGAGATTCTATGAATCTCAGAAGAGACTTTGAACTTTGGACTTTTGAACATTGTTGAGACTGTGATAGACTATGGGGACTTTTCAAGTTGGACTCTATGCATTTTGCGTTATGATATAGTTACAAGCTTATGAGGGCTAGGGAGTAGAATGCGGTAGTTTGAGTGTAATTGGCCCCTATGATCTCATAGGGAGGGAATGGTACTACTAGGAGATGTGGCTTTGTTAGAGTGGGTATGGCCTTGTTGGAGGAAGTTATGTCACTATGGGGGCAGGCTTTGAGATTTCCTGTGCTCAGGACACTGCCCAGTGTGTCAGTTGACTTCCTGTTGGCTGCAAGATATAGGACTCTGAGCTACCAGCACCACGTCTTCCTATACACCATCATGCTCCCTGCTATGATAATAGACTGAACCTCTGAAACTGTAAGCAAACCAGTAAGCAGCACCTCTCTGGCCTCTGCATCAGCTCCAGCCTCCAGGATCTTGTCCTGTTTGAGTTCCTGCCATGACTTCCTTCAGTGATGAACAGCAATGCTAAAGTGTGAGCCAAATAAACCCTTTCCTCCCCAACTTGCTTTTTGGTCATGGTGTTTTGTTTTGTCGAAGCAATAGAAACCCTAAGACATATATATTTCTTTGCTACTTCGTACTGTAATTTTGCTAGTATTGTGAATCATAATGTAAATGTCTGGTATGTGCTGGGCAGTGGTGGCACAAGCCTTTAATCCCAGAACTCAGGAGGCTAAGGCAAGTGGATCTTTGAGTTCAAGGCTAGCCTGGTCTACAGAGCAAGTTCAGGACAGCCAGGACTACACAGAGAAACTCTGTCTTAAGAAACAAACAAACAAACAAAACCCCAAAACAACAAAATCTGATATGTGTGACCCAAAAGGATCATGACACACAGGTTGAGAACGACTGCTAGAATCGATTTCTGTCTTCATTCCTGTTAGCATTCTGGTGTGAGCTATCAAAACCTCCCATTAAGTTCTGCTAAAACATTCATCTAGCCTACTTTTCCAGACTCTTCCCACAAACCACTTCCAAAGTATTCTAAACTATACAGTCAGGTAGTAACAACAACCCCACTTCTCTGTTATCAATTTTCTGTGCTAGACATTTCATCACCGTGGCAGGATAATTGACAGAGACAACTCAAGGGAGGAATGACTTATTTTACCCCATGGTCATCATGGCAGAGAAGGTTTGATAGAGGTGAGCTCACATCCTGATGGCCAGGAAGTAGAGAGATAATGCCTGCACTCTGGAGGACTTTATTTTGGTTCCCCTTTATTTCATTAATGCTCTCACCTGTGGGATAATGTTCCCCACGTTCCCCTGCCACTCGTCCTTGGAAACTCAGACACAGTCACACTCAGAGTTGTGTTCTGCTGACTTCCTAGGTGCTTCTTAAACCCAACCAAATAGACAGCGTTAACCAGCACTCATTGAAACAGCCTTCGAAAAAGATCTTTTCAGTGACTCCAGAACATTTACACCTTCTACCTCCAGTGTTCCCTCTTCTACTTTCATATCATGTGTGTTCTGTTACCTTCTATGACCCTCTTCCTTGATCCTTCTTTTTCCCCTCTAGTGGGCTTCATTTTTCATAGAAATTAAAGTTTTTTTTTTTTTTTGTTTTTTTTTTTAGTTATTTTGTGTATGGGGTGCTCATACAACAGAGTATGAAGGTCAGAAGACAGTGTTGTGGAATTGATTCAGTCCTACCTTTATGTGATTCCTGGGGATTGACTTCAGGTTGCCAGGCTCTCTCGACAAAAAATAAAATAAAATACAAAGTAGATAACACTTGATGAGACACACAAGGTTGTCTTCTGGCTTCCACATGTGTGAGCACACATGTGCACCTGAACACAGAAACAAACACAAAATAGTCCACAACTTTTATAATGTATTGTCGGTGTCTGTGAAGACAATGTCATTCCAAGATAAATTTTAGGCACTCTGCACCACAGAGTTTGAGCCTCTGATAGACTGAAAGCTGTGGTTTTACAAAAGCCTCTTTTATTATTCTCTCTCTCTCTCTCTCTCTCTCTCTCTCTCACACACACACACACACACACACACACACACACACACACACACACACACACACACACCTTTAGCAAACCAGTTTCTGCATACCAAAACCTCTTTTTCTGGTGCTGTTTGAAGGAACCATTTGCCTAAGCAATTCTCAGCCATGAGACCCCTTCTGGTTTGCCAGGTCCTAAGACTAAGTTTTGCAGAGACTCTGAAATTCCTTCAGGAAGAACTCAGATAAGAGTCCCTCACTTTAAACAAAATGTAGTTCAAAGCCTAGGTGCTGGTACTCCGGAGTTCAAGCCAGATGCAATGGCTCTGTGGAATTTCTCACCACAACATATCATGATTAACTGGAAAGCATCGGATCTTACACTTTAATAATAGGTGATGTATGGTATAGTTAGTTCTTAACAAATTTGGAAAATTTTCAGACATTTCTTCTGCTTCTCATCTCCCCCCCTCTCCCATGTCTTTGAGCCCAATGAAAGTAAAATAAAGCACTTGGGAGGCAGAGGCAGGCAGATCTCTGTGAGTTCGAGGCCAGCCTGGTCTACAGAGTGAATTCCAGGACAGGCACCAAAACCACACAGAGAAACCCTATCTCAAAAAACAAAAAAACAAAACAAAACAAAAAAAACCCCAAAAAAAGGAAATAAGTTGCCAGTGGTGGTACATACCTTTCTTTAATCTCAGTACTCAGAAGGCAGAGACAGGCCATCTTGGTGAGTTCAAGGCCAGCCTGGTCTACAGAGTGAGTTCCAAGACATCCAGGGCAACACAAAGAAACCCTGTCTCAAAAAACAAAAACCCTGTCTCAAACAAAAACAAAAAAGGAAGAAACTTTTCTGGATAACATGATTACAGTAACTGAAAGCAGGATAGACAGAATTACAGAAATAAAGGATAAATGCTCTTCATTGTTTCCCCTGGATTGCGGTTAGATCATGTTAGTCCTTCAGTGTTATCCCACAGCATCCTAATGCTTTGTGCATTTGATTTTTTTCTTCTGTTTTTCATTTGCCCCGCCCCCACATTCATTTCCCTTTGTATAGTCCCTTTCCTATAGCTTTAAGCTCACTACTCTTCCGGTGAGACTTCATACTCAGGTGATTCTAATTCCTGGCAAGTAGACATTAAAACTAACTACAGTAAACTAACTCTGAGATTTGTTGATTCTTGATATTGTTTTCTTTGTCTCTATTTCTTTAATTTGGTCTGTAATTTTGATTATTTCTTGCCATCTACTGGATTTGGGTTTAGTGTGTTCTTGCAAGTTCTTGAGTTGGGTCATTAAACTGTTTATTTGTACTGTCTTATTTTTTAAAATAAGAGATTAGAGCTATAAATTTCCTCCTTAGAACTGTTTTTAGTGTGCCCTGGTTTTTGTTGTGTGGTTCCATTTTCAGTTAATTCCAGGAATTTGATTGGTTTCTTGATTTCTTCTCTGACTCGCTCATCATTTGGTAATGCGTTGTTTAATCTCCATGAGTTTGTGGGATTAGTTTACTGTTGATTTGAGCTTTATTACATTATGGTCATGACATGGAGTCATTTCTGTTTTCTGAGTTAAGATTTGTTTTGTGTCCCACTATTGGTTTATTTTAGAGCTACTTCAAGAGCTGCTGAAGAGAATATATATTCTTTTGGTTTGGGATGGAATATTCTGTAAATATTTGGTAGGTACATTTGATGTGTGATATCATGAAATTCTGATCCTTCTCTGTGGTGATAGATTGTGTACCCTTATAAAATTTGCCTGAAGATCAGAGAACAGAACAAGCCATTAGATTAAACATAGAAGCCAAGCAGTAGTGGCACACACATTTAATCCTAACACTTGGAGAGGCAGAGATCCATCTGGATCTCTGAGTTCAAAGCTACCCTGGATTACATGAGATTGATTCAGTTTAGGAGAGAAACAGCCAGGCAGTGGTGGGACACACCTTCAGTCCCAGTACTTGGGATCACACACCTTTAATCCCAGCACTTAGGAAGGAAGTGATGCCAGGGTGGAGAAAGGTATTATAAGGCATGAGGAGACAGGAGCTAAGGCTTTTCAGGCTGAGGAGTCCTAGAGGTGGCAGTGGTTTGTTCCTTTGTCTCTCTGATCTTTCAGCATTTACCCAAATATCTGGCTCTGTTTTTTTTTTTTTTTTTTTTTTTTTTAGACAGGGTTTCTCTTTGTAGCTTTGTGCCTTTCCTGAACTCGCTTTGTAGACCAGGCTGGCCTCGAACTCACAGAGATCCGCTTGCCTCTGTCTCCCCAGTGCTGGGACTAAAGGCATGCGCCGCCGCCGCCGCTGCCGCTGCCACCGCCGCCGCCACCACCACCACCACCACCACCACCACCCGGCGGCTCTGGGTTTTTTATTAAAAAGACATATTAGGGGGCTGGAGAGATGGCTCAGCGGTTAAGAGCACTGACTGCTCTTCCAGAGGTCCTGAGTTCAGTTCCCAGCAACCACATGGTGGCTCACAACCATCTGTAATGAGATCTGGTGCCCTCTTCTGGCTGCTGTCATATATGCTGTATACATAAATAAATAAATAAAATCTTTAAAAAAAAAAAGACGTATTAGATTTCATGTTACACTTCTCTGTCTATTTTTTGTTTGTTTGACCTGTCCTTTGGAGAAGGTGAGGCATTGTAATCACCTACTATGGTTGGTTTGGAGTCAGTTTGTGTCTTGGAGTCCAGCAGTATGCTTTCAGTGTAATTGAGTGAGGCAGACCTTGATGCACATATGTTTGGAGTGTAATGTCTTGGTTGATTGTGTCCTTGATTAGAATGAAGTGTCCTTCTTTATTTCTTCTGATTAGTTTCAGTTTGAAGTCTGTTGTATTGGATCTTAGGATAATGACACCTGCTTGCTTCCTGGGTCCTTTTGCTTGGAATATGTTCTCTGTATCGGTTCTCTTTAAGGTGGGGTCTGTCTTTCAAGATCGGATGAGTTTCTTGTAGACAACACAAAGATGAATTTTATTTCTTGATACATTCACTTAATCTGTGCCTTTGATGGGCTTGAGGGCACTAATTAATTATGAGTCTGTGCTGATTGCTGTGGGGTTTTTGTTGTTTTAATTTGGGTCTCAGTGACTGTAGCTTCAGTTGTTTCCCTTCTACAGTCTTACCCATGCTTGCATCTCTCTCCAGTCTGAAGTGTTGCTGCTGGTGTTCACTGCAGGGCTGGTTTGGTGGACCTGAGTTCTTGTAGCCTGTTGATTCCATGAAAAGGTTTTCTTTCTCCTCCAACAATAGCAGACACTTTTACTGTGTACAGTAGTTTAGGTTAGCATTGTTTTATAGAACTTCAAGTCTATTGCTCCAGAATCTCCTGGCTTTTAAAGTTTCCATTGAGAGGTCAACTGTTATTCTGGTGGGTTTCCCTTTATTATATATGACTTGTGGTTTTTTTCTTCCAGATTTCAGTACCTCCTCTTTGTTCTGCACAGTTAGTGTTTTAACTCTAACATACTGTGGGGAGTTTATTTTCTGATCCTGTCTGGTGTCTGTGTGCTCCTTGTATGGGGGTGTCTTTCCTTAATTTGGAGTTTTCTTCTCTGATCCTGTTGATGATCTTGTCTGTGCCTATAATTGGAAGATTTGGTCTTTTTATGGTGTCCCAATGTTCTTTATGTTTCTTTCTTTCTTTCTATTTTCTTTTTTTTAATTACTCTGCATGAGTAGTTCAGTCCTCGACTTTATTTTCAAGTCCATGATTTTTCTTTTTTTTAAATTTTGTGTTCTGGTGTTTGTCTAGGTGATTCTCATTGGAGAACATTTGGTAGATTAGTGGGTTTGGTGGGAAGCATACTGTCTTGGTCTTTCTCTTTCTCTCTTTCTTCACTTCTTTCTTTCTTTCTTTCTTTCTTTCTTTCTTTCTTTCTTTCTTTCTTTCTTTCTTTCTTTCTTTTTTCTTTTTCTTTTCTTTTTTTTTTTTTTTTGCAGTGTGACCCCGGCATGTGTATCTGATGTAAGATTCTGGCCTGCCTCAGGCTAGGCTAGTACAGGAGCTGTAGACCAGAGCTAGGCTTGGGAGTATGGGGATGGTGCCTTTCTGATATGCTTATTTTGTCAGATACATACTTTTTATCCCTAGACATTTATTTATTTATTTATTCATTCATTCATTCATTCACTCATTTATTTATTCACTCATATATTTATTTATTTACATATCTTTTCTGCCTGTGCTTTTCTCTATTTTGTAAAACATTGAATGTATCTATACTAGCTATTTTAAAATTGTTGTCCACCAATTTTATGTGTACTTGTTCAGTCTGGTGGGTATTTCTTTTTGTTTACATCCCTGGAAGTTTTTGAGTGAATACCACACATTGTGATTTTATGTTGTTATATTGTTTTCTTTTATTTCTTTTTCAAAATTTTCTTTAAATAATTTTGAATTTTATTTTGGGATACAGTTAGTTATTCAAAAATAGTTTCATGCATCCGAACTGGAGTGATGGCTCAGAGGTTAAGAGCACTGGTTACGCTTGCAGAGGTCCTGAGTTCCATTCCCAGCAACCACATGGTGGCTCATAGCCTTCTATAATGAGATCTGGTGCCCTCTTCTGGCCTGCAGGCACACATACAGGCAGAACACTCTGGTGCCCTCTTGTGGTCTCTGTATCTAGAACACTGTATACATAATAAATAAACAGTTTCATGCTCCAAGGCCCTTCCTCATTGCCCTGTGTGAGAGGAGAAATTCTGCCTGCCTCTTTGCAGTGGGTCTTGGCCTCTGCCTCACGTTGTAACACGCACTGACTCAGCCAATGCCTCACAGCGCGTCTTTAGCCCCTCAGAGATGCTGTCTGCGCAGCTCTGCCCAGGAAACTTGAGCTTTCTTGACCTCTGCCTAACTTCACTTTGCAGTCACGGAGACTGCTGGACTCTGGCGTGCTCCCGTCCCTGTGCTCGCTCTGGAAGGCTCTCGCATGATCTGGGCGGTGGGAGAGCTTACTCCCATCTGCCTTTTTTCATGGGTCCCTGCTCTGTGCTGCCTGCCTGTTGTCTGATTTCTGAAACCCTCCATTTTATATATTTCGTCTGTTTTTCTTGTTGGCTAGTAAGGTAAATCTGGCTCCTTCTAGTTTGTTTTAGCCAGGATTTGGAGTGGTAAGGTAGGTGTATTTAAATCTCAAACAAAGAGGAGTCATGGCTCCCACTCCCACTCTCACTAGAAATACATTATGTATATGCCTAAATGTAGCTCTAAGTATGCTCCCCCACCTTTAAATGCAGCATAGACTTTTCCTGATGAATCACTTAACATTGTATTCATTGACATTAAAATCATAGTTAAAAATAATTTGCTTATATTTTTCTGGTAAAGAGTAGAGTCTTATATAAATTACATATGACAAAAAACCATGCCATTTATTTAGTAAATTATCTTGCTTTCATCCAGTGTATAGAAGTTTATCACTTCAACCTGTCTAAATAATAATAGTCTCCTAATGGAGTTCTTGCCTGAAGTCATTCACAGATGGACGCTCCTTAGCCTTCTCAAAACATGTAATTAGCCCATTTTCTTCTGATAGGAGAGGGGACTTTTTGTGATAGGATCTCACACAATATAGCCCAGACTTTCCTTGAACTCATGGTAATCCTCTTGCCTTATGCCTTAGACTCTTGAGTGCTGGGTTACAGACATAAATCATCATGCTCAGGTTTTTTGTTGTTGTTTTTTCCAGACAGGGTTTCTTTGTGTAGTTTTGCACCTTTCCTGGAACTCACTCTGTAGCCCAGGCTGGCCTCGAACTCACAGAGATACTCTTGCCTCTGCCTCCTGAGTTCTGGGATTAAAGGCGTGCGCCACCACTGCCCAGCCATCATGCCCAGTTTTATTGTTTGTCTCTAAAATGATACTTTTGTTAAAACGGCATTTTCACGCACACTTGATTTTGGTTGATCTGCCCCACATATATGCTTGCTTACTTCCCATCTCCCTGTCTCCCCTGTTTCCATTTCTACGCCCCTGTCCCCCACCCCACCCACCCCCACACTCTTCCTTTTACCTTCCTATCATATGTCATTGTCTTTCTCACCCTCTGCCTTAAAGCTTCCACATCCCATCTTCATGGGCTCTCTTCTGGTTTCCTGGCCTGTATACACACTTAGACCTACTTATACATACATATAAATATTTAAGGCCAGGATCCACATGTAAGAGAGAATATAATATTTTCCAGATCCATCTATTTCCTTACAAATTTAATAATTTATTTTTCCTCATGAATGAATAAAATTCCATTGTGCATATGTACCATGTTTTTATTATTCATTCATCTGTTGATGTGTATCTAGGCTGATTCCATTTCCTTGCTACTGTAACTAGAGCAACAGTAAACATGGATATGCAAGTAGAGTATGTGCACTGGAGCGAGTTCAGCTGAGTGGTATGGGAGTTCTCATTTTAGATTTTTGTAAAACCTCCACACTGATTTCCATAGTGGCTGCATCAGTTTATATTTACATGTTACCAGCAGGGGATGAGGGTCCCCTGTCCTCACTCGCCAGCATCTGTTGTTATTTGCTTGGTAGCATTCTGACTGGGGTGAGATGGAATCTCAGAGGAGTTTAATTTGCCTTTCCTAATGGCTAAGGATGCTGAACACTTTAAAATACATACATTAGCATTTTTGTGTCTTCATGTGACAGCCATTTATTTATTTGTTATTTATTTTGGTTCTTCAAGACAGGGTTTCTCTGTGTAGCTTTGAAGCCTGTCCTGGAACTTGCTTTGTTAGAGCAGGTTGGTCTTGAACTCACAGAGATCGACCTGCTTCTGCCTCCAGAATGCTAGGATTAAAGGCATGTGCCACCACACCTGGCTATTGTCAGTTTTTAGAAAAGATTTGTGTGTGTGTGTGTGTGTGTGTGTGTGTGTGTGTGTGTGTGTGTGTGTGTGAATACCACACTTATGTGGGTATCTGCTGAGGCCAGAAGAAGGTGTTGGATCCCATGGAGCTGTGGATTAGATTGCTAGATGTCAGTGCTGGGAATCAAACTCTGGTTCTTTGGAAGAACAGCAAGCACTTTTAATTGCTGAGCAGGTTTTTTTTTTTTTTTTAATTTAATTTTTTGAAGTTTTTTGCATAGTCTAGCCAGTAATCCCTTATCTAAAATAGAACTGGCCAGGATTTCCTCCTATTCCATAGGCTGTTCATCCTGCTGATGGTTTCTTTTGCTGGGTAGAAGATTTTTGATTTTATGCAATCCTTTTTGCCAGTTCTTGTGGCTATTTGTTGTGTCATTGGGCTTCTGTTCAGAAAGTTCTTGCTTATACCTATATCCTGAACTCTCCTAGGAGTTTGAGAAATTTGGGGTGTTTTTTTTTAAAAGACGTATTTATTTATTATGTATACAGTGTTCTGTACTGTATGTCTTACTGCAGGCCAGAAGAGGGCACCAGATCTTATTACGGATGGTCTTATTCTATTCTTCTGCAGGGGGTTATCCAATTTTGCCAGCACCATTTATTGAACAAGCTGCCTTTTTTTTCAGTATGCATTTTTTATATCATTTGTCAAAAATTAGGTGAACTTAGCTGTGCAGGTGTATATTTGGAGTCTCTGTTCCATTGTCTATATGTCTTTTTAGTGCATAATATCTTTGTGATTATGGCTCTGCAGTATAGTTTGAGGTCAAGAAGAATTGCCTTGGCTGCAAAAGAATTTTTAACACTGTTTTGCAGTATCAGACATGGATCGTAGACCTGTACACAGTCTTGGCAAACACTACCACTTGACCTATATCCCTAACTTCTTAGCCTAGTTTTTACTAAATTCAGTTTGCCTTTCATGTCTGTGTATTCTTCCCTCCAATAAGAACTTTTTTTTTTAAATTTAACAAATTTAATTATTTCCCCATGCACTTTCATGTTATGCTTGTTTACTCTTCTGTGTATTTCCTTATCTCCTGTCTTAGGTGTCTGTTGCTACTATTAAACATCATGACCAAAACCACCTGGGGAGGAAGGGTTTATTTGGCTTATATTTCCACATCACAGTCCATCATGAAAGGATGTCAGTACAGGAACTTGAGGCCATAGCTTAAGCTTGTCTCACTAGCTTTTAAAACAAATTAACCGGCAGGAGAGTGATCTAATTCAAAAATATAAGTGTTATCTTTTTTTGAAGATCCTGTTTCTGTGGCTATCATAGATACCTGCTGAGAACTATACAATTCTTTTAAATATACCTTTTACTGTTCTCAAAAAAAAAAAAAAATTAACCCACTTATTTTAATCTACATTCTGTCACGTGGCTCGTTACCTCATCTCTCCATACTGCTCATGTTGCTGCTTCTGGTCTGGCTGGAGACTCTTCTTCCTGGAGTTCTTTCTCTGCCTGGAAGTCCCACTTACACTTCCTGCCTAGCTATTGGCCGTTCAGCTTTTTATTACACCAGTCACAGCAGTACATTTTCTCACAGTGTACAAATATCCCACAACAACCCACAGTGGTTGGGGCCTCCCACATCAATCATTAATTAAGAAAATGCTCCATTGATTTGCTTACAGGCAGTTTGATGGAGACACTTTTTTCAGTTAAGTTTCCTCTTTCCTGATAACTCTAACTTGTGTCAAAGTTGACAAAAAACTAACCAGGACAGTTTCTTAAAACAAAATACCCCAAAATTTGGAAACTAAAATAATACTTAGTAGTTAATTATGCTATGAGTTGGCAAATTAACTGGGTTCAGCTGAATTATTATTGGTCTTGTTTAAATTTTTTTTTTAAGGGAGCCAGCAAGCTAGCTTTGGTTTCTTTTCATGAGTGTGGTCTTCAAAACCAGCAAGTGAAGCCGTGCGGAGGCTGTGCGGAGGCCGGGCAGTGGTGGCACTCGCCTTTAATCCCAGCACTCGGGAGGCAGAGCCAGGTGGATCTCTGTGAGTTCGAGGCCGCCCTGGTCTACAGAGTGAGATCCAGGACAGGCACCAAAACTATGCAGAGAAACCCTGTCTCGAAAAACCAAAAAAAAAAAAAAAAAAAAAGAAAGAAAGAAAGAAAAAGAAGAAGAAGAAGAAAAGAAAAAACAAAAAACCCAGCAAGGGGTGATCAGGGCTGAAATGATTTTAAGCTTCTGCTGATGTTCCATTGACCAAAGCAAGTCATGTGACCAACTCCATTTTCATGGATGGAGAGAGAAAACCTACCTGTTTGTGAGCGATTCATCAAGATCATATTGCAGAGAGATGTATACAGGAATGGGAATATGAATATTTTGCAGTCTACTTAATCATCTTAACGGATCCCACCCATTATATCTAAGTCATATTGTATGATGATCATAGTCCATGTTATCCCCTTCTGTTTTGAATTGCTACATGCATTTTATCCTCACAGCTTGGCTTTAGAGGGTATATGCAGAGAATCATTAGTTTTTTTTGTTTTTGTTTTTGTTTTTCCCTGTATGTAAGAGCACTTTGGAAATTATAGATTAACTTTTCGTCTTAGCTTCATTGTTAATGAGGACAATGCTGTGTATTGTATTTCTTTCACTCTATGCATTCATTGGAGATTATTGAAAGAGAGTGTTGGTTGCTATAGAACTATTTAGCTTTTTGTGTTTTTGTGTTTGTTTTTGAGACAGGGTTTCTCTGTGTAGCCCTGGATATCTTGGAACTCATGGTATAGACCAGGCCGGCCTTGAACTTGTGCTTCTGCCTCCCGAGTGTTGGGATTGCCCAGCTAGAACTACTTAATTTTATTCAACTACATGGGAAATGAAAGACATTTCATTTGTTAAACATTTATTGAAAGACTTTTATGTCAGTATAATGGGAACACAAAGATAAGGTCTGAGGGAGTGTAGCTCAGTGGTAAAGCACTTATACAGTATTCTGGATTTGGTCCCTGTAGATGTATCTTAAAAGTTCTTATTAATAAAATCAAACCCGAGGCCAGTTATTGGGGTCAATGCTGGTAGATCAGAGAGACAGAACAAGCCACAGCTATCTCACCTTGCCAGTTCCTCAGCTGGTCCTGTTTCCTCAGACTGGAAGCTTCTGTGTCCTCATCCCAATGGCTCTCAGCTGAAACTGCTGCTAGAAGCCTGAATGCTGAACCAGCCAAATGCTTAACCAGCCAAATCTTCTAGTTTCTGGTCCTCACGCCTTATATATCTTTCTGCTTTCTACCACCACTCCCTGGGATTAAAGGCTGGCTTTCTGGGATTAAAGGCGTGTGTCCCCAATGCTTGGCTATTTCCAATGTGGCCTTGAACTCACAGAGATCCAGAGGGATTTCTATCTCTGGAATGCTAGGATTAAAGGTGTGAGTGCCACCATTTTCTAGCCTTTGTATCTAGTGGCTGTCTGTTCTCTGACCCCAGATAAATTTATTAGAGTACACAATATTTTGGGGAACACAATACCACCACAGGTCCCCAAGTACCCAACCCACCAAAAATTTTTTCAATTAAAAAATTAGTAGAACTGAATGAATAAAAAGGTCTCAACATCAAGAAATTTAATGTATTAGAAAGAAAATTTAGTGTCTGCTGGGGCTGGAGCAATGGCTCAGCAGTTATGAGTACTGGCTGCTCTCTATAGGACCTGGGTTCAATTCCCAGTACACACATTGCAGCTCACAATCACCTGTTCACAATCCAGTTGCAGAGGATCTGATGCTGGCTGTCTCTGGCCTCCAGGGGCACGGCACACACATGGTATGCAGACATAATAAATGCATGCTAAATACATACACACAAAATAAAATAATTATTAAAATATAAAAAAGACACTGTAGATTGTGTCTGAGCTTCTAAGACTATCTATTCTAGACTTAGATTTCTGTCCACAATATTCAGCTCTCAGGTTAACTGGCTTTTTACTGTTGCATAGATGGTTACCTTAACCCATTCTTGTCTGGCTTTGCTTGCCTTTGCCTCTGGCTTACATAACTATTATTTATTGTTATTCTTTTTATGAGCTATTAATTATAGAACATAAAAAGCACATGCATAAATATATATAGTTTTAAGATAATTGCATACCTAAGTGTTTAAAAAGAATGTTGCATTTCAGAAGCCTGTTCCTGATCTCATACATCTTCTTTACTCCAAAGGTGTCCAGTTTTTATGATAATCATGTCTTTACTTTCCTTTTAAACTTCCTACCTATATTTGTGACTTCTTTAACATAAGTTAGGTTATTTCTTCTTGAGCTTTTTTTATATTATGTATATAGTGCTCTGTCTGCATGTATTCATGCAGGCCAGAAGAGGGCGCCAGATCTCATTACAGATGGTTGTGAGTCACCATGTGGTTGCTGGGAATTGAATTCAGGACCTCTGGAAGAGCAGCCAGTGCTCTTAACTGCTGAGCCATCTCTCAAGCCTCTTCTTGAGCTTTATATTAATGGACTTGTGAAATCTTTGTCTTGTTTTCAAGCATTTATGAGACTCACATTGTTCAGTATGTAGTGTTGTTTTTCTTTAATTTATATTTTAGTTTGGTCTTTGTGGCAAATAAAATAATGCCACTCCCCAAGATATTCACATTCTGATCCATGAATCCTATAAATAAGTTACCTTGGGTGACAGAAGGGATTTTGCGGGTGCGATTAAATTTAAACCTTTAAAGCCTTTGGCAAAGGAGGATTGGCCTTGGCTATTCTGGTGAGTCCAGTGTAATCATAAGGCCCTCATAAATGGAAAGCATGTGTATTTTGTAAGAGAAAAACAAGAGGGAGGGAGGGAGAAGGGGGAGGAAGAGAGAGTTTGAGAACATAAGAGGCTGTGTTATCAAGGTGCTGCTACATCAGTGACTTTGAAGATGAAATGAAAGCATGAGGCAAAGAGTCCAGGCACCCTCTCAAAGATGGAAAGGAAAAAGTTTCCCTTAGAGCTTCCGGAGGGAACATAGCCTTGCTTCCACAGTGGAATTCTGTGAAATTCTGGATTTCTGACACTCAGAACTGCAAGATTACAAGTGTGGGTCATTTTTGCAGCTTCATTTAGGGCACCAGTAGGAAACTAATAAGACTGTTTACCATAGGAATATGCTAGAATTTATCCATTTTCCCTGTGCTGGGCATTTAGGTTGTGCCTAACATGACTGTGATCACTTCCATATCTATCCTGGTGACCAAGAGTTTTTCTGGGATGCATACCTAAGAAAGGAATTGGGATGTTACAGAGAAGCACATCTTCAGTCATTTGGACCAAGAGTTGTATTTAAAGTGTACCCTCAGCAGTGTACAAGAGCCCACACTTTTTACTGTTATGTCTTTGGAGCTGGGTATGGTGGTGTATACCTATAATCCCAACACTTAAGAGGCTGAGGAAGGAGGATCGCTGTGAGTTCAAGGCCAGCCTGAGCTACAATCAGGTGACTTCAGTAGGGGGAGTCTTTGGAGAAAGGTGAATATGAGAGAAATACATTAAATATGTATGAAAATATCACAATGAAACTGGTTATTTTGTTTAATTAAAATATGCTAATATAAGGAAACATTTTCCAAAAAATATCTTTGATGCCAACTGAAATAATGTGTCCTTTATTTTATGAAGGGGTACTCAAAATTTCCTTCAGGTGAAAACATACTTGGAAAGTAATTATACTTTTTCCATAGTAGATAGCATTGGTGTGTTTCTATTCTCTCTCTCTGTTTTTCTTTTGTTGTTTGGTTTTTTAGACAGGATCTCAATGAGTAGCATTGGCTAGTTTGTAACTCACAGAGATCCACCTGCCTCTGCCTCTTGAGTGCTGGGATTATAGGCGTGTGCCATCACACCTGGCTTTATTTTCTTTTGATCAACTAAAGTTTTCTACAAATTTTTTTACAGCAAAAATATAACATATACAATATAATATGCAGTATAAATATAATGTAATTGCTATAATTCAGGTTTTAAGCATAGTATAAAACAACAATTTTCTTCTGATAAAAACATTTTCATAGGAATTTGACAAGTACTAGTTATGTAATAGGTTTCAGTTTTTGGCCTTGCATGCAAACCCAATTGGTTCTTTTTATTAGTAGTCAAGCAATACAGAGACTGTTTTGTTAATATTGTGTTTGTGAATGTGACTGTGACTGTTCCTATAAGTTAAGAAATTTGCAAAATGACATATTACATGTTACTGCAATATTTATTGAGCACAGTGTGTTGAATTCTGTGAGAGGTAAACACTTTCTATATGCCATTTATTAACACTTAGAAACCATTGTTAGCTTTATATATATATATATATATATATATATTTTATTTTATTTTACAATACCATTCAGTTCTACATATCAGCCATGGGTTCCCCTATTCTCCCCCCTCCCACCCCCTCCACTTACCCCCAGCCTACCCCCCATTCCCACCTCCTCCAGGACAAGTCCTCCCCCGAGGACTGCGATCAACCTGGTAGACTCAGTCCAGGGAGGTCCAGTCCCTTCCTCCCAGACTGAGCCAAGTGTCCCTGCATAAGCTCCAGGTTTCAAACAGCCAACTCATGCAATGAGCACAGGACTTGGTCCCACTGCCTAGTTGCCTCCCAAACTGATCAAGCCAATCAACTGTCTCACCTATTCAGAGGGCCTGATCCAGCTGGGGGCCCCTCAGCCTTTGGTTCATAGTTCATGTGTTTCCATTCATTTGGCTAATTTTTTTCAATAATTGAGTAAAACTGAAATTTATTATAAGCCACAGTCGTCCTAGGGACCTCCATGCTATATATATAGCCTCTATGGTTCTATGGGTTGTGGTCTGATTGTTCTTTATTTTATATCTAGAATCCACCTATGAGTGAGTACATACCATAACTGTCTTTCTGGGTTTGGGTTACCTCACTCAGGATGATTTTTTCTAGTTCCATCCATTTGCCTGCAAATTTCATGCTTTCATTGTTTTTCTCTGCTGAGTAGCATTGTTAGCTTTTTTAAAGGCAAATTTGTAGAGTACACTGTAAGGGTACTGTAATGGTCTAGGCAGTAATGGAAAAACAACCTACTCCTTTCTTCAGTAGATGAAGAAAATGAGACATGGAGAAGTAATGGACCCAACAATCTAGGTAGTTTGCCCTTAGCCTCTGTTTCAAGGAGCATCCCTAGAATTAGAAGACAGTAGATTCACTGCAATATTATGTCCACTTCTTAGATGAAACTGTGTCAGTTCATTTTCTTGTTCTGTGACCACCTGATGAGAAGCAATTGAACAAGAGGTTTGTTTAGTTTATGATTTGAAGGGATACAGCCCACCAGGGTGGAGAAAGCCCAGAGGGGTGACTTAGTGGCCCTGGATTATGGGACACCAGGCTATAAACCTCAAGGACCAGGCCCAAGGAGAGCTGGGCTCCAATCCCTTTGGGGTCTACAACCTCTCAAAATAGCACCATCTGGGGACCAAGAGACATGAATCTGTGGGTGACATTTTACATTCAAACCATGACACTCTTCATCATTTTATTTGATACAGTTTGTGTTTTTGTGGTGCTCTGGCTCCATCTGAGGGCCTTATATATTCTGGGAAAATGAGCTGTATGTGTCACTGAGCTGGAGCTCTAACCTGGATTTATGCTTTGTTTCTCATTTTTCTCCTCCCTCTTCCCTCTCCCTCCTCTCCCTCTCCCCTTCCTCCTCCTCTTTTTAGTATGTTTGTGTATGTGTGGTTTGTTTGAATTTGTTTGGGTGTATATATGCATTCATGTAGGTATGCGTATGTGTATGTGTATGTGGGTGTGGAAGCCATCATTGAGTATCATCTTATATTGCTTCCTACCTTAATATTTTTAAATAATGTTTTTATTAATTGTTTGGGAATTCACCTCCTCTCCCAATTTCTCCCACCTACCTACTCACCCAACTTCATGTTTTCTTTCTCTCCCTCCCTTCTTCCTCTCTTCCCCCTTCCCAGTTTCTCTCTTTTAAATCCACAGAGTTCAGGTTGTGTTGGCCAACTGGTCTCAGATGTGGGGCCTGTTCTGGAGGTGGTTGATATATCAGGGGTCCTACCATTAAAGAAAACTGACTCCCTCTCCCAGAGGCCAGCACATTTCATCAGCTGCTCAGGCTGGAAGGACTTCATATACTCCTCCAAGCTGAATTTTGTCTGGCTTTACCTTGCACAGGTCTTGCACATGTCAAAATCTCTGAGTTCATATGTGCATCTGTCCTGGTTTGTCTAGAAAAAGTTTCCTTGAAGACACCACCACCTCTGGCTCCTACAGTTTCTGCCTCTCGTCCATGAAGATCCCTGAATCTCGAAGGGAGGGATAGATATGAACATGCCATTTAGTGCTGAAAACTCTAAATCTCTTACTCTGTGTGTTGACCAGTTTCCACTGTAGGTTTTGAGATGATGTCTCTCACTGAGCCTGATGCTCATTGGTGTACCAGGCTGGCCAGCCAGTGAGCTCCAGCTGTTAGCTGTCTGTCCCACCTGACAACTGGGATTGACTGATGGTTGTTTACATTCTTTTTCTATGTGTGCCTCTTTGTGCCTCTTCCTTTGTTCTACTTGTATCTAGTCTTAGGTAACTAGGTAAACCTGTGTGACTAGAATCACATGCAGCTCTTCCTTTGAGCTCCAAGTACCTATTGATTCACTGCAGGTTCATGATTTGGTTATTCAGAAGATGAGAAGACTGTGATATGGCCTTCATCTGACAGAGCTTTGTAGTCTAGGACGGACACTGTCAGAATTTACTTACTAATTTGCTGTTTCCCTCAGTCATTTGCTATCTAGCAAATGTTTTGAATGCTTCTTTTTAGACCACACCTTCCTTTACATTTACAAGTTGATCTTAATTTTGCATATTTTGATCCTGTTTGGGTCTGTTTTGTCAGCATGTCCAGATTAAGCGTCGCTGTCAGAATGTATTGCCATGAGATTTACTCTCTAGTTTAGGTCATTAAGACTGTTGCCAGAGCTGGAGGTGGTTGGGCAGGCTTTTGATGAGTTCCAGGACAGCTGGGGCTGTGTAGAGAGACCTTGTCTCAAAAAACCAAACAAAAGAGTATTTCCAGGAAGAAATTCATTCAATAATTCTCTTGAAAATAGTGCTATTGCTCTGACTTGTCTTCATGGTGTTAGTCTTACTAAAAAATGAGTCCAATATAGTTGTTGACAGCATTGGTTTTATAGCCATGCTGTATAGTTTTTCAGCTATCTCTGATGTAGATTGAAAAGGAACCTGTACTCATGCACTCTGAGAAACCATCGCCTCATATAATTGAAGCCTGGTGTATTGTTATCATCTATTGCTGGAGATATCTGACTTTCTACTTCAAGTAAGCCTTCAAGATCCTCCTGTCTCAGCCTTAGGATGTGTGCCACAGTGCCCATTTCAAGAATTGGTGTTTTCAACCATTGATCTCACAGTGTCTGTGGGTCAGCACTTTGAGTATAATCCAATTGGGAACATTGTCTGGATGGGTGATGGGCAGTAGTCAGGGTAGGCTGTCGTCAGCATGGGGTAAAACAAGGGAAGGATCCAGGTTGTTCTCATGACTGATAGAAGGTTCTGTTTCTTGTGAGTTGTTAAACTCATGGGACAGTTCCTTGCTAGTACTGATACCTTAGTTTTTTTACAGAAGCTGCTTTCATCTCTGCCAGGTGGTCCTTCCCATGGGTGTATAGGGCATATGCTTCATGGTGGTAAGCAAATGGAGAGACAGAGAGGAAATAACTTTCGTCACTTTTGCTGTGTTCTTTTAATTAGAGGCAAGAAACTAGATCCAGCTAAATCCTCAAGGGAGGGAAATGATCAATAGCAGGAGATAGAGTTAATTGAGAGTTATTTTAGAAGTATCTTCATTGCCAGGCAGTGGTGGCGCACACCTTGAATCCCAGCACATGGAGGTAGAGTCGGGTAGATCTCTGTGAGTTCGAGGCCAGCCTGGTCTACAGAGCGAGATCCAGGACAGCCAGGGCTACACAGAGAAACCTTGTCTCGAAAAACCAAAAAGCAAACAAACAAATAAGCTTCTTCATTTGGTTTGGTTATCATTTAGGGAGTCTAGATCTTCCACGTTTTTGTAAGTGGGACATGTGTGTATTCTTAGACTAATTTCAGAGTTATGAAGGACTACACTGGCAATACCATTTTATTTTGTGCTCTTCTCTTAAATTTAGAGTGAGGTAATGAAAATTCCTCTCTATAGTATTATCTAATAATCTCATTTAAAGTGTAAATTTATGGATATATATATATATATATATATATATATATATATATATATATGCTGGCTTCGAACTCTCTATATAGGTGTGGATGGCCTTGACCTTCTGATTGTCTACCTCTACCTTTCAAATTCAGGGATTATGGGTGTGTACCATCACTCCCTAGTTAAACTTTATTTTTTGTTGTGCTAAAGTATACATGTTTGCTTTTTTAAACATTTTGAAGTAAACAGTTCAATATTGTTAAGTATGTTTGCTAATTAACTTTTTACCTCAAACTGAATCTTTTTTCCCCCTTCTCAGAATTGTAAAACCAGTAAGATCAAGTGCCTATTGAAAGAAACTCACTCTTGGCTAAGAAGAGAAGTAGGAACTAGGTTGGTATTGCTTATGTTTAGGAATCCTGAGAGGGGATGGCTAGAAATTGATGTTAAATTTTTTAAAGTTACATTTATTTGTGAGTGAGTGAGTGAGTGAGTGTGTGAGTGTGTGTGTGTGTGTGTGTGTGTGTGTGTGTGTGTGTGTATGCGTGTGCCACTGCCCATGTGTGATCGTCAGAGGACAACTTAGGAGTCAGTTTTCTCCTTCCACTACATGAGGCCTGGGTATTGAACTCAAATCATTAGGCCTGGCTGTCACTACAGAGCCATCTAGCTGGCCCAAAGGTCAAGCCTTCAAGTTTTTTTTGGCCAGAAGAGGGCATCAGATCCCCTGGAGGTGGAATTACAGATAATTAGCTGCCATTTGGGTGCACTAAACAAATTTTTAAAAAAATCAAACCAAATATGAGAAAAATTGTCTTTCAGAGTCTGGACAGATTTTAGCCAAGGACAAGGTTAGCCTTGAACTTGATATGTAGCTGAGGGTGGCCCTTGTCTGGTTTCCTTAGTGTTGAGTGATTCTGACAATATATAGCCAGTGAAGGCTAAAATGTCTGCTTTCCGGCCGTTTACTGAAAATTTGCCTACTGTTATGAAGAATCATTTTATTGCTTTTTGACTTAACTTCCTTGTTCTTTTCTTTTTCTCTTTTAAATAAAAGCAGTTTAATGAATCAACATTTACCTCTCTTTTACATAAAAGGCAGCGTACCATAAACGCATTTCCTCACCTTGCCTTTTTCTGTTAGCAGTATTTGAATTGGGAGGACAGTTCAGTTGGTAACGCGCTTGCCTCCCAAGCACAGGACCCTTGTTTATATCCAGAACTCACGTAGAACTGCTGGGCATGGTGGTTCTTGCCTCGTAACCCGGTGCTGGGGAGGCAGAAACAAGGATGCCTGGGCTTGCTGGCCAGCCAGTCTAGCCTATCAGTGAGCTCCAGGCCAGTGAAAAACTCTGTCTCAAAGGTGATGTTCCTGAGTGTCTTAGTTAGGGTCACTGTTGCTGTGATGAAGCACCATGCTCAAAGCAATGTGGGGAGGAGAGCGTTTATTCAGCTTATGCTCCCACATCACAATTCCTTATCAAAGGAAATCAGGCAGCAATCACACAGGGCAGGAATCTAGAGCTAGGAGCTGGTGCAGAGCACACGGAGGATGTTGCTGACCTCTTGCGCCTCATGGCTTGCACAGCCTGCTTTCTTATAGAACCCAGACCACCAGCCAAGGGATGGCACCACCCACCATGGGCTGGGCCCTCCCCCTCAATCATTGATCAGGAAAATGCCTTACAGGCTTGCCCCACAGCTGGGTCTTATGGAGGCATTTTCTCAATTGAGTCTCCCTCCTCTTTGATGACTCTGGCTTGTGTCAGGTTGACATAAAACTAGCCAATACACTGAGGATGACATCCAAGGTTGTTTTCTGGCTTCCACACATGCAACATGTTAACATCACTCTGATACGTTTCTCTTTTATTCATGGAGTAAGTTATTGTTCCATCTTCATTAGGCTGTATGCTTTTTATTTTCTATGGGTATATTATTCTTTTACTGTTTTTCTTCTTTTAAAAAACAATATCATATAGCGTTTTGTCACAGCCTTTTTCTGCCTACATAAAGAATCACTGTGCATTTGAAGTGCATCTTGTAAGATTTAGGTGAGATTTCTTACCAGGTAAAGGTGCTAGCTGCCACTCCTGATGACTTGAGTTCAGTCACTAGAACCCACATGGTAAAAGAATAGAACTCACTCTTGCAAGTTATCCTCTGACTTCCACTCGAGCATGTACCAACACACACGCACACGCACATGCACACACGCATGTGATGTAAATAAATAAATGAATGTAATAAAATATTAAGTGTTATTAGCTTTGATGATATTAAATTATATTCTAAACCTATTAAACTGTAAGCCATTGCCAGGTCTGGTAGGGCATGCCTGTGATACAGTTAATTAGGAGGCTGAGCAGGAGAACCACAAGTTCAAAGCCATCTTGGGTTACAGAGTGAGTTCAAGACCAGTCAAGTTCAAGATCATGTATGTTACTCAGTTTTTCGAATGTAGTTGTAGGGGGTCCCCTACCCTTCTGAGGAAGCAATTAATGTCTATATTAATTAATCAATAAGCATCTCGAGGCTAGAATGTTATTTGTTAACTAGCTCTGCTGCTGCTTTTTTCTTTTGTTTTAGATTAAATGGAAACCACCCTTGGGAGCTAGATGCCGGTGTAGCTGTTTTACCACATCAGTGTTTTGCAATGAGTGGGGGAGGAGAGCAGCCAGACATCCTCAGTGTTGGAATCTTGGTCAAAGAAAGATGGAAAGTGGTGAGTGTATAGAATGGAGACAGGAAAGAGGTGGTGGGGACGGGGACGGGGGACTGGACGGTAATAAGTTTTGGTATTCTGATAAAAGTAGCATTTTTAAAGGACTAATACCTACGTTTCTTATTTGCCTAATGCAGGTGTTTTAACTTTTATTCCTATGATTAAGTTGTATTTATGCTCTAATTCTTAGGCTTGCTTCATAAGTTCCAAGTTCTCCTGACCTCCTGTAGCTAATATCATAAATAAGTGTTGAGGAAAGAACAGATTATAAAGAATATGAAAGTACAGTGAAGTCCTGTTCTTTTCTCATGGACAACACTAAGAACACCTCTGGTGGATGGTGGTGGTCACACCTTTAATTCAGCCTGATGGATCTCTGTGAGTTCCAGGGCAGCCAGGACTACCCAGAGAAACCCTTTCTTTAAAAAAAAGAAAGAAAGAAGGAAAAAAGAAAACTTGTAAGTGTACATAAAATAGACAGATGTGATTAATTGCAGCATACTTAGACTCAGCCTACGGTTTCTGGTTAGGATGTTTAACCTTGTTTCTCCTCCTGGAATATTTTGAATAGTTCTTACATCAGTATGTGTCTGTAAAGGATAAGGACTTATTTTTAAAAAGTAATCACTTACAGAAGTTTTTGCTTTTATTTTATGATACTAGCAATTGAACCAAGGCTTTTCGTATTCTAGAGCCATACCCTTAGAATTTTTTTTTTAATGAATGCTTTTGTGAACTTTCACTAGTAGGCCTGTAATGTGTTATTATATATCTTTTTATGATATAAGTAGATATTGGTGAGCATTGACTAGGTCTGTTAATTCATTAGAGATTACAGATTGGTCATATTCAGTTATTCTTTCATTTATTAACAAGTGTATCTCTAAAGACTTACTATCGTTCAGTATTTGATTATTTGGAGATAGAGTTTAATTAAGAAAGCAAAGTAAATGATTATTTTTTCCCTTTGTTTCCTAGCATCCTCCAAGTGACCACTGAGGTTTTTCTTTTTAGTGTGTAACACTGAAGTGTGAGGGCTTCGGGGGCAGTGTAGTTGGTGGAATGCTTACCTAGCAGTGAGGCCCTGGATTAGATCCCAGTACCACATAACTTAGTGTGGCAAGGTCAGATTCATAGAGTTAGAGGCCAGCCTGTGCTAGGTACCCTTTGTAAGGGGAAAGGGTAGTGGAAAGGGGTAGGGGACAGAAGAGATGGGGGCGGGGAGAGAGAGAGAGAGAGAATGAATGGTAGAAAAAGAGAAGAAAAATTATGAATTTAGCCCAAAATAGTATCTTATGCCTGTAGTCCCAGTACTGAGGAGGCTGAAGCAAGAGAATTATTCATGAGTCTGAGGCTAGCCTAGACTGTTGGTATGTCCCAGGTCAGCCTGGACTACAGTGTGAAACTGTCTCACAAAAGTATGGAGCAGGTGCTGGAAAGATGGCTCAGGATAACAGCTCTTGTTGCTCTTGCTGAGGACTCAGGTTCAGTTGCCAGCACCCACATGGTTACACCCAACTGTCTGTAACTCCAGATCCAGAGGATCTGATGCTGTCTGCTATCTTCTGATCTTTGAGGGCATCAGATGCTCACACGGTACACATACTTTCATGCATGGAAAACACCATACACATAAAATATAAACATCTAAAAGCAAATAAAGCAAAATGAGTCAGCCAATAAAGGCATTTGCCTCCTAGCCTGATGACCTGAGCTCCATCCCAGGATCCACGTGGTGAAAGGAAAGAACTGACGGAAGTTGTCTTTTGATTAACACATGTCCACTTAGGCATGCATAGACCATAGTACATGCCTGTATGAACATACAAGGACACATTAATGGAGAAAAATAATAAACATCTGATGTGTTTTAATCCATTGTAGTCATTATCCTTATAGATTTTCAAATTGTCTTCATCTGATTAAGGGGACACCAGTAGCCAGAGGTTTCTCCAGTCCCACCCGGCCCTGCGGTCTGGATGAATCTCTTCCACCTGAGGGCCTATAGCCACTTATAAAATAATTATTCAGAGGCTTAATATTAATTACAGATTGTATGGCTTAGGCTTTTTGCTAGCTAACTCTTATAACTTAACTCAACCCATTCCTATTCATTTATGTTTTGCCACGCAACCCAGGCCATACCGTTACCAGTCTGCTGACATCTTGTTGCGTCTCTCTCATTCCGCCTTTCTCTTTCCTGTATCTCTGCTTGGATTTCCTGCCTGCCTCTAAACTGCCTTGCCATAGGCCAAAGCAACTTATTTATTAACCAATGGGAACAACATATATTCACAGCGTACAGAAAGACATTCTCCAGCAGACACCCATTCAGAAGCCTCCAGAGTTCTTTTGAAATGGTTCTTAGTTACTTTTCTATTAATATGATAAATATAACACCATGACCAAGGCGACTCATAAAAGAAGACATTTAATGAAGCCTACAGTCAGAGGATTAGGATCAAGATGACAGATCAGAACACCTGAGAGCTCACATCTTGGTATGATACAGAAGCAGGAGGCAGAGAAGCACACTGGGAATGGAAGGAGTCTCTCGAAACCTCAGCGCCCACCCCCAGGGACATAGCTCCTTCAACAAACACTTCCACCAGCTAGGGACCAGATGTTCAAACCTGGGAGCCTTTGGTGGCCATTCTCATTCAGACCATCACATTCTACTCCCTGGTCCCCAAAGGCTTGTAGCCATATCATTATGCTAAAATACACTTAGTTCAACTTCAAAAGTTCTCATAGTCTCAATACCATTTTAAAATCTGAAGTCCAAGTCTCTTTTGAGACTCAAAGCAATCTCCTAATTATAACATCTTATAAAATCAAAAAGCAAATTATATACTTCGAACATACAGTGGCACAAAATACATATTACCATTCCAAAAGCTGAGAGCTCATGGCTTACAAGCAGGAGGCAAAGAGCTCACACTGGAAATGATGGGATCCTTTTGAAGCCTTGAAGCCTGCCCCTGTGGCACACCTCTTCCAACAAGGCCACACCTCCTAATTCTTCCCAAACATTTCCACCAACTAGAAATCAAGTATTCAAATATATAAGCCTATGGGGGCCATTCTCATTCAAACCACCTCAGGTTCTAATAGGCCTTCAATTTTGTTTTGTTTTATGTCAATGTTTGCTTTTTGAAATAAGATCTTGGGGTTGGGGATTTAGCTTAGTGGTAGAGCACTTGCCTAGCAAGCGCAAGGCCCTGGGTTCAGTCCTCAGGAAAAAAAGAAAGAAAGAAATAAGATCTCATTGTGTAGCCCCCTGGCTTTCCACTGACCTCTGCTGTGTCTGCTGCAGCCTTCCGAATACTGGAGTTAGAGGTGTGCACCAGTTTGCGAGCAGTCCTCTAGTGCTGGGCATGGAACCCAAGGCCTCTCACAGGCTTCGCAAGCTCTCTTTCACTGAGATACTGTTGCCTCTTCCCCCACAGTCTTTTTTTTTTTTTTTTTTTTTTTGGTTTTTTGGAGACAGGGTTTCTCTGTGTAGCTTTGTGCCTTTCCTGGAACTCACAGAGATCCGCCTGCCTCTGCCTCCCAAGTGCTGGGATTAAAGGCGTGCGCCGCCGCTACCCGGCTTCCCCCACAGTCTTTGAATGACTTGCTTGTCCTAGAACTTGAATATATCCTCTGACTACTTATTTAAGGACCTATTTTTTGTTTTGAATAATATCTTTATTGTTACTAAGTCTTTTGTCCACTAAAGTTTTGTTATTTTAACAGGTTTTAACTACCTGTTTTACCATTTTTCTAAATTTATTAATAGGATCAAAATTCTTTAAGAAGAAAAAAATTTGTTAGTGACTTTAAATGTTTTTATTACAGTCAGGCATGGTGGCGCCTACCTCTAGTCCCAGCACTCAGGAGGCAGAAGCAGGTGGATCTCTGTGAGTTCGAGGCCAGCCTGGTCTACAGAGCGAGTTCCAGGACAACCAGGGCTGTTACACAGAGGAAAACCAAAAAAAGTACTCTGATAAGGATTGATTATTCTTCAGTAAACAAATAAGGTGACAGCTTGGTGAGGTGACACAGACTGGCAGTATCAGCACTCAGGAGCCTGGGAAAGAAGTATTATAAGTTCAAGACCAGCCTGAGCCAGGTGTGGTGGCACACACCTTTAATCCCATTATTGGGGAGGCAGAGGCAGGTGGATCTCAGTGAGTTAGAGGCCAGCTTGGGCTATATAGGGAGCTCCAGGACAGCTAGGGCTATGTAGAGGGACCCTGTCTCAGAAAACAGACAAACAGATCAGTCTGAGCTACACAGTGAGACCCTTTCTTTAAAAGACAAACAAACATAATGATTAGAAATTTAACTCAGGGGCCTGAGAGAGAGTTCAGTAGGTAAGGTACTTGCCATAAAGCCTGATGACCTGAGTTCTATTCCTGGTGCTCAGATAGTGGAAGGAGAGAAAAAAGACAGAACAGAACAGAGACAACTCCTCCAGATTGCCCTCTGACCTCCATGTATTTCATGGCTTCTGCATGCACACATACACACAAAATAAATTTTTTAAAGAAAGAAATGTAGTTCGGTGGTAGAGTGCTTACTTAGCATTTGTAAGATTCTGGGTTGAAAACAGGAAGAAAAAAAAGTGGTGAGGAATGGTACACAAGATCTGCCTTGTATGGTTCCCTTGTCCTGACAATTACTGCCACTATATTTATGGAACTTGTTCCCCACATTTGGGAGGAGGATGGCATTTTTGTAAGAATTCTTAATTGTCTTTTGAGACAGGATTTTACTGTGTAGCCCTGACTGTCCTGGAACTTGCTCTGTAGACCAGGCTGTCTTCGAACTCAGAGATCTTGAGTGCTGGAATTCCGTAATTGTTAAGGATGGCGTCTTTTGTGCATACATCTATACATACATACAACCCCCCTGCTCCCACACACAAAAGGCTGGTGTTTTAATCATTCTTGGTTATATAACAAACTATATTACAACAGTCATAAGATAATCATCTTATTTTGTCTGCGGTTTTATAGATTAGGGGTGAGGGCTCGAGAGAAAGCTCCTTCAGTAAAGTGCTCACCACACAAGCCAGAGGACCCTGAGTGATCTTCAGCAACACAGAAAAACTGAGCTGGAAAGATAGCACAGTTGTTAAAGCATTTGTCTCCTGCTGGATGGGGTGGTATGTGAGAGGCAGAGACAGGAGGTGTTCTGGGGCTCGCTGGCCAGCCAGCCTAACCTTATCGGGGAGACCCATCCCAGTGAGAGACCCTGTCTCAAAAAGCACAGGGGGTGGTGTGTTTACCTGCACACATTTCCACCTGCATGAGTGCACGCGCGCGCGCACGCACACACACACAGAAATTAGGGACAAGTTTACTTGGGTGGCTTGGCCATTAGTTCTGGCAGAATTGGTTGTGTTGGAGAATCTATTTCTGCATGGCTTCTTTACTCTCTGACCTGATGCCTGGGGCTTGTTAGCGCTCTCATTCTCCCACGGGGTAGTTCATTTTCTTTGGAATCTCCTGTCCCTGTGACTTCTGAAGATAACCACACTTTCTAGACTTGGTTTGCTTTTTTAAGAGACAGGAAATAGAATCTACCAGGCTGCTTAAGGTCTCTCTTCAGAGCAGACATAGTGTCATTGTCCTATTGTATTGGCTAATCAGTCATAAGAGCTACTCACATTTAAGGAGTTCGGAAAACAGACCTTCTATCTTTAATTTTATTTTTAATTTTTGCCAGTACTGGAGATTGAACCCAGTGCTTTGTATATATGTCCTAGACAAGCAGTCCTCTACCACTGAATTACACCTCCAGACCCTGCCTCTTCACAGGGAAGTGTCAAGGCCACATTCCTTGCTCAATATGAAAAGTCTTCTGTTCCTAGCATTAAAGAAGAGGAGGATGAGAGATAATGTAGTGGATATCGTTAATGTATGTGCCCTCAGAGTACTCTATTACTGGTGAGGTTGTTTTTACCTCCGAACTAATGAAGATATTGTAGGGCTTTGTAAAGGTTAAACAAATTACTGTTCTACTGTTGTTCAAATGACATTAATAGGAGTAGACTAAGGACCCAAGATAGATTTTTTTAAAAAAAATTCTGACATTTATTTGAAGTTCTTTTGTGTCATCAAATAATAAGCCATCAATCAAAATAATAAAGACATACCGTTAGTACTTATTATGATTTTTTGTTTGTTTGCTTTGAAGCAGAGTCTTATTTTGACCAGTTTGTCCTGAATACCTGGGCTTAGGTATCCTCCCAGCTTCCTCTTTGAGAGCAGCTTCCTTTTTGGTTTTTTGAGACAGGGTTTCTCTGTGTAGCCCTGGCTGTCCTGGAACTTGATCTGTAGACCAGGCTGGCCTCTAACTCACAGAAATCTGCCTGCCTCTGCCTCCCTCTGGAGTGCTGGGAATAAAGGCTTTTAGTTTTTAAACTTGCATTAGATTTTATTTAGTGGACAACATATAAAGAATCACAAGTACCAGCCAGAGAGAGCCCTACAAAGAGCAGCACCCTTCACTGTCTAGCTCACCCCATAGTTCCTTCTCATCACCAAACAAGTTTAAAATGACTATGGTTTGAACATGCAAAATAAACATCATAATTAAGATGTAATTTATAGTTAGGAATTTAAGTTCTACATAAAGAAATGGCTGACTCCCCAGGGGAGACCTTGCCTTAGAGGAGGTAGGAATGGGGGGTGGATTAGGGAGAGGGATGGGGGATAGGAGGAGGGAGGACGGGCGGGGGGATCTGTGGCTGATATGTGAAATTAAGTTAATTATAAAATAAAAATATTAAATAAAAAAATAAAGGATCTGGAAACCACAAGGGAAAAAAAGAAATAGGTTGTGACCTCTCTTTGAAGACACCTCCTTCTGTGGTGAGTCAGGACATCGGCGGTGGGGAGTTAGCAGCATGAAGCTGGATGTGGTGTGCACTCCTGTAATCTAGCACTTAGAGGTGCAGGCAGGAACATCAAGAGTTCAAGGTCACTGTTTGAGGCCAGCCTGGATGAAACCCCAGTTTAAGAAAACAGAAAACCTCCCAGCATTGTGTGGGATACCTTTTTGGCCAGCCTGGTCTACATAGTGAGTTCCAGAACAGCCAGGGCTACATAATAGAGACCTTGTTTCCAAAACAACAAAAAGTTACTCAACATGACTTAAAAGTCAATGATAAGACAAGGTATGGCCTGATAAAATTACTAATGGAAAAAGTAAACAAATAATTTTCATAGAAATTCAGATGAGAAATTGGCCTAACGGTCTGGGCATGTCGTTGAGTTGTGTAGTGCACAAGGCTGCATGTGATCCCCTGCATCACAGGTGAAAAGGAAGGAGGAATAGAACATCGATACAGTCATCACTGTGGAAAAGTAAGTAGGACGGGACAAGAGCGTGGGCCTCTTGGAAGGTTTAGGATTTTGGGCCTCATGCTTTTAGTAATAACTCCCTTCATTACCTCACATTACATTCTAAATGTTTGCTTATATTATAAAATGACATGGCTTCAGGAAGTGGAAAACTGGTTTCTTGCTGCATCTTATGTAAAGTATATCACCCACCCCAGATTTTCAGAGCCCCTTACAGGTCTAATTGTGACAAGATTTTAAAACCTGTTTATGATTCTCAAATATTCTGATGTTCTCCAATTAAGTTAGCATTTAAGGTGTTTGATGAAAGCGTATTATTTGAAGTATAGATGTGTAGCAGTGTTTGTTCTCTGAGATAGTGTGGAACCCTTCTTTACTTGCTGTGTAGATCCTACTAGTCCTGCCTCAGAGAGGAGAGTGAAGTGTAGATGCTGGCTGCTTATCCCATTCATCAGCCTCCCTCTTTACCCATAGACAAGCTTGGTTCTATAGAAGATTTTAAATGGCAAAAAGATTTCATTGATTAAAGAGTCTGCAAATGAAATTAGATTAAAACTGGCTATTGAAGGGTATTTGTAGGAATCATTTCTTTCAGATACTGTGTTTTTAATGACAATTTTGATGCTTGCTATAGACCTTTAATAATTGTTTATAACTGAAATAATTTCATTCCTTTCTGTAGACAAATCTGTAGAAAATGGTGTTGATATCATCTCCCGCATTTGTTTTCTTCTTGCTGTATAAATGATTTAACAATATTGAAATCATTTACCATAAAGTAGGAATAGTAAAATTATATGTTTTCTAAGTGTAAAAGGTGAATTGGCTTCCAGTTAGAATCTTGGAATAATTTTGAGTGTGTTCTTGTTTTGTTTTCTGTGCAGTTAAGAAAGATTGGGGGTGGGGGCTTTGGAGAAATTTACGATGCCTTGGACATGCTCACCAGGGAAAACGTGGCACTGAAGGTGGAGTCGGCTCAGCAGCCAAAGCAGGTCCTGAAGATGGAGGTCGCCGTGTTGAAGAAACTGCAAGGTAAGCCGCTCCAGTGACGGTGGTGAAGTTTTGTCTGGTAGTTTGTAATTGCTTTAATCTTCCCTGGCTAAGGTCTCTATGCTAGCGGACCGCTCTGGTGTCAGCTAGGTATGAACATGCTGAGTATGTTTGTGTTGAAAGCTCTATTATATAATAGAAATATGTGATTGCTAGAGAAATTGGGAATTCCTTTTCACGGTAAGGATGAGAGATAATTAGAATCACCTACTACTGCTTTAGAAAGTGTTGTCCTAAATCCACTATGGTAACATTTGAATATTCCTTTGAGCCAATCATAAAAACCTTTGAGACATTTCTTCACTTGCCTTTGTATGTTAAACATTCTTGAATCACATCATGGAAGCTATCTTCAACTCATACTGCAGGATGGGTTAAAAATGATAAGTAAGGCTTGTGTGTTCCCACTAACTTTAGTTTCAGAGCTTAGCTCATCATTTTTGAAGTTCATCTTACTACTACTCAAGTACGTATACTTTTACTACAGTGACAAATCATTTTTTTCTGATGCCAGTCTGATAGTCATGCAAAACCCTGAATGTGTTGATAGTGTCTCGTCATCCCTGTTTAATGTGGTACACTGGTATTTCTGATATTAAAGATACATAAGGTTGATGACCATTGTTCTTCGTTCTAAGATTTCCGGTTGTCCAAATTCCTCTACCAGTTGTTTAATTGGATTGTAATGTAATGCTAAATAAAATTATAAATTTTCAAAGTTGATTTTTCCCATGGCACAGCACATCAGGAAGATAGTAGACCACTCAGCCCCCATTGCCCCTGCTAAACAACAAAGAATCAGAAAAGGAAAAACAGAGAAAAGAATGGCTCTTTCGTCGCGCCCCCCCCACCCCTTTTTCTCCCCTGGTTTTTCTCAACTCAGTGTGGAAGCCACAGATAAGTGCTGCTGGGATTGCCTCCTCCAGGGCTGCACAGTCTGGGTGATCTCCTCTAATACTGGCTGAGCCCGTGGGGCGTAGGTGATCAGCAGAGCTCGGCCTGGTCAGTGCCACATCACCAGTCTCCATCTCCTTGGCCCCAGGCCGGTGTCCTGTAAGACGGGGGATACTGCTACAGCTCTTTCAGGACTTCTGGCTACTGTGGCCTTGATTTACTTAGGATTCCATGTGATCCTAACTTAAAGATAGGGCTTAAAGATAAGTTTAATACCTTTTATGGGGAAAACTGTTGCTGGAGTTCGTTTTATGAGAAACTGATGGACATTTGTGCTCTTTTCAGTTTATCTTTTTTTTTTTTTTTTTTTGGACAGGGTTTCTCTGTGTAGCTTTGCACCTGTCCTGGATCTCGCTCTGTAGACCAGGCTAGCCTCGAACTCACAGAGATCCGCCTGGCTCTGCCTCCCGAGTGCTGGGATTAAAGGCGTGCTCCATCACCGCCCAGTTCAGTTTATCATTTAAAAGTTACTGTCTAAATGTTTTTCTTGTCTGCTTATACCTATATGAACCCTATTCCTCAGAACACCTTACTTTCCACAGATGGATAGGTTTTTAATCTTCTGGTCTGTATTTCAGTGAGGTTGTCCTGACCCTCTTCTTTTGGCTCCCTAACATAAGCCTCCTGCACAGTTCGGCCTCACAACTTCTTTGTTGAGAATGCTCAGCATCCTGACCTTTGGAGACTTTTTTGTGGTGCTGTGCTGTTCTTACTTTGCTGGTGGCAGGGAGTGACTCCAGTGTATTAGACAAGTAGAGGCTAGCCTCTTAGGAGATTAGTCTCCTGTATGCCAGGCTGACCTTACCTATTGTAGCCAAGGATAGCCTAGAACTTCTGATCCTCCTGTTTCCTGTCTCCTAAGTGATGGGATTACAGATGAATGCTGCTATACCTGGCTGACCATGGCAAAACAAAGAAGTTTCTCTGGCTAGAGCTGACAGCAGCCCTAATCTGTAGGAGCAAACGCAGTTGCTCAGAGGGTAACTTGACTAGCACATCATTTAGCAAAACAACAAGAGTAGCTTCCCAACTAAGACTTATGACCTCCATAGCCACAGGCTGGGACCTAGTTTATAGTACCAGATGTGAATTCCTTCCTGTGGCGTAGGCATTCAATCCAATCTAAAGTTTTGTTACATAACACAGTTCTTAAGAAAATAATTATAAAAAGGAATCCTTATAACACACTTGCCACTGTTCCATCACTGGTCTCAGCCTGCCTGGCCAGTCGGTGTTACTGCACACGGGGGCCATAGCTGGGTAAGACTGTCGATGGCAACTCTCCTAGCAGCCTGCCTAACTCCTTCTGGGACTGTGAAGGCTAGCTAGCAGGGGGGAAGCTTTCCAGCCCAGTGCAGGCTTGATGCCCTATATCTTGTGTCCAAAGCTAATGACGTCTTCAACAATAAGGGCTTGCCATCTAGTTCTACTGGGCAGCTACCAGTAGTGGCAATAACTTGTACTGCTTTGGGGGTTTTAGGAGCCTTTTTGACCAGCAACTTGTCAGGAGGTAGCTCATCCCTGGCACTGGGACTTTTATTTAATAATCATGGTTTGGGGGAGCATCTTTATCCCCTCAAAACAGGAGAGGTTCCTCCATTTAAATTCCTTAACATTTAAAAAAAAAATATATATATATATATAATTTTTTTTGGTGTGTGTGTGTGTGTGTTTGAGAGAGAGGAGAGGAGAGGAGAGGAAGAGAGAGAGAGAGAGAGAGAGAGAGAGAGGAGAGAGAGAGAGAAGAGAGAGAATATTTGCATGTGTGTGTTAGTACTTACAGTGGACAGAATAGGTATTGGATCCCTAGAACTGGAGTTAGAGGTAGTTGTAAGCCACCTTATGTGGCTCTGGGGACTGAATTCTAGTCTAGTGTGATGTAAGAGCAGCTCTCAACTATTGTAAGCCTCATTAAGTTGTGGTGTTTGTTTGCTTGTTTGTTTTTGTTTTTGAGGCAGAGTTTCTCTGTGTAGCGCTGGCTGTCCTGGAACTCGCTCTGTAGACTAGGCTAGCCTTGAACTCATGGAGATCCTGCCTCTGTCTGCAGAGTGCTGGGGTTAAAGTTGTGTCCCACCACTGCCTGGTGAAAAGCGTTGGTGTTCTTTGAAGGTCTGCTAAAGTTTACCAGTAAAAACATCTAGACCTTGTCTTTTTTTTCAGTTGGGAGATTATCATTTCAGTCTCACTGTTTGTTATATCTGTTTAAATTGTCTCATTTTGACTTAATTTGGCATATCATATGTATCCAGAAATTCATTCCTTTTAGACTTTCCAATTTATTGACATTATGCTTCCAAGGGAAGAGCTAGTGATTTTCTGAATTTCATTAGTATCTGTTGCAGTAGCTCATTTTTCATCTCCAAGTGTATTATTTACACCTTTATTTGGTTAGTTTGGCTAAGACTTGGACAATCTTGTTTATTTTTTCAGTGAACAAACTCTTTGTTTCATTGAGTCTTTGTATTTTGTTTGTTTCAATTTCATTAATTTCTTCCCTGCTTATAGTGATTTTTTTTGTCTTATTTGAGATTTGATGTGTTCTTTGATTTCCAGGCCCCTTAGGTATATCATTATTTATTTGAGTTCTCTGATTTCATAATCTAATCCTTATAGGATTACTTTTAGGAATCATTGTATATAGGATTCATTGTATCCCACAGTTTTGGTATGTTGTGTTTTCATTTTTATTTGATTTTGGGAATTTTTAATTCCTTTTTGATGTCTTCAAAGGCCCATTCATCATTCAATAGTATGTTGTTTAATCTCCATGAGTTTGTGTTTCAGGGGTTTTCTTGTTTACATGTAGTCTTACTCCCTTGCGTATGACACAAAGAATTATTTTAGGTTTTTTTTTTTTGTTTGTTTGTTTGTTTGTTTGTTTTTTGTATTTGCTGAGACTTGCTTTGTGCCCTGTTTTAGAGAAAGTTCCATGGGCTGCTGAGAAGAACATGTATTCTGTCCCATGTGGATAGAGTGTTTTATAGAGGTCACTTGATCTCCAATGTCATTTAATTCATGGATTTCTCTTAGTCTGTGGGGAAAACATAGCAGTTGGTAAGAGTGGGTATTCAGGTCACCCACTGCTATTGGGCTCGGGTTAATCTGTGGCTTTGCATCCAATATTGTTTTATGAAATTGGATCCACTGTATTCAGGGCATTTGCATCAGGAGTGTATGTCTTCTTAACGGGCTGCCCCCTAATCAGCCTCTTCATCTTGCCTCACTAAGTTAGGTTTGAAGTCCATTATGTTAGCTATTAGAAGAATAACACCTGCTTGTTTCCAAGTCCATTTGATTGAAATTTCTTTTTCCACTCTTTACCCAAAGGTAGTGTCTCTCTGTTATGTGAGGTGTGTTTCTTGGAGGCAGTAAATACATGGCTCCTGCATTTGATCCAGTTGTCTTGTCCGTGTCTTGATTGGGGATGGAGACCATTAATACTCAGAGTTACTGTTGGAAGGTGTGTATTGATGGCTCTCATTTTGTTGATTTCTGCAGTGATCTTTTCTTATGTAACTACTATCCTAGTGTTTTATTTCATAGATGGATTTGTTTTTCCTTTTCAGTTTGAAGAATTCTTCAAGTATTTTCTGTAGATCTGGCTTAGGGTTATAAATTCCTTTAGTCTACTTTTATCATGGAAACTTTATTTCTCCTTCAGTTACAACAAATATCTTTATTGGGTGTTAAAGTCTGGATTGGCAGTAGTTGTCTTTCAGAACTTGAAATAGGGCCAATGAGATGGATCAGTGGATAAAGACATTTACTAGCTTGATGACCTGAGTTCAATACCAGAGTCCCACATAATGAAAGAAGAGAACTGACTTCTGCAAGTTGTCTCCTGACCGCCACACACATGTCCTGGTGCGCACACACATCAAATAAATAAATGCATTTTTTTTTGTTTTGTTTTTCAAGACAGGGTTTCTCTGTGTAGTTTTGGTGCTTGTCCTGGATCTCACTCTGTAGACCAGGCTGGCCTTGAATTCACAGAGATCCGCCTGCCTCTGCCTCCTGAGTGCTGGGATTAAAGGCATATGCCACCACTGCCTGACAATAAATGCAATTTTTAAAAGGATGAAAAAATAACTAGAAACATATCTGTCCAGGTAGTTCTCCTGACTTTTAAAAAGTGGAACAATCTGCAGTTAAACAGTTCTTAGTCACCTGCCTTTATATTGGCTTGGTTTCTCTCTTGCTGCATTCAGTATATTTTCTTTGTTATAATTTAATATGACACAGAAGGTTTTGGTTTTGTCTGATACCCAAAAACGCTTCCCATATTCAGATATGGATTGGCGGATCCTTTCCTAACTCTGGAAATGTTTCTGTTTTGTAAAGATTGATGTCATTTATGTATGTGTTTGTGTGGGAGGTGCTGACAGAGGCCAGATGGTGTTAGAGCTGGAATTTCAGGTGGTTGTGAACCACCAACATGGCTGCCGGGACCCAGTGCTGCTGCTCTGCAAACCTGGCAAGCATTCCAGCCACTGGACTGTCTCTCCAGCCCACTTGGATTGAAAAAAAAGAACTTTGAAATGGCTCAGCTGTTAAAAACACTTGTTGCCAGGCCATGGTGGCTCATGCCTTAAAATCCCAACACTCGGGAGGCAGAGGCAGGTGGATCTACAGAGCGAGTTCCAGGAAAGGTGCAGAGCTACACAGAGAAACCTTGTCTAGAAAAAAACAAAACAAAACAACAACAACAACAAAAAAAAACAACAAACAAACAGAAAAACACTTGTTGCTTTTATACAGGACCCCAGTTTGGTTCCCAGCACCCATATGGCAGCTCATAACTATTCATACTCCAGTTTCAGGGGATCCGGCCTTCTGACCTCCATAGGTGCTGACCACATGTGCACATACATACATGCAGGCAACACACTCATAGAACTAAATCTAAAAACATGTTTCCTATGCCTATGTGGCTTGATTATTCTTCTGTGATTTTTAGCCATAGATTTGATCTTCTCACCCTTCTCCCACATGTCCTGCTGGAACCTGGGGATTATTTTATCCTTGTTCCTGTTGGATGGTCCAGTTCCTCTGCCTCGTCTTCAGACCCATGCTCTGTCCTCCCCTTCATCTACAGAGCGGCTTGTTTGACGTGTTTATTTCCCTAGATCGGATTTTTTTTTTTGTCAGCATTTCCTTTGTTAATTTCCTCTTACATTGCCTTCCTTACTTCATTCAGCAATGTGTGTTCTCAACTGGGAGCTCATTTTCGTCTTTGAATATATTTACTCTTTAGAGCTATCTGTCTGGGACTACATTTTAGAAGTCACTTTCATTAAATGCCATCACTGTAGGGTTTTTGGAGGAGTTATGTTGTCTTGGTTTTTCTTGTTCCTCATGTTGCTGCACTGGGCTTTACACATCTAAAATTATTTCTTTGTGTTGGACCTGAGAAAAAAACCATTTCCATGAGCCGGGTGGTGGTGGCGCACGCCTTTAATCCCAGCACTCAGGAGGCAGAGCCAGGTGGATCTCTGTGAGTTCGAGGCCAGCCTGGGCTACCAAGTGAGTCCCAGGAAAGGCGCAAAGCTACACAGAGAAACCCTGTCTCGAAAAACCAAAAAAAAACAAAACCAAAAAACCATTTCCATGACTGTCTGATGAAAGCAAGCTGTATTTAGAAGTAAGTGTACAAGGGACTGGCCAGAGTGGCCAGACAGACGACTGCCTCCCACTAAGGCAGTGTTTCCGAGAGCAGCTCCTCACTGGCTTTTGAGGTCCCTTCTATGGGACAGGGCTAGGGTTGATAGAAAACAGCTTTCAAGATAACTGGCTGTTAGCACATGGACAGACGAGTAGGGGCCTCAGGGCTCAAGGCTGCCTGTGGGGTAGATAAGTGCAAGAATCCATCATGTGGAAGGGGAGTCCTCAAGGTACCAGGGAAGATACATTTTTGTAAGGCAAAAGGGCAGTCGTATATCACAGGTGCAGAAGTTTAGCAAGGCAAAGGGGTGAGTATACATCATGGGGTCACAAGTTCAGCATAGATTAAAAACCATGGTTTACAGGATACATTAGGCTTAGGAAACAGAAACTTATTCTTGTAAAGCCTGCAGACTTAACAATGTATAATAATGTGGCTCCTGGTTTGGTTCTGCATTTGCTTGGTTTAATGTTTAAATCAGCTGTATTATTTCAGTTGGAGTATTTGCAATGTTCACATAGGATTTGGATGTGATAGAGTTGAATGTTCAGGAAAATAGTTCCTCAGTCCAAGATCTCATTCTCTGAGTAACTAAGTGTGAGAGGCACCATGGCTGATACTTATGAAATGTAGATGTGACACTTGCCAATTACTAACAGTGGCCCCTTTGACTTCAATAACTGTTTGATAAACAGTCAAGGATAGTATAGATTATACTCAGATTTTAGTGGGAGTGAAATAGGGTGGGTGAGGATAAGGATTAAGTATTAAATGGACTTGGAAGAGAAAAAATATTGGGGTATATAAAGTATGTAGGAAGGGCAATACCGCTAGGATCCATGGATTTTAGAGACTGTTAGGGTTATGGAATGTTATACTAAGAGACACAAAGCATGAAAAAAAAGAAGATGTAAGAGTAAGTGAGGAGGGTGGCCAGGCAGTGGTGGCGCACGCCTTTAATCCCAGCTCTCAGGAGGCAGAGACAGGCAGATCTCTGTGAGTTTGAGGCCAGCCTGGTCTACAGAGTGAGTTCTAGATAACCAGGACTATACAGAGAAACCCTGTCTCCAAAAACCAAAAATAGAGGGGGGTGTATATGAGATGTGGCTGGAGAGCAGATAGAGTACAGTCAAGAACGCCTTAGAGTAAACTGGTGAGGAAACACACAAGAGTCTGAAAACCTAACAGAGCAAGATACAAACAAAAGGCAAAGCCATCATGAGACATACATGCAGGGGTGGAAATTAAGTAATAGAACATAAGAAATAAAAGTACTTAGGAAGTGGATTCCTGGTGTGGCTAGACTGAGTTGGAAGGTGAAGTTCTCCGATCTCTGTCTCTGCAGGTTCCACATTGTGTTGTGTGCTGGAGGGACAAGTAGGAGCTGTTGGTCTGTGCAGCCTGGGTTCTGTTGGCGTTCTAGTGTGTAGTGGGGAGGCCCTTTCCTAGTAGTACCCCCATCCCCACCCCCGTGCGCTGCCCCGCCATCCCCCCCGCCCCTTTGCTCTTCTGATCCTCAGGTCAGGTGTGTATGAGGAGCAGCTCTTCCCTCACAGTTCTGCTGCTCTCTTAGGCAGCTTGATTCTGTCATCAGTGAGCACGCTAGGATCCTCAGCCTTTCCTGCCTGCTTCTCTGTAGGAATCTAAGGTTTTTTACAGACCTTGTCTCTTGATGGATACAGCTGGCACTTTTCAATGTGTGGGTCCTTTTGTTTTGTTTGTTTGAGAAATGGTCTCATTATGTAGACCAGGAACTCTCCTTGTAGACTAGGCTGGCCTTGACCTCACAGAGATCTACCTGCCTCTGCCTCCTGAGTGCTGGGATTATAGGCGTGTGCTACCACCACCTGGCAATAATTTTTATTTGGGAATTTGAGCTTTTTTATTTTTGCATATAAAAGGGCCCAATATTTGGAGGAGTTTAAAGTGTTGTAAAATTACTTACTATATCTTTTTTGTCAAAGGGAGTCATCCTCGGATCTTTAAAAGTTTATACATTGTTCATTTGTTTCTGTTTGTTATGAAATTGTATAATATAAATGTAACAATAATTCTTCAGAACTACTCTGGGGAGATGGCTGAGTGATTAAAGCTTGCTGGGAAGGCATGAGGACTCGAGTCTGGATCCTTAGAACTCACGTAAACTCCAGGTGGGTGTGTTGGCCAGAGTAGGCTGGCTTTGACTGAGAGGTCCTGTCTCAATGAGTAAAATGGGAGAGCACACACACATGTGAGCATACATGGAAAAATGTACATATACACATGTATACCATACACATGTAAAAATGTAAAAGAACACATATTCTGTAGGTAGATTTTTCTGATTTATATGTGTGTTTTCATAAAAATTTCAAAGTAATGAATTTTGTTTATTTAAAAGTCACTACGTTAGGGGCTGGAGAGATGGCTCAGCGGTTAAGAGTGCTGGCTCTTCTTCTAGAGGACACGGATTCAATTCCCAGCACCCACATGGCAGCTCTCACCTGTCTATAACTCCAGTTCTAGGGGAGCCAACACTTTCACACAGACATATATGCGGGCAAAACACCAATGAACATAAAACAAAAGTAAATCATTAAAAAAAATCAGTGCCTTAACTCAGTGAAGGACTAGGAAGTTGTTTGGCCTTTCTGCCCTGTATTAACTGTTGTCAGTGATCTGCATGAGCTAAGAACAACTGAGAGTGTTCTGTTTGTCTAGTCCTTTGATGAGACCCTGAGAATGACTGAAAAGTTTCTCTTTTACATTGTCTAAGAGCAGGCAAAGACCTTTTGTGTTTAATCTCGGGGCCTCTGTTTCTCTCCCTCTTCTCCTCTTTCCTATGCCCATTCTTTCTTTTGGTAGGTCTTGCAGCTGCCCTGACAGGCTTGCAGCTTGCTGTGTAAACCAAGGTGTCTTTGGAGCTGGAGTGAGTCTCCTGCCTCTGTGTTCTGAGTGCTGGGATTACAGGAGTGTGCTTCCACACCTGTCAAACAACCCTATTACTATCAAGAAATAACAGAGTAAATGCAGTTGTTTGCTAGCTAATTGTATTCTTTGGTGTAACAACTGGAAATTAATCTTACCCATGTAAGTACAGGGAAAAACTACATTTTTCCTTGCAGCCCATAAAGAAAACCATGACTGTGTTTTGGTTTGGGGGATTTTTTCTTTAACTTTGATATTGTGGATATGACAGTTTTAACTTTGACTTTTGTCTATGTGCTACAGAGTGTAAACTGAGCTAGTTGAGAAGGAACGCTGATCTTACAGAACAATTGCATTATTACTCTGCTCCTGCTGCGGAGTATGACTCCTTCCTTTCCCCAGTCTTAAGACTAGAAAAACTAGAGCTGGAGAGATGGCTCAGTGGAGTAGGAGCACTGGCTGCTCTTCCAGAGGACCCAGCATCTACATGTTGGCTCAAGCATCTGGAACTCAGTTCCAGGAAATGCAAGACTTTTTTAACCCATTGGGCACTGCGTGGTGTGATACATATACATACATGTAGGCATAATGCCCATACACAAACAAATAAATAAAAATTTAAAAATAAATAAAAGAATATAAAAATATGACATAGGTAGATTAGACCATTGCTCTAGTAAGTACAGAAGACTGCCTAGGAAAGTTCCAAAGGGACCTCATACCTCATTGTAGCCTTTATTCTTTTATAAATCTATAATCTGCTCTTTTGATGTATATTGTTTTCCTCTTAAAGTTATTTTCACATGTTCTTGTTGATGTTTTTCTTTCTGTCAAAGGGTATTAGCAGATCTCTGAGATCTTTGTTTGTTCGGTCTAGTCTTGTAAACGTTATTTTATTATAATTGTGTGCCTGCACACTCATGAGGATAGAGTGATGTCAAGAAGACAGCTTCTGCCAGGCGGTGGTGGCGCACGCCTTTAGTCCCAGCACTCGGGAGGCAGAGCCAGGCGGATCTCTGTGAGTTCGAGGCCAGCCTGGGCTACCAAGTGAGTTCCAGGAAAGGCGCAAAGCTACACAGAGAAACCCTGTCTCGAAAAACCAAAAAAAAAAAAAAAAAAAAAAAAGAAGACAGCTTCTGTGGAGTCAGTTCTCCTTTTCTACCTTCTACCCTTCCCTGTGTTTGGGCTTGAGCCGCAAAGTGCTCCCGTGCACTGAGCCATCTCATAGGCCCCTTCCCTTTTTTCTTTTCTTTCCTTTTGTCTTTTTGTAATAGGGTTTCCTGATGCCCAGGCTGGTTTCCAACTCACTATGTAGCTGAGGTTGACTTGGAACTGACATCCCTAATGCTGAACTCTCAGGCATGTGCCACCGTACCCACTTTAGTGGCTTGGTTTGGTTTTGCTTTTTTGTAATACTAGGGACTGAATCCTTGACCTCCCACATGTTGGGTGAATAATCTACTATTGAACTGTATGGTATGCCTTGTCCCAAGTCTTTCTTGTACTTTTTACTTGGAAACAGAGTCTTGCTAAGCTGACCAAGCTGGCTTTGAAATTGTGATTCTCCTGTGTCGGCCTTCCAAGTAGCTTGAATTATGAGCTTGTAATTTTTTTATTCCTCCCTTCTTTTGTTTTGTCCTCTCCTTTTTTCTTTTTCTTGTGTCTTTAGAAAAATATATAAGATATTTAAAAAGCCTAGATTATTTTAAAGAACAGATCCATTTCCTCTAACGGAATATTATATATATGTTCATTTACACATATTTATATGTGCTCTTGTGCATAAAGAAAGTATGCTATTAAGCTCTCCAGGCATTTGAAATAGATAGGTTCAGGGAAATAATTATCATTTATTTTTTTCCTTTATACCTTTTTGTGCTTAAGAAATTAAAAAGAATCATGCAAGCATAAGAAGTTGTAGATGTAGGGGTTGGGGATTTAGCTCAGTGGTAGAGCGCTTGCCTAGCAAGCTAAAGGCCCTAGGTTCGATCCTCAGCTCCAAACAAACAAACAAAAAAAAAGAAGAAGAAGTTGTAGATGTAGCTTAGTGATCAAAGTGCTTGCCTACCACATGTAATACCCTGAGATTAATTCTGAGGAAAACACACGCACATACACACACGCACGCACGCACACAAAGCTAACAAGACTGCAGTGGTAATTACAAATCATCATTTATACCCTTACTGTTTGTCTTCTCTTTAATTTTTTTAATGTTTTGTATTATAGAATGTCAATATTAACATATTAGAGCTGGGCGGTGGTGGTGGCGCATGCCTTTAATCCCAGTACTAGGGAGGCAGAGGTAGGCAGATCTCTGTGAGTTTGAGGCCAACCTGGTCTACAGCGTGAGATCCAGGAACGGCGCAAAACTACACAGAGAAACCCTGTCTCGAAAAACCAAAAAAACAAAAAACAAAAACAAAAACAAAACAAAAAAACATATTAGTAAATGGTACTGCTATGCATTGCCTGGCTCTGTGGTTACACACACAGGGGAGTGGACAGCGTGACCCAAGAATGACAGTGAGGCTTCATGGGGTCTGGGCCCCTGGCATCTGGATTTTTAAAATAAAAACAGAATCTTTGCAATCTTGGCCAAATTAGACAAAGGAAAAAGAAAATGACTTATGCAGGACCAATCTTTAACAAGTCATCCTGAAATTAGCATTGCCCCTTCCAGCCCCTCTCTTAATGAGGACTTCCAGGTTCATGTTGAGCAGCATCATGCATGTTCATCTGGATATTTTGTGACTCTAGAGTGGGTTAGAGTCTTAGTCTTACATTCTCCCTCACCATGACCAGAATGAAGAGAACATCTGTGCTGCAAGGGCTTTTAATAGTGAATGTCAGAGCGCTCATTCAGCGCTAGACAAACTGACTTTCAGAATTTTGGAGAACTTAGTTTTCATTTCTGTAAAGAAGGAATAAGTAAGTGGAAATGAAAAAAGAAGGGAGCTGGGATGCTGGGAACTTTGGAAGCAGTGTCCGACACATTGATTGTGCTGGCCAGTAGGATGGCTTTTTATATTGCCATTTGATTTTTTTCACTGTGAATCAGACTCATAAAATCAACAAGTTGGACTGAATGTATCAAAAACACAATAGAAATTTGAGAAGCATATATAAGTAGGGCTGGGCTGTATCTCAGTAGAGTGCTTGCCTGGAGTGCTCAATGGCCTCGGTAGAAAGTCTTGACAAAGATACAGAAGACCTAAAGAAGAACAGAGTAAGATGTGTAACAGTGAGAAATACACTATCAAATGAGAGTCTCAGTGGATGGGACCAGTAGCAGATCGGATATGACAAGTGAGAGTCAGCAAATTTGAAAAGGTATTGGTAGAAATTAATAGAAGAAAAAGAGGTTTAAAAAATGAACAGCCTTGCCAGGTGGTACTGGCACACACCTTTAAACCAGCACTTGGGAGACAGAGGCAGGTAGATCTCTTGAGTTCAAGGCCAGCCTGGTCTCCAGAGTTCTAGGACAGCCAGGGCTACACAAAGAAACCCTGTCTCAAAACCTTAAAAAAAAAGAAAAAAAGAACAGCCTGTTTGACCTATATCAGAGTACCAGAAGATCAAGCATTTGTATCACCAGATACTTGGGATAAGAAGATAATGAGTTTGGAGTAACAAAAACATGAAAAATACAATTGGGCATGGTAATGTACACCTTTAAACCCAGCACTCAGGAAGCAAAGGCAGGCAATTCTCTGGGAGTTCAAAACCAGCCTGATTTACATAGCAAGTTTCAGGCCAACCAAAGCTACACAGTGAAACCTGTCTCAAAAAAAATTTTTTTTTTTTTTGTTGAAGAAATAATGGCCCTGAAAAAGAAGAAACTGGGCAGAATGGTGTGTGCCTTCAATATCCAGCATTTTGGAAGCAGAGGGAAGAGGATCACGAGTTTGAGGCCAAGGAGATACTGTTTGAAGAAGAAAATAAAAAACATAAACAAAATCAAAGAAAAAAATCATTTCTGTTGTATATAAATCTCAAAGAATCCACACACTTTTTTTTTTTTTTTTGAGACAGGGTTTCTCTTTGTAGCCCTGAACTCACAGAGATCTGCTTGCCTCTGCCTCCTGAGTGCTGCAATTAAAGGCATGCGCCACCACCGCCTGCATTAAAAAAAAAAAAAATTGAGTACATAATTTAGCATAATGCCTCACTCAGACCACAGAGAGCAAACATTATGGTTTTGTTTTGTTTTTTTTTAGCAATGATCAATTGAAAACTGAATTAAAACACAATTCCAAAAAGTATATATAAAATTATCTGCTCTGAGGTCTGAAGTATAAAATAGTGTTAATGAGTCAGAGGCGGCCGGAATGGTGGTGTGTGCCTGTGATCCCAGGATGGGAGCGGCAGACACAGGAAGGCCAGGGGTTCAGACTTGTCTAAAGCCAGCCTGGGCCACACAAGATCCTGTCTCTCAAACAAAACAGAGCAAGGACTCAGAATAAATAATCTCCCTTCCTCCCTTTTCCCTTTCCAGGTCTTGATTTGGAGCTCAGACTGCCCTTGAACTCATTTTGTAGCCTATGATGGCCTCAAATTCATGATACACTTGCCTGTCTCCCAAGTGCTGTAATTACAGATGTACATCCGCCGCATTGGGCTTCCCAGAAGCATTTTTAGTAGAAAGGCAAAGACCTAGAATTGCAAAACAATTTAATAAATTAAATTAAACTACAGATAAGATTTTTTTTTTAAGATTTATTTATTTATTATGTATACAGTGTTCTGCCTGCATGCCAGAAGAGGGCACCAGATCTCACTACAGATGGTTGTGAGCCACCATATGGTTGCTGGGAATTGAACTCAGGACCTCTGGAAGAACAGCCAGTGCTTTTAACTGCTGAGCCATCTCTCCAGCCCCACAGATAAGATTTTTAAGTGCTATCACAACAATAAAACTGAATCTGTGTGATAATATATAGCATATTAGCTTGGTTGAAATAGTTCACAATGTATATGTATTTGGAAGCATTGTATTTATACAAGGTATTTGTCAATTAAGATATGTAAGCATAAAAAGGAGGAAAATGTTTTGAAACAATGCAAAGCATAACCAAGATTTTATCGGCGAAAGGATAGACATTACAGATAAGTGGAAGAGAACAGGGATTTTAGAAGTAGACCCATACAGGAGTCGTGGTGGAACTGAAGGCCAGAGAGCTTGTCCAGGAATTGCAAAGCCTGAGATCAGTCCAGCACTGTAGCCAATCAAATACAAAATAATAAACTTCAACCTAACCCCCCCCCCATTATATAAGAATAAGATGAATCATCTGAACAGGTTATTTTTTTTTAAAAGCTATACAGTATTTGTAGAAAACAGGAGAAATACTTTATGATCTGATTTTGACGAGAGAAGTTCATTGGATGACAACAAAATCATGACTAATAAACGGAGGGAAAAAATGGTGAATCATACTTTGTTAAATGAAAAGGTTTGCTTGCAAGATGCCATTAAGGCTGAAGCCAGGGTGTGGCATGTTGGCACACACCTGTAATCCTTGCACTTTGGATGCTGAGGCAAGAGGAACAAAACTGAAGGCAAGCTTGGGCTATGTGATGTGTTTGAGGAGGCCATCCTGGGCTGCACAGTGAGACCCTGACACTGTCTCAAACAAAGGGAAAGAAAAAACAGGCTATGGACAGGGAACAAATGTTTGAAAATCATGTATTTGTAAAGGACTGATTGAATATAAAAAATGTTCTGAAAAATGCAACAGTAAGAAAAAGATTTTAATGAATAAAGGTAATAGATGTTAGTAGGTAAATTTGACGATATCCAGTAGAGAACTGGCTCAGAAAAAGATGTTTAGTGTAACTAAACATAAGAGGAAACAAAGTGGAATGCTGCTGCACACCATTAGAATGGCCTAAATTAACAAAATTCTTTGAAGATAGGAGCCCATGACTTAGTTTTTCTCCTGTGGCCGAGAAGGGTCTTTTGTTTGTTTGGTTTAGTAGATGCTAGATAGACAAGAGAACTATGGCTGTTTTTGCTATTTCTGTGGCAGTCCTGCAGGACAGTTTCACAGAATTGAAAGCTGACTTTTAGTTGACCTGGGATTTATTCCTTTATCTCAGAGCTTTCCCAATGTTGGGTTTCAGAACTTTTTTTCTTCATTGTGTATGTTTGTGGTATGTGTGTACAGATTTGTATGAGTACACCTGCCTGTGTCAGCCCATGTCAGGGACGGAGGACACTGGATGTCTTCCTTCCCCTGTCACTCTTCATTTACTTGAGATACACTTTCTCACTGAACCTGGAGGTCACTGCTTTGGCTAGGCTGGCTCACCAGCAAGCCCCAGTGTCGGGATTTTTTATTAAGTGCTAGAATTTGACCTTGGGTCCTTACTGCTTGCAGAACAAGCACTCTTACCCAGTGAGCCATCTACAACAGCTTCTTTTCTTGCTTTTAAGATATTAGGAACTGGGGGTGGTGGCACATGCCTTTAATTCCAGCACAGAGGCAAGTGATCTCTGAGTTCAAGACCAGCCTGGTCTACAAAGAATGTTCTAGGACAGCCAGGTACACAGAGAAACACTGTCTCGAAAAACAAACAAAATAAAAACAATTAGAGTTATTTATTTATTTTTGTGGATATGTGGGAAGGGTATATATGCATCTCCACAGCGTGTATGTGGAGATCTTAGCACAGTTTGCATGAGTCAGTTCTCTTTATCTATTGAGAGATGGAAGCATGAGGATCATTAATTCAAGGCCAACCTGTATTTATGATTCTGTCTTAAAGATAAAAATGCAGATCCTGGGGAGAGAGCTCAGTGGCTAAGAGCACTGGCTGCTTTTCCAGAGGACCTGGGTTTGTTCCTGTCACCCACGTGGTGGCTCATAACTGTCTATGACTCCAGTCCCAGGAAATCCAAGCACTCTTGTGGCCTCCATCGGTCCCAGGCATGCATGTGATGCACAGGCAGACATGCAGGCAAAACACTCACACTCATAAAATGAAGAATAAATACATCTTTTAAAATTAAGACAACAACAAAAATATGAAGACTTGGAGCAGTGAGGAGGATTTTATTACTACTACTTGCTTTCAGTGATATAGTTTGGGCATTGTTTTTCATATCACAGTTGAAAACTGCATAACTGGAAGCTGCTGTCTTATCTAAAGTCTGCATTGTAGCTATCTGAATTAAGGGTACTTATTTTATTTTTGTTTGACGATTGTTGTTTTTTAAAAATGTTAAGCTGTGCTGGTTACCGTGCGGAAAGGTCATGAGGCAGAAGCCACAACAAAACCCAGTATCCGAGTTTTATTAGGAGAGGGGGGAGCAAAAGAAACAGGTCTGGGGAAGAAGCACATGCAGAGAACAGAGAAAGATAGAGGTAATGGGGGCAGGAGAAGAACAGAGAGGAAGGAGGAGTCTGTGTCTGGCTTTTTTTTTTTTTTTTTTTTTTTAAAGATTTATTTATTATGTGTATAGTATTCTGCCTGCATGTATCCCTGCAGGCTAGAAGAGGGCACCAGATATCATTACAGGTGGTTGTGAATCACCATGTGGTTGCTGGGAATTGAACTCAGGACGTCTGGAAGAGCAGTCACTGCTCTTAACCTCTGAGCCATCTCTCCAGCCCCAGTGTCTGGCTTTTTTTAAGGATTCCGGTGAACATGCGTACATGGCCTTATGGAGCTTTGCCACGCATGCACTGATTGCATGCACTGATGACATAAGACCCCTTGCCTAGCTGCCGAACTGCACATGTGCGGTCATGCAGCTGGAGTGGCGGCAGAATCGTAACAGTCATGAAAAGCTAAAATGTTAAGAAGCTTTTAGGGTTGGTATCTGATTTTAACAGTGAATGAAAGAGAGAGAGGGAGAGGAAGAGAGGAAGAGAAGAATAGAAAAGAAAGAAAGAAAAAGAGGAAAGGACTGCTTCTAGATATGTTGGAGGAGAAAGTTTATTGTAGATTAAAGGGAGACATAATCAGAGGCAGGGTCATCTGTGAGTCTAGAGGAAGCATGACCAGACAGAGCCGGGCCGTGTGAGGAGAGTAGGGAGGGGAGAGGGGACAGCCAGCAAGACCAAGAGGCCAGGAGGTTAAAGGGTAGATGAGAAAAAGAACACGTAACTGCAATGGCTGGATTATTTAGGGAAGGGCAGGCAGCTGGGAGTGGGGTATGTCAGCCATATCATGTAACAGGTAGGGACTGGGGGATGCAGGGAGAACCTAGTAGCCAGGTCCTTTAATATGTTAAGTAGGTACATCAGCAGTTTGCCCCTGATTTGAGACCTAACAAACAGAAAGCCCACAAATCTGTAATATGGACCAGTGAGATGCTGGCTCAGTGTGTAAAGGTACCTGCTGCCAAGCCTGATGATTGTACTCCATCCCTGGAACCATGTGGTAAAGGAGAGACTCAGCTCCTGCAAATTGTCCTTTGACCTTCTTACCTACACACGTACACATACAAACACAAAAACTAATTTAAAAAACCTTGTAATATGATAAGTATAAGGCATTGTTGAAAAAATTACAGCCAAGTGCATGCTAGTAATCTGAGCACTCAGGAGATGTGAGCAGGAAGATCAGGCATTGAAGACCAACCTTGGCAACATAGTGAGTCCCGGGTTAGCCAGACCAACATCATAAGACCAAGTAAAATAAAATGTTTTTAATTCTGGTGAGGTCCTATTTATCTGTTTTTAAAAACTTGTTGGCAGTGATGTCAAAACCATTGAAGATCACAAAAATTTTTGCACACCTTTAAGCAACATATTTTGTACTAATCCATTTCAGTAAATTTTTATTTTATGTGAGTGAAAAGTTCAAATTCATTGTTTTTCAAGTGGGTATCTAGTCCAGTTTTTCTGGCACCAATTATGAGAAAATACCATTTTCACCACTGAAATGTTTTGACACCCTTGACAGAGATGGTTGACTAAAATTTACATTTCCCCCCTATTTTTTATGAAATACTGTTGTTTAATTTCCATATGCTGTCTTGGGCCCTCTTCTATTGCCATGACAACACCATGATGTGTTCAGATCCAGTCAATCCCCAGTTCCCTCTCCTCTTCTTCCTCCCCCAGCCCTGCACTTCCCTCCCAACTTCATGTACTCTCTCCATCTCTTTTTAGATTTATTTTTGTTTTATCTGTGTTTTGCCTTCATGTATGTCTTTATACCGCCTGTGTGCAGTGCCTGAAGAAGCCAGAAAAGGTCATAGGATTCCTTGGGAGTGGAGTTACACATGGTTTCAGGACAGCCAGGTCTCTGTTACATGGAGAAACCTTGTCTCAAAAAAAAAAAAAAACAAAAACAAACAAAAAAACTAAGTGTAGAGAAATGGGGAGGATCTAGAAGGAGTTGGGAGAGGGGCAACTGTAATCGGAATACATTGTATGAAAAAAAATCTATTTTCAATGCAAAAAAACAACAACAACAACAAAAAAAAAACCAAAAAAAAAAAAAAACCAAAAACCCAAAATGTAATATCCACAGAGTCCATTTGGTGCTGTGCATGTAAGCATACTGTATGGATATAGGGCCACCATCTGGAGCATGATTAGCCTCTGTGAGCCATATCCCTGAAGTAAAGTGGCTCTCCCACTCCTAGTATCCATCAATTGCCAATAGCTCTTCAGATAAGGGTGGGACTTCTGTAGTTCCTCCCCATCCATGCTGAGAATTTGGCTGGCTTGATATTTTGCAAATCTTGTACATCCAGTTCTAGGCATTGAAAGTTCATGCGTGCAACTGTGCTGTCGTGTGTAGCAAATACGAGTTCACCACAGATCCACTCCCTCTGGCTCTTATAATCATCTTCTCATGATAATCTCTGAGTCGTGTGTGTGTGTGTGTGTGTGTGTGTGTGTGTGTGTGTGTGTGTGTGATATTGTTGTCCTGTTTAGAGCTGAGCACTCTATGGTCTTTTATTCTCTGCATGTTGATTAATTGTTGGTCTCTGTATTATATTTATCTGCTATAAAAAGAAGCTTCTCTGATGAGGGTTAAGAGAAGTATAATGATAAGTCACTAGAATCCAGTTTAATACAATGTCCATTTAGCTAAATAATAGTAATAGGGTCTCACCTAGGGCCTATAAACTAGCCAGTGACAGATATTTAGCCTGGTTGATGGTACCAGACATAGGGTCTGTCTTATGTAACACATTTTATGTCCAGTCAAGAAGTGGTTGGTTACTCCTACACCATCCCTGCCGTTATTGCAGCACTGGGGGCACACTTTGCCAGGCCAGTCATTATTGTAGCTCACAGGGTTCACAGCTGGGTAAGACTGATGATAACTTTTCTCCTCCAGTAGTGTGCATAGAATCTTCCAGCACTATGAAAGCTAGCCGGTAGGAATGAAGCTTCCAGGTTGGTACCAGCTTGATTTCTCCATGTCCATACTCAGGTATGTGGTGTCTTCAGCAGTAGGGCCTTACTGTCAAGTAAGGAGAGTCAAGAGCAATGGTGGTCGTCTATAATGTTTTTTTTGGGGGGGAGGAGGAGGGTGGCAGTGTTTGAAGTTTAGATTTCGTTCCATTCATCTCTACGTTTGTCCTCATGCTGGTTCTACACTGTCTTGATTCAAGTTAATTGTGTTGTTTAGTAAAACCTGAAGTGAAGAAGTGTGAGCATTTTAACTTTCTTTTTCAATATTATTTTGACCATTTGTATCCCTTGTGATTTCATATGACTTTAAGAATCACCTTGCTCATTTCTGCAAAGAAGGCAGGTAGGATTTTAATAGGGATTTTATCACATTTTTTCACTATTTTTGTTAATCTATAATTTATCATTGTTAATTAATCTATAATTTATCATTGTTAGTTTTGTTTTTGAATCATATATCTGTATGTATGTGTATATATATATATATATATATATCTGTTATACATACATACATACATATGTATATACAGTTTTTGTCTCAGGTTTCCATTGCAGTAGTAACTAGGAACAAAAGTAATTTGTGGAGGAAAGGGTTAGATTCACCTTGTGACTCTCAGATCATACGCCATCACTGCGGGAAGCCAGGGCAGGCAAGAGCTTACACAGAGGCCTTGGAGGGGAGCTTCTTACTGGTTTACTCCCCCTCCCCATAGTTTTTGCTCAGCCTGCCTTTTCCAGGAGCACCTGCCCAGGGATGGCACCACCCATTGTGAGTAAGGCCCTCCCGCACCAATCATCAAATGACAGTACCCTGTAGACTTGCCTACAAGGCAGTTTTTTGGAGGCATTTTCTCAGTTGTGGTTCCCTCTTCTCTAGCTTATGTCAAGTTGACATAAAACTAACCAACAATATTTCATGTGTGTGTGAGTGTGTCATGATGTGTGATGGTCACTTTGTGGAGTTGGTTCTCTGATTTCACTTTTATGTGAGTCCCCAAGATCAAACTTAGGTTTCTAGTCTAATGCAGCAAGTGCCTTTCTCACTGAGCCATCTTACTGGCCCTTTGCTTAAATCTTTTTTTTTTTTTTTTTTTGGTTTTTTGAGACAGGGTCCCTCTGTGTAGTTTTGGTGCCTGTCCTGGATCTCACTCTGTAGACCAGGCTGTCCTTGAACTCACAGAGATCTGCCTGGCTCTGCCTCCCGAGTGCTGGGATTAAAGGCGTGCTCCACCGCTGCCTGGCCCTTTGCTTAAATCTTAATGTGGAAATTATAAGATATAATAGCCTGTCAACTTCACATTTGTGTCTCAGACTCCCGGAAGGATTCCTTTTTTGTTTCAGTCATGTTGGTATTATAACATTAGTCTAGTTCTTTTCTTCTTTTTCTCTTTTCTCTTTTTCTTTCTTTCTTTCTTTCCTTCCTTCTTTCTTTCCTTCCTTCCTTCCTTCCTTCCTTCCTTCCTTCCTTCCTTCCTTCCTTCCTTCCTTCCTTCCTTCCTTCCTTCCTTCCTTCCTTCTTTCTTTCTTTCTTTCTTTCTTTCTTTCTTTCTTTCTTTCTTTCTTTCTTTCTTTCTCTCTCTCTCTCTCTCTCTCTCCTTCTTCTTCTTCTTCTTCCTTCTTCTCCTCCTCCTCCTCCTCCTCCTCCTCATTCTCTCTCTCTCTCTCTCTCTCTCTCTCTCTCTCTCTCTCTCTTTCTTTTTTTTTTCCCCCCGAGTCAGAGTTTCTCTATGCAACAGCTCTGGTTGTCCTGGAACTTGCTTTGTTGATCAGGCTGGCCTCAAACTCTCAGAGATCCACCTGCCTCTGCCTCCTGAGCGCTGGAATTAAAGGTGTGCACTACCACTCTTAGTTGGCCTAGTTCTTTTAAACTGTCCACCTTCTTTGGACAGCTAAAAATCTTAGTTCACTCCCTGCCCCACCCTCTCTCCTGTCTCTTCTGCGTATTTGTTGTTAAGGGTCTGTCTTTGTATCGCTAGCTCTCTAACAGAGACCTTTTATCAATTAGGAAAGTTTGGCCTTAGCTGAGGCTTGTTCCAAACTAGCTCTTTAAACTTAAATTAATCCATTTATATTAATACACATTCTGTCACATGACTCTTTACCTGTCCTCAGTACTATGTGTCTGACTTCCTCTGAGTCTAGCTGGTGAATCTCCCACACCTCTGATTCTTTGCCAGAGTTCCTATCTATGTCCTGTTTATTCTCTCCTGCATAGCTATTGGCCATTCAGCTCTTTATTGAGTCAATCAGAAGGTGCCTTAGGCAGGTGAGGTTAAACAAAGACACATCTTCACATGCTGTACAAAAGATTATCCCAACAGTTTGCTTATGTGCTTTGTGTGTGTGTGTGTGTGTGTGTGTGTGTGTGTGTGTGTGTGTGTGGATCTAGCCCTTGCTAGGCAGGTGCTGTATCACTGAGCTCTAACTATAGTCTGTTCTTACTTGATTCACTTAGACTTTCCTTATCCTTAGATCATTGGTTAATTGACTTCCTTGGCTCCCATCAGAGTATCCATAACCTTTCCAAAACACAGTCTGGATCATGTAGTTTTATGCTTGAAAATAGTAGATGAATCTTTACCATATCCTTTATCTATTAATAATTCAAATATGAATTGCATAATGAGGCTGTAAGAGAAAAATGGAGTGTACATCTCTTATGCTCTCACCTTCAACATAAGACACTCTGTCTCCAGATTGTGGAGATTTTCCCTATCCACCAATTCATCTCTAGCAGATCCACAGTGGATGTGCTGTCTCCCAGTTTTGTTAGATGGCATCAGGCCCTGCAGTTGAGCACTCAGCTCTGCAGGTTGCTCTACTTCACACACAGTAAGTAATAGGATGTCCTATTTTTTATGAACTGGCTACAAGCCGAGGCTTTCATGACCCCTTCTTTGGGGTCAACTAATTTGCTAGGATGGCTTGTAGAACTTGGAGGAGCACTTCTGTTTCCTGGTTTATTTTAAGGGCATTGTGAAAAATATAAAGTAAACTGAAAAGACAACTAGGGCTATGTATGGAGGGTTACAGCTTTCGTGCCTTCTCTGGGTTTACACTGGGTCAACACTCCACTTGTTCAGCAGCCCAGAAGGCCTCAAGTGTTGCTCAAGAGTTTTAGAGAGCTTAGTCTCTAGTCTCCTCCAGTCCACTTCTCTGGAAGTTAGCAAGTGGGGCTGAAAGTTGTACTCTAAATAATTACGTGACTGAAATAAGGGCAGAATAAATCTATCTTCTGTCCTTTCTATCCATTAGCTCCACATGTATGGATTCAACCCATGGGAGATTAAACACTGTTGGAAGCTGTAGGGCATAGTGGCCCACATCTTGAGTCCCAGCAGTCAGGAGGCACAGGAGGCAGTTCTCTGTGCATTTGAGGGCCGCCTGTTCTACATAGTAAATTCCAGACCAGCCAGGACTACAAAGAGAGATCCTGTCTCAAAAACAAACAACAAAAAAGATTCTTGGAAGTTGTGGCTATAACTGAGTTAGTTGGTAGAGTGCTCACCAAGCGTCTGAGCTGGGTTTAAACCCAACGCCATATAAATCAGCTCATCCTCAGCTCTTTAGCTCATGGCTAGCCTGGGCTACCTTTTCTCAAAAAGAAGAAAAAAGAACCAAGTGTGGTGGCACATCTTTTATCCCAGCACTCAGGCAGAGGCAGGTAGACCGCTTCTGGGATTACATGGTGAGAGCTTGTCTTAAAAAAAAAAAAAAAAGGAAAAGAAGAAAAATTATATTAGAATATATATACTTTTTTTTGTCATATTCCCAAACAACATTACAACCTTATAACTAACTTTACATTGGATTAAATAATTTAAAAATTAAATTAAGGAAGATAAAGTTATAAGTTATAGTTATACACAGATATAGTTCTATTTTATATAAGATTTGTACATCCTCAAACTTTGGTGTCTGTGTGAGAGTTTGGAGGTACCACTCATGCATGAGGAAGGAGGGCCTCCCCCAGTTTATATTATATTTTATTTATATTTATATATTATATTATACTTTTTTTTCCCTTCAGCTGTGACCTTATACCTAACAAACAACAGAAGCGGGGAAAGTTTCCTTGGGCTCATGGTTTTAGAGGGGTCCACTGAGGCATGGAGGGGGTGGAGCAGCAGTTCACAGCAGGCCACAAAGCAGAGAGGAGAGGAAAGCCATTGCTGCCGGCTTTCTCCGTTCTTCTCTTTTTCACCTGCCTCTTCCACACCCGCAACATGGAGGAGTGTTATATTATTGTATCATATACCCCACATACAAAGCAGTCCTTCTGTATCAGGTGCTCTTCTGGAAATGCCCTCACAGAGGGCAATTCTAAATCCAGTAAAATTAGCAATGAAGAAAAACTGTGACAGTGGCCAAGACTCGAAGCCACTTTTCCTGTATTTTCATGCCTTCTGCCTTAATCTACTCTAATCCTAATTCTACCCTGTCAGTTCTGATCATTGTAAATGCATTTTAAGAAATTGTTATTGAATAATGACGTTTTCATTCACGTATAAAAGGTACTTTGGGCACATCATCTCCTGTCCTCCCTCTCCCCTCTGGTTAGTCCCCATCATCTTCTGAAATAGCCACCTTTCTATTTTCATCTATACGTTAGGTATCTGTTTTTGTGGTGGTGGTGGTGGTGGTGGTGGTGGTGGGGTGCACATGGAAGCATGGTTAGATGTGTGTGGCCAGTACTAATTGTCCAGAATCACCACAGGAACAGATCTCTGGGTGTGTCTGTAAGGGGGTTTTAAATGAGGTGAATTGAGGGAAGAAGGTTCAACCTAAATGTGAGTGGCCACATCCCGTGGGCTTGGGTTCTGAACTGAGTAAAAAGGAAAAAGCAAACTGAGGGCCAGCATTCATTTCTCTGTGCTGCTTGACTACAGATGCAGGGGGAGCAGCTGTCGCTTGCTCCTGTTGTGGCTTCCCCAGCATGATGCACTGTCTCCTCCATCATGAGCCCAAACAAACCTGTTCTTCCTTATGCTGCCCTTGTCAAGTACTGTGTCACAGCACAGAGAAGTGACACACATGCACACACAAACACACATGCACACACAAACGCATGTGCACACACATGCACACAAATGCACATGCACACACATGCACACACAAATGCACGTGCACACACGTGTACAAACACATGTGCACACACAAATGCATACTCCCTATTAAGAGGAAACATGCTGTCTTTCTGAGTCTTGCTTATTTCACTTAATATGACAGTCTCTAGCTCCATTTTCCAGCAACTGACAAATTTATTTCTTTTTTATGGCTCATTGAAACTCTTTACATGTATAATCTTAATTCTTCATAGTTTTATTTTAAAATATTCTCATAAATTTAAAATCTACTAATTTACTTACATGTGAGCTTCTTGAATAAAGATATTGTTCTTCTTTTCTTCTTTTTCTTTTCTTATTCTTCTTCTCTTCTTTCTTCCTTCTTCTTCCTTCGTTCTTCTTCTTCTTCTTCTTCTTCTTCTTCTTCTTCTTCTTCTTCTTCTTCTTCTCTTCTTTTTCTTCTTCTTCTTTTTCTTCTCCTCCTCCTCCTCCTTCTTCTTTTCATTCAAGACAGGGTTTCTCTGTGTAACAGCTCTGGCTGTCCTGGAATTCACTCTGTAGACCAGGCTGGCCTCAGACTCACAGAGATCCACCTGACTCTGCTTCCTGTGCTGGGATTAAAGGTGTGCAACCACTACCATCCAGCAAGAGTAAAATTTTTTAATCTTCTGTGTATTTACTGTGCTTGATAATGTTATAGACCTTATGTTCTGTTAATTCTTTGTGTTTGTATGTGGACTGTGAGCTTAATGCAGAGAAAGAACTTAATTGACCTTTATTTTTAATACATAGTTTAGTTTCTTGGGTGTATATAGAGATCTTGTTGTCTTTGTGTGTCCTTTTATTTTTAATATTAATTTGTGGGGGAGGTACTGGGGCTTGAACCTACAGCCTTGGGTATGCTAGGCAAATGCTTTGTCACTGAGCTGTATTCTCACAGCCCTCTTTGTACTCTGTGTGTTGAGACAGGCTCTTTCCAACTCACTCTGAAACCCACATAGGTGTGGAATTTGTCATTCTTCTCCTTAGCCTCCCAGGTAGCTGCACCAGCAGACCCAGGTTTGTTTTCATATTTATTAACAAGATATAACCTGAGTTTAAAATCTGTTTCAGTTATTTCTGATGTAATGGCTAAGAATGAAGGTTTTTCTAGGGCCAGAAGGGTGGCCCAGCTGGTAAAGGTACTTGCCTCTAAGCCTTACAACCTGAGTTTCATCTCTGGGACCTAGAAGATTGAGAGAGCACTGACTGCTACAAGTTGTATTCTGACCTCCACATGAGTGTCTAGCATACTCATGTTTGGGTGGGAGCTCCACCTCAACCCTTGGCACCCTGGCATCTCTATACCCAAAGAGTCTGAAATGTTCTGGTGGAAGATCGACCTCAACTCCCTTCCCCCATCTCTTTCCCTAAACCTGTCCCTTCAAAGCCCGCCAAACACAGCCCCCCCCCCCACCAAGAGAGGCTCAAGACCACACCCACAGGGTATATAAGCTGCATGCCAGAAAACAGACATGTGGTTTTTCCGCTCTCTCATCCCCTTTCCTCTCTGCTGGGCCAGGGAATCACCCAGGAACATGTTACCCATTAAACTAGGCCGTTTCCTAATTTGGTCTGATTTGGATTGGTGCGTTGGCAGAGAAGCCTATTTGGATATAAAAAAAATTTATCAACTCACACACACCCTTCTAATAAATAAGTAAATAAATAAATGTAATTTTTTTAAAAAAGCATAAGAGCTTTGGAATCAAATTGCACCATCATTTTCTAGTCGTATGATTTTGAACTAAGTAATTAACCTTACCAGTTTTCTACTTCTGTATCTGAAAAATAAAGGAAATACTAATACTTATATTATTATGAGAATTGAATGCATGAAAATGCATAAAATGGAATATTGCTTGCATATTATATATATTTTATTAACTATTATTTCTCTTAATTTGTGTACTTGCAAATACCGTCTCATTGTTTATTGGGTATTGTATTAGGTGCTCCCTGTACTCCTCAGCTAGCCTCTGCATTTCCTGGGTACACAGAAGTCATCTGAGCAGTTGCTCTAGTGGTGCTGAAGAGTTACTGTTGTCATTAAGTCGAAGCTGCTCCAAACACATACATTTTTTATTGTGTTAACATTATTAAATAGTTTCATTAATTGCATAAGTATAAAAGAGAAACTATACACTATAAGGTTTGAGAAATGAACTCATTAAATTATTACCTTAATGATAGAAATGTATTGACAAATTCTAGAAAATTTGCCACTGGCCATGTTTTAATTGCTCAATAAAGAATCAATAGTTTATTCAAATCTATATTTGTTTTTCTTTTTTAAATTAGAGTAATTCAGGCAAAGTGTGTGATGCAAGCCTGTAATCCTAGCACTCTGGAGGCTGATAGGAGGATCAGAAGTTCAGGGCTAGCTTAGGCAACTCATTGAGACTGCCTCAAGTTGAAAAGTAAAATAAAAGGCTCGAGAGGATTTGTCTTAGTGGTAGAGTACTTGACTAGTATGTATGGGATAGTTGGTTCAATCCCCAGTACTGCTAAACAGACACACAAACAAAAGTCATTGGGGTGAGCCTGGGCATGGTGGTGCACCCCTTTGGTCCCAGCACTCAGGAGGCAGAGGCAGGTGGATTTCTATGAGTTGAAAGCCAGCCTGGTCTACAGAGAGTTCCAGGCCAGCCAGGGCTACAGAGAAATGTTGTCTCAAAAAAAACCACAGAAACAAAACAAACAAAATAACACCAAAAAGCAGGGTGATTTTGATAGCAAGGGACAAAGTATTATAGTGTAATATAGATATTTTAGAGGAGCATTCTAAGAGGAATTATATTGAGTACTGTCTTTTGATTTTATATGACTGAAATGTCTTTGTAATGTAAATGATCCAAGAAGCTGGGCACAGTAGTCTGTACCTGTGACCCCACAGTTTGGAGGCTGAGGCAGGATCGACACCTGGTCTTTAAAGTGTGATAGACGATGAATCTTTTTCTTGTTCATTTTGTTCTTTCATAATGTTAAGGATAGAATCTCAGGTTTCATGCATGCTAGCAAATGCTGTACTCACTTCAGTGTGTTTCCAGCAGTGAAAATGAGGTCTCTTTTGACAACAAATTGATTAATTAAAGCTTGGTGCTTTTTCTGTGCCTGAAGCTGAGGAAAAGGTTGCTAATTGATCACCAGTGTGGTAACTGATAACCCAGATTCAAAACAAACAAACAAACAAACAAAAAATTACAGGCCTGTAATCCCAGCACTCAGGAATCTAAGGCAGGAGAATAAAGATTTCAGGGCCATCCTGGGCTAACAAAACCTTGTTTCCAAAGACCAAACCAAACAAACAAAGATGTTATATCCAAAGTGAGGCTTGACTTAATTTTTGTTTTAAGTGGACAAATTACTTTTAAAATGTGTTTTAATCTTTTTCTTCAGTCTAATGAATTTATAGCCTCCGGTGTGTCAATATTGTTTTATTTTTACAAGCTAACTTCAAAGATTGCCTAACCTCATAGTCTCTTATTTCATTTAACCTCTATAGGCTTCTACCCCTTCTTGTCTGAAGTGACTGCCTAATTATTTATTGAGTAACCTTTGCTTTGTATGTGTGTATGTGTGTGCGTGCATGCGTGTGCCCCCATGCACACCTGTGAAGAGACCAGCAGAAGATACTGGACATCCTCCTTTGTTGCTCTTGCCTCATTTCTCCTTAGACAGGATCTCTCGCTGACTCTGAAAGTCAGTTTTTTGTCTAGCATGTCTTAGCAATTGTTCTGTCTCTGCCTCGTCATGAACGCACAGCAAGTGCTCTTCCCACTGACCCATCTCCTGAGCTCGGCCCAGCTTTGCTATGGAATTTGTCATTTCTGTGATAACCTGGTCTCAGAATTTTCTTCCTGTCAGAGTAGTCTGTATTTTCTTTTTTGAAGGACTCTTTAGTTTTGTTCATGCTGATTTATATTTTAAGTTGCAGATTTGTATTTTAAAGTTTCTTCTTTGTTTTCACAGGGCTTTTGGTTTTGTCTTCTGAGAGTCTCACTATTTAGCCCAGGCAGTCCTTGAACTCATGTAGTGGAGGCTGGCCTTAAACTTTCCTGCTTCTGCCCTCTCAGTCCCCAGTTTATTTATAGAACTTGGAAAAGTTGTACCTTTCCCAAACAGATTGTGGTGTTTGGGAATCTTGAAGTTGTCCAGATGGTTGTGATGATAGCCACCCTTGGAAACCACTGATGTATCCGTATAGTTCAGATTCTTCACCATGGAGCACACAGTTCATCTAGTTCCTGCCTGCCTCTCCAGCATCTCTCTGTTCTTCCCATTTTCTGGGTTGAACCAAGTGTCTTTTCTGTAATTTCCTGGGCTCGATTGGATTCAGGGATGGTGGTATGCTTTTTAAACTCAGGAGATGATCCCAGATTTTTTCCTGTTTTTCTTATTCCTTCTATATATTCCAGCTAATCTTGGATTTCACATGTTAAACTAGGATTGAAAAGCACAAGGCTGATCCAAATCAGTGAGACCAAGAAAGATCATGTAACTTGCTACAGTAATGTAAATAGTGTATGTCAGAGTATGTATAAAACTCAGTGTTTGTATGTCTAACATGGTTCTTACTGTATCTGCTCAGGTTAATCTTAAGTGACTTTTAAAATATTTCCTTTCTAAATGAATCACCTTTATTTATTCCCTTATTAATTTATTTCTTTACTTACTCATTTAACATTTATTTGAGTATGCAAGGAGCAGAGCGGGACCTAGCGATGGGTGGATAAAAATAAAATAATATAAATTTCCTGTTCCTTATGGTCTCAAGACACATTTTATATAGTTTATATTGTCATAAAGTACTGTACAGAAATCCAATTTGTTAACTTTTTTTGGTTTTGTTTTGGTTTGGTTTTTTTGGTTTTTGTTTTCTTGAGATAGGGTTTCTCCATGTAGTGCCTGTCCTGGATCTTGCTCTGTAGACCAGGCTGGCCTTGAACTCACAGAGATCTGCCTGGCTCTGCCTCCCTGAGTGCAGGAATAAAGGCATACGCCACTGGCGTCCGGTGAATTTGTTAATTTTTTAAAAGAGGAACTATAATCCATTCTTTTCCACTGTTTTCTTTCTCTTTTCATCCAGGGAAAGACCATGTTTGTAGATTTATTGGCTGTGGGAGAAACGATCGGTTCAACTATGTGGTCATGCAATTGCAGGTATGTTACCTTGAAAATATGTCTTCAAATCTTTTCATTTTGATCCAAATACCCAGTTACAGTGAATATGTATAAAAAATGACAGCATTCTTGTTATCATGTCCAAATGCTATACGCTGTACATAGAGATTTATTTAGACTTGGTATAGATTTTCCAAAAAATGAAATGGTCATCTATTTTAGTTTATCTGTACCTTTATTGGTCATCATTTTTTTCATAGCATTTAATCTTAAAGTGGATTGTGGGCTGTAATGTGAACCTTGCCTTTCCATGTTCCTTCTCTTTTCATCTTTCTAACCTCAGGCATTTCAAATCTCCACTCATGCTCTCAAGTACCAGCCACTACATTAAAATTGTAAGCATTAGTTGGAGTAAAGGATGAATGCTGTTCCTCTTTCTCTTTCCATCAGCATAGCCCTGTTCCTTCCCTTTTAGATGGGAGTAGAGTTGGGCTGAAAGAGTAGCAGTTCCTAAAGAACGTGCAAGAGGAACAGGTACAGTAGGGAGAATCAGGAAACCATTCATTTCCTTGATGTTGCCTGTGCTCCTCCACACACAGTAGAGTCGTCTTGAAGCTTCACACCGTGGTTCACTGCCTGATGTTCAGTTCTCACAGTTTCCTTTCATCTTTAGCAGACTTGATTTGAACATTTGGTTTCTTTATTTTTCTTTCATATTATTTACATGACAGCAAGTTAAATTCATAAACCCTGACCTAAATGTTTTCTCTTCTTTTCAGAAGACTTTTCTTTTTCTTAAGTATCCTCCAATATTTGACTTTGACCTAAAGATGTTACCCTTTCTGTAAACTATAGTTGTTGTTGTAGTTGTTTATCTTTTTAAAGTGTGGTCTCACTGAATAGCACAAGATGATATAGCCAAGACTGGCCTTAACCTCAGGATCCCCCTACCTTAGCCTCCTGATTTCTAAGATTATAGCTGTGTGCTAAAATGGTTGGCTTAGTTTTGTTGGAAATTAATTAATTGGGGATTGGAGGAGTGTACCATGGTATGTGTGGAGGTCAGAGGGCAACTTGTGGGAGTTGGGTCTCTCCTACTGTTGGAGTCCCAGGGTTTGAACTTTGGTGTCAGACTAGGCAGCAAGTGCCTTTGCCTGCTGAGCCATCTCACTGGCCCTTAAGTCTTTCTTGGTCACATGATTCATCATCTCAAGTTAGCATACTTTATTGAAGTGTTTACCTTTTTACATTTTTCAGTTCATTAATGTGGTCCCTGTTTTCTCTCAAATTGGCCACTAATATGAACTCTATCTTTCCTTTTCTTTTCTTTTCCTTTTTTTTTTTTTTTTTGAGACAGGATCTCCCTATGTAGCCCTGAGTGTGCTGGAACTCACAGAGATCTATCTACATCTGCCTCTCAAGTGCTGGGCTTAAAAGAATATGCCACAGCTGGGCAGTGGTGGAGCACACCTTTGATCTTGGCACTTGGGAGGCAGAGGCAGGCAGGTCTCTGTGAGTTTGAGGCCAGCCTGGTCTACAGAATGAGATCCAGGACAGGCTCCAAAGCTACACAGAGAAACCCTGTCTCAAAAACAAAACAAAAAAAGAATATGCTACCATGCTTGGCTGGTTTTCCAGATTTTCTCGATTACCCTATTATTTATTTATTTTTCATTTGGCTTACTTGAATCTGGCTATAAATAGGGTCCATACATTGTTTATTTCTTAAGCCTTTTTTGATCTGCTGGTTCTTCTGTCTTACTTACTTGAAAATTCCTTCTTTGTTGTTTTAGTGTAGAAATTCTCATATTCTGGATTTTGCTGATTGTTACTGTTTATTGATATGTAACTTGTCGTTACACTCCCCACCCATTTCTCATAAACTGATGGTTAGGTTCTGATTTCCACTTCCTTGGCAAGGGTAGGTGAGAGGTGGCATATCCACTTCCAGCTGCGTCTTGAGAGCTAGCACCTTAACCTCCCTGCAGCCTGGTCCACCCATTTTGAAGTTTTCAGGGATTTTTCCCAATGTGCCTCGTTTTCCTTTTTTTCAGTCCGTTAGTAAGCATAGTCTGTGATTTCAGTGGGCTTTCCAAATACACCATTCTAATTGTATCATTTCTTCTCCACTTAGATAAAAGTCTTCCTTTAAAAGTATTTCATGCGATAGAGCCTACCCTGAAGTATACCTTTTATATAGGAAAGTCAGGGTTAATATAATAGTAGATTGCTGTGGGATGTTCTGTATGTCCTGTGGGAGCCCGTTCTCAGGTTCCTCGTGGCTTTACCCAGCAGGTCCACACAGAGGATGATTAGGACCACGGGCCTGAGTGCAGGTGTCTGAGATGGTCTGCACTTGGCTGTGCTGGGGGGATGGTCTGTATGTCAAGTTGCTGTGGTCAATAAATAAAACACTGACTGGCCAGTGGCTAGGCAGGAAGTATAGGCGGGACTAACAGGAGAAATAAAAGAACAGGAAGGCAGAAGGAGTCACTGCCAGCCGTCACCCTGACAAGCAGCATGAAAAGATGCCCGTAAGCCACGAGCTTCGTGGCACAATATATATTTGTGGAAATGGATTAATTTAAGCTATAAGAACAGTTAGCAAGAAGCCTGCCACGGCCATACAGTTTGTAAGCAATATAAGTCTCTGTGTTTATTTGGTTGGGTCTGAGCGGCTGTGGGACTGGCGGGTGACAAAGATTTGTCCTGACTGTGGGCAAGGCAGGAGAACTCTAGCTACAGTAGACTCCATTATTTTAATCAGTTTTCAGAACTATTAGTTGGTTCACTAATATTTTCCTCTAAGAGACAGGAGTGCCTGCTTTCCTTTGTGAATTTATAGTCTTTCTCTTCCCTTTCCTCCCTCTCAATAAAATTACAAACTGTGCATCTGACATTGCACCTTCTCCTTTTGTTTGCATGAGGGTGTCACTCACCATGCCTCCCAGATTGTCTCCACACCTTCTGCCTGAGCCTTTCAAACAAGGATTATCAGAGTAGGCCATCACACCGGGCCTGTAGCTTTGAATGTTCATTATGTTCCTGCCTTGGCTAGTGAGACTTTCTCTGGGTTGCACTTTGACCTGATTAGGTAGTGTTTTAAAAGCATCCTTATTTTCTGATGCAATAGTGTGTACTGTGTTCATTCTCTGTATTTCATGCTCCAGCTGTTCCTTCATTCAACCCTGGTTCCTTTTAATGGGAAATATGTTTTAGAGATAATCTAGATGTTATGTGTACCTATTGCAATGGGATTGGTCATTGTCTCTGATTTTTTTTTTTTTAAGAAGATGGATTAAAGAAGTTCAATTTTAGCTGGGTGTGGTAGCTCACACCTCTAATCTCCGCACTTGGGAGATGGAGGCAGGTGGATCTTTGAGTTCAAGGCCAGCCTGATCTACAAAGTGAGTTCCAGGACAGCTAGGGCTACATAGAGAAATCCTGTCTTGAAAGACAGAAAACAAACAAACAAACAAAAAAATCCAATATTAAGAGAGAAAGTATGTTGTGGTTCATATTGATGCTTCTAAGTCAAATTTATAATAGTAGACATGCTGATTACTTCTTTCTGTATTTTTATTTCTTTGGTCTTACTTTCTTTTTAATGTATAGATGAAATTATATCATTTGAATTTACATGAAAGTAGTATGTTTAGAATGGGAGAGAGTTACTTTTGAGAAGGTATATTATCTATGAAAATGCATTGTCTGTGAAGTGATAGTTACTTTTTCTTTTTTTATATTCATTTTTGTTTGTTTTCTTTTTGTGTGGGTTTTTCTTTTTTTATAAGACAGGATTTCATGTAGCCTAGGCTGGTCTTGCCTTAGTATGTACCTTAGAACTGCCTTGACATCCTAATCCTTAGGTCTCCACCTCTCAAGTGCTGAGATTAGGTTTGAGCAAGCACATCTGGGCTTACTATGATTCCTAGCTACTGTGCCTGATTAATGACCTCTTATCCTGGGAATTCACTGTATTACTCTCTCCATTTAGTATGATACCCAATCTCTTTCCTTTTCTTCTCCCTTTAGATCTCATCCTCTTTCTCCCCCAACACCCCCATTTCATTTACTTATTTTTATTTTTTAAATTTTGTGCGTGTGACAGGATCTTGCTATATAGCCCCATTTGGCCTAGAAGTTCCTCTGTAGACTAGGTTAACCTCAAGCTTTTGGCAATAGTCTCTGTTTCCCAAGTACCAGAATGACAGGTGTGTGGCACTATTCCTGGCCTTATGCATTTTCATTACTCAAAAAACAACAACAAAATGTAGTTTGATCTTGTTAAATTTATAGAATTACTTTGGAGAGAAATATAAACTCTAAAATTTTTTTTGCATATGAATTTCTTACTATATGAAAAGATCCCCCCTTTTAAAAAAAGAACAGCCCCTCCCCCAACACTATTCTTGTGTCAGCCTTGTGTTTATCCTCCCAGATTTTGTTAGATTTTTTTGTTTTTGTTTTTCTGATGTGTGTGTGTGTTGTTGTTGCTGTTATGAGGTCGGATTTCATTCTATAGTCCAAGCTAGCATGGTGCTCACTTTGTAGTGCAGGCTGGCCTTAACTTGTTCTGTCTCCTTAGTGTTGAGATTAACTCTGTGTGATGGTACACTCCTGTAATTCCCAAACTCAAGAGGTAGAGGCAGGAGGATAAGAATTTAAAGTCAACATGGCAAGTTCCAGGACAGACAAGGGCTACATAGATCCTGTCTCAAAAACAAAAACAAACAACCAAACAAAAGAATTTAAAGTCAACCCTCTACTATATATAGCAAAATCCAGTCTAGCCTGGACTACATAAGACTTGACTCAAAATAATAACAACAATAACAAAAACTACTAGAAATATAGGCATGAGACATTATGCCCCAATCACCAGTTGATACATTAAAATTACATTTTATGACATTTAAATAATTACTGATATTATTAATCAAGTTAATTGATTCCTGTTGGTTGTTCTTATGATAGTAGTAGTTTTTAATTTAAATTTTGGTATTATCTAGGATGTAGTTTTGTTTGTTTGTTTGTTTGTTTGTTTTTTGAGACAGGGTTTGTGTAACAGCCCTGGCTGTCCTGGAACTCACTTTGTAGACCAGGCTGGCTGCTTCAATAGCTGAATATTTGCTGTATCATATTTGTGAGGCCTGAGCTTTGATGCCAAGGACGAGGGAGGGTCGGACGGAGGCTAGGAAGCTGAAGAGATTATGAGAGGTTTTAAGCATATATAACATACTTTATTTACTAGCACACAGACTACAGGCAGGCAGATGCTGACAGGCAAGTGGGCGCAGCATACAGGCTGCACAGGCAAAAACCAAAACAAGGACCTTGCCTCCAACCTCAAGGCCATGTTGATAGAAAAAAAAAAAATCACACAAAAAATGGCATTTTGCCAGAAATAGTTATATAAGAGATTACATCACTGCTTACTCTGTGTTCCTCAGATGTCCTGTACTAGCTATCTCCCCAGATGTCTAGTTTATGTTTTAGCTGACTCATATGGTGTCCATACCATCACCTAATTGTTTTAACTTTTGTTGTCCTTTATGGCCTTCTGTTTCCTATAATATTTGCTAATAATAACAGTCCTTAGGATTTGTTGAGTACAAGGCAGTATTCCAGAAATTTCATGTGGTTTTTATTTAATCCTTATAAAATTATATGAAGTATAATTAACTCTTCATTAAAAAACCGATGTAGGAAAATTAAGTAATTGTAGAGAGTGTGTGTTGGGCAGTAATGAGGAACACTGCTTTGGATATTTGTGCTGCTTAGTTTTAACTGGACACAACCTAGAACCACCTGGAAAGGGGGCTCAATGAGGATTGTCTTGGTCTGGGTAGTCTGTAGGGACAGCTGTGGGGGAATGCCTTGATTTTTAGTTGATGTAGGAAGATCCAGTCTTTTGTGGGCAGCATCATTCCTAGGCAGGAGTTCTGAACACTGGAAAAGAGAAGAAAGTTAGCTGAGGACAGGCAAGAAAGGATGTGTTTATTTTCTTTTTGCTCTTAATTGTGAATGTAACGTGCCTAACTGCTTACGTTGCTGTCTTGACTTTCCCCAAAAATGATGGACTGTAACTGAAATTGTAAGCCATATAAACCCTTTCTTCCCTAATGCTGCTTTTTGTTACAGTGTTTATCATAGTAACAGAAATAAAACCAGAACAGATACCTGTATTTTATAGTTTTTAAAATAGTCACATCTAAGGGGCTGATGATTAGCTTAGATGGTAGAGTTTGACTACGCATGAAGCTCTGGCTCTGGGTTCAGTCCCCATCATTGCATAAACTTGGCTTGGTGATGCACACTGGTCATCCTGGAAATTGGGAGTTGAAGGCCAGATCAGTTCAATGTCATCCTTGGTTGCACAGGGGGTTCAAGGTTAGCCTGGGGTACATGAGACCCCCTCAGAAAGAAAGAAAAGGAAAGGAGGAAAAGGAAAGGAAGGAAAGAAAGAGCCAAGTCTACATTTTTAGAATGGCAAGGATAAATCAAAACATGACGACTTAGGAACATGATTGCTAACAGCATGCTTATTCTTAGGGCTAGAGAGAGATGACTCGGGTTAAGAGCTCTTGCTACTTTTTTAGAGGACTGGAGTTCAGTTTCTAGCACCCATGTTGAGTAGCTCACAGCCATCTTTAATTCTAGCTCTAGGTGATTAAATGTCCTCTTCTGATTTCTGAGGGCACCCACAGTCATGTACAAAAAGAGGGATACACATACATAATTCTTTGAGTTAGAAGATCACAGCTAGCCAGGTGGTGGTGGTGGTGGTGGTGGTGGTGGTGGTGGTGGTGGTGGTGGTGGTGGTGGTGGTGGTGCACACCTTTAATCCCAGCACTCGGGAGGCAGAGCCAGGCAGATCTCTGTGAGTTCGAGACCAGCCTGGTCTAGAGAGTGAGATCTAGGACAGGCTCCAAAATTACACAGAGAAACCCTGCCTCGAAGGAAAAAGAAAAAAAGAAAAAAGAAAAAAAGATAACATCTTAGGCAAGAGCCTCATTATTTCAGTCACAGTATTTTATAGGGTGGTGATATAGTGAATGTTTTGAGTCTTATCACAGTATTAGGACTGTATTTTAAAGTGATTGTCCAATTTTATAGGGTCGGAATCTGGCAGATCTTCGACGGAGCCAGTCCCGGGGCACATTCACCATTAGCACTACTCTTCGGCTCGGGAGACAGATTCTGGAGTCTATTGAAAGCATCCATTCTGTGGGATTCCTTCACAGAGACATAAAACCGGTAGGGGCCTTGTCTTTTCCAAGTACAGAAGGCTATCGCTTGGTATTCTAATGTTAGGAGACAGAATATATGCTAGTATAGTTTTTTTTTTTTTTATTTGTGTGGTTAAATACAAAGAAATGTTTTTATTCCTGTAATGCCCTAAAAGCAAAAATAATTTACCTTTTAGTTTAGTTTAGTTTTGTTTTGTTTTTAAAGCAGTAATCAGAAATTACAGCTTATGTTCAATAGCTTTTCTCATACCAGGAAATGTTGCTTGCCAGCTAAATTAAAAAGTCTATGCTGGGGCTGGGAGACAACTCAGCCAGTTAAAGCACTTTAAGACTTGAGTCTTGAGTTGGATGCCCAGAACCCATGTTTAAAAAAAACAGGTATGGTGGTACATACTTGTAGTCCAAGTGCTGGACAGGTGAGATAGGAGGATCTCTGGGGCTCACTGGCCAGCCACCCCTCGTCTGCTTGAGGAACAACACCTGAGGTTGTCCTCTGGTCCCCACAGGCATCTTCACATGCAAGGTCTGTGCTTGCCAGTTCTTAATTAGATATTTTAGCATTGCTAATTATTCAGCCTCATACATAAATTGTTGGTTTGAATTGTGTGTTTCTTCACAACAGTTGTTCATTTTCTCAAGTCACCAGATGTGTTCATCAGAATAATGGACTTGAAAGGCCTGGTCTTCTCCTAAGAACTGCTGTGTGAACACAGTTTGTTTTCCTTTCTGCCCTGCTGTAGTGTTCTGTTGTTGTCCTGTGCCCTTCCCTGTCATTTCCTCAGGAAGCTCCTCAGGAAAACGATACTTCTTTAAAAGGAAATGTGGATGTGATAGCTTGGATTTTGCCATTACAAATTCCCTTTTTTGCATATCTAACTTTCTAAATTTGCAGTCGTTTGACACAACACATTACATAGATTTTTAGGTTTGGGGGGCGCTTGGTTTTGTTTTGAGACAGGGTCTTGTATAGCTAAGACTGACCTCCAACTTGCTATATAGTTCAGGGTGGCCTTAAACTGATAATCTTGTCTCTGTTTCCTGAATGCTGGAATTAAAAGTATATGCCATCACATCTCGTTACACTGATGATTATTTTTTTTTAAGGAGAAAAAAATGTAAAGCATTTTTTCCTTAGGACTATTTTGAAATTTTTTCCCCTAAATTGTATTTTTAATTTTAGTGAAGTTCAGCTTTATGATGCTTATAGAAAATTGTTTTATTTTTTTTATTTGTTAATTTATTAAGATAGGATTAAACTGAAATTTGCTATATAGACCAGCCTGACCTTGAACTCACAGAGATCAGCCTGCCTTTGTCTTTAGTACTGGAATTAAAGGCATACACCATCACAACCAGTCCTTATACTTAACTAAAAGGTTGAGAAGTAATAAAAATTCTTCTATGTTTTATATATATATTTCCCCCCATCCCTAGCTTCCCTTGTTTAGGTGGTTGGGTTGTCATTTAAGCAGTAACTTAGACTAGAATTCCAAAGAATTCTAGTTCTGAATTTAATTAGGTCATTATTATATGTAACTATACAAACATTTAAATTTATTTTTGCTCAGTTTTCCTGGTTGTAGGTAGACATTAACAACTCTTTCTCAAGTCGCTAATTGTATTTACAAGAACACTCCACTATGAAAAACTTTAATTTTCCCTTGAAAGTTAGAACCAGCAACTAAATTATACTCTATATTAATGCTTAATAAAAGTCATAGATTTACAGTAGTGTGTCTGGAACATGCTATATAGACTAGAAGAATTCATGTAGTGTAAAATGTAGGTGGGACTGGATATTATAAGAATACGTATTTTTCGTCTTTATTATTTTTCCAGTCAAACTTTGCAATGGGACGCTTTCCCAGTACATGCAGGAAATGTTTCATGCTTGATTTTGGCTTGGCCCGACAATTTACGAATTCCTGTGGTGACGTCAGACCAGTAAGCTTTTTCATTACTATTTAATATTTGATAATTGAACTATTATTTCTAGTATCACTTTAAAGAAATGCTAATTATGTATCGGAATGAATGTTTGGAGGAGGGGATGAAGCTCAGTGAATTTTAAAAAAATGGATGTTTACTTGTATTGAAACCAGATCAGTAGATTACAAGGTTAAGATACTGTTGTCTAGAGTTAGCTGCATATAATCAGTAGGGGACATTAAAGGGATCAGTATTGGATCAAGACACTCCAAGACCAAGTTCTCAGCACAAAGGAGATTTTTTTACTCCAGAAGACAAAGGACAGGGGATAAGAGGCATAAGGAATTTAATCAAATATAGCTAGAAGATTTCCTGTTCCTGGCCTGCCGGCAGTCAGGACAAATCTCTCCCACTAGCATCCCCCAAGTAAACACACAGAGATTTATATTACTTATAAACTGTATGGCCATGGCAGGCTTCTTGCTATCTGTTCTTATATCTTAAATTAACCCATTTCTATAAATCTATACCTTGCTACGTGGCTTGTGGCTTTCTGGTACTTTATATCCTGCTTCTCCTGGCGGCAGCTCCTGACTCAGCCTTCCACTTCCCAGAATTCTCTTCTCTGCTTGTCCCACCTATACTTCCTGCCTGGTTACTGGCCAATCAACATTTTATTTATACAGAGCGATATCCCCAGCAATCAAATGTCCAGGTAGAGGAGTTTTACTAAACTTACCTCTTAAGATTTTTGCCAGGGACTGGAGAGATGGCTGGCTCAGTGGTTAAGAGCACTGGTGGTTCTTCCAGAGGACCTGGATTCAATTCCCAGCACCCACATGGTAGCTCCCACAGACATACATGCAGGCAAAAGACAGTGCACATAAAATAAAAAGAATTTTAAAAAACAAACAAAAACTTTTGTGAAAACATGACTAGCAAAGATAAAGATGCCTCCTAAACAAGGGTAACCTTAGAAGAGACTTTAGAGAGTCTGGCTAGAGTCATGTCAGGAGAAAGTCTGTCAGAGGCAGTGCACTAAGTACATCTCTCTCTCTTCACCAGAAAGCTGCTAAGACAAGGCAAAATGCTCCAGTCCTGCTCCTTCTAGAAAGAGAGTCCCATTGCTGGAATCCATAGGGAGGTTAGCCATGTGTTCCTGACTGCAGCAGTTTGGAATGGGGTCACTTAAGTCAAGCTGGGCGAGAGCAGAGAGCAGTCTTGGTTTGGATACCATAGATCCTTACCTTTCTTACTGGATGTTCACAAGTTTTCTTGAAAATATTTAATTTGTTTGCCTTTAAAGCTCATTCTAGAGGCTTACGTGTTTTGTTTTCAACTAGTGTTCACTGAGTTTACTGGGAAGGGGGACAGGCAACTCTCTATTGTTTTGCTGCTACTTCATCTCCCATTATAACTTTTCTCTTGTTTACTCTAAACTTTAGTATGTTCAAGCTTGTTTTTTCACTGTGATTTTCATTTGTATCAGGTTAACTAGTTGTATAAAAGTTAAAACATTTTGATTTTGATTGAGCCAACTTTATTAGTTATACATACATATATGCAAATTATAATTAAAATCTAGGCATATGAGAATCTTTTTTTTTTCTTTTGGAATTTTTTTTGTGTCAAGGTCTCACTGAGATGATTCAGCAGGCAAAGGCACTTGCTGCCTAGTCTGACACTTAAGTTCAAACCCCGGGACTACAAAGTAAATTCAAGGCCATTGTTGTCAACTTTGTGAGACCCTGTTTCAAAAACTGAAAACGAGACCTGGGATATAACCCAGTGGTAGAGCATGCATGAAGACCTAGGTTCAATCCTCCATATCCCAAAGTGGGGCAGCATATTTTTTAGAATATAACTAGATAAGATTACCTAGGAAGATGAGCCGGGCGGTGGTGGTGCAGGCCTTGAATCCCAGCACTCGGGAGGCAGAGGCAGGTGGATCTCTGTGAGTTCGAGGCCAGCCTGGACTACAGAGTGAGTTCCATGAAAGGCGCAAAGCTACACAGAGAAACCCTGTCTCGAAAAACCAAAAATAAATAAATAAATAAATAAATAAATAAATAAATAAATAAATAAATTAAAAAAAAATAAATTAAAAAAAAAGATTACCTAGGAAGAAGGTATAGCTAAAGTAAGAGGGAGGTCTTGAGTCTAAGCCATTGGGTCACTGAGCAGTGTTGGTGATAGATAGGGAAGAACCATGGACCAGCCAAGACCTATGAGAAGTATGTCAGTCAGGTAAGAGGAAAATCAAGAGGTTTTCCTTGGGAGCCAGGTGAAAAAAGTTCTTCAGAAAGAGTGGTAAGGTTGTCACTCCTGTTAGGTGTTAGTGAGAACTGACTGTTGATGACTTTGTAAGAACGTTTTAGTAGATCAGTGAAAACCTGGTTTTGATTCCAAGCATCATGTAAGCCAGGCATGGTAGTGTTGGTTATGCTGCGGCGGAGAGTGCTGATTGGAAGAATCACAAGCCATGGTTACCTTTTTAGAGCTTTATTGGGAGAGAGAGAGAGAGAGAGAGAGAGAGAGAGAGAGAGAGAGAGAGAGAGAGAGAGAGAGAGAGAGAGAGAAAGGGGGAAGAAACAGAAACAGAGAGACGGAGTGGAGGGAAGAGAACGGAAGGAGAGAGTGCGGAAAGGAAGAGAACGCACAGAGGGCACACCTGCTTTTTAGGCTGGGACACCATCGCAGGCTGGTGACGTAATTAAGGACATAATCCTTACAGGTAGTGCATGGTTGTGATCCAGCATTTGGGAGGTGTATCTTCAAGGTCAAGTTCAAAGTCATCCTCAGCTACAAGGTGAATTCAAGACCAGATTGAGCCACATGAGTAGCATACAGAGTCCGTTGGATATATGCCTAGCAGTGAATTAGCTGAGTCATATGGTAGTTCTAATTTCAGTTTTTTTGGGACGCTTGTACACTGATTTCTGTAGTGACTGTAAAAATAGTTTCTATTTCTACCACCAGCAGATCAGGACTCCTCTTCCCCCACACACTTGCCAGCATTTGTTGTCTCTTGTTTTCTTGATGGTGGCCATTCTTACTGAGGTGAGATAGAACCTCAAAGTCTTTTTAATTTGAATTTCTCTGATTGCTATAGATGCACTTTAAAAACATAGCTTTAATTTTATTTTATTTGTATGGATGTTTTGCCTGCATTATGTACACCACATGTCTGCCTTCTGACCACAAAGGGCAGAAGAAGGCATTAGATTCTCTGGAACTGGAATTACAGACATCTTTGAACAGATATGTGGGTTCTGGGAATTGAACCCAGATCCTCTGTAAGAGCAACCAGTGTTCTTAAGTGCTGAGCCATCTCTCCAGCCCCATGTTGAATGCTTTTTAGAATACTTGTTGCCATTTATAGTTCTTTTGCAAGCCATCTGTTCAGAGTATTGCCCCATTAATTGATCATTGCCCCCTTTATCGATTGGCAAGTAGGGGTTTTTGGCATTTACTTTTTTTGCAGTTTTTTTTTTTTTTTTTTTTTTGGTTTTTCGAGACAGGGTTTCTCTGTGTAGCTTTGCGCCTTTCCTGGATCTCGCTCTGTAGACCAGGCTGGCCTCGAACTCACAGAGATCCACCTGTCTCTGCCTCCCGAGTGCTGGGATTTAAGGCGTGCGCCACCACCGCCCGGCTTGCAGTTCTTTATGTATTCTGGATATTAGCCTTTTGTCTGAAGTATAGCTGGCAAAGGTTTTTCTCCCACTCTGTGGGCTGTGTGTTCATTCTGTTGAGAGTTTCCTTTACTATGCAGAAGCCTTTTGATTTCATATAATCCCATTTGCTTGAGGCTGTTTCCTGTGTTATTAGGATTCTATTCAGAAATCTTTGCTTATACCTATATCCTGAAGTGTTTCTCCTGTGTTTGCTTTCAGCACTTTCAATATTTTGGATGTTATTCTGATGTCTCTACCTCTGTTTGTTAGTTGGCATTTTTCATTACAGCTTTTAGTAATGTTTCTTTGGTTTGTATTTTTTTTTTTTTTTACAAATTTTAAAAAATGTTTTTTAATTGAAATAGAATTACTTCACTTCTCTTTCTTTCCTCTCTCCCTGCCAGCTACTCTCTCTTGAACCCCTGCCATGACCCCCAACTCAAGGATAACCTTGAGATAGCCTCTTTTTCTTTGATTATATTTGTTACGTACACATGCGCGTGCGCGCGCGCGCGCGCTGTGCGCGCGCGCACACACACACACACACACATTTGTTTTTTTTTTTAACAAATGCACATTTTATTTATTTATTTAATTTCTTTTTTATTTGATGTGCATTGGTGTCTTGCCTGCATGTGTGTCTGAGTGAGGGTGTCAGGTCTCCTGGAACTGGACTTACAGACAGTTGTGAGCTGCCATGTGGCCGCTGGGAATTGAACCTAGATTCTCTGGAAGAGCAGCCAGTGCTCTTAACCGCGGAACTATTTCTCTAGCCCATAGATATGTATTTGTATGCATAAATATAAATACAACCTGTTGAGGTTATTGTTGTTTGTGTCTGTATGGTTTCAAGGCTGACCACTCTGCATTGGACAACCAATTAGGGGGCTCATCCCTGGGAAAGGCTAGTTCTTCTCTCAGCAGTCAGTAGTTACCTATAGTTCTTTGTCTAGGGGTGGAATCCTGTGAAATATCCCATCCACATTAATATATCTACTGACATTGCTATCTTTTTTTTTTTTTTTTTTTTTTTGGTTTTTCGAGACAGGGTTTCTCTGTGTAGCTTTGCGCCTTTCCTGGATCTCGCTCTGTAGCCCAGGCTGGCCTTGAACTCACAGAGATCTGCCTGCCTCTGCCTCCCGAGTGCTGGGATTAAAGGCCTGCACCACCACCGCCCGGCATATTCTTACTCTTTCTTGATGTTCCCTGAGCCGTAGTTGCAGGAGCTGTGATATCGATGTATGCAGTGGAGCTGGGATTCTCACAATCTGTTGATCTCTGGTGTCAAGGGAGGAAAGCAATGAAACAGTCCTTCACGGTCTGCAGAGATGGCTCAGAGGTTAAGAGCACTGACTGCTCTTCCCAAGGTCCTTAGTTCAATTCCCAGCAACCACATGGTGGCTCACAGCCATCTGTAATGAGATCTGGTGCCCTCTTCTGGCCTGCAGAGATACATGCAGACAGAACACTATACATAATAAATAAATAAATCTTTAATTAAAAAAAAAAAAAACAGTCCTACTCAGTTACAGCACCTTGAACCATGACAATTACCAGCATGGCAAGATATGTGTAAAAATGTAAGAACTGGCACTCAACGTGTCAATGCCAACCAACAACTGCCTAATTGAACAGGAGGGAAAGCATGCCTGATGCTGGAAACCTAGTCAGTTTCCTGGGGCTAGTGAGGTTGTGAATTTTTTAAAAAAGAACCTACTAGCCAGGTAATCTCAGCACTCTCCAAGCAGATCTTGATGAGTTAGATAGAGGCTAGCCTGGTCTCCAGAGTAAGTTCTAGGACAGCCAGGGCTACACAGAGAAACCCTGTCTTTAAGACCCCCTGCCCTCCCCCCAAAAAAGAAAGAAAAAGGAATCTACTACTGCCACTCTGCTGGACCACACAGCTCCTTACTGCATTCTAAATCTTATCCTTTTACCCACAGATAGTGTGTCTCTACAGCCAATAGAGACCTCATAGAAAACCGCCGCTGAACACATGCTCTGTGTTTTTGACATCTTGACTATGACATGCCAGGACAGGTTCTTCTCTGGTCATGTCTATTTGGAGTTCATAATACTTCTTGTGTTTAGGTGTCTATTTCTCTAGGTTTATGAAATTTTTGGCTATAATTTTATTGAATAGATTCCCATAATATTTTTAGCATAATTGCCACAGCTCTTTCTTCTATGCCATGGATCCTTAGGTTTGGGCTCTTGAGTGATAATTGTTCTTTTGCCTGGTCTTTTCTGTTGATCATGTTTTCTTTTCTTCCTTCCTTCCTTCCTTCCTTCCTTCCTTCCTTCCTTCCTTCCTTCCTTCCTTCCTTCCTTCCTTCCTCCCTCCCTCCCTCCCTCCCCCCTCCCTCCCTCCCTCCCTCTCTCTCTCTCTCTCTCTTTCTTTTTTTTTGGTTTTTAGAGACGGTTTCTCTGTGTAACAGTCTTCACTGTCCTGGAACTCGCTCTGTAGACCAGGCTAGCCTCAAACTCACAGAAATCTGCCTGCCTCTGCCTCCCAAGTGCTGGGACTAAAGGTGTGTGTCACCACCGCCTGGCTGATCATGTTTTCTTCTATATTTTATATTTGATTGATTATTTCTGTGTTTATAAAATGAGCAAGACCTTCTTCTCTCAGAATGTATCGTGTGGAGTGAAGACAGCCAGTAAATATAATGTAAACAAAATAGATGATATAAATGCAAATAAGAACATTGTATAAAACATTCTAAAAACATGGCATCTGTGAAAGAACACAGTGCATTGCAGGCAAGGAGTGGTGTTCTTCATTCAGACGATTAGTACTTCTTAGGAGGTACTCGAAGTAGAGGTTTTAGTTCCAAGAGTGAGTCAGTCACAGGAAGCGTGCAGTGAGGGAACAGCCTGAAGAATAGCAAGTGTAAAGTTTTGAGCTAGAGAAAACAATGAATGATAGAAGAAACTATAGTAGATTCATTGTGAGAAGGCAAGCTAGAAAGATCGTCTTTTTTTTTTTTTTTTTTTTTTGGTTTTTCGAGACAGGGTTTCTCTGTGTAGCTTTGCGCCTTTCCTGGAGCTCACTTGGTAGCCCAGGCTGGCCTCGAACTCACAGAGATCCGCCTGCCTCTGCCTCCCGAGTGCTGGGATTAAAGGCGTGCGCCACCACCGCCCGGCTGAAAGATCGTCTTTTAATGTGGACTTTATTTGGGGTTATATTGTCTGAGGCTGTAATCATGTCTGGCTTCATCTCCATTACCTATCATAACTAAGTATCCAAAAACTTAAATTTTAACATAAATTACTTATGCAAGTGAGTATAATTGTAACCTCTTTCAAATTAAGTTTGAATAAAATAGACAAAATATGGTAAGATTGGCATCTTAGATTATATAATGGTTCTTCATGTTCTTAAATGTATTTGTAACCAGAGCCTAAGCATTAATGTATATGGTGTGATGCTTTGGTACTTGGCATGATTCTGGGTCAATGAAAATGTTTGATTTTTTCTATTGTACAGATCTGTGTTTATTTCATAAACACATTTGATGTGTGTTTGTGTTCCTTGGTATCAAACCCAAAGCCTTGCACATAGTAGGCAATTGTGCTATCCCTGAGCTACATCTCCCAAGCCCAATGCCCATTATGGCATCATATTTTAAAATGTAGATAGATGAGCCTGTGAGATAGCTCAGCAGATAAAGGCACTTGTTACCAAGCTTGACGACTTGAGTTCAATCCTCAGTACCCATATGGTGGAAGAAAAGAATCCATTCCCAAAGTTTGTCTTCTAGCATCCACATGCACACTGTAGCATTCATCATTCCACACCCTGACATCACACACACACACACACACACACACACACACATACACACACACACACACACACACACAGAAACAAATTAATAAATAAATAAAAATTAAGGATACAGATAGAAGTAAACAGGACCAAAATAATTAAAATATTAGTGTTTTAAGTTGTGGTTTAGAGATATTCTCTAGTTTTCTCTAACCTCACTAAAAACATTACTATAAATAGTGTTTTATTATAATAGAATTGCTCTACCATTTGCTTTCTGTGTTCAACTGTGTTAAATTTTTTGCTCTTTAATTTCTTAAGATTGTATGGTTTATTGTAGCCTCGTGCTGTGGCAGGCTTTCGAGGGACAGTTCGTTACGCATCAATCAATGCTCATCGGAACAGGGTATGTATCTGATCCAAGGTTGTCATATCTGAATGTTCATGGCTTGCATCAGACTGATAATCTTCATATTTCAGTTCAGAGGTATAAAAAGTGCTCAGGAGCTGAGGGTCCCTTTTATAGCTACACATTTACCTGAATAGTTGTTTTAATTCACTGTTTTGTATAATGCTGATGGGAAAGGAATTCATGATACGATGTATAGTGCCTGACAGATATGGGCAGCTGCATAAAAAAATGAAGTTGTATTTGCCATAAAAGGCAACAGCTAAGTATGTCTGTTGGGTATCTGTTTAATTATGTATTAGTGTTGAAAATTAAATACAGATGTTTGAAGAAATAAAATACCTAGATTCTATTCTAAGAAATGATTTGTGGGTTGGGGCCAGCAAAATGACTCAACAGATAAAGATACATAGCTACCTAGCCTGACAATCTGAGTTTGATCCTTGGAACCTACATAGTGGAAGAAGATAACTAACTCTGGCAAGTTGTCCTCTGATCTCTACATGCTTACCATGGTACATGAGGACCCACACGTGTACACACACACATACCCCAAACAAATATAATAAAAACCATTAATAGTGGATATTATACTGTCACTATCTGATGGAATATAGAGATTATTTTCTCTATAATATATAATAACTTTTGTTTTTGTAGCCAGGGGCATGGAGACGTAGCTCAGTGGGAAAGCTCTTGACTAGCGTGGGAAGACCTGGTTTAAACCCCACGCTGCAACAAAAGCAGGAAGGAGTCTAGGCCAAACATACCAATTTCCTTGTTTCTAACTGAAAGAATAAAAAGACTTAGGGTTACTCTTAATTTTAAAATTTGTTGGGTCTAGTTAATTTGAGTGTGGGTTCTTTTTTTTTTAAAGATTTATTTATTATATGTACACAGAAGAGGATGCCAGATCTCATTACAGATGGTTGTGAGCCACCATGTGGGTGCTGGGAATTGAACTCAGGACCTCTGGAAGAACAGTCGGTGCTCTCATCCTCTAAGCCATCTCTCCAGCCCCAAGTGTGGGTTCTTTTATTTGCAACATTAAAAAGTTGAAATAAAGGACCCTATTTAGAAAACAAAACGAAACAACCAGTGTGTGTGTGTGTGTGTGTGTGTGTGTGTATGAAAAAAATTTTGCAATCTAGGGCCTTTTTCCTAGTAAGAAGTAGACTACCACTAAGCTACAGTCTCATCCCTTACTTCTTAAAGCACTAATTAATTAGTAAATTGTTAATTGTATTTTCAGCATTTCTGAGTTTTAGAGATTTATTTTATTTATTGGTTGATTTTTAAGATAGAATCTCTTATGTCCCAGGCTGGCTTCCAACTTCCTAAGTAGCAAGAATGGCCTTGGACTTCTGGTCCCCCTGCTTCTCCCTCCCATGTCCTGGGATTACAGGCATGCACTGCCACACCCAGTTTATGTGGTATTGGGTATCAAACCCCGGGCCTTATGCATGTTAGTCAGTTACTCTACCAACTGGGCTGTATTCCCAGCTCTGTGTTGTTTTTGCTTTTCGGTGGTGGCTGTTTTTTGTGATGTTAAGAATATAACCCAGGGTCTTACACACACTCAGTGAACTACTCTACTGCTGAACTACATCTCCAGGTAGGTATTATTTATATCAAAACATTTCTCAGTATATATATTCTACATATGGATTGATATGTAAGTATGCAACATATAGATGTTTACCAGATGATTTATGGGAAATTAGTGATCTTTAAACAATGTGATACACCCATAAAAACTGGTAATGTAATATGACTGAGTTCTCTTTTATTTCTCAAGGAAATGGGAAGACACGATGACCTTTGGTCCTTATTCTACATGTTGGTAGAGTTTGTGGTTGGTCAACTGCCTTGGAGAAAAATAAAGGACAAGGTAATTTTGAATTATAATGTCAGTTTTGATAGGGGAAAGAATAAAAACTTCTCTTCAAGCTGGGTGGTGGTAGTACACACTTTAATCACAGCACTTGGAAGGCAGAGACAGGCAGATCTCTTGTGAGTTCCAGGACAGCCAGGGTTACACAGAGAAACTCTATCCAGAAAAACCAAAAACCAAAATCCAAAACAAAACAAACAAAAATTCTCCTCAGTAAACATTTTGTATAATATCTTCATGTATTGAGATATCATGTAGAACAGATGTGCTTATCATTCAGTGGTACAGTGCATCCCTAGCATGTGTAAGTCACTGGACTAAGATATGATGTAGAACAGATGTGCTTATCATTCAGTGGTACAGTGCATCCCTAGCATGTGTAAGTCACTGGACTAAGATATGATGTAGAACAGATGTGCATATCATTCAGTGGTACAGTGCATCCCTCGCATGTGTAAATCACCGGACTCAATTTCTAGCACCACAAAAAATAGTAAGTGAAAAGAAAAAAAAAATCACATAATCCCTCTCATAGGTGTATAATTTTTATATTTGAGTATCAGTTTAGTTGTAAACTCTATTTCAAATTTTTAAAAAGAAAATCCACTTACATATGAAACAAAATCTGTAAGCAACTTCACTGCATTACAATGTGTATTTTTCTCTGTGAGCTGATATTAGCTAATACTATGATTTTTTTCTATGTATATTGAGAAGAGATACATTTGATAAGAACAGCATTTCTTCTGATGTGAATTATAGCTCTTAGTTTTTAGTTATCAGATTATTTTGTTTGGAAAACTATAAATACTGTGTTCATAAAGGAAAGTAACCCAGTTTAAAGACCTCAGGGATTGTCAATTCACTAGTGCAGCCCGCCACGTCTCTCTGTTGGCTCTCTATTACATTAGCTTCACTTCCCACTGGGAAGCACTGTGTCTAAAGCCACTAGTGGGTGAGCGCTTACCCTCGCTTTGTACTTATACCCCTTTCATTCCGCAGGCTGCTGCATTCCTTGAGATTGTTAGCTGTGGGCTTGTAATCAAAGCTTCCAAGAGAAGCTGACTTTGGTTCCTGCTCTCTTTACCTTCCAGGAGCAAGTGGGTTCCATTAAGGAGAGGTATGACCATAGGCTCATGTTGAAACACCTCCCTCCTGAATTCAGCACCTTTCTGGACCATATTTCCTCTTTGGATTATTTTACAAAACCAGACTACCAGGTAACCATCTTTGTGAGTTCTGTATGTTGATCTTCCTTTCTTTTAGGTTTTGCTTTTACTCATTGTAGACTTAAGAACGTCAGAATTAAGTTTGGAAGGTGCCTAGAGTAACATTATTTTCATACAGTCTGAGAAATGTGAAGTTAACATGATGATGATGAGTGGGGTGTGTATATATGTGTGAGAGAGAGAATGAGAGTCAGAGAGTCTTTTAGATGAATTTATTTACTGGTTAGATTTATTATGTAACAAATTTTCCTGTTCTTGATGTGATTTATTTAATATATAGAGCAGCGGTTCTCAACCTGGGGGTCAAGTGACTCTTTCACAGGGGTCATCTAAGACCATTGGAAAACACAGATATTTATGTTATGATTCATAACAGTAGCAAAATTACAGTTATGAAGTAACAATGAAAATAATTTTATGTTTAGGGGTCACCACAACATGAGGAACTGTATTAAAGGGTTGCGGTATTAGGAAGGTTGAGAACCACTAATATATAGAGCATGATAATTCTAATTAAGTAAATTTTATAGTGGTTTCTTCACCAGAAGGAACTGTACAGCTAGGTAATATATCTGTTGAGGGCTGTCTGCGCTGTTGGCTGGCAGTCAGTGATGTTACTGACTCTGTCTGTCTGTGGCCACTGAATTAATTATGTAGTGTAGCAGTTAATGAGCCTTTCAGTGATCAGCTAGGTTTGCCTCAAATTGTATTGCTCACAGAGAGAACCTGGTCAGTGCTTAATGGGAAAACAATTGCACTACTGAAAACATAAATGCAGCCCCACAGATAGCATATAATTTTATCTCCAGGGGACTTTGCTGCTCACTAATGGAAGTTTTTTTGTTTTGTTTTTTTGAGACAGGGTTTTATTGTGTAACAGCCTTAACTGTCCTGGAACTAGTTCTGTAGACCAGGCTGGCCTTGAACTCACAGAGCTCTGCCTGCCTCTGCCTCCCAGAGAGCTGGGACTAAAGGTGTGTGCGCCACCACTGCCTGGCAAATAATGGAAGTTTAAAATTCTAAAGTGTTGTCAGTGTCCGTGCCTATCTCAAAGTGAATTCATTTTGTAATATATTAGTAATATAATATAATAGTAATTATTTCTCTGTGAAATTACAGCTGTTGTTTAGGGTATGGACAGGATATAAAGCGGAGTTCACAAACCTTGGGTCTGAGAGACCTAAGTGAGTGAACTTGTCTTCTTTCCCATGTGCTTATTGATATAATAAGCTACACACAGATTGTCTAGTACAGTGGAACATTGGATTTGAGTTATTTCAATGCTGTTTTCTTGTGTGTGTTTGTTTTTGAGACCATCTTAACTCTGTAGATCAGGTTGGCTCCTGGTATGCAGTTCTCCTGCCTCAGCCTTCCAAAGTGCTGGGGCTAGACTGCTGCCACCACGCCAAGTGAAGGTGCCCCTTTAAAAAATGTTCATTATTTATTTATTTATTTATTTATTTTATATAGAAAGGATGTTTTGCCTGCATGTATGTCTGTGTCTGTGCCTGGTGTCTGCAGAAGTCAGAAAAGGCTGTTGAATTCCCTATGTTTTAATTAGGATTAAAGGCATGTGCCAACACCCTCCCCCCCATCCTCCACCCCCACCCCTGGCTGGGTACTAATAATTTTTTTATTCATACAAAATCCTAAATGAAAGTTTAGGATTTTGTTCACATTTGCCTCTTAGTTATTCTTATAATCTAAAAAAGACTGCCATATACCATCTAATATTTGAATAGTCTTACTAAATTGCTATTCCAAGATTTTTTTTTTTTTTTTTTTGGTTTTTCGAGACAGGGTTTCTCTGCGTAGCTTTGCGCCTTTCCTGGAGCTCACTTGGTAGCCCAGGCTGGCCTCAAACTCACAGAGATCCGCCTGGCTCTGCCTCCCGAGTGCTGGGATTAAAGGCGTGTGCCACCACCGCCCGGCCAAGATTTTTATTTTGATACTCTCGAAGGGTCATCTCTATCACTTAGTAATAGAACAAAGTATGGTTATTTATTCTTTGGGGAAGGATGGAGTAAGCATGATGTTTTCTGTGTTTTACACACCATAAATAACCTGATTCTTTTTGCTCTCTGATCTTTCGTAAACAATGAGTGAGAGAGAACAAGGGACAGAGAGGATAAGTCGGGGAGGGGGGTGGAAATGTTGATATTGATTGGAGTATTTTTGTGACTGGTGTAAATATGACATCAGTGTTCAAGAAGGTCTGAGCTTGCTGGGCGGTGGTGGCGCACGCCTTTAATCCCAGCACTCAGGAGGCTGAGGCAGGCAGATCTCTGAGCTCGAGGCCAGCCTGGTCTCCAAAGTGAGTTCCAGGAAAGGCACAAAGCTACACAGAGAAACCCTGTCTTGAAAAAACCAAAAGAAAAAAAAAATGGGGTTGGAGAGATGCCTCAGTGGTTAAGAGCACTGGCTGCTCTTCTAGAGGTCCTGAGTTCAATTCCCCGCACCCACATGGCAACTCATAACTGTAACTCCAGTTCCTGGGAATCTGACACCTTCACACCAATGCAAATCAAGTTAAAAAAATAAAAAGAAAAAGAAGGCCAGGTGGTGGTGGCACACGCCTTTAATACCAGCACTCGGGAGGCAGAGCCAGGCGGATCTTTGTGAGTTCGAGGCCAGCCTGGGCTACCAAGTGAGTTCCAGGAAAGGCGCAAAGCTACACAGAGAAACCCTGTCTCAAAAAACCAAAAAAAAAAAAAAAAGAAAGAAAGAAAAAGAAAATTAAGAGAAAGAACGTTATGAGCAGATGCAAGAGCATGTGCCTACATCCTGAGGTAAGAAAGGAACTGAAATAAAAGAAGGGATCTTAACTATCACAAAAGGAGTAAATGGTTTGAGCTGAAGTTGGAGAAATAGACCAAATGCTACAGGGCTTTATAAGCTTTTAAAAAGAAGTTTGGATTTTATTTAAAGTGAACAGGAAGCCTTGAAATCAAACAAAAACAAAACAGGGACATAGTGATCCTTGTGGTAGGACTTCTTTGGATCACCAGCCCCCAAATAATGACACAGACTTACTATTAATTAGTAAAGCTTGTCCTAGCTTAGGCTTGTTTCTACTAGCTCTTATAACTTAAATTAACCTGTTTCTATTAATGTATGTTCTGCCACATTGCTCTTTACTTCTCTTCTATTCTGTAAATCTGAGTCCGTCCCTGTCTCACTGGTGTTTCCTGCGATGCCAGATTCTAACCCTAAATTCCTCTCCCTGCCTGGAAGTTCTGCCTAGCTAATGGCCATTCAGCTCTTTGTTAAGTCAATCAGGTGCCTTAGCCAGGTGAGGCAAAACATAGATTTATCTTCACACAGTGTGAACAAATATCCTCCAACAGAGCCTATTTGTGTTTCTTTTGATATTTACATTCACATATTTTTATGTAAGGAGGTGCACATACCCTGCAGGGTGCATGTGTAGATCAAAGGACAAAGTGTGGGAGTCAGTTCTCTTTTACTATGTGGAGTCTTTCCATGTTTTGCGGCAGGTGTCTTTACCAGCTGAGCAAGCATTTTTACCAATTCCCTATTTGTGTTTAAGAGAATAGCTTTTTCAGCTGCATGCATTCCAGGAAGGCAAAGGAGACTTAGAGTTGAGTTGGGAAGGTATTGAGGCAGTGCCTTGGAAAGAAAGGGGGGAAATGGGTTGTCTAAAGACCATGTAGATTTCTTGATCATGAAGCACACTAGTCAGTTTGTTGTGGCTTTGCTAGGCAACTCTCAAATGGTTTCTTGTGCATACAGGCTTTTTGCAGTCAGAGGAAGAACAGGTTTGGATGTTTACCCAGGTCTGAGAGTGATCTGTAACACTTGGGGCTTACAAGTCAGACCTCAATCACATTGGTCAAGTTCTACGTGCAGTGGAGTGGAAGGATAGTCTTCTTTGTGGCCAGGAGGATAGAGAGAATAATGGCCTTGACTTAGGTGTAAGTAGCGGAGCTGGAGAGAAGTGGGTCATTTCTTGTCTCTACTCCTTAACCTTTCCTCCTTTCAGTCCCAGTGTACTTGTATGATTGGGCTATGTTGGTCCTCTTGATGGAGTTCAATAGGGCTCCCAGCCCTTATTCCAGCATGTCCTCCCTGGAATGTCTGTGTGTCCTGACATCACTTAACATGCTCAGTTGATAACTAAGCCCAGATGTTAACTTCTCCAGTCTCTCATTTCCTACTATTAGGAGTAATTTCATGAGCTGAACTTTTTGTTTTTGAGACAAGCTCTTTCAATGTAGTACTGAATATCCAAAATCTTTATGAAGACTAGGCTGGCCCGGAACTCAGAGAGATTCCCCCTGCCACTGCCTCTCCCAAGTGCTAGTATTAGAGGTATGAGCCACTGTGCCCAGCTTGAGCTCAATCTTGAAAAGCAGTACTTTGTTTTGTTACCTTACTAGATATGCTCCTGAGAGCCATGGGAATGTTTCTCAGTTCATGCAAGAAGTTAACACAGTAATGATAGAAAAACATATTCTTGATGTTGAACAAAGAAACATGTGAATCAAATGAAAATAGCCCAACAATTTCTTTTTGCAAAGAGGGTATGCCATGCATGACCCAAACCAGGCTAGCAAGTAGCTCATGTGACCAAGATGACTCTGTCTTTATTCCTAACTAATAGAAGGGGTGGTTGGCTGTTTCTCTTTGGCTGAGGTTCGACATCACAATCTACTCTTTTTTTAAAAAAAATTTTTATTTATTTGTTTGTTTATTATGCATACAGTATTCTGTCTGCACGTGTCCCTGCAGGCCTGAATAGGGCATCAGATCTCATTACAGATGGTTGTGAGCCACCATGTGGTTGCTGGGAATTGAACTCAGGACCTCTGGAAGAGCAGTCGTTGCTCTTAACCACTGAGCCATCTCTCCAGCACCCACAATCTACTCTTGATTGGCTAATTTGGAAAGCAGCCCAAAATACAGGCAGGGAAGGCGGAAGGGGCCATTATGTTATGGTAATGCAGCAGGGTCTTTGGGTAAACAGAAGTTTTACCAGTAGGGGAGATTAAAATATTTGAATTCTTAGCAAGGAAGGTGTGTTGGTTCATGCCAACACTTGGGAGGTGGAGGCAGGTAGATCTCTGTGAATTGAGGGCCAGCCTTGCCTACATAGCAAGTTCTGGGCTAGCCAGGGTTACACAGTGAGAAACTGTCTTAACAAACAAAAACAAAACAATAACAAAGTTTGAATTTACAGGGTGGGTAGAGATTATGGAATATTGGTCCTTGACAGGCTAGCCTCCTTTGATAGAAAAAAAAAAGTTTCTTTTTATTCCTCATTTTTATTATACATTTATTTATTTATTTATTTATTTATTTATTTATTTATTTATTTACTTATTTATTTACTTATTTATTTATTTATTCTTAAAACTCAGCCAGCACATGCTGACTTCTAAAGTCTCTAAAGACAGAAAATGACCAGGGAGTGTTTGGTGAGCATGGTCTCTGTGAGCCTCTGAAGGAGGCCCCTGACACATGGCTTAAGGTGATGCTGCCATCTTAGGGGTAGCCCCTTGGGCAGGCAATTGACCTATCCCAAATGGAATATTAGGTTTCCACCCAGGCTAGGACTTCATTCTCTTGTTCAGAAGGAGTTTTTGCTTAACAAGCTTCTGCTTCAACATCTCTTGCTCTGAAAAGGTTTTTCCTAGAATCATTTAGGAACCAGATCAGAGGTCAGGGTCCCTTTTGGTGTCTTTGGTCTCTGGCAAAGATGAGGCTGCCAAGAAAATGCAGGCATATTTCTGGCTTTTTATCCAAGAGTGAACTTTACTTTTCTTTATGGTCTTTTTACCCTAAACTTGCTAGCCGAATCTTACCTCCTGTTTTTGCCCCTCCTTACCCTCCCCCCAGAGTAACCCTAGCTGCTGCTATAGAATTGGGGCAGTGACTGATCTGCTTTCAAAGTCCATTAGAATCTCTTGATGAGCTTACAAGATGATCCGTTGATTGATGGCTCCTCTTTTTCCTTGGGACTCCAAAGCTAGTCTCCAGAACATTGAACCTAGGATCTGCTTTCAGGCATTTTGATAGCTGTTGGAGTGGCTAGAATCAGTGTGAAGTCCCTTCCACTGAAGTCCTCTAGAAAGAGAAAAAGAAAAGAAATTAAGCCATAGTCTAATTTTCTGATTAAATAATAGTGATTTTCTGATTAAAATAATAGTGGGCCTGTCTTTCTAGAATGTAAGTAGGTGCAGCAGTGAGCCAGGGTCTGAAGTTTCCCATCTGAGCAACAGTTTTTTGTCAAGGAGAGAATCACTAGTGAGCTGTAGTTGTCAAAATAACAGTGGGTTTCACATGGGTTTCCACCTAGTGTCTGGGGAGTGAGACCCCTCCGACTTTTAGAGCAACATAACAATCATTTAGCCTTTAGTTACACTTTCATCTTGGGTGTTAAGACCATGCAGGTGGTGCCTTTCCTCTCAGCTTTCTTTTCCATTCTGGAGAAACATTCAGCCATCTATCATTATACATAAGTCCTTCTTTACTAAAAATATTTCCATTTTTTTTCATTCTTCTAACATTTTCTTCTATTTACCGATTTTCTTTCTCTATACCATGAAGCATAAAAGCTAACAAATTTTCCATCCGTTGTGAGAGTTTTCTCCATGGGAGAAGAAGACTAAGCAATGTCAGTCACAAGCCAGAATTCTGTTTCACCAAAGTTCATCCTGAGGGACCAGTCCAATTATTTTATTGGACTTACTTACAACACACGAATGAGAAATTACTGACAGAAGTGTGGGTGGCCTGAGAGCGGCTAAACTGGACAAAAGTCTTCACTCTGTATAGATGACAGCTTCCTCTTTCTCCCTAGTCTTTCTCAGCATATATATTCTAGCTCTTTCCCTCAAGACTTCATGCAGTTAGGACAGATTTGCATACAACTAGTTGAGAGGAGTGCTGGATAGTCTCCAGAATTATATTGGATATTCTTTTGTAAAGGAGCATCAACAGTCAACAAGCCCAGCTGTGAGCATTTCTAAGCAGACATTGCTGGTCTTAAGATGCCGCCTCTCTGTCTTAGAGGATAGTGCTGTGGCATACCACCTTAATAGAAGAAAGCTATACCCAAGCTGCATGCTGTGCCCTATGGTGAAGACTGTGCTCCAGCACCTTTGTGAGTCACAACTGTAGTCGGAGGGTTTCTCTGGTCCTGCCCGGCCCCAAGGTTGGCATCTCCCCATTCAGCCTCTTTCCGTCTCTCTCCTTGGATTTCCCGCCAGCCTCTAAGCTACCTTGCCATAGGCCAAAGCGGCTTATTTATTAACCACTGGAAACAACATATATTCAGTGTACAGAAAGACATCCCACAGCACACAACCATCTGTAACTCTAGTTCCAGGGCATCTCATGCCCTTTTCTGGCCTCCTTAGGTGCCAGGAACACATGCTACATGTACATAAATGCAGACAATTTGCTCATACACATAAAATTTAAATTGAAGAAAAACTTAAAAAAAATTAAAAACAGAAACCTTAAAAACAGTTGATACTGTGTATCCTCCTAAATTATTTTCTTTAATTATCCTTTGTCTAGCTGGGTCTATTCTCCAGAGGGTGGGTGCAATACAGCTTTTGGGTTTTGCTCCCATATGGCCTAAGTACCTCAAAGAGCAGAGAAGCAAAAAAAAAAAAAAAAAAACAAACAAAAAAAAAATGCATGGATTACTTGACCTGTTTCATCTATTTACATGCCACTGAAGTGAGGCACACTCTTTGCATTGAATGATCTTTGCATTAGCCAAGCCAGTATTGTATTATACTCTCTGGGGCAAGTGCTTTTATTGATCTACTAGTTTGCATTCATTCAATTAGAATTCAGAAATCAAGAGCCTCAGTGAAATTCAATATATCATGCTACAAATAATTCCTGTCCATTTTCTTTCAAATGGCAAATTAAAATTTTATATGGAGATAAATGACACTGTTATTGTTTTTGTGCTAAGGATAAGAGGAATATTAATCCATTGAGTCTATGGCTGATGATGGCTGGAAACTAGCATCAACCATCTTTGTGGGTTTTATGTGGGTAGGTATTGAACCAAATTGCTTTAGAAAGTACATTTTAGTTTAATTTGTTGTTATTAAAAATAATACATAACCCTGTCTCAAAAAAACGAAAAAATGCATAAACATTTAGAAATTAGAGAAATAGAAAATTCAGATTACTCAGAATCTCATTTTGATTGCCCTTTTTGTGCCTTGAATAATGTGCTTTAAAAATTCATTTCATTACAGTTTATCCAGTAGCTCAGGACAGAAATGTAACTTAGCTTTTATTCTGTCCTTACCCTCCCAGCTTTCATCAGCTTTGTCAACAGGGTCTTTGAGCTCTTTTCCAGATCATATCCATATCACTTATCATGTTTACTGTAACCATGATGGTTTAACTGACAAGTAGCCTCCTAGCTGGTTCTTACCACCTTTTATCATCCTGGTCTCTGGCATCTGCTGTGCACTTAATAGCCAGACTTATCTTTTTAAACTTCAAAGGTATGGGCAAAATGCTCCAATGAGAAGTGCTGGTTTCAGGTCTGGAGCAGGAACTGTAAAAATGAATCTCAAAGGTCAGGATACTTGCAAAGTAAGAGACATGATTAGAGAATGAAGCTGTACTCATGAAATTGAAAATGGTGCATATGGACAAGTGGTGTGGGTAACAATGAATTATATATGCAACAAATCAAACTAAAAGGATAAATTTGACTATTTTTATATATAAACACATATACATACATATAAGAGACATTTTAAAAAGGACATAAACACACGCACAAAGAATGCACAAAGACTTTTTTTTTCTTTTTTCTTTTTTCTTTTGGTTCTTGGAGACAGGATTTCTCTGTGTAGTTTGGTGCCTGTCCAGGATCACGCTCTGTAGACCAGGCTGACCTCGAACTCACAGAGATCCACCTGACTCTGCCTCCATAGTGCTGGGATTAAAGGCGTGTGCCACCACCGCCCGGCCAAGATTTTTATTTTGATACTCTCGAAGGGTCATCTCTATCACTTAGTAATAGAACAAAGTATGGTTATTTATTCTTTGGGGAAGGATGGAGTAAGCATGATGTTTTCTGTGTTTTACACACCATAAATAACCTGATTCTTTTTGCTCTCTGATCTTTCGTAAACAATGAGTGAGAGAGAACAAGGGACAGAGAGGATAAGTCGGGGAGGGGGGTGGAAATGTTGATATTGATTGGAGTATTTTTGTGACTGGTGTAAATATGACATCAGTGTTCAAGAAGGTCTGAGCTTGCTGGGCGGTGGTGGCGCACGCCTTTAATCCCAGCACTCAGGAGGCTGAGGCAGGCAGATCTCTGAGCTCGAGGCCAGCCTGGTCTCCAAAGTGAGTTCCAGGAAAGGCACAAAGCTACACAGAGAAACCCTGTCTTGAAAAAACCAAAAGAAAAAAAAAATGGGGTTGGAGAGATGCCTCAGTGGTTAAGAGCACTGGCTGCTCTTCTAGAGGTCCTGAGTTCAATTCCCCGCACCCACATGGCAACTCATAACTGTAACTCCAGTTCCTGGGAATCTGACACCTTCACACCAATGCAAATCAAGTTAAAAAAATAAAAAGAAAAAGAAGGCCAGGTGGTGGTGGCACACGCCTTTAATACCAGCACTCGGGAGGCAGAGCCAGGCGGATCTTTGTGAGTTCGAGGCCAGCCTGGGCTACCAAGTGAGTTCCAGGAAAGGCGCAAAGCTACACAGAGAAACCCTGTCTCAAAAAACCAAAAAAAAAAAAAAAAGAAAGAAAGAAAAAGAAAATTAAGAGAAAGAACGTTATGAGCAGATGCAAGAGCATGTGCCTACATCCTGAGGTAAGAAAGGAACTGAAATAAAAGAAGGGATCTTAACTATCACAAAAGGAGTAAATGGTTTGAGCTGAAGTTGGAGAAATAGACCAAATGCTACAGGGCTTTATAAGCTTTTAAAAAGAAGTTTGGATTTTATTTAAAGTGAACAGGAAGCCTTGAAATCAAACAAAAACAAAACAGGGACATAGTGATCCTTGTGGTAGGACTTCTTTGGATCACCAGCCCCCAAATAATGACACAGACTTACTATTAATTAGTAAAGCTTGTCCTAGCTTAGGCTTGTTTCTACTAGCTCTTATAACTTAAATTAACCTGTTTCTATTAATGTATGTTCTGCCACATTGCTCTTTACTTCTCTTCTATTCTGTAAATCTGAGTCCGTCCCTGTCTCACTGGTGTTTCCTGCGATGCCAGATTCTAACCCTAAATTCCTCTCCCTGCCTGGAAGTTCTGCCTAGCTAATGGCCATTCAGCTCTTTGTTAAGTCAATCAGGTGCCTTAGCCAGGTGAGGCAAAACATAGATTTATCTTCACACAGTGTGAACAAATATCCTCCAACAGAGCCTATTTGTGTTTCTTTTGATATTTACATTCACATATTTTTATGTAAGGAGGTGCACATACCCTGCAGGGTGCATGTGTAGATCAAAGGACAAAGTGTGGGAGTCAGTTCTCTTTTACTATGTGGAGTCTTTCCATGTTTTGCGGCAGGTGTCTTTACCAGCTGAGCAAGCATTTTTACCAATTCCCTATTTGTGTTTAAGAGAATAGCTTTTTCAGCTGCATGCATTCCAGGAAGGCAAAGGAGACTTAGAGTTGAGTTGGGAAGGTATTGAGGCAGTGCCTTGGAAAGAAAGGGGGGAAATGGGTTGTCTAAAGACCATGTAGATTTCTTGATCATGAAGCACACTAGTCAGTTTGTTGTGGCTTTGCTAGGCAACTCTCAAATGGTTTCTTGTGCATACAGGCTTTTTGCAGTCAGAGGAAGAACAGGTTTGGATGTTTACCCAGGTCTGAGAGTGATCTGTAACACTTGGGGCTTACAAGTCAGACCTCAATCACATTGGTCAAGTTCTACGTGCAGTGGAGTGGAAGGATAGTCTTCTTTGTGGCCAGGAGGATAGAGAGAATAATGGCCTTGACTTAGGTGTAAGTAGCGGAGCTGGAGAGAAGTGGGTCATTTCTTGTCTCTACTCCTTAACCTTTCCTCCTTTCAGTCCCAGTGTACTTGTATGATTGGGCTATGTTGGTCCTCTTGATGGAGTTCAATAGGGCTCCCAGCCCTTATTCCAGCATGTCCTCCCTGGAATGTCTGTGTGTCCTGACATCACTTAACATGCTCAGTTGATAACTAAGCCCAGATGTTAACTTCTCCAGTCTCTCATTTCCTACTATTAGGAGTAATTTCATGAGCTGAACTTTTTGTTTTTGAGACAAGCTCTTTCAATGTAGTACTGAATATCCAAAATCTTTATGAAGACTAGGCTGGCCCGGAACTCAGAGAGATTCCCCCTGCCACTGCCTCTCCCAAGTGCTAGTATTAGAGGTATGAGCCACTGTGCCCAGCTTGAGCTCAATCTTGAAAAGCAGTACTTTGTTTTGTTACCTTACTAGATATGCTCCTGAGAGCCATGGGAATGTTTCTCAGTTCATGCAAGAAGTTAACACAGTAATGATAGAAAAACATATTCTTGATGTTGAACAAAGAAACATGTGAATCAAATGAAAATAGCCCAACAATTTCTTTTTGCAAAGAGGGTATGCCATGCATGACCCAAACCAGGCTAGCAAGTAGCTCATGTGACCAAGATGACTCTGTCTTTATTCCTAACTAATAGAAGGGGTGGTTGGCTGTTTCTCTTTGGCTGAGGTTCGACATCACAATCTACTCTTTTTTTAAAAAAAATTTTTATTTATTTGTTTGTTTATTATGCATACAGTATTCTGTCTGCACGTGTCCCTGCAGGCCTGAATAGGGCATCAGATCTCATTACAGATGGTTGTGAGCCACCATGTGGTTGCTGGGAATTGAACTCAGGACCTCTGGAAGAGCAGTCGTTGCTCTTAACCACTGAGCCATCTCTCCAGCACCCACAATCTACTCTTGATTGGCTAATTTGGAAAGCAGCCCAAAATACAGGCAGGGAAGGCGGAAGGGGCCATTATGTTATGGTAATGCAGCAGGGTCTTTGGGTAAACAGAAGTTTTACCAGTAGGGGAGATTAAAATATTTGAATTCTTAGCAAGGAAGGTGTGTTGGTTCATGCCAACACTTGGGAGGTGGAGGCAGGTAGATCTCTGTGAATTGAGGGCCAGCCTTGCCTACATAGCAAGTTCTGGGCTAGCCAGGGTTACACAGTGAGAAACTGTCTTAACAAACAAAAACAAAACAATAACAAAGTTTGAATTTACAGGGTGGGTAGAGATTATGGAATATTGGTCCTTGACAGGCTAGCCTCCTTTGATAGAAAAAAAAAAGTTTCTTTTTATTCCTCATTTTTATTATACATTTATTTATTTATTTATTTATTTATTTATTTATTTATTTATTTATTTATTTATTTACTTATTTATTTACTTATTTATTTATTTATTCTTAAAACTCAGCCAGCACATGCTGACTTCTAAAGTTTCTAAAGACAGAAAATGACCAGGGAGTGTTTGGTGAGCATGGTCTCTGTGAGCCTCTGAAGGAGGCCCCTGACACATGGCTTAAGGTGATGCTGCCATCTTAGGGGTAGCCCCTTGGGCAGGCAATTGACCTATCCCAAATGGAATATTAGGTTTCCACCCAGGCTAGGACTTCATTCTCTTGTTCAGAAGGAGTTTTTGCTTAACAAGCTTCTGCTTCAACATCTCTTGCTCTGAAAAGGTTTTTCCTAGAATCATTTAGGAACCAGATCAGAGGTCAGGGTCCCTTTTGGTGTCTTTGGTCTCTGGCAAAGATGAGGCTGCCAAGAAAATGCAGGCATATTTCTGGCTTTTTATCCAAGAGTGAACTTTACTTTTCTTTATGGTCTTTTTACCCTAAACTTGCTAGCCGAATCTTACCTCCTGTTTTTGCCCCTCCTTACCCTCCCCCCAGAGTAACCCTAGCTGCTGCTATAGAATTGGGGCAGTGACTGATCTGCTTTCAAAGTCCATTAGAATCTCTTGATGAGCTTACAAGATGATCCGTTGATTGATGGCTCCTCTTTTTCCTTGGGACTCCAAAGCTAGTCTCCAGAACATTGAACCTAGGATCTGCTTTCAGGCATTTTGATAGCTGTTGGAGTGGCTAGAATCAGTGTGAAGTCCCTTCCACTGAAGTCCTCTAGAAAGAGAAAAAGAAAAGAAATTAAGCCATAGTCTAATTTTCTGATTAAATAATAGTGATTTTCTGATTAAAATAATAGTGGGCCTGTCTTTCTAGAATGTAAGTAGGTGCAGCAGTGAGCCAGGGTCTGAAGTTTCCCATCTGAGCAACAGTTTTTTGTCAAGGAGAGAATCACTAGTGAGCTGTAGTTGTCAAAATAACAGTGGGTTTCACATGGGTTTCCACCTAGTGTCTGGGGAGTGAGACCCCTCCGACTTTTAGAGCAACATAACAATCATTTAGCCTTTAGTTACACTTTCATCTTGGGTGTTAAGACCATGCAGGTGGTGCCTTTCCTCTCAGCTTTCTTTTCCATTCTGGAGAAACATTCAGCCATCTATCATTATACATAAGTCCTTCTTTACTAAAAATATTTCCATTTTTTTTCATTCTTCTAACATTTTCTTCTATTTACCGATTTTCTTTCTCTATACCATGAAGCATAAAAGCTAACAAATTTTCCATCCGTTGTGAGAGTTTTCTCCATGGGAGAAGAAGACTAAGCAATGTCAGTCACAAGCCAGAATTCTGTTTCACCAAAGTTCATCCTGAGGGACCAGTCCAATTATTTTATTGGACTTACTTACAACACACGAATGAGAAATTACTGACAGAAGTGTGGGTGGCCTGAGAGCGGCTAAACTGGACAAAAGTCTTCACTCTGTATAGATGACAGCTTCCTCTTTCTCCCTAGTCTTTCTCAGCATATATATTCTAGCTCTTTCCCTCAAGACTTCATGCAGTTAGGACAGATTTGCATACAACTAGTTGAGAGGAGTGCTGGATAGTCTCCAGAATTATATTGGATATTCTTTTGTAAAGGAGCATCAACAGTCAACAAGCCCAGCTGTGAGCATTTCTAAGCAGACATTGCTGGTCTTAAGATGCCGCCTCTCTGTCTTAGAGGATAGTGCTGTGGCATACCACCTTAATAGAAGAAAGCTATACCCAAGCTGCATGCTGTGCCCTATGGTGAAGACTGTGCTCCAGCACCTTTGTGAGTCACAACTGTAGTCGGAGGGTTTCTCTGGTCCTGCCCGGCCCCAAGGTTGGCATCTCCCCATTCAGCCTCTTTCCGTCTCTCTCCTTGGATTTCCCGCCAGCCTCTAAGCTACCTTGCCATAGGCCAAAGCGGCTTATTTATTAACCACTGGAAACAACATATATTCAGTGTACAGAAAGACATCCCACAGCACACAACCATCTGTAACTCTAGTTCCAGGGCATCTCATGCCCTTTTCTGGCCTCCTTAGGTGCCAGGAACACATGCTACATGTACATAAATGCAGACAATTTGCTCATACACATAAAATTTAAATTGAAGAAAAACTTAAAAAAAATTAAAAACAGAAACCTTAAAAACAGTTGATACTGTGTATCCTCCTAAATTATTTTCTTTAATTATCCTTTGTCTAGCTGGGTCTATTCTCCAGAGGGTGGGTGCAATACAGCTTTTGGGTTTTGCTCCCATATGGCCTAAGTACCTCAAAGAGCAGAGAAGCAAAAAAAAAAAAAAAAAAAACAAACAAACAAAAAATGCATGGATTACTTGACCTGTTTCATCTATTTACATGCCACTGAAGTGAGGCACACTCTTTGCATTGAATGATCTTTGCATTAGCCAAGCCAGTATTGTATTATACTCTCTGGGGCAAGTGCTTTTATTGATCTACTAGTTTGCATTCATTCAATTAGAATTCAGAAATCAAGAGCCTCAGTGAAATTCAATATATCATGCTACAAATAATTCCTGTCCATTTTCTTTCAAATGGCAAATTAAAATTTTATATGGAGATAAATGACACTGTTATTGTTTTTGTGCTAAGGATAAGAGGAATATTAATCCATTGAGTCTATGGCTGATGATGGCTGGAAACTAGCATCAACCATCTTTGTGGGTTTTATGTGGGTAGGTATTGAACCAAATTGCTTTAGAAAGTACATTTTAGTTTAATTTGTTGTTATTAAAAATAATACATAACCCTGTCTCAAAAAAACGAAAAAATGCATAAACATTTAGAAATTAGAGAAATAGAAAATTCAGATTACTCAGAATCTCATTTTGATTGCCCTTTTTGTGCCTTGAATAATGTGCTTTAAAAATTCATTTCATTACAGTTTATCCAGTAGCTCAGGACAGAAATGTAACTTAGCTTTTATTCTGTCCTTACCCTCCCAGCTTTCATCAGCTTTGTCAACAGGGTCTTTGAGCTCTTTTCCAGATCATATCCATATCACTTATCATGTTTACTGTAACCATGATGGTTTAACTGACAAGTAGCCTCCTAGCTGGTTCTTACCACCTTTTATCATCCTGGTCTCTGGCATCTGCTGTGCACTTAATAGCCAGACTTATCTTTTTAAACTTCAAAGGTATGGGCAAAATGCTCCAATGAGAAGTGCTGGTTTCAGGTCTGGAGCAGGAACTGTAAAAATGAATCTCAAAGGTCAGGATACTTGCAAAGTAAGAGACATGATTAGAGAATGAAGCTGTACTCATGAAATTGAAAATGGTGCATATGGACAAGTGGTGTGGGTAACAATGAATTATATATGCAACAAATCAAACTAAAAGGATAAATTTGACTATTTTTATATATAAACACATATACATACATATAAGAGACATTTTAAAAAGGACATAAACACACGCACAAAGAATGCACAAAGACTTTTTTTTTCTTTTTTCTTTTTTCTTTTGGTTCTTGGAGACAGGATTTCTCTGTGTAGTTTGGTGCCTGTCCAGGATCACGCTCTGTAGACCAGGCTGACCTCGAACTCACAGAGATCCACCTGACTCTGCCTCCATAGTGCTGGGATTAAAGGCGTGTGCCACCTCCACCCAGCACAGGACTTTCTTTATGATTCTTTTTTGGACATCCCAGCAATAAGTACTGCTTACTTATTTAGGTTCAGCCAGACAAAAATGTCCTCTTTAGGGCTGGAGAGATGGCTCAGAGGTTAAGAGCACTGGCTGCTCTTCCAGAGGACCTGAGTTCAATTTCCAGCAACCATATGGTGGCTCACAACCATCTATAATAGATCTGGTGTCTTCTGACATGCAGGCATACATCAGGCAGAATGCTGTATACATGATAAATAAATAAATCTTTTTTTAAAAAAAGTCTTCTTTATAGATAGATACATAGCCAAATGAGTGGTTCACCTGAATATATATGGCTGTGTATAATCACGGTACATACTTCTTTTTACCAAGCTGTCTGAGAGTAGATTATAAATGAAAGGCTGTATAATGTATCTTCTTATTTTTTTTTTAAGATTTTATTTATTTATTATGTACACAGTGGTCTGTCTGCATGTATGCCTGCAGGCCAGAAGAGGGCACCAGATCTCATTACAGGTGGTTGTGAACCCCATTGTGGTTGCTGGGAACTGAACTCAGACCTCTGGAAGAGCAGCCAGTGCTCTTAACTTCTGAGCCATATCTCCAGCCCAATATATCTATATATTCTATAAACAAGATGTTGCATACAACTATATACTGGTGCCACAATAAACATTAGTTAATTAATTAACATTAATTTCTTATTGTCATCCACATAGTCCCAGTTGGTTTCCTTCCTTGAACATGGATTTTGAAGGAAATCATATTATAACCCTTTGTGTGGGTCTGGTGTGCTTTCTGCTGTAGAAGAACGTTAAGTCTGTTCCTGTGGGCTCACTCTGGTTTCCTTCTGTGGTTTAGCTTCTTACCTCCGTGTTTGACGAGAGCATCAAGACCTTTGGCGTGATTGAGAGTGACCCTTTTGACTGGGAGAAGAGTGGGACGGACGGCTCCCTAACCACCACCACCACCTCCGCCACCCCTCAGTTGCACACCCGCTTGACCCCTGCTGCGATTGGGTATGTCCTACACAGTTCAGTGAGTGGTGCTTTTTCTGAATGCAGGAATTCCGGTTAGTCCACCCTGAGCCCCTCAGATTGTGATTGTGAAGTGCTAAGGCATGTGGGAAAGCCTTGAGCACTTCCTTGAGTTAAATCTTTTTTACTAGGCTTTTGGAATTATTTAATTCAGAAAATACTAAGGGTTCATTCTGTGAAATGGGAGCTTAGAGCTAATGTGACTTGTTGATACCAGAGGTACAGTGGGTTTTCTTCAGAATAGAGGAACATTACTTGTATTTCTAAAGAATATATATGGGAACTTGAAAGAATAAGTCATAATTATTCTTGTTTTTTTTTTGTTGTTGTTTTGTTTTTTTAGACAGGGTTTCTCTGTGTAGCCCTGGCTGTCCTGGAACTCATTCTGTAGACCAGGCTGGCCTGGAACTCAAAAATCCGCCTGCCTCTGCCTCCCAAATGCTGGATTAAAGGCGTGCACCAGCACGACACAGCATAATCATAATTATTTCTAACTACACTGTGTTTAAACTCCATGGGAACAAAATATGTAGGCATATTTTTCTTATGAAAGTACTTTAACTTATATAGAATATTAGGAAGTGGTATAGTATATTTCCATCTATATTCTTTTTTCTTCTTATTTATTTCCTGGGTTTATTTATGTGTTTGATACAGGAGTCTTGCTGTATAACCAAGCTGACCTTGAACTTGTAATCCTTCTGTCCTCAGCCTCCTGAATCCAGAATTACTGGTGTGCCCCATCATGCCCAGCTATTTCCATTTGTGTGGGTTTTTTTAAATGTTTATTTTTGTGTGTACTGGTGCTCTCTCTCTCTCTCTCTCTCTCTCTATATATATATATATATATATATATAGAGAGAGAGAGAGAGAGAGAGAGAGATGTGTGTAGATAGATAGATAGATAGATAGATAGATAGATAGATAGATAGATAGATAGAGGTGTGTGTAGATAGATAGATAGATAGATAGATAGATAGATAGATAGATAGATAGATAGATAGATAGAGGTGTGTGTATATAGGTAGATAGATGATAGATAGATAGATAGATAGATAGATAGATAGATAGATAGATAGATAGAGGTATGTGTAGATAGATAGATAGATAGATAGATAGATAGATAGATAGATAGATAGATAGATAGATAGAGGTGTGTGTAGATAGATAGATAGATAGATAGATAGATAGATAGATAGATAGATAGATAGATAGAGGTGTGTGTATATAGGTAGATAGATGATAGATAGATAGATAGATAGATAGATAGATAGATAGATAGATAGATAGATAGAGGTATGTGTAGATAGATAGATAGATAGATAGATAGATAGATAGATAGATAGATAGATAGATAGAGGTGTGTGTATGTATGTATGTATGTATGTATGTATGTATGTATGTATATGCTGAGTATCCACAGAAGTCAGAAGATGGTGTCAGATTACCTGGAACTAGAATTATAAACATTTTTAAGCCACCATATGGATGCCAGGAGCCAAACCCAGATCCTCTGTAAAGACAAGTGCTCTTAACTGCTGAGCCATCTTTCCAGCCCCTAGTTCCATGTTTTAATGTTTTTCTCTTTTACTTATATTAGACACCTCCTTTTAAGTTTTTGTTTGTTTTGGGGTTTTAGTTTTTTGAGACAGTTTCTCTGTGCAGTCCTGGCTGTCCTGGAACTTACTTTGTAGACCAGGCTGGCCTCAAACTCACAGAGATCCCCCTGCCTCTGCCTCCTGAGTGCTGGGATTAAAGGTGCGCAACACCACCACCAAGCTTGATGAGTTTTTTTTTTTTTTTTTTTTTTTTTTTTTTTAAGGCAGGGTTTCACTATGCATTCCATCTGGCTTTGAATTCACTATGTAGCCTAGACTGGCTTTGAACTTGTGGATCTTCCTACCTCAGCCTCTTGAGTCTGGAATTCTAAGTGTGTGCCACCATGCTACTTTATGTCTTCCATTGGATAGACCATGTGCTAATGATAACCTCATACTGACTGGTCACTACCTTCCTTATTCCTTTTTTTTTTTTTTTTTTTTTTTTTAAGATTTATTACTATTTCATGAGTGTTTGCCTTACATGTTCTAGACTCCATGGCCTGGTGCCCACAGAGTTTAGAAGAGGGTGTGATATCTGCTGGAACTGGAGTTATTTGTGGGTGCTGGGAACCAAACCTGGGTCTTCAGCAAGATCAGCAAGTGCTCTTAACCTTTGAGCCATCCAGCCCTACTTTCTCTCTTTTCTTAATTTTTTTCTTTTTATCCCCCCCCCCTTCTCCATGGATTTTAGGGGTAAACCCAGAGCTTTGGTGTGTGCTGGCCAAGTGCTCTACCAGCTGAGCTAACCCCCGTCCTCCTCTTTTCCCTTCATACCCCTGAACATGCCATAATTTTCTTGGTGAGGAATTGCTTCTCTCTTGTCAAACTCTCGATTAAGAGAGTTTGGGAAAAGGGAAAAAATGACACGGAAAGAATAAAAAAATAAGGAATAAATACAAAGGAGACGCCTGAGTCATGTGGAAGAGAGCCTGTATGGAGATGGTGATGAGTTCCTTGAAATACATGATATTGTGTAACAGATAAGGAAGATTAGGCTTGAGTGAAAATAAAGTAATTTTGTAGGTACAGATGTAGTTTATTTCCCAAGGAGTAGAAAAAGGAAATAGAAAGTAGAGTCACTGTAGAGAAGACTGATGGGCAGAAGGGGAAAAGATTTGGAACATTAAGGGATCAAAAAATGAAGAAAGGATAGTCTGTAGCCTTCCAGGTATACTTTCCTTGTATAAGTAAATCATATTGAACTCATATCTGAAAAATCTCTCAGTACTCAGTTTATTTCTGATCTTTAATAGTTTGTACATTTGGACAGTTTCAGGCCAAACCACCTTTTACTATTTCCTGAGTCTAAAGTACAGGAACCGCTTTACTGGGCTGCAAGGTTTCTTGTGAGAACCGTGCTCAGTGAAGAATCAACTTTTTAGGTTGTTTACCTACAGTATTGATAAAGAGATGACTTAAAATTGACCAACTTAGGCAGAGATAGTAGCAAAGGGCAAAAAATCAGAACAAGACCTTGGGAAACCATTGGTGGTCTCAGAAGGAAATGAAGTGTTCTTAGAACATTCATGCTAGCGTACATATGCGACCTTTAGTTTTTTTGTTGTGGTTTTGGTTTTTTTTCTGCGGGGGTATTTTGGGGACAGGGTCCCACTATGTAGCCCTGGCTGTCAGGGAACTCACTCTGTTGACCTCCCAGAGATCTGCCTGCCTCTGCCTCCCAAGTGTAGCCAGGGTATGGCTGCTCACAGTAATGGCGTATGTCAACACAATCTGTTGAGGGCTGTCTTCCTGTGTTCAGACATTCCAGGTTACTTGTTAGAAATTTCTTTGTATGCTAAATATGGTGCTCAGCCAGAAACATTTTTTAAAAACACTAGTATTGAGGCTAGAGAGATACCTCAGCGGTTAAGAGCACTGGTTGTTCTTCCAGAGGACCCGAATTCAATTCCCAGCACCCACATGTAAGCTCACAACTGTCTGTAACCCAGTTCCAGGGGATCCGACACCCTCACATAGATATATATGCAGGCCAAAAAAATAAATTATAGAAACAACAACAGCACTAATGTTTATGGAGCACAGAGTTCTCAGAGGCCTTTTAAGTTAGTGATGGCTAAGAACTAAAAGCCTCTCCTGGACCAGTAAGCTGAGTGATGACAACTATGTAAAACAGGACCTGGAATTCATTCGAAAGAAATCTGTATAGCCAAGCTTGATGGCGTACTCCTGTAATCCCAGGATTTAGGAAGATGCCGTACTCAATGCCAGTGTGGGATAATAGTAAAATCTTCTCTCAAATGAAAGAAAGGAAGGAAGAAGTATATAGACAAATACCTATAAATACTTTTTATTCTCCTTATGTAGATCTGTATGAATTCTGTAATTTCAGACTTTCTGATTTTCTCCTTTGTTTTGCCTGGCACCTTGGGCATGGTAGGAACTTCGTGAACTCTGTAATGAAAAAGCAGCAGACATTGTTTTGTTTCACTTTTGGCAATTTTTTTCTTTTTTGTTTTGTTTTATTGCTCTTTTGCTGCTTGGTTTTGATTTTTGTTTGTGTTTTGAGTTTTTTTTTTGTTTGGTTTGGAGTTTTTCTTTTTGTTGTTTGTTCATTTGTTTGTTTTAAAGAGAGAGAGAAAGGACATAAAATTGGTTGGGTAGGAAGGAGTGAAAAACATCAAAATATACCGAATGGAAAAGCTCCCCCCCCCCCCCGCCCCCACAGGGTTTCTCTGTGTAGCTTTGTGCCTGTCCTGGATCTAGCTCTGTAGACCAGGCTGGCCTCGAACTCACAGAGATCCACCTGGCTCTGCCTCCCGAGTGCTGGGATTAAAGGTGGGCGCCACCACCGCCTGGCTAAAAAAGGCTTATTTTAATAAATATTAAAAATAAAAGAAACAGTAGTACACATTTCATACTAAAAAAATCATCTAAACCACATTTATTTTTTTATAGCCCTTAGTATTTCCCTATGTATAATTGCTTTTATTATTTACAAAAATGTTAAAGAATAGAAATTTTTATTTTATTGATGAAAGTGTCATGGAAAGATGTTTCTGACTTTTTTTTTTTTTTTCAAGACAGAGTTTCTCTGTGTAGTTTTGGTGCCTGTCCTGAATCTATAGACCAGACTGGCCTTGAACTCACAGAGATCCACCTGGCTCTGCCTCCTGAGTGCTTGGATTAAAGGCGGGGGCCACCACTGCCCAGCATGTTTCTGACTTTTAAAGTGATTGTCAGCAGGACGGGGGGTGGGGGGGGGGTGGGGGGGGGTGGGGGGGTGGGGGGGGGGTGGGGGGGGGTGGGGGGGTGGGGGGGTGGGGGGGGGTGGCGGCGCACACTTTTAATCCCAGCACTCAGGAGGCAGAGGCAGGAGGATCTCTGGGAGTTCAAGGCCAGCCTGGGCTACAGAGTGAGTTCCAGGATAGCCACTACTACATGGTGAAACCTTGTCTCCAAAAACCAAAAAGAAAAAAAAAAGCTTTAGGTTTTGTTTATTTCTTAATTATGTATAAACTTAAATCCAGAGACAAAATGTAGAGCAGTCTATTTCATGTTAACTTTTGATTCTGGTTTTTTGAAGTTTCCTATTTTCCTCCCGTCTCTTTTCAGAATTGCAAACGCCACTCCTATCCCAGGAGACTTGCTCCGAGAAAATACAGATGAAGTGTTTCCAGATGAGCAGCTTAGCGATGGGGAGAATGGTGTCCCTGTTGGTGTGTCCCCAGATAGATTGCCTGGGTCTCTGGGGCACACTCGCCCTCAGGAGAAGGACGTCTGGGAAGAGATGGACATCAACAAGAACAAGATAAAGCTTGGAATTTGTAAGGTGCGTATTTCTTGCATAGGGAGTGCTATCGAGAGAGAGAGAGAGAGAGAGAGAGAGAGAGAGAGAGAGAGAGAGAGAGAGAGAGAGAGAGAGAGAGAGAGAAGAGAGCGCACATGCAAAGGTCAACCTACAGGGGTTGTTCTCTCTACCATGTTAGTCCTGGAGATCAAACCTGGTCACCTCCATCTCAGCATTCCATAGTTGCACCAGGGAAGAGCCCCCAGACTGGTTATCTAGTACCAGGTACTCAACCCTGAAGTCATATCCATACAGGTAACATCATATGGACGGAACAGGTTGGTTTAGGTACTTAGGAAGATATATACATACATATGTAAAGACAGGTAAAGAAATAGAGGCCATGAATTTGAGAGTTGAGGGAGTAAGGGTGCATGGGGAAGGTTGGAGGGAGGAGAGGGAAGGGAGCAAACGTAATTATACTTTAATTAAAAAATAAAGAAAACAGCTCCTCAAGCTTGGTGGCAAGCAAGAAGCTTTATCCACTAAATAATCCCACCAGCTTATGATTCTCAATTTTGAGTGTAAAATAGAACAAAGTATTGCTAATTATTTTATTTAAATTTTTTAAGATTTATTTCTCATGTATATAACTGTTTTGCCTACATGTATGTATGTATTTGTACCACATGTGTGTCTGGTGTCTGGAGGTCAGAAGAAGGCATCAGGCCCCTGGAACTGGAGTTATGGATGGTTGTGAGCCGCCATGTGAGTGCTGGGAACTGAACCCAGGTCCTTTGAAAGAGCAGCAAATGCTCTGAACCACTGAGCCGTCCCTCCAGCCCCCTTGCTAATTACTTTAAATATTTGAAATTGTGATATTTTAGCTAATGTGTTCCAAAGTGCTCAGGTTTAGATACCAAGTATTAATATTCATTGTGTTTTATGGAAAAGATGAAGATATTTAAAATGATCAGGAGTGGGAGTATGACTTCATGGTAGAGCACTTGCCTAGCATGCCTGAGGGATCCATCTCTGCCCTCACTGTAAAAGAACGGAAGAAAGGAGGAAGGAGGGAAGACATGAAAAACAAACAGAAAAGAAATATCTGGAGAACAAAAGCTGATCATCTTTCCAAATAATGTGACGGAGCTCTGTACCCTTTCTTGACTGATCAGCGGAGCTCTGTGCACAGCCTGGGGAGCTGTCTCTAATGAGGTGAAGAGGCCAACAGCCAGGGAGTGAGAGGATCACAGATCACATTTGATCGTGAACTGATAAAGTGGATGATAAATGAAAGACTTTCTTAGAGTTGTAGGCAAGGTGGACTTGTGAGTGTGGGAATAGGAGTGAGGATTTGTAACTGTCTCTGGCAGATTACCCCAGACTTTCCTCGGCTCTCACTCATTCATTCGTTCTTTCCCGTTTTGAATATGAAGATAATGCTGAAAAGGCCGTTCGGTACAATAGTAGTTGGTGTTATGTGCTGTTGAAGTGTTTTTTAAAAAATTGGGCCAGATGCTTTAATCCTAGCAGGTGGGAGGTAGAGGCAGGCAGATCTATGTAAATTTGAGGCCATTCTGTTCTATATACTAAGTTTCAGACCAGCCACAGTTACACAATGAGACCCTGTCTCAAAACAAACAAACAAACAAAACAAAACAGAAAAACAACTACAAAAAGAGTTGAGTTGAGAAGGAGGTTGAAGCTTAGGGCTCAGGCTTACAAATGTAGTTGGTAGAAAGTTGTCTAGTTATTCTTTATGAATGGGACTATATGTAAGGATTGGTATCAGCTCAGGATACCCCACAACCAAGTTCTCAGCACAAAAGAGATTTATTTGCCCAAGAAGGACAAAGGACAGGGAATAAGAGACAAAAACAGGACGTGGAGGATGAGGGAGAAGGGGAAAGAACAAGAGAGAAGGAAGGGGGTATTTGCTGGGGTTGGCTGAGACAACAAAGGGCTGCCTCTGGACGGAGAGGAGACAGACTTGACCCGTAAGCAAATGGTGGTTTATAAAGGCAAAAGGGGAGCCACGTGTTTAATTTTGATTGGACATGTTAATTAGGGCAGCCAAAGGGGGCTTTTGATTGCTGGACTTCAATATTTTGATAGCTGGACCTTGGTAGTCAGCCTCAGGAGGAGGAAGTGGCTAAATAAGGGATCTATGTTTGCCATGCTCGGGCTGGCTGGAGTCCCTTTACTATATCCTTCCAAGATCATCTGTGATCAATTCTGAGACATTTGTCCTATCTTTGTACCTTTATCAAGTTATATAACTTTAAAAATTTAAGAGAGGAGGGTGGCATGGGGATTAAAAATGAGAACAAAGTATAATGATACATATGTATGAAAATATCACAAACCTGGTTCTTTATATTGCTAACGAAAAGATTGTCTTAAGGAGGTGCTGGAGAGATGGGTCAGCAATTAAGAGCATGTACTGCTGACGAAAAGGACCTGAGTTCGGTTCATAACATCTATGTTTGTTGGCTCACAACTACCTATAACCCCAGCTCCAGGAGATTTGATGCCTTTGGACTCTGAGGGCATCTATACTCAGTGTGCATACATGGGCATGCAATTTGAAATAAAAGTAATCTTTTTTTTTTTTTAAGTGAAATGTTACGTTTTGAAAAAAGAAAAAAATTCTTAAGGATATATTCTTAGTATGTTTGGGCTGCTATAATGAAAAAAAATCATAAAACAGGTACCTTGTAAACAACACAACTTCTTTTCATGTAGTTCTGGCTTCAGATCCTCTGGAGTTGGAATTACAAGTGGTTGTGAGTCACCCAATGTGGGTGCTGGAACTCAAATCGCAGTCCTCTACAGCAACAATAGATGCTCTTAACTGCTTAGCCATTTCTCCAGCCACAAGGTCAAAATACCTTAGTTTTCTGATCTGGTGAGTTGAGTCTGGAGGTATAGGTGCTTGTCACCTAGCCTGGCAGTTGACATGGAAGGAGAGAGTAGGCTCACACAGTTGTCCTCTGACCGCCATACTCACATGTGGTAAGGGCACACATGTAGCCATTCTTTCTCTGTCCCTCCAGCCAGTTCCAAATAACAACAGGGAGACTGTATTATTAATTATGAAAGCTCAGCCCTAGCTTAGGTTTGTTTCTAACTAGCTCTTATAACTTAAATTAACCTGCTTATATTAATCTGCATTTTACTCTGTGACTTTTTACCTTTCTTTTATTCTCCCCACATCTCCATGGCGTCTCCTGCATGCCTCAATTCATCTCCTCTTCCTCTCTGTCCCCGGAAATCCTGCCTATATCTCCTGCCTTGCTATTGGCTATTCAGCTCTTTATTAAATTAATCAGAAGGTGTCTTGGCAAAGACACATCTTTGCAGTGTAAACAAATATTCCACAACACATACACACATATATACAGTTAGTAAATAAGCAAATACATAAATATATTTTTTTCATAAATATAATCTTTAAAGTTAAAATTAAAAAAGCACTTTAGAGCCTGGTTGTGATGGTGTATGCCTTCATCTCAGCACTCAGGAGGCAGAGGCAGGTGGATCTCTGTGAGTTCAAGGCCAGCCTCGTCTACAGAATGAGTTTCAGAATAGCCAGGACTACACTGAGAAACTCTGTCTCAGAAAAACAAACAAAACATTTTTTTAATTTTCTGAAAATACATGTAATCATTTGTTGATATTATTTCAAAGACTCCAGTGATTTCTCCCATGTATAATATTTGGAGAATTTTTCATGATTCTATTTTGTATTTTTTTTTTCTAGGCTGCTACTGAAGAAGAAAATAGCCATGGTCAAGTAAATGGCATTCTCAATGCTCCAAGCCTGGGCTCACCAATTCGTGTCCGATCAGAGATTACTCAGCCAGACAGGGATGTTCCCTTAGTAAGGAAGTTACGTTCGATTCATAGCTTTGAGCTAGAAAAACGTCTGACACTAGAGCCAAAGCCAGATACTGACAAGTTTCTTGAGACCTGGTATGTAATGTATCTTTTTTTTCTATTATATTTTATATCTATTGTATAAATTCTTTCACATAAGAAATTCTTGTGTTTTTATAACACTGACTCTGTTAAGCTTCCATTTGTTCATATCATAGTTGTAGATCATCATCATTCTTAGTGAAGTCTCATAGCATTACAGATTCTATAGCAAAGTCTTTGAGAGTGCTAACTTCCTAAAATCAGGTATAGTAATAAAATGAACATATTTTCCTTGACCTTGTTAGAAAGTGAACTCTTTGAGGCAACAGTGTAGAGGCAGAAAGGGCACAGTAAAGGCCACAGTAGGCAGGAATGAGGGGACACACAGAAGATGAGTGGGAAAATACATAGCAAGTTTGCCACTGTGCCCTGTGGCACCCCGTGCCCTGTGGCAGCACTCCCACCTTCCAAGGAAGAAGAAGAGCTAAACTTTAGAGGTCTGAATGTAAGTACTGTAATGATTGTTGCTTTTGATCACTTAGGCACATTCTCCATATAACAAATTTTGGTAACAAAATGGAAATAAAAATGTAAGATTTGAGGTATATTTACAATTAATAAAAAGGCTTCAAGATAATTAAGATGTATGTGGTGGTAAACACTATAGTCCCAACTCTATGACTGTTGGCAATGAAATGTTAGGTTAAGAGTGGCTATGGATTTGGGCTGAGAGTCTAATTCAATTGCTAGAGTGCCTGCCTAGCATATATGAGGCCCTATGTTCAGTCCCTAGAAAGACATAAAAGTTTGTGTTGTAGTACATGTCTGTAATCTCAGTTCTAGGAAGCTAGAGGCAGAATGATCAGAAATGCAAGGTCATCCATTATTACATACCCAGATACGATCAAAAGGATGGATGAGACTTGAACCATGCTTTAGCCATTTTGAATTACAGTTAAGATGAGAACTAGATGTAAGAGAGCAATAGTGATAAAAACTTAGTTTGGCAAGGACATCAAGTGACAAAAGAGACTTTGAAAGTGGACAGTGGTGGGGAAGAACAGGAATGGCAAGAAAAAACACCATCGACCCCATGAACTTTCCCTTGTTTTTTCCTACGTACTGATCACACTTTCGTAAGAATGGTTGTTCCACAGCTGGGCAGTGGTGGTGCACGCCTTTAATCCCAGCACTTGGGAGGCAGAGGCAGGTGGATCTCTGTGAGTTCGAGGCCAGCCTGGTCTACAGAGTGAGTTCCAGGGAAGGCGCAAAGCTACACAGAGAAACCCTGTCTCGAACCCCCCCCCCCCAAAAAAAAAAGAATGGTTGTTCCACATAGAGTTTATCAGTATATAATAAATGTTTCTCTAAGGACAACTGAATAACTTCTTTCTGTTTCCTTAAGCATGGAGAAAATGCAGAAAGAGTCCAGTGCAGGAAAGGAATCTGTTCTCCCTGCTCTGCCTCATAAGCCTTGTGTTCCTGTTGTGTCCCGCACTGACCACATCTGGCACTATGATGAAGAATACCTTCCTGATGCCTCCAAGCCTGCCTCTGCCAACACTCCAGAGCAGGCAGATGGTGGCGGCAGCAATGGATTTATAGCGGTTAACTTAAGCTCTTGCAAGCAGGAGGTTGATTCCAAAGAATGGGTGATTGTGGACAAAGAGCAAGACCTTCAGGATTTTAGGACAAATGAGGTGTTAGGCCATAAAACAACTGGAAGTCCTTCAGATGAGGAGCCTGAAGTGCTTCAGGTCCTTGAAGGGTCAGCTCAAGATGAAAAGATCCAAGTAGGTCCTTGGACCAACAACCATCACTTAAAGGAAGCCTCAGGTGTGGTCTTAGCACTTTCTGCAGAATGCCCTGCCACTGCTGCTTCAGAACAGTACACAGACAGGCTGGACCTGCAGGCTGGAGCTGCTAGTCAGTTCATCACAGTGACGCCCACAAGTCCAATGGAGGCGCAAGCAGAAGGCCCCCTGACTGCGGTAAGAAACGCTTTTTTGTTACCATTTTGTGTTGTCCACTCAAGGTGCTATTAAGAACAGCCTGAGCTGGGTGTGGCTACACACACCTTCAATCCCAGGACTCAGGAGGTTGAGGTAGGTAGATCTCTGTGAGTTTGAGGCCAGCTTCTTTTACATACCAAGTTCCAGGACAGCCAGGGATACACAGTGAGACCTTGTCTCAAAATAAAAACAACATAAAAAAACCAAACCAAAAAGAGAGAAGATTGGGGCTAGGAAGTGGGCTTAGTCAGTAAATCATTTGCTGTGCCTACGTGAGGACCTGAGTTCAGATACTCAGTACCCACATAAAACCCAGGCTGACAGTATACATCTGTGACTCCAGCACTGAGTCAGAGTGGGGGGCTGGGGGCTGGGACAAAGATAAATGAATCTCTAGAGCTTGCTGGCCAGCCAGCCTAGCCAAATCACTGAGTTCCAGATCTAGTGAGAGATCTGTCTCAAAAAACAGGTGTCCCCCCCACATACAAGCACATTCTCACACATACACTGACATGGTGGTTCACAGCTATAATCCCAGAATTTAGGAAGCTATGTAAAGGGGACCACTGTAAATTCAAGGCTAGTCTGAGATACCGTGAGACCCTGTATCTAAATAAATTAATAAACAAAAGCAAAAAAGAGAAGGTAGATTAGTTGATCAGTTAAGGTTGTATAAGAATTAGAGGCTTAAGTTTAGCAAGTAGGTACATGTAAACAATAGTGTTTAGACTAAATTCATAGTCACCCTGCAATAAGGAAAAAATAAAGCCAGGAGTGGTGGGCATGCCTGGTTAACCCAGCCCTCGGGAGGCAGAGGCAGGCGGTTCTCTGTGAGTTCAAGGCCATCCTGGTCTACAGAGTGAGCTTCAGGACAGCTGGGGGTACAGAATGAGACCCTGTCTGGGGGGGAAAAAGAAAATAATAATGTAAGTGAGCTTTTCTTTGTTATATCAAACTTAATACATGAACTATCATTATAACCTAATTTTGCAACATTTATAATTAGACTATAAGTTCTGCCTACTTATGTGTGTATGTACACAAATTATTGTAAAATTACCATTTTGAAGAATTTCATTATACATCTGCTAAGAAAGGCCTGTGTTGTAGTTTGTTCTTTATATATTGTTAACAAGTCTGAGCTTTTTTTGAAATCTCTACTCAGAAATTTCTCATGTTTTACGTTTCTCTTAATTGTGAGACAGCCACTATGTAAAATGTATAATCTCAAGCCTGGCTTTCAGAACTCTACTTTTATAAGTCTGGGGTAGAATGAACTTGATTTTCAAGTGTTGGAAGGCATTTGTACCAAGTTTTCTGAAAAGAAACCTTTTGGAGGAACAGAACTGCCAGCTCTCAGCCCTGAGCATGCCATTGTTGAGAACAGTTGCCTTTTCGAGGTAAGCAGTGGCTGTAAGCAGGAGGAGTCCCAGAAGAGCCGGCCTCAGGCAGTGAGGAGGCCTGCACAGCCTCAGGCCCCTACAAGCGCTCTGGTTCTGACCCGGGGGCAGGGACACCTTTCGATATTCCAGTTCTAAAACACTTGGAAAAGATACCAATGACATTTCGCTTTCTGAACACTCGAAGGATTTGTCAATGCTCCAGATAGGGAATAAATGACTTCCTACTTCTTTTCCAGTCGGCATTGAATGGATCTTCCCTCCTGTGCCCTCCAGAACTGCTTTGTACAATGTTATAGGTTGTCTGTGGCACAGAGAACACTAGCTCAAGGGTTAAGTAAGCCAGGGTTGATGTCTAACCCAACCTGAGGTCTGTTTTGTTTAGGACTTGAGCTCATCCCAGGACTCAGGAAACCAAGGAAGGAGCATTGCTGCATGGTCCAAGCCAGTCTTAGCTACAGAGAAACTCACTATGTAGACCAGGCTTGGTCTTAAACTTGAACTCCCAGAGATCTGCCTCTTCCCAAGTACTGGGATTAAAGGCACGTGTGCTCCCTCTCCCCCGTCCCCCATAGCCTATACTGTTTTTTGTTTTGTTTAAATTCATGTGTATGAGTGTTTTGCCTGCATCTATGTCTGTGCCTCATGAACATGCCTGGTACCCATAGAGGTCAGAACAGGGTGTCTGATCCCTTGGACTGGAGTTACAGCTATAAGCTCTTTTAACCTCTGAGCCATCTCTCCAGACCCCAAAATGTAATTTTGTTGTTGTTGTTGTTGTTTTTGAGACAGCATTTCTCTGTGTAGCCCTGACTGTCTTGGCTGTCCTGGAACTCACTCTATAGACCAGGCTGGTCTCAAACTCAGAGATTACGCCTATCTCTGTGCTGTGATTAAAGGTGTGTGCCACTACCACCCACCAAAACATAAATTTTTAAAAAGGACAGGAAGTCTTAATTAATTAATTCTGGGCAGTGTCACAACCAATACATTATTCTCCTAGTTGTATTATTTCTAAATTGTCCTTGTCCATATAGATATTATACCTTTCATGTTATACCAAAACAAAACCACAAACAGGCTACTTGGTGCAAGTGTTTAATTTCCCAAGGGTTTTTATTATTATTATTATTATTATTATTATTATTATTATTATTATACTTGAGCAAGAGAAAAACAAAAGTGTGATTCATAAATTAAAATGGATAGGATAGTTGATTCATATGGTCGTCTGCTGCGTGGCCAACTCTTAACATGATATTACTAAAAATTAATGCTATTCTTCCTGAACTGTGTAAACTAATTCCATTTGATGGTTTCCTTGATTGTAATAAATCATAAGGCTTCTGTACTCATTAGTATGTAGGCTTTAATATTGGGCATTACTAAAACTGTGACACCATGAAGGAAACGGAAATCTCAAGGTGATTTAGGAAGTGCAGAAAGGCATGGATGATGTTAAGCAAAGCACAAGAAAAGAAGTGACAGTCGTGTGCTTGCCTTCACTGGGCATGGTGGCTTATGCCTCCAATCCCAGAGACTAACTCGGGAAAATGGTTGTAAACTGAAGGTCAGCCTGGGCTACAGAGCACGACCTTGTCCCGAGAGAAAAAAGTGATGCTTTCACAGGTTTGAATTACAGAAGTTCAAGGTATGAAAGATGCAAACAGCATCTTATGGGGAGGTTACTGTTTAGTCCATAGGCAGCGTGCTTTGAACTTCAAGGTCAAGGGAGGTATTGCAGCTACATTTGGAATTTGTTTTCTTTTTTCTTTTTTTTTCTTCCAGAGCTGAGGACCGAACCCCGGGCCTTATGCTTGCTAGGCAAGCACTCTACCACTGAGCTAAATCCCCAGCCCCTTGTTTTCTCTTCTTGATCCTGGGTTTTCTTTTTTCATCTCGTCAGTGTTTTTGCAGACTCAGTTCCCCAGATTTTGAGAGCACATGCTGTGTCAGTAACTGGCTGTGGTGTGCGTGACTTTTAAAACCTCGGTCCTGTCTTTGTTTTTCTTCATTTAGGAACTTGTATTAATAATGGAATTCAACTAAAATTGGGGAAACAAAAATAGCAGTGTTATCATAGAATTTGTAAAAATGAGTTTGGATATCTTACAAAATGTAAAAGGCTATGGGACTGTTACATGAGAATAGGTTATGTACAGTTGGTTGTAATTGCCTGAAATTCTGTCTGGCTGTTCATACACATTTTCCTTATATAAGATTGTTAATCACACATGCACACCCACACAGAGGTTATAAGATAATCAATAGGAGTTAATCTCAGATCTATAGGAGTTACTTCTGGCTTCCATCCCAGAAGGCCAGTGAAACATTGCTCTTGTAAACATTGTTTCATTCATTTTGGATTAGTATTGGAATTACACATACTAACGAGGTGGCTCTTCTTGGTTTATTGTGAATGTAGATGTTCATCTCCCTTGTTATTTAATATTTAATGTCATTTTACAACTACTTTTCTAACTATTGCCACACTTGGATCTTAAAAGTAACTTTAAAAAAGTGAAGTACTATGAATTTCAGATTTTAGTATCATTATAAAAATATAACAGAGGGCCAGAAGATGGCTTAGCAGATGAAAATACCACCAATCTTGATGAATGACCTGAGTTTAATTCCTAGGACCCACACAGTGGAAGGTTGTCCTCTGACCTTCACATTTGAGCTATGGCATACATACCTTAACACACATACATTTATAAATAAATAGATGTAATAAAGTTTAAAGTGCATACACACATGCATACAAAACGCACCCCCCAACACACACACACACACACACACACACACACACACGAGGACTGACAGACAAGATTGTCTAGTGAGTAAGGTGCTTGCTGCCAAGCCTGAAAACCTGAATTTGGTACCCAGGCCCACATAATAGGACAGAACTGACATCTGTGGATCTACTGACATCTATTCCTGTGGATGGTCCTCTGGTCTCCATGTATATTTTATGATGCAAGTGAACATGCATGCACACACACACAAGAAATAAATGTAATGAAAACATGTATTAGGAAGTTGCCATCTACCTCGGTATCTTAGAATAATTTAAAAAGATGTTTAACTATTTAGGAAGTAGGAGGTGACCTCCTGAAGGAGAACTTAGTGCCTTTCTTCAAGTTCACAATAGGTCTGGTATTACTGCAATTCTGAACCCTAATAGCTTGTCTTGGATTCACCTGAAGCATCCTCAGAACTCTCATCCCTTATTTTTATGTATTTTAACAAAATTTTATAGCATAAATCAAGCTGACCTGGAACTCAAATTCCTCAAGCCTCAGCCACCCAAATGCTGGGATTACAGATATATACCACCATGCCTGTCCTATTTGGGAGTTACTTCATGTATCAGTCAGGTCAGGTGATTTCTCTCTAGATTGGTCTGCAGGATTCACATGTCTGTAAGCCTAATTATGTTCCTGACACAAAGTGTTTTGTTTTGTTTTCCTAGGACTTAATAGTCTTCAATAAGTGATCTGAGTTTATCCGATTCCTCCAAAAAGGCCTTTTAAAAAAGATATTAAATTGTATTCACATAAAACTGACTTTAGTGTGTGGATAATAGAATTTAACTTATCATAGGACACCCATTTGCAGGGAGTCTGGGCCATGCCGTCTTTTGACATCAGTCTTCTGGGGCATAAGCATGTGAAAGGAGCAAGCACAAAGAACCTCTAGGGAATCATTTGTTCTGTGCAACTCCTTGAGGTCCACTGGGATGGCCTTCATCTTTGTTCACAATTGCTCATTTAGTATGAGTTGGGAAGACCTGGTAAACGTCTTTGTCACTCTTAGAAATTGAAATCTGAAGTATTGCATCTCAAACCATGCAGCTGATTGATACCCCACATAATTAGATGTTTTACATTTTTCTCCCCACTTCTCCAGATTACAATTCCTAGACCTTCTGCGGCATCAACACAGTCAACTTCAGGAAGCTTTCACTATGGTCCACAACCAGAGAAGAAAGATCTTCAGCCCTTGGAACCCACTGTGGAACTTTATTCTCCCAGAGAAAACTTCTCCTGCTTGGTTGCAACAGAGGGCGAACTTCCTAGTGGAGGAAGCAGAATGGATTTGGGACTTCAGGTAGATCACACTGGTCATGACCTGTTACCCAATATGAGAGACGGGGATACATCTCAAGACTTGGGACCAAAAGACTTTCCTGACCATAATAGATTAGTTATGAAAGAATTTGAAAATCTTCCTGGAGAAACAGAGGAAAAAGGCATTCTTCTGGGCTCAGATAATGAAGATGAGAAGTTAAGTAAAGGGCAGCATTGTGTTGAAATCTCTTTCCCAGGAGATTTAGTAACTGCAGAAAGAGATCAGTCAGCTACCACAGAACCTCTTGATATATCAAAGACACAGAATTTTAGTGTGGTGCCAAATCAGGACAGAAACCATGAGATACTGACGCTTTTGACAACTGGAACTTCAGAAATTTCTCAACAAGTCATTGACCCACCTGCTGAAGGGCAGACTGGCCAGGTGGCGGTACCCCAAACAAAGCTCTTTAAGGATGCAGACATGAAGAGTGAAGACTTGCCAGGACAGCAGGGAGACCTCTCTACTTTTTTGCACCAAGAGGGAAAGAGAGAGAAAGTTGTCCCTAGAAATGGAGAGCTATATCATTGTGTCTCAGAGAATGAGCATGGTCCTCCCACCCGGAAGGACATGCTTCGGTCATCCTTTGTAACCAGGCACAGCCGGATCCCTGTTTTAGCACAGGAAATAGATTCAACTTTTGAATCATCTTCTGCAGTCTCTGCAAAAGAAAAGCTTCTACAGAAGAAAGCCTATCAGCCAGAACTAGTCAAACTTCTGGTAGAAAAAAGGCAGTTCAAGTCTTTCCTGGGGGACCTCTCAAGTGCCTCTGATAAGCTGATAGAGGAGAAATTAGCTGCTGCTCCTGTTCCCTTTTCTGAGGAAGAAGTCTTCACTCCCTTTTCCAGACTGGCAGTAGATTCCCACCTGAGTAGATCAGCTGAAGATGGCTTTCTGACACCCATCATCTCCCAGTCTAGAAAGAGCAAGATTCCAAGGCCAGTTTCCTGGGTCAGCGCGGATCAAGTTAATAGCTCAGCTTCACCTCAGTTCTTGCCTCGGCCACCACCAGGAAAGCCACCAATCAGGCCTGGAGTAGAAGCCAGGTAATGATTCTTGTTTTCCTTATGTATAGAGTGTAATGGTGTTTTCAGGTCCGCTTTACTGTATGACATCAGTGGTAGCAGTTCTTTTGAGCATGTCTTCTTCTCCCTCCCACAAGCCTTAGGGCACAGTACATATTGACCCAGACTAATGCATTTTGTTTCTACTGTGTCAAAATAAAACTAACATAAAATTTACCATCTTACTCATTTTAAGTGTCCTTTTCAGTGGCACTAACTCTGTTAATTTTCCCATGCAACCATCACTTTTAGGGCTCTCTTCATCATATAAAACTGAAACCCAGCCCCAGCAACATTCATTGATTTTCTGTCTGGTTTTGGTCATTACAAACACTTGGGCTAAGTAGTAGCATCTCTAGTATTTATTCTGTTGTAGCGGACCTATTTTACTTAGCAGAAAGTCTTTAGGGTCATTCATGTTAGTGTCTTGCAGAATTTCCTTCCTTTTAAAGATGGTTGGGAGGGAAGGGACTTCTATCATTTGGGTGTTTTTTTTATAATGGCCTTACAACATTCTATTTATTTACATCTGTGTGTGATTCTGAGTGTGCCTTTGCAGATGCAGAGACCAAAAGACAGCTTGTGGGAAATAGTTCTCTCCTTCCACCTTATAGGTCTCAGCGATCCAACTCAGGCTGTCAGGTGGACAAGCATCTTTCCTGCTGAGCCATCTTGCTGGCCCTGCCTTAAATTAGCATTTTGTTCTTTGTTTATTGTGTCTGTCTTCTTTCCTACTGGTGTGTGTGTGGGGGGGTGTGTGCCCGTTTTCATGGTAATCGACATGGAGCCCACAGACTGTCCTGAAGTTCCAGCATTCTAATTGGGGGTTTAGCAGTGTCATACCAGGAGCACGCCACTGTACCCCTTTAAGTTTCCATCCCCATTCCTTGTCTTTGTTCACATCATAAGATTGCATCTTCATTTTATGTCCCCAAACAAGCTTATAATTGTTTAGTTTTGTTTTTGAGATTATAGAGCTCAAACTGTCCTTGAACTCCTGATCTTCCCACTGGGATTATAGATGTGCAACAGTCATGTTCAGCTTTAATAACTAGATGTTTTATAAATGTATTAGTTTCCTAAATCATTCAGAAAACAAAAAAATATAAATAGCTGTGAGAATAATAATGACTTTTGTAATTGACTTTGTTTGTAGTTACATATTTATCTTTATTCAGATCTTTATTTCCCTATATGGCTTCAAGTTACTGTCCAGTATCCTCTCATTTCAACCTGCACTCACTTCAGCTAGCATTGTGAAATGAGTGGTTATGTAGGTGGATATTGAACCCAGGGTCTCATGCATGCCAAGTACTATACTGCTAAGCCCTACCTCAGCTTTTACCTCACAGTATCTTCATTTCTCCATCATCTTTGAAGGATAGTTTCTCAACACAGGGTTCTTGATTGACAGTTCTCTAGAGCTTTAAAAATTTCAGTCCTCAGACCACTGCCTTTTGACCTCCAGAAGTTCTGATGAGAAAAGTCTTTGAGGACTCCTTGTAACATGACAAAGCTACTTATGTCTTGCTGCTCCCAAGACTCTTTTGACAATTTGATGATATGTGATTAGGTAGCTTTGGGGTCATCTTACTTACTGGATGTCATGTCTTGTTTCCAGCTCTTCTTCAGTTGCTCTCTTCTCTCTTCCTTCTACAACTCCTCTGGTACCTATATCACTCCACTTGCTAGTCGCTTCCTCTCTCTTCTTCAGACTCGGTATCAGTTTTCCTGTCTTACAGTTTTCTGCTTCTTCTCACTGTACAAATGTGCTTTTAAAAAACTGTGTGTGTGCATGCACCATTGTACTTGTGTGGCAGCTGGAGTCAACTTGAGGGAGTTGGTTCTTTTCTTCCACCTCAGGTCATCAAACCTGGAGGCAAAGCACCTTTCCCCTCTGAGGCATCTCTCTAGCCTGTCCTAGTCATTAATATTTAGTTCCCTAAAAAGAAAAAAGTAGAAAAGAGAAAAAAGTAGAGGAAGAGTGAGAAAATACCCGTTCTGTGTCTCTGAAAGTCACTTCAGTCACAGAAAACGGGGGCTTGCGGTAATGGACAGAGACACAAGCAGATGTAGTGGGCGGCCACTCTTACATATCATGAGAACAGAACGAAAAACTAAGCATAGTAAAATAAAGTTTAATGTCATTCTTTTTCAGACTTAAGCCAGCAGAATAAAAAGAATTATTTCAGCCAGTGGGACCATTATCTTTGAAGTTACCACCTTATGATTGAACTCCTAAAATTAAACTAAACAAAATAAAAATATACCTGTCTCTGAAATGTCCCATCCTATCACTTTGAATGATGTGGTATAAGCCATTTGTATCAGTAGGCAATTTCTTGCTAGTTGATTTGGTTAGTAAACACAAGGGTTAGGACCTTGCAGAGTTCTCAGCTCTAACAAGGAAATGTTTGTATTATTGCAGAACTTGCAGAATGAGGAAATTACACATTAATTTATTTACTCAGAAGAAATGTGAAATTTAGATGAATAGTACTAACTGGAGCAGAATGTAAATTAATTTGTTGCTTTTGTTATTGGGTCTTTTTTCTGTTCAGCATTGTATGCAGGTTACTATTTTTCATGAAAATATGATAAATGATGAATACTCCCAAGGCATCTGAGAAAATTACCTTCCCTAGTCTGAATTGATACAAGTCATACCAACTTGGTTTTACTGAGAATTTATTATTCAGAAATTTCAAACTCATACTGGTACCATGTACCACAATCATCAACCTATTGACAGTGTCATTTGTTGTCCTCAACAAGTATGTCGGCCTCATTCATAGCTGTCCTGGGATGATGCATAAAGCCCTGGGATGGGGACAAAAAGCAATTAGAACACAGAGTCTCCAAACAGATATATTTTTTTCCTAAAGATTTTATTTTTATTTTTAACTGGGGGGAGGGGGGCGGTAACACACAGGGGAGGGAAGCATTTGTGCACATGTGTGCAGGTGCCCTCAGAGGCCAGAAGAGACTGTAGCTGGAGTTATAGGTGGTCATGAGTTGCCAGTGTGGGTGCTGAGAACTAAACTCTGGTCCTTCGGAACCACGGTACTCTTATTAGCTGCTGAGCTGTATCTATAGCTGAGAGACTGTTTGTTTGTTTGTTTGTTTGTTTGTTTGACCTACTCTGATTCCTGCAAGTTGTGTGCAAACTGCTTTAGAAACTACTACACAGTTGACTGCCACAGGGCTGAAGGTGGGATGAGTAACTATTACCTTGATAAAATCTGAAATTGACCCAAGTTAACTGCAGTTTATGGTCCAAGTTTCCCTCGGTGTATTGCAAGCTTTTAATGCAATTCAGATTTCTAGAATAATTTCATTCAACAGACTCTTCACTGCAGTTATTTTCTAGGTGGGAGAGGTTCCTGGCATCAAAAAAATGTCCATAATACATATATTCTCTGCTTAAAAGCTTACATATTAGTCAGCTTATTGTTCCTATCGTCATTTACCAGAGCCAGGAGGCTAATTTAAGAGAAGGAGATTCTAAAGAAGTTCACTGGAGTTCTACTGGATTACTACTAGACATGGCAGGCAGCACTTGGGAAGCTCTGAAGCAAGAGAATGGCTAGTTGGCCTGGCTGGAGAAGAGAACCTTTGAAAGATTCAAGTCTCTACTTAGAATGAGTGTGTGTGTGTGTGTGTGTGTGTGTGTGTGTGTGTGTGTGTGTGTGTGTGTGTGTGTGTTGCACGATGGAGGAGTGTGCCACAGTGCATGTGTGGAGGTGGCAGACAACCGTGTGGAATTGGTTCTCTCTTTCCACCTTTATGTGGGTTCCAGGGATCAAACTCAGGTTACCAGGCTTTCATGGCAAGAGCCTTTACCCACCGAGCCATCCCCCAGGCCCCTATTGGGATTTTAAAAACACACAAACAACGTATGTTTGGTCAGAAATGATGGAAAGCTAAAAGATGATGATGAATACCTATAATCTTAATACCTGGGAAGCTGAGGCAGGAAAATGTCAAGCTTAGGCCAGCTTGGCCTGGGTTACATACTGACCAGTGTGGGCTACATAGGAAGACCTTGCCAACGGAAACAAACATTAATCAAAAGGAAAAGAGACATAGCAGATGTTAATCTGTCCCGTGTCACATACAGCATACATGTGAAAGAGAAACTCAGTATCCATTTAGTGTATTTTCTGGTTTTGACATACTTCATAAATATGACTTAGGATACTGTGATTTTTTTAGGCACACTTATAATGAATTTTGATGTCCTGTCTCCAAAAAAAATTAATTCTTCTCTATTTTTTTAAGGCTACGCAGGTATAAAGTTCTAGGGAGTAGTAACTCTGACTCAGACCTTTTCTCTCGCCTGGCCCAAATTCTTCAAAATGGATCTCAGAAACCCCGGAGTACTCCTCAGTCCAAGAGCCCAGGATCTCCTCACAATCCAAAAACACCACCCAAGAGTCCAGTTGTACCTCGCAGGAGTCCCAGTGCCTCTCCTCGAAGCTCATCCTTGCCCCGAACATCTAGTTCCTCACCGTCTAGGGCTGGACGGCCCCACCATGAGCAGAGGAGTTCGTCCCCGCATCTGGGGAGAAGCAAGTCACCCCCCAGCCACTCAGGATCGTCGTCATCCAGGAGGTCCTGCCAACAGGAGCATTGCAAACCCAGCAAGAATGGTCCCAAAGGATCTGGCAGCCTCCATCACCACTCAGCCAGCTCCAAAACTCCCCCAGGGAAGAATAAGCCAGCCAGTAAACTCAGCAGATAGGAAGCAATCGGGCTGCATCTCTGGGAAAGGTGTGAGATCTTCCTCCTAGACCTGATGCATGTGTGTCTCTGTACTGTCTGTTTCAAACAATCAGTGTTGATCTTCTCTTGAAAAAGAAAGTAACATGATCGGTTATTTATAAGAAGACATAAGTATATACTAAGGAATTACCTAGGGCAGGTAGGAAGTGGATCAGGAATCAAATGCTTCAGTTCATCAAAATCCAAGGAGAAGAAACTCATTAAATGAGCTCTTGCTTGTAGCTGCCTTCGAAACAGAAAGTTGAGGATAGGAAATAGAATGGGATTTTAAGTGATTTTTGCCTAATTTGTTAATCCTCTACTCAAAGAGTATAGCAAAAGTGTTTGATATTTTTATTTACAACTTCTTAACCTTGGAGAGTCATTGTGCAGACATTCAAATATATAAGAAGCCTGTTGCCAGGAAACTAGTACTTGGGTATATTTGGTTTGTGTGCTTATTTAATGAATCCACACCTTTCTTTCCACTCATTCTGAGTATCTTTCCTTGGTTTGACAACTTTTAAAATTACTATTTCTTACCTCTTATTTTAACAATGCACCTTAGTAAGGGTTTCAGTAGCACACACTGACACTTTAAAATCCACTAGCCCTTATTTAGTCAAACCTTGTTAGTTTCTTTTGAGCCACAGTTTTTAAACTCATATATTTTTAATCTCAAAAAGGAAATAAATGTCCAGCTAGAGCTGTTTGGAGCAGGTGTGTTTGGAGAGTGACAGAGAGTGGGACAGTCTTTAAAGGTAGAAGCACACCTCGTCTCGTCCCTGACTCCATTTCGTCTGTGGAGGAGACTGAGCAGAGGAGACAGCTTCCTTTATGTCCTCCCTGTGCTCTCTAGTGTCAGCCTTCAAGATGGTGCTGGGGAAGCACACGACTTTGGAATGTGGCTTATGCTTTCACAGATTTAGAAAGAAATTAAGTATGCTATCGAGGCTTATAACCTTCAGAATTTGTATTTTATACATTTAGCCATATACATTTAGCCAATAAGGAATGAATATCTGGGGGAATAAATTTAGGCTAAATAGTTTTCTTTCAGTGTTTTTATCATTTGGTTCTTGTGTGGTTTATGCCTCGGCTTCTTAGCCTGATCTCCACATAATCTCAGTTTATAAAGTTGTAAGGATGATCACATTTGTTCTGTTCTCACTCTCTTTCTAGTGAAAATCAGGCAAATTAAAGAATGCCAGACATTTTAAATGGGCTCTTTGACGCCCTGTGAGTGTTTAGTATGATAAAACCTTACTGAGGTCAGGGAAACTGATCTGCCTGCTGTTGAAATCTGCCCTCTAACAGACATCTCCTTTCTCTTTGACCTGTGTTGCTGCCAAACCTAAAACAGTTGAATTTGAGGTCGGGTGGGTGGAGAAGGAAATGTATTTCTTCACTAAGCGAGCATATTCCAGGGCTGCACCCCAGCTGCCCTGACGCTGCACTGTTTCCTATGTGAGCATTCTCAAAATCGGGACGCTACACTGAGACATAGGTCTCCCATGAGAAATGGAGCATAGTGTGGAATCCATTTCTTTCCAGGTTCAAGCATTTCAGAGCAGTGCAGCAGAAAAGGCACACCTACTGTTTGTCCATTAGAGATGCGGTACTAGAAACTGACCCTGTGTATTATATTGTAGAACAGCTGCTGCAATTTAACTTGCATGTCTTTCATGGTAAATGATATCAATATTTATAAATATAGAGGCATATGCTTATATAAATCCATTCTTTCTCATTCTGCATTTGTAATTTCAAGATCCTAGAGGATGAAATTCCTTTTCTAGTGTGTGCCTCGTGTACACTTGGGCATTGCCTATCTTCATTTTCTGAAAATATGTTCTGGGCATGTGACACCTAAGATTCTTCTTGCCTTCCAGGTGCATAGTGCAACAGTTGGCAGTCATTAGCAAGCCAAGGTATAAGATACTTAATTTTCATTTAAAAAGTATTTTAATAGGAGAATTTTTAAACAGGATATGCTTGTAATACAGGCTCAAAGATTACTCATGTTAGCCCCATAGTTCTGTCGTTATGGTTAGAGTACATCGATGGGCATTATAATTATGGATCTGGCACCAGTTGATTTTTAAAACATTTCCTGAAAGTTGCCTATTTCATGTCACTTTTGAATGGCAGTGAGGATGTAGGATAATTAAGAAATTATCTTTCTTCTGTTACATAAGCTAAATGATGCTAAAAGTAGCCAGCTTTAATATTGACCTCTCTCCTCAGAAATGTGCTAATAGTAACCACTGGGAAAGCTAATACAGCCCAGCCTTTCCCTTTCTGAATTTCTCTGCTAACAGTCAAACCCAAGGTAATGGCAGCATGACACAGGATGTCTTCTGTTTTGGTTTCTTTGTTTTCTCCAACCTTTTCATGTGTTGCCTCCTTTTCTACATGTCATTAACAATCTCATCAAAATCCAGAGACAAATGGCCTCATTACATGAAAATGTTTTATTATGCATGTAGGGACAAGAGCCAACCAAAGATGTTTTTGCTCTGAAGAAAAGGAAATGGACTAATTATATTTTATGTATCACTAGGTCCATTTATTAAGTGCTGTCTTGATATAGAGATTAAAAAGCTGAACCAGGTGGTAGTGGTGCACGCCTTTAATCCCAGCACTTGGGGAGGCAGAGGCATGTGGATCTCTGAGTTCGATTCCAGCCTGGTCTACAGAGTGAGCTCCAGGACAGCCAGGGCTACACAAGAAACCCTGTCTCCAACAACCCCCGCTCCCAAGAGAGATTAAAAAGCATAGTTTGTGCTTTTAGATGTTACATTTCTTTCAGGTTAAAAATAGAAGTTGGCAACCTTAAGTAACACTTTTGGATCAGGAATATGATCCAGAGAATCAAGCTTTTGTTTTGGTTTGACTTTTTCAGTTCCTTAATTTTATGGTTTTTATTGATGGCATATTTCAGATTTTAGCCACAGATCATCCAAATAAATATGAACAGTTTGGCTATTTTACTTAAGGTGAGGAACATATGGCCTAAGCTATAACAAAAGCAGTATGAAACTGAAGTTATCTTTTGGAAAACAAGTACCTCCTGGCTTCCATCTGCACAGGCTACTGACTCATGCCCGCCTTTGCCTTGTTTAGTCCCTGGGATTATTTCAGTGGAGCAAAAAATGGACATAGCAATAGCTTTAGGTAATGTTGCTCCCAAATTATACTACTGACCTTCAGACTTTGTGAATTGCTTGAAATATTAAAATCATACCTAGTAATCTTGCATAGACTCAAGATATTTGACTTTAATGGATAGTGAACAGAGGAGGAAATTGGATTATATCCAATTCAACATTAAGATTTAGAGTCGTAAGTCCCCTTCCAATGACGCTGTCAGCAGCCATGCACTTATCTCCAACCCTGGTACATAAGCTGGCCTTGCAGACAGGAGCACAGCTACCTTTAGTTTTTTTAGTTGCATGCTTTGCAATGAATGCTTTTGGTAAAAGTTGTCTAACAAGTTCATCAAGGCCTTAAAAAAAGTAGCAAAGTGGTCAGAGGCCCCCTGTCATCATTATCCACTTGACATTATTTGCTCTAGCATACTAAACCATTGTGTGCTGATTTGCTGTTCTTCATGTGCAGTACCTCTGTCTGTTTCATTCCTGGCCACTGGGAGAACTTGAGGGGCTTCAGCAGGCACCAGAGATTTCCTCCCAGCCACAGATTCCCAGGCTACTGTTTCTATGAGTGCATCCATTGTACAAAGAAAAAGGTATACATTGCTGCATGTTTTATAAACCTAGACCAGATAGCTAAGTCATAAGATTTTCTACACCCAATAACCTTGATGACAACAGGTGCCTTTCTTCAAGGGCAGAAAATTTTACATTTCTAATCTAACATTAGGAATTGGTAACAGGATCCACAATTTAGTGGCTTAAGGAAAAATGCATCTTGAAAATGCTGTCTTAAAATATATTTGTAGATAATCTAGATTTAGCCTTGGAGATCAAAGTTTTTCATATTTAAAAAACTTGTTAGCTAGGTGTGGTGGCTCATGTTTCTAACCCAGTACTTGAGGGAATGAGGTGCGAAGATGGAAGAGAATCTGAAGCCAACCTCAGCTTCATAGTGACTTCAAGCCCCCCTGGGCTATAGTGTGAGAACCTCTCAAAAAAACAAAACAGAAACTCTGTTCTTTTTCATATGATTTTTTAAGTTTTCATAAATATATGTATATATTGTATGTTGAGTATACTCCCTCTCATTCTTTCGTATCTGTCAATATGGCACATCTTAAAATTATTTCTTCTTTCATATTTATGCAAGGACTAAGTTGTTTACATTCGCTTTTTAAAAATGTGCCTATTTCTGGTTTTGTGTTAGAATACTGTTTCTGGGGAGAGGTCATTTAGCACCTCTTTCACTGAGGTAATAGGGCAGTTGCAACCAACTGTACGGTTTAACTTTCTTGAATTTGGTTCTATAGGCAATGTGTTTGCAGAATAGCTCTTTAGGATTTAATCCAAATGCATCATAGGATTACAGCATGTAACTACTCTGGTAGTCCTTATATGCCAACATATACCCAAGTTCAGAAGCCACTGTGGTCCTTAAAGACCTTAACTTCTTATGGAAGGAAACTTGGGCAGTTCCACAACTTGGACAGCATGGGAGTTGTGATGCTTGGTAAGCACCAAGTGGTTATTAATGCACCCCACTTCCTGTCTCACCAAAACTTTACAAAACTCTAGTGTGTACTGTGAGAATGCGTAAGAAAAGTGGAAACTCCTCATATTATTGCGTATTTGCCATATTTTGGCCATTTCTCCAGAAATTTAACACAATCTCGGGGGCCTTCAGAGTCTTGTTACCCAACACTGCTTGCCAGAACTGCAGGAAGAGGATAATCCCTATAGTTCCTAGGTAACTAATCCCAAGTATGGGACAAGAACCCCTATGCACTTAGAGGGGATCTGGCTTTCAGTTGAGTTCTTCTTGTCAGAGGATTTGCATCACAATCTCAAGATGCTAAATGGCCAGGATTTACTCATTAACGACTTCAGTAGTTTGCTCTCCCACACTAGGACTAATAACCAGGCTGGCCAAGGCATGTTCAAGGTAATGGGATTATTTTCCTCTCCTTCACTCAGTCCTTGGTTTTAAGGAAACCTGTAGCAGAAGTAAAGTGGCATTCCTTCCATTGCCCTTACAATGTAACAAGTTTCTGCCTTCTCTCATGGGGGTGATAGTATCGACACTATAGACAGGTGGCTGACCACTCCTCCTGGTACCTTCAACCAGACTTTAGACCAACAACAGGATGAGGCAGATCTAACAGTGGATAGATTTCTCTATAATTTAAAATTATTTTGTATTGTACACACAATTGTTTGTTCAACTAAAGACGTTAGTAAACCAAGTTTTTATGTAAACTATCCTTGCCATATGATACTTTTTAAAACGCCTATAAAACATGATTTAAATCTCAAAAACTCACTTGTATAACAAGCAAACTATGCCAGGTATTTCTTGCTCATCTACAGCAGTAAACAAGGCTACAGAGTTTAGCTGTGATTTATTTTAGGGAGTTTGATGAGAAGAAAGCTTTGAGACAAAAACCACTTTTTTTTTTTTTTTTTTTTTGGTTTGGTTTTTCAAGATAAGGTTTCTTTGTGTAGCCCTGGCTGTCCTGAAACTAGCTTTGTAGACCAGGCTAGCCTTGAACTCAGAGATCCGCCTGCCTCTGCTGCTTGGAATGCTGGGATTAAAGGTGTGCACTACCACCACTACCAATCCTAGCTAAAATAGTTTCATTGAACTATTAATCAATTAGTGTAATTAGTTCTCTAAGTTAAAGACTTCAGAAATTAAAATATAGAAAATAAAGGAACTACATCTTTTAGGACAAAGGAAATGTAGCACAGGGCCACTCAGGACTTGGAAATTGGATTGGATTGCCTAGACTTGGTGGTCTGTGTCTGTAATCCCAGCATTTAGGAGGTGAAGGCAAGAACAGGAGTTGAAGGTCTTAATGTGCTACATAATGAGTTTGAAGCCAGCTTGGGCTCCATGAGACCCTGTCTCCCCCCCCCCCAAAAAAAAAAAAAGCAAAAAACTTAGATGAGATTGGATTGGATGGGTTGAGTACAAAGAACAGATCTGATGATCCAGGGTTGAGCCACCTGCTGTTCCCTGAATTAGAGTTCTCATTTCCCTTTTGACACCTTTCTTAAAATAGCACCTATTTCACCAGACCATTTATTTACAAACTCCAAGCAAAGGAGGCATGTCTGCTTTTGTGTTAGGTATAAATGTTGTAAGTTTATTAGCTATTATTGGCAAATGTCGTCAGATTTAGTTACAACCTGAATTCTCGTATTGAACAAGACAAATGAGTTAGATTGCTTTATTCAGTCTTACTGTCCTCCTCTTAATGAGAAATTGCTCTTTGAAGTTCTTTTAAATGTATTGCACTGCATCCCTTTCCCTCCACATAGCTTCCCTTGATGTGTTTTTGCTCAGGCAACCAAGGGCAGAGTATTGAAAGAAAAACATGGAGTGCTTTTGTATAGGCCATCTGTACATAAAAGTGTAATTATTTATTTAATTTTCCCATTTGTACCATATTAAAGCTTTGTACAGTGTTTTAAGTTCTGTTTTAAAATTATTTTGTATTTTATTTTTATAATCTAGTAAATAAAACATTCAGTACGCATGCAAACGTTAGTGCTGTTTGTGTGATGGTTTGGATTTCAGAAAGTGGAAACTATTTCCTAATCTGTTGGAGTGTTGTAGATTCAGTATACCAGAAGTGCCTAATAAATGACCAAGAAAAGGACATTTGGGGCCAACTGAATAGAAGCTATGTGAAAACCCAGGGCTCAGGGATATGAGGATGTGTGTGTGTGTGTGTGTGTGTGTGTGTGTGTGTGTGTGTGTGTGTGTGTGTGTTCAAACTGGCTTTGAAATTGAGGTTCTCCTGCCTCTGTCTGCCAAATGCTGGGGTTGCAGGCATCCACTAAACCCAGCACAAAAGCCTTAAAAGCTCCCTTTCCTTTTTCCTAGCAAAAAACCCCAGGTACCACTAGAGGGATTCCTGTTCTCTACTGTTTGCCACCAAGTGGTCTTCCTCTGAAGGAGAGGAACACCGGGCAATTCACGGCTGCTTTGCCTTTCTTTTTCTCAACTAGATCCCTATTTTGATTTTTTTTTTAAACCAAGGAGCAACATCTGAAAATCTCCCATATTTTTCAAAATAAGGGACAGGAGATGTAGCCCAAGGGTTAACCAGCAAGTGGGGGATGGAAGTGAACACCTGCAGAAACGCCTTCCTCTTGCAGAAGCCAATAGTTAATATGCTTGACGTCTCAAATACAAGAAGTTGAAATAGTCGCCTGGTGTAAACAATTGGATACAATGTGTAGAGGAGTAAGTACAAGTGTGACGGACAATTCTGTGTCTAGGGTGTCCTGCGGACCTGTAAGGGTTGTGATGGCATGTTTTTATAAAATGCCTCTCAGCGGGAACTATGTACTAAACTGTCAGTTGATGGAAGCCGCTGGAAGGCTTGGACAATGGTGGAAAGTGAGCCTTTGGTGGGGGAGGGAAAGGTCCAAATAGGTTACTCACGTAGCTTTTTTTGGTTGGGGAGGGAGCGGATCAAAAAGCTCGACTGTCGGTGGTCGGAGGCTGTGCTTGTGGCAGCTGTGTGGTCGGACAGGCTGGTGGCTTAGAGGTGTTCGCTCTTCCTGCCTGGCCTCTCTTTCCGACGCCGGTCTCTGCGTCTGTCTCCTAGCAGTCCCGTCCTAGCTCACAATGCTCCTGGGCCCGGGCAGGGCCTCCAGGCGCTCCCGAGCGCAGGCCTGCGACGGCAGGGCTGGCAGGCGAGCGCGCAGAGCGCCGAGAAGCTTCCCCGGCGGCCAGAGCCAGGCCCCGCCCCACAAGGCCCCGCCCCGCCGCCCAACGGTCGCTCCGAGCCGCCGGCTCCGCCCCTCCCGGCCGCCGGCCCCGCCCCTCCCGGCCGCCCGTGGCGCGCCTGCGCCTGCGCACTAGCCTCCGAGCGCCAGGACCGGGATGGCGGCCGTTTTGGAGTCGCTGCTGCGCGAAGAGGTGCCGGTTGCAGCCGCCGTGCGGTGGATCGCGCGCAGCACCCCGAGTTCGGAGGTAACAGTGCCGACACGCCCTCAGGCCCGCCTGGAATGTGCTTCCCGCGGGGGCTGACGCCTCCGTCGTCCCCTCTCCCAGCCTGCCCTGGCTGACGGCCCGCGCCGAGGGCGCTTCTCCGGGCGCCCCCGCCGGGCCGCCCACCCTGCGGCCTCAGTCGCTGGCGGGCGGGCGGTCGGGGCTGTCAGCTGACCCGCTCGCCTCGCGACCTCTGCTTCTTCCTCAGGATAGCTCGGAGGTGGCCGCTCTGAGCGCACTCCAGCCTCTGCGGAAGGAATTCGTGCCGTTCCTGCTGAACTTCCTGAGGGAGCAGAGCAACCGCGTCCTCCCGCAGGGCCCCTCCACCCCCGCCAAGACCCCCGGCGCCTCGGCCGCCTTGCCAGCGAGGCCCGGGGCCCCGGCACGGGGTGGCCGTGGGGCGCGCAGCCAGCTTTTCCCTGCGGCCGAGCCCCTCAGCGCCGCTGCGGAGGCACCTCTGGCCCGCCGTGCGGGCCGCAGGCGGGGCCCGGGGCCGGGGCCGGGGCCGTCCCGCGAACGAGGAGGAGGTCGCGGCCCCGGGGGCCCGGAGGAGGGGACCAGTGGAGAGAGCCCGCCCTGGGCCGGAGGCCGGAAGCCTAGGGGCTCAGGCAGCCCCGGCAGCCCCAGACTCTCGCTCTCGGATCCGCCAAACCTCAGCAACTTGGAGGAGTTCCCTCCCGTAGGCACCGTTCCTCCCGGCCCTGCAGGGTGAGAATTGCCCTAGGGGAAGACGTTCGCTAAAGCAGGGCTCTGCGCCCCACAGCGGGGCGCGCGGTGGTTAGAAGGCTGGTGGTGAGGACACCACAGTGGGAGGGGCGCCGGGTGGGGGGTTGAAAGGGGCCCAGCTGTTGTGGTTTGGAGTGATGCTTGAAGATAGAAATTTGAGAAAAACCTGTGACTACCCTCAGCAGGACGAAGCCTTCTCGAAGGATCAACCCAACTCCGGTGAGCGAAGAGCGATCGCTTTCCAAGCCCAAGACCTGCTTCACCTCACCCCCAATCAGCTGTGTCCCCAGTTCCCAACCCTCAGCCCTGGACACTAGCCCTTGGGGCCTTGGCCTTCCCCCAGGGTGCAGAAGTCTGCAAGAGGAGCGGGAGATGCTCAGGAAGGCGCGGTATGGCTTTGCCGCCACCTGGGATGTCAGCTTCCTCCTTGTGCGGGACTTGCAGGGATTTTTCCTGAACTTGATTTCTCCCGTGGGGACTCTGGGTTTGCTTCCTGGGCTCTTGATGTCTTCTTGGCAGAACCTGAGTGTGAATGTCACAGGAAAGCCAGGCTGAGTAATCATGACATATCTCTGTTCGCATAGCTCCAAGCAGCTGCAGCAGTCACCTACCCCAGCCTGTCCCATCCCAGAATCGGGGTCTCCTGTCCCCAGTCGGACAGGAAGTCTCACAGCAGAACCTGCTGACCCAGCCCGAGTGTCTTCTCGACAGCGCCTGGAGCTGGTAGCCCTTATCTACTCTTCGTGCATTGCTGGTGAGTGAGAGCAAAGGGAGCCGCAGTGGATATGCTGGCCAGCCACAGGGTGAGAGACGGGATGAGGCACGTAGAGCCTTGGTTGTCGGTGGTGCCCAAGGTTATGTTTTTGTTTTTGTTTTTTAATATCCAGAGAACCTGGTACCAAACCTCTTTTTGGAGCTCTTCTTCGTCCTTCAGCTCCTGACTGCCCGGAGAATGGTGGCCACCAAGGCTAGTGACCTTGAATCAAATCAGGGTGCCCTAGGTTAGTAAGCAAGTCTCATTTTAAGAAATGACGTTTGCAGGTGGGATGGTTCTTAACTAACCATTTGTTACTGTCCTAGATCCGCTGGAAACTCCCCTGTTTCAGAGCATCCATGATTGTGTCTTCTTTGCAGTGCAGGTTTTAGAGCATCAGTTCCAGTGAGTTTTCCTTTCCGAGGCATCATGCTTAGTCTCATTATCTGTCTGCTTCCAGCCATTTGGGATGCATGATTGTGCTTAACACAGATACAGTGTCCCTAGACCTTTTTCACCTTATTGGTTGGTTGGTTGATTTCTTCTGAGACAAGGGTCTTACTACGTAGCCCTTGGCTGGCCTTGTACTCCCTATGTAGACCAAGCTGGCCTTGAACCTGCATAGATTTGCCAGCCTCTGCCTCTCAAGTGCTGGGACTGAAGGCACTTCCAGCATTAATTTTGTGTCAAGGCTATGAGTTTCTCCCCTAAACCAATTAAATAGCTGGGTCTGGTGCCAAGCAAGGACTACAAGTTTAAAGACCTGCTCAGGCTGTAGAAACTTAGTGAGATGTAGTCCCAAATACTAAATACAACAGGGCCTAAGAGTATAGATCAGTGGAGCGCTTGCCAGCCATGTGGAGAGCCCTGTATACCACAAATACTAGTAATAATAATTAGACGTGGCGGCTGACTTTTATGTTTATGGCTAATGTTCCTAGCTTGCTGTTTTGATCTCGGCTCCATGAGGTCTCATTCTTCACCCTTTACCTTCCTCATCTTAATCCTTAGTCTGTCACCTTGCCGTACATACTTAGGCTTAAACACCCACTGCCTTGTGCTTGGGATGTGCTTTGTGCGTGCAGCCTGGGTTCCAGTCCGTCATACATGCTCCTGTCTTTGCAGGGTTCTGTCCTACCTGGACAAAGGGACCTTGAAGCTGCTGGCTGAGAATGAGCGGCTGCTGTGCTTCTCCCCAGCTCTACAGGGCCGCCTTCGAGCTGCTTATGAAGGCAGTGTTGCCAAGGTAGTCACCCCCACTTGGTACCTAGTAGCCTAGACATTTTGTAAATTCAGACCATCTTCATGGTGCTGTCAGTTGGGCTGACTCTGGACAAGAATAAGGAGTAAAGTTTTTTTGTTTGTTTGTTTTTCTGTTTTTTCGAGACAGGGTTTCTCTGTGTAGCTTTGGTGCCTTTCCTGGATCTCACTCTATAGCCCAGGCTGGCCTTGAACTCACAGAGATCCTCCTGCCTCTGCCTCCTGAGTGCTGGGATTAAAGGCGTGGGCCATTAATGCCTAGCAGGAGTAAAGTCTTATAATAGGATTCTTATTTCCTAATGTTGTTGCCATATTTTAGGTCTCTCTGGTGATACCACCCTCTGCTCAAGCTGTCTCCTTTCAGCCAGAAACTGACAATCGTGCCAACTTCTCCAGTGATCGAGCCTTTCATACTTTTAAAAAACAGAGGTGAAAAGAAAGGGGACTTATTGAGGAGGGAATAGACAGCCATGTTTCTGTCATAGAATTAGGACTTAGGCACGAAAAGTGGTGGGTTAGGACTGTCAGGCCTTGGCTGACAGTCATCATAAAGCCTGTTGGCTTCATTCTGTTTCATGTCCACAGACCTGAATCCCTGAGCTTAGCCAACCATCTTAGGGTCAACTTTCCCTGTCCACAGATGCCTGTGATGTGCTGCAGCTGGGTCTGTAACATACCATCATGTAGAGAACTATGGAGGTTAAGGATGGGCTGTGGGTAGGCCTATCGTAAACCTTCCAAGCAAGGGAAAGTGCAATGGGAAGTGGGTGAAAGGCAACTGGGATTCAGCTGATCAAGCTTGCATATCTTTTAGGGATGTGTTCTATGAGGTACTTCGAGAGTGGGAAGATCACCATGAGGAGCCCAGCTGGGATTTTGAGAAGGGCTTGGGTAGCAGGATCAGGTAGGTGTTCTGCCCTTGCTCAGTTTGTCTCCTTGCTCTGACAATGAACAGCAGCCCAATGATATTTAGGGTGCTTGTTGGGAAGGTCTGCCCTCCTTCCAGTCCTCTGTCTTCCTCAGTCTCTAGTTATTGGTAACTCTACCTAGATCAAAAAGGATTTCTCTCTCTAGCTTCTCATGCCCAGGAATGCTCTGTACTTGTTCTGTAATGGCACGTGCTTGAGAAAGGACAAAGCTCATAGATCTAGACTGCACAGGTAGATGACTAGGCTGTTGACTAAGTACCCTCTCTCCTTATCTCCCTCTCATGTTGATCACAATGTTCACTGGCACTGAGCATGGCCTGAAGATCTGAGAGGGTATTTCTTGGTGGGTTAAATCTGTCTAGCCTGGAGGAATCTTGGTGGCGAAGGGAACATGTCTTACTTTCTCCTGTGTGGGCTTCCTGGCAAAGGGCTATTCAAGACTTCAGTAAACAGCTGGAGTACGTCATCTATCTCCTTCCCATCCACTGTGTATCTGCCTCTTACTCCTCAGAGCCATGATGGGTCAGCTTTCAGCAGCCTGCAGCCACAGCCACTTTGTCCGGCTTTTCCAAAAACAGCTTCTCCAGGTAATAGCTGCAGCGGGAGCCAAAAGGTATGGGGCAGCTAAATCAAGGCTGGCACTCTGGACCAGCTAGACAACCTAGTTGATTCTGGCTGCAAATTTAAAAGGATTTCTACTCTTGTAGTTCAAACTTGGTGGACAAGTGTTCTCTGACTTCTGTGAACTGCCCTGGACCTCATGCCCTTACCTCGCCTCTCACCCAAGTCCCTTTCTTGACTCCTACAAAGAGAGCTTAGTAGTCAGGATCCTTTCAAATCCGAGTTCTAGTGACCTGAGGCAAATACTTGCTTTGTAGTTTGAGTCTCCACCATTCAGTTAAGAAGATAAACCCTCCATAGTGCTCATTCCTTTCCTTCAAACCCAGGGTCTCTCTCATGCTAGGCAAGTGTTTTCCACTGAGCTATATCCCACGCCCACTTTCTCCTTACTCTGATGGACTTTTTCATCCCTCCTCCGCCCTTTGCATCTCAGATGTGTCAGAGCCCTGGCAGTGCTGGGGGATCCGTCTTGGGTGAAGCTCCAGATGTGTTGAATATGCTAGGAGCTGACAAGTTGGGACGGTTGCGGCAGCTCCAAGAACGGCTTATAGCCCCTCAGAGCAGTGGGGGACCCTGCCCGCCCCCCACCTTCCCAGGCTGTCAAGGCTTCTTCAGGGATTTTATCATGAGTGCCAGCAGGTAAGGGTCTCCTGTGTCTCATAGTGGGAGAGACAGGCCAGGAAAGGTTTGGTTTCCTCAGAAGGCAAAACATTCTCCTTTGCCTAAGCCTCAGGCTGAACATGTCTGGAAGTGATTTCTGGGTTCTCCCATGTGTATTTCCTGGCTCCTATCTTGCCCTTCTTGCACCCACATAGGTAAAGTCATTGTCCTGTAGCCTCCCTAGTGCTCATTCCTTTCCTGGGATTCCTCGTCTACACTCTGGTTCTTCTGTGCCTATTCCAGGGCTTTTGTAATTTTGTTCTACTCTTCTCCACCCAAGCTTCCATTTTAATCAGCATCTTATGGATAGTTTGAGCTTGAAGATTCGGGAACTCAATGGCCTTCCCCTGCCTCAGCATGAGCCTGGTGATGAAGATGGGGAGTCAGATGTGGATTGGCAGGTTAGAAAATAGAATAAGGGAGATAATGGGGTCAAGGAAAACTTAACAGATTTTAAATTGTTCTAGAAGACTTATGCAAAGGACATTGTTTCACTTGATTCCTTATGCAGGGTGAACGGAGGCAGTTTGCTGTAGTGCTTCTCAGTCTTAGACTTTTGGCTAAATTTCTGGGCTTTGTGGCTTTCCTGCCATACCGAGGACCTGAACCACCCCCAACCCGTGAGCTTCAGGACTCTATTCTGGCCCTCAGGAGCCAGGTGAGTGCATGGGAGATCTGGGTAAGGAGGACCTGGGTAGACTAGCAAAGTGTGGAGGCTGACTGGTTTCCTTGGCTATTCTAAAAACCTGGCAGGTTAGAGGGTGTCAGCCAGCCCCTTTCCAGGGCCTGCTCATTGACAGAGTCCTGGCTTTCTCAGGTCCCTCCCGTCCTAGACATACGGGCTCTGCTGCAGCAGGGGTTGTGGGCCCGCCGGGCAGTCCTCACCGTGCCCTGGCTGGTGGAGTTCCTCTCCTTTGCTGACCACATTGTCCCCTTGCTGGACTACTACCGGAGTGTCTTTACTCTCCTGCTGCACTTACATCGGTAAGTAGAACAAGACTTATTTGCATAGCCCTGATATTTATAAAGAGGGCCTAGAGATCTACACATCTTTTGGGTTCCATAGCCCTAACAGCCTCAGGAGAGGTAGAACAGTGACAATTGTTTTCTGTGCCTTTATCTTATGGCCTCGCACAGAAGGATGTGAGGTACAAGTCTCACTGAGATCCTATTTGTCTTCCCAGTAGTGGTGTGGTTTAGGTCTGCTTTTGAGAACTCCTTCCCAGTGATAGCTTAGCACAAGACTGTTTACATGCGTTGTTGACATTTTAGGAGTTTGGTCTTATCAAAGGAGAATGAAGGGGAGATGTGCTTCCTGAACAAGCTGCTGCTGCTTGCTGTCCTAGGCTGGCTTTTCCAGGTAGGCAATGGGCTAGGTAGGGTAGTGGGTGGCTGCTGTGGCAGAGACAGGAGAGAGAGCTTTAGAGTCTGAGCAAGGTAGGGGACAGAAGAGGAAGGTTCTGAGAGGGATGGGTATTGCTATGGCTTCAGAAGACAACTTGCTTGACCCAGGGCCCCAACAGATTAGAAAGTATGGCAAATCTTAAAGTGGCAATGGAGCTCTAACTGCTTCCTCTCTTACCAGATACCTACAGTTCCTGAGGATTTATTCTTTCTCGATGATGATCAGGTGGATGCCTTTGAGGTGGATACAGCTACATCAGAGCATGGTTTGGTGAGTATTGGGATCAAGCCAGGGCCATGTAAATTCCAAGAATTATTTAATAAATAAAGGTCCAACAGGAAACAAGCTAGGAAAGACTTCAGATGAGTCTCCTGCTTGACTCTCATTTCTGTGCATTTGTGAGGAAAGGGAGACTGGCTGCCTTCCCCTTCCAACCGCAGCCTGTTCTTCCCCAGGACAGTGTGCCTGTTGTGGACCAGCAGTTGCTGTATACCTGCTGCCCCTACATTGGTGAGCATCCCTGTTTCCCCCTATGGTCCATGGCCTGTCCTTCCATGGGTACAAGGAGATCTGACTCCTCAGCATATTGTTCGGTCCTTAGGCTCTCTGGGTTCTTCATCCTCTTTGCTCCACAAAGGCCATGATGGTTGGGGGCAGGGTGGGGTCGGGTCACTTTGGCATTAAGATCTTGGACTCCTCTACAGGAGAGCTCCGGAAACTGCTTGCTTCTTGGGTTTCGGGCAGCAGTGGGCGGAGTGGGGGCTTTGTGAGGAAAATCACTCCCACCACCACTACCACCAGCCTGGGAAGCCTGCCTCCCAAGACCAGCCAGGGGTTGCAGGTAAGGGCAAACAAAGGGTTAAGGGGAAATTGGGGGGGACAGTTGGGGGGAGATGCAGAAGGAAGTCCTCATGGCCTGCTACTCCTGCCTCCACCTCCTGCCAGGCTCAGCTCGCCCAGGCCTTTTTCCACAACCAGCCGCCCTCCCTGCGGAGGACTGTAGAATTTGTGGCAGAAAGAATTGGATCAAACTGTGTCAAACACATCAAGTAAGAGGGGATGCGAGTCCTAGTCTCAGTCCCTTATCCTTTTCTTCCTTCAGTTCTTAGCACCTAGTTGTCAAACTGAGCAAGATCACCTGGGGGAGCAGGGAGGCTGACATTCTGACCAAATGTCCCTGTTCGCAGCCCTTCCTCTTAACCCAGCTAACTGCCCCCCAAACCTTGTTCCTCCCTGATAAAGGGCGACGCTGGTGGCAGATCTGGTGAATCAAGCCGAGTCCCTTCTTCAGGAGCAGCTGGTGACGAAGGGACGGCCAGGGGGAGACCCAGCCCAGCTGTTGGAGCTCCTGTGTTCTCAACTGTGCCCTCATGGGGCCCAAGCATTGACCCAGGGGCGGGAGTAAGAACTGTCGATCTCTATGACCCTCTCCATCCCCCGAGGCCTCCTCTTGACTTCTGTTAGTGTTTTCTTTCTTGAGACAGGGTCTCACTGTGGTCTAGGCTGCCCTGACCCCAGAGTCCCGAGTGCTGAGATTATAGGCATGCGCCCCCACACCCAGCTTCCTTTAGATGTTTTCCTCGTCCTTTCCCATCCCTCTTGTTCATTTCTTTCCTTCCTCCTCCTCTGTGCTCTGGTCCCCCTTTCTGAAGGATTATGTCTTTGGGCACAAAGTCCAGATACTGAATTGGAAGAGTGTATGTAATATAGGGCTAATGGGTGGGTTTCTCCTTCCTCCAGCATCTGGTGGGGCAGGAGAATGGACAGCACTTCCTTCTGAGGTAGAGTTTCCAGGTCATAGTTCTGCTGCACTTGGGCATTTACTTTGTGAGTCGGTCTAGGATATCTAGACTTTCATTGACCACCTCCTGTCCTTCTCCAGGTTTTGCCAAAAGAAGAGCCCCGCTGCTGTGCGAGCACTGCTGCCAGAAGAAACTCCAGCTGCTGTACGTAGGAAGGAAGCCTGCAGCTAGCAGGCCAGTAGGCATGCATGCATGTGCACAGATGTGTACACATGCACCTGTGTGAGGCTGCTGTCGGGTGGGGTGGGTCCAATGCTGTACTGCCCACCTTCCCAAGCCCCTGCCTCAGCCGTCCTTCTGTGCCTGCCACAGGTTCTAAGCAGTGCAGAGAGCATTGCCGTGGGGCTTGCGACAGAGAAAGCCTGCTCCTGGTTGTCAGCCAACATTACAGGTGAGGTCTGGGAAAGGAGCCTGAGCCAGGCTTTTAAAGGGACAGGCAGGGTATTAAGCAGTTTGTGGGAGATTAGATGAAGCAGTTAGAACCAGTGAAAGCTGTGGGTTGTCGTGGCAGGCCCGTGCAGGGGGACACTCTCGAGTGACTCCATTCTTGTTCTCCCTCTGCCTGGCAGCGCTGATTAGAAGGGAGGTGAAAGCAGCCGTGACTCGCATGCTACGAGCCCAGGGTCCTGAGCCAACTGCCCGGGTGGAGCGGAGGGGCTGCTCCCGAGCCTGTGAGCACCATGCTCCCCTCCCCTCCCACCTCATCTCCGAGATAAAAGTACACAGCTCCCTACTCCTTTGGCTTTCCCACTCCCCCTCCCTGCTGCTTGTCTGTCTCCTCACATTGCCTTCAGGATTTGTATAGAAGCTTTGTGTGTTGTCGGGCTGCCTTCGGTTACTTCCTTCCTTACTGAATGGGGTTCTGTAGAACAAAGCTGAATTAAAGGGTTTGCCTAAGACTTTTGTTCTAGAACCACACAGAAAGTTAGACCTAAAGGGTTGTTTTTTAGACAGGGTCTTACTGTGTAGCTCTGGCTGGCCTAGAACTCACTGTGTAAACCAGGTTAACCTCGGACGTAGAGTCCACCTGTGTCTATCCCCCCAGTACTGGGATTAAAGATGTATGTCACAACAACAGGCCAGAGCTACAAAGCTGTTTTTGTTTTTTGTTTTGTTTTGTTTTTTTAGCTAAATGCATCTTCTATATGTGGTGAATGGCTATAAAGTATAGTAGAGACGGTTCTGAGGGGCATTCCAATGTCTAGATATGGTTTTTGTACTATTTTTCCATGTAGGGGACAGTGCTAGTCACTAAGCATAAACTATCCATTCTAATAAGATTTTAAAAAAATCTGAGCCTGGTGGTTCCCAGCTATTCTGGAGGCTGGGGCAGGAGGATCACAGAACTAAGGCCAATCTGGGCAACTTAAACGAGACTGGCTTAAAAATTTATAAAACAAGTAGATAGTGTAAGCCCTACAGATTATCCCTTGGTATGGGGGTGGGGGTTGACTCTGTAGCGCAAGAGTCTGCAAACAACCATGGTCCAAAATGACATGTTTTTGTAAATAAAGTTTTATTGGATGCAACCACATCCGTTTGTTTATAAAACATGTGGCTGCCTTTGTGCTGCCAAAGCAGAGATGAATAGTTGGAGCAATATTTAGGCCTTGTAACTCCCAAGGTCTGGCCCTGCTCCAAACAAAAGTAGTGGTCTGGGAAAAAAGATGCAGACTAGAGACCAGAAAGCAATGCCCATAGGTGGGGACTTTAGGAAGGAGAGAGAAAAGTATCAAGCTAGATACCACTTCTCAAAATGCAGAGGATTTATATTGAGATGTCTGAGAAGATGAACAGAGGACCATGAGACTATGTTCATACCGTAGAGAGGACAGTTTTCCTAAGTGTTTTAAGATGCCCTCTGGGAACTGGTTAGGTAGTTTTGTCTCAAGTGAGGTCTTTGGAGCTCTCTGGCAGCTCACAGTCTGTAAGCTTGTCGCCCCATCTCCTTCCCTCTGGGTTGTCCACACAAGTGCTCATCCTAGCTGTGCTCTACCGCCTGAGCCTCAGCCCTAAGAACACCTTGGCTCAACTGCTTCACTCCCTTGGGCTCTATTTTCCTTCTGCCTCTCTCCACTGGCTGGTTCCCATCCCAAACCAAGTTTCTGTCAGCCTGGCATGAGGTCTCAACACTGCTCTCTACAGGATGTGCTCTCCCTGGCTGCGGGGCCTCGGGACCCTGAGGAGGGCGTTTCCCCGGAGCGTCTGGAAGAGCTGCTAAGCCAGCTGAGCCAGTCACTGCAGTGCCGTCAGGTGAGATGTGGCATGAGCCGCACTGCCTCAGGGCCAGTCCTCTGACCAGTAAGAACGATGTTCATGTCTCCCTTTCCCCCGTAGTTCCTGTGCCCAACTGCTGAGCAGCATCTGGCCAAGTGCTCTGTGGAGTTAGCGTCCCTCCTGGGTATGGTTCCTTTTCCATCAAGTCCCTCATGCCCCAAGGTTGGGGTACAAGCAAGGTTAGCAGCACAGGGCATGCCCCTCTGCCTCCATTTAAAGTTACCTTCTTTCTCCTCCTGTAGTTGCAGACCGGATCCCCATCTTAGGGCCCCCAACACAGCACAGGCTAGACCGAGGACAGGCTCGAAGGCTTCTGCACATGCTGCTTTCCTTATGGAAGGATGACTTCCAGGGGCCAGTTCCACTACAGCTTCTACTCAGCCCAAGAAACGTGGGGCTTCTAGCAGATACTCGGCCAAGGGAGGTGAGTCAGGTTCAGGGCCTCTGTCTGCAGTTTTTGGTTTCTTTTGGGATGGGGGGGGGGGTTAGATATATTTTATGTGTATGAAGTTTTTGCCAGCATGCATGTATGTGCACCATGTGCATACCTGTTGGATCCCCTGGAACTAGGAGGCTATGAGCCACCCTGTCAGGACTGAGAATTGTACTTGCCGAGCAACAAGTGCTCTTAACCTCTGAGCCCTCTCTCTAGGTCCATGTGTGTGGATTTTCAAATAGAATCTCACTCTGTAGTCCATGCTGACCTTAAATCCGCAGCATTCTTCCTGCCTCTGCCTCCCAAGTGCTGATTACAGATGTGAGCTACCATGCCCAGTCCCTCCACTCATGTTGTGTGTGTGTGTGTGGGGGGGGGGGGGGTTAGCATGTGTATTTGTTAGTGAGCACTGCTCTTGCTGAACCTGAAGCTTATTGACTGGCTAATCTAGCTGGCTATTCAGCTTCCAGGCTTTTCCTGTCTCTAGCTCCCCCAGCACTCGTGTTACAGATAGACCCTCACACAAAAGGGGTCCAAACGCACATCAGGCGCTTTACTGGGCCATCTCTTCATCCCTGCAAGTCATGTTCTTAACATTATCCAGTGCCCCATCCCAGTTTTGTGTTTTTCTAGATAGGGTTTCTCTGTGTCGTCCTGGCTGTCCTGGAACTCACTATAGACCAGGCTGGCCTCAGAGATCCGCCTGCCTCTGTCTCCTGAGTGCTGGGATTAAAGGTGTGCGCCACCACACCCAGATGTAGGAGGTGCTCCTAACAGCATGTGAACCATCTCTCTAGCCCCAGCTCTGTCTTTTGAGATGTTTTTACTGTTATTCAGTCCTCAGTCCCTACCTACTGTTAAAACTGTGTGGTCTTGAACTTTTGACCTTATCTGTGGTGTTTTGCAGTGGGACTTACTACTGTTCTTACTCCGGGAGCTGGTAGAAAAGGATCTCATGGGACAGCTGGAGATAGAAGCCTGCTTGGGCAGCCTTAATGAGGCCCAGTGGCCAGAGGTAAGAAGTCTTAATCCCTTTGTCTTATATGAAGAGAGAAAAATGTCTCATTTGTCCTAAAGATTGCCTATGTAGCCCAGGCTAGCCACATTTGTATCCCTTCTGCATGCTGAGTGCTGGGATTCCAGTTGTGGGCCCATCATAGCTGACAGCTACATGCATTTTTGCCAAATGTTTTCAGTACTGAGTTTGATCTGTGTGGCTACTTTGTGAGACTCTCAGAAGACCAAAGGGGAAGAAGGACAATTGGAAAGTAGGACAGCACAGTGACTGTTGGGGATTTGAAACTCAAAGTGAATTTCAGCTTATGTTTAAAATGTTCTTGTGATGCAGAGCAAACCAGTATCCATAATGTAGGATTAATACTTTATGTTTAAAAATGGTAAAGCCTCAGCTTCCTGTCAGAGTCCACTTTACCTGCTGGAACTTAAACCTTAGTTGCTAGTCTGGGAAGTTTATATCTCTTTTTGCATAGAAGGCATTGGGTGAAATACCTGGGTTGTCAGGCTCTCCACTGTCAATGAAAGCTTGTTTGGGACTGACCTTAGAAAGGGCAGACCATCTAGAATTACTTTTCTTTTAATTTTCTACTTACTTCAGGACTTCTCAGAAGAATTATCTACACTATTTCGCTTGTTCCTAGCTGAGCCCCATCTGCTAGAACCCCAGCTGAGAGCTTGTGAACTTATGCAACCAAACCGCGGGACAGTGCTGGCCCAAAGCTAGGGCTGGGAAGCAGCCCTCTTGGGCATGACACCAGAACCTGCCTCCTGTGCCTCAGGAGGAGGCTCAAGAGCCCACTGCACACCTTGCTGGGGCAAGAGTGGCCATGTCTGTAATCGGGCTTGCTGCTCCTAAGTGAAGGAAGTGTGTTGCTGCAGAGCATCACAGACACAGGCCTCGACACCTGAAGTCTAGAGGAAGGAGAACCTGATGCAGAGTCACAGTGGAAAAGCCTAGAGACTCCAATCTTGGAGCAGAAGGGCCGGCGTTTCTCGTTTGGATGCTAAATGAAATGCGTGTGTGCTGGTCAGTGCATTTCAAGCCTCAAGTTGCTGCTATCCCAGCATTTCTTAAAACTGTGGTTCTGAGAAATCTTGATAGGCAAAGAACTTAACTTGTGAGAAAGTTAACAAAACATGGATTTGGAAGTCTACATTTTTTTACCTACAGAAGCTGGACTGTCACCCTCCCCACCCTCAAATTTGGACAGCCAATAAGGTAGGACACGCCTTTGTGAAACTTGGTCTTATGTGGACCTTCACCTCTTTGCAGGGAGTTAGTCGTCAGACCAAGAACGGTGTAGAAAATGAAGGGGTTTTGGGTCTTTTATAAATAAAACTTTTAACAAGGTCTTGGTGGCTATTTCCCCCTGCTTTTATCAAAACCCTTTCTGAAAGGGGCTGTGTGCGTTGCAGTGAGTGGGCTGCTTGTCTCTTCATGGTGTCTGCATTCTTTCATGCTGAGACCCAGTCTTAGAGGCACAGTCTGCTATGAACTATTGCTATCTACTCGCCCTGCTGCCTAGGCTGACCCACGTGGCAGGTAGCTTTGGTGATATCTGTATTGTTGGCACTGGGGTGTCTGATTTACCTCAGAACTAACTTCTGACCAAAAGCAGTCTTCTGGGTTATAGTTGTCAAGACCTCATTTCAATAATGGGCAGGTGATTTTTAAAATGTATTTTTATTGCACTTAGACTGTCTGCATGTAAGTGCTATGGCACTATTCTGGAGGTCAGAGGGTGACAACCTGGAGTCAGTTCTTCTTCCTTTGTGGATCCCAGGGCTTAAATTCAGGTCATCAGGCTTGGCACTGAGCCACTATGACAGCCCCTGGAACCAGTGATTTTGATAATGTGCTTTATCCCTGTAAAAACGGTCTTGTTTTGGGTGTAAGACTCAGGCTCTAATGGAAGTATCAGAAAGAAGGTGCTCAGTGATAAATGACTCTTGAAGTCACATGCAAAATATTTGCATGCAACATATCTTAGAGGAAAAGTCTGCTGCTATCAAAAAGGCCTCTGACCTCAGGAAGGTTAGGTCAGCTTTTCTAAACTACACCCCAGTGCTACTTACCCACTGGTGTATATGCCTCTCCTCCTCCCCTTAACTCATTGAAAATGCCTGAGCATCAAAGTGTTTTTTCCAGGTCTAGGACTGGGCCCAGGGGGCCTTGCCTCACACGTTAACCACAAACTCAGACTGCTCAGTTCTGGCAGTACTGGTTATCAAGCCTAGGGAAATACTCTACCAAGCCCAGTAGACAGTCTTATAGGTCAGTATTATAAGGGTGTGGTTGAACCACAGCCCTGCCTCAGAAAGCTATGGGCCCTGATAAAGGTGAGCAGTAGGCTAATGGCCAATTCTCATGTTGTGTGGGAAAGCCTGAAGCCCCCAAAACTGTTCTAACTGAAGGACTCAGCCGTGAAGCAAGCCTTACGATGCAAACTTAGAGAAACTTGCTCAAAACCCTGATGATAGAGACAGGCAGCTGATGGACTAGTGAGGGAGTGAGTCATTCTCCTTTCTGTACACCAGCACCCTTTTTTGGGGGTGGGGTGTGTGTCTGATTTGCCTCAGAACTTCCTTCTGACCAAAAGCAGTCTTCTGGATTATAGTTGGGATATTTGTATTGTGGACCAGTAGCCTTGAGGCACATGGAACTTTCTAGAGATTAAAAATACTCAGCTCTACAACCTGGCCAGGAATGGGCCCAGCCTAGGGTGATTCCCATGCTCTCCAAAGCTGACTTTCCTTTTGTCTTTTGCAATCGGAGCAGTGCAGGCCCACGAATACAGGACTACACAGTGGTCAACTATTGCTTAATACATAACAGCATAGTGTTACAACTACTTTTTTTTTTTAATTTTTAGAGACAGGGTTTCTTCTCTGTGTAGCCCTGGCTGTCCTGGAGCTCGCTCTGTAGACCAGGCTGGCCTCAAAGACGTGCATCACCGCCACTGGCTGGCTCTATCTTCTTAAATACATTCTTGGGTTTTTCTTTTTCCCTCCTGTATCCTTCAATATGTTATCTAGAGATGATTTAACTATGTATAAATAATTATAAGAAACTTGCTTGAATCTCTTTTGATCTATGGTTAAATATATAGATGTGGGACATGAAGCTATAGAAAACTGACTCAGGTCTCATGTGAGACTTGCCATCTTATTCTCACTAAGCTACCTATTTAGAGTCTTAAAATAGCTGAGCTTGTAAGAAATACCAGCATATGCATGTAAACAGAAAATCTCAACCCTAGATCATGAGTAGATGCTGCCATCATAACCCTCAAGGGTTATTTTTCTTTTGGTTTTCGAGATAAGGGTTTCTCTGTGTAGCCCTGTCTGTCCTGGATCTCACTCTGTAGACCAGGCTGGCCTCAAACTCACAGATCAACCTGGCTCTGCCTCCTGAGTGCTGGGATTAAAGGTGTGTGCCACTACCCAGCTATTTTTTCTTTTCTTTTTTTTTTTAAACAAATATTTTGACTTTTTTGGTCAATAGTCTCAGTAAGGCACTTACATGAAAAGAGGCAGAAACTGGGCACAGTGGCTCACTGTCTTTAGTTTAAGACTTGGAAGGATGGGGCTACATAGAGTGAGATCCTGACTCAAAGCAAAAAAGCAAGGGAGGGAAGGAAATTGGTAGGCATATGTATTAACAGTACATTAGCAAATGTTGCTAAAAATTAACCATAAAGATAAATTCAAAAGCAAATTTTAAAAGTCAATTGGTAATATAAATTCTCTGCAAGATTTTTCTAATCCCTTAAAGAAATTTACCCTTTAACCATTCATTCTTCTATCTCCATAAGAGTACCTTTTTCCACCAGACACTTGGAGTGACAGGGTTTCTTTGTCCTTAAACTAGGTCTCTAGACAGAGATCCACCTGCCTCTGCCTCCTGCGTGCTGGGATTAAAGAAGTGCCCACCTCCTGGCAATAAAAGGAATTTCTTATTCCTACCATTTCCCAATGAACATGGAAAATCTTTAGTGTTCAGCCAGGCCAAAATACAAGAAAAAAATCCCATTTCCATTCTATCATATTAGAACAGTTAAGCTCAGTACTTCAAAAGATGGTCAATAGTTATTTTTGTTGGTTGAGACAGGGTCTCATGTATCCTGGGCTGGTTCCCTGAGGGTGAGCTTGAACTTCTGGTCCTCTTGCTTCTCCTTTCAGAGTGATGTAGGCATGTGCCACTACACCCTACTCATCAATAGATTCATTTATTTATTTTTGTTGTTTCTTCAAGACAGGGTTTCTCGGTATAGTTTTGGTGCCTGTCCTGGATCTCGATCTGTAGACCAGGCTGGCCTCGAACTCACATTGATCTGCCTGGCTCTGCCTCCCGAGTGCTGGTATTGAAGGTGTGCACCACCACCGCCCAGCCAGTCAATAGATTTATATAAAAAGAAGTGGGTTCCAGGTGTAGTGGCTCATAATCCCAGCATTGGGGAGGTTGAGGCATAAGTGTTGGCACAAGATCAAGGCCTGCCAGAACTTAATCCTCTCCAAGACATTCTGTCTGAAATCCCTCTTACCTTGTTAGCAAGCAGCATGTAGCTGCCCCTACCCATCACTGGTCCTCAGGCCCCACACCTTGTCTGTTTCTCCAGTGGTCTCGGTCTCCCATTGTACTGAGCTCAAGGTAGACTGACTGTACCAGTGACACACAGTGACCTAGGAAACGGTGTGTGTGAATGAATAGTGAACACTTGGTGACAGAAAACAATTCTGAATCAGAGTCTGGTTTGTGCAGTTGATTCTTTAAACTGGTTGGGTGTTTTCTGTTGCTCCATCACAAAATGGAGCTAAGTGTTGGAGGCAGATTCAGAGCACCCTTGGCTAGTGCTTGCCTGCCAAGGAGGCTCCTTGCCAAGGCACTGCAGTCTCCAGCTCTGCAGGCTGTGCTTTTTCTAGTCTTGGAACACTTGGTGTGTCACTGAGTCCCAGAGGCAGGAGATAAAGGAAGAAATCCTAAAGGTGAGTTGAGTTTCATTGGACAGCCAGGAGATTGAGGCCGCTCACTCTTCCGAGGTGACCAAGTCCTAAGTACTGCGGGGCCAGTGCCATCTGGATAGTTGGCTACCGCAGGCAGCCTGGGCTCTCCCTGCTCCAGGGTAGAGAAGCAGCTATAGTCTCAGGTGTCGTGGACCGTGGAGCCAGCGCTGCTAACTGCCGAGGAAGGACGCCAGCCTGGCCACAACCAGCGGCTGCTGTTTGGTAAAGGAGCTAAGAAGATGAGGAGGGAAGCCGGGTGCGCCCAGCTCCACCTGGAAGGAGAAGGAAGAGGTGAAGGTGCAGACAGACCTGGAGCAGCCACTCTGCCAGTGGTGACTGGACGCACTTGGGCTCCTGGTGTGGCTCTAAGTCCTGGCCTTCCCTCCCCGGTGGCGAAGGTGCAGCTGACCTGAGAGTGGAGAGCTGTACAAGGCGGGTAACTTAGGGCTCTGCTGCTTCCAACAGTCCATCTATTTCCTAAGGACACTACGGTCAGCCATAGGTATTAAGTCAGTCAGTCTCTGGGGCTGGGAGCGTCACAATGACTGTAAACTTGCTCACCCCTCGCTCTTTGATTCCCCTTGCTGTGAGCCTACTCTAGCCAGGTGGCCTGGCAGCCAGGGATTCTGTGCCGCTGGAGAGAAACACCCTAAGGTATGCCGTGAGACAGGGTACAGTGCTGTCACCTGGGCAAGGAAGATGACTCGTGTGATTTCTTTCCCCTCCATGATGGCAGGCTGCAGGACCCAGGCACTGGGCAGGATCTCTCCTCGGACCATTTTTCTGCTGGGTCTTGGCATGGATGTGTCATACACAGACTGAGCTGCCATGATTGACAGGTGCCCCTAGGGACAGAGATACATGTGAGTCCTGCCTGTGTAATGACAAAACGGACAGGTTTAAGTATAGTCAGGATGGTGACTATAATCAGCCTTTAAGCCACCCTACCCTGGTGCCCGCTAATTGCACCTCAGCCCAAGTTCATCCCCAAACATTTTACCACCAGCAGTATAGGCACCTCTTTGGCTTCCACGCAGACACAGCAGAAATCCCGCAGCTGCTTCAGCGCACACATTGTGGTGTCACACACCAAGTACACTAGAAGGACAGACAGATTCCATGCTCAAAGCCCCCTCTCACTCCATTCCTAGATCTCCAGCACAATCTTGCCCAGCAGTCTGGAGTTCCCAGCAGTGCTACTCCAACCCTCTACCTCTGGCCTGGCCAGGCCTTCGGAAGCCTTCGAGCGCTTGGACTCACCCAGGCTGATACTGTTGGACACTCGCTGGTGCAGCCTTGCTGTATGGATGGGCTTGTGGTACAGAGGCCACAGAGTAGGGTCACTCACGGCTGCCCACACATGAGAGAGTGGCTGGGACACCACACCTGCACCCAGGAAGCCATGTCGAGTAGAAGAAAATTCCTTGTAGTAAAGCTGCACCTCCTGTTCCTCACCCTGGTAGCTGGGGGGCACAGGAGACAAGAAAGGAGGCTGTCAGCATGAGGTGTGCCAGGAAGCCAGGGCAGAGAAGGAAAGAATGACAGCGGAAGGACTGAAGTACTGCGAAGTAACTTACTTCCAGCCAGCTGTTGCCTGACGGCTGAAGAGGTTGTGGAGATTATCTGAACAAGCAGCCATTACCTGGGGTCAGAGGGTAGAAGCCAAGTCTCTAGGTTCATCAGTTCTGGCTAATTTTTACTAAATGCCCATTTGTCAAGATGAGTTCTTGAAGCTCCCATGCCTTGGTGGTCCTAATCTGCTTGGCTCCTTTTCCTCCTCCCCATAATAAGTCTGGCTATAGCAACAAGAAGGGGAAAGAAGTACACACACAGACTCACATCAGCCATTGAGGTGTTGACAATGTGTTTCGCCAAATCCTGGTAGAGGGAGAAGAAACTGGTCCCTAAACTGGATAGGCTGGAGGGAGAGCAGCCGCCACTGCCCAGGGAGGCTCTGCGGCCTGCAACAAAGATAAAGCACCAGGGTGGTGGGACAGTGGTATGGAACCAAGGGTCTTGTGCCAGTTAACCCCACAGCTACCAATCCCCAAGCTTCCTACTCACTGTAAGCTAAGCTCTTCCAGGCAGACCCGGTCAGGTACAGCTGACTGTTCCTCACTGTGGACCGGCCCCGCCAGTCCCCTGTCCAAGTGTCTTGGAAGTCTGGTACTTGAGTGTCCTCCTACAGGAAAGAGATACTTAAAACGGGATCCAGAAGCAGCTTCCACCAGAGATTGTGATGGAAGTTCAGGAGGCTAGATGCTAATGTGGCCACACTACTTGAAAGGATTAAGAAGGTGGGGCCTTGTTGCAGGAAGAATGTCACTGGGGATGGGCTTTGAGGTTTCAAAGGCCCATGCCAGGTCCAGTGTCATACTCTCTGGATCAGAATATAGCTCTCAGGCTGCAGAGATGGCTCAGAGGTTAAGAGCACTGGCTGCTCTTCCTAAAGGTCCTGAGTTCAATTCCCAGCAACCACATGGTGGCTCACAGCCATCTGTAATGAGATCTGATGCCCTCTTCTTTGTGCAGGTATACATGCAGACAGAACGTTGTATACATATTTTTTAAAGAGTATAGCTCTCAGCTACTTCTCCAGCGCCATGCTTGCCTGCCACCATGCTTTCTGCCATGATAATGGACTAAGCCCGAAACTGTAAGCAAGCCCCCAATTAAATGCTTTCTTTTGTAAGGGTTGCCTCTTAACAGCAGTAGAACAGTAACTAAGACAGATGCCCTCAAGAGATTATAGCAATAGGTACCAGCCAAGAAGGCTTCATTTTCCAGGCCACAGGTTTAAAGGGTTGATTGCAGATCAGCTCCCATCTCCAGATCGACAGATCAGGTCTCTAACCCCTAGGCCCTACCCATCGGAGTCCCAGAGACCAGACAGCTACCTTTCCCTGCTCCTCCACCAAAAAAAAAAAAAAAAAAAAAAAAGGCAGACAAAAAAACCTAACCCCTACGAACCTAACAACCACTAAAAACTATAAGCACACCCTGCACCAACTGGGAACAACTGCTCCCAGAGACAGAACCCATTAACACTGATTTGACTAAGCTGCTCCCGAAGAAACAGAGCCCAACAGCACCAATTTAACCAAGAACTCCTAGTGAACCAAGACTAAAAATTAGAACAAGAGAGGCACCCTCAGACACAGACACTGCCTGCACCGAGCAGAGGAAGAGATGAGTAGACGCCAGTGCAAAAATACAGGCAACAACATAAAGACCTAGATGACAACACCAGAACCTAGTGATTTTACACCTGCAAGATGTGAACATACCAAGACAAGAAACAGAAGAAATCAATCCTAACAATGACTTTAAGAAGATGATAGAGGCCCTTAAAGAAGAAATAAAAAATTCCCTTAAAGAGATGAAAAACTCCCTTAAAGAAGAAATAAAAAAACTCCCTTAAAGAGGAAATAAAAAATTCCCTTAAAGAAATGGAAGAAGGGGGCTGGAGAGATGGCTCAGTAGTTAAGAGCACTGGCTGTTCTTCCAGGGGTCCTGAGTTCAATTCCCAGCAACCACATGGTGGCTCACAACCATCCATAATGAGATCTGGTGCCCTCTTGTGGTCTGTAAGCATACATGTAGGCAGAACACTGTATACATAATAAATCTTAAAAAAAAAAAAAAAAGAAAGAAAGAAAGAAATGGAAGAAAAAACAAAACAAAAAATTGGAAGAAATCAAAGAAAGCCAAGAAGAAGTAATTAAACAGATGAAAGAAAAATGAAATTGAGACAATAAAGAAAACACAAGCTGAGGGAATGCTGGAAATAGAAATCCAGACTAAACAAACAGGAACTACAGAAACAAGCATAACCAACCGAATGCAAGAGATGGAGCAGAGAATCTCTGACACTGAAGACACAATAGAGAAAATAGATTCGTCAGTCAAAGAAAACACTAAAGACAAAAAAGTCATAACACAAAACGTCCAAGAAATTTGGGACACCATGAAAAGACCAAACCTAAGAATAATAGGCATAGAAGGAGGAGAATAATACCAACTCAAAGACAGAAAATATATTCAACAAAATCATAGAAGAAAACTTTCCTAACTTAAGAGAGAAATACAAGAAGCTTACAGAACACCAAATAGGCCAGATCCAAAAAAATAAAAATAAAAAAAAGTCCCCTTGCCACATAATAATCAAAACACTAAACATACAGAACAAAGAAAAAATATTAAAAGCTGCAAAGGAAAAAGACCAAGTAACATATAAAGGAAAACCCATCAGAATAACACCAGACTTCTCAATAGAGATTATGAAAGCTAGAAGGTCCTAGACAAATGTTATGCAGATACTAAGAGACCACGGATGCCAACCCAGACTATTATACCCAGCAAAACTCTCAATCACCATAGGCAGAGTACACAAAATATTCCATGATAAAACCAGATTTAATCAATATCCTTCCACAAACCCAGCCCTACAGAAAGCACTAGAAAGAAAAATCCAACCCAAAGAAGCTAAACACACCCATGAAAACTCAGGCAATAGATAATCCCACACCAACAAACACCAAAGAAGGACAACACAACACGACCACAAAAAATAACAGGAATTAACAATCACTGGTCATTAATATCCATCAATATCAATGGTCTCAACTCACCTATAAAAAGACACAGACTAACAGAATGGATAAGAAAACAGGATCCATCCATCTGCTGCATACAAGAAACACACCTTAACTTCAAAGACAGACACTACCTCCGAGTAAAGGGCTGGGAAAAGGCTTTCCAAGCAAATGGACCTAAGAAACAAGCTGGTGTAGCTATCCTAATATCTAATAAAATAGACTTCAAACTAAAATCAGTCCAAAGAGATCAGGATGGACATTACATATTTATCACAGGAAAAATCTACCAAGATGAAATCTCGATCTGAACATTTGTGCCCCAAATACAAAGGCACCCACATTCATAAAAGAAACACTACTAAAGTTTAAAACGCGGACTGGAGAGATGGCTCAGTGGTTAAGAGCACTGACTGCTCTTCCAGAGGTCCTGAGTTCAATTCCCAGCAACCACATGGTGGCTCACAACCATCTGTAATGAGATCTGGTGCCCTCTTCTGGCCTGCTGTCATACATGCTGTATACATAATAAATAAATAAAATCTTAAAAAAAAAGTTTAAAACGCACATCAAACCCCACACATTAGTGGTGGGAGATTTCAACACACCACTCTCACCAAAAGACAGATCTACCAGACTGAAACTTAACAAAGAAATAAAGAACCTAACAGATGTTATGACTCAAATGGACTTAATAGATATCTACAGAACATTCCATCCTAACACAAAAGAATACACCTTCTTCTCAGCACCCCATGGAACCTTCTCAAAAATTGACCACATGCTTGGTCACAAAACAAATCTCAACAGATACAAAAAAACTGGAATAACCTCCTGTATCTTATCGGACCACCATGCCTTAAAATCAGACTTCAACAACAACAAAAATTATAGAAAGCCTATAATCTCATGGAAAAAAAATCTATAACAAGCAACAAGACTGAAACTGTAAACAACAAAGAAAAGTCCAATACTGGATGACTTCATTACCAAATTCTACCAAACCTTAGAAGTTAATGCCAGTGCTCTTCAAACTGTCCCATAAAATAGAAAGGAAAGAAATACAACCAAACTCATTCTAGGAAGCCAGTACCCTCCTGTTACCAAAGCCAGATAAGCACACAACAACAAAACTATAGGCTAAATTCTCTGATGAATATAGATGCAAAAATTCTCAACAAAACACTTGGAAACAGAATTTCAGAATACATTGAGGAGCTGGGAAGACGGCTCAGTGAGTAAGAGCGCATGCAGCAGCCAGGCATGGTGGTACACGCCCTTAATCCCAGTGCTCGGGAGGCAGAGGCAGGCGGGTCTCTTGAGTTCAAGGCCAGCCTGGGCTACATAGTCAGGACTACATAAATGAGACCCTATCTCAGGAAAACAAAGCAATCAAAAAAGACCATGTGTTGCTTTTCCAGAGGACCCCAGTTCAGCTCACAGTATCCATGTGACAGTTCATAACTGTCTCTAACTTCATTCCCAGGAGATCCGATGCCCTCTCCTGGCATCTATGGGCACCAGGCACACACATGGTATACATATATAAATTCAATCACACATGCATGCACATAAAAGTAAATTTTTTAAAAATTCAATATACTATTAAAAACATCATAAAAACAATACCATCTATAATATGTGTTTCATTGATTTATTTTGTGACTAAAAATAAATATAACTAAGAAAGTCAAAGATCTACACAATGAAAATTGCAAAACAATGAAGAAAGAAATTGAAGACAGGCACTGAGAGAGGCCCAGAGGTTAAGCGTACTTCCTGATCATCCAAAGCATTTTCCACTTCAGTTTCCAGCACCCACATATGCTTGAAACTATGCACACATTTACACAAACACATGTGTAAGTAAAAAAAAATTGTTTTAAAATCTTTAAATTCAAATATGGAACTGCCTCCCCAAAGTTCATTACTTGAAAGAATTATACCAATACATGTCCATGACACTCAAAGCAATCTATCCACAGATTCAGCATAATCCTCATCAAAATGTCATATAATTCGTATGGAAATATACTCCCAAATAAAGAAATCTTAAGTAAAAAGAGCAAACAAAGCTGGAAGGTTCATAATACTTGATTTCAAGGCATACTACAGAATCATGGGAACAAAAACAGGATAGTGTTGGCATAAGTACACTCTGGCCCCTCAGCCCTCTTGCTCTGTGTTCCAGCCACACAGGACCCTGCTTAGCTCTTCCCACTCCAAGCTTCCTAGGCCTCCCCTCTCCCAACACCAACACCACTCAGCTCTTCTCGTCACCATTCTAGTCTCAGGTCAGTCTCCTCAGGAGGTCTTCACTGACCTTGTGGATTTGGACAAACTACCTATTACACTGGCTTAGCGTTCCTTCCGTTAGCTCAGTGCTACAACAACAACGAACAAGCTGCTCACCATTTCTCTCTCTAACAGTCTTAAGTCTCAAACAGTCTAAGACAATAATATTTTACTTACTACCTTATCCTAAAATAATATCTACTATTTTGGATAAAATAAAAACTTAAGTTGGGGCTGGAGAGATGGCTCAGTATTAAGAGCACTGGCTGCTCTTCCAGAGGACCTGGATTTGATTCCCAGTATCCACACAGTGACTCACAACTGTCTGTAACTCCAGTCCCAGGGGATCTGATGCCCTCCTCTGACCTCCGTGGGCACCAGGCACTCAGGTGGTACACAAGCATACCTGCTGGCAAAGCCCACATGCAAAACAAAAACAAATCCTGCTGGGCATGAAGGTACATGCCTTTAATGCCAGCACTCAGGAAACAGAGGTAGAGACAGGTGGATTTCTACGAGTTCAAAGTCTACGCAGTCTACATAATGAATTCCAGGCCAGTTAGGGATATATACAGTGAGCCCCCGTCTCAAAAAAATTTTTTTTGAAAGATTTATATATTTATTATGTATGCAGTGTTCTGCCTGCATGTGTCCTTGCAGGCCAGAAGAGGGCACCAGCTCTCATTACAGATGGTTGTGAGCCACCATGTGGTTGCTGAGAATTGAACTCAGGACCTCTGGAAGAGCAGCCTATGCTGTTAACCACTAAGTCATCTCCCCAGCCCAATAATAAATCTTTTTTAAAGGACAAAACATAAACAAACAAAACAAAACAAAACTGACCGTGTACTATTTTATTTGTTTGCTGGCTTGTTGTTGTTGTTGTTGTTGTTGAGACAGGGTTTCAGTATGTAGTTCTGTCTGTCCTGGATCTTACAATGTAGATCCAGAGATTCACCTGTCTCTGCCTCCTGAGTGCTAAGATTAAAATCCTGCACTACCATGCCCAGCTGGGAACCACCCAGGTTCCATTTCTGACACCCACATTATACAGCTCACAACCACCAGTAACTCCAGCTCTGGGGGGATCTGATGACTTTGGCCTCTGTGGGCACCAGTACTCACATGCATGTACACACACACACACACACACACACACACACACACACACACACACACACACACACACAATTAAAAATGAAGACAAAACTTTAAGAAAAACCACAGAAATGCAAGATTCAAAGGGGAGGAAGGCAGCCCTAAGGCAGAGGGCTCAGCTGAGACCTTGAGAAGAAGGCACGGGTCCTACACACACTGTCACCTCCGAAACGTCCTCATGTCTGTCCACTCACCTTAACCTCTGGGGACTGCAGGTGGCCTGAGAAGGCTGGGCTGCTGTTGTAACCAGATGTGATGCCAGAAGACAGGCTTCCATCAGAGCTGGTGCACAGGGAGCTCGAGTTGGCTAGAGTTTGCAGTTTTTCCTCTTCCTGGGAAGAAGACAGAAAACTAGCTTCTGATGGTACACCCTCACTACCACAGTCTCCCCACAACCTCCCCTCTCCCTCCACAGCTGCTACCACTCACCTCCCAGAGCTGCTGCTGTAGCCTCCCACCTACTTCCCAGAAGCCACCACTCTGCATGCTTCCCCTCGTCCCTGACTCCACATAGAACCCTCTTCCTCCCATACTCTGGCTGTGACCAGAGTGATGATCCCCGCTGTGGGCTAGAAGCAGAGCCCTGCACCCTCCAAGTATATCTACAGACTCACAGGCTGCCAGAGTCTAAGAGCTGGCCCAGGCTCCAGGCCTGTCCTCCAGCAGAGGATCGCTTCCTCCCTCACCTTCAGCAGCTGGGAGATGATCTGCTGTCGGATTCTCAGCTTTTCTTGTTCAGTCCGCTCCCTGAGCCGATCCTGAGCCTGAGCAATCTCTACCTTGGCCTCCTCTCGGGCCTGATGATAGTCTTGAAGCATCAGCTCAATGTCAGAGAGTGGGCGGGCTGATCTTGATGCTAGTTCTGGGATCCTAGGGAAGTCCACAGGGTGAAAACACTTCTAACACGATGAGTGTGTAAAGTACGGTCCTGCCCACCCCAGCAGGTTCAGCATGCCCTCCTGCTGTCCACAAAGTCATCGTTCTACTTCCTTATGAGGCTTCTAGAAAGGGAGGAACACGCCATTCTAAGACCCAGGCACCCAGACTTGCACAGTATACGAGTCCCTCTGTCTAATGCTTTCCCACGACTTCTGTCTGCCCATCTCCTTCTTCACCCCTAGATCCCCTCCCCTCCTATACATCCTATTTCCATTTGCCCCAGACTCCTACATCTACCTCAGTTTATCCAGAAGCATGGAAAAGCCTCTGGGATGTTCAAATTCTAGTCCCTGCTCCCACAGATTCCCCCTTACCTAGTGGTCTCCACGATATCCTTCCTCAGCTGCTGCAGGTATTCTCGGCGTCTGCTGGGCAGGTCAAGTTCCCAGATGGGAAGATCCTTGCTGGACAGGAAGCCGAACTGTTTTTGGGGACTGAGGCTTCTTGTGCGACGAAAGTGATGAAGGCGCTCAGCCCTCTCTCTCCTGAGGATCTCTATCGTCTTTTTCTGCCTGAGACAAAACGTGATTGGTCCACTGAAGTCAGTCCTACATGGCCTTCACCCTCAAGTTCTCTGACCCTGTGGAAGATCCCTGAGGGGAGCAAGGGCAGAGCTAATAGCTCACTGTTAAGTTTCCTCGGGTGGGTCCTGTTTTACCTTGCCTACCCTGACCCTCCAGGCCCAGGGCCTACCTGGTGGAGCGCTCCTCCCAAGAGGACAGAGCAGGTTCTTGAGGAGCAAGCGCCTCCCCTGTCCCGCTCTGCAGCACCTTCAGCAGGGCATCTGTCTCCCCGAAGCCACGGTGCAGTTTTGCTTCTGTGAGTTCCACACTGAGTGAGGGGTTCTGGATCCCAACTTGCAAAGGGATGTGCTTCAACCGGGGCCACACAGGATTCTGGCTGTTGTCATCAGAAGACTGCAGGGGCCTTTGGGTTTGGTCTACAGAACTGGAATCACACCCAGTGCCTCCATTCTCACTGACACGCAGCTCTCCACAAGATCCATCCCGAGCTCCATACCAGTTATCAAATTTGTTATGAACTGGGAGGTCCCTCAGGCTGTGCTGCTGGGGATCAGGGGCCACACACACATGGGAATCAGGGCAGAGCAGCTCCCCAGGTTGGCAGGCCTGAGGTGGCTCTACAGCAGGACTTCGAAGCCCTGTAGTATCGGAGACAGGACAAGGGCTAAGGGGCTGAAGACCTCTCCAGGAAGAAGATAGATCCAGACCGGGCTGTGGCTCCACTATAAACACTAAGCTCTCTTCCTCACTTGCTGCCCTGCCCGGCCACTGCCCTGGCCTCCTACTGCTCCGTGGACCGTGCCCTATGGAAGCCACCTTCTCAGGCACAAAGCTGCCCGCTAGCTTCAGGCTCTTGTGCCTTGGTAGAGGAGATGGCAGTCTGCTTTGGTCTCCAGTGGCGCCCCTGGGCTGAAGTTGCAGAGGGGCCTGCCCTAAGAAACTAACTTGGAGACTAGAGCTCTGCTGTGGGCTGCATGGGGAGCTGGAATCAAACGCTCTCTCAGAACTCTTTTCTAAGGGGCTCTTGCCTTCTCTATCCAGAGACTCAGCTCTCTGAGTGACAGCGGACTCGTTAATGGCTTGAGAATTATCCATTAGAGGTCTCGGGTTACCAAGAGCAAGGTCAGAACTGATGTCAACCTCCTGGAAGTCTTTCAGAGGATGAGCGGAGGGAACTGATACAGTCCAACAGGCTAAGGGGTTGTTCAGCTCCTGGGTGCTGGCAGTAAATGTGAGGATTGGAGAGGAAGCCCTGTCCACCAGCAGGGCACTCGAGGAGCCCAGCTTCTTCTGGGTGAACTCTGAAGCTCCAAGGAAGAGCCCTGAGTGGTGGGAAATGCTAGAACTGTTGACCACCAAGGAAGATTCCTCTGGCTGCAGACTGGGAGGTGGGGAGCCATCAGTAGAAGCTGGGGGGCTCACAAAAGTAAAGTTCTGCCCAAGATGGGCTTTTTGAAACCTCAAGTGTGGTGAGGGCACAGGAGGTCTCTGCAGCTTATAGTGGGTACTTCCTTCATGGTGATCTGGGAGTTCCGTTTCCTCTGCCCCTTTCTTCTGAAATACCCCTGGGACATATCCCTTTTCTTGAACCATGGTAGTGACACCTGAGTCCATCACTTCAAGGATCACACTGACTTCCTGAGGCTTGACCTCTGGGGCCTGGAAGGGCAGGGGATGTAAGGCCAGGTCCGTCTGAATGCCCTCATCCAAAGTGGTCTGAGTAGACCTGTCCATCATGAGGGCCTGTGGGGCCTCATCTAGGGAGTCACTCCTGGTGTTCTGCTCCTTTAGGACCACACTTGGCTGTGAGAGACTCCCAAGCAGCTCGGAAGTGCTGTGCAGAAGCTGTGAGAGGTGGAGAGAAAGATTGTGCATGCTGGTCCAGGAGGCCAGATCGGAGTCTGACACTGACCTAGCATCGGGCTGAGTAGAGATATCAGAGCAGCTCCAGTAGAGGCTGCTGCCCAGGGTCTGGGTTCCCTGCTCAGAGGCACTCATCCGGGCCTGCCTCACAGCACGGCCTGTCTCGGACGGGCACAGCACTACAGTCTCATCTACCGGAGCTGTGGCACTCTCTCCAGCCAGAGGCAGCTCACTCTGCAGACAGCCTATTTCCTCAGAAGAGTCCTTGAGTGGGGGTCTCTTGTCAGGATCCCAAGTTGGGGCAACTCCTTCAGATCCAGTCAAGTCATGGGGCTTCTCCACAGCCAGTGAAGAACTCCTTATTTCCCAGCCTTCCATTGAACTTTGGTCATTCTCAGTACTGTTGTGGATGTTTGACAGATCCTGATTTGGGGCATAAGTCCTGAGATGGGAGTGAAATGGGGGGTTCTTGTCATCTAGGGCATTATCCATGCTGGAGCACTGAGCCGTATTTGATGGTATTAGGCACTGGGGTTTCTGGCTACAAGAGACATCATCTGCACTTCCAAACACATACTGCTTCCAGCCAATCTGCACAGGTCCCTGCGGACGCCAGGGGAGGACACAGGGGCTTCTGTCACTAGCACCAAAGCACAGCACTTCCTCGTCCGCACGAGAGTGCCAGTTCTCTGGCATGCCCTGGACACTCACTTTGTCTGTCTTCCCTTGCTGGACCCGTTCCAGAGTACCAGGCATCCAGTTAGTCATAAAATCAGGGATTGGCATACATGACACGGTAGAAGATGTTGGATAAGGAGGAATGACAGGTTTCAGGGGCTTGAGATCAGTGGGGTTACTGTTCAGATTACATGAAGCTTTCTGATTGCAATCCTGAGTCTCTGGAGACGTTGACATTGGCTTTTCTGAGGAATGGCCCCTGAGATGTGGGCTCCACAAACTCTTTGGCCCCTGTGCATCTTCATCTGTTGGAGGAGATGCCACACTTAAATTTAATTCTTGAAAAGATCGAGATGAACTGACCACAGAGAACTGAGGTCTAGGGGAGTACCCGGCATGCTTAGGGCCGGAGAAGACTGCAATCCCAGGAACTGAGTGCCCGTGGCAGAGAGCAGGCTGCTCCCTTCCAGAGCTGAGTTGGTCTGGAGTCTGAGCAGCAGGCTGTGATGTTTCAGTTTGCCCCAAGGGCAGAGAAGCTGGGTCTTCCAGGTCTGAAAAGACAGTCTGGGCCACCAGAGACTTGGTCACAGCCATCCCTCCCCTTCCACCATCTCTAGGATGAGAGCCATCAAAGCCGCCCTCATTTAAAGATGCTCGATTTCTGACCTGGGCATGGTCTTTGCCACCTCCTGAAGTCTGGTCTCTCTGTTGCTCTTCTTCCTCCCACAAAGTCTCAATCTGAGGGTAGCGGGTGTGTTTTAGCCTGTCTATAAAATTGGCTTGGGGACCCAAGCAACTGTGACTCCTGACCTCAGTGGAAGATTGTGTCTTTTCTGAGCAGCGTCCGGTGGTGTTTTCTAAATGTCCATATTGAGCTGCTATGACCCACGTGCTGTCAACAGATCCTTCATTTAAATTTAGGGTATGTGGTCCCTGAGTCACCACAGGAGGTTCTGGCTTGGTTTTAGATTCCTGTGCATCCTCCGCTCCAGAGTTATCCTTTAGAGTCCTCAGTGGCTCAGAATGTGCGCCTGCAGGGCTGGTTGGATAAGCATCCTCAGGGGTAGTGCTGGCCTTCTTCCCTGAAGTCTTTTTCTCAGAACCTTCAGCTGACCGTCTACCAGCAACTATATGGAGGTTTGCCTTCACTTCTGAGGTGCACAGGGAATAGCAGCTTTGAGCTGGAGAGGAGACAGCAGCCACAGTGGATGGGTTGGGAATGCTACTGTCTACAGGCCCCAGTTCTCCATGAACATGTTTGTGCTCGAGGCCATGTGCCAAAGACGCCTGGGAGTCTTTGGAAAAGCTCTCTGCTGTTCCATCCACTTCACAGGCCCTCGATGGTACGATGAGAGGTGAGTGGGCAGGATGTACAGCAGCCTGAGGAGCTCCCTTCCTAAGGACACCATCTCTGTAACATGGCAGAGTGGAGGAAAGGGAGCAGCAGGCATGGACAGCAGAAGCTTGAGAACCACTTAGTTGAGGCCAAGGAATAGTTCTGTTCTCTTCCTCCTCATAAGATGAGCCAAGTGGCCTGCTGCCTCCAGCGCTCCCCTCGAAGACAAGGCGCTCTTTGGGGCACAGACCTGGAACCTCTTCTCTGGCTCCACTGAGATGCAGGCTAGGTCTTTGATCTAGCAGGGGAGCTGACCTTGGATTACTGGCGTCAGCCTCACGGGCTTCTGCCAGGCCAGAGTCAACATTTTTCCACTTGACAGCATGCCACATGTGAGCTTCTGCTTCAACTTTTCTAGGAGCTCCTGGTTGGACAACACATGGCTTTGGACTTGCCTTCATTTCTTCTAAGGCAGTAGAAGCATCCGAGCACTGAACATGGTCTTGCTTAGGCCCTGAAAGGCCTGCAGAATTATCAACATTACAGATCACAGACTGACATTCAGAATGGACTGCTTTTCCTTCCTGGGTGGCCACTAAGATTTTACCTGAGCCTCCTCCACATGTACTATCTAGACTTCTAGGTTCCTTATCCTCTGGGATGCTGTCCTGATGACCAAAGGATATACTCTCTGCAGTTTTCCATGCAGCTAACTGACTTTGTCCATGCAGAATCCCACCAGGACCATCACAAGAAGTTTGAGAAGATAAGACAGATACTTTTTCTGATCCTACCCTCCCATCCTGTTCTATAGCTGGCGTAGAAAGAAGCCTGTCTGAGGCCAAAGGATCAACAGAGGACAATGTTCTGGATGTCTCTTTCTTTTTCTCCATGACTTCAGAAGAATCAGACCATCCACTTGCTCCCCCAAACTGTGTTGGTTCTCCGGTACAATGTCTTTTTTCTAGATCTGGGACAATGTGAGAGGAAGGCAGCAAATGATGCCATGGTCCTCTGTCAGCTTCAGGGCGGGGCAGATGCTGAAAGCCCCCTGCACCGGGAGGCATGGCTTGTGCCTTCCTCTCAGCAGACACAGCAGATGGAGGGGCCAGATGCGGTCCCTGGGCTTCACCTTCATTCCTGGTGCCGTCCCAACCTAACCGAACCGTTTGCTCCCGAGGCCTACTGGCCGCCTTTGGAAAACACTCTTCTTGTGAAGTCTCATAAGGAAGGACTGTCCCCTCAGCCACGTAGTCATTAAGCTGCCTCCTCTGTGCTTTTGCCTGTCTGATCTCTGCCAAGATAGCCAGGCATATGGATGCATGGATAGAGGAGTCGGGGAGTAGCACAGGCTCTGGACCAGGCGCCCTCAGGAGAGACAAAGATGTTAGGCAAGCACTGCTAGCAGCCTGTTGGTCTTTGGACTTCTTCTCTGCCTTCTGCCTTTCCTCCTCACCCTGGTCGCTATCATCTTGTAAGAGGAAACTGACCCTTTTTTCAGCCTGCCTTGAGACCCTGTTCAAGGAACTGGTTTTTATTTCTTTTTGTACAGTTGCCTCAGATTCAGCGCCCCAGCCTTCCTGGGGAGTCAAGCCTGCTGAAGTGACTAGCCCTCTCTGGTCTTCTTCGGGGCTGGGGCTTACTGTTATCCAGTCCTCTGTCTCTAGTGTAATGCTCTCTGGCGTAGCAGACTGATCACTAGCTCTCATGACCATGGGTGTCACAGGCCCACACCAGGCCGTGTGCGCAGCGGAAGCATCTCCTGTAACACCTCCCTGTGGGCTACCGCTTCTGGCCTCTTCACTGTAATCCTGATGGCCTACTCCAGTTGCCAAGGAACTTCTGTTAATTTTCAACATTGTAGGCTCTAAAATGTACTCAAAGGAAGAGATGCCTTTGGTATCAGAGGCATGCAAACAGCTTCTTAGTAAGCTTGGAGAATGCAAGGGCTGAGCACCACTCAGTTCTCCGTAAGGAAGAGCTGCAGGGAAGTCCGTCTGGTTATGGGATGGGGAGACAGTCTCCCGGCTGAAAAATGTTCCCTTACAGTGCTGACTTGGAGCAGGGGGCTTCTGGGTCAACGAGACCGTATTCTCTTCTTGCCGGTTCTCTCCCTGTTCCAAGGCCAGTTCTTTAACTCTTCTGTGAGCTTTTGTATCCTCCAACTCTAAATCCCTTAGGAGATCAATGGTTTGGCTTTCCTGAAAACTTTCCATAGTCTCTGGTTCCTTGAGATTTTCCAAGGCCCAAGCCTGGTCTTGGAAGTCTGCTGATGCATTTAGAAGCTCATCATCCTTCTCAGGCGAGCTCACCACACTGGGCTGCAATGGCGGAGTTCTAGCGAGCACTTGCATTCTCCGTGAGTGAAGGGAAATGTTGCTAGACTCTCTGCCAACTATGTCCTTCCCCAAAGAACCACACGGACCCCTGGCAAGCCCGTCTACTCCAGGTGATGGGTGTGAGTGTTCCCTCTCAGACGGCCTCTCTTGGGCATGTCCCTTGGATCTGAAGGGGCTTCCTATGATTTTCTGGACCTGGGGGTTATTACTGATAGCATTGTTATACTCCATTTCCCTAGCTTCACTGTCTCCAAAGAGACCATCCTCTACCTGTATTGGAAAAGATGGCTGATCCTCAAAGAATAAGTGTTTTCCAGAACTTCCTGGCATCAGGACATGGTCAGCCCTCTCCTGATCCCGTAGCGCCTGGAGCATAAAATCTGTACTTGGAGTTTGGGAAGCGTGAAGCTGCTTGTTGTTCTTGGATTCGATTTCTAAGATGCCAGTTTCCAGCTGCATCACACTCCTGATCAGTTTAGCCATCTCATCGGCATTATTCACTCTTTTATTCTGTTTCTCTCCCAAAAGTTCTTCTTTGGACTTTTTTTCTTGTGACTGCCCATGGGCCTTGCATTCAATAGGCTTTCTTTCCTGAGAGCACATAACTAGATGGCATCTTTCACAGGTATACTGGGTTCCTGGGAGACGAAACTCTTCTCCGCTGTCTTTGGAAATCATTTCCCTGAGAAGCACAGTTTTATTCCTCCCCTCCCACCTATGAGTTGGACTCCCGCCTCCTGCCATGATCACGGGGCTGCATACTGGACAGTGGAGCGATCGGGACTTCAAAGAAACAGCAATTTCCTCTGGTATGACCTTCTCCAGATCTAAATTGGTGATTTTACCAATGAACTTGGACCTGGCTCCCGAAGAAGACTGGCTGTGCACACCACAGGCCTGTATCTGCGGTGGGAGTGGGCTCTGCCCCTCCTCACTTGCCTTGGTATCACAAATGAAGAGCAAAGGATCTGAGTCCGAGCCGTCAAAGGCAACGCTGCGGTGGTGCCATGCAGAGGCCCCTTCTCCTTCCTTGTGGACCGAGAGGCTGTACTTTTTATTTAAAACTCCAAGTTGACTTCCACATTCACAAACTTTGAGGCTGGTAGAAGAGAGATGTCTGTTCTGGGTAACAAAACAGTAAGCAGAATCATGGTTTCCTTCCTCTCTCATATTTCTAGGACATTTCTCCAGTTCTTCAGTAACATCTCCTGTGTTCAGATCAGTTGGCCTCTTTGTTGTTACCTGCTGAGATGAGTCAATCTTAGAATTCTGGCTTTGGGACAACTTGGGTAAATTATTCTTCCAGTGAGCTTTCTGGAGGACTTGACAGCTGTGACCAAAGCCCCAGGCTTCCCTGGGGGGTGGGGATGGTACCCAGGCTTCCCTGCAGGCTGGAATCTCTAAAGCAGTCTCTGTCAGGGCATCCCTGCTTTTGGTTACATAGAATGTCTCCAAGGGGGGTGGCTGCAGAGAAGATGGGAAAGGACTCCAGGGCTCAGAGTGCGGGGACAGCTCTGGACCTGGAGGGAAAGGGCCAGAAGCATCTGTACGTGTTCCATCTGCTTCCTGGGCATGCTGCTGAGAATCTGCCTTCTCTTCCAGCAGGGGGTGCTGGTGGCTGTTGTGACTCAATAGTCTTGGCTGCACAGCAGTGTTTTTCCTAAGAGGGCCAATAATTTGCTTCCGTGGCCAATGGTTCGCTTTGGTGGCTAAGGTATCATGACTGTGATAAGCCTTCTTCTGGAAGAAATACTGCCCAGAGGAAGTTATCAGCCCAGGGTTCCTGCTACCCTGAAGGCACCCTTCCAAGCTGGCCTGATTGACCTCCCATGCTTCTGCCATAGAATTTGGCATCTTGTTTCCTGCTGTACAGGTCTGTGCCTTTATAGATCCCGAGGCCAGGGATTCTAGGTCTGCTGAGTACGCCCCATTGTAACTCACCTTCTCAATGGCACTGAAGAGGTCAGAAGCACTTTCTAAGGTGGCACTCAAGCTGTCATGGTCTTTCTCTGCTCTTAGGTGCCTGATTGTTGATGGGTGGACTGTAAAGTAGCTGAAATCTAAATCTGCAGATACCCCAGAGCCAACAGGCAGCTGAGCTTCTACTTTATCAGAAGCCTCAGCCAGGGAGCTAGAGTCTTCCTCCAGGAAGGAGAAAGCTGGCCTGGGCTCCCCCACAGCTTCCAAGACAGAGCGAGAGAGTCCGAGGAGGTACTTCCGCTGAAGGGCAACCCAGTTCTTCTCAAGAACACTGTCTACACGAGTCAGCGAGGTGGCAGAGGGAGCCAGCACACTTGACAAGTCAGAATTGTGCGACTCTTCAGAGATGCCCTGGTAGGTCATGTCAGGGATGTCTTTGCCCCAAAAGACACCATCAGCTCCTGGCTGAGGGAGCCTTTGACTTCCACAGACTGAGGGCTTGGATCTATCAGAAGCAAAGGCTGTGTGCAAATCTGGTGGTTCAGCACTGTCTTGGGGCAGTTCACCGCAGCTGTGTGGCAGGACTGCGCCTGGTGGCTTTACTTCTTCGACATTTAGCCCGTGTCTGGGCATCTCATCATGGGGCTGAATTTCATGTACATCAGGACTTGGACATAAAGAATGTACAGTCATTGAGGGGCTGCTGGGATTGACCTTAGAGTCACAAGAAAACCATGAATCCACAGATACCAGGGGGCTCTCTCTTGCAAGCTGCATGCCTTGGAGAGAGTTGGCTTGTTCGCAATAGCTTGCCTCCATTTCTAACTCAGACGGTTCACAGTGGGGCTGGAACTGAGGATCAAGGTAAAATGAATTGCTCTTTGGCAGGAAGGCATTCTGCCTGACTCCTGTTCTATGGTTGATAGGGCTAGACCTGCACATTGCCTCCTGGTCTACTGAAGGTAGGACGGCCTTCTGCAGGTGCCAAAACGTCTCTGTAGGCATCTCATCAGCAGAACCAAGGAAAGGCTCCTTTTGCCTATCCTCTCCCAGTTCTTCAGCATCAATCAGGCTGTCCAAGGAAAAGTTTCTACGTGCTGGAGTGCATAAGCTACTGTCTGAGGGCTTGGGGAGGTGTCTCACAGGGACTGAAATTCTGGTCCTTGAATGTCCATGGTTCATGGTGGAATACTCATCCCCTGAGTTTTCTGGGGGGCTCTGGTACCCTTTCTCAGCGAGTGAATCCTCAGATAACTGACTGGTGTCACTTTCAGAGTTCTCCGGATCTGGAAGATCCCATTTTCCCTGAGGGTCCTCTGGCTTCAGCAGCTCCTTTGGGACTTTGGCACAGGCATGAGAGAGAGAATCCACTGAGTAACTGCTATCGGTGTCAGATAAGTCCTTGTCCTTTCCTCTTACAAGATCCATTAGAGGTCTGGAATCTGTGAATGAGGCCAGCGTGTCTGGCTCCCCTGTACTATGCTGTCTTTTTAAAGGACCGCCATGAGGCAGATGAGATAACTTTCTGGCAATGTCTCTGGCCCTAGCTGCCAGCACCCTCTGATGTTTTTTTGATGCCCTGCTTAGAGGAGGTGGTTTGGATTCTGCCTGAAAAGCCTTGGCTCCTTTCCCATGCCCAGCTGCTTGCTTGGATCCACTGAGATAGGTAGAGTGGGAAGTGGTTTCCTTCGGAGCCTCGGGGGTCCCACGGCTCCCTTCTCTTGGCCACCCAGGCTGTGTGTTGCCGGAGGCTGCTAGTCCCTTAGTCCTTCCGGTCTGTGCAGCAGGGGTGTGGGGCCTTGGACCATCCCTTGGCCTTAGCTTCTTAGTCACTGAGCCCTGGGAGGACATCTGAGAGGGCTGCTTACCCAGTGACTTAGTTTCCTGGCTAGTGACAGACTCGTGTCTCACAGTGGGACAGGTGCCTTGGGTAGAGACTCCCCTCCTGGCTGAGGCTCCCTTTGCTGGATAGAACTTCCTCCAGCCTGATGGATGGAGGCCATTCCTGCCCAGGCACCTTGTCCTTGGAGGGGAAGCAGTAGCCTGGGGAATGGAATCTGCTGATAGGGTCTTCTCTGGTATTTGGTGAGTTGCGTCGGGCACAGGTGGTGACATGGTGGCAGGATCCCAGGTCAGGAAAGCACTGTGAAGATAAGGAAAGCCATCTCAGAAAAGTAATGTCCTGTCCCCTATGTCCTATCAATAGAAGGAATATGACATTCCATTTAGTTGGCTTTGAAAGAGGGTGGAAAGCAAGATAATGTCACTCACTGTGCCCTGCAGGCCTCATCTCAACACATACAAAAGCTGACTTGCCAACAGAGCCCTGGCTTTCGGAAGTCTCAGATGCATACTGTTACTCAACCCCCGCCCTCAACTGCTTTATCTTAGGAAAAAGTTTAAGCAACTGACTATTTGAAAGAGGGTGGAAAGCAGAAACAATTTTAATACTATAACAACTCAAGCAGATGAATCGATGAAGTGGTACCATCTATAGATGTGATGCATTTTGCACACTTAATATCAAGAAATAGGAAAGAATGACTACAGGAAGTTCAACGACTGGAGAGTGGCAGGCGGATATAAATTAGATCTTGATTTGAAAAACCAAGACATACTTGACACAACTGGGAACCCGAGGGTGACCAGTTTTAGATTCTATTAAGCTATCAACCTTGATCTTCACAGATATGACTCAGTAGGTATGACAATAGATTTTCAGAGGTACATATTTGAAGAAATGGTGTTAAAATGACATGCTGTTGCTTTAAATCCTTTGGAAGATAGAATGGTAGGACTAGAAGTGAATCGGTATGTCTTTATAATTGCTGAAACTAGGTGCTGTGTAAGTCTCTCAACTTTTTGCATGTTTAAAGTTTTTCCATAATAGAAAGTTGCGTTTTTCTGCACAGTTATTTAAAGAACAGAGAGGTGAGCAAGTGTAACAGCAACAGACATTGTGTGATTCTTCTGAGCAAGGCTGAGGATACACAGAACAGGACATGGGCCTCCACTCCAAGTATCAGAGAGATAACATGCTCCCACCCTGGGACAACAGAAAGGGCATGAGGAGCAGGGGAGGCAGATCCAAACTGAACCTGGGAGTCGTGTGTCAGGTCAGGGAGGAGGCAGCCTGTGGGATCAGGAGGCCTGTGGAGCAGGACATAAAGGAGACTGCCTCTGGACAGTCCAGGTCTAAATACTCACGAAATGAGCCAGGAGCCAGAGCGGCTCAACAAGAATACGAAGCAGCCTGATTGTGTAAAGATGTGTAGACAGAGGGAAAAACACCTCTCCACCTCAAAGATGAAGAAGAAGCCCTGGGAGTAAAGAACACTTCCTGGGCAGCTGGGTACCGCCAGCCACTGCTCCTGGTGCACATCACTGGTACCTGCGTAGCTGGGACAGGCGTTGGCTGCAGAGCCTTTGGAGGCTCAGAGAGCTGCAAGTTGTCCATCTGCTTCTAGGCTCAGAACCTGGGCCTGAGGTGTTGGAGCTGGAGACCCACCTTGGGGCCTTTGAGGCACCATCATCCTGGAGCCCGAAGAGTGCCCTGAGCTGCTCCAGTCTCCTCTGGGTCTCCAGCGGCCTCTGCTTCTTAACAATTCTCTCCAGCCGGACTGAGATCTTTTCCTGCCTGGTGTTCCACACTGTAGCCCGAGGACTGCGTCTCCGCAGGCGCCGCGGCTGCACCACCCTCTTCTGGCTTTGGACCAGTGGGGATGGTGGGGTCTGAGGAACTGTTGGGAGCCAAGCATCAGGTGCCACAAAGGCCTCACGTTCTTTCTCTTCTCCACGGCCGTCTTCTTGCTGTGTCTCCTGTAAGCGGGCTAGCCAGGTCTCTTCTCTGAGAAGCCACTGCTGGTCTGAGAACCAAAAACACCCAGAGAGAAGGTCAGCAATTTCTGTCTATGGCTGCCTGGACTCAGCTATCTCCAGCCATGGCCAGAGTGGTGAGGAGTGAAAAGGGTGGAACAGAGTGACATGGCAGGTGAGCACCAAAGGGCCTCCCTACTGCAGGGGGGGAGAGGGAGACGCGTAGGCCTCAACAGGACAGTGGACAAGTGGGGCGGGTGGAGACACCCAGACAAGTGGGCCACCGCAGGGTGTCAGCAGAAGGTGGATCATTCTGAGGGGCCATAGAGAAGTCCACTGGCTTATTTCCAGCCCCCTTGTGTGAGCTGGTCTCTAAAAGAGAGAGAACACCCAGAACAAAAGGTTCCATCCTATCCCAGAGACAACAGAGGCCAGAACACAGAAGGTCGGCAGCGCGGAACTGAAGGTGGGCGATGCAGACACCTCAGACAAAGGCACCTACTGGCTCTTATCTGCTGACTGCTCTGTGTCTGGTCCAATTCTGGCTCCTTCTGAACTCGAGTCTGTCCTTCGGTGGCTTGCTGCCTCAGACCCTCCACGTAGCACTGCTGTTGCTCGGTCTGGGCTCTGTGGGATATTTCGCCACTTCTTGATGTCTGCTGGTCCTTCTCACACTCCTCTTCTAGCACCTTCCTGTGACAAAAGGTCCAGGGTTACCCAAGCAAACCAAACTCAGGACAAATAGGTGGGAGATTTAAGTCCTCTGAGAGCACTCCTGAATTCAACAGGGCAGAAAGGGCTTCAGACAGCTAACAAGATGGAACAAATAGGTGTGTTGTCATAGGCAGCTCATGAAGTCATAGTACAGGAGCAGAGAATAGTCATCAGACTACCATATTCTTAGAATTGTGGGCTTAGCAGAAACCTAAATCCACTTTCATAAGGAAATCAGGAGAGTAAAACAGGTGGTTTTTGTTGTTGACTTTTTTGTTCTATTTTGTTTTTGAGACAGGGTCTATCTATGTTATGTAGCTCTGGCTGTCTGGGAACCCACTACATAGAACAGGCTGGCCTTGAACGCACAGACCTCCACCGGCCTCTCCCTCCTGAGTACGGGGATTAAAGTCAAGTGCCACCACCATCTGGCTCATAAGGAAATCATAAAACAAATGTTAAAGGTGTAGGGTAAAAGGCCCAGCCAGAGAAACATACTTTGGCCCTGAAACCAGAGCCAGTGAAAGACACACCCTGGCCCTGAAACTAGAGCCAAAAGGTTAAATAGGGCCAGTGAAAGAAACATACTTTAGCCCTGAAACCAGAGCCAAAGAAACATGCTCTGCCCCTGGCCAACTCAGCACAGAAACCAACCAATCCCTGTGTAGGAAAACCAACCAATCCCTGAGCAGGAAAATCAACCAATCACTGAGCAGGAAAATCAACCAATCCCTGAGTGTGAAATCCAGCCCATCCAAGCTTGTCCAAGCTCAGGGAACTCCTACCCTGACAAATCTTCTCCCTGGACAAACTCTGCCCCTAAGAGATCCTACAGAAGCCCTGAGCCTGTTCAGTTGGCTGCTTCCTTTTTCCACCCAGCAGAGGCGGCCACCCTCCTAGATTCCTCCCTCCCAGTGAATCTCTCTTTTCTTTTTTTAAAAGTTTATTTATAGGCCGGGTGGTGGTGGCGCAAGTCTTTAATCCCAGCACTCGGGAGGCAGTGGCAGGCAGATCTCTGTGAGTTCGAGGCCAGCCTGGGCTACCAAGTGAGTTCCAGGAAAGGCGCAAAGCTACACAGAGAAACCCTGTCTCAAAAAACCAAAAAAAAAAAAAAAAAGTTTATTTATTTATTGTATATACAGTATTCTGCCTGCATGTATGCATGCAAGCCAGAAGAGGACACCAGATCTCATTACAGATGGTTGTGAGCCACCATGTGGTTGCTGGGAATTGAATTCAGGAGCTCTGGAAGAGCAGCCAGTGCTCTTAGCCTCTGAGCCATCTCTCCAGCTCTCAATAAATCTCTTGAATGAGGTTTGGGTGAGACCTTCTTTCCCTGGAATCTAGCAGAGCAGAGAAGTAACATCTTTTGCGGGAGCAGAGCTGTAACACCTTTGCTGGGGAAACCCTGCCCTGCCGAGCAGAGTTGTTACACTCTGGGGAAACCCTGCCCTGCTGAGCAGAGTTGTTACACTCTGGGGGACCTGGGCAGAGCTGTAACACCTTTGCTGGGGAAACCCTCCCCTGCCGGAGCAGAGTTGTTACATTGGGAAAACCATTCCCTGGAGCAGGGCTGTAAGCGGCGCTTTTCGTGACTTTGTGGTACTCCTTGGCTCCCAACTGAGAGGATCCCTTTCCATGTGAGCTGAAATGCTTACAAAAGGTACAAAAAGCTGAGTGTGGTGGCACATGCCTTTAACTCTAATATTCTGGTGGCAGAGGCAGGAGGATTATGAGTTTGAGGTTAGTTTTTCTGTCTCAAAAATAAATAAGTAAAATAAAAGATAAAAAATAACGCTTAGCTAAATTAAGCAGCTCTGTCTAGACTGGGGAGATAGCTCAGTGGATGAAGCATTTGTCGTGTGAAAATGAGGACCAGGGTTTGGATCCCAAGAGTAGCTACCTGGAATCCCAGCCCCTGGAAGGCAGAGGATCTCCAGGGCAAGTTGGCTAGTCTAGAATTGGCAAGCTCTGGAGTCAGTGAGGGACCCTGCCTCAATAAACAGAGTGGAGCCACTGAGAAACACTGATGTCAACTTTAGTCCTACATATACCAAACATGTGTACATGCATGTATATACATACAGAAGAGCTCTGGCCTTTAAAAATGAAAGAATTAAGGGTTTCTACAAAAATTCCTCCAGGAAATACAGAAAAAAATCAGAAACATTGAGAAGAAATACTGTTAACCCAAAACATTTTGTACATATATTTACCTATGTGGTGCTTGTATTACCACTTCAAACTTGAGCCACAGTAATGGCTGAATTATAAATATAAACCCATCAGTGAGGCCTTGATAAGCCCAGCTAAAACCCATAGAACACCAGCTCCAAGAGGCAGAGTGGGGATCCACATCTTCTGATTCCCCTGGGGTTACTCAGTTTCCTTCACTGGGTGTCCCCAGCTCTCAGATTTACAACTTGCATTTCCATGGGAGAGCTCTCATTCCTTCTAGGGAAGGAAGCAGCCGCTGCCCGGCTCTGCTGGGGCTGCAAGGGAGCCTGTCCAGGACGACACAGTGCAAGGGAGTCTGTCCAGGACGACACAGTGTAAGGGAGCCTGTCCAGGACGACACAGTGTAAGGGAGCCTGTCCAGGATGACACAGTGTAAGGGAGCCAGTCCAGGACGACACAGTGTAAGGGAGCCTGTCCAGGACGACACAGTGCAAGGGAGTCTGTCCAGGACGACACAGTGTAAGGAACCTGTCCAGGACGACACAGTGCAAGGGAGCCTGTCCAGGATGACACAGTGTAAGGGAGCCTGTCCAGGACGACACAGTGTAAGGGAGCCTGTCCAGGACGACACAGTGTATCTACACAGTGTAAGGGAGCCTGTCCAGGACGACACAGTGTATCTACACAGTGTAAGGGAGCCTGTCCAGGACGACACAGTGTATCTACACAGTGTAAGGGAGCCTGTCCAGGACGACACAGTGTAAGGGAGCCTGTCCAGGATGACACAGTGTAAGGGAGCCTGTCCAGGATGACACAGTGTAAGGGAGCCTGTCCAGGACGACACAGTGTAAGGGAGCCTGTCCAGGATGACACAGTGTAAGGGAGCCTGTCCAGGATGACACAGTGTAAGGGAGCCTGTCCAGGACGACACAGTGTAAGGGAGCCTGTCCAGGATGACACAGTGTAAGGGAGCCTGTCCAGGACGACACAGTGTAAGGGAGACTGTCCAGGACGACACAGTGTAAGGGAGCCTGTCCAGGACGACACAGTGTAAGGGAGCCTGTCCAGGACGACACAGTGTAAGGGAGCCTGTCCAGGACGACACAGTGTAAGGGAGCCTGTCCAGGACGACACAGTGTAAGGGAGCCTGTCCAGGATGACACAGTGTAAGGGAGCCTGTCCAGGACGACACAGTGTAAGGGAGCCTGTCCAGGACGACACAGTGTAAGGGAGCCTGTCCAGGATGACACAGTGTAAGGGAGCCTGTCCAGGACGACACAGTGTAAGGGAGCCTGTCCAGGATGACACAGTGTAAGGGAGCCTGTCCAGGACGACACAGTGTAAGGGAGCCTGTCCAGGACGACACAGTGTAAGGGAGCCTGTCCAGGACGACACAGTGTAAGGGAGCCTGTCCAGGATGACACAGTGTAAGGGAGCCTGTCCAGGACGACACAGTGTAAGGGAGCCTGTCCAGGACGACACAGTGTAAGGAACCTGTCCAGGACGACACAGTGCAAGGGAGCCTGTCCAGGATGACACAGTGTAAGGGAGCCTGTCCAGGACGACACAGTGTAAGGGAGCCTGTCCAGGATGACACAGTGTAAGGGAGCCTGTCCAGGACGACACAGTGTAAGGGAGCCTGTCCAGGACGACACAGTGTAAGGGAGCCTGTCCAGGACGACACAGTGTAAGGGAGCCTGTCCAGGACGACACAGTGTATCTACACAGTGTAAGGGAGCCTGTCCAGGACGACACAGTGTAAGGGAGCCTGTCCAGGACGACACAGTGTAAGGGAGCCTGTCCAGGACGACACAGTGTAAGGGAGACTGTCCAGGACGACACAGTGCAAGGGAGTCTGTCCAGGACGACACAGTGTAAGGGAGACTGTCCAGGACGACACAGTGTAAGGGAGCCTGTCCAGGACGACACAGTGTAAGGGAGACTGTCCAGGACGACACAGTGCAAGGGAGTCTGTCCAGGACGACACAGTGTAAGGGAGACTGTCCAGGACGACACAGTGTAAGGGAGACTGTCCAGGACGACACAGTGTAAGGGAGACTGTCCAGGACGACACAGTGCATCTACCCAAGCTGCCGCACAGCCTCAACCGGAAAGGAGGCCGCTGCTGAGCACATTCTTCAAGTTCCCTGGGTAGGTGAAAAAGAAAATAACTACGCTACATGCTTGGATGTGGTACCAAAATCAAGTTCTCATTACCGGGCAGCCAAGGACCTATATCTAACGATGGCTGCCTTTCATCTTAGGTAGCTCCAGCATCCCCTAGATACTGCCTGGCACCACCTACTTGCCAGGACTGCTCCACCCTCTACTCTCTCTGGCATTCTACCTCTGCTACCTCAGGGCCTCACAGAGTCTGTAGCAGTGAGAGCTTCTTCTGGGTTCTAGACATTTAAAGGTAAGCCCCCCAATCCCCAACTCCAAATGAGAAATTCAAAGAACACAGGCCACAGTTGGTCCAGATCACTACTACAAGAAGAAAATGGTCAGTGTTCTCTATCTTAGAAAAAGCTCTGGCCTTCTGAAATGCTCCTCCAGAGACAGACAAGGGCAGCCCTGAAGCCAAGCTCAGGCAGAGCAGAAGGAAATCCAGACCGGGTCATGCATTTTCCCCTGTCAGTTCCACTCCCCGGCCCCTTTGCCCAGTCACTGGCTTGAGCACCATACCACCTGACCAAGGGCTGGCACCCGAGGTGGACTGCAGTAGATGGATAGGCTCAGCCAGCCTACAGGTCCTCACTGGTACTGAATGGTAGGGCAGTCCAGAGGAGAGGCCTTGACTCTGAAGCCCTTCACTGTCCTCCGGATAAGAGAGTACCTTCTTAGTGTTGGTGACAGGTCATGCCAGTGCTCATGAAGCTGAGGATCTAAAGATATTTAAAAGGTAGGAGGAGACCACCGAGTACTCTGGGGAGGACAAGGAAGAAAGGAAAGCAGCTCTCCCTAGGGCCCCACACTGGGGCCACAGGCATGTGGGTACTGTGCCCATTCGAGTCCTTCAGTACTTATCACAGGATCCCTGGGGAGGGGCAGCAGCACTCTTACTTTAGAGGTAGGAAGCAGGCTCCGAGAGTGAGTGACTTGCCTGAGATCACACAGCCTTTATGTGGTAGGTCAGATGTGAATCTGTTTACCCTATTCCAATATACCTTTTCCCTATCCACAGCTCTTTAAGTGGCAGTGTTATTCCCAATATACTGCACTCTGAGAAAAACCAGGTCTTCCATCTGTCTTTCTAACAGAAACCTTACCCAAAACAAAGTCTCCTTCATAGCTACCCTACAAAACAGACCGCCCTCTCTGAGAAAACAAGAATGTCAGCCTTAGTCCCGAATTCTTGGCCTGGATACCCGCATCAGCTTTTCCAAATTGCCCTTCACTGCCCAGAACCCTAGACCTTGTCCCTAGGACCCCACTCCCTCAAATTCAACCCGTGAGCAGCTCTGTGAGGGTGCATTGCTGCCCACCCCTCCCCTTGTCAGTGTCAGACCCGAGACTCTCTTCATCTGCCATCAAATGCTCCTGTTCAAGACTGAGAGCCAAGGACCACAAGAACCTGCTGTGAAGCCTGTGTCGGAGGCACTTGGTGGTCTTGCTAGTGATTGCACAGGTACCAAGTCCCCTGCTGAACTTTCCTACAGTTAGACATGAAGGCACAGGTCAGTTTTGCTAAAAGGAACCCAAGAGCTTCCAGGGGCAAACCCAGCAGGTACCCAAGCTGGGAACAGGATTCTGTATAAGAAGGATAATGAAGGATAACAAAGTTTATCACAGAGCAGGTGAAGCAGGAGCAAGGGCAGAATCTCAAGATGTTTTTACTGTTCTCATAGGTCCTGTTCCCTCAGGTGCATAGCTCTGCATTGTTGGTTTTGAGAGAAACCAAAAAGAAGAGATTCATTTTTCAGAATCAGAGGAAGCTAACCGATATATATGGTATGAGCTCACACATCAGGATTTAAAGAGAACTGTGGGGAAGTGAGGTTTAGAAGCAGTACCAAAGATGTCTGCTAACACTTCCCAGTTAAGTCATGTCAGAGAAGAGAGATGAAATACCAAGCAGGGAGCAAATGAGGGCCATGGCTACCTCCCTGCCAGCTGCAAACTACGGACTGAGAAGCAAACCCAGGGGACTCCACTGGTACAAGGAACAGATTCTCACCTTTCATTCCAAAGAACAGGACAGAGACCCAGTCTTGAGGCGGTGACATCTCCATCCAAGTCCAGCCATTCCAAAGAGCTACTGCTGCCGACGGCCTCTCCGACCTGGGATAAGGAAAAAGCAGTGAGGCCAACGGGGCAGTGCGGAAGCTTCCCAACAGCCACCCGGAAGTCGCAGCCATGCTTACCTTAGGCCTGTGGTGCCGCAGCAAAGCAGCCTCAGCTGGGTGGTTAAATCGGAACCTCTGTGCCTTCCCCAGTGTTAGGACAGCCCCTTTGACACAGATAAATGAGTTCAGTCCATGACTGTGCTCGGAGTACATACTGGGAGATAAACTAATGCCTACACCAAGTCGATAATTTTGCTAAGTTGATATGTATTAATTATACATCTCACAATTATACTCAAACAGCAGGACAAGTTCCAGGGAATGCAGTCAGTGAAACTTCAGGAAGAGGCAGACTGAGTTCAGCTTCAGAGGATGGGATCTGAAGAGATTAGTACTAGAGGCATACTGACACCAAGTCTTTACGGCACATTACCAAGAACTTCAAAAACACAGGTTTCATCCAATCCTGCCCTATGCTCCCATTATCACAGATGAAGAAACTGAGGTTTAGATCAACAAGTACAAATTTCCAAGTGATTCTCTACTCTTGGGTCCTAAAGGGGAAGGATCATATTAGGAAATCTTCAGGTCTCTGGGTGTAGAGGCTGAGTAACACATGATTGAAGCTTGCTTTATTGAGCTCTTTGGACCCATCGGATTGAAGCTGTCCATCATTCATCCAGGTAGACAGTCCTACCTTGTGTCAGACGGCAGGAAGCAGTGACCTCTCGGCCGTTCACTGTGCAGCGTGCCCCTCGGGTAGGCCGCAGAATGACCACTCCACAAATGCTAGTGATGGTGCAGTGGTCCCTCTCAATCCACTGGCCCTGAAGGACTAAGGGGGCGGGGAGGAGGTAACAGAGTGGGGAAACCATTCCAGAGAATGCCTCTTCCAGTTTTGACAAGATCCAACCCAACAGTTGGAATATTTCCCATCACAAGAAAGGAACACCCACCACCTGAAACCACCCAGAACTGAGAGTCTCCCCTGAATAAGCCTCCTCCTTCCAACGTCCAGACCCAAAAGCTGGCAGCAGAAAGAGAAGCAGACCCTTAACACTTCAGAGACTCCTTTTCTCTCCAAGAGCATCAGCTTCCTTTAGTAAATCTTTCAGGCACAAATAGCTGCCTGTGTGTCAGACTACCTACCGATGTCCTGTTCCTGGTCTGAATCAATCCTTCCTATTTTTGTTGTCCCCTCCTGTGGGGAGGAAAGAAATAAGACATTTCAATAAGAAAGAAAGAGACATAGCCCTGCCACAAAACACAGTCCACATTTGTGTGTAATCAGTGCCTTCCCATGCCACCTCAGCATTTTTAGAACCGTTTCCCAGCTCCAGTCTGGCTGGCCTGGCCTGCCGTCCACTCACTCTGCAGTCTAGGAGGACGGGGCAAACAGTAACACTGACAGTGATACACAGCACCGACTGTTTGCAAAGGCCAGCAAGTGCTGACAAACTCTGAAGTCAGGGACTAGATAGAGCTGCAGGTCAGAAATTCTCCAGTAAAAGGAAGGGGGCAGACACAGACTTCGTTCTCAAAGCAGCTAAGGTTAGTGTGGCCTGTGTTTGATCCAGGAGACTCTGAGACCTTTTATAACGATTTATGGACTGTTACCTTCTTGCTCTGCAGAGGAAGCATGACAGACGCCAAATTCTAGGAAGGGTAAAGCACAAATAGGGGAAGGAACTGGAAGAGAGGAGAAGAGAGCAGAGGCAACAGGTGTTAACACAAGCAAACCTCTGAATTAGGAGAGACTACGTGGATTACGACAAATCCACTACAGACTATATACTCTATTAGGAGGCAAAGCCACACTAACTTGAAGGCCTATCTCCACCATTTCTTAAGTAACATTTGCTATGTCCCAGGTATTATGCTGAACGTTTTGCAGACATCTTTTTGTTTGTTAGTTTTGGGTTTTTGTTTTTTTTTTTTTTGTTTGTTTGTTTTGTTTTTCTTCTGAAACAGGGTTTCTCTGTGTAGCCCTGGCTGTCCTGGAACTCACTCTGTAGCCCAGGCTGGCCTCAAACTCACAGAGATCTGCCTACCTCTGCCTCCCAAGCGCTGGGATTAAAGGCATGCACCACCACCGTTCAGTGTTTGCTTGTTTTTTTTTTTTTTGAGCCAGTAACCACTATGTAGCCTGTGCTGGTCTTAAACTTTCACCTTCTTGCCTTAGCCTCCCAAGCGCTGGGATCACTGGCATTTACAACTGTGCTTGGCTTTGTCTAATACTTTGACAACCCCAAATGCTGGTATTACTGTATCTTTCTTACCATCCCCCTTTGGTTTTCCAAGACAAGGTTTCTCTTGTGTAGCCCTGGCTGTCCTGGAACTCACTCTGTGGACCAGGCTGGCCTCAAACTCATAGAGAGCCACCTGCCTCTATCTCCTGAGTGCTGGGATTAAAGGTGTGTGTTACCACTGCCCAGCTTACTATATACTTACAGGCCAGAAATCTGAAGCTCATAGGGAGTAAATTGTCTACAACACCCATTTGCTAAGTAGGAAAGCTGTGGCTACAATTCCGGTCTCTGAATGCCCAGCCCATGTTTTTTCAGCTTCACCATAACCCCTCCCCATGGGAGTGACTAAAATCACCACTAGGTCACACTTTCAGCAGCAAGAACAAGGAGATCTTGTAAGTTTCCCAAAACAGCATGTGAGAGGAATCCTGGGAGCAATGAAGCTCTGATTTGCCCTTTGCCCTCTACCTCCCCTCCCTGAATGCAAGTCAACGGTTGCCAACCTCTACCAACACTGCCAAGGGAGGAGTATGATGGCTGATCTTGATTAGCGACTTGACTACATCTGGAAACAATCAAAACCCGGGCAGGGTTTTAGGATCCAATCAAGGAAATCCTTCTTTGAGATGAGAAGACCCACCCTGTGGTGGTTTGGATGAGAATGGTCCTCACATTATTATGTTATGAACGCTGGGTCCCCAGTTAGTGGAACTGTTAGGGAAGGATTAAGAAGTATGGCCTTGTCAGAGGAGGTATGTCACTGGGTTCTGAGGTTTCAAAAACCCACACCAGGCCCAGTCTTTCTCTCTCTCAGCTCTGCAGTCTTTAGGTCAGATGTGAACTCTCAGCTCTACCCCAGTGCCCTGCCTGCCTCCCTGCCACCATGCTCCCTGCCATGATGGCTGTGGGTTAACCCTTTGAAACTGTAAGGAAGACCCCAATTAAATGTCTTCTTTTTATAAGTTGCCTTGGTGATGGTGTCTTTTCAGAGCAATATGATAGTAATGAAAACACACTCTAAATCTAGGCCACACCTTCTGGTGTCAGCACAAAGAAAGAGACATGGAAAAAAGCTCTTTGGTTTTTTGCTAGATTGTCCTCACTCTTGCTGGCAAGTTCATCTGCTCTGCTGGTAAGGCACTCCTTCACTACTACAATCTACTTCTTCAGGATTCCAATGGAGACTTAAGACCAGATGAGTCTTTGTAGACTGAACAACTACTGGATTCTTGGCTTTTCTGTTGGGAGACTGTCACTGTTGGACTAGCTGGACCATTACCTGTAAGCCACTCTAATAAATGCCCACTCCACACACCCATTTTTATCAGTTCTATTTCTCTAAAGAACCCTGACTAATACAAATAGGTTATAACTCTTCATTTTAGTTCAGGGACTTGATGTTGGAGTACATTCCTCCTAAAAGGATAAAGGCCACAGAATATCATGAAACTATGGCAAAAAGGTGACGCTCTCTCAGATAGCAAGCACTTAGGTGGCTGAGTGTGTGTGTGTGTGTGTGTGTGTGTGTGTGTGTGTGTGTGTGTGTGCTGCTCTTCTGCCTCTTTCTACAGGCAGTTAGTGACACAGAGGTAATTAGAAGGTATTACAAAGTATCAGCCATCTCTGCTCTATTCACTCTTCCTGTCCCACCAAGGAGTTTGCCAAGGTGGCCCACGAGAAAACTGTTTCTGGTGTATTACCAAAGGACCAGTTTCAGGTCTATGACCAAGTGAGCAACTACATAAAAATGCAAAGAATCTTGGGCCACTACTATTATATACTTATTTAAGCCACAATCAAAACAAACCATAAAAATAATATGGGGAGGGCTGGAAAGATGGCTCAGAGGTTAAGAACCCTGGCTGCTCTTCCAGAGGTCCTGAGTTCAATTCCCAGCAACCACATGGTGGCTCACAACCATCTGTAATGGGATCTGGCGCCCTCTTCTGGCGTTCAGACATAACACTGTATACATAATAAATAAATAAATCCTTAAAAAAAATAATATGGGGATGAGGCTGGAGAGATGGCTCATCGATTAAGAGCACTGGTTGCTGTTTTTCCAGAGGACCTGGGTTCAATTCTCAGCACCCACGTGGTGGCTCACAACTGTCTGTTACTCCTGTACCAGGTGATCCAATGTCCCCACATTGGCCTCTGTGAGCACCAGGCATACACATGATACACAGACATACATGCAGGAAAAACATCCACAAAAGAAAAAACACAAAACAAGAACAAGATAGACTATGGGTCCACAAAGTGCAGAAATGACAGAGCTAGAAATTAACTAAAATGCCGCTTCACCGGTCCACTGATGCACCAAGGAGCAGGGAGACTCTGAATTCACTGACTAAATGAGAATTAACAGCCCTAGGTTCAGAGGGAGTCACCACTGCCTCCAGGCCTAAGGTTCTAATGTAACCATGGCTCTTAACCCTCTGCTGCCACCCCACGCTTTCCCACCTAACATCTTATTTAATCTCCTCCAGATTCCATCAGTGATTCAGAAAAGTTCCACTCAAATGGTGATGTTTTAACAGATCTGGTCTCCCCTGATCCCTGATCTCTCCCTACAGTTCTGAATGATGGAAAGAGCTAAATAGTTTCTGGTACTTAGATATGTTAAGGTAAAAGTAGGCAAGCACTTCTGCCTGAAGCCTTTCACTGAGACATTACCATGTATGCAAAATGCAAAGCATACCAGAAAAAACAGGTTATTTGAGCTTTCCACTTGAGATGCTCAAAGGGCTTGTCCCAAGAACACGGAGGAGCTTGGCTAACATCTCTCCTAAGGTCCCACAGACGAGGACTTGGTTTCTCCAGAGATGGCAGCAGCAGCACATAGCCTCTACTTTTATTTGTTCTTTTAAAATGTCTTCTGTAGACATTTATAAGAACAAAATCGGATCTTCAGTGAGCACAGGGATGATGGCCAATGAAATGTGTTCTGCCATCTACAGGCTTGTCTTCCAACAGGAAATCATTTCTGAAGGGGACAGGCAGGTTGTCAACTCTTCAAACTACTCATTTAGAAATGATGGCCAGGGCTCTTATTTGGAGAGTCTACACTTTTATTTGACTTTTTTCTAGATGTTTATCATCATCCCTTACCATCAGTTTCTTAGCCCCTCCCCCATATGTTCAGCTTCCTCTATCTTTCTCCCTCTTCTTCTCTAGGAAGTTCTGTGATGGAGATGGGGGAGGGTGAAGGGGAGGCATTTATTTTTGTTGATACACAGGGGGAATTAAAGAAAGAGTGAGAAGAAAGCTTTCTAGTCTCTTGAATTCACCCATGTTTTAGCAGCCTGTATTTGTAGTCTAGAAGTTCTGACAGGATCTTCTTCAGAAACAAACTGGCCTCAAACTCCTGAGCTCCAAGGAGCCTCCTGCGTCACCTTCCTGAGCAGCGGGGACTGCAGGCATGCGGCCCTCTTCCCAGCTTTCTGATATATTTGTGAGGTTAGGATTGTGCTCTCCTGACTGCATGCTTCAGGAAGTCGGAAAAGCAATGTAAGAGGTTCCATCCTCACCTTAACAGGAAGAAACTAAGGCCCAGAAACAAGAAGCGAGTTACAAAAAGCATCAGTAACAGTTGAAAACAAATAATCATTTTGATTTCCAGCTTCCTACAGCCATTTACACAAAACCCAAACAAACTCCACCTTGTGCTGGATCAGATTCCCGAGCACAAAGCCCAAGGCAGCTCTGAGACTTTGGCCTGGATCCCTAAGAACATGGCTTTGACCTCAGTTTTCCTTCCTTCACTTCTGGGGCCAGCACTCGGGAAGGAAGGAGATGCACCAGCCTCCTCACCTTGAGGTGATAAAGCACAACACCTGTGCTGAGCACATCATCTTCCAAAGCCATCAGGTGTGGCAGGCTGGAGTCGATGACCACCCCAGGCCTCCTCCTGTGGATGTCCACACAGTAATGCTCCATGAGTGACTGCCAGTCATTCCACTTCAGAGTCCAGTCTCGAGTCAGCTGGTCTATCTGGAGGGGACAAGAGATGACAGACTCCCCGTGTGGGGACAGACTGACGTTCACTCTCAGTGCTGTCCCAGGACTTTACTGCCTCACGATCCCTGCTGCTCCTATTCAGAACCTCAGAGAGCCCCGCGCCTTCTCATCTCTGAGTGCTTCATGGGTTTCAAGTTTCAATAAGCAAGTATTACTTTCATAAGCAGAAGCTTCTTCAATAAATGCTTAAATTTTTCTCCAATAAGCATACACTGTTCTTTTAACTAGAAAAAAATGGATATGTCATGTTTGGATGTGAAATGCCTCACAGGCTCCTGTGTCAAAGACTTGGTCCCAAGCTGGTGGCATTGTTTGGGGAGGTGATGGAAACTTAGTAGGTGGGGCCTAATTGGAGGAAGTAGGACACAGGAAGTATGCCTTGGAAAGATGTACCATGTCCCTGGCTCCTTTCTGTCTCCCTTCTCATGTCCCAACTGCCATGAAGTAACTATCTTTGTTCCATTATGTTCCCTTCCCTGGAATGATCTGCCTTACCACAGGCCTGCCAATGGGCCAGCAACTAGGGATCATGGAAACCTACAATCTGTGAAAACTCAAAGCCTGTCTGTGATGGTAAGTGTGTACTTCCTCCACCTCCATTTTCAGTCATGTGTTGTGTGTGTGAGAGAGAGAGAGAGACCACATGCAAAGAGGTCACTGGGTAATGCCGTTCTACCTGGCTTTTTACATGGGTTCTGTGGACCTGAACTCTGGTCCACCTTTGTACAGCAAGCGTTCTTTTTTTTTTTTTTTTTTTTTTTTTTTGGTTTTTTGAGACAGGATTTCTCTGTGTAGTTTTGCGCCTTTCCTGGGACTCACTTGGTAGCTCAGGCTGGCCTCGAACTCACAGAGATCCGCCTGGCTCTGCCTCCTGAGTGCTGGGATTAGAGGCGTGCACCACCACCTCCCGGCTTCAGCAAGCGTTCTTACTCACTGAGTCATCTCCTCAGCCCCAAAGTAACCTTTCCTCCTCTCTCAGGTAGCTCTAACTCACAGCAACAGAAACCTAACACAAAATGTTATTTCAATTAATTGATACCGCTTAGCATCTACACTTATAATTACCCTTTCTGCATCTTTTTTCTTTTTGTTTTCTTTTATTTTTTTAAGACAGGGTTTCTCTGTGTAGCCCTGGCTGTCCTGGAACTCGATCTGTAGACCAGGCTGGTCTCAAACTCAGAGATCGGCCTGCCTCTGCCTCCTGAGTGTTGGGATTAAAGGTGCGTGCCACCACCCAGCTCTGCATCTTATTTTTATGTGCTCTGTTTTGTAGGGTTCCTCTTATGACCTAACATTTCTTCCCACACATACAACACCTTCAGTTACATCAAGTCTGCGCCTGGTTCAAAGGTAAGCAAAGCACTGCGAGGATCCTCCCAGACTCATGGAACTTGTCTGAAGACACGTGAGAATAAAAGAGCAGCGCCGGGCGGTGGTGGTGCACGCCTTTAATCCCAGCACTCGGGAGGCAGAGCCAGGCGGATCTCTGTGAATTCAAGTCCAGCCTGGGCTACCGAGTGAGTTCCAGGAAAGGTGCAAAGCTACACAGAGAAACCCTGTCTCGAAAAACCAAAAAAATTAAAAATAAAAGAGCAGCAATCAATTACCAAATACCGGATGGTTATGAAATGCTAGGAACACAGGGTTTCTTTCTTTCTTGACATTTAAAAGTTTTGTTGAGCTTTTCTCCAAAAATTGTGTTGATGCATACAAATGCCTAATTATGGAGTACCGTGCGTGTGCGCGTGTGCATGTTTTCTCATTCCATGCAGAATCAGTTAACATCTGTCGGTGGTGAGAACAAGTCCTTTCCTCTAATTTATGACGTCTCCAAGCTCATCTGGGTTACTTGCTTCTTTTCCTTTTCACATAATACAATGTTTCTGCCTATATTCCGTCTCATTTACCCTTTCCTGTCCCTCTCCCACACTTGTGGGTCCCCTCAGAGTTTTAAAAGTAAATACATCAAATACATTAGAGGCCTTAGGTTAAGGACTGAGGGACATGAGGGAACTGTGTTAAATTCAAGGTCTTTGTTCCTTTTTGGTAGAAACTGCAATGTATGCAGAAGACTTAACCTGGGAATAGAACCGAGAACACTCGGAAAAATAACTGAATTTAGGAAAGTAATTTTCTCATAAAGGAAATACTTAGGAAAATATGCAAAATTTAGATACGAATATTTAAAATACTCTAGCAAAATTATTTAAATATTATTGAGTTGTGTTTTTAAGACCAGTGAAACTATAAGGGGCTGGTTTGGACTGGGCTTCTGGCATTGGCATGTGGCCAGTTACATGGGCTGGCACACTCTCAAGAAGCCTCTGATGAGCATAACTCCCTCCACACCCCAGTTCTGGGCAGCCCCCACCCCTCACATCCACACTTTCTAGGTCATATAGCAGCAGAGACATATTCAAGTCCAGCTCGGCTGGCCTAGGGAATATGAAAGGGCTAATGAACTTGGAATCATTTTTACCCTTTACTTCATCTCTTATTATAAATATAACAGAGATATTATCTTCTGAGCCAGACATATCACTAGGCAAAAACATGATCAACTTCTAGATGTGTATGTAGTGTTCAAGTTGAGTTAGGGAACAAAATGTTCTTACGGCCAGAATGTTTTAGTAGTACATAAAGATGATACAACAGAATGTTGTGAGAAATTTATATACTATGTGAGATGCATTGCTATGATTGGTGTGATAAAAAGCTGAATGGCCAATAGCTAGGCAGGAAAGTATTGGCACGACTTCTAGACAGAGAGAGAACTCTGGGAAAAAGAAAGGTGGAGTCAACAGCCAGACATGGTGGAAGCAGGATGAGCAATACAAAGATGAGTCTCATGGAAGAACATAAATTTAAAAAATTAATTTTTTTAAAAATGGATTATTTAAGTTATAAGAGCTAGTTAGGAACAAGCCTAAGCTAAGGCAAAGCTTTTATGACATAATGAGTCTCTATGTTGTTATTTGGGACTGACGGCAGAATGAAAGTCTGACCATATATGGTGCCCAATGCGAGGCCTTGAATATCCAAACACGGGGCCTGCGAAAGCTAAGGAAAGTTCTGGACAAGGAGCCAGACGGGCCAGTGCTCAGCATACAGAGGCATGGCTACCAGCTGCTGCCTGCGAGCTTGAGCCAGTCGCCAACACAGCCGTGCAGTGGATGGACCAGCCTTTAAGGCTTGGCTCACGTGGTCAGGGAAGGCTTCAGGCACACAGCAAAGCAAGGTCCAGATAGAAAAAAACCTCTAAAACCGTACAGCATGCTCAAAAACGTGCTTAGATGCTAAAGAAAAATAAATAAATATAGTCATAAAAAGTTTTAAAATAATAGAGAGTAAAGTAATATAAAAAAAAATAAAATAAGCTACGTAAGGATGAAAAATACATAGAGCACCTGGATCCTGTATGTTACTTTGCTGATTTTGAATTTTTGAATCCCGATGAGTGAATGGCAGCTGCTGAGAGAGACATTGGATTGTCGAAGGGATTGCTGAATTAAACCAGCCTTCGGGCTGTCTTGGCTTCAAAGTGGGAGTCGGGCAATGTGTTGTATTGGGGGAGAGGTTGTGCTTTTGTTTCCATAGGAAACGAAAAGCCATGGATTCCTTCAAAGTTAACAGAAATCAGATTTGACCAGGGTAGACCTCCTGAGGATCTTGGCTGCAGATGGGAGGGAGGAAGTCAGGGAAAACTACAGGACAGGTGATATGTGTGTGCTGATCCCTCTGCATGGGAACAGCTCTAAGACTGGATGAGACATGATAAATCTTGTTGGTTAGAGTCCTCATGACTTACTATATTACAATTTGGACATGCAGTCCAAACAGACTTATAAAGTTGATAGATGCCTTTTAGCTACTTAAAATTAGAACAAAAAAAAAATCATCTTTAGCTGACTTGTACATACAGCATATTCCAAACTTGTGTTAATGCAGATATATATGTTGCCTTTAAGAGTCTGTGTGTTTTCTGGAAGAAAAAAAAAAGGACCAGACACCAATAAAGACAAGTAGCCCAGATGATCCAGCCTCTCAGAATGCCTCTGTTGCAGTTTCCTCAAAATTCTACAACCAGAACAACTTCAAAGCTGCTAGCTGAGATGGTCCAGCCTCACAGACTGCTCCAGCCAGGACTTCAGATAAGCTCTACACTTTCTCATCCCACAGAGACTGAACAAAAAATACAGCTAGCTCTCCCAGGACTTAACCATTATCCCAATTTTCTCAGGGTCCCCTAGAAATGCCATCACCCCCAGACAACAGGAAGCAGTCTAGAAAACATGACAGCCACATCCCCAAGATGTAGAGTAGGTGGGTTTTGGTCATTCAATAGGTTATGGATATTGTCATTGTTCAGGGGGTGGATAACAAGTTATTATTGGTCATGGTCAGGTAGGAAACTAAACAAAGGAGGTTAGATTTAGGGACTTTTTCCTAAAAAGATAAAAAAGTAGAGATATAGAAATGATAGGATAAAAGGGTAGATTATTAAATCTACTTTTAAACTAAAACAGCAACTACTAGTCTCAAATATTTACATTTATGTGGATTTTTGTATATTGATACAAATTTAAGGTTATTTTTATAATACTGTATATATGTTTCTACTCTTAAGATATTTTGTATGTAGATACAAATTTAAGGTCATTTTTGCTATACTGTATTTATGTTTCTATTCTTGTTTAAGGTATTATACCTATGCAGCTCATTTAAAAATCTAATGTAAAATTCTAGTCCTTAGGCTATTATTACAAACTGTTTAGAGTAATTAAAAAATGTACATTAGTAGTTAGTCATCTATAACAATCAAACTTGTAGTCATATAGGTATGTTTTCAAGGTCAAACAGATATATTTTATATATGTGTGTGTATATATATGTATATGTATGTATGTGTATATATATATATATTAGATAGGTAGTCTTCAAACACTTCAGAGACCTACAAAATACGGCATTTAAGATATTTTAATAATATAAGGCTTTTCAAGACAGTGAAACACGTCAGTTCATGGCAGAACCAATTTATTTCAAAAAAGATGATAGGCATCAAAGAATTTCCATATGGAGTTTGCTTTCCATGTGGCAAAGCTAGCCATCTGGGAAAGAAACTGACCTTGCCTCAACTGCTGACAGTATGCTGTACAAATTGGACAAGCAGTACATAAAAGAAGGAGACTGTTGAACTTTGCCAAGACAAGGTAGGACAGTCCTTCAAAATTTCCTGCTTCACACACACACACACACACACACACACACACACACACACACACACACACATCTGTCAGACATTCCAGACCTGTAGGCTGAAGATGGAATGCCCCAGCATTACACCCAGCATTACAGAGGAACCTTAGGTGACTGTTCAGGCAGCCAGATGTTCCTGTCATTTCTATAGTTTTGGAAGTTGTTTGCTGTACATTTCCTGTTTACTCAGGTAATATTATATCCTTCTTGGATCTTTGATGGGATTGAAGACTAGACAGTTATACCATTTTTTTGGTTATCAATTTTTAAAAAATGGTATAAAGCTTATAAGGTTGAGACACATTAAAAACCTAAGTTGTTTATCTAAAAAAATGTTTTTAGGTCTAAAAAAATATTTTTAGGATGGTAATACAAGTTATAATAGAAAGTGGTTTATCATCAAGATAGGATAAATAAAAGAATAATTTCTCTGAATATGCAAAATACAAATAGACTGGACATTGTGAATGTAATTCTTTGTTTTTTGAGACAAGGTTTCTCTGTGTAGCTTTGAGCCTTTTCTGGATTTTGCTCTGCAGACCAGGCTGGCCTTGAACTCACAAAGAATCGCCTGCCTCTGTGAATGTAATTCTTGCCTGATAATTGTTCTTATTGTATGTAGTTTTACTATGTTAAGAGTTAAAACCTTTCCTTTTTATTTAGACAAAGACAGGGAAGTGTTGTGGGATATTTGTACATTGTGTGAAGATGCATTGCTGTGACTAGTGTAATAAAAAGCCTGACCACAACAGAATGTGGGGATATGAGAAATTTTTTTTTTTTTTTCAGAGCTGATGACCGAACCCAGGGCCTTGTGCTTGCTAGGCAAGTGCTCTACCACTGAGCTAAATCCCCAACCCCAATGAGAGATTTGATGATAGGATCTAAATCCACGACCAATAAAACCCCACAAAAAACCAAAGGCTTGCATTTTTCCTTTTAGATGTCTGTGGGAATCATATAATTCTGCTTCTCCAAGTGTCTTGTCTCCACCCTCCCTCAGTGGGTCTTTCTTACGTTCTGGTTGTTACCAGTCTGGTTCAGGAGGTTAACCCCACTTCCACCACACTCATCCCTTCTGAGCCGGCTTTCATCTTCTGTTCACCACTCTCCATGATGAACACATCTTCTCCACTGTTGCTGCCCCACGCCACCACCACCCCCGTTCTATGGCGTTGCTTAGGCTGGTTCTCCCTCTAACAACTCTATCAGTCTTTCAAAGTCTGGTTCAAAGCCAGTTCTCTGCCTTCCAGCAGATGAGAGCTGCTCCAAAAATCACAGGCTATGATGATTTCTTTCTTATCAGAGCCCTCATGAAGCACACCAACCTCTGTGTATCCAAGTGATCTGTGGCTACCTGAGGCAGGGACTCCTGTATCCCTTGAAGCTTCACAGTGAGTGCTCAATCTGTGAATACATGCTAGTCACCTGACTAGAAAATTTACTTGATTTACTGACTAGAAAATAAATACAAAGGAAGCCATTAACCATCACCTAAGGCAAACACCTTCCCTACTCAGGGCTCAATGGAAAGAAAAATGATTTCTGACCTAGACAGGTCCTCTGTGCCCCACCAAGGACAGTACACCTAGTTGAAGAATAACGGATGGAGAGATCCAGCCTTCTAGGATACTGGCAAGTTCAACTGGGTCCACGCAACACACCTACCTTCAAATCATTCTGGAGGATTAGCTCCTTCAGGCTTTCATCCAGTTCATCACTTAATGAGCTGAAGTTCCTCTGCACAGAGAGGGGAGGGGGAAATGAGTTCTGATGTTTTCGTGGTTAATAAGTTCCATCATTACACTTCAGAAGGGTAGAGTATAGATTAAAGACTTCACCACCAAAATCAGAAATACGTCAGGAGCATTTGGTATTTGGGCTCATATGAGTACAAAGGAGGAGAACTGAAACCAAGTTTTCTTTAGGACCCAATTCCCCATATCTTTCTCCACAGAGAGTAAGGGCCAATAAGGCAAATGTTCTCTAGACAAGAGATGATACAAGCGGAGAGCATCCAGCTCATCTGAAGCTCCACAGAAAAATCAGGGAAATCCTTCTGCCTTTGCTCCATCACTGTCAACTGAAAACATGAGGCACAGGGCCATCCAGGTGGCTCAGCAGGTAGAAGAAGCACTTGCTCTGCAAGCCCAATAACCTGAGTAATATCCCAGAGCCCAAGGTGGCAGGAAAGAACCAACTCCAGAAAGTTGTCCTCTGACCTCTACATGCATGTATGCACAAACACACTGAGAATATAAAGCTTGAAAACAGGAGTATGGCAAGCCCAAAGTGTTCAAGGGACAAGACCATCCATCCTTGGAATATGGAAGAGTACTGGCTGCCACATACCAGTTCAAAGCTCAGCAGCATGGCTTTCAGCCTATCAATCTCCTCCCTGAGTTCCCGGATGAGCTTCACATTCGCATCCTGAAACAAAGAGAACTCCGTCACCACTGGCTCATATCAGGTCCCAAACTGCTATGAAATCATCAAATAGAAGCTTCCAAAAGACCTTTCTTAGAGTGGCAATCATACACTAGGGATCTTGAGAGGAATGGCCTTAAAGGAACACCTGAAGGAAATTATTCATAAAATTATTTGCTGAGAACAGTAGAGAGATCAGAGAAATGCAGAGACTCCATTGGGAGAAAGGAGAATCATTTGCAGAAGGCAAGTCTGGATGACAACTGTGGTCATTAGTGCTTTGTCAGCTTGACACAAGCTAGTCATCTGGGAAACTGGAACCTCAACCGAGAAAATGCCTCTCTGAGACTGGCCTGCAGGCAAGCCTGTGGGATATTTTCTTGGTTAATGATTGATGGGGAGAGTCCAGCTGAATGTAGACAGTGCCACTTCTAGATAGGCGGTCCTAGGCCATATAAAAAAATCAAGGTGAGTGAGCCATGGAGGGCAAGCCAGCAAGCAGAGTTGCTCTAGGTTCCTTCCTCAGCTCCCCGAGATGATGGACTGTAACCTGTACAATGTGGTAACCCTTTGGGGGGGTGTTTGAATAAGATACTTGGTCCCCTCACCCCCGCTGGTGGCTGTTTGGGAAGGATGAGGAGGTCTGGCTTTGCTAGAGGAAAGATGTCACTGTGAGTGGGTTGGGATTTCAACACCATTTCTAGCTAGCGCTCTCTGCCTCCTGCATGAGGTTGAGATGTAAACCCTCAGCTGCTGCTCCAGACACTTGCCATCTGCTACATCTACTCCACCATCATGGACTCGAACCCTCTGGGGCCATAAGGCCCAAATAAACTTTTTCTTCTATAATTGCCTAGGTTATAGTATTTTACCACTGCAACAGAAAAGTGACAAATACACCTTTCTCCCCAAGTTGCTTTTCTTTAACATTTTATCACAACAGAGAAGCTAACTATGACAAAAATAACGAGGAAGAAACAGAGAAAACAATAAGGAGAACTTCAAACTATGTTAGACCAGGACTTCCAATGAGGGCCTTACCTCATTCACCTGTGGCTTGTTGATGATGTTTTTGGCACTGGATGCATATCTCAGGGTACTCATGGTCTCACTGTAGCTGGTGTGTGCAGGGGACACAGCTGAGGCAGAAGGATAAAGCTGAGAAATGCACTGGGCCCTTCCATACCAGCTCTTACTCACTTGTCTTGCTGCTAATGCCCTGACTGCATGAGACACACTCTCGAGAGACCGAGGAATGTTAGTGGTCAGTATATTTTCTAGGCACAACACTACCTCCAAACAGAAGCAGATCCCGCCACATCCCACTTACTGGCAACCATGATGGTTCTGGAATTGCCTCCAAGGCTCTCCTTCAGCAGCCACGTCAGCACCGAGTCCCGGTATGGGATGTAAGACTGCCTCCTTACAGGTCCCCCTCCACTGCTGGTCCCAGACGTAGTGCTAGGAACCCCACTGTCACCCCCACTGCTGGCTGCACTACTGAGGCTCTGGCAGCTGCTGAATACTTGGGAGTTCTGGGCTTAATAGAAAAGAAAACAGAAGTAGGGTACAGAGGGAATGATGAAGCAAATACACTAAAACAAAACCATTACCGAACACAAAGTGAGTATCTTACTCCTTTTCTGCACAAGATAGGAGGCTTTAAGTTTGAGTTTATATCAGACTTTGGACTTGGGATACGAGCTGTTTTAACGTGATTCTGTAATGACAGTCACTCATATTCTAAAACCACCAGGTTCCCATGCTCAAACCAAAAAGTAGCCTTATTGAAAAATAGTCTTGTAAGCATCTACCCTACTGTGACAAAATGAAACTAGTGTGAGTTATTCCAAAGTCTCCCTCCCCACTCCAATCGCTCCGAGTCCAGCAGCAAAATACCTAGAGCGGAGATGACAATTCCCAGAGTCACGAGGGACTTGTTGATATTGGCACCTTCAGTAATCCGATCCTTGCAGTAACTGGGATCTGCTCTCTCACTAAAACAGACCAAAGTAAACACTAAAGCAAACAGGACACTGTTCTACAGTGGTTCTGGACCCGCATGTTGTAACAGACCACAGAATCAGCTTCCCTTATGTTACTCTTCCCTGTGTCGTTCTCCTCAACTCCTTTCTTCTTTCTGGATACAAACAGAAGCAGATCCCACGTCCCACTTACTGGCAACCATGATGGTCTGGAGTTGCCTCTGAGGCTCCCCTGAGTCCCGGTATGAGTCGGAAGACTGTAAGACTGCCTCCACACAGGCTGCCCGTGTAAATCTTGCTAGTGACTTTCTGGTGAGGGGACAGCCAGAGCACTTTAGGCCAAGCAATTTGTGTCTACAGTATCGATGGGAGCAGTCACTCATAGGCAAAGACTTGCTTTAAATTCACATTTTGATGGTTTACCGATCTGTGACACTGTCAATTGTCTCAAAATTCCACCCCTCTTTTCTGTTTCATTTTTGTTTTGTTTTAAACAGGGTCTCATTATGTAACACAAACTGTCCTGGAACTCACAGAGACCAGCCTGTCTCTGCCTCCTGGGTGCTGGGATTAAAGCCGTGTAAGCATCATGCCCACCTCAACATCCCTTTCGGAGTAATGGAAAGTAGCAGAAATTCACAAGTCTGACTAGCTGATATGCTTTCAGACAGGACTTAGCTCCCCCGACCCCTCACCCCACTGCCGAGCTGGAACTAAACCCAGGACTCAGGCAAGCACTCTATCACTCAGAGTGCTCAGTGCCTGCCACACCTTCACACTTAGTTCCTAACAGAGTTCTGTTCACTACTGATTTGTTTTTTTTCTTTGACATTATCCTCAAATTTTTCTTCTTTCTGGATACATAATTGGCTATAATGTGAATACAGTATGAATAAGTATGAATATTTACTTCTAATAACTCGAAGTACAGTATCTTTTAAAAACTTAAAGTAGTGTAGACAGCTACATAAAACTGATATTAAGTCAACGGAAAAAGTACACTAACTCAGTTTACTTTACAGGACAGTTGTTTTTAATCCTGGCTGCATAATGAGATCAAAGCAGCACCAGCCTTTTCCTCACCCACATAATCCCCTCATTATTCTAATCTGAGATGTGGACGTTAGGAGGTGTTTTTTGTTTTTCAAAAAGACAGGGTTTCTCTGTGCAGCCTTGGCTATCCTGGAACTCGTTCTGTAGACCAGGCTGGCCTTGAACTCAAAGGTCCACCTGCCTCTGCCTTCCAAGTGCTGGGATTAAAGGCATGCGCCACCACCACCTGGAGTGATTGCGGAGTTTTAAAATGTCCCAACAGGCAGTTCAGACTAAGAACCTGGGATGCAGCTGGGCAATGGTGGCCTTTAATCCCAGCACTGGGGAGGCTGAGCCAGGCAGATCTCTGTGAGTTCAAGGCCAGCCTGGTCTACAGAGCAAGATCCAGAAGAGGCACCAAAACTACACAGAAAAACCTGTCTTGAAAAAAACCAAAAAAAAAAAAAAAAAAAAAAAAAAGAACCTGGGAATTTCCCAGTTCCTGACTCTTTGTAACCTTCAAGCTAGCATCAAGAATTCCTTCATTTGTAATCTCAGGATGATTAAAACATTCAAACAAGGCAAAACCCAGGATCACACCTATCCCATGTAAAGTGGGCAAGAAGCAGGCCACTGTCAAGAAAGCAATAATTCTCCTTGGCTTTGAAATCCCAATTACCTGCCTGCTAGGTCCACAAGGTTGATCTTGCTGGCAGTCTCTGAGGGAAGGTTGTTCTGTAGGACTGCCTAAAGACAAAACCATTTAAAGCTGTTATGCAGAATGATTTGCATTCCCTCTTGGATACTGTCCTAACCAAGGTGACATGTTCTAAATCAGATGAGCGCTCACTATCTGATCAGCATCACGTCACTAAAATCACTTATCCACCACCACCAAAACTATCCCCCCCACCCCCCCCCTCCCCACCCCCACCCCCACCCCCCCCTCCACCCCGCTCCCCAGCCTCACCCTCCCAGATGCTGGGATTAAAGTCAAGCACCACCATGCAGTTTATTTTCTTGAAACAGGGTTTCATGTACCCCATGCTGGTCTTGAATCTCTGACCCTATTGCTTGTACCTCCCAAATGCTGAGATTACAAGTATGCACTACTATATTTCATTGTTTTTGTTTTTCTGTTTTAAATTTTTAGATACAGGACCTCATGTAGGCCACGTTGCCCTCGAACTTATTATAGTCCAGGCTGACCTTCAATTCCTGATCTTCTTGCTTGCACCTCCCAAATGCTTCCATGTTTTGATTCAGTAGGACTTGCAGTCTCTGCTGATGGACCTATGCATCATCAGGGACATGCACTACCAGTTCAGGATACGTCAGCGTTCACTAGGCACAGAGCCGTGTGTGCTTCCTCTATACATATGTGCAGGCCTGTCAAATCAGACTGTGCGGGTGGCTTTGATCCAATTAGTCTTTTTGTTTTGTTTGCTTGCTTGTTTGTTTGTTTGGGGACAGGCTTTCTCTGTGTAGCCCTGGCTGACCTGGAACTCACTCTGTAGACCAGGCTGGCCTCGAACTCAGATTCGCCAGCCTCTGACTCCCAAGTGCTGGGATTAAAGGTGTGCGCTGCCTGGCCTAATTAGTCTTAAAAAAAAAAAAAGATTTATTTTACTTTTAATGTATGTTTGTGTGTGTGTGTGTGTGTGTGTGTGTGTGTGTGTGTGTGTGTGTGTGTGTGTGATATTCACATGAATGCTAGCACCCAAGGAGGAAGCTGGATGCCCTGAAGTTACACGTGGTTATGAGCCGCCTGATGTGGGTGATGGGAACTGACCTCTGCTCTCTGGGACAGCAGTATACACTTTTAACCACTGAGCCATCCTTCTAGCCCCACAGGTCAAATTAGCCTTTCCTGTATATGTGCACAGCTTCTAATACGCAGTATATCCAAAGATATTATTAAATCTACTATACCTGTATCACCTCCGAGAATTCCCTGTTAAATCCCTAGTCTAGCAGTTCATGACTTACCTGAAAAGGATCCACATCCAAAGCTAATGGAGCCACTGATCTGCTTGTTCCTGGCTCCCCCAAAGTACCCACTTTAACTGGTTGCACAAAATCAAGTGAACCACTCTGAAGGCAGCGAAAGCCATTGCTAATCTTCAAGCCTTGCTTTCTGCAAATGAACTTCCTCACTAGAGCAGCTGGAGATGTAAGTGGGCAACCAAGACAAGAATACCATATATATGCTAGGCAGTGGTGGCATATGCCTTTAATCCCAGCACTCTGGAGGCAGAGGTAGGTGGATCTCTGTGAGTTCGAGGCCAGCCTGGGCTACAGAGTAAGTTCCAGGAAAGGTGCCAAAGCTACATAGAGAAACCCTGTCTTGAAAAACAAAAACAAAAACAAACAAACAAACAAAAAAGAATACCATGTATCTGTGCTATTTTCTTAAATACTGTACATCCTGGGGCACACACTTTTTAATATGCCTAGAGTCTCTCAGAACTCAGAAATAGTTTCGTTCCTCTTTACATTGCCTTTAGAAACTGAACTTGTCAATCTTCTCCACCATATTGGAAGTGGACTTTTTGCTTTTTTCATTGTAATTCTCATTTTCATTTCAACCCTGATTTTCATTTTAGACAGACCCATACTGATCCACTAAGTGTGGACGTATTCTGAACTGTTACAAGCAAAAGATAAGCAGAAGATTGGAGAAGTCATTATACCATTGTACACACTTCATACATGTGAGTATAAAGGCAGGAGGAAGAGAGAGAGACAGGAATACAAGACAGTAATCACAAGGCACGAGAAAGGAATCCGTAAGGAAGACAACCAACCTGTGTGTAGTGGATAGTGAAAATGGCATGGGATCTGCTGCTGGCCTCGTGGACATGGGTGGCTGCTGTGATCCTACGTGGACAAGACAAGACAGTTAGTACAAGGACTATTTCAGCATGGTTAACCCTAAGGGACCCATGAGAACATAAGAAATGTTAAGACTGGGGTTAGGGAGATGGTTTAGAGAGTGAAAGCACCACCACCAAGCCTGGCAACCTGAGTTCAATCCCTAGGGCCACATGGCAGCTCACAACCATCTGTAACCCCAGCTCTAGGACCTGACACCCTCTTCTGGCCTCTGTGGGCACAGCACACACGTAGTACACATACATTCCGGCAAATCAAGAATGTGGTGGTTAGAAAGAAATTGATCCTGAAAGGGAGTAGCACTATTAGAAGGTGTGGCCTTGTTGGAGGAAGTGTGTCACTGAAGAAGTGGGCTTTGAGGTCTTTTTTGCTCAGTGTGATTTTTCACTCAATGTAATTTTCAGTCAACTTCCTGTTGCCTGCAAGATGTAGGACTCTCAGCTACTCCAGCACCATGTCTGCCTGCATGCCACTGTGTTCCCCGTCATGATTATAATGAACTGAACCTCTGAAACTGTAAGGAAGCCACCCTAATTAAATGTTTTCTTTATGAGGGTTGCCATAGTCATGGTGTCTCTTCACAGCAATAAAAACCCTAAGACAAAGCATAAAAATGAGAATACTTGGGTGTTATCAACTCTGGAACAATATCCCAAAGACAGACCCATTTAAAACAAGACAAGTGACTTGTACTGGGAATAGTGACTCGCACCTGAAATCCCAGCACTTGAGAGATGAAAGCATCAGGATTGTTGAATTTGAGGCCAACCTGGACAGACCTTGTATCCTTCAGAAACAAGGCTGGGGAGATGGCCAGTGGGTAAAGTGAGCTTGGATCACCAGCACTGGTGTAAAAAGCTAGGCATGGTGGCACATGTCTGTAACCCAATGCTGGGAGGTAGAGACAGGAAAATCTCAGAGTGCTTGCTAGTCACCAGGTCTAGTCAATCAGTGAGCTCTAGATTTGGTGAGAGACCCTGCCTCAAAACTAGCAGTAGAGAAGGACACCCAACATTTACTTATATATCGAGAGAGCCCAGGGTGGCCCCAAAGCGCATAGCGGAGCATGACTTTGAACTTGTGACCCTCCTACTTCCATCTGAGTGTTGGGATCACAGCCGTGCACCATCCCCTCTGGTTTATACTGTGCTAGGGATCAGACCCAGGGCAAATGCTATGTCAACTGAACTACATCCCCAGTTCCCCCAACTCCTTTTTATTTATTTTTTAGAAAATTTTTAGATTTATTTATTTATTTAATTATTGTCTGAGTATGAATGTTTTGCCCTTATGTATGTATGTGTACCATGTATGTGCCTGGTGCCTAAAAAGGCCAGAAGAGGCTTCAGATGCCCTGGAAATGGAGATACAGACCACTGTGAGCCTTCATGTGGGTGCTAGGAATTAAGCCTGGGTCTTCAAACTCACTACATAGCCTAGGCAGGTCTCAAATTTATAATCCTGCCCCACCCTTGACAACTGCTGGGATCATGTTTTATTTTATTCATTCATTCATTCATTCATTCATTCATTCATTCATTCATTTATTTATTTATTATTTATTTTGAGACAAAGTCTCTCTCTTTTTTCTTTTTCTTCCCTGGAGCTGAGGACCGAACCCAGGGTCTTGTGTTTGCTAGGCAAGTGCTCTACCACTGAGCTAAGCCCCCATTCTCCAAAGTCTATCTGCGTAGTCCCGGAACTTGCTATGTAGACCAGGCTGATCTTGAACTCACAACCCACCTGATATCTAACACTGCACCCAGCTTGAATCCTAACTCTTAATGATTCAGGAGCTCAGCTTATAATGAAGACCAGGCAGAAGTTCTTCTGAGAGAATTTAACGAAATTCTGAGACTAGAATGTTAAATTTAAATGTTTTCCTTTGTTTTCCAGTTAAAGGACCTAGTATTAACAAGATAAATAAAAGACTGCTGGGCAGTGGTGGCGCATGCCTTTAATCCCAGCACTTGGGAGGCAGAGCCAGGTGGATCGCTCTGAGTTTGAGGCCAGCCTGGTCTACAGAGCGAGATCCAGGACAGGCACCAAAACTACACAGAGGAAACCCTGTCTTGAAAAACCAAAAAACAAACAAACAAACAAATTCTAAGACTATAATTTTTTTTCTCCCAGGGAAAAAAGCTTCCCTGTAGGCATTTACTAGTAATATTTTGGATACTCAGAGTAGGTGAGAACATGAAATGTTATCACAATGCACAGTCGCTTCTGGAGCACACAAGTTACTCTTCCTAGTTTCATATTCCTATAACCTCAATGTGGAAAACTAGAAGAAAAACAGTTTTTTTTTTTTTGGTTTTTTTTTTTTTGGTTTTTCGAGACAGGGTTTCTCTGTGTAGCTTTGCGCCCTTCTTGGAGCTCACTTGGTAGCCCAGGCTGGCCTCGAACTCACAGAGATCCGCCTGCCTCTGCCTCCCGAGTGCTGGGATTAAAGGCGTGCGCCACCACTGCCCGGCGAAAAACAGTTTTATGAATCATTTTGTGCTATATTTATCTTTGCCAAGCTGAGAAGATGGTGCTGCCCAATATTTTTCTGTCCGGAACAAACTCTTGGCAGTGAGAAGAGCAGTAACTCTTAGTCATGTTTTTGTTCTGAGGCCTTCTGGATGTGAATGAACTGCAGGGAAGTGTGGAGAAATCACTGCAGAGGTGGCCATGCTCTCCAAAGGACAGGGAACACAGGCTGGCAAAAGGAGGCTGCAAAAACACCAACCCTCCCCCAACAAACCGTTTTACCTGTTTGCTATCCCCTCCTCCAGGAGCCGGAGAACTTGCTGATAGTTGGTAACAACATGCTGAGATAGACCTGTCAAGGTTGTGAGAGGAGAAAAGAAACCAAAGGAAACTTCCGGTAAACGAACCACTTCTTGTAGGATTTTGTTATTCTTTTTATTACATTTACCTCCCCAACCCCCATATGAGTCTGAATGCAGGCCCACCATAGTGCACATGTGGAGTCAGAGGACAATTTACAGGAGTCACTGGGTGGTGGCGGCGGCGGCGGCGGCGGCGGCGGCGGCGGTGGCGGCGGCGGCGGCGCACGCCTTTAACCCCATCACTCTGGAGGCAGAGGCAGACGGATCTCTGTGAGTTCGAGGCCAGCCTGGTCTACAGAGCGAGTTCCATGACAGCCAGGGTTGTTACACAGAGAAACCTTGTCTCGAAAAACCAAAAAACAAAACAAAACAAAGAAAAAAACAATTTCCAGGAGTCACTTCTCTCTCTCCACCATGAGTATCCAAGAATTGAACTCAGGTCATCAGACTTGATGGCAAGAACCTCTAGACCCAATCAGCCATCTCACCAGCTCTAATTTTTTTATTATATTTATTATTCATTCATTCTCTCTCTCTCTCTCTCTCTCTCTCTCTCTCTCTCTCTCTCTCTCTCTCTCTCTCTCTCTCTCTCTCTGTTTTTTGAGACAGGGTTTCAAAAAGCAGCCCTGGCTGTACAACAGCCCTAGCTGTCCTGGAATTTGCTCTGTAGATCCGTTTGTCTTTGCCTCCTAAGTGTGGGATTAAAGGTGTGCACAACCAAGCTTTTATTTATCATCCTTATATCACTTCATAAGCTAGAATGAGAAAACCTGACTGGTAAGATCATTCTTATTAATAAATAAACATGTATTGAAACCTCTCATCAGGTGATGTGACGGGTTCTCGAAATGCCAGCATATTTACACAAAGATTATGGTTTAGAATTCATGTAGTGGCCACGCTAACCACAAAAAACTTCCTCACAGCTTTACTATGGAAGTTATAAGAAATCTCCTCCTTACATATTATCGTTGGCCCTCACAAAATTCCTCACAGGAAGATGATATTTTACCCACACGGTGGCAGACTCAGTTTAGCATTCAAAATATGTCTCGCTCCTGTTCCAGTTTACAACATGAAATTACACTAACAAATGCCACAGGAGTAGGGACAAACAAAAACGCTGAGCAAATTTAAGCAGCAGTCAGGGTGGCTCCGTGGATGAAGCAAGGCTAGAACAGGTCATTACAGAAAGGGAAGGCTTGAGACAGATGGAAAGGATCCTAAAGATGTGAAGAAAATCTTTATGGAAAATCTGTGCTAGAGCCTCCACAGAGACTCGGGGACAAGACAATGCCATGGGTCTACAGCTAAATAAATGTACACACAAAAAACCGACCAAGTAATTTGAATAGTGATTACATTGCAGCAGGGTGGTTGCAATCAATTTTCTTAGCAACTTTCCAGGAATGAAGAGACAAGGGTTGTAGCCCACAACACACCCCAACTGCACCCCTCCTCCAATTTTTGTTTGTTTTATTTTTTGAAACAGGGTCTCACTCTGGCCCAGGCTGCTCTTGAACTCAAGACAATCCTCTTGTCTCAGTCTCCTGGGTGCAGAGATTATAGACATAATGCCTGTTTGGACATTCACTTCTTCTTTTATGATTTATTTATTACGTATATAGTGCTCTGTCTGCATGTACGCCTGCACACCAGAAGAGGGCGCCAGATCTCATTACAGATGGTTGTGAGCCACCATGTGGTTGCAGGGAAATGAACCTGGGTCCTCTGGAAGAGCAGCCAGTGCCCTTAACCTCTGAGCCACCTCTCCAGCCCCTGGACATTCACTTTTTATAGAAAGAAACCCAAAGGATTACAACAGAGGAACAAGTTGAGTTAGAATAAGCCTTTGCAAAGACTGCTGCTAAGCTTTCAACAGTCTCACTCCTTCGACTGGAACTTAACTTCTTAATCCCTCGTGTTCATAGGAACTTAGTACAAAAAAGAGAGATACCAGTTCCTAAGAACAGGCTTTCAAATACTTTCTGGCACAAAACTTATTAGCAAACCAAGCATACATGTGGACCTGGGAATATAAATGAAAGATGCCCAAGAAAGATGGGGGCACTGGAATTACCAGGCAGATTTTAAAGCAACTCTGCTTAACAGACAGCAAAATTCCAGAGGAAATTGGAAAAGAATCTAGTGGAGGCAAGCTGAGGTCTCCTTGCTATTTCTGAAGAGGAGGGAGGGCAGGGAGGACAGAGAGAAAAACAGGAGGAAAAGGAGAGAGGGGGCAGGGAACTGTGAAATGTGGGGTATGTAGCACTGATGTATCCACTTGACAGGATTGCTTTACATGGAAAAGGAAATCAACAGGGGCATTTTTATTACTATCCAGGCTGCTGTGGGGAGAGGGGGAGGATAGAGAATGCTTGGTAGCAGCATCAACGAATGCTACTCACCATCCATTAGCCATGCCTGTTCAGAAGAGCTCTCGTGTGTCTCTCCTTATCAGGATTTAGTTAGCATATGCCTGTGAGGAATGTAACACTTACAGCTTATGAATGTCTTGAAAGTGTGACAGGCCCCCAGACCTTAGCACAACCGACACCATGTTAGAGGCATTCAGGCACCATGTTAGAGGCATTCAGGCACCATTCTGACCTAAGAATTTAGCACTTGCCAAAATGAGAACAAAGGCCTAATCCATCCAAGCCTATAGTTCCAGAAAGTCGCTAAACCTACTCTGCTTGCTTCTGTAGTTCCTCTTCACGCTGAGTGTCTTTGCTGAGGTATGTCAACCCAAGATGTGTGTGGGGTGTGTGTGTGTGTGTGTGTGTGTGTGTGTGTGTGTGTGTGTGTGTGTGCTTAAAAGCTCACCCTGAGAGAGGTTCAGGACTGCACTTGGGTCCTGAACATCTAGTGTAGTCTCCTGCTAGCTGATAAAAACTTTCTATTGGCTTGAACCTGTGTCCAAGTGGTCTTCTCTGGTGGCCACCCCCATAACAAAAGGGCACAATCTTCCTCCTCAAAAGAGCACAACTGAAAACAAAACAAACCCACAACTGATGGGACGGGGAGAGGGGTGGTGGCATACACCTGCAATCCCATCACTTGGGGAGGCAGAGGCAGGCAGATTTCCAAGAGTTCAAGGCCAGCCTGGTCTACAGAATGAGTTCCAGCACAGCCAGGGCTACACAGAGAAACCCTGTCTCAAAAAAAAGAAAAAGAAAAAAGAAAGAAAGAAAGAAAGAAAGAAAGAAAGAAAGAAAGAAAGAAAGAAAGAAAGAAAGAAAGAAAGAAAGAAAGAAAGAAAAGAGAAAAGCATGACTGTCCCTCCTAAACAGCTGGACCCAGACTAATGAAGTGAAAAGGGGATGGTACCTAGTTCCAAATGTCAGTGTTTAGTGTGGAAGCATATGAGACCCTCTCAGGTCCAGCATCTCCCTAGATGCTCTTCATAATCACTACCAATGGAAAACAGTGTCAGGAAGACTGGCTGATCTGGGAAATCAGTCACTGCCCTGTTTGGCTGCTGCCTGCAGACCCAGCCTATTCTCTGCCTCTTTCTCCTCCTTCACGATTACTCACACAGGCCTCTTTGGAATGCCAAGAGGCTTTGGGGGGCTCTAGTTTGCTGTCCTCCCTACAGGACACACTTACCCTCACTCTACTCATCTTCCCAGGACTGGGTACTATGAACCCTTCAGGCTTAGCACCAATTGATACCTGCCAGAAAAACTTCTCTTGACTACACACAGACAGATTCGGTTGCCTACACTTCCATGGGCTTTTCTTTTCTTTCTTTCTTTCTTTCTTTCTTTCTTCCTTTCTTCTTTTTTTCACCCCGGAGTCAGGGTTCCTCTGTGTAGCGCTGGCTGTCTTGGCTGTCCTGGAACTCACTCAATAGACCAAGCTGGCCTCAAACTCAGAGATCTGCCTGCCTCTGCCTCCCGAGTGCTGAGATTGAAGGCGTGCACCGTGACTGCCAGGCTCCAGGCGTCTTTTCAATCACTGCATCTAGCTACTTCTTTATAATACTTAATCACAACGTGTAATTGTGTCTTACAACAGTTCCACCAGATTTGAAGGTTGCCTCTGAAGGTAGGACCATGTCTCGCCAGCTTATCAGCATTCATCCAGTGTCCACAACAGTAGCTAGCACATTGAAAACAATCATTGCACAGGCTGAGTGAGTTATCAAACATTAGGAGGACTTCCTCCTTAAGGGGTTAAGCGGCAGCACTCGTGGCTGGCCGCGGCCCATGGTGGTCGCCGCAGCAGAAGAGAGCGCTGGATGCTGAAGTGGTGGAAGAATCATGAGCCATGGTTACCTTTCTAGAGCTTAATTAGGAGGAAGGGGAGACAGAGAGACAGAGACAGAAAGAGAGACCGCATGGAGGGAAAGTACAGAGGGAATACGGAAAGAGGGCCAGTGAGAGGGCACACCTGCTTTTTAGGCTGGGACGCTGTAACAGGCTGAACCCTGACGTAATATGGACAGAATCCTTACACCTACACCTCAGTTGGCTCTCCAATTTCCAGGATCACAGAAGCTCACCTTGGACGTAGGGTCCCATCTCTGGGTGCTCCCTGACCCTCAAGCCATAGGACTTATTTTGATTGGATCGCTTCAAAAGATCTCTCACCCGTTCATTGTAGATTTCCAGGAAGCTGGAGACACAGAGAAAAAGACAAAACAGTTAGATTCTGAAGAAAGAAGGGAAAACACCAAGTTGAGAATCCCTCACCCGCTCATTGTAGATTTCCAGGAAGCTGGAGACACAGAGAAAAAGACAAGACAGTTAGATTCTGAAGAAAGAAGGGAAAACAACAAGTTGAGAATCAAAAGGTCCTGGATTCCTGTTCTGGCTCTGATAACCTTAAGGCCTCGATCAAGCCAAGAGTCCCCCTTAAGTGTCTTTCTACAATGGGCTGTTTTAACATAATCTGAATGGCATTCAACGTGACTCTTCTATTGCTCTGCGTTTTGTTTTATAATATTTATATGGTGGGGGATGCACATGTAAATGCTGGTGCCCTCAGAGGCCAGAATGAGTCAGATCCCCTGGACTAGATCTACAGGCAGTTATGAAACATCAAACATGAATGCTGGAAGTCAAACTTGGGTCCTCTGCAAAAGCAATATGCACTTATGGTGATTTGAATGAGGACTGTCCCCCATAGTCTCAGGCATTTAAATACTTAGTCCCCAGGGGCACTCTCTGGGGGAGATATAGGCAGTGGGGTGGTCTGAATCAGAACGGCCCCCACACACCACTGGCTCATATTATTGAAAGTTTCATCCTTAGTTGGTGGAATTATTTTTTGAAGGATTACAAGGCGTAGTCTTGTTGGAGGAAAAGTGCCAATGGGGGGAGGCTGGGAGGTTGTAAAAGCCCACACTAGCCATCCCCAGTTAGTTCTCTCTCTCTGCCTAACATTTGTGGGCCAAGATGTAAGCTCTCAGGCATTGCTCTCACCATGCTCCCTGCCATGGTGGTCATGGCCTCTAACCCTCTGGAACCATGGATGGCACATTAAATGCTTCCTTTCGTTAGTTACTTTGGTCACGGTGTCTTATCACAGCAATTGAATAGGAAGACAGTGAGGGATACAGCCTTACTGGAGGAAGTATGTCACTGGGGGCAGGCTTTGAGATTAAAATCCTCCTGACATTTCCCATTAGTTCTTTTTGCTTCATGCTTATGGTGCAAGATGTGAGCTCTCAGCTTTCTGGTCCTGCTTTTCACTGCCTTGAGGTATCCACCATTACGGATTCTAACCCGGTGGAAAGTCCAAATAAACTCTTCTTTATATAAGTTGCCTTGGTCTTGGTGTTTTATCACAGCAACAGAAAAGTAACTAAGACAGCACTCTTAACCGCTGAGCAATTTCTCCAGCCCTTGTTTATTTTTTAAGATGGGGTCTACACTAGCCTAGGCTTGCCTCAAACTCATGTAGCCAAGGCCTTGAACCCCTGATGCTCCTACCTTCACTTCCCATGTATTAGGACTTTTTGCTATGTTCCATGAGACATCTCAAAGGCCACTGCTGAGCAACAGGAGAATTAATGTGAAGGTCCTGCCCCCTATATAACCTGGACAACTCTGATCTGCTTTACTCACTGAGGCTGTGAACAAGATGTTTTACTTTCTAGAGATATATTTCATTCTTTTTTAAAAAGTTACCATTCTTAGCTGAAACTAGTAATGATTATATATAATAGGAGGTGAAGGGGAGGAGGTGAGAAAGGAAGAATACAGGTTTAAAGAAAAACTAGTAAGTCAGGTGGCGGCGGCGGCGGCGGCGGCGGCGGCGGCACACGCCTTTCATCCCAACACTCTGGAGGCAGAAGCAGGCGGATCTCTGTGAGTATGAGGCCAGCCTGGTCTTCAAAGCAAATTCCAGGGCAGCCAATGCTACATAAAGAGACCCTGTCTCAAAAAAAAAAGGGGCGGGGGAGAAAAAAGAAAAACCAGTAATCATATATCAATGTTTTTCACTGCAATTTGGTTAAAACTTTTATTTGGTCAGGCCATGGAGGATCATTCCTACAACCATAACACTTGGGAGGGTAAAAACATCAGGATTGAGAGTCTGAGGCTAGCCTGGGTTACATAGCACGATACTTTCCAAAAAAACAAAAGCAAAAACAAATCTTGGATCCAGCACTGGTCTGAGAGGTAGGTGTGGAATCTACAGTCCTACAGAACAAGCCAATGAGGGTTAGGAGGGGAAATCCCAAAAGCAAGAATGAAACTACAGGAAGTAAAGGAGGGGAAACAGTGGCCCTGGAGAAGAACCTGCTGGTCTAGTCCAAGGGAAGGGAATTACAGTTTCCACAGCTAAAAGGATTAACTATGTTTCCCATTTCCCTGACTGTTGGATATATCCTCTGTGGATTTTCTCCATCCCTCTGATGACTCTAGAAGCAAGAAAAAAACCCTGAAAATAGAAGATCTGGAGTAGAAATAGGATATTTAGGGGTCGGGAGCTCAAGTTCTTACCTTACTTTTACGCTACAGGAAGAAGGCAGTGAGGCATGGTCATCCTCCCTGATGAAGAGACTCTGCACACAATCAGAGAGTCAGATTTCACTGAAGGGAGCTAACACAGGAAACTTACTTTGGGAATACATGATCAAAAGAGAGTCTGTACCTCACATATCCGTGGGGTCAGCCCAACAGAGGCCTGGATGACAGAAAAAAGAAAATATTACTGCTTACTCTGGGCACAGCCCACCTGTCCTTCTCTTACCCCAGACATCCAGAGACCTGGAACCCCCTGAAGCACAGAGGATGGGTATGTGGGCTCTTTGTGCCAGCCAGCCTCCATAGAAGGATGGAGAAGACTACAGGCTGGCACTCTCAAGAGACATTGACAAAAGGAGTGCACAGATAAGAGAAGCTGGCAAACCAGACATGTGCTTCCCTGCAACCAACTTTATCACTCTTGGATAAATTCACCACTAATGTGGTCCCTTCTAGATCCCTAGATACAGAGGACACACGAACACCCTCTGTAAAACTGCAAAAATCCAAAGAAGCAGATACATTCTCTATTTCGTATCCAAAGGTTTAAGCTTTTATCCCCCCTTGGCTTCATGAGCAATTTTTTCTTTTTAATTTCAAATATCTGAAACCACACTAACCATAGACAAAGGAAATAATGAGCTGTACCCAGAGAAGTGGGCTATTCTTTCAGATTATTCCTATACAATATTATTTGTCAACCACTGCCCATGTCATATTACTAGCACAGTTCTACATCTTTAAAAAAAAAAAAAGGTATTCTTAAGGAATGCCATCCACTTAATTTTATTGTTGCTGTTGTTTGTTTTGAGACAGAGTCTCAGTGTGTATCCCAGACTGGCCTAGAACTCATAAAGAACTGCCTGCCTCTACCTCCCAAGTGCTGGGATTAAAGGTGTGCGCCACCACACCAGGCAATTTTCGGTGATTGCATTACACTCTCTATATTTTTTAAGCCCCCAGCCCAGCTATGTCTCGTCCTTTCTTCTAACACACATAGCTTTTGAAGCTGGACACACTTATTCTTATCTCTGCGTAGCACTAAGATTCAGTCTAGGTTTATCCCCAATAAAAGTGTGAAGATTTAAGTTATGAACCTGGAAATAATATGTATATCCAGTAGGACCAACAAGGACTCTTTGTCAAAGGGAATCATGAAATTCTAGTTTTTCAAAGTTTCACAGAGAGAGACTAATTATACAAATTTGCCATCCAGTTAAAGCAGTGAAATGCCATTGTTAAGTATGGACGAGAGTCATTGATCTCATTAATGTCGATTATGGAGGTCATGCTCCATATCACAGGGGTAAGGACAATGTAAGGTTTAGGTTTGCTGTGACATTAGGAAGACAGTTCACTCAGTGCTGATACTCACTGGAGTCCCCAGCATGGTATATGTCTTCCCAGAGCCCGTCTGCCCATAGGCAAAGAGGCATATGTTGTAGCCTTTGGCAGCTCCAGACAGTACTTCAGTCCCCAAGTCCTGGAACACCTGTAACAACAAAAGTAGAGAGCTTGTCATTGGTCCATCTTCCCATAGCACATTTAAAAATATTTTAAATCTAAAAAAATATAAACTATTGGGGCTAGAGAGATGGCTCCATGGTTAAAAGCATTGGCTGCTCTTCTAGAGGACCTGGAGTTCAATTTCCAGCACCCACATGGCAGCTCACACCTGATTTAATTATTCATAAGAATCAGTTCAGCTTCACAAAAAAAAAAAAAAAGATTTTAAGGGAAAATTCAGTAAGTCAATTGCTCAAAAAGTTTTAAGTAACTACGATATACTAGCCTAGATTTTTTTTTTAAAAAAAGTATGTTTCCTAGTCTTCTTTTAAAAGGATTTATTTTTCATTATCTTAGTGTATGTACATGTAATGTGTAGAGTATGTGCATATATGTATGAGTGCCTGGTGATACCAGTAGAGGGCACCAGAGCCTATGGAACATAAACTACAGGCCGCTGAGAGCTATTTGGCATGGGCACTGAGAACCAAACTCAGGTCATCTGAGAGAGCAGCAAGTACTCTTAAATGGCTGAGCAGTATCTCAGCCCCAGTGTCTAACACAAAAGAATCTGAGGCAGAACAAAGATAACAAGTCAAAAACATACTCTTCCTCATACACAGAGAAATGCTTACTATGGCTAACGGGGTGGTTACAGTCAAACACTGCTCAAGGAGGTAAATTCAAGGTCTGAAGACCCCACAGGACCAGGTTTTGTGACTAATTTAGAAGCCACTAGCAATCCTTATGTGGAAACTGAACTTTAGGTTTCTAGGTTTCCTGAAATTTCAACTGAACTCTGCCAGGCATCATCCAAACCCTCTTGGTCACTGGCGTTGGTCTTGGTGGGAAGCAGAACCCAGTTCTGTACCTCAGAACCCTCTTCACTTGCTGGCAGCTGGAACAATGGTACATGAAAGGAGGCTGCCACGGGTGGACAATCCCATGTGACTCTCCAAAGACACACAAAGCAGAGCAGCAGTGGACAAACTCTCAGGGGTACCAAGCACAGTGGCAGAAGTGTCACGGGTGGTGCTTGTGCCAGTCTGTTCTGTGTGGCATCACCTGTGATTCCTGCTGCCCAGGGGGTCCCACTGCTTTCCTGATTGTTTTTTCAACTTCCCTTTCAATTCTGTGAATCACCTGGTATGGTTCCAAATTGTAGACCTACAGGTCTTGTCTTGTGCGTCAAAGTTGGGGGGATCTTAGGCAAGACATTTGCATTTTGTAAGCTCCAGTTTCTCTAGCTGTAAGATGAATATCACACAGACTGCCGTAGAGACTGATGTCACACATGAAACTGGGGGCGGCCAGGTAAAGACAGGACCTAAGTCAAGACTACATTGTTTCGTATTCTAACAGCTGTACTTACGCTTCTTGGCAGTGAGCTGTTTGTTTTTGTTTGCTTTTTAATGCTTCTATGGTCCAGGCAAAAGGCCAAAAGAAGCCAGGGTGTAGTAAAAGACTTGAGCTCTGCTCAAGAGAGATCCTTCCTGTGATCTCTCTTGCAGCTCTCTCTAGTCACAGTAACTTCATGTTAACAGAGATTAAAAACTGGGTGAGGTCTTGCTTGCCTCCTAAAGTCTGACCAGTGAAATTCTTTGAGTCTGAAGAGGCAGTACGTTTTGCTGCATGTTAGAATGGATGAGTTGACTACCATCCATTCACTATTTGAAAAATCCTCCACAGAACTCCAAGTGCCTGGGGAAGGGGTGGGAACAGAGGTGGAGACAACAAAGAGTCATGTCTTAAATCTAAACTTTATTTCTGCCCTGTTGCAGGAAATTTGCTCGTACTACCACTCCGCTGTGCCAATAAAGTTTACCTTGGGTCAGAGGATGGAGTTAGCTACTAGCTGACCAAAATTAGCCATAGAGGTTTGGAGAACTGAAGACAGAGAGAGAGAGAGAGAGAGACAGACAGACAGACAGACAGACACACACACACACACACACACACACACACACACACCATGGGAAGTAGTAGAGAGTGGCTTAGAAAGATGCATGCTTTTTGGATCGAGGTCGTCACTGCTCCTGTTGTTTTTCTGATCAGTCAGGTTTTAACTCCATATCTGACTCCTGAGTTTTTATTAATAATAGAATAATTTAGATAATTGTTACATTGTCCACCGTTTGTGATCAGCTGAGCCGAGTAAAGAGAGAGAGAAAACTGAAGTGTTACTTTGTCTATGTCTTTATCCAAATGCAAATAACCGCCTGAGTGTTCTCTGACAGTATCTTTAAAGAAAGCACTTTGCCAATAAAAAAAAATATCAACAGGTATCTGGGTTCCAGCCAGAAATGGTGGAGACTTTTTTTTTTTTTTTGGTTTTTCGAGACAGGGTTTCTCTGTGTAGCTTGGCGCCTTTCCTGGAGCTCACTTGGTAGCCCAGGCTGGCCTCGAACTCACAGAGATCCGCCTGGCTCTGCCTCCCGAGTGCTGGGATTAAAGGCGTGCGCCACCACCGCCCGGCATGGTGGAGACTTTAAGATGCAGTTCCCTAAGAGCTGCTAGGTTTAGCTCATCCGAAGATCCTGGAAAACCTACAACCTTAGAAAGAGGAAAACAGACGGATAAAAATTGTTCCACTCCACCCACGTTAACACAATGAAACAGAAAAACAGCTCACTATGACACAGTCTAAAGGTTAAATAAGTCACTGAACTGCAGTTTGCAGCAGACTCCAACTCAGGAGAGAGATGTGACTTCCTTTATTTATTTTTTAAGAGTTCAAGTATATAGTGCACACTAACTGTAGTGTCTCTCTCTGTCTCTCTCTGTCTCTCTCTGTCTCTCTCTGTCTCTGTCTCTCTCTCTCTCTCTCTCTCTCTCTCTCTCTCTCTCTTCCTCAAAAAAGGGTTTCTCTGTGTAACAGTCCTGGTATCCTGGCTAGAACTCTAGACCAGGCAGGCCTCAAACTCAGATCTTGCCTGCCTCTGCCTCTGGAGTGCTGGGACTAAAGGTGTGTGCCACCATGCCTGGCTTGAACATGCCTTTCTCAAATCCAACTAGAATCAACAACACTGCTGACAATTTCCTAACAATGGTTCAAGATTCAAGTGTAGGGATGGTCTACATATTCCTAGAGGGACTTGTCACTGATGGTTGCTTTGGTTTGGATGGGTATTTATTCTGTTAGATATTATGTTCTCTAACCAAGTGGACTCATACCAAGAGTAATTTTTTAAAATGCATATGGACCTGGAGGTGGTGGCGCATGCCTTTAATCCCAGCACTCGGGAGGCAGAGGCAGGCAGATCTCTGTGAGGTTGAGACAAGCCTGGGGGTCTACAGAGTGAATTCCAGGACCGCCAGGGCTGTTACACAGAGAAACCTTGTCTAAAAAACAGAAACAAAGCCGGGCGTTGGTGGCGCACGCCTTTAATCCCAGAACTCGGGAGGCAGAGGCAGGCGGATCTTTGTGAGTTCGAGGCCAGCCTGGGCTACCAAGTGAGCTCCAGGAAAGGCGCAAAGCTACACAGAGAAACCCTGTCTCAAAAAAATAAACAAAAAAAAAAAAAAAAAAAACAGAAACAAACAAAACAAAAACAAAAAAAAAAAACATATGGTTCCTGGATAGTTTTATTTTAACACAAGCTGGAGTCATTTGGAAAGAGGGACCCTCCACTGAAAACAACGCCTCCATAGGAGTTGCCTGTAGGAAGTCTATAGAATATTTTCTTAATCATTAATTGATGTGAAAGGGCCCATCCCATTGTGGGTTGTACCATCCCTGGGCTGGTGGTCCTGAGCGCTGTAAGAAAGCAAACTGAGCAGGCCATGGGGAGCAAGGCAGTCAGCAGGCAGCACCACTCCATGATCTCTGCATCAGCTCCTGCCTCCAGGTTCCTGCCCTACTTGAGTTCCTGTCCTGACTTCACTCAGTGATGAACTGTTACCTGGAAGTGTAAGATGAAATAAGTCCTTTCCTCCCCAAGTTGATTTTTGCCAATGGTGTTTTATCAAAGCAATAGAAACTCTGAGACAATTCCAATTCAGGATGAGAAAGTATTCAAAATAAGTATTAAATATTAATTTCAAATGTTGCTACCAGAAACTTTCTAGTAAAGAATTAAGAGGGATGATGTCTCAAGTCTGAAAAGAGTTAGGCTTTAGTGGGAGTCCTTTTCTTTAAAAATTAACTCTATTTGGTAGCAAGAACCTTTAATCCAGAAAGTGATTCTAGACTACTGCTGGCACTGAATCATATGATTTCAATGATGCCATTAGTTACTCAGAGAACTCGTAAGTGTCCCAGAACTGTACTCCTACTGCCCATCACAGAGCTGGCGAGATGGAGATGAGAGAACATATGCGCACACTGGCCCACATTTCACTGTGGTAGAGAAAAGCAGAGTTCAGAGTCCCTTGTTTAAAGAGAGAATAGTCACGGAGGATCTGTAACTCAGTGGGGCCTTAGTTGGAAAGGAACAATTAAACTCTTCCTCCAAACAGCTGCGCTGAGAGTTAATAGGCAAAATCCCGACTTTGAGATTTCTGTGTTTAAAAGATGGCTCTCTGGCCAAATACCCTGAACTCAGTTTCCTCATGTGTGAAGTGAAGACAATACTCCCAGTTCAGGGGCTGGAGACAGGTCACTAGTAGAGTGCCTTGCCTATCAAATTCCAGAACTCAAAAAAAAAAAAAGTCTAATTGCTCCTAACATAGGGTTAACAGACTTCAAATGTCTCTGTCCCTCTGAGCAGACTTCTCCACAGGAAGCAGGCATCAGCCTGTATCTGACTTTGGCAGCTGAATAAAGATTTCCTGTTTGTCTGGTGTTCAGATTAGGCTATGCCCTACATTAAGTTACTCCATATTGTACAAAAGGATGGATTTTCTCATTGAGCACTGCCGTAGGAGACTCTGCAAGCCAGCTTTTGACTCTGTTTTGAGGGAGAAAGATGATAGCCCTTGGGTGAACCCAGAAACTGAACCATCTGTCAGCACCAGTCTGTCAGAACAGACTGATAAATGACTTATCCCAGGAGCCCCTAATACATTTATTGGGGAGAACTGAAACTGTGAGAGCACATGGGCATTTAAAAATCATATAAGGGAGCTGGGCATGGTGGCGCACGCCCTTAATCCAGCACTCAGGAAGCAGAAGCAGGTGGATCTCTGAGTTTGGGGTCAGCCTGGTCTACAGAGTGAGTTTCAGGACAGCCAGGGCTATACAGAGAAACCCTGTCTTGAAAAACCAAAAACAACAAGAACAAAAATTATGTAAGGGAAACTAAATTCAAGAAATTACTAGATATACCAGACCAAGGAAAGATTATGATTTCCTGGCCTGTACCCCATAGAGTGATGGACACCTAACACTATGCCATGGTCCCTTACCAACCTATCTTTTGATACCTAGTATGTGTGTCATGGACTGAGAATCCCCAACTCAATTTGGTGCCCTGATGTAGACACAGCCTACTCAATTGCCTGCTCATCCACCTATTTGCCTTGTTTGCTTAGATGGACCCGGACCTGCTGCGCCCTTTTCCTGCTCTGTTTCCTGTTCTGGGTTTGTTTCCTTTCATATCTAAGCTATAGTATTACAGAGACTATCAGTGAGCCCTGAATGTGGTCTGAAGATCACAGGGCACTAATACAGTCATTTCATTTCTCAATTTTGAAGGCTGCATTGTGGCTATATCACAGAAAGTCCTCTTACAGGAAATATACACTCAAGTATTAGGGGCAACTTTCAAATAGTTCAGGGGGAAAATCTTTAAATGTACTATCTTCCTTTTAAGTTTATAAATGCCTCAAAAATTCTTTTTTAATAACAGGGCTGAGAGTATAGCTCAGAGGTAGGGTGCTTTATGGTGATATTTTAATTGTACTGAAATGTGATTTTATTTGTATGTTAATAAATAAAGTTGCCTGGGGGTCAGAGCTAATAGCAAGCTGTAGCAGAGCTGGGCATTCGTGGCGCACACCTTTAATCCCAGCACTTGGCAGGCAGAGCTAGGTAGATCTCTGTGTGGTCAAGGATACAGCCAGCATTGGAGACACGTGCCTTTAATCTCAATACCATAAAATACCTGGAGGGCTGTACAGACAGGCAGTGACGAGGCAGTCAAGTAGTTGAGTTTACAACCAATGAGAAGGCAGAACAGAAAGTCTATATAAAGACAAAAACACAGGAAGTAGGTCTCTTGGCTGAAGAGGCTAGCTGCAGCAGGTGGGTAAGGCTCTTAGCTCTGATTTCTTGGCTTTCTTCTTTGCATTGGTTCTGTGTTTCTTATTTAATAAGACAGTTGGTTACATCTACAGTGCTTGCCTAGCATGTACAAGACATTGGATCCAATCTCCTAAAAAGGTATGAAGAAAGTAACCAGAAACCACACCACATTTGGGCTAAGTCTGGGTCACATGGCTATTAGTGTTACCACTCTCTATGTGACTTTCTAGTGTCAACCACATTCTGTGTTTCTTTTTTCATCATTGGTAAAGAAAGGATGATAAGAATAAAAACCTCAAAGTTTACTTTCAGAATCAAATGAAGTCAATTATGAGGAAATATTGCATGAAATGCTAATCAAGCATAAGGTATTTCACAATCATATCAAAACAAATGAATAGTGACAACGAGAAATTAAACATGATACTGGCATAAGAAATGTGCCGTGTGTGCTGGGAGGTGGTGGCGCACACCTTTAATCCAGCACTCAGGAGGCAGAGGCAGGCAGATCTCTTAGTTCAAGGCCAGCTTGATCTACAGAGCAAGTTCCAGGACAACCAGGGCTACACAGAGAAACACTGTCTCAAAAAAAAAAAAAAAAAAAAAGGAAGGAAGGAGGGAAGGAAGCAAGGAGGGAAGGAAGGAAGGAAGGAAGGGAGGGAGGGAGGGAGGGAGGGAGGGAGGAAGGAAGGGGAAAGAAATGCACAATGTGCTGTGCACTGCATCACTTGGCATGAGTTAGACCAGGTGATGCTCAAACTAAATCATTCACCAGAACTTCAATAAAAACACTACTTAGAAAGGAAAACCACAAGGGACAGTGCAGTATCCTGGACCAGTACAGGGAAAGCCAACCACCCTGAGCTCACAAGGACAGCAGAGAAAGAAATCACCAAAACCTCAGAGGAGGGAGGCAGATGGGATGCCAGCTTAAATATTGCCAGCCTGGGCCAATCCCATAGCAGGAAACTGCGCCCCTCATCTCCTGCTAGGGATCTCTTCAGTTGGAACCCAACCTCAAGCCAGAGGGGGAAGGAACCCACTGATCAGTCTGATAGGCTGGGCCACCCCCTGGGGCACTGAGTGAGGTGGGAAAGGGTCAAGAGTTGACAGGGGGCAGCAAAAATGAAGGTACTCAATGTAATAGAGGAGGTGACGAAGGCTGCCTGGAGAACCTCGGGAAGATGGCATGGAAAAGGTATACACAGACTGGATTGGAAATGTCCCGAGGGCCTGTATGTGACTGGCTTGGTCCCCTAGGGGGCAGCCTAGGGGAGGTCTTAGGGTCGCTACAGGAGTGCCCTGTAAGGACACTGAGGACTCTGGTCCCTTCTGCATTCTCTCTTCACCTGACCTGAGCAACAAACACCTCTTTCTCTCTTTTTGCTTCCCAGCAATTCTGCTCTGCCTCAGCTTCCCACATGACGTGCCTTACCGCAGACCTTCAATAAGGCAAAGTGAGCGTGAACTGCAACTTCTGCCCCAAAGAAACCCTTTTTTTTTTTTTTTGTTTTTTGGTTTTTCGAGACAGGGTTTCTCTGTGTAGCTTTGCGCCTTTTCCTGGAGCTCACTTGGTAGTCCGGGCTGGCCTCGAACTCACAGAGATCTGCCTGGCTCTGCCTCCAGAGTGCTGGGATTTAAGGCGTGTGCCACCAACGCCCGGCAAGAAACCCTTTCTTGTCATGAGCGGATCATCTCAGGTATTCGCTATAGCAATGGGAAAATGACTCAGGAGAAACCTGAACGGGGGCCTTGAAACTCGAGTAGATTGTGTAACGGAAAGATACCTAAACTGTATGAACAACCGTGCTACACTGGAGGGATTAACTGGATGGGACTTGGAAAAACCAAATGCACCAGGAAACAGGACTCAAACGCTAGTGCAAGGTAAGAATCCTGCTCATTTTCTTCCGCTGGGTGCACTGCATTCTTTAGATGACAAGGCAATCACAACTCAGCCAGAAAACTGTCAGTAATATAGGACGACTAGACGATACAGAAATGAAGAAATCACTGAAACCCTTGACCCACAGAAAAATAAAAACAAACTGTGAATGACCCAAAATGCAGCGAAAACAACAACCTATCAGTAAAATAGAGCAAACACTGTGACCACAGTAAATTGTGGCTTTGTATACTCTAATTACAGAGAAAAGCCTAATGTACTTTAAAATATAGTTTTATTACAAAATTAAGGGAAATGGGGTGGAGGATAAGTAGAACTTAATTAATAAACAAACTTTTACATCCACACAACTAAATTTTTTTTTTTCACACAAGGAAACTTTGGAAATAAAGAAAATTTTGATCTGTGTAACAGCATGGATGAACCTTGAATACTAAGTGGAGAAAAATACTTTTTTTCTTTTTTCTTTATCTTTTAATTTATTTTTTTTTTTGTTTTTCAAGACAGGGTTTCTCTGTGTAGTTTTTGGTGCCTGTCCTGGATCTCATTCTGTAGACCAGGCTGACCTCGAACTCACAGAGATCCACCTGCTCCTGTATTCCCAGTGCTGGGACTAAAGGTGTGCACCACCAGACCCAGAAAAAAAACAAACAACACAAACGAAACCACTCTTTACAACTTGTGAGACTCAGTTCTTCTCTTTGTACTTCGTCAGTCCTGGGGAATCAGAATCGGGTTGCCATGCTTGGTGGCAAGTGCCTTCACCTGCTGGGCCATCTCACCAGCCAGTAAAAAAAAAAAAAAATTAAATGAAATGAAATGAAAATTAAGAAAACCCTTCTCAAAACAGTTTCTCATTGTAGCAATTCTGTATTTACACATCTGGCAAACACAAAACTCTAGGAACAGAAGACAGACTAACAGCTACCAGGAGTTGAAGTGGGGAATGTGAACACTCGGGGCAGCACTAGAGTGACCTGAGCTGTGGATTCACTGCGGGGTAATTACAAAAGGCTTTTTATGGTAGGTGTCTAGCATACAGGGGACCAGGGTTCAAGTCCTAAGGCTAGGGGGGAAAAATCACAAAAACATACCCACAAAAAACCCCTTAGAGGCTAGGAGATATGGCTCAGCAGTTAAGAATGCACACTGCTCTTGCAGAGGACCCAGTCCAGTTCCCAGCACCCACACCACCCAGCTGGCTCACAACTGCCTCTAACTCCAGCTCCAGGGGGCTCCAACACCTCTGGCCTCCGTGGGCGATGCACTGACAGGACTATGAGCACACATATATACGGATTTTGTAGATTTCTTTTATGCCTTCGTTGTATGTGTATGTACCTGGTGCACACACACACGTCTGGTGCACACAGAAGTCAAAAGAAGGCAATCAGTGCTCCCTACGCCTGAGCCATCTTACCTATCCGATACACATAATTTTAAAAATCTTTTTTGTTTTGTTTTATGTTTTTCAAGACAAGGTTTCTCTGTGTAGCCCTGGCTGACCTGGAACTCACTATGTAGACCATGATGGCCTCGAACTCAGAGATCCGACCTGCCTCTGCTTCCTGTGTGCTGGGAGGTGTGTGCCACTGCTGCCGGGCAAAATAAAAAAAATTTTAAAAGTTTCCTTCATTACATAGAACTGAAGTCTAACAAGAGGGGAAATCTGCCTGGTGGTGGAACCCAGGCCAACTGCCATGGATGCTGGAGGAGAACCTGCAACCACCACTTTACTAACCCACCGTAATTCCTAACCACATTCTTAGTAGTTACCCTTTTATCCACAGATGAGTGCAGGTCTCGCCCTCATCAGACACTTTCTTGCAACAGGCAGAATACAGAGGAAGGTCGCATGGTGTCTGGCTCCAACTGACATGTCTACAGCACAACTGCTTCACCCAAGGTCAGGGTCATCGCAGAAGAGGCGTGAAAGGATATCAGGAGTCAGAAGAAAGAGGTTTGCTGTGACTGGGTCTCCTGGAAAGGTCACGGAGGCTATTCCTATGGGATCCCACCAACATGCTGCCTAAACCAACCCGAACAATGACCCCCAGTGGACATGCTGACACGGGAGGGGGACCTTCCGTTCTCGGGGCCTCAACCCTAGGTGAGTAGCTATGGGCAAGCCCGGCTGAGCCAGGCCGACCCTTGGACTGCCCTTGCATAGCTATCCTGCAGGAGTGAAGATATGCTACAAAGAGACTGCAACCCTACCTCTGGCTATTAGGCTACTACTGAGACAACAGGCCCCAAATTAGAACTTTCTGAGAACTCTCATTCTGGGAGAAAGAAAAGGCCGAAGCCTAGTTCAGCCCAGAGAGTGAGCTTGTGTCTCATAAAGAGATCTCACACAGTTCGGACAACTTGTCAGATTTCCTTGCAAGAGAAGGGAGTTTAGACAATGTTGTGGGTAGGATCACACCTCGACTAGCTGGCCATATCCCTTGCCCTTCTATTTAAACCTGAACCTCATGTCAGGACCCCCAAGGTCATTTCAGGGGTGGGGGTGGGGTCACTGGACCTCCTTGTTCCTCTTCCCACTGTGGCCATCTTTCTGCCTTTCCCCATTACGTGTTTCTCTAATGACCTATTGAGAACGCCTGGTGGAGCCTAGTCGTCAGGACTTCGGACTCCAACTCTGAGGAGCACACGCTCAGCCAGCTTCCTTGCTGCCCTTGCTTCATTCCACCTGCCCCCTCTCTCCTGACAGCATTTCCTAGAAAGTTATTTTCACATGACTTTGAACAGCAGGGTCTGCTACTGCAGAAACCACTCAGAAAACCGTCTGCCCACACCACATTAATAAAAAGGCTATGTGTCACTGTAGAAACAAGTCCAGGATTTGGACACAGATGACTCCAAATGTCAGACTCAGCTCTACAACTTCTCTGCCTGCCTGTCTGTCTGTCTGTCTACTTATCCATCTATATATCCATCCTGTAGGTGTGTGCATTCCCATTACAGTGTACCTGTGGAGGTCAGAGCTGGTTGCAGGAGTTAGTTCTCTCACTCTGCCATGGGGGTCCTGGAGACTGAACTCAGGTCACCAGGCTTGGTGGCAAGCGCCATTACCAAACCACTGCACCATCTCACCCACCTTCAGCTCTAGAATTTAAAGAGGTAGTCTTAAATAAAAGGTTGTGTCTGCCAGCCCTGCTATAACGGAGAGGGCTAGAGATGTACAGCTCAGTGGTCCAGCACTGATGGGCATGCTCGGACGCCTTTGTTTGATCCTCAGTACAAAGTGGGCAAGTAATGGCGAGCTGTCACAATGGCTGTTTGACTGAGATCCACCTGCCTCTGCCTCTACCGCCTGAGTGCTGGGGTTAAAGGTGTACACCATCATACCTGGCTGAAAGTGTTTTTTAAACTAGACTATGAAGAAACTGGCTCATTTAGAAAAACTGTTTTATAACTTAGTATACAATTCCTTCAACCTGGAAATACAACATTTCCACTTGCCTATCAATAGAAAATTTATAAAACACTGTTTCTCAGATTTTTTTTCAAAACAGGGGTTTTGTTTGTTTTGTTTTGTTTTGTTTTTTGTTTTTTCGAGACAGGGTTTCTCTGTGTAGTTTTTGTGCCTGTCCTGGATTTCACTCTGTAGACCAGGCTGGCCTTGAACTCACAGAGATCCGCCTCCCTCTGCCTCCTCAAGTGCTGGGATTAAAGGTGTGCGCCACCACTGCTGCTCGGCCATCTCAGATTTTAGCATGTATCTCAACCACCCAGACAATATTAAAAGAAAGTTGGTAACACAGAGGGAGAGGGAGATAGGAGAGATAGATAAGTAATGCTAAGGATGTCTGAAAAAGCCATAGAGAATCACATTATTTTATGAGTTTATCTTAAAATATTAAAGTATCATGTGTATATGTGCACATGTGCACATATGTAGTTTAAATGGAGTTACACCACACAGGTGATAACACTCCTTTTGACCACACAGTTATCTTCTGAAGAAACATGTTCATAGTATATCAGCTGAGCCAGATGGGAGTTGTGAACAAAGGCCAGAGCTATAGAGAGATTGGGGCCATAGTGCTCCCCAAACCCTCCTCAGCACGGTATCTATGCAGGCCCAGTCCCATCACAGCTGGGGAGAAAGGAAAAACAAAAACAAGCACTGCCTTCTCAGCCTTTAGACGCTTTGTCCTGTCCTTCCCTGGTTCTCAAATGTAACTGTCCCTCCACCCATGAGAACAGCAGTCCTGGGAGTGGATCCCTGGGTCTAGGGATTCCCTGGGTTCACTATCACAAGAAAACCCTAGGCAGCCCCTGAAGTACTAGACAAGGACACTCGGTTAAGGCTGAGGCTTCGATATGGCATCCATATGCAACACAGTGCACATAAAGGAATGCATAACTATGGACTGAATCCAGCATTCTCACAAAAATGTGTGGAATAAAATTATATTATGGCTGTTCTGTAGTTTTCCTTTAAATCCTACCTGAGTTACTTTGTACATGTTTGATCTTCATTCAGAAGCACATCACCAGGTCAGTGTCTTGCACACAGCACTGTTTTCAGTGTGCTCCTAAGAGCTCCTTAGCACCGGGCAGTGGTGGCGCACACCTCTAATCCCAGCACTCAGGAGACAGAGGTAGGCGGATCTCTGTGAGTTCAAGGCCAGCCTGGGCTACCAAGTGAGTTCCAGAACCGGCACCAAAACAACACAGAGAAACTGTCTTGAAAACAACAACAAAAACAACAACAAAAAGCTCCTAGCATTGTTTTTAATGGGGTTGGCCCAGCAGCACCAAGAGGTAGTCAAGTAGGACCAAACTGCTTCACATTGTTTGAGCTGCAAATACTTGTATGGAAGGAAACAGGGCTGGAGATCCGGCTCAGTGGTCCTCACAAGACAAAGCAAATGTGAAAACTAGAGTTTGGGTTCTCAGAACAAAAAAGCTGGGTGGGTGTGGTAGCCCACCTGTAATCCTAACATGCAGAAGGTGAAGTGAAGACAGGCACTCCCCAGCTAGACCAGGCAAAAAGTTGAGTCCAGGTTCAGTGAGAGAGACCGCCTCAGCATGTAAGGCAGAGAGTGACTGAGGAAGACCCTGGAGATCAGCCGTGGGTACACACACACACACACACACCACACACACACACACACACACACACACACACACACTTGCATGCCTTCACACCACACATACACATACACTGTGGAAGGAAAACAAGCCTAGCTGATTGTGCCTATGTGGAAAAAGTGTTCCGTCAATTATGCTGCTAGGAACATATTTCCTGTTTTTAATCTTGTTTAGTCTGAAGGTCTCTCGAGGCCAATGTTAGCGCTTGGAGATACAAGTGAACTGGTTTGATACTTTAGCGAGGCCAGCTGAAGGCCATCTCATTTCTAGGTTTGGTTTGAAAGATTAATTTTGTGACACCTGTGCATCATCTGCCTCAGATGTCCCCCTGGCAGGACAGCTTGCTGCCTCAAGCCACGCGGCCCGAAAGCTTTCGCAGGAGGAGCAGGCAGCACATTAGTCACAAGACCTCAACCACACTGGCCTCCAGCCACTCCTTCTGCTTCAGCCCCAGACTTCAAGTCAATTCCAAGCCACACAAAACTAACTCTAGCTTTACAAATGTTCCTGAACAAAGGGAGGCTGAGGCAGGAAGATCTCAATTCCAGGCCAGCCTGGGCCATACAGGAGGACTCTGTCTCCAAACAAAACCCAAAGCATCCATCGTATATTAAAAGTCTTCTAGATTCATTCTGGAGGACTTGCATTCATTCCCTTCTGATTTGAAACTGGACACCCCAAGGTACAGCACAGAGGAACGAGAACCTACTTGGAAAGAAAAGTGCCAGGAATGCTGGGCTATACTGGGAAGAAAAGGAGCACAATGAGCTAGCAGGCCTGTAATCTCAGCACCCCGGAGGGTGAAACAGGAGGATAGCAAGCTGAAGGCTTATCAGGGTCACATAATGAGTTCCAGACCAACCTTGGCCACACACTCAGACCCACAACCTAAAAGAAAGGAAAGAAAACAGCACAATACTACAGCACACATCCCAGTCACCTGGGGAGCATCCCAGCTACACTTCAACACCTAGCCCCTGGGTCAAAAAGGAGTAAGTAACAATTGCATTCTATTATAAGGTATAAGCTATTGCCTGTATCTCACAGAATACTCAAGTCCACTAAAGTATTCAGGTGATTTAGAATAAAACATTCTGATTGCGTCATCGCATCCATAGACAAACACTTGCTCTGGTTACAGAACTAAAATCAGGTGGTGGTCCCCATTTCTCAGAAAGACAGGCGTCACTAAAAAGGCTTGAAAATAACATGTCCTTCATTCATAACCTTTGGTCCTTCCTACACTACTGTAAGACTTAACAGTCCAGTCTCTTCTAATGGTCAGATAATTCGTATCACACTTCAAAGATCAGAGGGTAGCACACAGTCAGGAGATGGGGCAAGTTCATACAGCACTTAGTAGAATTCAGTATAAAAATCAAGACTTTGGAGGCAGCAGACGTGCGTTTAATCTAGGTTCACCCTTCAGTAGTGTGACCAGGGACAAGTTATCCCATCTGTAAACAGAGACACTGCTGGCTCACTTTCCAGGACTGCTGTGAAGAGCAAATGGCAGTTCAGCCAGCTGGGTGGCACGTACTTGTAATCCTAGCATGAGGAGGCAGAGGCAGGAGCAAGTTTGAGGCCAGCCTGGTCTACACAGGGAGAGTCTATCTCAAGACAACATCACTTTACGAAGCCAGGGATGATGGCACAAAACTATAATCCCAGCACTTGGAAGGTAGAGGCAGGGGTACTGATTCAACACCAGCCTTGTCCACATAGCAAGTTTGAGGCAGTGTGAGCTACATGGGACCCTGTCTCTACAAAACAAAAGTTCTATTTTCTCCCTAAGGAAGCAAGTTAGTTATAAAAACATTTCCAAAATTAACTCTGACTTTTCCAAACCCTGAAACCAAATCACTAAACTCCATGGAGCGTTTCCAGATGCTTGAAGAGAAGGAAGAAGTTGTTTACTTTCTTAAAATCTCTGATGTGGACAGAAGGAAAAACCATACCAGCCTGAGACTATGACATGTCTGTGCTTAACATCACCACAAACAAGATGGATCAGTTTAACACTAGAGGAATAAAGGAGAGTGATTAAGGGTTTCTATTCTTGTCAAATTCCATCTCAACAGAATCGCTGCCTCTCCCAGCTACATGAATGTATGTAGGAAGCTGTATGAATCTTCCTCCTACATCAACTCAGTGAGTATCCCTAGAAAGCACCTCTCTTGTACCTAAATGCCAAACTTCAGAAATAAGAGCTGAACAATGAAATGAGTGACAAGGAATAATCTACTACTTCTAAGAAACGTGTAAGACAAACACCTTTAAGCACATTCTTCTGCTTGCTTCTTCCGCCCTGAGGAACAGTTACTGAAGAGGCTGTGCATAAACTGAGATAAATTTAGGGCTCATTCCACATCTGCCTAGATCAACTCCCTAGGGTTCTGCCTTTTACAGCTTCAAAATCCATGCTGGGTGCAGTGGCCTATATCTTTAATCCTAGCTCTGGGGAAGCAGAGGCAAGTGGATCTCAATGAATTCAAGGCCAAGCTAGTCTACATATTGAGAGTTCCAGGCTAGCAAGGGCTACATAGTGAGTCTGCTCAAAAAATAAAATAAATAAAAATAAAATAAAAATTTAGACTGAGTGATGACTAGACAAATGGTCACTATTGGAGTTCAGTCTTGAGGGAAGAGGGGATATAAATACCCCATACTCCCCTGCTTCATAGTTGAAAAATACTGTCCACTATGCCTTTTCTGCAGAAACAAGAGAGATTTCTATTGACATTTAATCAGCTGAACCAAGGGCCCTCCATGAAGCCCATGCATGATATACTGAGGCCAGCCTCCGCCAGATGACTCATACACCTATTCCGTTATAGGGCTAGATGGTATACAATGAATACTTCTTGACATTGTTGGCACAATACTGACATCTACAAAGTTCAGATCCAAAAACCGTGCAACTGAGTTACAAAAAATTGTCTGTCTGTCTGTCTGTCTGTCTGTCTGTCTGTCTGTCTGTCTGTCTCTCTCTCTCTCTCTCTCTCTCTCTCACACACACACACACACACACACACACACACACACACACACACTTCAAAGTATTTTAATTAAGTTGACAAGTTTGCATTGGGCTACATTCATAGCTATCATTGGCCCCATGTGGTCCACAGGCTCCTGGTTGAAAAAGGACAGAATGAAACTCAAGAGGGAACTCCCAAGTTAAATTAGTGAGTCACATGGTACTCTGAGAAAAAGTCAATGATCCTCTTGGAAATCCAAGGAGCTGAGTAAATGTGTGTGTGTGTGTGTGTGTGTGTGTGTGTGTGTGTGTGTGTGTGAGAGAGAGAGAGAGAGAGAGAGAGAGAGAGAGAGAGAGAGAGAGAGACTTTCAAGTCTTAGGCAAGAATGTCTCTTTCATTTTTGGAAGAGAATCTACAAATTTAGGTTCTATCTCATTACAAACAGAGAAATCATATTGTAAATCAGATTTTGAAGATGTTTTATTAGCATATAGTAACTATACATAATGTGTTTCATTACGAAGTTTTCATATGGGTATATAATATATTTCAATTATATTCACCGCCGTTGATCTTTCTTGTCTTCTTCCTCTCACACTAACTCCCTTCCCCTCCCTCTTCCTTACCCCCCCTTCTACTCTCATGTATCTCTTTTTGTTTTTTCAAGGGTTTACTGGAACATGCACTTTATCAGTGGCTACACCACCAAAGACAATGTCTCCCCTCCGCCACCATTGTTAACTGCTTATAAATCCTCAAGTAAGGGTGGGGCCCCATGAGTCCCTCCTACAACACAATTCCGGCAGACTCAATGTAATCCAGCTCTTGTGCAAGTAATCACAGATGCTGTGAGTTTAACAGTGCACAGCCATGCCATGCCTGGACGCTGGCATCCCACACCCCTCAGCTTCTTTCTTCAGCTCTTAGACTCTTTCTGCCCACCTTCTATCATATGAACTAGATTTTTGACACTCTCTTCCCATCACTGAGAATAACAATTTACCCACCCTTCTCTGGTTTTTTTTTTTTTTTTTTTTTTCTTTTTCGAGACAGGCTCTGGCTGTCCTGGAAACAACTCTGTAGACCAGGCTGGCCTCAGTCTCACAAGAGATCCAACCACCTCTGCCTTCCAAATGCTGGGATTAAAGCATGTGCTACCAACACCTGGTATATTTCTCCCTTGGAATTTCATCAAATGCTTGGTTAAAACATGTGTTATTTTCCACACTGTGGGACTAAGGAAGATCGCTCAGTCGATAGAGTGTTTGCCATGCAAGTGTGTGGACCACAGTCTGTATCCCCAGCACTTCTGTCTAAAATAAAAATGGTGGGAGCCAGTGGTGGTGGCACACACCTTTAATCCCAGCACTTAGGTGGCAGAGGTGGGCAGATCTCCAAGTTCGAGGCCAGCCTGGTCTACAAAGCAAGTACCAGTACAGCCAGGGCTACACAGAGAGACCCTGTCTTGAAAAACCAAACACACACACACACACACACACACACACACACACACACACACACGATAGATAGATAGATAGATAGATAGATAGATAGATAGATAGATAGATAGATAGATAGATAGATAGATAGATAGATAGATGGGGGGGGCCTGGGTGAGTATAGTAACCACTTGTAATCTCAGCATTTGGAAGCAGAAGTGGGAGAGTCCTTAGGGCAAGCTAGGTAGGTAGACTAGTTAGATTTGGTGAACTATGGGTTCAGGAGAGACCCTACCTCAATAAAACAAAATGGAGAACAACTTAAGTTACCTGAGTCAACTTCAGGCCTACATAAACATCCAACACACATATAGACACACACATGCAAGCATATAAGCATACCTACCTGCCCACACATGCATACAGGCATGCATATCACATACAATACACAAGCAAAAAAATACAGTATTTACCACATTGTGATTATCTGTCTCCTCTAAAAGAGAAACATCAAATGTGACGCTGACTTAAGAGGCATGTTTGAGAAAAGAGGGCTAATCGAGCAAGACAAACCAAACATAAAAACAATTTCTTTCTACTTCCATCTCTGCAGATCTCACAATTCTAAAGAGGCAATTTTTACTAGACATGCATACACACTGCAAAACTGTATTGTAAGTACCATTCCTGACTTAAAATCCTAGGAAAGAAATATGAGGTCAAGCTGGGCAGTGGTGGCGCACGCCTTTGATCCCAGCACTCGGGAGGCAGAGGCAGGTGAATCTCTGTGAGTTCAAGACCACTCTGGGCTACAGAGTGAGTTCCAGGAAAGGCGCCAAAGCTACACAGAGAAACCCTGTCTCAAAAAAAAAAAAACAAAAAAAAAAAAGTTAAAAAAAAAAAAAAGAAAGAAATATGAGGTCAAACTCCAGTCCCAAAATAATGCAGTACACAAAGAGCAGCAAGCAGCAGGAAGCACCTTAAGATACACAGTTTAAAACTTGCCAGAAAGTTTCAGAATAAACAATTTCTGACTTTGGCTCCCTCAACCCTCATGCTATGCAAGGCAAGACTCTGCCTCTAAGTCACAGCCCTAGCGATGCCTGGCATTAAAGTTACCCTATTACTGTCTTCTCCAGTTGCTGTGACAAAATACCCTGACAAAAAACAAGTTAGGCTGGTTGTGGGGGTCTAGATCCCACCTTTTGTAGGGTTCTTAGGTGGAAGAGAGAGGAATGAGGAAATATTAGAGAGACCTAGCCGAGGAGAAGAAAGACAGAAATACAGAATAGCTTCAGGAGGGCCTGGATCAATACCCAACGGCCTTGAAGGTTTATTCAAAAGGGCTTTGTATAACAATGCCAAGGGGCGGGGCAAAAGACCTCCCCCTTGCAAAATCAAAGCACACTGTATAGCCTAGTGTAGACTCTTCCAAACACCTAGCAAACACACCCATGGCCAAATCATCTCCTTACACAGCCCTGCTGGGTAAAGTAAGCCCAGATTCTCTGACCCTGAGTAAGTTCTCACTAGGAAACCTCTGTGGGTCTCCACAGCTGGTATGGTGATGAACACCTTTAACCCTAGAACTGGGGATGCAGAGACAAGTAAATCTGATGTTTTCAAAGCCAAACTGGTCTATATAGCGAGTTAAAGCTACCCAGGGCTACATACTGAGACCCTGTCTCAAAACAAAACAGAACAGCAACTCAGAAGAGAAAAGGTCTATTTTAGTTCACAATTCTAGGTAGCCGTCGTTGCCACAGAGAGGTCAAGGAGATAGGAGTTAAGGCAGCTGGTCACATCCATGGTTAAAAATAGAGAGCAGGCTCACAGCTCAGCTTGCTCTCTCCCTTTCACTTAGTCTAGGGACCAGGTCATGAAATGTTGCCGTCCAAATTCAGGAAAGGTCTTCTCAACTCAATTAAACATCTCACAGGCATGCCCACAGGCCAATCTAATCTAGACAATTCTTCACTGAGAGCTCCTTCCCAGAATGATTCTGGACTACTATGGCAAGTTGACAATCAAAACTACCCATCATACCCAGCCATGTTCTAGATGCCACAGCACACGACACTATGCCTGACAAAGGTTCTGGTGCTTTTGGTTTGGGGAACAAACACTAAATTAAGGTTGATATAGAAAAGAAAACACTGAACATTTTCTGCTGACACAAACTTTTTTTGAGACAGGGTTTCTCTTTGTAACAGAGCCTTGACTGTCCTGAAACTCTCTTTGTAGACCAGGCTGGCCTAGAACTCACAGAGATTCCCCCTGCCTCTGCCTCCTGAGTGCTGGGATTAAAGGTGTGAGCCACCACTCCTGGCAACTGACACAAACTTAATACAATTGGTTTGTGAGCTACAACTCAAACATATTTCTCATTTGTCCAAGGTCATATTAAAACATATCAAAAATAAAGTTAAAGAATATAACAACACAGAGTCAACAAAAAAATAAAATTGAATAATCTAAATATTCAAACTAGAAAACCTGCAATATATTATATTTATATATTTATATTTATCTGAGAGTAGGGAGATGGCTGTGTCAAATGCTGGGCATTCTGAGTGTCTGTAAGCACTGTACCCAGAGGAGTAATGCAGCTTTCTTAAGTCTTCCATGCTGGGGTGGGCAGCTACCTTTGAATTGTCTATATTCCTGTAAGTGGCCCCAAGAAACATACTAGTTCACTAAGCTAGACTGTGGTAGAATCATTTCTTTTTTAGAAATTATTTTTTTTCTTTTTTGTTTTGTTTAGTAATACTATTTATTGACAATTTCACACATATATACAATGTATATTGATAATATCCACCACACCCAAATCCCTATTTTGCTCAAGACCCTTTTCTACCTTCATGTTCTTTTTTATGCTGTTTTTGATTTTTGCTGATCACAGAAGAGAGAGAAATCAGCCCCATTTCTTTCTCCACACCTTCTGAACATTGCACTTAGAAGGAGCCTTGTGTGATAGGTGTGCTGATAATGTGCCCATAATCCCAGCACTAAGGCCGTAAGACTGCTAGTTCAAGGCCAGCTTATGCTACATAATGACATCGTCTACCCCAACTCCACTCCCCCAAAACAAGGAGCCTTTCACTGGTCAGCTGTGCTGGCTCTCTAAACAAAAGACTATCGAAATGGTGCTGATGGGGTACTTGGACCAGACTTGCTTCTCAAGTGAGAAGGGGAATTTGGTACCTCGGAAGGCTGAGCAAGAGGATTCCTAGGGGGAAGCCAGCTGCTGTCAGCCAGCCTGGAAGCCACTGTCCACTGTGACAGATAGAAAGATACTTTATTTAAAAGGCTACCTTTGGGGCCAGCAAGATAATTCAGTGCAAAAAGGCTCTTTCCACCCCAGCCTCGTCACCTGAGTTCAATGCACAGAACCCACATAAGGATAGAAGAAAAAAAACTGACTGCAAAGTTGTCCTCTGACCTCCACATGAACTCAGTGGCGTGCATATATAAATAAAAGAGAGAGAGTTTTTACGGGCTACTTTCTACTCTTGTTTAGGTGATTTTCCAAATCACTTTTCCACAGACTCTCAAAGCAGTCATCACCATCGAGTGTTTCTTCTTTAATCAAATGACAGTCCCTTTGGACCTCAAAACAAGCCTAAGTGTGAAGAGCAGGATGGGAGCCTAAGACCAATCAATCCTCAGCACTGCAGATCAAGTGCCACCTGCGAGGTAACATCAAGGGCAACTGTCTCAAAAACTGTCTATCAAGTATTCCTCCCCCACAGATGACCTCTTCTCAGCCTACAATCCAGGGCTCCAGATAGTACCAGGAATTCCTATTATCCTTGACTCACTCAGAGGAAAAAAAAATCAAACAAAAAACCTCAAACTACTTTTTGCACTTTAAAAGAATTCTCCAGTCTCCCCTGCCTATTTTTGTATAGGAATTTGGCACCAGTGCGAACCTCTAGTATTAGGGAACGCTGTCCTTCAGATGTTTCCATGAATCTAAAGGCTGATCTCCTAAGAATCGCAGTTAAGTTTAGAGAAAGAGGGAAAACAAGTTAGACAAAGGCAAAAGAATGACCTTATTCTTTCCAAATCCAGCTTACGGAGCCAGCGAGCAGCTGTGACAGCTGCTGGCGGAAGGATCGAACTGTAATGAAACGCTCATGCTCATCTCCCTCCCCCTCAGGCCTGCAAAGCCCCAGCCGACTGCCACACAAAAAGGCTTTTTCTTATAAACGTCTTTCCCTTCCACTTCTGTCTCCATCTTGAATGGAAAGAAACAACACTTGCGATGGAATGTACATAGCTCTGCAAATATTCATGAGAAAATGCCCTAACACCCACACGTGCCTGAGCTCCCCCAGCACATGCGTGAACAAGAAACAGGGGATGCCGACAGTCTCTGACATCTGTGTTTCTATAACTCAAAGCAACTGGGATGGTGTCTCATAAAATGCAACAAGATTCAAGAAGGTGAGACTGGGGACGTAGCTCTGTGCAGAACTGTGTGACTGGCACATAAGAAATGTACTAGGATCAATTCTGAACGCTACAAATTGTTTTTTTTTTTTTAATTTAAGAAGTCACAGTCTGGAGGCTGGATGAGTTAAGAGTGCTGGCTTTTTTTAATTCAAAAATTTTTTTTTACATTTTATTATTTTTATGTATATGAGTGTTTTACCTGCATGCATGTCTATGCACAGTACTTTCAGGTGCCAGAAGAGGTCATTGGATCCCCTAGAACCAGAGTTACAGACAGTTATGAGCGTCCATGTGGGTGGTAGGAATCGAACCTGGGTCCTCTGGATGGAGCAACAAGTGCTCTTAACTGCTGAGCCATCTCTCCATCCCTAGTGCTTGCTTCTCTTGCAAGTGACCCAAGTTCAGTTCCCAGCATCCATATCATGCTGCTCAAAACCACAGCTCCAGGGGATCCAACATCCTTTTCGGGTCTCCACAGGCACTTGCCTTCATGTGAACATTTGCTTACAAACACATAAACACATAATCAAAAATAAAACCACTGCTGGTGGCACACGCCTTTGATCCCAGCACTCGGGAGGCAGAGCAGGCAGAGCTCTGTGAGTTCGAGGCCAGCCTGGTGTACAGAGTGAGATCCAAGACAGGCACCAAAACTACATGGAGAAACCCTGTCTCGAAAAACCAAAAATAAATAAATAAAATAAAAAATAAAAATAAAACCATCTTTTTAAAGTAAAAAGTTGCATCTTACCTGTCATCCATCACATTATTAATTGAATAATTAATTTACTAGCCATTAAGGGATCCTTTACGATATATGGCACTAGAAATGCAGGAACAAAACTGTGAAGGATGCTGTGTGTGCAAGCCTGGACTCGACTGTCATTAGTCAGGGGTTTGATTGTTGGTTCTATTGCTCAGTTGTGTGACCTTAAGCTACTCAGTCTCTCAGAGTCTACAGCTACCCCTGTAGACATGGAGATACAAGTCTGGAAAGTAACACAGTTCTAACAGTGTCTGTCGCTCAGCCAGCTCTCCATCCCGCTACATTTTAGTTTCTTCTGTGTGTTTCCCGCTCCCGTTGTGCCTCCAAAGTCTCTTTTCTGTTTCTGCCACTTTCCTACCTTCTTTACTCTTTCCCCCAAGCTTCCATTCACTCTCCAAGTTCAGGAGATTCCAAAGAAGTAAAAGAAGTGAAGGCCAGACTCCTCTCCCACACCCTCCTACTTACTGTCTTGAAGCAGCAGATAATGGATCTCTTCTTTGTTTGGTGACAGAGTGGGGCTCCTGGACAGAAGTGCTGCTTCTGCTACAGCAGTAGCTAATCAAAGCCTGGCACCGTTAGAGAACCCGTAACAAGTGCCCAGGATCCCCCCATATTACTAGGTGGCAACAGTGCCACTTTCATTTGACTGAGTACAAAGCTGGGCCAGGGCTGGTCTAACAGCACACTACCAGCTGTACTGAGATCTCTGTGGTGCAGTTCATGGTACCTACCTACCAACACCAGAAAGCAGCAGACATTTCTGTGCAACTTAAGGACAATTCTGGATTTGAAGAAAAAAGTGTGTGTGTGGGTGTGTGTATAGAGAGAGACGGAGAGGGAGAGACGGAGAGGGAGAGAGAGAGAGAGAGAGAGAGAGAGAGAGAGAGAGAGAGAGAGAGAGAGAGAGAGAGAGAGAAAGAGAGAGAGACTGACTTAATAATTTAATATGTGTCTAGGCCTTCATCTTTGAAATAAGTTTCTTTAGGCTAGGAATATATATTACGCAGTAGTTGGTAGAGTGCTTGCCTAGCATGCATGAAGCCCTGGGTTTGTTTCTCCATCTCTGTATAAAAGCAGATTTGATGATTCGTGCCTATAATCCTAGTACTCCAGAGGTAGAAGCAGGAGGACTAGAAATTCAAGGTCACCTCAGTTTCATAGCAGGTTCAGGGCCTCTGGGAAGCTGGTAAAGTCCCGAGTGAAAATGTATTTTGACAAGCACAGCCATGTCAAGGATCCCAGTGTCTCAGACCCATGTGAATGGCAAAGCCTTCATCTGGTCCAACAAGTATGGATGTTAAAAATGACCGACCTTCAGCTAAAACCAGTGTATGCAGAAACTGTCCATCACAGCTTCCTCCTCTTGGGTGACTACAGCCTGAAACTGCTTCCCTATAGATATCTCCTACCAAGTTTGGCTAAACCTGCCTCCTTGTTCAGCTGTATAAACCACTTCCTCAATTCAGGTGGATAAAATAAACTCAGTAAGATTTCAGGCTGCTGCGGTACAACTGTATCAGAACACATGGCCCACAATTCTAGCTTTTCTGTACCAGTGTCTGTCCTTTCTCATTCCCTAGTCGCCCAGTCAGGTCAACCCCAAAGGTATGCAGATTGAAGCCAAGGGCCAGCCTGGGATATAGGAGATCCTGTCTCAAAATTTATACAAAAATCAAAATCAAAAACTGTTTGGGGCTGGGGAGATGACTCAGTCAGTAAAGTGTCTGCTGTGCCAGCAGGCAGACCTGAGTTCAGATCTCCAGAACCCATGTCAAAAGCCCAGCAGGCAGCACGTGCTGTGACGCCCCCTACAAACCCATCCCCTCCCCCCACACCCCTCCGCGGGGGACAAGCAGATCCCAGAAGCTTACTGGCCAGCCAGCCTAGCCAGATCAATGCGCTTCAGGTTCAGGGAGAGCCTGAACTAAAAACTAAAGGTGGAGGGCCAGTGAAATGGCCCTGTGGGTAAAAGTGCTGGCCTTGCAGGACTGATGACCTGGGTTCAACCCCCGGGGCCCATGTTAAGGTGGAAGGAAAGACTGAACTCCATAAAGTTGTCCTCTGACCTCTGTATTTATACCCACCTACATATGATAATAAATAAAATGAAAAAAATTTAAAATTGTAGAAAACAAAATAAAGATGGAATATAATAATGGAAGAAAGACCCAAAGTCAAGCTTGGGCACATTCACTCGAGCACACACACAAAGTACCTTGAATGGTGTCTAGTACTATTTCCAGTATTGATACACTGGCCTTTTAATTAATTTATTTACTTCCTTTTTTTTTTTTTTTTTTTGAGACAGGTCTCTGTGTTGCCCAAGCTAGCCCCAGACTCCTGGTATTACTGGTATGCACAATGGCACCTCAATGCTCTGAAACTCTACTTAGCTACCACGTATCAGAATTTAAAAATTCTCCCTATTTTTTTTTTCCGGAGCTGAGGACCGAACCCAGGGCCTTCTCTACCACTGAGCTAAATCCCCAGCCCCCCTAAGTTATTCTTACATCTCAGTGATACACAATTCTCTGCAAATTAATTGAAATGTTTTATTCTAATGGAAATGCAGACCAGATAGTTTTCATGCTCCATGGATTGTAAACTTGCCACGTTCTGCACTTGGCATTATCGCCCATCTTTGCACAGCTGGGTCAACTTTCTGTCATTAAACAGTCCCATCCGAATGCACACGAGGTGGACTGCACTGATGGCAGTTTTCCTCTTGGTTCCTGCAGTCCAGTCCTTCAGTTACGGTTTGGTCTCAGACAGTGCTTATGTCCAGAAATGACAGTCTTGGCTGAGCACAAGCTGGACTATAGAAGAATTCCTGATGGCTAGATAAAAGCCAGCATTCCTCAGGAACTTGGGAAACAGTTCCTGTTCAGTGCCATCCACTAAAATGAGTTATCTCCCTTGCCTCTAGCGGAAGATACATATGGTATCCACTGACATACACCCATAGCTGCATATCAAAGCCCATGCCAGCCTCGAGGCTCCTTCAGTCTCTACTTACAAGCACATTTCAAAGCCACATGGTTGCCTCCTGGCCCTTCTCACCTCCCCCAGTCCTCCTACACTATGCTAGCCCCCAGGTTGTTCCAGATATCACCCCTCTCCCCAAACCCCTGGCCACCTCAGTTGGCCCCCCTCTCTTGAAGATAGCCCTGGCCACATTGAGTCTGTACCTTTTTCTCTCTGCTCTGGACTCTTCCAGATGTCTCTGGATGTTCTCTTTTTCTTATCCACAATAAAACCTTCCCCTGAATCATGGAGCAGCCATTTTGGTGGTTTCTTTATCATGTCCCTTGCATACAATCATGTTCCAGATAATGTGTGGTCCCCTCCCTAGCCTCTCCAGGTTTCTGGCATTCTCTAAGTAAAGTGGGAAGCTATTATTTCTTTTCTTCTCCCTTCCCTGCAACCTCCCCCTACCTCTCCCTTCCCTCTGTTTTCTTTCCCCCTCCTCCCCTCTTGAAAGGCTCGCAGTGACATACTCCGTGTTGTGTGGTGTTTGGTATTCAGTGTACTATGAAGACTAAAAAATATAAAAACACCAGCAACCACAATCAATCTACTACTGTCATTTCAGTTTTAGATTCATTGGTTGTAGAAAGAAGAATCTCCTCACCCACACAATTTTTAATCTGGAAAAGTTACAAATGTTTGCGTAATGTGTTTTAGCCACATAACAAACCATCTTAAAATGAAGATTCCCAGGAGAGTAGAGGCAATTGCTTTGCAAAGGGCAGGGTAGCTTTTTGTCCCTGAACATGCTTTTTGTTGACTCAGGCTGGATTGTTGCACACGGCCACTGCCGTTCTTGGTGGGTAAAGCTGAGCTAAAGTTCCTCCTGGAAAGTTTTACACACACACAAACAATAGGTCAAATGCAATGTGTGTGAGCAGAGAAGTCTCCCCCAACAGTTGTCCGTCACCAGGAGGAAGTTAGTGGAGTTTTCCCTGTGGAGCATGCTGGCCCAGGAGGAATACCCAGCGTCAAGGAAGGGGTAGGAAAAAGTGTGTACTTGCTTCTCATGTGCTGTGAGAGAACTGTCGTTCATCACGCCAGGATCTGGGCCACAGCACGGAAAAACTCACACCTCTACCCACTAGGAGGGCAATTACCATAAGTACTTTAACAATGCCTTTATCATATGATAACTCTGAGATATACACTACCACAAAAAATGGTAAAAATACACACACGTGCACAACTAATAAAAATAGGACACAGAGAGGTTAAGTAAGTTGTCTAAAGTAAGACAGCAAATTAGTATCTGTGCCTTAATTCAAATCTGGGTCCAATTTCAGAGCAGAAACAGATTAGCATGAGTATAGAGTCACACCAGGAAAAAGAGATCAACTTTGAAGAAAAGTTTTGGCTGAAAATCCAAATATTTTTAAAAGGGTATAAATACAATTTTGATCAAGATCTGCCTTAAGAACGGGAAGTTGGAGCTCTGGAGTTGGCTCAGTAGGAAAAGTCTTTTGCCACCCAGCCTGGGACCCACATGCTGGAAGGCGAGGAAAGACTCCTAAAGTTGTTCTCTGACCTCCTTACATGTGCTGTGCCATGCACACAAACCTTCTCCACAAATGAGTGCAGTTTGAAAATGAAAAATAATAGGAAGCTAGTAACACCAGGGTCAGAGACTAAAGGCTCATGGAATAAAGACAAGTGTGTGATCACTTCACATTCCCCCTCTGCTAGAGCTCCATTCTCTCTCTCTCTACCCCATTCTTCTTCTCTCTCTCTCTTCTTTGAGACAGGGTCTCTGATAGGCCTGGCTGGCCTGGAACTCACCATGTAGACCACGCTGACCTCAAACTCACAGATCCTTGCCTTTGCCTCCTGAATGCTGGGATTAAAGGTGTTTGCCACCTCCCCAGCTCCCACTTTTGTTAACATCTTGGTTACCTTTCCTGTTGCTATGTTAAATGCTTGATAAAAGCAACAGAATGGGGAAAGTTTTTCTGACTCCAGTTCAGGTTACAGTCTATTATGGCAGAGAATGAAAGATGGCAGACCCTGAAAGGGGCTGGTCACTACATCAGTCAGGAGGCAGGACATGATGGACACTAGTGCTCCGCTTACCTTCTCCTCTTTATAGAGTCCAAGATCTCAGCCCACAGAATGTACTATTCTCAGTGAGAGGGTCTTCCTACCTTACTTAATCAAGATAATCCCTACAGGCAAGCCCAGAGGTCAGTCTGCCAGGTGATTCTAGAGCTCATTAAACTAACAACAGAAATTAATCATCATCACACAACATCTATCTGTGAATTACTAACATTAACATCTGTTTTTTGTTTTTTGAGACAGGGTCTCAACTATGTAGCCCTAGCTGGCCTGGAAGTTGCTATATAGACCAGGCTGGCCTCCAATTCACAGAAATCCTCTTGTCTCTGCCTCCCAAGTGCTAGGATTTCTATCACACCTGGCTCTAGGTGACATTCTTTTTATTATTATTATTTTTTTTCTAAGACAGACTTTCTCTGTGTAGCCCTGGCTGTCCTGGAACTTGCTCTGTAGACCAGGATGAACTTGAACTTAGAGATCTGCCTGCCTCTGCCTCCCAAGTGCCAGCACTTGGGATTAAAAGTGTGCCCCACCAGTGCCCAGCTCCTAGGTGACATTCTTGTTAACATTTACCAATAAACAGAGAAATCTTGTTAACATCTATCTATGAATCATGACACCTTGTTAACAGGTATCTCTGAAAGCTAACATCTTATTAACCATTATCTATGAATGGTGATATCTTACAATCTATGGATTGTGACATCTTGCTAACAGCTATCTATGAATGATGGATGACACCTTGTTAACATCTAATTCATATATACACACATTACAGAAACAAGTATGCCAACCTCATAGGCAGTCTGAAACTTTCTGTTAACTTTGGAAAGACCAGTGTCTTCTACGCAGCTGTTCCTTTCCTAGATCTTTGCAGATCTCGGTGGAAATGTTACAAATATGTGGGAGGCCAGCTCCCACCTTTTAAAGGGTTCCTATGAGGAGGAGAGAGGGATAAGAAACTTTTAGATAGAAAGATATCGAAGAGGAGAAAGAAACACAGGATAGATTCAGGAGAACCTGGATCGAAACCCAACAGCCCTTTCTGCCTCTTCAAAAGGGCTTTGTATAACAATGCCAAGGGGTGGGGCAAAAGACCTCCTCTTGCTAGATCAAAGCACCCTGCACAACCAAGTGGAGACCCTTCCAAACACCTGGTGACCACGCCCGTGGTCAAATCATCCCCTTATGCAGGCCTGCTGGGTAAAGCAAGCTCAGATTCTCGACCCTGAGTAAATTCTCACTAGGAAACCTCTATGGGTCTCTACACAAATACCAGCAGGCAGATGACTTATATACATTGCATGTTAAAATTAAAAATAAAGAGCCGTGGGTTTGGGAAGAAGGTTAAGAATGCATACTGCCCTTGCAGAAGACTTGAGTTGGATTCCCAGCATCTGTGCCCAGTGGCTCACAACTGCCTGTAACTCCAGCTCCAGAGGCTCTGACACTCTCTTCTGGCCTCTAGGGGTACTGCATGCATGTGCACAAACCCACACTCACACACACATATATAAATAATTAAGAATAAAAAAAAAAGGTCTTAGTATCATTCCATAACTCTGAAAAAGGTAATTTATATTCACATATTCTCTGTACAAATTCACACAGGTATGTGTCACCATGCCTACCTGGCATATATATATATATACACACACATATATGTATGTATATGTATTATATGTATACACACAAACACACTTTTTTTTTCTTTTCTCAATTTTAGGGTTAGACTGTCACAAAGTACCCTAACAACCACCAGGACGAGGATGATTTTTTTGTGGTCTAGCAAGGCTTACTGTCATTATGGGGATGGAAAGCATAACCTTTTACAGTGCTCAACTGATACAATACAATACAATGCTACTGCTTCCCAGAAACAAAGATGCCCTAAAGATGCACCGCCCAGACCTCTAGATGCCTTGGCAACTTGATAAAGAGCTAAACAAAACTACAAGGCATGGAGAAGATGACCAGCAGCACCTTCAGTCAGCAAAGCCTTGGTCCTCTTAACCCTCAGCCAGCAGATCTTTGGACTTCACCTTCTACACACTCTTGCAGTCTGGCAGACTAGCTATCTATTCCTTTCACATTCTGTGTAGAAGCACAAATACACATGTAAGATCCTAAGAAGATATTAGCCTTTAGGAGTCCTTAATCTTTCTGCTGTACACAATTCAAGGTCATGTTTGAGGCAAGCCTTACTGACTGTTTGAAAGGAAATGGCCCCCAAGGGGAGTGGCACTATTAGGAGATGTGGCCTTGTTGGAGGAAGTGTGTCACCGTGGGGGTGGGCTTTGAGGTCTTTTTCTCAAGCTTCACTCAATGTGACAGTCAGTCAACTTCCTGTTGCCTTGGAGTCAAGATGTAGAGGACTCTCTGCTCCAGCACCACATCTATCTGCCTGCCAACCACCATGCTCCCCATCCTGATGATAATGGACTGAACCTCTGAAACTGTAAGCTAGCTACCTCAATTAAATGTTTTTATTTATAAGAGTTGCCGTGGTCATGGTGTCTCTTCACAGCAATATAAAACCCTAGGACACTGACCTATTACAATATCAGAAGACTATCTGCACTAACCCCCAATCTGAATCACACTGAGGCCCAAACTGCAGACAGACACTAGCCAAGCTCCGACACCTTCACCAAGCAGTCTTTTTCCACCTCTTTGCAACATTTTTTTAAAACTAATGCCACTCACTACCATTTCTCAGATTAAGACATTATTAGTTTCTAACCAACATATCATAAAAAAATAGTCATCACCCAGATTCCATGCTAATTTACCTAAGTTTCCAGTTATAATAACAGAGGAGACAATGCTATCATGGAAATAACTTTTAATGTTCCACAATGTATGTGTTTTCCTCTTGAAAACCAGCTTTCATTGAGATTTTCTCAAAGTTTAAAGTACCGATTAGGGCTGGAGAGATGGCTCAGAAGTTAAGAGCACTTCCAGAGTTCCTGAGTTCAATTCCCAGCACCCACATGGTGGCTCACAACCATCTGTAATGAGATCTGGTGCCCTCTTCTGGCCTGCAGACATACACGCAGGCAGAACACTGTATACATAATAAATAAATAAATCTTTTAAAATAATAAAAATAAAAATAAAGTACCAATTAGAGTACTTCCAGTCTGCAACTGCCATAATGACCTTGAAAAGTAAATTTACAGCAAACATTTGTAAAAAGAATGGAGGGAAGATAACATTACCACTTCCTGAGATGCGTAGTGAGGGTCCTCCGGGTTCACTGACCAATAGCAGTAATCAAAACCAAATGCTACAACCTTCTCCCGGGTGTCTCCAAAGCTCTCTGGTCGACTGCTCACCTAAAATTAAGCACAGTATTCAGTGTCTTCCCTGTCATATCATTGGACTCTGGACAGTGGCTCTTCATTATGCTCTCTGATAATTACAGACCTGGACTAACACTATAATGTTCACGACAGCCACAAAAGGAGAGAGGTAACATCTGTCTCCATCTCACTAGAACAAATAGACGCAGGAACTAAATATGCCTATTTCTCTAGCATGTGACTGCGTACAAACACGTGAGGTATAGGACAGCCCAGGGGAGAAAGCCTCTTTTAACGGACAGCTCTAGTGCTCATTCCCTCCTTAAGTATTCCTGCAGCGGATGCCGACAGCATGAGTACCACAGTCCCCAGGTCCAGCAGATTTCAACTTGGAGCTTTCCTTGAGGTCCTTTAGGAATCTGCTCTCAATGACTTGGAAATAGTATTTTTTTTAAAGATATATTTATTTATTTATTATGTATACAGTGTTCTGTCTGCACACCAGAAGAGGGCGCCAGATCTCATTATAGATGGTTGTGAGCCACCATGTGGTTGCTGGGAATTGAACTCATGACCTCAGGAAGAACAGCCAGTGCTCTTAACCTCTGAGCCATCTCTCCAGCTCCGGAAATAGTATTAAATGGAACCAGGAATAATCCAGCAGCTGAAGGCAGAGGAGGGTAGGGCCAAAACTTGGAACTGTGCTGAGCTCTGGGTACTGGGGAGAATGGCTGGCATTCTTCACAGAAATGCTTAGTCTTAATATTTAAATTTAAACTGTGGTATTCAGGTGACAATAATCTCACTATGAGAAAATGCCTCTTGCAAAGATCTCCTTCATCCTCTCCAGAGAGAAGAAACTCAAGAATGGACACTTGGTGCACACTCTGAATTCCTACTTCATGGGTGTAAAATGGCCAGGATGCTACAAAGTCATCACAGTCTGTAGGCATGCACAGCTTTGTGTGCTGGCTGCTCCAATGTCCTCTGCCAGCCTCCAGGAAGGAAAGCATGGCTTACAGAGGGATGTTCCTTGAGGAGGATGCACGCAGCACTAAGAGTGACCAAATCAAGGTCAGGGGAAAATATACCCAAAAAACACATTTTAGACAAGTTTCAAAAAGGAAAGGCAACTCTGACATTGGTTATTCAAAATTTACAAAAGAACATGGATGTCATAATGAGAAAGAGCTCGTTTGTGGATAACTGACCTTAGGGAAGTCAACAGCTGGGGAGGTGCAGACTAAAGTTTGTTCTTGGGTGCTTGAGAGGTGGCTCAGAGGTTAGGAGTGCTGGCTGCCCGTCCAGAGGCCCCTGGTTTGATTCGCTGCACCCATATGGTAGCTCATAACCATCTGTGCCTCCAGGCCTGGGGGACCTGATGCCCTCTTCTGACCTCCTAGAGCACTAGGTACTTATGTGGTGCACAGAAACAGATGTAGGCACAACACCCACACACATAAAATAATACATTTTTTTTAAGTTTGCTTTTAAATTTTTCTCTTGGGCAAACTTCATTTTCTAGACCCCAAACTACAAGATCTTACAACAAAAGAGCTGAAGTGTTTAGCAATGTAATTAGTCTGTAAGAGAAGGCAGGGAGTGAAAGGGCCTGACTCTCCAGGGGCTCCTGTTTAAACTTTCACAAGACTTTTAACAAGAGCTAATGACAAGAGGAAACAAGTCTCATCACAGAAGGAACAAGGGAGAGGGCATAGCTCTGAGCCTGGGACTAGATAACCTTCACTCTGCCTCAGCTTCCTCAGTTCTGGGGACTGCTGGCTTTACATCACAAGCTAACGACAGCATCTGTCATGTGATCACCTCCCTGGCTTCTTTCCACTGCTCCAGGTCCACAAAAGAAGAACCCCTTCATCTTCCTCTTCCGCATCAGGAAGGATGGAGGAAGTTGACTCTGGAGGGCAGGCTAAGGAGGAGGGAAGGAAGTTCCCTGCGTCTGTTCAATTGTGCTCCAAAGTTAAGTAGAGTTGTGGAAAAAAAAAATCTGCAGTAAGACTCAGGCCAATGACCAACTCCCTTCTGAGTCTGAAGGCTGATGTCTGACATCTGGACCACATTACGGCCAAAACAAACCTAATAATGCCCCAGATAAAGCACTATCAGTTGAAGGATTCAGGATGAAGTTTAACTGGTGGCCAGCTGAGTTACATAGACATATAACTTTTCCCTGGCAGCAGTTAAACTAATCGCAGCCCCTATTACATACCCTGGGTTTAGTTTCAAAGCAGCTACTATCAGTTTCCAAAACAGCTGCACTATTCTATTTAACAGCATGGACTACAACGCCACATTTTCTGGACTCTAAGCATAATTCTTTTGTTTTATTTACTTTGTGATTGGTCTAAGCTTTTCCCACAATCCTCTTACATCTCCTGCTTTCTAATATATCAAACATATTCACCCCCAGAGACCCCTTTAATTATAAAGATTCCTATCTACAAAACCAACACAATTTCAGGCTTACCTTTACATTCCTGACTTTTGCCACTTTGCCATCAACTTCCACAATAATTCTTCCCCCTTCTTTGGTCTCCCTAAGAAATAAAAGCAGAATTCAAATGAGAAGAAACACTTTTTGTTTTCTGAGACAGAATCTCAGGTAGCCCAGGCTGCCTCAAATTCACTCTCTAGCCAAGAATGACTTTGAGCTTCTGATCCTTCTGCCTCTTCTTCCCAAATGCTAGAATTACAGGCATGTGCCACTACATCTGGCACCCACTTAAAACACACACACACACACACACACACACACACACACACACACACACACACACCAAGAACAAAAACAGAAAGAAAGAGAAAGAAATTAGTTTTATTACTGTCCCTGTTCCAGTAATCCAGTAAGTGGAATGCCCGTCTCCATAAATAGCTAAAAGTATATAAAGACTCCGTTGACGGCATAGTTTCCTGACCATACACTGTGACTCTGAAATCACTGTCACCTTATTTTGGTAATCTTCTATGTACAAAGTACCACATTAGGTACAGATACTGTAATTTGTCCATCTACCCTATTCTTCTGATACAGCTTCATAGCATATCTTCATTTTGACAGAACTTTAAAGCAAAACCTAGAGAAATTGCATAATTTGTCCAAGGCCACCCAGCCAGGACCAGTAGAACTGGGATTTAAGTCCAGATCTGTCTGATCCTTAACTAAACCTTAAAAATCAGGCTTGGAAAGTATCTTTGGTCCAGCACATGACACAACTTCTCATTGTCTCTAGACCACTGAACAAAGTTCTAATGAAGTCCTCTCTGCTGAAATGTTGGGCATACTTTACATCTGAAGTCAGGGTGAAAGCCAAGGCACTTAAAAATCTTCCTATGTTGTCCTTACATGGTAACACGGCCAGCAACTAGCCAACCTTTACATTCACTTTAAACTTCTTTCTTGTAGTGCTGGGGACTTAACGGCACTCATTTTAATAGGCTTATCTGGTGATCCACACACCTGAAGCCCACCTTCTTCATAACAAAAACCTTCAGCTAGGGCGAGACGGTTCATCAACTGAAGGCACTTGCTGTATCTGGAATAAAGCCCTACATAAAAAACCTCTCTCTAGCTGGGTAGTGGTGGCACATACCTTTAATCACAGCACTGGGGGGGTGGGGGGACGACGACACAGAAACAAGCAGATCTCTTTAAGTTGAAGGCCAGCCTAGTCTACAGAGCTAGTTGCAGGACAGCCAGGGCTATTACACAGAGAAACCCTGTCTTGAAAAACCAAAACAAACAACGGAGCTAAATGGCATTTTTGTTAGTTAAATTTAAGTGTAGGTTGTTTCTTCCCCCTTAAGGCCTTACTGTACTTTCTTGTCCACTGTACAGAAGACAGTACATGAGAGAGAGTTAATCTACCATGGTGAAGGGGATCAAATCCAATGCCTCATACATCCAGGCAAGTGCTTTACTACTCAGCCACACTCCAAGTCCAGAGATGTTCCTAATCTCCCAGGATCATCAGTCCACAAGAAGGTAAAATTGTCCCACCTTCCTCTGCTCACCTACAGAAATGTTGGCATTAAATTTTAAGAGGGCAGAGAGGATAGCAATCTTAATTAAGAAGCTGGTTTCAGCTGGGCAATGGTGGCGCACTCCTTTAATCCCAGCATTCGAGAGGTAGAGGTAGGCAATCTCTGTGAGTTTGTGGCCAGCCTGGTCTACAGAGGGAGTTCCAAGACAGCCAGGACTACACAGAGAAACCCTGTTGTAGGCTGAATCTTAAGAGGTTTTATTGATAAAAACAAACCTGGAGCCAGGTATTGGAGTGAATGCTGAATGATCAGAGAAACAGAACAAGCTACATCCAACCTCACCTTACCAATTTCTCAGCTGATATTGTTTCCTCAGACTGAAATCCTCTGAATCTTCATCCAAATGGATCTCAGTTTAACTGCTGCTAAAGGCTTAAAAAAGGCTCTAGTTCCTGGTCCTTAAGCCTTATATACCTTTCTGCTTCCTGCCATTACTTCCTGGGATTAAAGGTGTGTGTCACCACGCCTGGTTGTTTCCAGTGTGGTTTTGAACTCACAGAGATCCAGATGGATCTCTGCCTCCAGAATGCTAGGATTAAAGGTGTGAGCTACCACTGCCCAAACCTATGTTTAATATAGTGGCTGTTCTGTTCTCTGATCCTCCCAGATAAGTTTATTGGGGTGCACAATATATCAACCACACCCTGTCTTGGAAAAAAAGATCAACATGGTTATCCCTATTTTATAAATAAAAAAACTGGAATAAATTAATGTATCATGTCAAAGTACAGGGCAGTGGGGCAGAGTACAGAATTAGCAGGTGTGTTCCTCAGTGGTGAATGACTTTGGACAGACAAGGTCAGCATCTCCTAATGAAAAACAGAATTTCTGATTATGGGGAACAACTGGGGTCAAGGGTAGGACTCCAAAATCACTTCGGAGCTGTTATTTCATTCAGGGATTTCTCTGGTCCTATGGAACAAAGGAACCATTTTGGGCATCTTGGGAAGGAGCAGTGTGGTGCAGTGAATCAAATCCTGCTTTTAGAACTTAGCAAGACCATGTTCTCATTTGGAAAATACTATTGTAAGCTTGGGCTAAATGACTTCAATGGTTCCTTCACAAGCACAGTATCAGTGCTTATGACTTATCTGAACGTTGGAACAGACTACATAATCAGCAGATTCTCCACATGCAAAACATGTCAATGAACAGTGGGTACCACCATCATCTCTGCAGATTTCTGTGGGAATTGAAGAATGGTCTGGTCTGAACTTCTTAGCTGAGATCACACTGAGTTTTTACATAACTACCCCTGAATCAGTGATTGAGAATCTGCAGCCTGCTAAAAATCATCTCACACCTGGAGATCTTGACAATCTACCCCTTTCTCTCAAGCCTCTTCACTGGAGCTAAAAGTAAATACGCTTCCTGGTTGTCTTCATTTTTGTTGGATGAGGTATGTTATTCTCTGCAACGACTGCAAGTAACAAAGGCGTTTCAACATCGTTTTCTTAATGAAATCCATGCTGTTTGAATTTCCTGGTTCCCAAGGAACTAAAAAGTCAAGAGTGGTCAATGTTGCTATCCTAAGAACTCTAAAAAATACTTTGGAAACAGATCTACCAGCAGCTACCTCCTCCTGGATAGCAGCTGCTCCCAGGGAACCTCCAACCCAGAGTCCCCACAGGCAGTTATGCCAAGTCAGATGTTTAAAAACCACCCTGGCTGTCCTGGAACTCCCTCTGTAGACCAGGCTGGCCCCAAACTCACAGAGATCGCCCCCCACCCCCCAGTGCTGGGATTAAGGTGTGCAGCCGCCTCTGCCTCCTCCGATGCTGCTGCTGCTGCCGCCTCCGCCGCCGCCGCCACCGCCGCCACCACCAGCATGGGTACATGCTTATGTGCTCCTCCTACCTCACGCTTCTCATTCTGTCAAGACTTTTCAAAGCAAGTGGCCTCTGCAAGGACAAACCTAAGCCCCCGAGGACAAACCTAAGCTCCTGTCACAGGAGACAAGGCCTTTCTTGATCTCTGTCCCCACTTATCATCTTGTGTACTGGACATTTTAAAAAAAAATTCTACAATGAATTCCAATACATGTCGTCTGGTCTAGAACCACACTCTGCCATTTTTATCACCTCTCACCTGCTTCTATCCAAGCACATATCCAAGGCTCCCACCTACACCCTAACAGCCTAAAGTCACTTTCTCTTCCTGCTCTTTAGAGAGCGCTGTACTTTCCCCTATCCGTCAGAAAATTCAAAGATCATTCAGAACAGTTCAGACACTCAACTCTTGTGCAAAGCCTTCTCTGGCTTCCCAAGTGAGTGAAGAGGATGAAATCCTCAGCTCCACACTGGATGCCTCGAGGTTTGAGAGGTGCAGAATCAGGCTAAGCACAAGGAACTAGCACCGAGGTGTTAACTTCCCCTTTCCCTAGGTCACAGTTCTGTTCTTAAAACACGTCAGCTGTTGAGCACAGCCTGAAACCAGTCTCCCTGGGCCTCGGTTTCCCTCCCACATCCTGACAGTTCTTCCTTTGTCCCCACAGAGGACTCCCATGTGTATGTACGCACACACAGCCTCCAGTCCTCACTTGGGTACTCCCGGGACACCAGAGGAGAGGAGACTGCCCATCCCTATGCACCTCCTCACGTCGATATGCATGAGAAAGGCCCTACTGAGTGCTCCAAGAAACTTGTTGGCAAGATGCCAGGGACGTGCACCCAGGGCAAGCGACCCCTGAAGCCACACAGGAGCCGCTGTCTCCTAGGACGCTGCTTGAAGCCCTGTCCCTCCGGGCCTTCATGGCTTCTGGACGCTGAGCCCTCCGGGCACTTCGAGTCTGGATTTTTCTCCGCACCAGTCCGCCTAGAGGAAAGCGGGGACCTCGCGCTCCGCTCAGTTCACTTGACGCCTCAGGCGCCCCCTCCTGCCAGACTCACCGCTTGCTGAGAGGCCGGACCCTTACGGCCACCCGCACATTCGCCATCCCTCCGCCACAGCCCAAGACCCGCACAGCGGTCGGGCGGAAGCATCCCTGGCCGGCGTCCAGCGCACAGCCCCAGCCCCAGGCACAGCAACGAGCCCCGACTGCCCCGCCCGCCCCACGCGCCTCCGGGCCGCAGCCCCGGCCTCGCCCGAGGGGGCGGGGCCCCTGAGCCTCGGCCAATCCTGGCCAGGGTGGGCGGGGGGACGCGCGGGCCGCTCCGCCCCTCTCTCGCTCTCTCCTCCTCCCCGGACGCTCCCGCCCGACGGGGCCGGGGCCCTCCCAGCCTCCTGCCAATTCTGAGACGGGCGGGCCGGGCCACCATGTCTCGCCCTGCCCCTCGCACTTCCTCGGACACCCGCGCATGCTGTGGCACCTCCTTTGTTCTAAGATTTGGTGAGAGTTTTTGGTTAATACTCGAAAGTTCATGAAGTAAAATTGCTAAATATTGTTTTTTACCCTTTTGGTCTGAGATGTCAAAATTTTAGGAGCAAAAATGAGGTGGAGCCTTTCGTGGAGGCTGAGGCAGGAGTATTATTGTTAATGAGTTCAAGGTTAACCTGGGCAGTACATGGTGATTTGAGGTCAGCTTGGAGTGCAGCGTGAAATCTTGTCTCAAAACAATGAAATGGGCAAAACAAGTGATTTTTGCAGTTCCAAGCAGTGTTTAATGAGGAGGGTTTTTGTTTTTGCTTTTTTTGGTGGTTTGTTTTTTTCTTACTAGCAAGTTTCTCTTTACTGTCCTGGAACTTCACTGCCCCCCTAGCAGTATTTATGACACAGTAAATGGTGTCTGATCAGAACTGTTTATACCTGTCAAGTCTCAAGCTCAGCCCAAACGTGAAGGGACCAAAACCCCTTCCCAACCAGTGGTGCTGATGAACACTTAAGAGTTCTAGCAACGGGAAGTTCCAAAACAGCCACGTAGGAAGCTCCTGACTCACACAACAAAAACAGAAACACGGGGGGGTCTGTTTCTGATGGTGACAAATTTGTGTTCACTGAAGTCTTCTCAATCTTCATACATCATGATTAGAGGGGGGCAGGTGCAGGGTCAGCCATTGCTGAATTATTAACTGTAAATTTAAAGATTCACAGACAAAATAAAAACAATAAAATAAAGTCACTTCCTTCATGGAAATTGGGATCTTACAGAAAAGGAAATAAATACCTACATGTATAACATGGTGAAAAACATTGAGTGCAAGGAAAAATAAAAGGGAATAAAATAGTCTTTATGTACCTGGAGAGGAAGTTACATTCTCTAGAGACTCTTTGAGCAAGCAGTCACTGATAACACGGTGATATTCTAATATATTTGAGGAAAGTAAGGCTGGGGAGTCATTCAGAGACAAATTCCTTTCCTCTAGACCCAGAGGTGTTAAAAATTGGAATTATAAGCTGGGCGGTGGTGGCGCACGCCTTTAATCCCAGCACTCGGGAGGCAGAGGCAGGCGAATCTCTGTGAGTTCGAGGCCAGCCTGGGCTACCAAGTGAGTTCCAGGAAAGGCGCAAAGCTACACAGAGAAACCCTGTCTCGAAAAACCAAAAAAAAAAAAAATTGGAATTATAAATCTAGAAGCATATGGACTGATAGAGAATGAGCAATCATATAACCACATGGAATTAATGGTTTTTTGCCTCTCTGAGAGTTCTTTTGGCGTGGCTGTAACCATTCTCAGTTGTAGAAAAATGGAGGATTCTTTGCTTTGCTATGTTTTGAACTGTTACCCAATGGATTTGTCTATAGATTTATTTAAAATGTCCACACAAGTGCTACACAGGATCTGTACCACCTGGGAAATTCTTACAAGTGCTCATCTCAGAGCAACCAAATCCAAATTTTCATTTCTAACATAATCCCAAACTGGATATTTATGAAAATGTGAACAGTTCCGGTCAACACAGACTCTCCTTCTAGACCATGTATTATAACATTTTTATGAGATCTAGCATGTTGTTTGTACAGCCTATCATTTCTCCCAATTTCAAAGAGCTAAGACTCCTTAATCATGACAATAGGCTTCTAATCTGTAGGTGTCATTCTTCACTACTCTATTTTAAACACACACCTACACACACATACACACACAAAACCATACACTGAATTCTTTATCATACACTAGATTATCTTTGGATTTAGTGATGCTTTGTGTGATTTATTATACACATATGACTGATTATCTCCATATTATATATAAATTATACCAATCTATGAGCCAATACTTCAAGCCACACCAGATTTAGAAAAGACAGGATGCATGACAACACTTAGTTCTACCTCTTAAATGCACGTTGGTAATAGCTGCTCACTTCATGTATTTTCAGTAGTGAAATACAATTATCAAAAAAGTGAACTGAATTTTCAGATGAATACATTAGGAACACTGTGCCTGTTATAATGTTTGCCTAGCAAGCAGGTGTCTGGGTTTGGTCCCCAGCTAAAAAGAAAAAAAAAAAAAAAAGAATGTATTCTTTTTTTCTCCAGGAGTACATTATTTGTATATACAAATCTTTGAGTCCTCAAAGAATGTCTACTAAACCACTATGTCATCTAAAATGTATTGTCGAAAATTACAATTAATGTAAGGTTTTGTGAGATATTTGATTACACTGTATAAAAATATGTCACTGTGATTGGTTTAATAAAAAGCTAAATGGCCAATACCTAGGCAGGAGGTAAAGCTGGACTTCTGGGCAGAAAGAACTCTGTGAAGAGGAAAGGCAGAGTCCAGCTGGTCACAGGGGAAGCAAGACATGCAGGAGGAGAGGTAAAAGCTACAAATCACATGGCAACATATGGACGGATAGAAATGGTTTAATTTAAGTTGTAAGAGCTAGTGGGACAAGCCTAAGCTATAGGCTGAGCTTTCATAATTAATAATAAGTCTTTGTGTTGTTTTTTGTGATCTAGTGGCCCAAAGAAAAACATATCCATCCACATATGGTGCCCAACATGCAGCCATGTAGATCCACATAAGGCCTGAGAAAACTAAGAAAAGTTCTCACTGGGAGCCACATGTGGCTTACTAGTCCTGCATTCTCTCAGGCTGGCTGGTGCTCAATGGTATACAGATGTGCAGCTACCAGCTGCTGCCTGTGGACTGGAGCCAGCTGCTCAATTTCCTTCATTTATTTTCTGTCCTCTCTGTAGGTCCTAATCTTCATCCTCCTCTTCATCACTATCCTTAGTTCCTAACACTCCTCAACTCTGAAAGACCTCACATGCCACTAATATGTCAATGCTACCCACCATTAAAATTGTTTTCTTCAAACTTCCTAAGTAAAAAAAAAATATAGCCATTTAATATATTTTATTATTTAATAAAAATCACATGAGTAATTTTTAGTGGCAGGAAAATAATTTCTATTTTGTTGTTTAATTTACTTCAGTCTTTGTTATGCGTATTAGTGAAATGTGTTGTATGCACATGGTATATGTACGTGTCTATGCAGGTGCATACCTGTGTATGCTCAAACAGAGGCAGAAGAAGACAACAAGTGACCTTGACTAACACCATCCACCTTATCCCATGAGACAAGATAAATCACTGAGTTTGAAGCAAGGCAAGAAGTCAGAATATCTCAGTGATCCTCCTGACACTGTCCCCAAAGTGCTGGGTTACAGGAGTACACCAGCCATGCCCAAATTCCCCCCACCCCCACTCTCCCAAAGCTGAGGACCCAACCCAGGGGCTTGAGCTTGCTAAGCTAACGTTCTACCACTGAGCTAAATCCCCAACCCCATGCCCACCTTTTTATGTGAGTCTAGATATAACTCAAATCTTCATTCCTTCATAGCAAACTCTCTTTCCCTACCAAAGATTCAACTCCCCAGCCCTCTGTCCTGTTTTTGTTATTTTTTTGTTCTAATTTATATTTAAAATATTACCTCCTTTTCCCCTGCCCTTTCTTCTCTCGATCTGATCCCATGTACTCCAACCTTCCTCTTTCTGGACTCCATGGCCTATTTTAATTGTTATTGTCACCCAAAAACACATATGTGTGTATACATATGCTTTAATACATAAATAAAACCTGATCAGTCTGTTTAGTGTTACTTACTCTGTCCTGTTTCAATTATACATTTCTTCAAATTACTTTGTCATCTTTCCCCTGACTGAATCCTGACTTTTTACCTCTTCGGCCAGTAACCAAGAATAAATAAACAATCAGAGTAATATTTACCAAATGATTCATGAAATAATATTTGTCTATAGTAAAGTAAATCTACCTCTGCATGATGCAGTTTGTCGGACATTAATGACCTTTTGTAACCGTGAGATGGTGATGAAAATTGGAACAAGTTTTCCTTGCTTCTCAAGCCAGTTTTGTTACATGAAGACAACTTTTTCATATTCTCAACCCACGCATCCTTGCTTTCATACTCAGTACAGTAAAACCTTTGTCCTTTTTTCTTTCTTTCTTTCTTTCTTTCTTTCTTTCTTTTTTTTTTTTTGTTTTGTTTTTTTTTTTGTTTTTTTTTTTTTTTTTTTTTTCGAGACAGGGTTTCTCTGTGTAGCTTTGGTGCCTGTCCTGGAACTCATTTTGTAGAGCAGGCTGGCCTCGAACTCATAGAGATCTGCCTGCCTCTGTCTCCCCAGTGCTGGGATTAAAGGCATGTGCCACCACCCCACCCCGCCCGACTCCTTTTTTCTTTATTTATTCCTTTATTATTATTTTCATATTTATTATTGCTCATTCCCCGTACTCATTTCTTCCTTACTTCCCCAGAGACACTGCATATAAGAATGTCATGAACTGATAACCATAAGCAAACTCCGTTAGTAGCAGCCTCAGTGTCCCTGTTGCTAACACTGGTAACAGGTGCCATCGGTGTCCTTTCATTTCCACTTTTCACTGGTGTCCATTGACAGGGAAGTCCGTTGACTGCTAGATCCATCAGTACTCATGTTAGACACAGATACTCTGTCAAATAACACTTTACAGAATGTAGTTCTTACCTTCTACTGTTCCTTTTGCTTCCTTTTTGTCTCTTTGATCTCCAGCCCCACCTAAGTTACTAGGACATTTAGCAGGAGCATGCTTAGAAGAACTTGGCTAAAATTAATACCAAAAATAAAGCAATTAATGTTTTCTTACTCATTTTAGGATATGTGAATTTCCCTTGTTAAAAAAAACTATGCATAAAACAAAAAAAGAATGTGTCTAAAAACAATTATTTCAATACCCAACCTTATACATGCTGTCTACATTAAGCTTATCTCTCACCACTGTGTAAAACAAAAATGGAAGTTTACAAGAGACATGTTCATAGATCACTTGTCATCTGATTACTTATACACATTTTATAAAAGAAGTTAACCTTACATTGCCAAACTCTTACATTCCACATAGAAAATGAGTATTTTTTAAAATTATTTCTTCTTAAACATCCCAGTAAAAAATTATTTTTAGCCAGAGAATTTTCCATCTTCTCTCCTTGGCAATCAAAACATAACAATGCTTTCACAAGAAATGTGCTTTCTCTCTGTCTGGAATATTTCCCAAATTCACATTTTTGATAAAATAAAGTACCTCAATTTAAAAAAAAAAAAATTCTAGATTTTACCAGCAGACAGCTTCTAAACCTAGACGACAGGAGAGGAGAGGAGAGGAGAGGAAGGAGTGAACATAGGTGGTGGGGAAATGGTTTTGCCTGCTATAAGTGAGGCAGAACAGGCGCTAAGAAGTGAGGTGGTGGCTGGTCTTGCTCCCGGAAAAAGCTGAATTACACTGTTCATCAACAGAGCCAGTAACAAACACAAGCGCCACTGGCCCTGTGCCTTCTTCCTTTGAGAAAACTGACCTCCGTCTGAGTCACTGTGACTCCCAGGGCCGCATCCTAGCCCAGGAAAAAGTATGCCTACAGAACAGAGACCCACAACTGCCTGGACATGTCCTGCTCTGTTTACTATTTATTAGTAGCCTATCTGCCAATCTCTCTAGTTGGTTGTGGTGTCAGGTCAACCATGAGACTGGCTGACTCTGTGTTGAATTACCGTTTTACTGTGCTGTGTCTAACTTTGGCCAGAGATTTATTTCCTTTGGAAGTTTTGGGTTGGAGAAACACTTGAAGACACCCACAGCCCTGCAGAGTGGGCAGGAATAAGACACCCAGAGACCCCACCCAACACATGGTCCAGCTACAGCATGAGCCACTATGATTGTGCAAGTTTGGAGTGGAGAGATGGGAGAGAGAGAAGCAGAGCAGCTTGAGCACTATGAAGAGAGGTGGATGTGGAGACTCAGTGATGGAGAAGAACAACCTGATGTGAGTTTCCTCCGAAGTCATCTGAAGCTATGATAAAATCCTAGCCTGCACTGGTGCTGAGGGGCATTTCTGGGTCTGTAGCCATTCAGAAGCAGGGGTCTGTGCTGATGTCCATGGCCCATGTTACCACCAAAGGCCATGTGGTTGTCCTTGGTCTGGACTGTTGCCTGGGACCACACTTTTATGAAGGGCTGCACAGTGTTGGCCTCAGCCCTCACTCGATGCAGCACTCAGAAGAGTGGGCCCTGCATCTCACTTGGGTAGCACAGTAGGGCTGGCCCTAGTGGAAGGGGGGTGGGTGAGCTGGCCCTGAGGGCATGAAAACTGGAGAGCTGGCCCTGCTCCTTATCTGCCATTCAATGATGTGAGCAGAAGAGCTGGCTCCACCCTTTGCTGCCCTAGGCATTGTGTGAGCTAGCCTGGGCAGTGCTGGAGAGCTGATCCTGCTGGTGAGGATGTGGGAGCTGCCAGGCTGACCTACTCAGCTGTCACCCAGGTTCAGATCCAGGGCTATGAATTGGCCCATCCCGACATCCACCCCATCTGTGATCTGCTGAAGCACGTGAAGGGACCAGTCCTGCAGATCCAAAGCTGCAGGATCTCCATGACACAGGGCAACAAAAGGATATCCAAGAGGAGTCCCAGTGAGGGTCCAGTATTGATAGTGTAGCAGAAACCAGAGGCCTCAAACTAGACCAAGGATTCATTGCAATGAACACTTGAAAATAAAGATGTATGGACTAAAACGGGGAAAAGAGAAGATAGGAAAATATAAAGGAAGCCTGGGGATGGGGGGGAGCTCGAGAGAAGGGGAGAGTAGGATGCAGATGTCTGAAAGGGGGAAAATGGGATAAGCAGATTTGAACTACAGGAGAACGAGAACAATAATACATAGAGAGGAAGGAAAGCTAAATAACACTAAGGATGTTTGAAAATCCATACAGAGCATACTATTGTATGTTTACAAAAAATATATATGATATATGTATGTGTGCATATATAAATAATTTAAATGAAGTTCCACCACTTTGGAAGATGCTGCTTTCCAGGGAGCCATAGACTGTCTGACAAAACCTTCAGCTCCAGGCAAGGGAAACGCCCCTTTGAGTTGTTGCTCAGTGGATTCTAAGAGACTCCCAAAGAAATATAGGCTCTTCAGGTTGGAGATAAGACTCTATTACTGGAGACACCACCCACCTCAGACACAGGACTCAAAGAAATCCAGAAGGAACTGGCCTGGAATGCTTTTTCATGAGGGCTGACTTTCATAGCATCCCAAAAGCACTATGCAGGCTATCAGGAGAGAAAAGCACCAACAGCTCTACCTAGTTGCAGAGCCTGTGCGTCACATCAATGACTTGTTGAACAAGATATCCCCAGTGGTGCAATAATAGCGCTTTCTTCTTAGTGGTAACCAATAGCTGTCTAGCTTGATGTAAGGCCTACCTAGTAGAAGGCAACTCATACCTGGTACTGTAAATCTGGGCAGCAGTCCTTGGCAGTGGAGGTCATTGAATCCACTAGAGAAGAACCTACTACTGCCATTTCACCCAATCATTATAATTTCTAGTTTCAATACCTACCAATGAGTATAGTTCTCACTCCTCACAAGATAAGTTTCCTTTGTAGCATGTAGAGACTATCAAAGAGTCATAACTGGTAAAAATGAAAGTAACTGGTTACTGTTGGGTGCTTGACACTTCCTGATAGAGTTACAGTTTCAGTCCCTGCTCCTAATATTCAGGGAACATCAGGGAATAGGAGTCAGAAAGACTGAAGAGTCAGAGAGCCAGTATACCTATTGCAGATACTATCTTCTAGACATGAATTGAAAGCTGCACCCATGAAATTTTAAGAATATGTTTTCCAAACATGACTTGCATAATGAAAATATCAGTAAATACCCCAAGGTGAATGGGAGAAATTTCATGAGGTACCATCCCTAGATGAAATGAAGAATCAGTTTTCTCCAGGGACAAACCTCCTGACAGGTTACCTAATCTCAAGTGGTCAGCCCTAGATACATGTATGTGTGTACAAAACGAAAAGTACTCAGTAGATTATATATACATATATGTGTGTGTGTTTATATATTTACATATATAAGAATAATAATTAAACAATAAGAGGTCATGAATTTGAGAACAGATAGGGACATATACAGAAGAAACTGGAGTGGAGAAAAGGCAGGGCGAAAATGATATAAATGCAATATTCATATATGAAAATTTAAAAAATTAAAAATATTTAAATTTGCCTGGTGGTAGTTGTGCACACCTTTGATCCCAGCACTCAGGAGACTGAGACAGGTGGATTGCTATGAATTCAAAGCCAGCCTGGTCTACATAGCAAGTTCCAGGATAGCCAAAGTTACAAAGAGAAACGCTATCTTTAAAAAAATAGTTTTAAGCTTGGTTTGGAGCGTGCCAGATAAAGCAGACCACTTCATCCCTGGAACTGAAGGATGACTTTGGCAATGCAGAATGTTTGCATTCTCAAATAAAAGTTTTCAATTCTAGAAGAGAAAGTTTATGTGACTATATAATTAAGTCTTTATAACTACCAGTATTATTCAAGAAAAAAATGTAGGTTTTTCTATCAACCTATAAACAGTATAATAATAATTCTTTTTTCTAATTATATCATATAAAATGGTACTTCATGATTGAAGAAAAATCCATTATGAAAATATCAAGCTATCATTACCCTTCCAGATGGTATTTGAGCTAATCCTTTTTAAATACGGTACAAATGTGTGTAAATCTGTATCCAGTATTCACATCAGGAAGGATAAATTTGGCAAAAATCTTGATTAGTGTTTTTACAGCTTTCAAACCGCTAACAGATGACTTGGAATTGGAGTGAACTAGAAAGCAGCTCTGACTGTTGGAGTCGCCCTTGCAGCTGTGTGGTAGAGCGCTTTCTACATGTACACTAGAACCTGAGTTCAAGGTCTACACACACAAAGAGACATGGAGTAACAAAAATAAAGCCTACAGCTATCACAAAAGAACATGAATGCTAAGGTGAATGACTTTGCTAAAAATGACATGAGATATCCATCTTGCTGGAGATATTTTAAAAAGCAGATATCAATCTTCCACAAATAATTCTGTGTCCTCTGGTAGGAATCTCTTCTTCATTATGATTCTGTGATATTATCATATTAGTATGATTTATAAGTCACAGTAAGTGCCATTGATCCAAATATTATTTACCATATTTGAAATCTCCTCTTCTATGGAATTTCTATTCCTAATACAATTCTCTTAAACTGTGTATTTCACCCCTTTCCCTATTACCTTAGAATAGTTACTTGATCTTTGTTGTTTATCAAGTTAAAAAAGTATTCAATTAGTCACCAGCCACAGTCTTATGAAAACATCTCTTCTCACCAACTGTCTACTGTTGTCAACAGAATGACAATAGGTAGACCACTACAGAAGCTCAAGAGTTAACACCCACCCTAGAAACACATTTCTGTACAAATGTATTAAGTTCAAAAAGCAAAATTTTACCTTTTCATCAAAAACACCATCATCCTCACTTGACTTAGACAAGGTGGATCCAGAAGTAGGATCATCGTGGTGCCTACAAGAGGAAATACACAATAAAAATGATGAGTGCAACTTAAAAAAAGTCAAAAGTCTCCATATTAAGTTACATTTCATAGTCATAACTGATATGAATAGAGTTTGACATCTCATATTATTAAAAACAACAACTTCCCATTTCCAGTTTCCTCTTTGCTTCTGCCTCTTCCAATATATAAGAGTAAATATGTTCAGATTCTTTAGTCCATGTGAATAGTGACGACAGATATGTTGGCAGGGCCTTAGGTGAACTTAACTTCATAAACTGCCTAAACTTAATGAAGGATTCACAAATCATTCAGTGCCTCACAGAACTCATACTACTTTAACCTAGAAAAGCCTGCTTCAGAACCTAAGATGTTCAACTGAAACATGGAAGTCATGTTGTTCTGCTATGAGAACTACTATGGAAAAGTAATCATTAATTTCCCTTTGCACTAAAATAGTAAAAGGAGTTCCCTGAAACATCTCAAATGTCTTAAAGATAATTTAAGAATTAGATAGATAGATAGATAGAGGTCAAATATCTATGTAATCAATGGGAATGCCTTTACCAAAGAGAGTAGAACAGAGAACAATGTAAACTATTTTTACTTCAACATATAAAATTGACTTTTGAAACTGATCTGATGTGCATCTAGGTCTCAGGGCTACATGGGCTTCTTTCAGTCTATGCTAATGAGCAAGAGAATACATGGGAAACCAAGTCAGACTGGTAGTTAAATCATGGGAGCACTATTCTGAATGACAGATGTGTAATTAGAAAAATCATGTGTTATAATAGGAAAAACATCAAACATTTATTATGGTAGTTATAAGGAATAACTAATGTTAACCATAAAATATTGGGGCTACAACAGAGTAGAATGCTGAACAAATATTTATTTATCTGCACATTCCAAAATTTGGAAACAGGATTTTTATAACTATATGAATCTTACTTGGCTAATGAATTGTCTTCAGAATTCTTGTATTCTATTTAAGAAAAAGAAATGTATTTTAAATAGAACAATTAAAAAACTCTAAAATATTAAAAACATAGTGACTCTAAAGGATTATTAGGAAGCATTCCTTTCAGACCATCTCTAAAGAATAGCCTATTGTGGGTGCTAATTATAATGCTTATTGAGTAATGACTACTCTAAAAAAAATAAATCTACTTCCTGTTTCCTATTTTCTAGGCCCAAAGGAAGAAGACTATAACTTACAAGAATTTGACACCTAGAAGTAAAGTGCAATGTCCAGTGATATTCATGGTAACTCAGTTCTAGAGACTGACTTAAACAGAGCCATAAGCTGACAGTGCCAAATAAACAGCAGAAAATATGTGCAGTGTGACATTGAGCTTCCTTAAGATAGTATTTCTTATCACAAACTGAAATTTGGACCAAATACTTGATATAATTCTTTGTGAATAAAAAGATAAGCTCAACATGTCAACAGTGAACTTTGCAGCATGGCACACATGGAGCTAGACCAAAACCAAAAGGATTTGCAAAGACTTTTCAGCTGTAAATCAAGCAGGATACAAGTCATCCTCTTCCAGGAACAATCTTAAAAAATTCTTCCAATCACAGCTATTTTCATGTTCTTATATCTGGTGCAAATGGAACTCAGACTCATCTGATACAGTTCCTGCAATAGAAGGAACTACTAGCCGGGCGGTGGTGGCGCACGCCTTTAATCCCAGCACTCGGGAGGCAGAGCCAGGCGGATCTCTGTGAGTTCGAGGCCAGCCTGGTCTCCAAATCGAGTTCCAGGAAAGGCGCAAAGCTACACCAAGAAACCCTGTCTCGAAAAACCAAAAAAAAAAAAAAAAAAAGAAGGAACTACTGCAATATCAGACCTGAAGGATTTACCAGTCCTGAACTGTGCTAAATAAAGAGACATTTAAGCTTAAAAGAACACAGAGGTAGCAACAAGCTTCTAGAGAAATGTATTTGATATGTACTAATGAAATGAATAACCTCCTGAGATTGTTAGACATGGTACCTGAACTGAAGAAAACAGGCTAAACAGTGATGCTAGTTCAGAGTGTAACTTCTTTCAACCTTTTTCATTAAGTGGAAAACTGCTATAAAAATAAAGCTTTTTCCAATGTGTTTACCATCATATCCTATGCTTGTGCTCAAAAACAACAGGCAGAAAGGAGCTGAGGGAGCAATGGCTACAGAGTTTGCTTAAAAAGGTATGAGGTTCTGTGTTTAATCCCTAGTTACACAAAAATTTATTGATTTATTAAAGAAAGCTGCTGAGTGTGCACTGCATGCCCCTAACGTCAACTGAGATGTTAAGACAGCGTGGATCAGGAGTTCAAAGCCAACCTCAACTACACGGTAAGCTAGAAGCCATGACAGGATAACTGAAATAATGTCTCAACATAAACAAAAAATAAATGTATTCAGTGAGGTTACTATAACTACACATCAAAGAGACAACCTTTAATGGGAGATAAGTAAAAATTAGGGCAACAGAATGTGAGTGCTGTTGCCTAAATTAAATATTGGAAATATGGGAAGGAGTTTCAATTGTATATGCTTAGAAAACATGTAATAACAGTGTTGGTTTATATTGGTTGTGTGATAATCATGGTTTTAATATTCACTTCTCATTGTCATAAGACTTACCTTGACTGTCATCTTTATTTTTAATATGTAACTTTACTTCATGATCCATAAGAATCTTTCGACTACTGCCGAATGAAAAAAAAAAACCATAAAGTTTCTATTTTAGTATTGATATGAAAAACCTTTTTATACTGTGTTGAATTTTCCAGAATATTGCAGACAATATCAAAGACATTACCATACTTAAATAAAACCCAATATATTATTTCCTTTCACAGCTTATGGTCAGCTATTACATCTATCCAGAAAACATGAAATCCTTTTCTAATTCCAGTTCTTTTGCTGTGATAAAACAGCCTGGCAAAAGAGAATTAGGGGAAGAAGGGCTTACTTTGACCCACAATGGTAATCATTATTACAGCAAGGTCCAGACAGCAGGAACTTGAAGTAGGTAGTTGCACGATATCCACAATCAAGAGCACAAAGGAATGCAATGCATGTTCCTCACATACACTATTCTTATACAATTCAGGAATCCTGTTGTTGGTTGTTTTCTTTACTCTTTTGCTCCTAGCTTTTTAGGGAGCCTGCCACTGAGCTCCCAAATAAATTACACACAGAGGCTTCTTCTTTCTTATGAATGCCTGGCCTTAGCTTGGCTTGTTTCTAGCCAGCATTTCTTAACTTAAATTATCCAGTTTACCTTTTGCCTCTGGCTTTTTCCTTTTCTGACTTCTGTTATTCGATCTTATTCTATGGCTGACTGTGTGGCTGGGTGGCTGGTCCCTAGCATCTTTCTCCTTCTCGCTAATTCCTTTTTCTTTTCTTTCCCAGATTTCTCCTCCCATTTGTTCTCTCTGCCTGCCAGCCCCACCTATCCTTTTTCCTGCCTTGCTATTGGACAATCAGCTCTTTATTAGACCAATCAGGTGTTTTAGGCAGGCAAAGAAACACAGCTTCACAGAGTTAAACAAATACAACATAAAAGAATGCACACAACTTTGCATCATTAAAACAAATGTTCCACAGCATAAACAAATGTAACACACCTTAAATTAATATTCCACAATATACTCCTGCCTTGGAAAAGATGCTACTCACAGTAGGCTGGGTCTTCCCACACCTATCAACAATCAAGACAATTCCCCACTGACCATCTTACAGGTCAATCTGATCTAAATGACCACTCACTGGCACTCCTCCAGGTGACTTTAAGCTGCATAACTTGATAATTAGAATTAGCCATCATAAGCCCTCTAAATTTCATTGATAGCTGCTCTAATTTTATGTCTTATCATTTAGAAAAAATGAGCTATGTAACAATTTGAAAATACAAGCTTTTTATCATGTGGTTTCTTTCCACTAAATAAAATGATTGTGCGCTATTACCAAACTCTCAATGACCAAAAGCTGAAAACTAAAACTTTACAAAATGTCACTTAGTTACTTGTAGTCTTCCTCTACCTAACCAAGCTCTGAACCTGCAGATCCTTGTTAGAATGATTGATTGTTCTGTTTGTCTCCAAATTCCTTCGAAGATAAGATCCTATCCTATCCATGGATTCCAATGGGACATAATGTGAATGAGGTCTCTTAAATACAGACTAAGGCTGACAGCTACTCAGAGAAGGATGATATTGGCTCTCATAGCACCTAGGAAAGGATGCTGCACAGAATGCAAAGGGGTCTGGTTCTAGCAGTAATGAGTAAAGACTTATGATATTCCCTGCAACATGATTTGAACATTCTTGACAGCTTACAATGATCCCAGGTCAGATTTTCTACGAAAAGAGATAAACTCTTCACAGTTCATAAACCATAAAGGTCTAGGGTTAAAATGACATGTGGCTCCATGGAAGGTTCTGAATAAATGAGAATGGTCAAATAGGTAGCAATGGGTGTGGCACAAGCTGAAAAGCCCGGCAGCCAAAGGAAAGAACTGTCACTTTGGGACTAACAACTCAATTAAAATATTGTAACTTTTCAATGTAAGTGTGAACTGCCATAAATCGTTAGAGAACTGATTCAACAAAGGCAACCTCATCATAAAGGTCAGGCTCTACTGATCTCCAGGACAAGTGTGACTAGCAACACTGCAGCAACAGAATCATAAAAACAAAAGGAGGACTAGATGCCCTCTTCTTGCTCCACCTGTCTTGTGAAAGAGAGCATTCCTACTGGGACTTAGGGAACTCGGAAACCTTTATCTTTTTCAAGATTCAAAAAGCAATATATAGAAGAAAGCCCACCAGAGGAAGAAACACTATTTTCTGCAACACTGTAACTGAAGACTAAAACAGCCAGTTAGAATATCAAACATCTGAATATCTATATAGTACAGAGTTTATAGTTGGATGAAATGGAAAATGTTAGGATCCATTGTAGTGGGTAGCCATTCCAGCTTTGATCTGGAAGTTCCAGCCCCCATTGAGGCTTAGGTAACTGTCAGCCTACAAGGTGGGGCCAAGAGAGGACCCTGAAGACCCGAGATCTGGATGGCCAGCTCTCTTGGTGCCTGGACCCTGGACGCTGGAGGTAGACCGAGCAGAATTCCCAGAGAACACCGCCGGACTGCGCTACACCTTTCCCAGACCCTGTAAACTATCCCTTCACTTGTAAGTTACCCCACAAAATAAACCTCCCTTTTAACTACATGGAGTGGCCATAATAATTTCACCAATAATCCATAGTTTTTAAGGTCTGGAAAGTTCTACACAGAGATGTAGCTCACTGATAGAATTGCCCAGCACAAATGAGGCACTTCGTTCAGTCTTCAGCAATACCAAACCAAGTCATGAGATAAAGAAACCCTTCTTCGTTTCTACTTCTAATGGTATGCATTTTGCATACTGGATAGTCACTGCTATTCCAAAACAACCTAGAGTCAACATTGGTACATTATGTGAGGGAAGATGAAGACTTTGGGATTAATTTGAACTGCAAGTTAGTGTTGACTCGCATTAGAATGCAAACACCTACCCTTTACTTGTGCCTTCAATAGCATAACGTAAGGCAGTCCATCCAAACACATCTTTAAAGAAAAAGTCAATGCCTTCATCCAGAAGTAGACTGACCATATCTGTTGAATCCCATCTTATGGCATATAAGAGTGTGTTTCTGAAATAAAACAAAATGCTTCATTATTAGATAACTTAATTAAAACTGTAAATACTTGGGTATATTTTATAAATTTAATGTCTCGCTTGTCTGTTTGAAATTGTCCTTTTGTTTTGTTTGTTTGTTTTTTGTTTTTCGAGACAGGATTTCTCCATGTAGTTTTGGTGCCTGTCCTGGATCTCACTTTGTAGACTAAGCTGGCCTCAAACTCACAGAGATCCGCCTGGCTCTGCCTCCTGAGTGCTGGGATTAAAGGCATGTGCCACCACTGCCCTGGAATTGTCCTTTTCATACACATAAATATTATTGGTTACAAAGATTCATCTTTATATATGGTGTGCAAAGATAAAATAAGAAAATGGATGGGAAGCCTCTGGCAGTGTTCTGCATGTTCTTAGTAGAATTCTTAGATTTATCAACTTTGATAGAATATAAGTGTATACAAGTTATTCTTCTTAAGTAGATAAGGACTTAAATACAGATGTTTCTATTTTCTTTAGTTTACTGTAACATATAATTACTAATCAGATAACCATCAGAAAACTGAAAGCTATTTTCATTATCTAAGGTATAACAACATTATAAAATACTCTTAATAATAAAATTCATTATAGTTACAGTTAGTAATGATGACAACATGTGCTATGCACTGCCCTAAGTGTTACATAAATGATCTCATGAAAACCTTTACAAGGTATTGTCCTCCTTTTCATATTTGGTGATATGTAACACTAGCAGTTCAGACACCTAGCAACTAGGTAGCTGACATTTTAACCAAGTCATCTATGAATCTGCATCTATCCACCTATTTCTTAGCTTCATTAATGTTTCTCCTAATGAAATGAATTTGCTTTCCTTTCCCAACACTATGTAAATATAAACACATCAATACCAGTTGTACAGGACAAAAGGGGGTGGGGTTGAATAGCATCCTGCAATAACAATTCTAGTCATTATAGGATAATCTAACCTCATTATTCTTCAAAGAGAATTGAAAGGTAAGAGTCATCTAATATACTGTGATTGTCAACTCTTTTTATGAATATTATGGCATTTTATAGGACAATCATATAAGAGTAAGGGAAAACAGTACAAAACGATTGAATTTTGTTGTGAATCAAAATTAATCAAAAAGTCTAAACTTATTAAAAAAAATTAGTAAAACCAAACTGAAAACCAATTAATGTGCCATAAGATCAGTTGTCCAATCAAACAAAATATCAAATAAGAAGCATCAATCAATATAATAAGGGGATATGAAACATAAATGATTTGTGTTGCTCACCTCAACTTACTGCTTTGCTTACCCAACTAATTAGACTGATGACTAGTGGATACCTGATCACTGAATCCCTGTAAGTTAGTCTTCTTCCCATCAAGTTGATATTTCTTGGTTGTGCAATTGCTATTTCAGAATGTCACTTTTTTTTAAAAAAATTCAAACAACAGTACCTTTTCATCTTATCAAATACGTGTATATTTGCCCCCTTCTTTACTAAAAATTTTGCCATCTCTATATTGTTTTCCTTGAGAGCCAGTAAAAGTGGTGTAAAGCCATCCTGCAAAACAAAACAAAATAATCTGTAATCCAAAATCATTGTAATCTTCAACTGAGTTGAGCCTTAAACAGTCCTTATGAATACAAAGCCTTGCTAGAGTGAATCAGCAGCTTCTTCTCTCAAAGGCCACTGCACATTCCTTGTCCTGGAAATGCCCTACATCTACCTACATGTGACACATGAAACCTTATTTTAGATTATTTGGGGACTACTATGCGGTGAACTATACCTTGTTCTTTTGTTCCATGTCTGCATTGTATTTAAGCAAATATTCAGCCAGCTTCTGATTGTCTTCAGACACAGCATAGTGAAGAGAAGTATTGCCATTTTTGTCCATAAGATTTGGATCAGCACCATGCTTCAACAATGTACACATGCATCCATATGTCCAGTTTTGTACAGCCTAGGGATTATATCAAGAAACAAATTGCTTGTTCAATGAATTCAATATAAACATCACATAGAGTTCACCAAGTAGTAACATGATCATGGGGTAAGTTTGTTTTATAATCATTTAAATTAAGTCTATGGCATGCTAGATTTGGACAGCTATACATACCTTCATCAGAGGTGTGATGGAATTCCTGTCAACAGCATCAATGTCACAATTATTTCTCAGTAGAACACTTACTACTTCTTCTCGGCCATAGACACAAGCGAAATGCAGAGCAGTCCTATGGAAATTAGAAATTTTAAATGAAATTCTAGAACACTATCTTAAAATTAACAATTTCTCATGTAATCATAAAATATTAAATGGCACATAATTCTTTTTTTTTTTTTTTTTTTTTTTTTTTTTTTTTTTTTTTCTTTTTTTTTGGTTTTTCGAGACAGGGTTTCTCTGTGTAGCTTTGCGCCTTTCCTGGAACTCACTTGGTAGCCCAGGCTGGCCTCGAACTCACAGAGATCCGCCTGCCTCTGCCTCCCGAGTGCTGGGATTAAAGGCGTGCGCCACCACCGCCCGGCTTAAATGGCACATAATTCTTAAACATTGAATGAACAAATACTTAAGTCCTTGTGAAAAATGGAAATATTTATTAGATTCTATTACTCACTATATTGGTAAAGACAACATTTTCGATAGTGTCTTTTGTGTGGTGCTGTGAACTGAGCACATGGCCTCTTCCATGCTTAGAAATTAATCTGCCATTGAGCAATACCCCCAACCAGGAACAGGTTTAGAGAAAAAGCATGGCATTTAGGTTAAATCACCATAGGTTTAATTATAACTTAAACTTTGCTATCAACTACTTAGGCTTTCTATGAATCAATTCTCTCATCAGTAAAGCAAGCATCAAAAACAGTAGTTATCTCACAGAATACCACTGTGATTCATCAATGGGAATCATGCAAAATGTCTAGAATAGCTCCCTGCACTCCACATCTCAGTTTAATATTATCACTGTCCCTTCTGCTCAGCAAACAAGATTTCAAGTACATAAAATTATATGATAATTATTTTTCTATTACGTTTAAGTATTACTAATTTCAAAGATTCTAAATTGTATTTAAAGTCTCTAAATTTGCTTAGAGGGGGTAAAGCAGCAAGGTTTTAAGAATAGTACAATGGGTATGCTACATAATAGATGTTCATGTTATCAGTGGTGAATAAATTACTTCGTAAATTTGTGATTTATCAGGATAAATTTGCAGGCAGGGTGGGACAATCTGGACTAGAGACCTCTAGCTGGAGTGCAAGTCTGGAGAGAGCACTGAGGATCCAGAGAAGACAGAACATAGAGAGGCCTTCCCCTCCTGCTGGCTCCCCTATGCTGGTCTTTGAATATAACAAGGGCCATATCACATCCTCCACGCAGGCCGCTCCCTCCAGCTCATAAGCGCTGTTACCTTTCCTTAAAGTCTCTGTCATGCACGCTGTGTTTCCCAAGGTTTATCATTCTCTGCAGTCTCTTGACATCACCTTCACTTGCAGCCTGGTGGATCTTTTTGAGAGGTTTGTATCTGGGTTTGTTTGGGACAGAAACGCTTTTCATATCATGTAAAATGTCCAACAACTTTTTTCTTGGGACATCGCAGAAACCCATAGGTGTCTTTTCCTTAATTCCATGAACCAAGTTCTTCATGACTGAAGCTACTGGTCTCACCACCTGGCCCTGACCCTTCGGATTTTCCCAAGGACTGGTCCTTAGACCAACTAACTCGCAAACTAAGTATTAGCTTATAGAAAAATCAAGATATGTCCACAAGGTACCCCACCAAGATTCCATGGTGAGAGAAAGAGCTTATGACACACCTAAAGACCGTTGATCAACTCCAGGTTGCCAAGCAACCCTGGTGACCATTGGTGTACTGTGCGCATGCGCAAGAGTGGGTCTACTGTGCTGCTAACATCCCTAGAGCTAAAGAGTGTTCATTGTGAATGTATGGGCCACTTCTGGCCATCTCTCTGCAGGAAAACAAGTGTGTTCCATTAAATATCCACATCACTCTCACTTTAGACAATGCTGCTCCTCTGCTTACTTCTCTCACTCCCTGCTCCAGCTCCTTCCTTACTCCCCTCCTACACCTTTTTCTTCTCTTCTTCCTTCCCCCTTCTCCCTCCTTTACTCACACAACCTTAAGCTCTTTGTCTTCCTCTTCCATTTTTCACTACCCCCTTTTGAACCCCATGCTTCTCCCCCAGGAGCTGCCAGAGTTTGAAGCACCCCCACCCGGCTCCTTCATCTCTTCAAATGCACCCCTGGAAAGTCCATCCTAGTGCCGCCCTTTCTTCCTACCTTACTTCCTTCTCTCCGCACCCCTTTCACTCCAGGTTTCCCACAAGATTCCAGATGACACCTATCTCCTCTTCCTGCTGACCTTCACCCACACCATATAATCTCACCATTCACTCACTCACCACACACACACAAATTGAAAAGCAAGCAAACAAGCCGTGATGGTGCACATTTTAATCCTAGTGCTCAGGAGGCTAATGCAGGAGAATTTTGAGTTTGCTGCCAGCTTTGATTAAACTTAGACCCAAATAAGAAAAAGTACCAGAAACGTCTGGAAGGCAGTGCTTAACTGTTCAGGTGTGAAAACAATGGATAATGTGTTACCTCCATTTCCACTAGTGCTTTTTAAATAGTCTAAAACATTTATTTCATAATAGCCAGTAAATATGTAACCACTGAATAACAAAAATGTGATATATAAATCATAAACAACCAATAAATATGTAATAATATATGGTTAATAACCAATAGATATGATCATTTCATTATCAATTTAGAATAAATTATTCACATTTATCAAGCTGTTAGAGTAGGAATAATAAATCATGTCAAAATAGAGGACATCACTTAACATTTGTGTTTATAATGCAGTATTCAGGTTGGATATTCTTGTGAGGAGCTTAGCAGACACTTTTCCTACTCAGGAGTTGTTTACTCAGTCTCTTCATTGCCACCTTCATGTCTTTGTTCCTCAGTGTGTAAATGACAGGATTCAGGATGGGCGTAATCATGAAGTCCAGAATGGCAAGACACTTATCCACTGGGACATTAGGAAATGGCCACATGTACACAAACATGCATGGTCCAAAGAACAAAACCACCACAGAGATGTGAGCAGAAAGTATAGAGAGGGCCTTGGACAAACGTCCCAAGGACTGTTTCCATACAGTGAACAGTATGAAGATGTAGGAGACAATCAACAAGAAAAAGGTAGTGACAGAAATTAATCCACTGTCAGCAGTAACCAAGAACTCCATTCTGTAGGTGTCTGTGCAGGCCAGTTTGATGAACCTAGGAAGGTCACAGTGAAAACTATCTATCTCATTCGAACCACAAAAAGGCAAATGGACAACAAAAGCTAACTAAGCTAATGAGTGAATGAGACCAATAACCCATGAATAATAATAATAATAATAATAATAATAATAATAATAATAATAATATAATCAGAAGCAAAAGGCACATCCGTGGGCTCATGATGGTCAGGTAGTGGAGAGGCTTGCATATGGCCACATATCTGTCTGAGGCCATGGCTACCAGCAACACCATTTCACATTCCTCCAGGACATGAAGAACAGAAAAAAAACAAACCAAAAAACAAAACACTGCAGAGGTTAAAAAAAAAAAAAAAAAAAAAAGAAGACCACTTTGTGATGATTAAACAGAGAGTCACTGGGGAACATTAGAGAAAAAATCAGTGATCAGTTCATTATTGACCCAGAAGAGAAAAATAGTTTTTCTACAAAGTTATGACAAATATTTGAGAGGATATATAGGTTAACCCTTATTTGAATAATACACAATATAAACTTATATATACTGTAGCTAGAGTTTTCCTGCCTGGCCCACAGTCAGGACAAATCTCTCTCACCTGCCAGTCCCACAGCCGCTCAGACCCAACTAAGTAAACACAGAGACTTATATTGCTTACAAACTGTATGGCCATGGCAGGCTTCTTGCTAACTGTTCTTATATCTTAAATTAATCCATTTCCATAAATCTACACCTTGCCATGTGACTCGTGGCTTACCGGCATCTTCACATTCTGCTTGTCCTGGCAGTGGCTGGCAGTGACTCCTTCTGCCTTCCTGTTCTCTCTTTTCTCCTCTCTGTTAGTCCCGCCTATACTTCCTGCCTGGCCACTGGCCCATCAGTGTTTTATTTATTGACTAATCAGAGCAACACATTTGCCATACAGAACATCCCACAGCAATATACTTTTGTCAAAACATTCATGGTATGTACATTTTTTATGTAGTAGTTAAACCTTTATATTTCAAATTTACACACACAAAAAAAAAAACAAGCAAGAGATGAAGACACAATCACAGGGATAAATGACAAAATATTTTTCCCATCAGAGGAGCTTTAGTTAGGCCTAAAACTTGTAGTCATTTATTGTGAGGAACACCAGGCATGCACATTTAGAAGTGCAAAGTTATACATCCTATATTTCCAAAGAAAAGGCATAGAAAAGCATCAAGACCAAAAGTCAAGGCTTCAGAGATGGCTCAGTTGGTAAAGTGTTTGTTGTGCAAGCATGAGGTTCTGAATTTCACCCAGGAACCCAGTTTAAAAATTCAAGCATAGTGATGTGAGTTTGTAATTCCAGTATGCACACAAGCATATCCCTAAACCTTACTGGCTAAGCCAGTCTAACAAAGTTTGTGAGCCTCGGGCCAGCGAGAGACCCTGTCTCTCTCATACGTGCTCAAACAAAACCAAAGTAGGTGTCATTTGAGGAACAGCAACCATCATTGTTCTCTTGCATGCTCACAGACGTGGACCCACACATGAACAAACATACCCACTGTATGCACAAACACTAACAGAAAGCAATACTACCAGGTTTATTGTTTGTTTCTAAATGATTGGGCAACTGACCAGTTTACTTTGACTTTCTTTTTATGTCAAACTGTTCTTTGCTACTTTTTGATTATGGCTTGGAAAACTATCATCATTTTACTATTATTGTTAATGAAGAATCAAAGTAATCATGCTGCAAGGAGTAGATCTAATTTTAAGGAGAAGGAAAGTATGTGCAGAGAACTCACAAAACAGGCATGCAATGGCCAATAGGCTTATTAACAATCAACCTTATCAGTCATGAGTAGTTTGGTAGGTTTTAGTTTAACAATCAACATAGTCAAGAAAGAGATCAACATAAGTGATAAAACATAGATGAGAGAAATAATTCTCAGTATTATCAATGTTTCAGAACAAAATTTTTCTTTCACTCTTGATTTATAAGTTAAAACATTTATTAAAATGAGATACCAATGATTTCTAGAAAACTAACACCAACACAAGTTTTATGCATAAGTAACATTTATTATACCACCTATATCATGGATATTATTAATGTTGAATAGTGCAAACCTATTAGATATATAACTGTGCATTTATGCAAGGGAATAGCTTGAAGTTATTAGATTAAGTCATTTTACATATGTAAATCTGGAAATATTTCTAATTTGAAGATTGGAGAGTATTAAGTTAAATTAGTAATAGGAAATTTTTTATTTGAAAGAGAAATAATATTCAAGAATGCACGTTAAGTACCACCATTGGGGAATCTGAAAATATAAGCTCCCATGTGGCTTTTACCTCCTAAATTTATATTTATGTGTTATTCAGATGGCTAAAACAAAGTGATAGGGTGTCAAGTTAAAAGTGAATTATTTTACAAAAGAAGATAATTGAGATAAACAGCTCTACAAATTCAATACAGTAATGTCAGAGTCGTTCAAACAAACTTTAGAAATTATGACAAAGATTACTAACACGAAACCAGTGGTTTTTCTTATGAAATATCACAATTCAATTAATAAAGAGCATTCTCAGCAGGAGTTTTATCACTAATATTAAATTCAAGTTTGTGAACAATCCATTGTTAGTTTTCCCTAAAATATATCCATCCTTAGTTAGCTGATACTAATAAGGAAGTAAGTGAAAAGCCAATGGAGAAGAGAGGAGATGGAACACGGACACCAAGCAGAAAGAAACAGGAGAAAATAGAAACAAGCAAGAAGGAATACCATAAACACTAAAGGAGAAGCAGTTGACAAGCACACCTGTGGAGTACTTCTTGATGCTTCTCTGCACCACCCACTGCTTAAAATCTCTAGTGAATTCTGCTTGCAGACATTTTGTGTGTAGCAGAAGGGTTCTTGTAATTCTTTGATGAATCAATTGATGTAACAATATTGATAAGAAGAACTGCATTAATTCATTGGAAAACACTAATTCAGCCTTGCATGATTAGAATAAATCTAGCAGTTGGCCATGGCTACAGTTTGCATACATACTGAATTTAATATGCTATTACTCTATTACATAATTTTTCCCAACAGATAAAATTTCTGTTTCAGTTTTTTGTAATGTCTATAGTTTGATTTCCCCATATGAAATGGTCAGGAGTCTCAACTTGTACCTTCTTTTGTGAAAGAAATCTTAAACAGTTGATATCCATTCTTCCATAATGTTTGATAAAATCAATTGCATGTTTTAAGAAAATTAGTAATTCTTGATTAAGTTTTGCTATTAGATACTAACACGATCTTATATTTATTTCTCTTTAATATATTTGATCAATTTGTTTCTTTTCTAGGAATTGGTCTATTTTGTCTGAAAGATCAAATATTTTAGTTTTTAAATTATAATCTCCTAGTTTTTGTTTTAAATTTAGTGCTGTGGATATCGCTCTGTATAAATAAACACTGATTGGCCGGTAGCCAGACAGGAAGTATAGGCGGGACTAACAGAGAGGAAAATTGAGGAAACAGGAAGGCAGAGAGGGAGACTGCTTGGAGCCGCTGCAAGAACAAGCAAGGTGTAAGGTACCAGTAAGCCACAAGCCACGTGGCAAAATATAGATTAATAGAAATGGGCTAAATATAAGAGTAAGAGCTAGACAATGATAGGCCTGAGCTTATGGCCAAGCAGTTTAAATAATGTAAGCATCTGTGTGTTTATTTTATAAGTGGACTCCGGGACTGGTAGGACTTGGTGGGACCTGGAGGGAAAAACTCTCCAGCTACAAATGGCGCCCAACGGCTTGAGTTTCCACCTTAAACCTGAGAATATTTAATAACCAATTCTAAACAGAGCCAAAAACAGGTTCCTGCTTCATATCTCATAGGGGCAGCTAGACGCCGCAAAACATGGGTTTGTGCTGGCGGGTTCCTGGCGTTTGCACTTGACCTGTAGTATGGCGAGAATGAGGCATCTGCCAGCGGCACATTATGCTGTGTGGTAGATTTAGTATTTACTAGTATTAAAAAAAAAAAAAAAAGGTTTCTGAGCTACACGCTGCTTTGATAGAAGCATAGACCCACTATTTCTGAGAGTTGATGGCTCCCAGAGCTGGCGGAAAATGTACCACTGCCATGTTGGGAAGCTGAAGTGGGCAGAGCCAATAGCCACAGCACCATTTCAGTTTTAGAATGCTGCAGTTTAAAGCAATAGGTTCACAATCAGACTGATTCAGATGGAATAGTTTACAATGTATGTAAAAATGTACGTAGGCTTAAAAGAGAGAGAAAAAGAAATATATTGAGTTATATAAATAAAGATAGTTTTTAAAAATAAAGTCTTTAAAGAGACAGTAAAATTAATATAAAAAAATAAGCCACGTAAAGATGGCTATCACACAGAAAATCTGGATTATGTTCTTTTTGATATTCATAACTGAAGAAAAACATTTGATTGTAAAAGCTGTTGAGTTATGCCAAAATGTAAATTTTAAAGGTACCTTGACTTCAAAATTTGGAAAAAAGATATGTTGCTTTGGAAAAGAGGTTCTGCTTTTGTTTCCATAGAAAGCCAGAGGCTATGGATTTGTTCCAGATTAAGATACATCAGGTTTGACCAGCCAAGACCCCCGAAATGTCTCCAATGATACCAGGGCCCAGATAATCTAACATCCAGAATGGTTTCAAGGCAACTGGTTCACACAATACAGCTTCATGGACTACCCCATAAGCCTAAAATTTTCTTTGTGTCCCCATAAGATACAGCGCCCCCCTCCAGCAGGAAGTAGTAAGAGATGCTACGCCCAAATTCCCAAATATCCCAAGCTGGCTTTAGCGATGGAATTGGCTCATTCCCCCTCTAAACCCAGACATATTGCTTTAAAAAAAATGGTTAAGAGATTCTTGTGTCCCAAATCAGAAGAGCCCTCTGGTGTGGGACAGAGAAAAACCAATATTTTTATTTAAAGCAGGTTGATTATAAATACAATCTCTTTCTAAAGAAAAAAAGGGGATAGTTTAGATATGATAGGATGAAAGGGTAGATTAATGAACCTACTTTTAAAGAGTAACAACTTGTTTAAAATGTTTTACATTGCTATAGATTTTAGTTTATTGATACAAGTTCAAACTTAATTTTGTTATACTATATATATATTTCTATTCTTGTTTGAGGTATTATGTTTATGTAACTCATTTAAAATTGTAATGGATAATTAAGAAATAGATTAATAATTAGTCATCTATGATAATCATATTTATAGCCATGTTATTTAAGTCTTCTAGGTATACATAGATATATTTCAGATAGATAGGTAATCTTCAAACACTTCAAAGACCTACAGAATGTAGCATTTAAAATGTTTTAAAAATTTAGACTTTCTGGACAGTGAGACTTGTCTGTTCCTGACAGCACCGATTTACTTCAGAGGAGAATGGGCATTGAAGACACTCCATATGGAGTTTATCTTCACCTTGGCAAAAATAGCCATTTGGGCAAGAAACTGTTCTTGCCTGGACTGCTTGATCAACTGGACATGCAGGACCCATAGGAAGGTGACCACTGAACTTTGCTTGACAAAATGGTCCTTCAGGTTCCTGCTTTGTGGAGGAAACTGCCAGACATTCTACAGGACACAGAAAAAAGTGACTGAAAGACTCTAGACCTGTGGGCTGAAGACAGATGCCCCAACTTTACAAGAAAACTTTGGATGATTGTCCAGGCTGCCAGCTGTCTCTGTCTATCCTGCAAGACTCCCAAAAGTTACTTGCATCCTTCTCCCACTTCTCAGGTAGTATTATATCCTTCTGAGGTCTTTGATGTGGTTGAAGACTAGATAGTTATAATTTCCTCAGTTATGATAAAAGATGGGTTAGATATAAAACCTTAGACTCACAAATATAAGATAGGATATCTTTGTGGTGGTATTGTGTTCACCAAAATATTGTGTACCTTAATAAACTTACCTGGGGTCAGAGAACAGACAAGCCACTAGTTAGTCAGTGATAGCACACGCCTTTAATCCTAGCATTCCAGAGATAGAAATCCCTCTGGATCTCTGTGAGTTCAAGGCCACATTGGAAACAGCCAAGCATGGTGACACGCCTTTAATCCCAGAAAGCCAGCCTTTAATCGCAGGGAGTGGTGGTAGCAAAAAGATATATAAGGCGTGAGGACCAGAAACTAGAGAATTTGGCTGGTTAAGCTTTTGGCTGGTTAAGCATTTTGGCCTGGTTAAGCATTCAGGCTTTTAAGCAGCAGTTCAGGTGAGAGCCATTGGGATGAGGACACAGAAGCTTCCAGTCTGAGGAAACAGGACCAGCTGAGGAACTGGCAAGGTGAGATAGCTGTGGCTTCTTCTGTCTCTCTGATCTACCAGCATGGACCCCAATAACTCGCCTCAGGTTTGATTTTATTAATAAGAACTTTTAAGATTCCTGCTACATATCTTCTTTAATATTGTAACTGTAATTCTTGCTTAATAATTTCTTGTATAATATTTGGGGAACCAGCCTCAATATTATACATCCCAGGGGCTCAGGAGAGAGAACTACTAACGGCGAGGACTATTTTCAGGAAATAGAATCTCAGCACACCGAGCTCTATAGTCCACTTTCTTTAATTCCTCTGGCATAACATCCTTTATACACAGCTTCAGTTCTATTCTCATGTCTAGCTCCTTTCCTGCCTAATTTCTCTATATTTATCTACTGTCCCCTCTAGGTTCTATCTTAATTCCTTCATCTAGTTCTGTCCCTTCTAGGTTCTCATCTATCTAGTTCTTTCCCCTATCAGCTCCTCTCCCATTTCCTTCTCGCTCATCTGGTTCTTCCACATCTTGTTCTTCCCCATCTGGCTCTTCCTCATCTTCCATCTTGTTCCTCTAGTCCTCTCTTTTAGCCCTTCAATCTAGTTCTTCCCCATCTCAGTTTGTTCCTCTCAAGTTCTTACCCATCTAGTTCTTCCATTCTCTTTTCTCTTCTCCCCCCTATGCCCTGGAAGTCCCGATATATAAAGGGAGGGTCCGAGCTAAATTGTGTAAAGCTATTACTTAACGTCCACCTCTCCTAGGCAGTGTCTCCTTGTGAAATTTACCATAAGTCAGGAGACTTTCATGTGGGCTGTTATCATTGTTAGTCCTCAGAAGTTGGGCGCCCCCCTGGGTGGTGTCTCTTTGTGGAATTTAAGTCAGGAGACTTGCAGGTGGGCTGTTATCATTGTTGGTCCTCGGAAGTTGGGCACCCACCTGGGTGGTGTTTCCTGTAGTCCTTGAAAGTGGCTAAGGGAGATAATCTGATTCCAGAGAAAGCCTTTCCTGAGGCTGTTCTCCAAATATTTGGAATGTGTATGTCCAGAGAGTGATCAGTCCACACTGTTAGCCCTTCTTAGGGAAAAGTCAATTGGGAAAACTATGAAGGCACACATGATTTTCATAACAGAATACAGCTGATATATAACAAGCCAAGTAACACCAAAAACTCCTTGGGATTTGGCTTCCTCAGGAGGAATTCCCTGATCCCTCCAGGTAGTGACTTTGCCATAACCAGCTGAGTTCTTATGATATATTCCTGCGGCCCGCAGCAATAATTGTTTTGTTGTATGTAATTTTACTATGTTAAAGTTAAAACCTTCCTTTTTGAAAAAGAAGAAAAGGGGAAGTGCTGTGGATATCGCTCTGTATAAATAAACACTGATTGGCCGGTAGCCAGACAGGAAGTATAGGTGGAACTAACAGAGAGGAGAATTGAGGAAACAGGAAGGCAGAGAGGGAGACTGCCTGGAGCCGCTACCAGAACAAGCAAGGTAGAAGGTACCAGTAAGCCATAAGCCACGTGGCAAAATATAGATTAATAGAAATGGGCTAAATATAAGAGTAAGAGCTAGACAATGATAGGCCTGAGCTAATGGCCAAGCAGTTTAAATAATGTAAGCGTCTGTGTGTTTATTTTATAAGTTGGCTCCAGGACTGGCGGGACTTGGTGGGACCCGGAGAGAAAAACTCTCCAGCTACATTTAATTTTAAATATTCTAGTTGTTGAATTACAATCCTTTATCTGTTTTCCAATGTTTTTATTGCTGTTATAAAGTTTTGTACAATAAAGAAAATGTGTGGCACTGTCTTTCTGTTTCTGATTCATTTTTCTTAATTTATGATGTAACTTACTTGCATTCATTTTAATGTTACTTATAGTCTTTCATGACTCAGTATTATTCAGTTATGTGCATATGTGTGTCTCCATTTTCATTCATCTGAAAAGCACCAGCCACTTGGGTAGTTCTATAACTTGGATATTGTGAGTTAGTACCTCAGTTTCACTGGGCTCTGGCTCCAGACTCCTCTCAGCTCCCTAGTCCAAAAAAAGTCAGATGACACATGTTCATACTATAGAGCATAGAGACTATTAAAGAGCAAATAAAACATAGTATTTCCAAGGGCTGGGAACAGGCAGTGACAAAAAGATATTTGCTTGGCCTTACATTTATACAGGCTGTGTGTGTGTGTGTGTGTGTGTGTGTGTGTGTGTGTGTGTGTGTGTGTGTGCGCGCGTGCGCGCGCGCGTGCATATGTGTGTGTTTGTGAACCTTTTATTCATTCAACTTCCCACCTCTTTTTTTATTTTTTACATGTTCTTTGATAATGTTGTACAAGATATTTGATTATGTCCACCCCATCAATTCTTTTTTTTTTTTTAGAATCTTTTTTTTTATTTTACAATAGTATTCAGTTCTACATAACAGCCACAGATTCCCTTGTTCTCCCCCTTCCTGCCCCCCTCCCCTTCCCCCCAGCCCACTCCCCATTCCCACCACCTCCAGATCAAGGCCACCCCCGAGGACTGAGATCAACCTGATAGACTCAGTCCAGGCAGGTCCAGTCCCCTCCTCCCAGATTGAGCCAAGCGTCCCTGTATAAGTCCCAGGTTTCAAACAGCTATCTCATGCAGCGAGCCCAGGACCTGGTACCACTGCCTAGATGCCTCCCAAACAGATCAAGCCAATCAACTGTCTCACCTATTCAGAGGGCCTGATCCAGTTGGGGGCCCTTCAGCCTTTGGTTCATAGTTCATGTGTTTCCATTCGTTTGGCTATTTGTCCCTGTGCTTTATCTAACCTCTAACCTTGGTTTCAACAATTCTCGCTCATATAAACCCTCCTCTTTCTCGCTAATTAGACTCCCGGAGCTCCACTTGGGGCCTAGCTGTGGATGTCTGCATCCAGATTCCTCAGTCCTTGGATGGGGTTTCTGGCACAACTATTAGGGTGTTTGGCCATCCCATCACCAGAGTAGCTCAGTCCCGGCTGTCTCTCGGCCATTGCCAGCAGTCTTTTGTGGGGGTATCTTTGTGAATTTCTGTGGGCCTCTTTAGCACTTTGTTTCTTCCTTTTCTTGTGTGGTCTTCATTTACCATGGTCTCCTATTCCTTGTTCTCCCTCTCTGTTCTTGATCCAGGTGGGATCTCCGCTCTCTTTCCCTCGACCCTTGCCGTTCATTGCTCCCACTCATGTCCAGGCTGTTCATGTAGATTTCATCCATTTCTCCGTCATTGGGTGATCCCCATGTCTTTCTTGGGGTCCTGTTTTACAGGTAGCCTCACTGGTGATGTGAGTAGCAGTCCAGTCATCCTTGTTCCACATCTAGTATCCTCCTATGAGTGTGAGTACATACCATATTTGTCTTTCTGAGTCTGGGTTACCTCACTCAGGATGATTTTTTCTAGATCCATCCATTTGCCTGCAAACCTCATGATGTCATTGTTTTTCTCTGCTGAGTAGTATTCCATTGTGTATTTGTGCCACAATTTATTTATTTATTTATTTATTTATTTATTTATTTATTTATTTATTTATTGTTTCCTCTTCTAGGAGGCCTGAATCCTCCTAGAAGATGAAACAGATAGATAGCTATGTGTGTCTCTGCATCTATGTGCATTCCTTGTGCTTCTTCTGTTTGTTTTGCCATACTTTGTTTATATTACAATTATTAATTATTATTATAAATGCCTATTTCCTGTCCTAAAGAGAGAGAGAAAGCATGTGGATATGAGTGGGTGGGGAAGGGAAGTGATGAGGATCTGGAAGGATTTGAGAGAGGAGAAACCATTTTCAGAATATATTTTATGAAAAAAATGTCAGTAAAAAGGCAAACCTTTTTCCTACACCTTTCAAAAAGCATTGAAGAAACTAGGGAAAGAAAGATCATTTCTCACCCTAGTAAATACTACATATGGCAAGTCTGCAGACAGTATCATACTAAGTGAGTGGGGGGTACTCAGTCATATATTGCAGGTGTCTCTGTTACCACCACAGGCAGCAAAGTAACAATCCACAAGAGGCAAGAAGGCAGTTCAATTTAGCAAGATGAAGTAGCAGGTACTGGTTCAAACTCCAGGAGTCTGACCCCAAGTAGTTTATTTTAGGTAAATTTAAGAACAGCACAATTTGATGAAAACTTTTCTGGTGATAATTTACTCAATCCAATATGTGCAATAAAGCATACACAAATCTCTTTGATGAACAAATAAACTGAATAAAAACCAGACATGACTACATCTAAACTCTTTGTAAAGTACATGTGACACCTTTCATAAAGATGGGCTTTATAGACTGACTGAGAAAAATAAGGTCATGATGGGGTCTAGGGGAGCATCTGGTGTGGTCTTAGTCACACAGGTAGTATAAAGGTCACTGAGCTATTAACCATGGCTGCTCTCTGACTACTGGGTAAATAACAGATTGTTCATCCCTTCCTTTGAAGGAACAACCCTGTGTGTTTAACATTCCTGGCTCCCCCAAGCTTATCTTTGAGCACAAGGAACTCGTGACTCCTAAAATGTATGCCAAAATCAGTAATAAGACAAAGATGTCTTCTTTTTCCAGTCTGGTTTAATATATTGCTTGACATCTTTGTTAAAGCTTATAGACATGAGTGGAAAAATCAACAGAAGGGAAAAAAATTAAAGTATCCTTATTTACAGCTATAATTACTACACATATAAGACACTTTGAAGACTCCACCAGAAAATTTTTAGTGTTTTTTTCTTTCTTTTATTTTTGACATTATATAATCACATCATTTGCCAATTCAGGCTAGTGTTGTCTTTGGCTAAGATTCTTAGCTGGGGTCATCCTTTGCCCTCCCTCTATTCCCTCCAAAGCCTCCCATAAACCTTTCCTTGCTTTCTTTCAAATTTATAGACTCTTTTTTGTTAATTGTTGTTACCTGCATTATATATGTTTTCAAGATGGCCATTTTGGTGTTGGATAACCAATTGATGTGCTCTTTTATGGGAAACACTATTTATCCAATATTGAGCATTTTCTATTTGCCTGTAATTCTTTTTTTGTAATTTTATTTATTTACTTTACATCCTGGCCGCAGTTTCCCCTCCCTCCTCTCCTCTGGGTGCCCCCCACACACACCAATCTCCCTATGTTCCTAACCCCCAATCCACTCCTCCTCCGTTTCTGTTCAGAAAAGGGCAGGTCTCCCATGGATATCTACAAAGCATGGCATATTGAGTTGCAGTAAGACTAAGCGCCTCCCATGCATTAAGGCTGGGTAAGCTGACCCAATATGAGGAGTAAGGTCCCAAGAGATAGCTCTTGCTCCCACTGTTAGGAGTCCCACAAGAGGACCAGCTTACACAAATGTAACATATATGCAGAATGTCAGCCCTATGCAGGCTCCCTGCTTGTCGGCTCAGTCTCCGTGAGCCCTCACCTCCTTCCCACCCTGGGATCCCCTGCCTGGGCCCCTTCGCAGGCCCAGTCCCTGGGTTCACCTGCTGGAGCTTTGCCACCCTGGCAGCTTAGCAACCAGGTGTCAGAAGCGGAAGGAGGGCAGGACCCCGCCCTCATCCTAGGGATGCTGCGAGCCCTGGGATGTCAGGCAATTTGTGTTTCACACACCGATGTATTCATTCATCTCAAACTTTGCAGACCCAGTGTAGGAACTGAGGAGTACAGTGCCAGGAGCCTTCACCCCATTTTCTAGCTTTAGTTTAGTTTTCTGGTTTTAGTAATTCACTTTGTTCAAGGGGGCTGAAGCTTCCTTTCCTTTGGGGGGTAAGGGTGAGGAGGGACAGAGCTGTAGCAATCAAGCAAGCTTTATTTATAAAGGGAAAGCAGAGGTCAGTCCTAGTAATCAGACTTATTCTAGTTAACATCATTTTGTCTACCTTTGATAAATTTAAAATACCTTCCTTTCCACTTTTTCTTGATTTGAATTGATTTAAAATAGAAGTTATTACTTAAAAGACTTATCTCTCCGTGTGTGTGTGTGTGTGTGTGTGTGTGTGTGTGTGTGTGTGTGTGTGTGTTTGCATGCATATGCCAGTGGATGCCAGGATTCGGATTCCCAAGGAGCTAGTTCCCTGCAGTTATGATCTGAAGTAGGAACTGGGTGCTGGGAACTGAACTGCTAGCCCTCTGAAAGAGCAGCAAGTACTTTGAACTCCCGAGCCATCTCTCCGGCCACCTCCCCTTTACTTATTTTTCATATTATTGTGTTTCCATGTGGACATAGGTAAGGCAAAGAACTTTGTGGAGTCAATTCCTTCCACCTGTGTGGGCTCCAGGGTCTAAAAGTTGCCAGGCAAACACAAACCTGTTAGGCTAGCTAACCAGCCCTTATTCCTTTTAAAAATTGTTTTGTGTTTGTATGTGCATGTGACTGCAGATGCCCACTGAGGTCAGAGATCTTCCTAGAGCTCGAATTCCAGGCAGCTTTGAGTCCCTAATGTGGGTCCTCTGCAAATTTTGACCAAACCCTCCTGGCCTGCTTGTCTGACACCCTATCCCACCCCCAGAAGCCACTCAAGGATTCCACTCCTACGCCTGCCTGCTCCTTAAATTATGCGAAATCTCTGTATGTGTACGACTGGAGCCACAGATAAGCCCTGACACATGAATGGAAGTCAGAAGACAAGCTTGAGGGCTAGTTGTCACCTACCTTGACAGTGTCTCCTGTTTGCAGCTACCCTCCCTTCTGTCTCCCATCTTACTGAAGGGTGTCCAGTTTTATGTGGGTTCTGGGGATTTGAACTCAGGTCCTCACCCTAGCATGGGGACTTCTATTCACTGAGCCATCTTAGCTCCTGCCTGTTTTCTTGACCTCTGACTGATAGCTTTCTCTTCTTACCCATCTTTCTCTTCCGTGCATCTACAGAGAACTCCAGCTTGCCTACTCTCAGAACTGGCCTTGTGTTTCACAAAAACAAAAACAAACACTGGTTCAACACAGCGACATATGCCTGCATTCCTAAAATTTGGTAAGCCGAGGCCAGAGGATTGTTGAATCCAGCCTAGGTAACATGAAAAAAGAACTGATTCTCTCTCCCTCCTAGGCAACTTTGTCTTCAATAGACTGACTCACTCTATTTCTTGCTCTCTCACACAAATCAGCACTTACTGACCACACCGTACAAAATTAGCTTTTCTCTTTACATTAGAATTTAGGTTAACTTACTTGAAGCTTTTGTGCGTGCAACAGTTTGAATGCTTATACTACATTAAGCTAAGAGTATTTTCTTTCTGTTACTTCGTATTCATATGAAGCCACATTTAGTTGAAATTAGTTTATTTTTACATCGTGAGGCATTAATAGGAAATAAAAATACAAAACGACCAGGGATATTAATAGTGGTAATGTGATAATGAACATATGTATACACATAATACACAAGAAATCATACAAGGAAAATGACTAGATGTTAAAAGAGATTTGAGATGAAATACAAATAAGGATTTTGATGACTTGTCTGGGTGATGTTCAAAATCTCAACACCACTCTTGTATGGCACATTTATAAAGGCTGTAGACTTTTTCAAAATAATGATCTGTTGTTTTAATAGCGTTTTGTTTTTTTATGTGTGTGTGGGGGGGGCGTGTGGAGGGTAAGGATCCTGTGTTTTATGAACATCTACTTTACAATCTAACAGGTGAAGTCTTGTATTGAGAATGTGATGAACAGAAGGTTTGCTAAACTCCCATGACACAGAATGTAACAGTATGGAAATGCTGATGCACACATTTTAAAGGAAAACAGAACCCCGGTTAAAATATAAGCCAGAAGTACTTCCAGTACCAATGTAACAAGAACAGCTTAAGGCAGTTGTTACTGTCTCTACTTTAAGGATACTAGTGTCTATTTTATGAGTAGCCCTAGGTAGGTAAAATATATATTTTCCATTACAAACTTCTAAGTTTTAGCCAGATATGATGGCACATGTCTATGATTCCTGCACTTGGGAGGCTGAGGCAAGAAGTATCATGTGTTTGAGACCAGCCTGGGCTACACAGTAAGTTCAAGTTCTGCCTTGGCTACATATAAGAAGTATCAAAACAAAATTCTATCACAACATGCTCCCCCACCCCCACCTCCCACCCCCCACCCCAATCTTTCTTCTTTGCCTGCCAAGCTGCCAGCACACATCCTCAGCGCTTGTTTCTCAGGCCCTCCTGAGAACATAGCCAGGTTCCGTGATCTGCTAAGAGGTTATGTAAGACTTAGCATCATCACACTCACAGCTGTGAATTGGTACAGCAACCGAACTGTAACATTGTGAAATGCAGTCTACCACCAAAACTGTTATGGCTATGGTGCTCGAGAATTTTGCCAGAGACCAGTAACAAAGGTACTTTCTGCCTGGCATGTACCAACATCCTAGACTTGCAGAAGGAAAGCAAGTACCCCATATAAACCACACTGCACAGCCTGGTCACCCTGAGCCCTCCTCATCCTCCTATTACATAAGTTTCTAGCTGTGCCAGCCAAGGAACTACACTTTATCAAGCCTTCAAGGGAACAGACTGCTATGTGACTATTCTGCAATTTCCTAGGAACAGTCACCATAGAAGTTTTCAGACTCAGAAATACTCCACTTCAGAAACATTTTTAAAAGACAAAATACAGAATCTGCTGTCTGAAGAATGTTCAACTCACTTATAATAAGTTATTAAACACATATTTGACCTTTTTTAGCTTTACCAAAGAGAGGAAAATAGATGAAAAAAAGGTATGTGGATCCTAGGGATTGAGCTCAGGGTGTCAGGCTGAAGCAGGAGCTTTTTCCTGCTGAGACATCTGTCTGGTCCTGGTACTCCAATGAATAAGAGGGCTCTTGCAGTGTTGCTAGCCACAAAGCCTATCAAGATCCTTGTCACAATCACCTAGAAATGGACTTGACTACACGTAATTACCAAAAGTAAAGATGGCGATCACTTGGTGTTAACAGTTTGGGCATGGACTTTAGAAACGAAAGGTAAAGGAGGTACTACATCAAGTCTGTGAAGATAATTTTCTTCAGTCAGTATTTTGGGGATATCCAAGGAAATTTCCTTTTGTTGTTCTCGCCACCTGAGTATATTCTCTGCCAGTTCTTCCGTCTCGTTCACCAAAATATCCATCTTGGCTAAAGCCTTGCTCTGTAACATTTGAAATAAAGAGAAATAGAAAAAAAATCAGTTACTGATTATCATTATGTTAGAAACAGATTCATCAAAAATTAACATCTGATCTTTTCTAGTCCCTTACTATAAAAATTCCTTTAAAACTGTGTCTCTACCCCCACCCCAACCTACATATCTTATATCTGAATTCACTTCTCCTTTACCATCAATTTTAAACTCGATGCAAATAACCTCAGGCTTTCTCATTGTGCCTGGCTGGTCTGGAATTCACGGTAATCTCCTATTCCACCATCCCCAGTGCTACGATCACAGGCACAACCAAAGTTGTCTTAAACTGATGCTAAAGGTATAGGGTGATTAAAGTCTGCAATTCTACAATTTTCTTTTCTTCTGGTGCTGGAGATGGTGCAAAGGCCTTTCACGTACTAGGAAAGCACTATAGCAAGCTGATCCTTGGTCCTGAAAGTCTGTATTTCTAACATGTTCCACATGGTAATGATCCTCTCAATCCATACTTTGAGTGGCAGGGCTCAATCTAGTCTATTCACTTTTTTTTTTTCCATGAGTAAAGCACAGTGCTGACCAATCTACTCCTCTGTATTCTTCCTTTACAAAGTGAATATGGACTGGAATGATGGCTTAGCTGTTAAGAGCACACTGGCTGCTCTTCTGGAGGACCTAGGCTTGGTTCCCAGCACCCACATAGAAGCTCACAACTGTCTGTAACTCCAAACCCAGAGGATTTGGTATCCTATTCTGGCCTCTGAGGCATCAGACACACATGGCACAGACTACACGCAGAAAAAAACATGAATACATACAAACAAAACAAAAGTGAAAAACAAGGGTCTGGAGAGAGGCATCAGAGGGAGAAAGTGCTTCCTGGTCTTCCAAAGACCTGAGTTTGGTTCCCAGCACCCATGGCAGATATCACAACTGCCTCTAACTCTAAAGGATCCCACACCTCAGGCACCTGCACTCATACTCTATTGATTTTACTGATTCTTCAAACTAACTCTGAAAACTTTCTAAAGTCTTTCTATGTCCTATCCTGTTCCCAGTCCCCTGTACTGAAAGTAATCTTCCCTGTGATCAGCAGATAACAATTCCTAATCATTTTATTTTGTATTTACACAAATATAATCTTATGAAGTAAAAAGTATGTATCTTTGTAGGTATGGTGGCATATATCTAAATTCCCAGCACTTGGAAGGCAGAGGCAAAAAGACAGTTTGAAGCCAGCCTGGGCTATACAACAAAACCATGGGGGTGGGTAGGAGGAGGGAAGGGAGAAAGAAAATGAAAATCATGTTAAAGCAATACTTTAAATTTTTTTTTTTTTTTTTTTGTTTTGAGACAGAATCTTACTTTGTAGCTTAAACTAGTCTGGAACTCACTACATAGTGCAGGCTAGCCCCAAACTCCACAACAATCTTCCTCAGGCACCCAAGTACTAGAATTATAGGTGTAGGTTTCTTAACCATGCTTGGTTAAGAAAATGTTTCTTTTGCTTCATGATTTTATTAATGACTAACTGAAAAAAAAAAAGTGAAATTAGCCAAGCTCAGAAAGACAAACACCGGAAGTCTTGTCTCATATGTGTACTCTAGATTTGAACTGTGTGTCATGAATGTAAGGGAAACAGTGATGAGAGACAGGATAAAAAACGTAATAGAATACATGTGACATGCAAACAAAAGGAGACACTATCCAGAGGAAGCAAGAGGGCCAGGAAGAACTGGAGGAAAGAGATCAGAGAGGACAGCAGATGAGAATACAGTGGAACAAAGAGAAATGCACATCCATGTGAGAATGTCATGATGAAAAACATCGCTTTGTTTGTTAATTTAGGAGTCTGAGGTCAGCCTGAGCTACATGAGACTATCGAAAAAAATAAAATAAAAACCAAAAAAATTAAATGGGACGGTCACACAGTTGAGCTTCTAGTATAAGAACTAAGAGCAGCTATATTAGTAATACTCACCATTTGCTTTAGGTTTTCTTCTAAATGAGGGATATTTCTAATTGTTTCAAGATGGGTTTCCAATTTCTCAATGAAAGTCACAGCTAATTCCAACAAATGTACCATATCTCTGAAAGAGAGTGCATGGGTGAGTGTAAATTTACCCCAGGCTCCGTGTTTGAACACTCGGTCCCTATTGGGTGGTGCTGTTTGGGGACTCACTGGAGCTTTGGGGCCCAGGGACTAGATGGCAGATAGAGCTCAGTGGGGGGAGCCCTGGAAGGTGCTCTCCAGTTCCTGATCCACTAAGATGCGAGCAAGCCATGCCACAGTCCCGGCACCGGTAGAGCCGAAGAGAAAGGTCCCCCTCCCCCACCCCGCAAACATTACAGCTCTGTGAGCCACTGCGGCGGGCGGCAGGTGAGTCCCCGGTGGCGCCAAGTGTTACAGCTCTGAAGGGAAAGGCATCCTGGCAGTCAGGAGCCAAGAAATACCACACAGCTGCACCGCACAACAAACCTCACACAAGAGATTTACAGGGAAAACCCCAGAAGAATGGCTGCCTGGACGAGGGTGAGGGGTGAGAAGCACTAGAGAAGTGAGCAGAACACAGGGTTTCAAGAGGTTTTTTGGAGGGTGGAGCTTTCCAGGGTGGGGATTGGTGGGTTTTCAAGTCCAGGGCATTAGAGTGTTAGTGGGTGGAGCCTGAGTTAGAAGTCCTCAGGGGCAGGGCCCAGCCACTTGAACCAGCCACAATGCCGTACCTACAATGTAAACTGTAGACAAAATAAGCCTCACCTCAACTAAGTTGCTCTGTTAGTATTCTGTGACAGTGGTTAGAAAAGAAAAGCAATACAGGGAGGAAAAAAAATTAACTTTTCTTCTTCCTCCTCCTCCTTTTAAATATTTAGTTGGGGGGTTGGGGATTTAGCTCAGTGGTAGAGCGCTTCCCTAGCAAGCGCAAGGCCCTGGGTTTGGTCCTCAGCTGTGGAAAAGAAAAAAAAAATTATTTTGTGTGTGAGTGTTTTGCCTGCATGTGTCTATGCACCGCATGCATGCAGTACCCACGGTGACCAGAAGAGGGCATTGGATCCTCTGGAACTGGAGTTACTGAAGATTGTGAGCTGCCATGTGGGTGCTGGAAATTGAACCTGAGTCCCCTGGAAGAGCAGTCAGTGATCTTAACTGCTGAGCCATCTCTCCAGTCCCTTAACTTCTCTTCTTTAGTTGTTTTGTTTCTTTTCCTTTAATTAGGACTATTAATTTGAAATAAGCAAATCTAAGGAGCATCATTAACAAACATCCGAGCTAAATTGTGTAAAGCTATTACGTAACGTCCACCTCTCCTAGGCGGTGTCTCCTTGTGGAATTTACTGTAAGTCAGGAGACTTGCATGTGGGTTGTTATCATTGTTAGTCCTCGGAAGTTGGGCGCCCACCTGGGTAGTGTTTCCTGTAGTCCTTGAAAGTGGGTAAGGGAGATAATCTGATTCCAGAGAAAGCCTTTCCTGAGGCTGTTCTCCAAATACCTGGAATGTGTATGTCCAGAGAATGATCAGTCTACACTATTAGTCCTTCTTAGGGGAAAGTCAATTGGAAAAACTATGAAGGCACACATGATTTTCATAACAGAAGACAGCTGATATATAACAAGCCAAGTAACACCAAAAACTCCTTGGGATTTGGCTTCCTCTGGAGGAATTCCCTGATTCCTCCAGGTAGTGACTTTGCCATAACCAGCTGAGTTCTTATGGTATTCCTGCGGCCCGCAGCAAACTATCAATGGTGAAAAGGTTCTTCTCTTTCACTGAAGCAAAACTTAGATTGTCATCCAAATAGAAAAATGGAATGAGCCAAGCATTATGATTGGATCCTTTAATCCCAGTGCCCAGTGCTCAGGAGGCAGAGGCGGGTGGATCTCTGTGATTTCCAAGCCTGCCTAGTCTATATACCGAGTTCTAGAAGATCCAGGGCTACATAGAGAAACCTTGCCTCAAAAGAGCTAAAAAAGAAAAAGAAAAGTGGAAAAAAATATTATTCATGATAACCGAAATCTAACTGCTGGAAAACCCTCAGTGAAAATGGTTGTGGTGATACGTGTCTTTATTCCCAGCACTTGGGAGGCGGAGGCAGGAGGATCTCTGTGACTTTGAGATCAGCCTGGTCTACATAGTAAGTTTTAGGCCAGCCAGGAGGCACATATTTGAGCCCTATCTCAAAAATGAAAAAAAGGAAAAAGAAAACCCTCAATTGTTGGTAATAACCATCTCACATAAAGTCATTTCTCTAGACAAAACCTCATATTGGTTCAGAGAAAAGAGAAGACACCAAGGAAAAATACCACACTGAAAAGGTATCATATAATTTTTTTTGAATCTGCATTATAAAATCTTCAAAATCATTACTTAGTTCAGCTTTTTGCTGTTGGCTTTTGTTTTGTTTTTAAATCACTTGCCAGACACTTTGAGATATATTATCAGTAAAGGTAAGAATAAAGTCCACTTTTTTCATCCTCGGCTATACAGCAAGTTTGAGGCCAGTCTACATAAGACCCTGTATAAAAAAGAGGTATTTCCAGTTTTTGTTGCCTCCCCCTTCTGTCTTTTTTTTTTTTTTTTTTTTTTGGTTTTTTTTCTGAGACAGTGTGTAGCTTTGCGCCTTTCCTGGAACTCACTCTGTAGACCAGGCTGGCCTCGAACTCACAGAGATCCGCCTGCCTCTGCCTCCCGAGTGCTGGGATTAAAGGTGTGTGCCACCACCGCCCGGCATCCTTCTGTCTTTTTGAGACAGGGTATCCCTGTACTGAAACTCACTCTGTAGACCAGGCTGGCTCCAAACCCAGAGATCCACCTGCCTCTGCCTCCTCAGTGCTGAGATTAAAATCGTGTATCACCATGCCTAGCTTCAGTTTTTGCATCTTTTAATGTTTTATCTTTGTTAAATATCAACAGAATTTTTATACATAGGTAATGATAAATGTATTTCATAAAACGGTCTACACATAATAAAGCAGATCTTATCGTGCTGCATGTTAGGGATCTAATATTTTTCGTCAAAACCATGATTTATAATTCCTAAAACAATTAGCAAAACAAAGTCCTTTCTTTTCTTCCAGTTATAATTATTAAAAACAAAGAACACTTTCTGGTGTAATGTATCAACATTAGTAATGTTAATAAATACAACCAACAATATACTGTTTTGTGAATTATGCTACAACCTAACTGTAGGGCTAAACAACAGCTACTTTAAAAAGACACACAAAGGTCTCCGTTTCTGCTTCGGGCTCTAACCTGTGATAAACAGCTTCCAGGGGCAAGTTCTCCTGGCACGTGGGTCTCAGCAGTCTTTGCCTGACAGCCCGCTTCTCTTTCAGCACGGCTTCCAGATGGTCGCTCATGCTCTGCAGAGCGTCACACTTCTCAACTGCATAAACCAGAGATGGCAACCGCAGTTAGCGACAGGACAAGCATGTTTTAGAATCTTTTTCTTCCCACAGCACCAAGGCTGTGTCACACCGCAGGCACCGGATCCCAGAAGCCTGCCCACGCACCAGGGACAGATTCCGATCCCCCTGCCTGGGTGCCCCCCAAACAGTTTGAGCCAAGGACCTGCCTAGGCTCAGTGTGCCGGGCTCTGCTGACTCCCCATGGGAGACCCTGAATTTGGGAGATGTGAGGATGAGGGGTGGCTTGGGAGAGAGGGCTGGGGGGTGGGAGGAGGGAGGAGCTGTGGTATGTGGAGTGAGTAGAAAATTTCTTAGTAAAGAAAAACGAAAAAAAGGTAAAGAAAATATTCTATCTATCCTATAAAAAAATCTCTTTGTTGGTGACTGCAGAGATGGCTCAGGGGTTAAGGCCACTGGCTGCTCTTCCAGAGGACCCACATTGGCAGTTCACAACCATCTGAAATTCTAGTGCCAGGGGATCCTATGTCCACTTCTGGCCTCTGTGGGCACTGCACACACACAGTGCCCAGACACACACCCATACACATGAAATTAAGTAAAAACAACCCCAGTCAGCATTAACCTAAGGCTGGGTATAGTGGCACACACCTGTAGTCTCAGCACTCCTCAATCTGAGGCAAGAGGATCAGTGAAGTTAGGAGTTAGACCTAGTCTAGGCAAGAGATCCTTATCTCAAAAGCAGACAACAAACAAATAATCAAATAAATTAACTTCACAGTCTCTGAACACCTTTCTTACTTTTCTTTAGTAGCATCAATTTAATCTTCATTTTTGACTATCTTCTCTTATGTTTCCTACTAACAACCAAACTCTAGTACTAAATTCTTTCCTGTGTTTTTCAAATCTACTTTTTATTCTGCCTTAAATCCAGGGCCTATTTTCATATAATAATTATACAGTAATCATAAATTTTAAAATTTAATTTCCTCTCTCCCCATCTACATGCCCCTTTTGTTTTCAAAAGGACATGTTTGAGAGTAGATTAGAGACAGCATGACATTTTATTCTTAAAAACACAAAAATTACAATTGTGTATATGTATGTGTGTGCAGGAGTGCCTACATGTGTGCCACAGTACTACGTGACGGTCAGAGGACCACTGTCAGGAGTTGGTTCTCTCCTTCCATGTGAGTCCTAGGGATTAAACTAAGGCATCAGGCTTGATGGCAAGTGCCTTTATCTGATGAGCCATCTAGAACACCCATGATCTTTTATTCTTTTTTTGTTTGTTGTTTTCTTTGTTTTTCAAAACAGGGTTTCTATGTAGCCTTTGCTGTCCTGGAACTTGCTATGTAGCCCAGGCTCGCCTCAAACTCACAGAGATCCACCTGCCTCTCTCCTGAGTGCTGGGATCAAAGGTGTGTACCACCACTGCCATTGATCTTTTATTCTTAAAACTTTATTCCAAAAAAAAAAAAAAAAAACTTTATTCCAAGAACATATTCTTACGTAACTTATGTAACTACAAAACATTCCCAAATTTGGAATTTTTTTCTCAGAAAATTTATTCATTTTAACGTTTTTTGCAGTATTGGAGACTGAACCTAGGGCTTCATACACGCTAAACAAAGATTCCACCATTGAACTACATCCCCAAGCCTTTCCCCCCAATATTTATTTAAAGTTTTTAAAGATTATTAATTTATTTAATTCTGTGTATATGTGTGTATACGTGTGTTAGCACGTGTCACAGTGTTCATGTGGAAGTCAGAGAGCAACTTTTGGTCAGTTCTCTGCTTTCACTCTGTGGTCCCAGGATCAGAACTCAGTCATCAGGTTGAGCAGGAAGTGCCTTTACCCACTGAACCATCTAACTGACCGTTTGTTTTGTTGCATTATTATCTGTATGTGGGAGTGGATGCATGCACGCATGCCGCAGCACATTTACCAGAGACCAGAGCACACTTTTGGGAGGAGGTCCTCTCCTTCTACCGTGTGAACCCTGGGGCTAAACTCCAGTTCTCAGGGCCAGTGGCCTTTACCTGTGGAGATATCTTGACAGCCCTGGGTTTGTTCGCTTGTTTTCAGTTCTTCTGAGACAGGGTTTCTTTATGTAGCCATGGCTGTCCTGGAACTTGCTCTGTAAACCAGGCCAGCCTCGAACATACCAACCTCTGTCTCCTGAGTGCTGGGATTAAAGGCCACCATACTAAACATGGAGTGCTAGGGATTAAATCCAGAGCCTCATGAATGCTAAACAAGCACTCTACCAATCTCAGCTACATACACAGCCTTTCAGAAAATCTAACACTGATCTCTTGTCCTTGAGAAGCTACTGTGGTTTGGAAACTGTGTTGGGAGTTTAGTCTTCACTGTGGTGGTTCTGGGGGTGGCGGGCGCTTCAAGAGGAATGGGGAGCAATTAAGTCAGTTAGGGCTAGGCCCTTGTAAAGAAGTTAGTTCAACTCATTTTCAAGACCCCTCCCTGCTGGATATGGCGGCATATGACTTTGATCCCAGGATTTAAGAAGCAGTGGCAGGTAAATTTCAGAGGCTTAAGGCCAGCCTGGTCTACACAATGAGTTCCAGGCCAGCCAGGACTTCATAATGAGACACTGTCGCAAAACTGCACAAAACAAACAAAAACCCTTCCTGCTGCAGAGTGCTATTATTTTACTACTTTTTTTAAGTTTTATTTTTATGTGTATGGGTGTTTTGCCTGCATATATGTATATACTTTATGTGTGTGCCTGATGCCCATGGACATGGATTTCTCATGATTGGAGTTACAGATGGTTGTGAGCTGCCATGTTGGTGTCTGGAACTGAACCTAGGTCCCCTGGAAGATCAGCCAGTGATCTTAACCAAAGAGCCATCTCTGCAGTTCATCACTCTATTTCTTACACTTTGCTTGCTTGCCCTTTAAAAGGACATCAAAACTTGGTTCTGCCTGGCTTCTGGTTACTGGTTAGTTCTCCTGGACTGGGTGTTACAAAAGAGTGGGACTGACCCTAATTACTCTGGATTCTTGTCCTACAATATGATGTCCTCTAGCCACCAGCTCTGGTGCTGGAATGGCATCCACCATGTGGACCTTACCATTGTTGAGCTATGTACCTTGAAACCTCCGAAACTATAAGCGAAATAAATCTTTTTTCATTGTACATTATCCAGCCTCAGATATTTTCTTATGGCAACAGAAAAGGAGATTAATGGAGGAGCCAACCCGGTCACTTTCTATATGCTATTTTTACTAGTCAAGTCAACTGGACTTGTTCCAAACTAGCCAAGGCTAAACAGTAAGAAAACAAAACAAAACAAACAAAAACCCTGAAAACATATTAGTTATGAGACAATACCTGGGAAAGGTTATGACATTAGAATTCTGCCGCCTGGTGGTTATATACAATAATTCAAGATCAAGCTGAAATCCTAATGGTTATTCTCTTAAGCAACAACTTACCCAAATAGGAAGGATGAGTAAGATCTGCTGTATCCTTTTCCAGTTTCAGAAGTTCAATTTCCAGGTTGTTCTACATGATGAACAAGAGGAAATTTTAGCTCACTCAGCAAATGTCCTGAAGTTCAAGGCTTCAAACACTGATAAAAAAGACATGCTAGGGAAACACAGTATAAGACATCTACATGTTCCTTAAAATGAGATGGAAGGATGGTTTATATAAAAGCCAGGGTATACCACTGGAACTTTTCATTTTGGTATCCTGATTCCTGTTATTACAGTAACTACTACATGTACCTACCAGCCAGGCACCAGGCACTGTTTTAATTGCAAAAGAATGCTATTCAAACCAATTAAAAGGTTTTTTGTTTGTTTGTTTTAGAGTTGGGCATCAAACCCAGGACATTTTGTATGCTAAGCATCCACATTTTCTCTGAACTACACCCCAGCATACTACACGTTTTTTTAAATGGAAAAATAGAAGTGAAAAGCTCATAATTTACCTGGGAAATTTCAGCTTGAATATCTGAGATCTGCTGTAATCTGGAGAAGTTCACAAAGCAAGGAGCTGTTTTCTTAGATATATCTAACATCTCCTATTGGTGAATGAACAGGGAAAGTATAGTAAGTTACAAAAAGTATGCACACTAGAATAACACACACAAGGGACTAAAAATAACACTGTCATCAGGCAGTGGTGGCACATGCCTTTATTCCCAGCACTTGGGAGGCAGAGGCAGGAGGATTTCTGTTAGAGGCTAGACTGGTCTACAGAGAGAGTTCCAGGGCAACCAAGGCCACATAGAGAAACCCTGTTTCAAAAAAAATAAAATAAAAGTAACATTATATCCAAAACTGCACCTAACACAAAGAAGGCATTAAAACTGTAGCAATGAATACCTTCTGTTTTTATTTCATTTTGATGATATCTAATATAGCCCAAGTTAACCTTGAGCTTGCTATGGCCAAAGGATAACTTCGAACTTCTGATCTTCATAACTCCACTTCCCAAGTATTCAGTATAACACCGGGATATTGTGTATGTGTGTGTGTTTGTGCACACTGGAGTGCATGTTTTATGAATGCATGCTCATATACATGCACATATGTGTGTATTTTTGTGGTGGCCAGAAGTCAACATTTGGTGTCTTCCTCCATCATTTCTCCATCATACTTTTTGACCAAGTCTCTCACTGAACCCAGAACTCACATTTAGAGAGAGGTAAATTAGGAGATGGTTAGCCTAGGACTCTATTTGGTTTTTGTTATGTACAATCCCCACTTGTAACAATGTGCTTGGCACACTAGCTCCTTTCCTTGCTTATGCTAGGTACATGTACTTCTCTTCAAACAGTGCACACAGCAACCTTAGAATCCTCTAGAACTCCTCACTTGTACTGCGCTACATGTACTCTCAAGCCTGAACAATAATATAGTTTCTCTGCCTCTGGTAAGAAGCAAATTTAGGCAGTAAAGAACATTTTGGCCTGAACTGGAATGTACAGAAAGGCAGATGACTGAGTCCTCTAGTGTGGGAGCCCGTTCTGGGGTTCCTCGTGGCTTTACCCAGCAGGTCCACATACAGGATGATCAGGACCACGGGCCTGAGTGCAGGTGTCTGAGATGGCCTGCACTTGGCTGTGCTGGGGGAGGAGGTCTTTTGCTCCACCCCTTGGCATCTCTATAAAAACCCTGGGGCAGAAACAGTCAGGGCCCGTTGGAAAAGGTTCCAGGCCCTCTAGAGGCTATCCTTTATTTTCTATCTGTTTATCTCCGCAAGATTCTCCGCTATAAATCCTTCTATCTAATATTTCCTGCTGCTCGCACTCAAGAAAACTCTGGGGAGCTGTAGGGTTGGTGGGTAAATGCCCCACACTCTAGTAAACCTTTAGGGGAAAGCCCACTACTATTGTATGCCTGTGCATAAATGGGTCTATATCTTAGGAACTTGTCTCTTGCTGTGATTAAAAAAACATAACCAAAGAAACTTATAAAATAAAGTGTTTAATTTGCATTATGAATTTGAGAGAGTTAGAGTCCATAATTGTATTAGTCAGGTTCTCTAGAAGAACAGAACTGATAGAATGAATCTCTATGTCTATAGAAGGGCATTTATTAGAGTGGCTTACAGACTGTGGTCCAGTTGGTCCAACAAAGTCTGTCCGCCAACAGAAAGTCCAAGAATCCAGTAGTTATTCAGTCCACAAACTGGATGTCTCAGCTGGTCTTCAGTAGATGCCAGGATCATGAAGAAATAGGCTCTAATGCCAGTCAGGGAATGAAGTTGCCAGCAAGAATAGGGCAAGCAGGCAAAGAACAAGCACGTCTTTCTTCCATGTCCTTATCTAAGCCACCATCATCAGTGTGGCCCAGATTAAAGTTAGATCTTCCCACCTCAAAAGATCCAGATTCAAGGTGGCTCTTTCTACTTCAAATGGTTTATTAAGAAACATCTTAGCAAGGAGGTGTGGCTCACTCCTTTAATCTCAGCACTTGAGAGGCAGAGGCAGGCAGATTTCTGAGTACAAGGCCAACCTGGTCTACAGAGTGAGTTCCAGGACAGCCAGTGCTACACAGAGAAACCAACGAAATAAAACAAAATCTTTGCCAGGTGGTGGTGATGTAAACCTTTAATCTCAGCACTTAGGAAGCAAAGGCAGGTGGATCTCTGTGAATTTGAGGCCAGACTAGTCTACAAAGTGAGTTCTAGGACAGCCAGATCTGTTATATATAGAGAAACCCTGTTTCAAAAAAAACAAAACAAAACAAAACAAAACAAAACAAAAAAATCCCTCAGGTGGGTCAAGCCTCTTGGGTTTTAGTTAATTCCACAATGTAGTCAAGTTGAAAACCGAGAGCAGCCATGACAAGTTCACCCCTTGTCAACTTGACATACAATCGTGCTTACTTTCCAAATGAAAACAATAATCAGATCATAATTATACCTAACATGATATAACAATCACATAAACAACTGCAAACAATATAAATTTTAGAACAGGTGGCAATGTCCCTAGAGGGACATTCTTTTAGTGCCTCAAAACTTAAAATATGATAACCACTGATACTCTCTTAATTAACATTACATTACATGATAAAGAAATCAAGGAAAGAAAACAAATATTTGCACAAATACGTTCTTAACAAAATATGACAGAAACACTCAATTACAATCCTTGTTTCTGCAAACGGTCACATAGCCTTAGCTGGTATTTATAACTACCTCCTTCTACTACCCATTCTGTATTTCCTCCACCCTCAGCAGGTCCTGGTTCTTTTCCCGGAGGAGTGACCCATACTTTCATTCTTGATGGATCTGTGCCCTTTGTCATCCTGCCTGGATTAGGCCATTGTAGCTTCCCATTGACTTTAATCATAGGACATGGCAGCACCAAGAGACTCCGTAAAGGATCTCCCACACTCCAGACATAATTTGTCACCCCCAGACCACAGGAAGTAAATGTAAGAACATGACACCCACATTCCCAAGAGGTGGGGTGGGTGGTTTTTGGTCTTTCAATGGGTTATGGATATTTGTCATTGTTTAGAGTGGCTGGTTACAAGCTGTTACTAGTAATGGTCAGGCAAAATTCTGAACAAAGGAGTTTAGATTCAGGGTTCTTGTTTTGAAAAGAAAAAAAGGAGGATACAGATATAATAGGATAAAAGGGTAGATTATTGAATCTACTTTGAAAAAAGATACAGATATGATAGGATAAAAGGTAGATTATTCAATCTACTTTGCAAAGAAAAAAGGGAGGATACAGATATCATAAGATAAAAAGGTAGATTACTGAATCTACTTTTAAAAAGCAACTGCTAGTTTTAAATATTTTACATTGGATTTTATATAATGTATACAAATTTGAGATTAATTTTGTTAGAACATACTGTACATACATTTTGTTTTGTTTTTTTGTTTGTTTGTTGAGACAGGGTTTCTCTGTGTAGCTTGTGTAGCTTTGCGCCTTTCCTGGGACTCACTTGGTAGCCAGGCTGGCCTCGAACTCACAGAGATCCGCCTGGCTCTGCCTCCCAAGTGCTGGGATTAAAGGCGTGCGCCACCCGGCACTATACATACATTTTTAATCTTGTTCAAGGTACTGTACCTACACAACTCATTTATCAATGTAATGCAAATTTCAAGTCCTTGAAAGTTATTATTACAAACTCTTTAGCATAATGAAGAAATGCAATAAAACTTGTAGTCACGTTAGGTATGTTTTCAAGGTCAAACAGATATTTTAGATAGACATGTCATCTTAAAACACTTCAGATATCTACAGAATATGGCATTTAAGATGTTTTAACAACATAGGTTCTTTTTTTTTTTTTTTTTTTTTTTTTTTTTTATGACAATGAAACATGTCTGCTCCTGGCAGCACCAATCTACTTCAGAGAAGATGATGGGCATCAAAGAAACTCCATATGGAGTTTACTTTCTTTGTGGCAAAAGTAAGCCACTGGTAAGAAAGTCCTCTTGCCTCAAATGCTGACAGTTGCTGTCCAAACTGGATAAGCAGGAAACAATAGAGAGTGACTCCAAGCCTTGCAAAGACAAGGTGGGACAGTCCTTCAAAACTCCTGCTTCATAAAAAAGTCTGTTGAATATTCTAGGCCTGTAGGATGAAGATGGATGCCCCAACATTGCAAAGGAACCTTGGAGGACTTGTCCAGGTGGCCGGCTGTTTCTGTCATTTCTCATAATTTTTGGAAGTTGATTGCTTGCACTTCCTGTTTACTGAAGTAATGTTATTTCCTTCTCAGGTCTCTGGAGTTGAAGAGTAGATAGTTATAGTTTTCCTTGTAACAAATTCAGAAAAGAAACTCACTAAAGAGGTATAAAGTGTGTAAGTTTGAGAGACATCAAAAGATAGTTTTCGGTTGGTAATACAAGTTAGGATAGAAAGTGAATTAGGTACAACACTTTGGACTCACCAAAATAGGATAAATAATAAAGTACTTTCTCTGAATCTGTCAAGTGTTAATGGACTAGACATTATTGATGTAATTATTGCCTATATATTATATATAGTTATTGTACTTATTGTATATAATTTTTCTTATATTAGGTATAATCTTTAGCCACAGAGGCCAGGCAGTGGTGGCTCACACCTTTAATCCCAGCATTCCAGAGGCTGAGGCAGACAGATCTCTGTGAGTTCAAGGCCAACCTGGCTACACAAGATTGATCCAGTCTAAAAGAGAAACAGACACATGCCTTTAATCCCAGCACTAGGGAGGTTGAGACAGGAAGTGATATGGCTGGGTGGAGAAAGGAATATAAGGCGAGAGGAGACAGGAGCTCACTCTCTTTTGGTTGAGGATTTGGTAGAGGTAAGAACTCTGGTGGCTGGCTGCTCTGCTTCTCTGATCTTTCAGCTTTCACCCTGATATCAGACTCCGGGTTTTCATCAGTAAGACCAATTAGGATTTGTGCTACACTGTTACTCCTTTCTTAGCATGTTGGCCTAAGGGCACTGGAAGCCTAAAGTGATCAATGGAATGTTTGTTGTGTTTCCTGGCAGGCACTCCCCAGCTCTGTAACCAACAGAACTTAAGGTCACAGGAATAGGAAGCAAAAAATTCCCTAGTGGGTCACTGGGGGTGATAGTGAGTGTAATCAATTCCTTTCCACCCACCGCTATGAGAGAAACTGTATCCTATACTGGATGCTGATTCAAAGTATGGACTGCCCTCTGGAGAACCCTGCCCCAGCCTCCAGGTTGCTGTCTCCTGACTGGAGCTGTAATTGTGTCTTCAAAAGGCCATTCCATTGTTCTATCAGGCCAGCTGCTCCAGAATTGGGGGAACATGGTCAGACCAGTGCACGCCTTGATCGTGGGCCTGCTGTTGCTCTTCAAAAGATAATACGTCAAAAAGGAGAGGGTTCTGGGATCTAATTCTGCCAACTTGCTCGGTGATATTGGAGGACTTTCTTGGTCTTTTTCGATGTCTCTTTTTTGTTTGAGACAAAGTCTCCTCACTCTGTACCCTAGACTAGCCTTTAACTCTGAGCAATCTTCCTGCTTCCACATCTCCCAAGTGCTTAGATTACAAGTCTTGTATCCACACATCTGGCTGTTTCTATTTCTTCAACACTTTAGTATTTCAGAAGTCGCTAAGGACTCTTACATGAATTTAAAAAAAAAATCTCCCATCAAGTCTGCATTAATAATTTCTACAGATGATTTACCAACTTTCATAACTTCTCTTTTGGTTTCTGTTTTTGTTTTTTTGAGACAGGTTTCTCTGTCTGTCCTGGAACTCATTTTGTAGACCAGGCTGGCCTCAAACTCAAAGATCTGCCTGCCTCTGCCTCCACAGAGTGCCAAGACATCGGCTTCAACTTCTTTTTTGTATCAGTTTCCTTCCCTTCAATCTTAATGTCCTTGGTCTCTCCCAATTCCTTTCTGTCATTTTCTATTATTCCTTCAAATGCTTCCCTCATTCTCATTCTCTCTCTCTCTCTCTCTCTCTCTCTCTCTCACACACACACACACACACACACACACACTTTTATAAGATGCTCCTACAAAGTCCCCACTGGAGTTTTTCTGTATTCAGGGCCTCTTACCCCAAATATGGTTCAGTAATTCCCATAAATAGGCGTTACTGGAAAAGCTTGTTTTAAATACCGGCCAGTATCTCTTTCTTACTGTCTCCCGCTCTACAGTATAGAGCAGCGGTTCTCAACCTGTGGCTCTCAACCACTTCTATAGAGGTCGAACGACCGATCTTCGCTGGGGTAGCCTACGACCATCGGAACACATAGATGTTTATGTTATGATTCATTGAAGTAGCAAGATTACAAAGTAGCAACGAAAATAACTTTATGGTTGGGGTCATCACAACATGAAGTGTTGTTATTAAAGGGTCACCGCAGCCTTGGGAAGGTTGAGAATCGCTGGTCTAGTGGAAGTAGATCAGAGGAAGGGGGAAAAAAAAATGCAGAGCGCTGTTCCATCTCCGACAACCAGCCCGGGATAACCTGCAGGCACTCAAAACACAGCGTCCTGGGAACGCCACCTACTCCGTCCCTCACCCTTTAAAAGAACCCGCGGGAGAATGGTCGCGGCCGCGACCTCCAAGGGCGGCGCTACCCGCTACTCAACACAGCCCTCCACCGCCTCCCGCACGGCGGAGCCACGAACGACACCTCACAGCGGAATTCTGTCGCCCCCTTGATGACGCCGCGCAGCCCCCCGCGTACCTCGGTGACTATCCCCGAAGCCACCCAGTGGTTCAGCAGTAGCCCAGCTGCACTCGGCGCGGACGCCGGGTCCCACGGGTTCGCGGCAGCCATGGCTCCCACACACCCCCGGAGCCGGCGCGAGGCGTGAGAGGCACCCAACGAACGGTCGCGCGGCTTGATGATGTCACAGGGCGTTCCCGCCCGGGCGGAAGCCCTGGGAGCGCGTCTCAGGCGAGCGCGGGTCCCGGGTGTTCCCTGGCGGAGCCTGCTCTGCACCTAGCCGTAGGAGGCGAGTCTCGAGCTCCCTGATCCCGCAGTGGCTCCCGGAGGCTCCCTGGCCTTAGCTCGGCTGCCAGAGCAGCGGGACCTTGTGGTAGCGCTGTCTACTAGCCTGCTTTCTCCTTGCCGCCCTCTTTGGCTGCCCCCTAGGAAGTAGGGCTAGGCAGAAGGTGACAACGGGGACAGGAGACCCAAACGGGAGGTTTACCCGGGGGCTGTTATGTCTAGACTGGGGCGGTGACAGCTACGCTTCTTTCCCGCAGGGAACTGAGCCGCGGCGCTAGGATGGGAAACAGTGCCCTCCGCGCTCATGTGGAAACAGCGCAGAAAACTGGTGTCTTTCAGCTTAAAGACCGTGGTCTGACCGAGGTGAGAGGAGAGGGGACCGACCCAGAAACTAAAAGGGAGAGGGATGGCGCGGGGTGTCGAAGTTTATTGGTGCGGGATTTTCCACGCTGTGAACTCCCTTTCTCCAGTTCCCCTCAGAGTTGCAGAAGCTGACAAGCAACCTTAGGACCATCGATTTGTCCAACAACAAGATCGACAGCCTTCCGCCCCTGCTAATAGGAAAGTTCAGTCTGCTGAAGAGCCTCTCCCTCAACAACAACAAACTGAGTATGGCTTTTGTGCCTGGCTAGCTTTTGCTAGTGATCAGCAGTTATGAAGGGTGCTTTTCCTCGTACAAGCTGATTTTGTTATGAAATCAGTTCAGGGGATGCAGAACGTTAGAGTATTGAAGCTTTCTGCCTCTTGCAATTAAATCTACACGCCTCCTTGCATAGCATAATCATTATTACTAGGTTAACTTGGACTTGCAAGACTTATGGGATGCGATGTAAACAGTTACCTAATATGGGGGCAGGGTGGAATTGGAGGCATTCCCAAACCTCCCTAGATTGTTGTTAGAATATACCTAGGCCCCTTTACAAAACAACACTATTATACACATAAATGCTTGTCTGCATCTTGATGGCTCCTTAATCTTCTGAACACTGTTGGTAAAGTGTGATACCTAAACTTGACATGTGCAAATCCTATGTAAGAAGCGGGGACTGGTGATTTGGGCCTGGAATCCCAGCCACTCAAGAGGCTGAGGCGGAAGGACCATTATTTCAGGGCCAGCCTAGACAACTTAATGAGACCCTGTCTCAAAAATAGAAACAAAAACAAAGTGGAGCAGGCTGCCATCTGTCTTTTCATAAACTTGAGTTCTATCAGATTTTTTTAAAAAATTTTTTCTTCACCAGCTGTTCTACCCGATGAATTATGTAATCTGAAAAAACTAGAGACTCTAAGTCTAAACAACAATCACCTGAGAGAGCTACCGTCTACCTTTGGGCAGCTTTCTGCCCTGAAGACCCTGAGCCTCTCTGGGAACCAGCTGGGAGCACTACCACCTCAACTCTGTAGCCTGCGACATCTGGATGTGGTAGATCTCTCTAAAAACCAGATTCGGAGCATACCTGACACTGTGGGGGAGCTGCAGGCCTTCGAACTCAACCTCAACCAAAACCAGGTCAGTTCTTTGTGTGTCTGTGTACGACCCGCCCCCACCCCCACCCCAGTGTGTGTTTGGGTTTATGGTCTCCTGAAACTTTCCTCTTCCTTAAGCGCTGATACCAGAAGCTAAAAGATATACTTCATAAGCTGAAGTTATTTCAATGCCCAATGTTACTGAGTGGGTTGATAGTTCAAGGTGTTTTGAGGGAGAACAGAGCAACAGGGTGAGATATTTTTTTTTTTTTTAAAGTTGGAAGTTTGGCAAATCTTCAGTTCCTTTCCACACCACCAATCATTTAGTGAAGAGCCATGTCAGGGATGGAATAGTGCAGGGGTGAGACTTAAACGCATAGAATCTGAGATTCAGACATCATTTTTTTGTTGTTTTGTTAAATATGCATCCTTTTGTTGAAAAATCCTTAAGTGATAGTTTTTCTGGAGCTAGCTTATCATTGGACAACTTTACAACTGAAATGTTTTGCCTTGTTTTGAATCTTCTTGGTTAACATTTGTCTGGGGAAGCACTCTGCTCTAGACAGGAGGCCTAGTGATGAACATTTGAGATTAGGTAGCCCTTAGTTTCTGTAGCCACTATGCTTCCACTTATGTACATCAGCTACCATGGACATGTTGTTACTGTGCTGGACCAGAGTTGACATTATGACAGTCAGCCTTTGAGGTTGGCTTCATTTTTTCCCTGAGATCTTTAGGGGGAAAACTGTCATCTATTAAGCATTAGTTAATAGATTAATCAATATTTATTAATATTAATCAATAGATTAATCAACTATTAAGTATTAGTTGATGACTTATTCTACATTCCCTATGGCTAGACTGTGTAGTTGGAAGGTTTCTCAGACCTTACTTGAATAACCTGGGGAGCTTAAGGTCATCTTAGTATTTGATTCAGTGAGAGAGAGGTCTAAGAATCTGCATTTGCACAAAGTTCCCAGGTGATGGTTGGAAATACCAGGCAGTCAACAGAATTTGGTGACCTGGGGCTGGAGAACAGCTGAGTGGTACAGTAATTATGTGGCATGCATGAGACTCTGGTTCATCCTGTAACATGGGAAGGAAAAAACTTGGAGCATTCAATTGGCCAAAGTGAACGGATCAATAACAAAGTGTTTGGTATTGACCTAGAGGGCCTACACAATGCTGTTGAATGGGCGTGTCGAGTCCATTACTTGAGTCATCCAAATGTCTTAGTGAAAATTGTAGATACAAACTGTACTAGAGGTTAGTAGATAGAACTGTTGATACGATTCTGAGGTCATAAGTGAAATGGCTTTAAGAATGTTTTCTAGAAGGTTGAGAATGTAAAATGTTAAGCATTAGGGGTTTCTGCTTGAAAATAATAAAGATGTCAAAACAAAATCAGGAGAAATTCAAAAGAGGAAAAATCGAGTGTCACGAACAAAGGGGAGTCTCAAGAAAAGGACCAATAGTCCAGTCGGGTGCAGCAGTGCATGGGAAGCATGGATGGAATCTTTTGGTTTGGGTATTAAAATGTTTGTGTGGTTGTTCTGAGTGGCAGGTTACCGGCAAACTTTTTCCTTGAACTTACATGATTCTCATGTTTTTTATAATAAATGTACAGTGCCTTTATTATTAGTTTTTATTTCTGAAATGCTACTGGTATCCTTCAAATCGTTTGAAAGTGGAGGAGTAACAGAAGGTATGTTAACAGAGGCTTCTGGAATGAGTAGGCAGTGAGAAACTGGAGGCGTGGAAGAAGAGCTAGGACCCAGGCAAGGTTTGCTACAGTAGTAAAAGTAGCCATTGTGCTTTTTGTACTCTCACTGTTGTGTTGTCCACAGATATCTCAGATCTCAGTGAAGATATCCTGCTGTCCTCGCCTCAAAGTGCTCCGATTGGAGGAGAACTGTCTGGAGCTCAGCATGCTTCCCCAGAGCATCCTCAGCGACTCCCAGATTTGCCTGCTCGCTGTGGAAGGCAATCTCTTTGAAATAAAGAAACTTCGAGAACTAGAGGGTTATGATAAGGTGTGTATAAGCATCTTCTTCATTTCTAGTGTCTGTACCAGAGAAATGCTGAGGTAACTAGGTGATGTCTACAGTTAGCATCACCAGGTTCATACTTTGGAGGTAGTTCTAAGACTTGGTCAGACTGTATTGTGCCAAGGTGACTTTCTCTACATTCTGCTTATTGTAAAGCACCTTTTTATGCTTTCTAGTAAAATACATGAAAAAAAAATCAGTGTGTTTTAATAATCAAATACTTTGCTGGGTGTGGCAGCATGGCTTTAATCCCAGAATTTGGGAGGCGGAGGCAGGCAGATAGACCTCTGTGAGTTCAAAGGCCATCCAGGGCCACATAGTGAGAATCTGTCTCAAAAAGGGAGAAAAAAAAGTAAATTTTGTATGTAATGAACCAAGTCAAATTAAAAAGAAAAAAAAAAAACATAAAAGCCTAAGTTTAAAAATACTCTTATATTTGCCCATACCAAATACCATATGTATATTTTTCTTTCATGTTTTTAGTACATGGAGAGGTTCACAGCCACCAAGAAGAAATTCGCATGATGTTCTCCAGGACAGTTAAGGAACTTTAAGGACACTGACTTGGAACCTCTGTTGGAATTTGGCCGAGTTAAAGGCTCCTGATGTTGGAGACACTCCAGATTACATTTCATTTAATGACTTTTTTCCTTTTAAGGACTATCTCAGATAAGCTAAAGGAAAAAGACTTAGACAGGAAGAGCCCTTCATTTTGAGCCAATGGACAGGGCGATGGCCAATGTTGATCTTCAAAACCATCATTGTTAGTTGGGCTCTAAGAACCAGTAGGTTGTTGCTATTCATGCAGTGAGGAATTGCTGCCTGGTAACAGAATGACTCCACACCACAGCTAGAGGTTTTGTTGAGTTACGTCGTGCCAGCTTTCATAAAGTCAGTTACCACATCTCTGTGTTAACACTTCATGTTTTTATGAAATTCTAATTTGTGGGAAACTTGTATGGCTAAGGACGTATGCTTTTGTTCCAACCCATCAATTCAATAGGAGTGTTTCCACTTGGAAGTTGGGAGGTACATAAATATGTAGCCATCTTAAAGCACGCTTTGTCAAGAGGAACATCAGCACAACAGCCATCAAGGAATGTTCCCCAAGGCTGCAGCAGCAAATTTTCTACTATTGCAGGTGCCTTACTGGCAGAAGGCTCCGAAGAGCTAAAAGTATATGCAAAAATTGTATAGTTTTTGGTTTTTAGATAGGTGTTTGCTATCTAGCCCAGGCTGGCCTCAGACTTACAATCTCCCCATGTCTACTCCTTTAAGTACTGGATTATAGGCATGCGCCAGACTCAGCCTACCTGTAAGATTTTAAATGAATTTTAATAAGATTTTCCTGAAGCTTTGTTAAAAATCATGTGTTATTTCTGGTAATTTCTCCCCCTTTTGTATTTATAACTGTACTAATCAAATTACCTTCAAGAAAACCATTGCTATAATATTTTAAAGTAACCTATGTTTATCATGGTTATTCTCTGAATGAGGGGATATACTAAATAAAATATTTTTAATGAACTTTAGAAGCAATGTTAATCATTTAAAGAAGAACTTATAATCAGTTGAGTGGTCCTTTGTTCTTTGAAAGTAAACTGGGAATATATTTCACGCTCTTGTTTGGTTTCATGAGCAGTGAAACCCAACTGATGTCACTCAGATGTTTCTGAGGAACTGGGAATCATGTTAAGAGAATGTAAAAGTACACACTGAGAGATTTCAGATTATCACTGATAAGAACATTGCAAAGCAATCCCCAGGACTGGTTTCTGAAGTCTTCTCTTGGCTAAAGATATACTGGTAGTTCTCAATAATAGTTAAAACTAGCTTAAAGTTGAAAAACCACAAGAGCTTACATGAAGCAGGCTTTCCGACCTTAAATTTGATCCAGGTGTTCTTTCCCCCCATGTTGTTCTCTATATTTGGGGGCAGGTGGTGTCAGTTTATCAGTATCATGAAGGTTTTTTTGTTTGTTTTTTTTCCCCTCAGATTTATTTTTCTGTGAGTTTTCTGCAGTGGTCAGGATACTGGATACCCTAGAACTGGAGCTACAGATAGCTTTGAGCTGCCATGTGGGTGCCGGGAACAGAACCAAGATCCTCTAGAAGAGCCTCAAATGTTCTTAACCACTAAGCCAACTAACTAGCTCTCTAGCTTGTTTTTTAGTTTAATATGTATTGTTCTTGCTGATCCACTGAGCAGCTGACTTCTCTTGGCATTTTACCAATACCTCTCACTTAAAAAATCCGAACTTACAAATTTAATAACTTAGATGTATTCATTTGTGTTCCCCACTACTGTGAGAATCACTAAGTACCACCTTTTCTTCAGTCTCAAATGCATGTCCAACCATACCAGATTATACTGCTCCAGAATGCTTTAGTGTTGTTGTTCAGTCAAGAAATGCCCTCTGACTTACTTGGTCCTGCCCTATATCTAAGCTCCTTCCCTAAATCTAATCCGAATTAACTGTTCTCCAATCTGCTGATAGAATGCTTTCCATATCCTATATTTATCTCTCTTGCTAGACTAAAGTGCTTGAGGCTAAAAACTATATAAAGTAAGGGGCTAGAAAGATAGTTCAGTGATTTAAAGTACTTGTTCTTGCAGAAGACTCAGGTTTAGTTCCTATACATACATGGTGGTTCACAACCACCTATAACTCCAGTTCTAGGAGATCCAACAGCCTCTTCTGGCCACTGTGGGCACTAGCCATTCATGTGCTGCTGGAGATTATATATATATATATATATATATATATATATATATATATATAATCTCCAGGTCTAACATTCATACACAAAATCTTAAAAAAACAAAACAAAAAAAACAAAACAAACAAACAACCTACCCAATAAGCCTTAAGTTTTAATTTGGTGTGGAGTAAGTATATGGATGGAGTAAGATCATGGGCTCTGTCCTCAGGGATTAAGGTCTGGATCCAGGGTTTGTTACTTAATAGCTTTCTGGGCAATTTACTATCATCTGTAAATATAGGGAATAGTCTCACCTCTCAAGTGTGTATTATAGTGAGAGGATACATAAAAGCAACACAAGCAGGAACTCAATGAAGTAATCCCTTTATCTTATCTATAAAGCCTAGACGTACAATTGTGTAAATTATACAGGAATAGAAGGCCAAGAGCTAGCACTGTTAAGTGGCAAAAACCAAAGACTTCAAGATAAGTGACCTGAATATCAATATGAGAAATACAAATCAAATTAGGAACTCAATCAGGATAACTAAGAATTTTAATGAGATCACCCAGGAAACTAGCATTCAAATAAGTTTTGTTTTTATTTTACTTTATTTTGGTTTTTCAAGACAAGGTTTCTCTGTGTAACAGTCCTGCCTGTCCTGGAACTCAGTCTGTAGAACAGGCTGGCCTCGAATTCACAGAGATCCGCTTGCCTCTGCCTCCCGAGTGCTGGGATTAAAGGCATGCACCACCACCGCTCAGCTCACGTTTTTTAATTTTTGTTACATTTATTTTATTTTATTTTTTAAAGATTTATTTATTATGTGTACAGTGTTCTGTCTGCATGTATTCCTACATTCCATTAGAGGGCACCAGATCTCATTACAGTTGGTTGTGAGCCACCATGTGGTTGCTGGGAGTTGAACTCAGGACCTCTGGAAGAGCAGTGTTCTTAACCCCTGAGCCATCTCTCCAAACCCTTGTTACATTTACTTTATATGTATGTGTACACAAGCTTGCATACACCACGGTACCACATGTGGAAGTCAGAGGACAACTTTTATGAGTTGGCTTTCTTTTTCCACCATGTAGGTCCTGGAGATCAAACTCGGGTTGTTAGGCTTGGCAGCAAGTGTCTTTACCTGCTGAGCCATATCATTAGCTCTTTTTGGTTTTTTTTAAGTAGGTTTTCACATATCCCAGATTGTCCTATAACTCACCGTATAGCTGAGGATGACTTCTGATCCCTTCTGATCTTTTGAACTTCTGATCCTCCTACATTTTCCTACCTAATACTGAGACTGGAGGGGCATGTCACCACACCTGGCTCACATGGTGATACAGAACCTACATATTCTTGAATACTAGGCAAACACCCTATGAACGAGTGATTCTACAACCCCGGTCCTAAAAAGTTCATTTTAAATGTTCATTATAGGATGTCTAGAATGTAGATGTTTAAGTTAATGGGAGAGTCATAATCCATATGTGATAAGGAGAGATCCAGAGTTGAAGTGAGAATAAAGGATAAATTAAAATTGAATAAATGGTGAAATGGGTATAACTGTACAAGTAAGATGAAATTTGAGCTTTACTGTTTTGAAGCAAGCCGCGGTTACATGGTAAGACTCAGTTTAAAAAAACGAAAAGTTTATGCCTGGCAGTGGTAGCACACGCCTGCCTTTAATCCCAGCACTGGGGAGGAAGAAAAAAGCAAATCTCTGAGTTTGAGGCCAGCCTGGTCTAGAGATCGAGTGCCAGGATGGCCAGGGCTACACAGAGAAACTCAAAAAACCAAAATGAAAAAGAAGAAAAAAGATTTGGTACAGGATACTATTTCTTAGCTTTAGTCATAGGTAATGTGTTCAAGGTCACAATGCTAGAAAACTGAAGCCAGATGACAGAGGACTCCAGCTTATGTGAACTACCTGCTATCATCTCTCAAAAACAACAGAAGGATGGCAGCAGGCACAGGCACTTACCATCTGTCTCTGGGCCTTTTTCTCTAGAAAGGGACTATGCTGTCTTTCACAGGTCTTTGACCAAGAACTCCCTCCATTGTAGAGAAAACAGCTATCATTTATTACATTTACACCCGACAGGCAACATTCTAAGAGTTTTTGTTTGTCTGTCTTGGGGGGAGAGAACTTAGGCTAGCCCACAATTCACTGTGTAGGTTGATTCTGCCTCAGGTTCCCCAATGTTGGGATTACCAGCCTGGTCTCTGAGCCCCACTTACTCTGAGATTTCTAGGCATTACCGTTCTGGGAATTAGTTTATGAGGTAGGATAAATTGCCACACACAAGGCAGAGAGACAGGCATACATTCACACCAGCCAATAAGCAAGGGGGAAACTGACAGCTGGGTGCTTTAGTACACATTCTAACCAACTTACCTTGGATACCACCTATCAGTATTGTTCCTTTAGCCAAATCAATGTGTTAAGTTTTTAAATGCTTTTAAGAAAAGCACTTTTAGGTAGAGCACAGTTTAGTGTTTTATACTTGGTCATACTTTATATATTCAAGACCTTCACCTGACAAACTATCCATTCTGACATGGAGCAGAATGCATAGTTTTTTGTTTTGTTTTATTTTACTTAAATACTGTCCTCTTCACCCTTTGAATGTTTCTGAGCTAGCAGTATCATCTTTAGTAAATGACTTGTAATTCTCACTCAGAAATACTCAGTGTATTTAAGTTCAAATGACTAAGACAAGTAATGACTAAACGGACTCATGACAAACCACAGAAACTCCTGTAAACATTTCTAATAAAAATTGGAAAAGAGCTAATTGCAGCTTTCTATCAGAGTGCTTCATGTATAGCCATTTGCTTTATTCAATCTGTTAACAAAAGCTGATAAAATGGTTGCCCCACAAATAAGTTAGAAACATGTTACCTATTTGAAAGAACAATACCATTAGTTACAAAATTTAATTGTAAGAATCAAGCAACAGTTACTGGCCAACCAATCTACTTTGGTAGCTCTAAAGTGTACAAATGCTCCTTTGTAAACAAAGGTGACAAATGCCAACTCAGCTTTCCTAGGACTTCAGGACCCATACACTTGACTCTACATATGGCAGACAGAGGGGCAGTGCGGTTATCAATAATTAATTCAAAGGCATAATTTTCCAAACAACTTTTAGTAACAAATTATAACTTTTTAAATGTCTAAAACTACACAAAACTCAAAGGACTCTATTTTTCTACCTGAGATCAAAACAAGTTTTCTTTTTCATATCTACATGTAATTCTTCGTATTGAGGTAAATCTGAATTCACATGATACACTGTCAAACTTTCCCCAAAATTTTGAAGCCCTGCTTTAGTGAGGAAGTCTCATATTTCACATACATATGTACATCTTTAAAAGACTGGTAACAACTTCACGAGGTTAACAGGCCTACCATGGGTCCATGATATAAGAAGAAAAGGCACTCATTTATAGTGTCCCTGTATGTGCAATATGAAACGGGATACCAGAACCTATGCACAGACACAAATCACTACGCATTCCGAAGGGAGGCTCACTTTAAGAAAACCCACTGTATTCTCCTTTGGAACAGAAGCTACAAAATAGTGATGTAAAACAAAATGCATGAGTAAAAGCTCCCACCCCAGGCATTAGCCTGTTTTGTTTTGTCTTGGTTTTTTTTTGTTTTGTTTACCTGTAGTCTCTTTAATAAGTTAACAACTTCACTTCTTATTCCTTCCTCTTGCTCTTTACCATAAAACCCAAACCAAACCAACCAACAACAAGAGCTACTTATATAGATGCCTCCTTCATGGCTCTTTGGCAATGCTTCCAAATCTTGAATGCAAAAGAAGCTAAGTGAAGAGGCTGACAGACTATGTGTGATGTGCAGAAAGCAGCCTAAGAGTGTGAACCGAGAGAGAGAGTGTGAAGAAGTCTGAGCAAGAACCTACCCCAAAGGACAGAAAAGAAGTAGTAGGGAGGCGTTCCTCCTCTGGACCTTCTTTCACAAACTTTCAAACTCTGAACAGGTAGTGGCTTATGAGGAGCTAGAGAACTAAGTAACTGGTAAAGAAGTACAGCACGGCTCTAGCTGTCAATGAGTTTCTTTGCTCTTGTATTGGCAATGTCAATCCGATCCTTGTTGGTGTCAGCCTGGAAAAAAAAGTAAAAGAAAAATCTCAGCATTTGTTCACAAAACACTTTAACACAAGTTGAATTGAGGGGATGAGAGTGTGTGGAGTGTCTGCCTAGCACACATGGGCCCTGGGTTCAATTCCACAGCACTGCATAAAACTGGGCATTTACAGCACATGCTTGTAATCCTAGCATTTGGAGAGTAGAGGCAAGAGGACCAAAAATTCAAGGTCTTTCTCAACTATATCATGAATCTTAGGCCAGCCTATGCTACATGAAATCCTATCTCTGGGAGGCAGAGGCAGGCGGATCTCTGTGAGTTCAAGGCTACCTTGGCCTACAATTCTATGGGCCTACATTCAATCCCAAATAAACACACACACACTCACACACAACCACGCGCGTGCACGCGCTCATACAGTTTTATATACTTGGGACCTAGATATGAGTATATGCCTATAACCTTGGCACTCAAAGGACTATGACAATAGCAAAAATTTAACAACAACCTGGGTTACTGTCAAACTGTCTCAACATAACAAGAGGTGAGGATATAGTTCAGTAGCAGAACACTTGCCTACCATACATGAGGCCCTATGTTTTATCACCAGTACAACAAAAAAGCAAAATTTTTGAATTTAATGTGTATGGGTATTTCACATATATGTATGTCTGCATACCGTGTGCCTGTGGAAGCCACAAAGAGGGCATTAGATCCCCTGGAACTAGAGTAGGATACCATGTGGGTGCTGGGAATCCATCCCCAGTCCTCTGGAAGAGCAACAAGTGCTGCCCAAGCCACCCAGCCCCCACGGGGTCCAAACATGCCCCACCATGTCTGGCTTGTATGTGGGTGCTTGGCCCAAAGGCAAGTCCTCATGCCGGCACGGCGGGCTCTTCAGCTGAGCCACCTCTGTTTATTCTGGAGACTAGATCTTATTACCTGGGCCGGCCTTCAGCTCGTGAGTTCAAGTGATCTTCCCACCCCTCTAAGTGGCTGGAATTATAAGCATGCAACACCATGTCCAGCTCATTTTTGATGCAATAAAGTATGGCAAGAATGTTTCTCAACAGGAGTCTCATTTGGAGCTACTCTAGTTCTGACCAAGAGAGACCGAAATAACCTTGCCAAAGATCTTTGGAACAGATGTACTGCCACCCACAGAAGCATCTAAATTAAAATGATGTGTAATCTACACCCTAAACCCAGAATACAGCATACCAACACATGAGGAACCATCATTAACTCTAATGGAGTATCCTGTAAGTGGCTCCAGCGCAAATGCCTGAAGAGACCAGAGGGTGTCACACTCCTTAAAGCCAGACTTGTAGGCAGTGGTCAGCTGCCTGATGTGGTTGTTGGAAATGAACCCAGGTCCTCTCTAAGAGCAATAAGTGAAGCCAGGTGTTTTGGAGCATGTCTTTAATCCCAGCACTCAGGAGGCAGATCTCTGTGAGTTTGAGGCCAGCCTGGTCTACAGAGTGAGATCCAGGATAGCCAAAGATACACATAGAAACCCTGTCTCGAAAAACCAGAAAAAAAAGCAGTAAGTGCTTTTAATCACTGAGCCATCTCCCCAGTCACACATAACTTTTTTTTTTTTTTTTTTTTTTTTTTTGGTGATATGGCACGCGCCACTATCACCCAGCTAGGCTTTTATTTTTAATGTTTATTCCACAAGAACAAGTTCTACAGGACTGATTTTTTGCTACTGACTCCTAACATGGAGCTGCAGAATCTTACTAGGTTATCAGTGAAAAAAACAAAAACAAAAATAAAAGCTAACATGCATTCAGGGATGAAGCAAAAAACCACAAGCAAAAGTCAGAACAGAGCCGGGCGGTGGTGGCGCACGCCTTTAATCCCAGCACTTGGGAGGCAGAGCCAGGCGGATCTCTGTGAGTTCGAGGCCAGTCTGGGCTACCAAGTGAGCTCCAGGAAAGGCGCAAAGCTACACAGAGAAACCCTGTCTCGAAAAACCAAAAAAAAAAAAAAAAAAAAAAAAAAAAAAAAAAAAAAAGTCAGAACAGGGCCGGGCGGTGGTGGCGCACGCCTTTAATCCCAGCACTCGGGAGGCAGAGGCAGGCGGATCTCTGTGAGTTCGAGGCCAGCCTGGTCTACCAAGTGAGTTCCAGGAAAGGCGCAAAGCTACACAGAGAAACCCTGTCTCGAAAAAACCAAAAAAAAAAAAAAAAAAAAAAAAAAAAAAAGTCAGAACAGGATCTACTCAGTATATTGTTTTGTTGTTGTTTTTCTGAGACAGGGGTGCTCTATGTAGCCCTGGCTGTCCTGGGATTCACTATGTAGACCAGGGTGGCCTTGAACTAACAGAGATCCATCTGCATCAGCATCTACTTCCCCAGTCATTATGCCCAGCTTATTCAGTACTTTCTTTCTTTCTTTTTTTTTCAAGACAAGGTTTCTCTGTACAGCTCTGGCTGTGCTTTGTAGATCAGGCTAGCCTCAAACTCACAAAGATCCACCTGCCACTGCTTCCCAAGTGCTGGGATTAAAGGTGAGCACCACCACCTGGCTACTCAGTACATGCTTAAATTTTAAAATTACATTTATTTATTTGTTTGTCCATTTATTTATTATATGTACATGTGTATAGAGGTCAAAGGACAATTTGTAAGAACTGGTTCTATCCTTCTACTGCGTGGGTCCCAGGGATCAAAGTCAGGTTGTCAGACCTGGTGGCGGGCATCTTTACTCGCCAAGCCACATCTCCAGCTCTACACAATAAATTCTTAGCTTCACATGGAAAGTTTTAAGTTAAACTTCATTCCAAGCCCATGCCTCACAACAAATCAGTTGCCATGAGCAAAACAGCAGGATTGGCCTTTTGTTTTTAAAAAGCTGGAGCCGCCATCTCAGTGCTGACTGTTCTGAGTAGATAGCATTTATCCCCCCTCTTTTTCCCAAAGATACCTAGCACAGATGTCGTCACTAAAGTATCACTGGATTGGCGATCTCATTTTCCTGTGCTCTTTTTTTTTTTTTTTTTTTTTTTTTTTTTACCTTTTCTGTGATCCTCTGTATTTGCTGGTTCTGAGCATCAATTTCATTGCCCATGTCCAGAGCCATGTTCTTTAGGTTGCCTAGGATACTGCCCACTTGAGTCAGGTTCTCTTCCATCTCATCTTCTCTGGCATCATTAGTTATACTATGACAAAAAGAGAGTTAAATCAGAACTTTTTGTTGAGTTACAATGGACTAATCTGGAATTAGTTATTATAAAAGTAAGTAATCAAAATGATGCTCAGCACATGAAGGAAAGGGAGAATACTACTCTGAGAAACAGTCTACAGTGAGAGAAAGGAACAAAAGAAGGGAGGAAAGAAGAGAAAAGGCAGGCAGGCAAGCAGGCATGGGGCAGGCTAGCAAGATAGTTTAGCAAGTCAAAGTGCTTGCTGCACAGACCTGATGACTTGATTTCAATTCCTGGAACCCATGAGAAGGCAGAATGAGAGACTCAACTCCACAATGCTGTCTTCTGACCTCCACACACGGTATGGCATACATGGTCACACATACATGTATAATAAGATTTTTTTCTTTTTGGTTTTTGTTTTAAAAAGCCAAGCATGTTGGCACATACCTGTAATCCTAGCACTCAGAAGGCTAAGGCAAGAAGATCAACACAAACTGGAGGCCAGTGTGGGCTACACAGACCTTGTCTCAAAACAATAAACAGCAAAGGCTGACCAGGAGAAGAATATCAGAGCCAAATAGAAGACGATCAACACACAACTCTGGGGCAGTGATTCAGAGTTTATTTTCCAGCATCACTGAGGTACTTGTTTATGGTAATACATTAATTTTCACATTCCGTTCCAAATCTGCCCAATCAGGAACTGTGAGTGGATCTACACAATCTATTTTTTTTTTAATTCAAAAATTTTTCTCCTTAGTCAGAATCTCACTATATAGACTAGCATGACCTAGAAATCACTGTGTTTCTCACACTATCCTTGAATTTGGAGATTCTCCTGCCTTAGCTTTCCAACTGCAGGGATTACCAGGAAAGCAGCTTGGTTCCCGCCCCAGATAATCTTAGCACGCTACCTTGGCTGGCCTATGGCTCCTGGGTTAAAGCAATCCTCCTACCTCAACTGAATCTGTATGTTTTGTTTTAACTTTTACAATTATTTACTTGTAGTGTTTGTGTGCACATGCACATGTAAATGTTACAGTGCATGAATGGAGATCAGAGAATAAGTTATGGGAGTCGGCTCTCTCCTTTTACCATATGGGAACTGGAAATTGAACTCAGGACAGCAGGCTTGGCAGCAGGCTCCTTTACTGCTGGGCCATCTTACCAGCCCCCAATCTGTGTTTAATAAACCTTCAAATCAAGCTATGCACATTCAAATCTAAACAACTACTACTTTAAAGTAGATTGGAAAACTATGGTGTAGTAGAAAATCTAATAGAGTCATTGTATCTAGAGTAAACATCAAAATGAAATAGTTGTTTGATGGAAGTACTCAGACCTTGAAGAAATCATTGAAGAAAACAATGACTGTTTTCTGTTATCTATAAAGTTGCTTTACTGAAGGAGCTTTATGTCTTTACGATTTTGGTCCTAGGCAGATCCTGGTGCACCTGGAATGTCTTGCATTATTAGGTACTGCAAACAGTGCACAGTAAGGACTCAAGTTACAGGTTGGGATGTGTCCCTTCGTGAAACAACAGATTAGAGTAGGGGCTTTGGTATGAGGACTTCGTTTTACCCAAAAAACAACTTTGGTGAAACAATAAATATGCTTCTGCTGATGGAGGTTCAGGCCACTGAGGATGGATCTCCCTGCTGCCTCAGAGCCTGATCACATTCGGAGGGACCCTATTTCTTTGATCATGCTGTGGGACTAAGAACACTGGCACTACGGCATGACTCGGTGGTAGACGGTGGGAGGCTGTGGGGCTGGACAGCAGCTCCATGGGGGATAGATCTTGCTCTGCCTTTTCTTGTACCCCCTCTCACTGCTTACTGTCTGCCAACAAGTCAAAACCAACCTTCACCATATTCCTGCTGCCATGATTTCCTTTCCAAGCAACCATGGACCCTTTGGAACAAGAAGCCAAAATAAACCCTTTCTTTGAAAGAAGAAGAGGGGAAGGAGGGAAACTGACGGAGCACTTGTTGAATTGGGGCTTGTATTTAGCTACACCCAGTTTTTAAGATGAGCCATTCGTTAGGAGAGCTATAGAAACAGGAGGAAGAGCTGGCATACCGTTTAATGTATCCACCGCTGGCTGTTGCTGTGCTTTGCTGAGGCTGACCATTGGTTACTCGGCCTGGTTGCTTAGATACCACATTGCTGGATGAGCTGTCTCCACCATCCCCCCATGTTGCCTTATAGTTCTTTCCAGACTCAAAGTTCTTCGTCCTATATAAATGTCAGGGATACAGGCAAACCGAAAAGCAGGAAAGAGGAGTTAAAATTATTAGTACTTATTACCTTGAATAAGACTCTACCACTACTGGCTAAAACTAGGTTATCTGTACTATGTCTAACGGCAATAGACAAAAGGGATGAATCAGATAGTTCTACCACAGTTAATCTTTTTTTTTTTAGACAGGGTCTTACTATGTAGCTTTGGCTGTCCTGGCACTTGCTTTGTAGACCAGGTTGGCCTGGACTCATAGATATCTGCCTGCCTCTGCCTTTCAAGTGCTAGAATTAAAGGCCTGAGTCACTATTTAATCATGTTTAAAAGGTCCAAATACTACCACCCTACTACCAAATCTTTGCTAAGACAGTAGCAAGTGGCAAACTGAAAATTGATACTTAAGTCTTTCAGCTTATAGCCTCCCCCCCCCCCAAAAAAAAAGTTAATGGATACGGGGGGAGGGGAGTGGGGTGGGATTCCTTAAGAAAGGTGTTCTAGGATACACAAAGATTCCTTGGAGGAATCACAGAGATTGATGTGTGGGTTGAAATAAGTCCAAGAAGGTAACAGTTGGACCTATCTTTGTCCCCTGTTTGAACCAGAGTAGTTCCGGATGAGACTTCATTGCTTTAGTTTGTGTTTTGCTTTTGTTTTTCGAGACAGGGTTTCTCTGTGTAGCCCTGCCTATCCTGAAACTTGCTTTGTAGATCAGCCTGGCTCTGCCTCCAGAGTGCTGGGATTAAAAGCCTGTGCCATCAAACCCAGCTTTGATATGTACGTGTTTGTTTGTTTGAGCCTGGTTTCATTCAGCCTAAGCTAGCCTCAAATTTATTATGTACCCAAAGATGGTCTTGAATTCCTCCTGCCTCTGCTTCCCTACTGCTGGGCTTAGGGGTGGGTATCCTGGTTTATGTGGTACTGGGGATCCAAGCCAGGGCTTTTCAAATGTTAGGAAAGCACTCTACCAACAGAACAAAAAGCCCCCAAACCTGATTCTCTCTGAACCTAATGAGAGCTTGATGAGTCGGACTGCATCTGCATCTGCACTCTTACATCAAGGCGGGTGATGGCTGTGCTGGCAGCTGGACCTCTGTGAGTCTGAGGCCAGCCTGGTCTACATAGTGAGCCCTTAAAATAAAACTCGGAGCCAGGAGGCGGTGGAGCACACCTTTGATCCCAGCACTCAGGAGGCAGGGCCAGGCAGATCTCTGTGAGTTCAAGGCCAGCCTGGTCTACAGAGTGAGTTCCAGGACAGGTACCAAAACTACACAGAAAAACTCTGTCTTGGGGAAAAAAAAAAAAAAACACACCAAAAAAATGAATAAATAAATTAATTAATTAAACTAAAAAACAAAACAAAACTCACCTCAAAGTTTTAGGTGTAACTAATAAGAGTCAACACATGGGATGTGCTTCTCAACTGATAGATACACTTGGCAAGCAAAAAAGGCTCAGTTCTTGAGATAGAATGTAACTACATAGCCCAGGTTGGCCAACTCTTGACCCCTCCTCTTGACTCTGCTTCCCAAGTACCAGGATTACAGTCTGGTGACCCCTCACTTGTGTCATGTGACTTTAAATGTCTGTTTCAAAATCGCCTTTTACCAATTACTTTGTTAGAGTCAAGATGTTACTTAATTTTCATTTTATTTTTCTATTAACAAGAATTAAGCACAATGTTCCTATAATATAAGTCTTATTTATCCTAGGTTTAAGTTAGTCTCATAATAGTAAAAATTGCAAAAGCAGAGAATTAAGTCTATGAAAAAAAAAGGTGGTTTCTTCCTTAGTGAAGACTCAGTTCTGAGAAAGCCAGAATTGGACCTTATCATTTCTTCTCCAGAAAAGGCTCTCTACCCAGGGTGAAGTGGCACATGCCTATGACCCCAGCACTCAGGCAGCTGAGGCAGGAAATCATTCAGTTGAGGCCAGCCCCTGTCTTAAAAACTAAAGGCAGCTGGGTGACTAGAGGTGCTTGCTGCCAAGACTGAAGGCCTGAGTTCAGTTCCCAGAGTCTACATGAAAGAAGAGGAGAACAATTCCTGCAAGCTGTCTTCTGACCTTCACATACCAAAAAGAAGGTGTGTGTACTAATTTATGTATATGGGGTGTAATTTCTATTTAAAAACCTTGACTGGCTGAGGCCACAGTATGCATGTCGAGGTCAGAGGACAACTGCTTCCCTCGGTTGTTTCAGCTGGCCTTCAACCTTGCTGAGGCAGCTTTGCCTCTGCTGCTGCTGGCCGACAAATTTCAGGGCCATGCTCACTCGCCCTGACAGCAGAGCACTGGGTTTACAGATGCACACACACCAGTGTATCAAGCTTCAAAACTGGACTGGGGGGCTTGGGCGCCAAACACTTCAACCTACTGAGCCATCTTGTAGGCCCTTAAAGGAGAAATTTATGAATAGCAAAAAGCTAGTTCTCAAAGTGTTTTTCTTGGTTCCATCCTAAGTTCTCATAATTATTTTTTTAATTCGTAAGATTTTTTTGTCAATCAATCAAGCCATGTTAAATTTTTCCTGGAACAAGGTGAGATTATCTAATTTTCAAATTGATATTTTCATATAATTACCTGTTAATTTAGCAAACCAATTTGTCACGTATACTTTGCTAAAATGTAAGTTCCAAGCAAAAATCTAAAGCAGAGTAATAATATACAAAATAAATAATATTTCTCAATATTTTAAAAATAAGAGTAAGTGGTTTCTACTCTTTTGTACATATGTGGTGGGGGGGGCTTCTAGAGTCCCAGCACCCTACCAACGAGCTACAATTCCCTGCACAATAGTCAGAAGTATTTATCGAGGTAATATAAGTAGGGCTTTTATTAGGATGCCAGATTGTAGAACAGGTGGGAGAGAGAGTGATGATGAATTTACAAGTGAGTAATAAAATCCAGGCACAGTGGCATGCCTGCTAACCCAGTACTCTGGAGACTGAATAACGCTAGTTTGGGCTAACATACAGTGATCCTGTCTCAAAAACAAAAAATAAAACAAAATGGCTCATGAGATACTTCATTTTTTAACAATGAATTATAGTCTTCATAAATATTACAAAGATTAAAAATTAAGACTGGCATTACCACATACAGTAAACTGAAAGGTTTAACTCCAGTGAAAAATAAGGATTAGTTAGCTCTATTAACCAATTTGAAATTATAGAAAGCCAAAGCTAACATATGATAGGAATTATGCAACAAATTAAAGCATATGTGAAGAGAAAAAACCTTTACCTAAAAATAAAAAGACAGAATTACATATAGTAACATGTAAATTTTCTTTCTTTCCTTGTTCTTCTTTTGTTTTGTTTTAAAATAGCTCTGACTGTCCTAGAACTCACTCTGTAGACCAGGCTGACCTGGAGCTCAGAGATCTGCCTGCCTCTGCCTCCCCAGTGCTGGGATTATAGGTATGGGACACCATGCCTGGCACATTTAAAATTGATATTCATTTTATTCTCAATAGGATTAATGATGACTAGATTGACAATTAATTCCTTGATTTGACAGTGGCCTAAATCATGGGAAGTACAGAGAAGCAATCTCCAGGCACCAGAAGGTATGAGATCTAATGGGGAGGACCATGATCAAATTTCTGTGAACAGAGAGATGCAGTCAGCCTGAATTTCCCACCTTTAAAAGAACTACACCATAGCTTCGGATTACGAAGGTCAACCAATCATTTAAAGTTTATGAAATTTCAGGAGTGCTTTTAGTTTGCTAATACTAATGTTACTTAGCAAAAACTTAGTTTTTGGTACATTAGTCTAAAGGAGTTATTAACAAACCAGGATCCTTTTGTTAGGTCCATCTTTTGTCTGATGGCACCCATCAAGACAAATTCACTTCACACTACACACCACAGCACAGCTTTTTAAAACAGCTTCCATCACTCACAAACCCATGCACATGCACAGAAAAGCCATGTGAAGCATCACCTTTAGACAGCACGTTAGCAGCTCAGTGTGTACCTCAAGACCGCATCTTAAAGATCCCTTTGATCAGTTACTGAGCCCGGCTTTTGATGTTAGATCTTCATTTTTAGTAAGCACGAAAGGAAGAGATAAGTGAGAGAATCAGAAGCAGACAACAGTGAATGCCAAACAGAACATTTAGAGCAGCTTTAGAGCTTTAAACACACGATGCGCTCAAATGCCTGCCTGGTTTCAAAGAAACAACCACCATCTGAGAATCTAGATAAAAAGAAACAAGAAAACAATTTAAGCCATTTCATACTTCATTTTTCCTGAGCATGTCCAAAGGATAATATTCCTCAGTAAAATTCTAAAACTTATTATGAGCAGGAAGTACTGGCTGGCAGCACTCGAGTCCCCTCAATCTTCCTTAGTGGTAGAATGCTTGCCTGCCACATGCCAGGCCCTAAGTGTGATCAAAAAAGCACACTAAGACAATAGCCTCAGCTGCAGTTACCAATCTCATCATTATGAAGCAAAGTAAACAAAAAATAGTAATAACCCTTGTCTTCCAGAATTTTTATAGATATCTGAATGGTAGATAAACAATTGTGAGTGAGGGAAAGAGGAAGGAAAGAAGGGAAGAATATATGAATCCAAGTTGTTACATACTGGTCTAGTAGTACTGCTAGAATGAATTTGTGACTCACAAACAAGGAGGCCTAAGATCTGTGTGTGTCTGAGGGCCTCATGTTATGGCTGATTATGTGCTCAGCCTGAAACAGATTGGCAGGTGAGGTCAGAAAGATCTAGACAATGGAGGGGAGGAAATGGGAGACGGCCGAGGACAAGTGACACATGGCGGCCAAGGTGTCCGTGGTGTACAGACATAGGACAAAAAAGGCTCCCCTAGGCATCTTTCAGCTAAGCTCTGCTCTCTCTTCATGAACAGCTGTTCTGTCACAGCAGTCCTTGACTCTATCTGGTAAGGATTGCTTTCTCTCCACCCACTGAGAAAGAGTTCTACCAATATTGATGGTGAAAGCCTACTTCAGGGCCATGTTCTACCTTCTCTGCCCAGGTCCAAGAAAAGCTTGTTTACATATGGCAGGGACAGACAGAGGGAAAAACAAAATCAATACACCCATTGTTCTACCACCCATGTTCTCTTACTTTTGACATTTTTTAGAATTCATTGCTATTTTGTTTATTAAGCTACAACTTAGAGCCAATCTTGTTCTAAAGAGGAGTCTTTCTTTTTGTTCAAGGAAATTTACCTACTTTCTCTTCCCTCATTCTTCCAAGATGGTACATGGAACATAGGCGAGAGGAACAAAAGTTCATAAAACATAGCTAAGAGTTTGAGTCATACTACACAGGCATTTAGAATTTGTTTGCTTGTATCAATCTGCTAAATCTGGTTGACACATTGTAGTTTTTGTTGCTATTGTTGTTTTGAAGACAGGGTCTCATGTGACTCATGCTGACCTTGAACTTGATATGTAGCCGAGGAAGAGAATAACCCGAATGCTAGGATTATAAGCATACACTACCACTCCCAGTTTTATGCAGGGCTGAGACTCAAACCCAGGACTTTATTCATGCTAGGCATACACTCACTCTACCAACTGAGCTACATCCGCAGGCCCAGTCACAGCTATTAAACTATAAACTTTCAGAGAGTCAACCAAGGTCTAAACAGGTGAATGAGCTTATATTAAAGGTAAAAAGAACACTGTCAAATCCTAAATCCTCATGACAAAACAAAACCAGGAGTTGACCAACAAGGAACTTAACTTTTTTATTTAGTGAAAACTGCACACAAGGGACCGGAGAGATGGATCAGGGGTTAAGAGCACTGGCTGCTCTTCCAGAAGATCTGGGTTCAACCCTAGCACCCACATGGTAACTCACTATCTTCTCCAACTCCAGGGATCTAAGGCCTTTTTCTGGCCTCCGTGGGCACCAGACATGCACGTGGTGCACAGACATCATGCAGCCAAAACACCCATACACATAACATTTTTCTTTAATTGAACAGAAAAATATTATAACATAAAAACACTTATCCGAGAGCTGAGGAAATGGCTCAGCAGTTAAGGGTGTTTGTTGTGCAAGATGAGGACCTAAGTGTAAATCCCCAGAATTCACATTAGACATCGAAGAAAAAAACAAATCATACTTACCTGAAAATATGTAAGTATATAAGACTTAACTCATTTGAGGCTAATGCTGGGATTCTAGCACTTGGGACAACTAGCTGGAAGCACTGTTTATGAAGCTCTGTAACTTAACCTGTAAGACATTCATTTCAACTAAGAGTTCAAAGATGAGCTCCTAAAGATTAATGGTTAACTGCCTCAGTCCAAACTTCACCTTAGCTGAATATCTATTATTAGTTAAAGATCATGGAATTTGCCTCATCCAAGAGTAAGAAGAGAATAGAAATTTTCACAATGAAATAAAACAAAATGAGTGACCAGGCAGGCAGATCTCTGAGTTCCAGGCCAGCCTGGTCTATAGAGCGAGATCCAGGCCAGCCAGGACTACATAATGATACCCTGGTCTCAAGAAAACGAAAGGAGTGAAGTCCTTTGTGTCAAGCACAGTCTCATACACAGCTACGATAAAACATTCTGTTTCCTAGAGATGCCATGTGATGTTTTAATTGTCAGCTTGTCACAACTTAGAATCACCTGAGAACCTCAACTGAGGAACTATCTAGCTCTGGTTTGCCTGTGGCCATGTCTGTGGGCAGCACCATTCCCTGGGCAAGAGGCCCTGTAGTGGGTAGCCATTCCAGCTTGGTTCTGGAAGTTCCAACCCCCATTGAGACTCTGGCAACTGTCACGCCTACGAGGTGGGGCGAGGGGAGGCGCCTGGGGACCTAAGAGCTGGATGGGCCAGCGCTCTCTCTGGGTGCTCTCTTGGTGCCGGAATGCTGACCGGTGGAGATTGACTGTGCAGAGCTCCGGAGAACACCGCTGGACTGCGTTACACCTTCCCCAGACCCTGCGACCTACCCATTACTTAATTTGTGAGTTACGCCATTAAATAAATATCCTTTTAACTACGTGGAGTGGCCAAAATAATTTCTCCAATAGGCCCCAACAGTGTGAGACCAAGGGAGGAGACTAGGTGAGAACAAGCAGCCAGCTCGCAGCACTCACTGCTCTCTGGTCTTGGATGTGATGTGACAAGCTGCTTCAAGTTCTTGCTGACTTCCCCTCAGTGATAGACTATAACCTGGAATTGCCATCCAAATAAAACTCTTTCTTTCTTTAAGCTGCTTTTGGTCAGGGTGTTTTATCACATAAATGAAACTAGGACACACTATCCATCATCATCTTCTTGGATCCTCCCCTCTCCATGCTCCTAATACAACCAACTGATTTACAGTGAACTGCTGTTGATTTAAAAGTTTCATCCTCTAATCTCAGGATAAAGTCTAACTTCAAAGACCCAGAAAATGAACTGCTAGTAACGAGCTTCCTGGTGCAGTCATGAATGTCAACCAGTCTATCAGCTGCTTAGCTCTGGCATCCAAGCTCCTCTATCAGCTACTTACATCTCTTTGGCTACTTCTCAAATGAATCATGTAGCTCAGTTAAATTCCCTTTCCTTCCATGTTTTATTTTTGGTTTTTGTTTGTTTTCTGGTGCTAGGGCCTTCCACTCAGCCTCATCCACAGACCCTTTCCTCCACATTCATCCAAATCCTTTCACTGACTAAGCTCAACTCATGCCCTACCTCTCCTATAGGTTATCATCTAACCACACCCACGTGTACCCTAGCCTTAGTGGACATCACACCATCTAACACTCACTTTAACACCCCGTCTTTTGAAGAAGTCCATTCTTTACTCCTTGAACATCTAGACACAATGCCATTCTGTTCTGCATCATCCAGATGTACATTTCCCCGTCTTTTTGTATGCAGACTGCTACAACAGTTGGTCAATTTAGCCATGGTTTTCTACAAACCTTCCTGTTTACATGAAAACCTTGACCTTCAGTTTGTTTTTTAACAAAGTTGCTAATTTAGGCCCAGTTATCTAGTTACACTTCTGACTTTATTTCAGGGTAGGGAGTAGACACTGATCTTCTCATATACTGATTTACTTTTAAAAGTTCTTGATTTATCAACTTACCTATTACAAGGGCAGACGCAAAGGCCACAGCACTTGTTGAGTTCTGTTAAAGTCTTCTCTGCCTCTCTCATGTCTTTATTTATTTGGTCCATGCCTTCTTCTATGCGATTTAGTTGTTCTAAGAATAAGTTGTGGTATGTTACATTCACGATGTCCAGTGAAAATGCTATTGTTACCCAGCAATAAGCTGCAAACTCCACTCTACCAATCACCTGCCAGTGAATATCAGTACCAGGAAAACAATACTCATCTTGAGGCTCCTGGAGCCTCAATGTAGAAAGATTTGTTCACCAGCAGCATGTGAGGGTTGCTCAGAAACCACTCTTGCCACCAGACCAGATTCCCAGCATTTCTAGCATTTAGTCACTATCCTAGTGAAAGCTAGGTGGGATTAACTAAGGTCAACAAAATTGGATATTTCTAAACTCACCTCACCAAAATTTAGATCTCTTTTAGAACTTGCTATCCGAGAATGACCCAAAAAATATCATGTTTAATGTGCATGTGACAAATGCCTACAATAAGCCGTGCATATCTAACAGACTTGTATACAGTTGGGCACTGTTGCCTCTCATCCCAATATAGCAATGACCATGAGATCATAATTTAAATAAGAAAAAGAAGAAACATATTACTCTTATAAAGAGAAGGCTGAATTTTGTAAGTGGCTGATTTCATAGGGATTTTTGACCTTGTAAGTCAAACTTATAATGACTTCAACTCACCCCCTTGTTCATCCAGCATAGTGATGGTCTTGATTCCTGCATCCTGAGACTAAAAGGGGGAGGAGGAAGATGAAAGTACAAGAAGACAACCCAAAACAACAGCAAAACTTGCAAATACTGACAAAATGACAGAAAGAATCATATTGAAAACCAAATTCTCAGGAACTAACATCACAGACAGAACTAGCTGCTTCACACCAACACACATATTATTAACCCCTGAAGTAATTAAGTCACAAGTTTGTGATAAATTTATCTTCCCTGTCCATATCCAATACTGTCACAGAAAAAAACAGAAATGGCTTATCAGTACATCACTGGACAGTCTTCAGCAAGTGCTGGTTTCAAGTGACACCAATTACAGCTAGTGCTAACGTCCCATCCATACATCTCTGCATGCGAAGACTGAATAATGCTTACCTCGATGGCTAATCCCAGGATTCTCCTTGTACTTTCCAAAGACTAGGAAGAAACACAGAGTTAGAGCATTCCAAAAAATATAGGAAACAAATTGATCACAGGCTATAGTTATGATGCTACTTTATTGTTAAAACTTGCCAGAACAACCATCTCCTTACAAGAAAGCAAAAAAGATGACTTCACTTTCATTTCCTTCCTACTAGGCACCCCTTAAGAGATTTCAGATGGTGGAGTCAATGGAATTTCACGCAGGTAGGCAGAAATATGTGTATTACACAGATTTTAAGGAATCATTAAAGTTCAGAATTCCTTCCAGAATTGCAAGTAACTGTTAAATACTAAACACTTTAGAGGGACCAAGAAGAAGCCAAAGTGATCTCTAAAAAAACACTCTCATTTTTCTACTGTAGAAATGAAAATAGAGGCCTGCAAAATGTCTCAGGAGGTAAAAGTACTTCCTACCGAACACGACCACTTGAGTTCAATCCCTAGAACCCACATGATGGAAGGAGAGAGTGACTTCTGCAAGTCGACTTCTGACCTCCACATACCTCTCTCTCTCTCTCTCTCTCTCTCTCTCTCTCTCTGTCTCTCTCTCTTTCTCTCTCTCTCTCTCTCTCTCTCTCACACACACACACACACACACACACAGCAACTAAATTCATTAAAATGTAATGAAATATTAAAATGAAAAAATATCATTTACCTCATCAGTAACCTGGTGAGCCTTTAGCTGAATTTCTTCTGGTGACAGATTATCCATGATGAATCAAAACTCTACTGGACACAGAAACAGAAATATGGATACTCTAGAAGAATAAGGATACAGAAAAGTTTGAGCAAAAACCATAGATTTATGGGATTTAGGTACTTACCAGGCAAGTAGATTAAAAGGGTCAATCTCATTACCTGTTCTACTACACCACAGAGCCAGGAACTCAGGCTAAGAGGAAAAATGGATATTTAATGCTATTAGTATAGGAAGTACACCTAAAACATAGGAGAAATACTCTTTTTTTTTTTTTTTTTTTTTTTTTAGACAAGCAATCCTATATCCTAAGTGGGCTTGGCTTGGACTTGCTTTGCAGCAGAGGATGGCCTTGAACTTCTGATCCTTCAGTTCTGCACATCCTGTGTGCGGGAACACAGGGTTTCACAAATGCTAGGACAAGCACTCTACCAACCAAGCTACATCCCCAGGCCCAGCTGTAAGTACTCTTTCCAATGGGAAAGCGGTTCTTGGCTTAAAACACAAGGCCTCGATGAAATTGAAACTTAGGAGACTATTAGAATCAACTCTCGGGCCAGTGAGTCCGCTCTGTGGGTAAAAGCACCTGCTATGCAAGCATAAGCACCTACGGACACTCAGATGGCCTCGCAGGTGAAGGCGCTTGCCATGCCAGCCTAGTGGCCTGAGTTGGAGGCTGGAACCCATCTAAGGTATAAGCATTATGGGACAGATACAGGTTTCCTTCACTGCATTTGATAGCTTTATATTACATTTTGTATGTTTGTACATGTATACCTAATGTGTGCCCGTGTGTGTATAAGTCTGAGCACATGTATGTCATCGAACAGATACTACACTGCCCCTGTGTCAGAAGAGAGTCTCAGGATACTTGCCTTCCACCTTGTTTGAGACAGGGTCTCTTTTTGTTCTCTGCTACACAGACTAGGCTGCTAGGTCCAGAGATTCTCCTGTCTCCTCCACCTTCCACCTTGCTGAGTACTGGGATCATACTTGAGCTACTGCACCTGGCTTGACAGGGTTCTGGGCATCTGAACTCATGTTCTCATGACTGCATCGCTATCACTTGATAACACCAGGCTCACAGTCTAGATTTGGGGTCTTGAAACATTTTCATTGTTGTTTCTGAGAAAGGGTCTCATGTAACTCAAGCTGGCTTCATACATGCTATGTAACTGAGGGATACTTGGAACATCTGATCCTCCTGCCTTTGCCTCCCAAGTGCTGGATCAGAGGTGTGGGCCACCTTTGGAAACTTGTGATTATAGCAAGGTGGGGGATGTCAGTGGGCAGATTCTGACCAGGGAAGCTACTAAAACTCCTAACACCCACTCTGAAAGCTGATCAACAAAGAACAATCATGCACAAATGTTAAAAGTGTTGAGGTCAGGAACCCTGCTGTGAGCTATACTGATAAGCAGAGAATCAAATTAACCAGAAATATATTACTAGACTACACTTTTCAAAAGGGAACAGGTTTTGCTCATCATTCTGTCTAACATCTCACAGGATCTGACAGTATGTACTTAGAAAATAACTAATGAATGAATAAACAAGTAGAGAAACAGGGCGCACTCTCAAAGGAATACAGCTCTTAAGAAAAGAGCTGCACTTGAGGGAAAAAAAGCCGGGCAGTGGTGGCGCAGGCCTTTAATCTCAGCATTCAGGAGGCAGAGGCAGGTAGATCTCTGTGAGTTCGAGGCCAGCCTGGTCTACAGAGCGAGTTCCAGGACAGGATCCAAAGCTACACAGAGAAACCCTGTCTCGGGAAAAAAAAAAAAAAAAAAAAAAAAATGCTGCACACGGTAGTAGCAAAAAGCAGGCAAACAATCACCAGAACCACACCCCAGAATTTACCACTGCAAGTGTGTGATATGGAATTAAATGGCCAGTTGGTCACCGGCAAATTTCCTCTGTTGGGGCTGCGGGTGCAGCCCAGTGGCAGAGCATTTACTTTATATGCACAAGGCCCTGGGTTCAATCCCCTGTAATGCAATAATCATATACTTTTCATCTTTTGTGTGTTGGGAATTGAATCCAGGGCTTCAAACAGGCTAGGCCAATGAGCCACAACTCCTAGTCTTTAAGTTTTGTGTGTGGCTGTGTATGCAGCTAAATGTACCACATGCATTTAACTAAGATTCTGAGCCTTAAAAGTTCATTTAAATAGTATATTTGAGGTCAGTGAGATGGTTCAGAGGGTAAAGGTGTTCATCCAAATCTAAGGACCTGGGTTCCACCCTAAACCTACACGGTAGGAGAAAGCGACCCTCCAGGTTGTCTTCTCAACGTCCTCGTGTGTGTTGTCACATATATATGCATGTTTGCAGACAGACGCAAATAAATTAGTTTTTACAAGCATCAGAAGTTCCAAATCTAACTTCATACTTTTCATACCTATGGTTCAGGCAAAATATTCACACACTGTAAGTAAGAAATATTGATACTGGACAGATGGCTCAGTGGTTAGGAGCATTAGCTGCTCTTGCAGAGGACCTGCATTCAGGTCCTAGCCTTCACATGGTGGCTCACACCCATCTGTAACTCCAGTTCTAGGGGTCTTAGGCCCTCTCCTGACCTCCAGCACCACACACACACGGTGGACAGACATACATGCAGGCAGAACACCCAAACACATAAAATAAATAAGTTTTTTTTAAAAAGATATAAAGGCCTTCCCTGAAATAGCAACTATTCACTCATTAGATATTAACATGAAACTGTATGCTTTATTAATTTGCTAATTGTTTAGAAATCTTTAGCTTTATCACACATCTCTATGCTATGCTATCATATCTCTTTGGGTAGGAGTGGTGGTATACACTCAATCCCAGAACTCAGGAGGTTGAAACAGGAGGATTAGGAGTTTGAAGATAGACAGAAAACACAGCCAGTCGAGACAGTATGGGGGAAGAGAGATGAAGAGAGTTATTTTGTACCTTGTCACCTCCAGATGTTCACAGACCTTTCCTTGCTCTACTCTTGTCTGCTTAGGTAGATTCCGGCTTCTCTGTCACTTCCTAGAGCCCCAGTCAAAACCTGCTCTTCCTAAGCAACATGCTCTAAAGTCACCCGTGGTTCCAATGAATAACTCCTTAGTGCCCAACAGAGGGATAAGAAACAAGAAAAACCACTACACATTAATCAATTAATCCCTGCAAACAGCACCTCAGCCAGGTTTTCAGACAATATACTACAGATACAGAAACACTGTAGGATAAGGAAGCCCAGATCTCTCAAACACACAATTTTGTAATTCTATTCCTATTGTTGATTCTTGCCAACTACAAGTCAATATCTACTACCTTGTTAGTAAAAGCTAAACAAAACAAAACTCTCAAATGGGTTCAGAGAGAGGCTTGAATCTACAGCTGATCTGTTTCAAAACTGAAGACTAAGGATCCGGCCTTCTAAAAATCAAGAGATAGAGTTGGGAAGTAAATGAATCAGGTGACAGTGAGGTCATCTGGGAACACGCCCTTTCCATGAACTCAAGTTCTGCTTAATACTTCCCCCTTCTCTACGCAGAGGACTATGATAAGGATCAGGAAGGAACAAAGACCCCGCACACTAGGTGTGCCAATGTCAGGAAGCAGGTGTGTAGACTTGGGATTCTTTTTTTTTTTTTTTTTTTTTTTGGTTTTTCGAGACAGGGTTTCTCTGTGTAGCTTTGCGCCTTTCCTGGGACTCACTTGGTAGCCCAGGCTGGCCTCGAACTCACAGAGATCCGCCTGCCTCTGCCTCCCAAGTGCTGGGATTAAAGGCGTGCGCCACCACCGCCCGGCGGGATTCTTTTAAAGGTTATTTTTGCTAATGTGTATATACCAGGTTTATGTGCACTACATGCACACAGGAACTCTCAGATGCCAGAAAAGGGTGTTCTTTGACCTTCATGTGTATACACACACACACACACACACACACACATATACATAAACATACAAACAAAGAGAGTAAACAACCAAGACTCAGTTTCCTCGTTGTAAAATAGGGACAATAACATACTTTGTTGATTTCTGGTGAAGACGTAAAGAAATGCAGGCAGCTGGGACAGTGCAAGCCTGTATTCTCTGTACATAGAAGCAGAGGACCAGGAATTTAAGGTCAGCCTAGGTTACAAAGAAAGATTCTCAAAACAAACATACATGAGTCTTCAAAATCCTTAGCACAGCCAGTTGTGGCAGCAGCACATGCCTTTAATTCCAGCCCTCAGGAGGCAGAAGCAGGTGAACCTCTATGATTAGTGAGTTCCAAGTTAGCACACTCTCTGGCATGTGCCTAATATTCAATAAATGTTACCCACAGCCGCCCCTCTACCCCCCGGCCTCTTCTTGTTTCTTTGTTTTTGAGAAGGTCTCATGCAGCCCAAGCACTGACCTAAAACTTACGTATTTGAGGACGACTTTGAATGAATGTCTGATTCTCTCTATCTCCCATGTACTAGTATTCCAGGCCTATGCCAACAAGCACCATTTAAAGCTTGGCTAATTTTTTGTTATTTTTAAATGTACAACTAATGGGTCCTAATATTATTACCAAGGTTGAAGTAGTCGACAAAACCACATATTTCTTTACAAATCTAAAAACATAAGCTTCCCCATAAATGGCCTTTTCTCTTTCTTCTCTTCTAACTTCATAAGTAATAAACAAATGACACAAAACATGAAAAAACAAGGTGAATAATGTAATTTTCATTAAAAATGCACTACAGTTACAGTAGAGAAAAATATAAACTGAAAAAGTCTAGAATAGATTTATCAAAATACTTCTAATTGGCTGTGATATACTCAAAGTAGACAAACATATCAGCAAATGCCCACAGTCCTATCACCTGGAAGGCTCACACAGGAAGATCCAGGCTAACCTGAACTATAGGGAGTTCAAGGCTATTTTGGGCTACATACTGAGACCCTAGGTTTGGTTCACAGCTCATATAACTCCAGTTCCAGGGGGTCCGACAACTTCTCCTGGCCTCCTCAGGCGGCACCACGCACACACAGGATGCACACACACGATGTACACACACATACGATGCACACACATGTATGCAGGCAAAACACACACAAAAAATCCTTTCAAAATAATTTTTTTCTTCTTTACCCCAATTTCCCAAATCATTTGCTATAGGGTTATATTGTAAAATTTCACATATTGATCTTCATCATTTTAAAATGATAGTTTACAACAACCAAGAGAATATATTTATATGAATGGAGAAAATAGGCAGCTGGAGATATGGCTCAGTGGTTAAGAGCACTTACTGCTCTTCCAGGACCCAAGTTTGGTTCCTAGCACCCATAAGGAGAATGCTCACGACTGCCTGCAACTCCAGCTCTAGGGGGATCTGATGCTTCTGGCCTGTGCAGGCACTCAGACTCATGTGCACATACCCATACACATACACATGTATACACATAATTGGAAGAAAAAAAAAAGAATGGGGCAAGGAGGTAGATCTCTGTGAGTCTGAGGCCAGCTCGGTCCTCATCGTAAACTCCAGGCCAGCCAGGGCTATACAGTGCAACCCTGTGTCAAAATACAAAAAACAAACAGAATGGAGAAAACAGACTAAGAAATAAATTTTAGACCCAGGTTCCAAAGTATAATACCATTTCCTGGTTCTCTTGAGAGAAATCTTGCGGTTGGCACATACAGTAAATCTAAATTATCGGAAATATCCCCAACCACTGGCAGATGATCAACCTCTCTGAATCATTTCTCCTCCTCCTCCTCCTCCTCCTCCTCCTCCTCCTCTTCCTCCTTCTCTTTTTTTTTTTTTTTTGTTTTTTTTTTTTTCGAGACAAGGTTTCTTTGTGTAGTTTTGGTGCCTGTCCTGGATCTCACTCTGTAGATCAGCCTGGCTTCGAACTCACAGAGATTCGCCTGACTCTGCCTCCCAAGTGCTGGGATTAAAGGCCACTCGGCCAACCTCTCTGAATCATAAAAGAACAGAAATAATAACAGATTTGTCTGAAGTACTGCTAACAGAGTTTACAGGGAAACCTTTACTGAAGGTTAGATGGAAAATATTTTACATGTGGCAGCAAGAATCGGTTCAAACAAAGTCTCAACAAGTTCTTAATAACCTTTTAACACAAACTGAGCAAACGGATGAAAGAATCCCATAAAGAAAATGGAGACTGTAGCTGGAAAAGAGAATTTGTAACAAGCTCCTTGTTAGAAATACCCTCAAAGAGTAAAAGAAAAAGAAAACAGAAAACGACAATAGTCCTTCTTTTGCAGGGGATACACTTCAATAGCCCCGAGTGGATGACTGAAATTACAGAGTACAAACCTCTGGGTGTCTCTTTTTTTCTGCACATACCCATGATAAACATGCATTCATCTTTTCACCTGAAGAAAGCACTATGTAGCTTCTGCTGACATATGTGAATTGGTACCACCACTATCAAGTTTATTATTAAATTGTTATTATTAAAATAAGGGTTACCTGAATGAACACAAACACGAAGATACCCAAGTCTGATCAAAGAACTAGCCAAGAAGTGACTTATGGGTTGGTAAAGATGCTCCACAAGGGGTAGTTCAGTCTCGGCAGGATGGGTCAGGATGGCATGAGATTAGACTACCACAGTCAAAGTAGCACAGAATGTAAAATGGACACTCTAGGCAGGTATGATGGCACATGTCTATAACCCCAGCACTGGGAGGAAGAAGAAGGGATGATCTCAAGGTAGACACCTGCCTTGGCCACCTAGTTTGACTCTTGTCTCAAACAAAAACAAATTACGAATTGCTTATTTCTGGAATATTCTATTTAATACTTTCAAACAGAACTTGACCACAAGTAACAGGAACTGCAGAAAGTGAAACCACAGATAAAAGGGGAGCATTGCAGGAACGCGGTTGTTTTGTTTTTCGAGATACGGTTTCTCTATAGCAGCCCTGGCTGTCCTGGAACTCACTCTGTAGACCAGGCTGGCCTCGAACTCACAGAGATCCACCTGCCTCTGCCTCCCAAGTGCTGGGATTAAAGGCGTGCGTCACCACTGCCCAGCTCAGAAGCTATGTTTTAAACAGGGTCTTGTAGTGGGTATTTGTTCCACATTAAGGTCTCTATATAGCCCAGGTTGAACTCTAACTGGTGGTCTTCCTGCTTCCCAATGCTAGCATTAGTAGTAAGAGGTACCTTGTCACTCACACAGCTGTTTATAGGAATTACTTTATAATTCAAAAGTGAGGAAATGGGTGGAGGAACAGAGGAAACAAAGCTGGCCATGAATGTGTGATACTGGGCAGAGAAATACACGGAGTGCCATTATGCTTTCTGAAAAAAAGGGGAAAAAAATCAAGCATATGCAAAAGCTTCTTTTTTCTTTCTTTCTTTGTTTCTTTCTTTCTTTTTTTTTTTTTTTAAAGATTTATTTATTTATTATGTATACAATATTCTGCCTGCATGTGTCCCTGCAGGCCAGAAGAGGGCACCAGATCTCATTACAAGTGGTTGTGAGCCACCATGTAGTTGCTGGGAATTGAACTCAGGACCTCTGGAAGAGCAGTCAGTGCTCTTAACCACTGAGCCATCTCTCCAGCCCTCTTTGTTTCTTTCTTTAAAGAATAGCTGACGCACTCTGGAGGCTTAGGTAGGAGGATCAGTCATCAGTTAGAGGCCAGAGAGGCTACACAGTGAGACTCGAAAGCAAACCCAAACACCATACAAAAACAGTAGCTGAGAGCAGAAGATGGTGTTTGCCTACCATGTGCAAGGCTTCTAATGTGATCCCTATCATCAGACAGACAGACAGACAGACAGACAGACACACACACACACACACACACACACACACACACACACATTCCAGGTGGCTTTTAATTAAATAGTTTCTGACTACTATTTTGAAAATTTAGAAGAAGCTGAGCATGGTGATCCATGCCTATAAATCCCAGCACTTAAAAGGCTGAATTGGAGCTAGATATATGGCCCAGTGGTTAAGAGCACTTGTTACTTTTGCAGAAGGACCCAAGTTTAGTTCATAGTACCAACATGATGGCTCACATCTGTCTCTAATTCTGGTCCCAGGGAATCTGTCACCTCCATCTGATCTCCATGGGCACTGCACTCACGATGCACTTATATTAATGTAGGTAACACATACACATTATTCACAACAGCTAAGTAGGAGGAGGGGACAAATGTCCACATAATGTGATATTATTCAGCCCTAAAAAGGAATTGAAGTATTTACAGTCTACAGTATGTGTTAGCACTTAAGGCATTAACCAAATAAATGAAAATAAACACAAAAAGGCCATATATTGTATAATACCATTTATAAGAAATCTGTTTTGTTCTGACACAGGATAGCCCTATGCAGCCCTGGCTGACCTAGAGCTCACTATGTAGACCAGGCTGGCCTCGAACTTAAAGAGATCTACCTGCCTCTGCATGTGCCATAATGCCCTGCAGATTTATATGAAATCTTAAAAATAGGTAAATCCTAGCCAGATGTGTTGACGCATCCCTTTATCCCAAGTACTCAGGAGGCAAAGGCAGACAGACCCTCAGCAGCATGTGTTTATGCCAACTTCTTCAATATTTGAAAGCATATCTTTCTCTAGGTGTTTTGTTTTTGAAAAAGGATCTCACTGTGCAGTCTGGGCTGTTCTGAAAGTCACTGTAGCCTAGTGACCTATCCTCCTGCCTCAGCCTCTGAAGTGCAAGGATTACAGATGTGGCTTGCTATTCCAGGTGTCTTTCACTCATTTTACAAGGGAGCAAGAACCAGTCTGATGTTGCTTGCCAGACACTTAGGAACCCAAGGCAGGAAGGATTATTTCAAGTCTGAGGCCAATCTGGGTAAAAGAAGACTTCTATTCTAGCCTAAGCTAGGGTGTAAACCCGTCTGGAGAACCAAAATAAGTAAAAGGGAATAAATAAAACATACTTCAATTCCTATGTAGCAAAAGTTGGTGTTGAACTCATGATCCTCTTGCCTCAACCTTCCAAGTATTGGGATTGCTGGCACCCACCATCACACCTGAGCTACATTCCATTTCTAATATGAATGGTTGGCAGAATTTAGTGGTGCATGCCTATAATCCCAGCACCTGGCAGGCTGAGGCAGGAGGACTTTAAGGCCATCCTGGGCTATTTAGAGAATTTCATGTCAGCCTGGGCTACTTTTGTATCAAAAAGAAACACACACACACACACACACACACACACACACACACACACACACCTGGGGGTGGGGGCAGGAGTTGGGAGGAGAAAGAGGGAGAAAGAGAGAGATAATACTTTAAGCCAAAAAGGAAACAATGTTCCAAATTTAACAATTCCTGGAGGCATTTAGATCAGATGGTTTATGTTAAGAATACTTTCCATAGCTGTTGTTCAAATTTCTAAAGGTCTTAGACTAAAAACCTGGAGCCAATATTGGGGTAAATGCTGAAAGATCAGAGAGACAAAGGAACAAGCCACGGCCACTTCTCACCTCGCCAACTGCATGAATCCTCTGACTGAATGTCTCTGAGTCCTCAGCAAAAGGGGATTCAGCCGGAAGGGCTTCAGCCAAAAAGCCTCTGGTTCCTGTCTCCTCACGCCTTGTATACCTTTCTCCACCCAGCCATATCACTTCCTTCTTAGTGCTAGGATTGAAAGTGTGTGACTTCCAAGTACTGGCATTAAAGGTATGTGCCACCACTGCCTGGTTCTGTTTCCTTCCAAAGAATCTCATGTAGTCCAGGGTGGCTTGGAACTCATAGAGATCCAGACGGATCTCTGCCTCCCAAGTGCTAGGATTAAAGGTGTGTGCCACTACTGCCTGGCCTCTATGTTTAATCTACTGGCTCGTTCTGTTCTCTGATCTTCAGGCAAATTTTATGAGGGTACACAGTCTATCACCACACACAGCCAGGTGTGATGGTTCATACCATTGCTTGGGAAGATGAGACAGAAGAACACTGCAACACTACTCCAAGGCTAGCCTAGCCCCCACTCCCCCCACAACACACATACACCTGTCTCAAAATATAAAACAAAAAATAATGTTCCTCCCTTTATTTCCTATCTCGAGTTTCTTTTGTACCTTCTTCTACGTGGATAACATTAGCCATTCTTATGTGGAGACCCCCCAAACTATGCAAATGGCATGATGTAAGTGCAGCACAGAATCATCTATTATAAACATCATGTTTCATACAGTGAAACACATGACTCAAGACAAAAATCAAGTGAGTCAGAAGGAACCACTAGAAATCAGGAACCAAAAAATTACACTTCAGTTTTACAGAAGTGCATATTTTAAGTTAACTGTTTGGTGTCTAATACAAGCTTCTGTCAGCTTTGGAATTTCCACAATTCTACCCTAAGTGACTTGAGTGTAATCCAGGGGAGACAGATGTGTGACTGCAATCAATCACATTCACACTGCACATGTGGAAGGTGAAAAAAACCACTCAGGCACCAGCAGCTCTCTGCCATCTGTCTAGGAAAGACGACAATCCGGCAGGCTAAGCGTGTCAGATACCAAGTTTAGTTAACGATGAAGGACAACACTTCACCTCACTTAAAACATTCCCCACAACCGTGTTAGTTGTCCCTAAAACGCATCACATTAGAATTGTTCTGGAGTTTCCAGAGTATCCTAAAAAGAGCAATTGGTATATGCTGAGGTCTCTAAAGAGTAATTCCAAAGAACATTAAAGAATGGTGTCCCTGGGGCCAGCAAGAGGGCTGGCTCAGTGAGTAAGGTGTTGGCTTACATAGTTGAAAGCCTGAGTTCCATCCCAGGAATCTGCAGCTGTCCCGACTGTGGTGTGTGTACAACCACCATGGTGATTTGAATGAGAATGGCCCCCACAGACTCAATCTACTTGCACGTTGGGTCCCCAGTTGGTGAAACAGTTTGGAAAGGATTAGAAGGTATGGCCTTGTTGGAGGAGCTGTCACTGAGGGCAGGCTTTGAGGATTCAAATGCCCAGGCTACTCCCAGTTAGTTTTCTCATCCCGGTGGTTGGGTCTCAAGATACAATCTCTCAGCTACTGCTACTGCTCACGTGCCAGCTCTGCCTGTTGCCAGGCTCCCTGCCATAACTTTAACCCTCTGTCAAACTGTAAGTCCAAATAAATGCTTCTTGGTCGTGGTCTTTTGTCACAGCAACAGTAAAAATGAACTAAGACAAAGTTGGTACAATTTAGACCAGGATGGTGTCAAACTTAAAGCCATCTGGGCCCTCAAAATAGCTCAGCAGGCAAAAGCCCTGAACTCAAGTCTGATGACCTGAATTTGATCCCTAGGACCCACATGAAGGAAGCAAAGAACGGACTCTTACTGTGCTCTGACTACCATATGTGTGCAACACACACACACACACACACACACACACACACACACAAAAGATAAGTAAAATGTAAAGCAAACAAATAACAAAAACCCAGAAATACTCCTGCCTCTGCCTCCAAAGTGTTGGCATTACAGCCATGAGCTATCACACCAGCTGACATAATGCTTTCATATCCTGACTATTGCTTACTTATCTCTTATACTTCAGTTTCTTCATTTAATGAGAATCATGCTTAAATCCAGTTGCATGGTTAACTTATGCAAAATATTTATTAACAGTACCTATTTCTAGGAAAGCAGCTCAGAAGGAAGTGTACCTAGGATGCAGGAGGGGCTCTGGGTTTAATCCCCAAGCACCAAATACCAAAATAAAACAGTAACTAGAACAGAATGTTCAATATAGTTTATTTTATTTTACTATTATATTTGAGATGAAGTTTCATGAGATTGCTGATGCCTGCCTGAAACTCGAAATTCTCCTGCTTTCACCTTCCAAGTAGTGGAGATTATAGATATATGCAAAGGCACCCAGGTATAATACTGCCTTATAATTATTAAATATGTTATTATGGAACACTGTCCTCAGAGCATAAACAATCATTACCATCTTCATCAGAGCAACTGTGATTGCTCACAAAAAGACTCCCAAAATTGGGCCTGCTGACCTTCCCGAACAGAATGAGAGGATGAGGTGTCATTAGACCCTCACCCCAGATTCCTCACTTGATCTTGAGGGTTGCTATAGCGCAGAAAGTGGAAAGCTTGAGGAAACCCTGACCAAAACCAACCAAACAAACAAACAAACAACAACCCCCCCTCCAAAAGAAACAGTCCCACCAAGAATGGTAAATATTTGAGGTACAAGTCAAGTTATTTAATCATTTAATTCACCTTAATATGACCTGTCCCAGAGCACAGTGAGAAGTGTTTCTCCTATTTGTTATTATCTACTTCAACGTGTTCCTTCTCATTTCCTCTCACCAAGAGAACAAATAATAAGTGAGCAATGGATACTTTGGGCATCAACTTTGCTAGTGACAGAAATATTAACATTTCTTACTTTGCTATGACATAGCTTAAGTTTGGATTTCAAAGTACCTAAGCTAGCTGGGCATGGTGGTGCATGTCTGTAATCTCAGCACTTGGGACAGAGAGGCTGGCTGGTCTCTTAGTTCCAGGCCAGCCTGGGCTACACAGTGAGAACATGTTTTGTTTTGTTTGTTTTTAAGTGCTTTAGCAAATGAGGCCTCACAGGTTTTAAGCGTAGTATTTTCCCAGAGGGAAAAAAAAAACATGAGAAGGCTCTGTTTTTTACCTGGCTATGACTGAACCTATTAGCATTTTACCAGGACATCTCAGAAGGCAGCAGGGCGGATGAAGTTACTTCAATGCTTAAAACATCTTGTAGTAAGAAACTACACTGTTTTCGAAAGGCTGAGAACGTGCTGTCGAACAGCCGCCAGTTTCTAAAGTCTCCTGCAGTCACCATCCCCACCTCCAGCCCAAACCACCCAGATGACCATCAGCAAAAGGGAAAGAAAGATCTCTCTTTTCTCAGCTCTGATGTCCTTCGCTTCCTCTAGCACCAGTTTGCTTTTCGTAATAGTGCAGTAACTAATGATTAAGGACGAAGGAAAGAAGTCTAACAGTACTTTTTTTCCCCCTCACACAAACTACTTCGAACCCAAATTGGGAAAAATCGTCCTCTGACTGACCATACTCTTGGTGTGCGCCTGCGGGGAAGCCGCAAGGTAAGCAGGGACTTTCCTAGACAGTGAAGTGGGCAACGCCACCAGCCTCAGGGCCATTCTTCTAACAACTATCTCAAAACTGTGTGCTCACCGGGGCCACCAGGCAGTTTGTTAACACTGAGAGCAACACCGTGAGGCTGGAGGTAGGAGAGAGGGAGTCGAGCCACAAGTCCAGGGCACCACCATTGCCCTTTCCTTCCTGTGCTGGGCTCGCGCTGGTCGCCAACGCCTGGCGTCCTTGTTCTCGGCCCAATCTACCGAGAACTGGCCGGAGTTCCCTTCTCCCCTCGAGTCCGACCCCACCAAAACTCAACCGCCTCCACACCCTTTCTCCTCGGGATATCATACTATCCTTCCCGCTGACCAGCTCTCCCAGCCACTTTCCAGAAGACTCACCAGGCTGCTCCCGCCACTCCTCTCCAGCCCCGGAGGATCCGACGCTCCTAGCTAGGACCGGGAATGAGCTTGCGCGCATGCGCCCCGAGGACTTGTGCGCCTGCGCACTCGACCGGCGCCTCGGGGCGACACACCTCTGCAGCTGGAGCCAATCACCGTCCGGGGAGGGCGGTCACATCTCCTGCCACGCAGGCGGAGAGCCTGGGAACTCACCCGTTAACCTTACAGGTTCCCCTCCCGCCCGAAGGTGGGGGCAGTTCACGTAACCATCCTTACCGAAAGCAGCTGTGTGCCGGACACCTTAGCGTTTGAACGCCGAGGAAAAGTTGGAATGACTGCCGAAGCCTACAGGGTGTTTTGATCCATCACCAAACCGGGGAAATAGATGCGTAAACACACTACAGTGAACAGAATACGGTGCACAGGAATTCCGGATTGCCCACAACGAACAAAATTTATTTTGAGGGGTGCCTGTACGGTTGCCTCAGGAAGTTACTCTTAGAGTCACGAAGGATAAGGAGGAGGTCCTCCGGAAGTCAAAGAAATAAGAGTTTTCCAGGCTGTGGAAACAACGGATGCCAAGAACAACGCGGCGCCTTCTGGAAGTTTCTTGAGGTTCATTCTTGTTAGAAAGTTGCACTTTCTAAGTCAAGAGAAAAATGAACGCGGGATAGCTCACACTGTGTAGTCCCCAGGCTATTTCGGAGGCTGAGGTTGGAAGATCATCTGACCTCTGAAGTGTAAAGCCAGACTGACGACATACTGAGATCTTATTTCAACACCAACACCAGAGGAGGAAGAATGAGTAGGGGCTATCAGTGGATAGAAGAGAGAGGTAGAGCACTTGCCTAGCACATGAAAGGCTTATTCCTGAGTCCATCGCCAGGAGAGCTGGGAATCAAGCTAGGGAAAGAGCCAGATCTTTAAAGATCTTGTAAATTTTGGAATAGTGAGCCTAGAAATTCGTTTTATGGATATTGAATTACTGAAGAGTTTTAAATCACTTGCCCCAAGAATTCTTCCAAGCACCTCTAGAAGTAAAGTAAAATGCTGGCAATCTAGGAAATAAAAACTATTTCAAAGAAATAGCATCTTCCTAAGAGATAGAAGAAGATGAAGCCTGAGAAATGTCTTTTGAATTTAATAACACAGAGGAGTGGTGATAGTTGACAAATATTGCAATAGTTCGAGAGGGGAGAGAAATTGGGACAGATTATATAATGCTTTTGAAAACTTTGGCCTTGTCAGAGAAAAGGAAGGAATGATGTGTTTTGTTCGTTTTTATTTTGTTAGAATTAAGACAGGCAAACTTGAGTATGAGAGAAAAGACCCAAGTGAGAAAACACTTGAATTTTAAAAAGAATGAGTGTGATAATCTAGATAGAGATTTTGAGACGGTTAGAGCTGAAGTACACAAATCACTGATGGGAGTTGGTAGTGCACTCCTTTCTTTAATCTCAGTACTCTGGAGGCAGAAACAATGGGATCTTTGTGAGTTTGAGGCCAGCCTGGTCTACATAGTTCCAAGTCAGCCAGGAATATATAGTAATACCTTGTCTTAAAAATAAATAAATAAAATAAAATCATGGGATGGAGAGATAGCTGTTCTTCCAAAGGACATAAATTCAGTTTCCAACACCCACCTGGCAGCTCACAACTGTAATTCCAGTTCCTGGGGATCCAAACCCTCCTCTGGCCTCTACAGGCCCCAGGCACAAGGATGGTACACAGATATTCATGCAGGCTAAACACCCATACATGACAAATATCATTTTTTTAAAAAATCAAACTGATAGGAGACCTAGGATAGCAGCATAAGTCTGTAATATCAGCATCATGAGATGGTGGATTACAGTACAAAGTCATCACTGACTATACAGTGATTCTGAGGCTAGCATTAGTTACCTGAGACCATGTCTCAAACAATAAAACCCATAGGACTGAGGCTGGCAAGGTGGTTCATCAGGTAAAGGTGGTTGCCATTAAGCCTGAAGACCTGATTTCCATCCCTGGATCCCACATAGATGCTGGTTCTCTGACTTCTCTATATATGTGCACCACATGGCAAGAATGTTGCTCCACACAGACACAAATGAATAGGTGTAAAAATAAATACCTCTAGACAATGACATGAAAGGAACATTCATGGAAGAGAGACCAACCCACACAGAGTTGGGGGAGGGAGGACTATTCTCAATTATAATGACAAAATGTATCTGTAAGCCTGTATGTTTAGAAACAGGAAGTTAAGTTTTCTGAGAAGTCAAGAGACAGAGCCTCTGCTGATTAGAAAGGTCGCTGCAAGTTCAAGGGAATTGAGGAGCTTGGAGGTATGGTTGGAGAATGTGATAAACTAAGCTGACCAGAGAAGAGAACTGACAAGCATTATAAACTGCTTGTTTACAGCCTGTAGAAATGAACTAAGCAGTTTCTGTTTTGTTTATTTTTTTCAAATCACTTCTTAAGGGCAGGGAGGAAGAAAATATATGGCTGAACTCATTTACGGTTGGGATGGTAATGGATATGTTACCGTAGTTCTCAGCAAAGGGCAATCTTTGCCTTCCAGGGGACATTGGGCAGGGTCTGAAGAGTTGGGGTATATTATCTTAGAATGCACTAACAGCAACTGATAACAATTATTTGCTCCAAAATGTTAATGTTTTAAAGTTGTGAAATCCTGATCTAGGGTTATTTTGGTCCTCACTCATATTGGTTTTCCCTTGGACTATGGCTCTGAATTTATAGAGCAAAGCCGTTCTGTAGCCTTTCAAGGGAGGTAGAATGAGCTGTCCAGCAGACCTTGAATGCTTCAAGGACTTGTGATGTCACAAATACACAACTGCAAGAATTCTCTAAACCTTTAGAAGGAATCTGGATTCATACATAAATCAAGGTAGTTGTTTATTTTTATTTGAAGCTTTGGTAGTTTCCTTCCTTCCTTCCTTCCTTTCTTTTCTTTTCTTTTTTTCTTTTTTTTTTCTCGAGACAGGGTTCTCTATGTAGCCTTGGCTGTCCTGGAACTCACTCTGTAGACCAGGCTTGCCTCAAGTTTACAGAGATCCACCTGCCTCTGCCTTCCAGGTGCTGGGATTAAAGGCCAGCATCACCACTCCCAGCTCTGATAGTTTTCTTAAATGGAGTTGTTATTGTGGTTTCAATCATAAAGATGTAGCACTGCTCATTACAATGTAACTTTATTACAATCACTATAACAGGATCCCAAAAGAGCAGGGGTGATCACAATTTAATAATAAATCAAACGTCCTAAAAACTGACATTCCAAGAAAACATCACTTTTTACCTGAAGTCAAAAATTATCTCCAGGCAGTAGTGACACACACCTTTGATCCTAGATTATCCCAGCACTCAAATCAGCAGACGGATTTCTGACTTTTAGGGCACCCCCCTGGTATACAGAGCAAGTTCTAGGACAGCCAGGGATACACAGAGAAACCTTGTCTCGAAAAACAAAACAAAACGAAAATAAATAATTACTAGTTAGGTTAAGATTTAAATTTAGTTCTGTTTTTTTTTTTTTTTTTTTTTTTTTTTTTTTTTTTTTTAACTTTGTTTTTAATTTATTTATTATTCCTTTATTTACATTGTTGTTTTGCCTGCATGTATGTCTGTGAGAGGGTGTCAGATCTTGGAGTTACAGACCGTTGTTAGCTACCATGTGGGTGCTGGGAATTGAACTCAGGACCTCTGGAAGAACAACCAGTGCTCTTAACCTCTGAGCCATCTCTCCAGCCCTAGTTCTGTTTTTGTTGAGACATAGTTTCACTTTGTAGCCCAGGACCTATGTAGCCTTGAACTCGCGTTGACCCTCTTCTCTCAATCCCCAGAATAAGGAGTGAGCTACCATGTCTAACTTGGGGTCTGTTCAAAAGTTTCACAAGGAAGGAATAGTTTTGAAATTTAGTCAAGACAGTGTCACATAGCTTACAGTGGAGGGCTTAGAAAGTATGGGGGGAAAGCCCAGAAAGAGCTAGGAGAATGAAAAAAAAAAAAAAAAAGGCTGAATGAAAGGGAGGTGCAAAGGGACCTACCTCTGTTCTTGTGTTTTGCTTAAGGGCTCTCGCCCGGTGTCCGTTGTTCACTTCTTAGGTTCAAATAAAGCTAGATGGTTGAAAGGGGCGGATTGGGTGGGGGGGGGGGGGAGAGGAGCGCGCCGGGCTGCGTGCGCTTGCGCGCTGGCGGCGGCGGCGGCGGCGGCGGCGTCAGTGCCCGGCGGGGAGCGGGTCCCAGGCCGCCGCCGGACCGGAGGCACAGGGGGCCTTTGGGAGCTCCCTCTCCGGGCCCTCGGCGGCCTAATGGCGTAGGAAGGACGGGCTGTGAGTGTGAGTATGGAGGGCCCGGCCTGGTTGGGTGTGTCGGAGGCCGACGGGTCGGATGGTCTGCCCCTGGGCCAGGTGGCGGGTCTGCGCCTGCACGCAAGCCACGCCACGGCGCCTCTTCTGACCCGCGTGGGTTTAGAGTTTACGGGCGAGCGGTGCACCTGGCTTCAGGGCACAGATCCTCACGGGGGCGGTCCGATTCTGCTCGCAGCCCCTCAGGCTGGACGCGTGGCTCCAGGTCTTTGACCTCTGGGACAGGCCCTGACCTCTGTCGGCCTAGGGTCTGGGAGGAATCTCAGCCTCAGTTTGGTGTTTAAAGACTGCGAGTTTCAGGCCAGGACCACCTCTCCGCCTCAAGACTGACAGTCTCGCCTCTTTTTTTCTGCTTTTGAGGTCTCTGCTGTTGGGAAGCGTCTTAGTAATGTGCCAGCAACTAGTGGAACGCTGTGTGTTCATTTAATATTGAGTACAATCTCGGTTTGTAATTATGGAGAGGAGGTGCTTGTACCGCCTCCCACTCCAGTCTGTTCAATGTAGTCATCTTTGAGAGTAAAATAAGCCATCTTGTTGGGGACGTTCGAGATTTCAATGTTTTATTCGTTTTTGTTTTTGTTTTCTTTTTGTTCTTTAACAACTTGGAACCAGACAGGGACATTCTTCTCTTAGCAGATTGGAGCTATAGCTGTCCTAACGGATTATATTGGGGTGATTCAAAACGCAGATACCATTTTATACTAAATTAGAGCCACCTGCGGTCTAAAACCCCATGGGGAATCTCTGTTCTCAAGTTTGGCTAAGAATGGAAGAGTGGATAATCAGATTCAACTAGGGTTAACTTAGCACCCACCGTGCTGGTACTCACTACACTCAGGTGTGCCACAGAAATTTAACGCGGTATTATAATTGATGATTTTTCATTAACTCTTCTCAGGTTGCTGAGATGCTGATGGTGATTTGCTTAAGTTTACATGTGTGGACTAATGAACTTCCTCAAAGGTGATAGCAAAGCTCATCTGTGGTGACATTTTGTTGTGCCCTAATAAAATTTGCCTGAAGATCAGAGAACAGAACGAGCCACTAGATTAAACATAGAGGCCAGGCAGTGGTGGCACACACCTTTAATCCTAGCACTCAGGAGGCAAAATGGTCTGTCTGGATCTCTGTGAGTTCAAAGCTACCCTGGACTACAAGAGATTGATTTACTCTAGGAGAGAAACAGAACCAGGCAGTGGTGGCACACACCTTTAATCCCAGTACTTGGGAATCACACGCCTTTAATCCCAGAACTAGGAAGGAAGTGATATGACTGGGTGGAGAAAGGTATATAAGGCCGGAGGAAACAGGAACTAAATCACTTTTTTGGCTGGACCCCTTTTCGGCTGGACCCCTTTTGCTGAGGACTCAGAGGCATTAAGTCAGTATTCGTGGAGTTGGTGAGGTGAGAAGTAGCTGTGACTTGTTCCTTTGTCTCTCTGATCTTTCAGCATTTACCCCAATACCTGGCTCCAGGTTTTTTATTATAACACCATTTTAGAATTTCTGCAACACTCATATTTTTCTGTTATACCAAGTTAGATGTTCTAAGCACTTCTGTTTGGAAAGTGAACTGAAGTTAACCCAGTGGTCTAGCAAACAGTAGGTTTTGTTTTGATTCTTATTTTTGAGACAGAATCTGGCTTATATAGCCCAGACTGGCCTTGACTTGAGATCCTGAGTTTAGTCACAGAGTGCTGGAATTACAGGTAGTGCCCATCTTAGCTTTTAACTAGAAGAAGTGTCGAGATAGATTTTGAAGAGAGCTTCAAAACAGCCAAGAAAGAGGAAAGGTGTGAAGCAATTTCATCAAGCTAGTTCAGAAACAAATTGCTTTGATAGAAAGGAAAGTATTTTAAAAAGAAAAACCATGGTAGTTATTGTACATCCAGATTAGAACAAATTCAAGGCTAGTCTATGAGAAAAGCAAGGAACATTGAGTGGTTCTGAGCCCTAGGATGACTCAGGGAGAACTCTACAGAGACTGTGTTTTGTAATTGGGTTACCAAAAGGGAAGTTTAGTATTTGTGTGCCCAATGATAAGAGCTCTAAACAGACAAGTTACAGATGATCGCTCTAACTGTATAACTAGGATGCAGAGTTGCCCACTCAAGGCTTGCAGTCTGTTGTTGTTGTTGTAATCTGACACTATCAAAAAATAGGCGTTCACAGCTTTATATCAGAGGACTTATTAAATTTGTGCATTTATTAGAATGAGCCAACTCTCTGTACCAATATTGAATGATTTCCAAGATACTCTTTTTACAGTGTTAAAGTTATGGTGTCAAGAAGATGTGCAACCGTGCCAATTTTAAGTATATATATATATATACATATCTGTTTTGCATATAAGGACATGGGGTGTCTGTGGAAAGCAGTCAGAATCAACTGAAAGTGTAGAATGTCTGTCTGGATGGATGGCAGAAGTGAGAATCTATTGTTCAGTGGTTCCAGAGTTTCAGTTTCACAATCTGAGATTTTTTTTGCAAGTTAAACAAGCAGTCACCTACTGAGCTACATCCTTCAACCCTAAGCTTTTTCATGTTTTTAATTACAAAAAGGTGTAAACGACCAGAAAAATATAAACTCACTCAGATTAATTTTTTTTTATGTTTAGCCTGTATACCACATTTGTGCCCAGTGCCTGCAGAGGCCAGAAGAGGGCATCAGATCCCCTGGAACTGTAGTTACAGGTGGTTGTGTGCCACTGTATGGGTGCTGGGATTCAAACCCAGGTCTTTTGGAAGAGCTGCTGGTGCTCAGAACTACTGAGCCATCTCTCCAGCCTCCCTTTCACTTGAATTTTAAAGATTTTCTTTTATGTATATGAGTGTTTTGCATCTGTGTGTGTGAGAGTGTCAGTGAGTATGTGAGTGTGAATGTATGTATGTATGTACAACATGTACCAGAGCCTACAGAGGCCAGAAGAGGATTTCAGATCCCCTGGAACTAGAGTTGCTGACGGTTGTGAAGTAACATGTGGGTACTCAGAACAGATCCTGGGTCCTTTGCAAGGGCAGCAAGTGCTCTTAACCTCTCCAGCCTGTCACTGGATTTTAATATGTTACTAAAATTTGCTATACTGTTGTTTATGGTTTGTTTTGAACTGCTGAGAACTGAATATAGGGCCTCACCTTTCTAAGCAAGTATGCTACCAGTGAACTGTATTCCCAGTTCTGTATTTTATCCCTCTCTATATTACTCAATACTCAATTTTTTTTTTATTTTTTTGAGATGGGCCTTCAGGAAGCTGAGGCTGCACTCTCATCTGTGTGATGAGGCAGTCCAGTTTTGACTCTCCAACTTTTACATACTTCCCAAGTGCTGAAATTACAAGTGAGCACCACCATACCTGCCTTGTATATATATATTTTTTTAAAGATTTATTTATTTATTATGTATACAGAAGAGGGCGCCAGATCTCATTACAGATGGTTGTGAGCCACCATGTGGTTGCTGGGACTTGAACTCAGGACCTCTGGAGGAGCAGTCGGTGCTCTTAACCTCTGAGCCATCTCTCCAGCCCCTGCCTTGTATATTTTTTGTTTTAAAAAATATTGGTGTTGCTGGGCAGTGGTAGTGTGGGCCTATAATCCCAGCACTGGGAAGGCAGAGGCAGGCAGATCTCTGAGTTCATGGCCGGCCTGGTCTACAGAGCAGATTCCCAGGACAGCCAAGGCTATACACAGAGAAAACTTGTCTCAAAAAACCAAACCAAACAAACAAAAATGTGTGTCTGTGTGTTTCTAGGTCTTGAAGCAATAAAATGAATATGTATAAGGCAAGCACTCTATCATTGAGCTACTTTCTCCATTTCTTCCTTTTGAGACATGGGTAGGTCTGTCTTGCCTGGGCTGGCCTTGACTTTTGTTTTGTTTTCTTTTTTCTTACTTCTTTTTTTTCGAGACAGGGTTTCTCTGTGTACCTTTGGGCCTGTCTTGGATCTCGCTTTGTAGACCAGGCTGGCCTCGAACTCACAGAGATCCGCCTGGCTCTGCCTCCTGAGTGCTGGGATTAAAGGCATGTGCATGCCACAGCTGGGCTTGACTTTTGTTTTCATCCTTTGCCTCAAGAGTAACTAGGACTTCAGTAGCTTGCCACGAGCAAACAGTATTTGTTTGTTTGTTTCATTTTTTCCTCTTTTTTTTTTCTTTTTCATTGTTTCTCTCCTTTGAGCAAACAGTATTTGATTCAATCTCTAAAGGTTAAGTGTTGCATTTGCCTAGTATGTATCTTGATGTCTCTTTTAACATAGAACAGTTACCTTTTGTTGCAGGAATCTTAAAAGTTCTTATTAATAAAATCAAACCCGAGGCCAGTTATTGGGGTGATTACTGGAAGGTCAGAGAGACAGAACAAGCCACAGCTATCTCACCTCACCAGTTCCTCAGCTGGTCTTGTTTCCTCAAACTGGAAGCCTCTTGAGTCCTCATCCAGAATGAATCTCAGCTGAACTGTGCTGCTTCAAAGCCTGAAAGCTTAACCAGCCGAATGCTTAACCAGCCACATGCTTAACCAGCCAAATGCTTCTAGTTTCTGGTCCTCACGCCTTATATATCTTTCTGCTTTCTACCATCACTCCCTAGGATTAAAGGCTTGCTTCCTGGGATTAAAAGCATGAGTCACCATGCCTGGCTGTTTCCAATGTGGCCTTGAACTCACAGAGATCCCAGATGGATTTCTGCCTCTGGAATGCTAGGATTAAAGGTGTGTGCTATCACTGCCTAACTAGTGGCTTTTCTGTTCTCTGACCCCAGATAAGTTTATTAAGGTACACAATATTTTGGGGAACACAATACCACTACAACCTTTCTTGCTTTTTCACCCTTGATTTGTTGACGAGGCCTGGAAAGTTGTGTAGATAAAGCTGATAATTCGGGCTTGTGGTACATATTACTAAGCTTGTTACAACAAAATGGATGCTAGGGTATACTGCCTTTTGGATTCATGTTAAACACTTTGTTGATGGTTTCCGCCATTCTGTCTGCTATAGTTTTCCCATTGTTAATGATACTGAGATTGACTAGGGTTTAATGATGAATTTAGCCTCCATGGTTTGTTTGTTTTTAATAGTTTTTAGCTTTGTAGCCATAGCTGGCCTGAACTCAGTAGGGAGACCAATCTGGCCTTGAACTTGCATCCATTGTTAAATTGAATGTCTCCCTTTGAAATTGTTTGTCAGCTCGTTTGTGCCTTTTAAACTATTAAACACCTAGTATTTTATTATCAAAATGTAATTGACTGTCTTCAAAGAGGCAAAGCTCATGATAAGAAATTATTATTTTTAATCTTTTTCCATTTATTTTGTGTGTTTGTGTGTATATCCTGTGGTGCATGTGTGGAGGACAGAGGACTCCTTGGTTCTCTCCTTTGTTGATTTTGGCTCCCATACTCGATCACAAGGCTTGGGGGCAAGCGCCTCTCCCCACTAAGCCAGCTCCTCACCAGACCAATAAAGTATTTTTTGACTGAACCTATGATAACTTTTTATGTAAAATTTTTTTCCTGCAATGTATTTTGAACATTTTTTCCCTTCCCTCACTTCTCCCAGATTCTCCCCACCCACCTTCATGTTATTTCCCTCCAATAAATAAATAAAGTCAAAACAAGCAAGCAAAAAAGAAAGACCAATAAGACAAAGAATAACAAGACAAAAGGCATGGTCGCACACCTACAAATAGAGTCCATTTTGCATTGGCCAACTTCTCCTGCGTGTGGGCTTGCTCTGGACTGTGGTTGCTGTACATAGTGATGTGAGAATTTTCTGTATCAGTGTGCTCCATCTCCACTATTCCTTTTAATTTACTCATTTGCTTACTTATTTATTTGGCAGGGTTTCACTCTGTATCTCAGGTTGGCCTGAAATTTACTGTCTGGTATTGAACTCAGAGAGCCATCTGCCTCTGCCTCCCTCATTCTGGACCACTGTTCCCTTTTTATGAAGAAGAAAATTGAAGTTTGAAATTACCTTTACTTAGAATAAACCCATGAGGTATTGTCTAATTCCAGAGTCTGTGCCTTTTCCTACCAGACTTTATAACTTGGGAAGTGATTGGGAAGTTGTTATTCTAGTGGTGCTTGTGCTTTCTTTTCTGCTGTTGTTTGTTTTTGGAGACAGAGTCTTACTATGTAGCACTGCCAGCCTCAAACCTGTGACCGTCTTGCCTCAGCCTCCAGGGATTACTAGTGTGTGTCACCAAGCCTGTTTTAAGATGATTATCCATTTTAACCTTTTTTCTTTTACTTATGTATGTACACATGTGTGCTGCAGTGCATGTATAGAAGTCAGAGGACAACCTGTGGGAGTTGGTTCTTTCCTTCTACTGTGGGGTATCCTAGAGACTGAATTCAGGGCGTCAGGCTTGGCAACAAGTGCCTTTACTCACCGAAACATTTCACCACCCCACCTGTGCTTGTTTAGCTCAGAAAGACCATCAAGGATTGGTTACTATGGTATTTTGAAAATCATATAAACAGCAAGTGCTATTCATGGTATTTTAATCAGTAATACATTCAGTATCAGTCTGTTTTTATAGTTGTTACATTCATAATTTTGTGTTTTCTAATAAAGTCATGCCCAAGAATTTATATATTGAAGTACATATTTTGTAGTAAATTACATTTATCTTTCTTCTTTTATTTTAATTAGCACATTATGTTGATGTTTTAAATTTTATACATGCAGTAGGAAGTTGTGGTGGCTGAATAAGAATGGTCCCCATAGGCTCATCTATTTGAATGCTTGGTCACCAGAGAGTGGAACTTTTGACTGGATTAGGAAGTGTGGCCTTGTTGGAGGAAGTACGTCACTGGGGGTGGGCTTTGTGGTTTCAAAAGCCCATGCCAGGCTCTGGCTTTTGAGTTGCCTTGGTCATGGTGTCTCTTCACAGTAATAGAACAATGACTAAGGCAGAAGTATAGTTTGCATTTCCTTCTAGGAAGGATGAGGGGGTATGGGATCTTTATTTACAATAAAAAGTGTGTAAAAGGTATCTGTTAAGGGTGGAGCCTTGGGCCTACTGATCCAGGCAAGCCCTTTACTACTGAGCTGCTTCCTCCGCCCACATTATTTTATTTTTGCAGTGCTAGGGATCAAAACCAGAACTTGGTACATAGTAGGCAAGCAAGCACTTTACCACTAAGTTATATTCATAACCTCAAAAATTTTCTGACCCAAATGACATCATCATAGTGTAGAGGAGAAGACAGAGATCTATGTTCATCCATATTAGCTGAGCGACCAGAGGAAAAAGGCAAAAGGTTTAAAGGAGGTAAAAGGTACTTTTCCCAATTATGTCAAGACACGTATTTCAACCCTAATGGCAGGATGTGTAGGCACATCTGTCAAAGCTGCTACATCTCCATGTAAAATACAAATGTTGGAAGCTTTTTTTTTTTTTTTTAATCTTTATTTAGTTTTAAGTTCATGGGTATTTTGTCTTCATATATGTCTGTGTACCACATGCATGCCTGGCAGGCACAGAGGCCAGAAGAGGACTTCAGATCCCTTGGAACTGGAGTTACAGACATTTGTGAGCTGCCATGTGGGTGCTGGGAATTGAACTCAGGTCCTCTGGAGGAGCAGCTGGTGTTTTTGCCCTCTTAACTACTGAGCCATCTCTTCAGCCCTGGAAGCTTTTTTTTTTTTTTTTTTTTAAAGCTTGTTTCCTTATGTTTAAGTGTTTGAGTGTGGACATGTGCTTGTGAGTACAGGTGCCTGTGGAAGCCAAAGGTGTTGGATGCCCATGGAACTGGAGTTGCAGATGATTGTGAGGTGCTTGACATGGGTGCAAGGATTGAACTTGGGTCCTCTGCAAGTGGACCATCTCTCCAACCACAATGAAAGCTTTTGATTGTAGCTAGAGTTTTCCTGCCTTGCCCACAGTCAGGACAAATCTTTGTCACCCACCAGTCCCACAGCCGCTCAGACCCAACCAAGTAAAAACAGAGACTTATATTGCTTACAAACTGTATGGCCATGGCAGGCTTCTTGCTAACTGTTCTTATAGCTTAAATTAATCCATTTCTATAAATCTATACCTAGCCACGTGGCTCGTGGCTTACCGGCATCTTCACATGCTGCTTGTCCTGGCGGTGGCTGGCAGTGACTCTGACTCAGCCTTCTACTTCCCAGAATTCTTCTTCTCCTTGTCCCGCCTATACTTCCTCCTGCCTGACTACTGGCCAATCAGTGTTTTATTTACTAACCAATCAGAGCAACACATTTGTCATACAGACCATCCCACAGCATTTGGTCAGCCACCACTGCTTCAGAGGCTGCTGTCAGCTTTGGTCCCTTTGTTTCCCTCCTCCACTCTGAGGCATTCTGATACAGTTACACCCCGCACCCCCTTAGATTAGGTTAGACCAGTCTCCATGGCCCCCAGGATACATCATAACATGTATTGACCAGGGGTTAGGGAGACAGGTGTGGTGGCACACACCTGGAATCCCAGGCTGAGGCAGGAGAATTGGGAGTTCCAGACCAGCTTGGGCTATGTAGAGAGACCCAGTCTCAAAAAAGAAAACACAGATACAGAAAAGCCACCCATAATTTGTACATTGTCAAACCCTTTTGGGAAATTGTTCATCTTTGGAGATGTAGTTCAGTGGTAGAGCATGTGCCCTGATATTGTGTGGAACTGGGTACCATAACTAGTACATAAACAAAAGTCTAAAGCTAAGTGTGCTGGTGTACTCCTGTAATCCCAGCATTTGGGAGGTGGTGACAGGAGGGCCAGATCGCCTGCAGAAAGAGTTCTCAGCCAGCCTGGCGTACATGAGACCCTCTTTCAAAAAAGTCTGTTGATCAGATTCCAACCCGGATGCTGAGATCCACAGCAGACCTCATTTCCACTCCTTTTCCAAGTGGTGCTAAAGGCTGAGGCTGTTTGAAGTGACATCACCATTTCCCATCCTGAGTGGTTGAACTGACATTGGTCAGCAGTTTGCAAAAGATTGATGAGAGGGAGGGATAGCACTTACTACTCCTACAGAGGATCCAAATTTAGTTCCCAGCACCCACTTCGGGTGGCTCCCTGACTGTAACTCCAGCTATAGAGAATCTGACATCTTCTGGGCCCCACCAATATTTGCACTCACATGCACATTCTCCAACACAGATACACAAGTACATATAATTAAAAATCTTTTAAAAGATCGATTATTGGGGCAAACATAATCATAAATGTATTTGTAACATGTTACCAGCTTCAAAATACTTAAAGGTACATTAAATTAAAATTAAAAGAATAAAAGCATCAATTAAAGATATTTAATGTTCTTTTTTGCAGAAACGGTATTTGTGTCTGAGTGCTTACTCATGGGTGTCGTGTGGGTATGCATCATATGGAGATCATTAGACATCTTCTCCATGTCGGTCTTGTCTTCCCACCCTATTTGAGACAGGGTCTCTTTGCTCTATAAGCCAGACTATCTGGCCTGCAGACCTCTGCCTCCTGTCTCATTATAGGGGTACCCTGCGTACTAAAGTGTCTTCCTTAGCTAGAGGCCATGTAATTTTTTATTGAGACCCACTCTGCAAAGTGAGGCCCTCCCAAAAGTGTCAGTTTGTCCAGGCAACCTAGGGGTAGAGGCAGAAATTTGTTCTGTGGCTTCCTAATTGTCCCATCTTAATAGAAATCCATTCATTTCTGTCAGGGTTAATGTGAAGACATAGGAAATTGCCTGTGGGATTCCAGAAAGGGATTTTAGCTTAATTACTGCTCCTCATCTTGCTGTAGGCCCCCCCCCACACACACACACACAAAGTTAAAATCTTGAGTATTTTACAACATATTGTCACTTGGAGTCTGCATTCACTTATAGAAGTTCCTTCAGTTCTATTGAGTTTATTCTGAATATTAAGAGATACAGTATGTAAAGATCTCCCTTTCGTGAGGTTAGGAAGGTCGGATCTACTATCAAACATCCTGGGTTTACTTCTCAGATTGTCTTAATAAAATTGGATGACAGTGTTTTAAATACAGCTCTTGAAACTAACAGGTATTTTCAACTTGAGCCACATGATAAATATCTGGGGGACATTCTGACATTGATGTTTGAAGTGGACTGCAGTGTTAGGTAGCTCAAACTGACCTTGAACTTGACCTAAGGGCTACAGATGCAAGTATGTATCACAATGCCTGTTTCTGGAATCTCTGAAGATTCTTCAGTAGTTCTAGTCTTCATGCAGACAGCAACCTCTTTTTACTAATGAACTGTGTGCATGAGTCTAAGGGGCTAGCTTGTCCAGGTACTGAGAGCAGGAGTGGAGGCAGGAAGTGGAATCAGTGTGGTAGGTAAGAGGAGAAGCAGATCGGCAGGCGGGGTAAGAGTTTTTGAATTTTCTGTGAAATGGGAAGCCACAGGAAAGGACCTTGGCAAAGAAATAATATAACCTAAGTTTTATCTTTGTTTACTTGATATAGGGTCTGAGTATGTGGCCTTGGCTGGCCTGGAACTTGGCTGCCTCTGCCTGCAAGTACTGGGATTAAAGGTGTGCACCACCAGCCTGGCATGATTTAAATTTTAAACCAGTCCCATTCTGAGACTCTTCGGCTGTGCTAAGAGTAAGAATGGGCCGGGCGGTGGTGGCGCACGCCTTTGATCCCAGCACTCGGGAGGCAGAGCCAGGCGGATCTCTGTGAGTTCGAGGCCAGCCTGGACTACCAAGTAAGTCCCAGGAAAGGCGCAAAGCTACACAGAGAAACCCTGTCTCGAAAAACCAAAAAAAAAAAAAAAAAAAAAAAAAAAAAAAAAAAAAAGAGTAAGAATGGAAGTGGGGACTTAGGACAAGGCTGTGCTGGGATAGATTCTAAGTGCCTCCGCAGTGAGCGGTGGTGAGAGCTGAGAAGTGCTGCATGTATTTCAGTGGGACTGACAGCATCTGCCAGGTGGGGTATGGAAGGGGAGTCAGGGATGAAACTCTAAAGTTTGGTTGGTTGCTTGGTTGGTTTTTTTTCAAGACTGGGTTTCTCTGTGTAGCCTTGGCTGTCCTGGAACTTGTTCTGTAGACCAGGCTGGCCTTGAACTCACAGAGATCCTCCTGCCTCTGCCTCCCGAGTGCTAGGATTAAAGGTGTGTGCCACCAACGCCTGCTGTTTGTTTTTTAAACCTTGGTACCTGGACAGCTGGAATTTATATTTAAGATTGAAAGATTGAGGGAGAGGCCGAGTGAAAAGTGAATTAAAGATGATCTTTGCAAAGGTTACTAAATGCTACTTCTCATTACAGGTTGACATTGAGTGCTTCAGATCTGGTCACTATGGTCCGAGAACGAAAATGCATATTGTGCCACATTGTGTACGGCTCAAAAAAGGTAACAACAGGGAGAGAGCACCAGTGCTTCATGGCCAGTTCATTTTTGAAGGCATCTTAAAATTAGTTAAAACGTGATATTTAGAAATTTAAGTTGTTACAATTTTATTTTTTGTTTTGCTCTGCAATCCTAGAACATTGCTTGTACTCTGACCTCCAACTGTGGTGCTCCACCTGCCTCGGTCTCCCAAACCCTGGGATTACAGATGTGCTGTCAAACTGCCTGTGCAGTCTCTGCGTGTTGGGCAAGCATTCGACCAGCTAAGCTGTAATCCATCCCCAGCCCTGGGGGAAAACATTTTAACAGCATCTTATTTATGCTTTCCCCCCAAATCAGTCCATTCCATGAGTATTTTTTTCATTACTGTCTCAAAAAGCCAGTAACTATATATTAATCTCTAACCAGAATTTCGGGTACTCAGGGATAAATGATATAGAGAACTTTAGTTAGCAATCAGTTAAAGAGAAAATATCTTACAATTTAAGGTAATTGAGATTTTAGTACTTTCTGAAATTTTACTTTGTGTTGTCTACGCCAGGGACTCCATATGTACTGGACACTCTACTTCTCGAGTTATATCCTCAGTCCACAAATCATGCACTTTTTGGTTCACAGATATTTAACAAATACTGCATTTATTATATGTATGTGATTTGTGTGTGTGTGTGTGTGTGTGTGTGTGTGTGTGTGTGTGTGTGTGTGTGTCCAGGCTCAAGAAAAGTACAGTGCAGCCAGGTGTAGTAATGCACACCTATAATTCCAGTACTTGGGAGCAGAGGCAGGGGGAGGCTCTTTCAGGGATCTCCTATCTTCCCCTAAGTACTGAGATTGCAGGTGTCACCTTGACTGGTTATTGGTGGAGTTTTAAATTCAATATTCTGTCTTTAACTTGCTTGGGTTTTCATATGTTTTGTTCTAATTGATAACGATCACTTACAGCTAGAAAGGCTCCCTTGTAAAGCTCTGTCCAGATGAAGCTTTTGTAGAGATAGTAAGGAAACACTCCAGTAAGATCACCACTTAAAGGAAGTGTTTTTAACAGCTGTCCTCTTTATCACACTATAGAAGATAAAGCAATAATGGGCTGTGGAGTAGTTACACTGACTCTGACAAACTGTATATGATGAAGAAGTACGTTATGTGCTTACTTTATAACATGATGCTTGGTGTCAGCTCTTCCTGGATTTGAGTTTAACCACTTGATTTTCACATTTACTTCTTCAGTGCCCAGCTCTGTATGGAGGGCATAATAAGCACTTGAGGAATACCTGTGAATAAAGGAGTTAACTTCTTTGCATCCTTGAGTACTTATGAAGTTAATACTTAGTAATATTTTGTGGTTTAAATGGGAAAGTGTTTGAGTCAACACAGAATATAGCCTAGGATAATCAGTTGAGTTGTAGCTGTTTATTAACTGTATATGTAAGCAGCCATTCTCTATAATTATACATGAAATGTTTACAGCTCTTTAAATTGAATGTATGTACCTTTTTGGGTTTTGGTGTGTAGTTACCAAGCTGTTCTTAAACTTGCCATTTTGTCTCCTGAGGATTACAAGTGTCTGCCACCATGCCCAGCTGTGTGCAAATGTTCTAGTGATAGCTTCTCCACAGGTTATTTTTTTCTTCTAAAGGTAAAATGGACACAGAACCTTGCAGAGGTTTAATATTTTCATGAAACCCAACTAAACCAGTTAAGGAAGTCGAAAAGTGGGTAGTCAGAGTAGAGCCATGAGTGAATTGCTGTGTGCAAAGTCTTGGTCTCCCTTGTCCCAAAGTCTTGGTCCTCCTTGTCCCCTCCTGGCTCTGGTTTATAACCAAGGCTGTCTCTGGACTCAGGTCCACCTGCCTCGACCTCCTGAGTGTGGGTCCAGGTATGCATCATTGTGCCCAGCCACATTCAAAGTATTGTTTATTAAAGACTTAATTATTTTTATTTTACGTCTCTGGGAGCTTTCCCTGAATGTGTGTTTGTGCACTGAATGTATGCCTGGTGCCTACTGAGGCCAGAACGGGGAGCCAGATCCTCTGAACTGAAGTTGTAGAGAGTTGTGAGGGCTCTTGTAGGTTCTGGGAACCCACCTGGGCCTGTGTAAGGGCAACAAGTGTTCTTAACTGCTGAGCCATGTCTCCAACTCCTTAAAGTGTGTGTGTGTGTGTGTGTGTGTGTGTGTTTTAAAAAAACCTCCATAGAGATGCTTTATTCGTTTACTTTTTAAAGTTTTTGAGATTTTTATTTATTTTATATAGGGAAGTGTTTTGCCTGGGTGTATATTGGTGCACCATGTGCATGTAGTTTCCGAGGATGCCAGAAGAAGGCACCAGACCCTCTGGGACTGGAGTTATAGATGGTTGTGTGGTGCCGTGTGGGTGCTGGAAGAGTAACCAGTGCTTTTAGCCACTGATCCATCTCTTCAGCTCCAAGAGAGAGGCTTTTTTTTTTTTTTTTTTTTTTTTTTTTTTTGAGGCTTTATTTTTTAATACCTACCAGCCATATTCATTCAACAAATGTGGGTTTTTTTGTTGTTGTTTTTTGTTTCTTTGTTTGTTTTTGGTTTTTCATTTCTCTGTGTAACAGCGATCTCTCTTTGTGGACCATGCTGGCCTTGAACTCACAGAGATCTGCCTTCCTCTGTCTCCTGAGTGCTGGGATTAAAGGCATGCATCACCATCATCCAGTCTCAACAAATGTTGATTAACAACTTATATGCCAGGCCTTAAATAAGAGTCTTATTCTTGAGAAACTTTCATTTGAGTAAGGAAAGAATATAGATAAAAGTAAACAGATAGGGACTCAAGAGATCTCCCAGTCAGTAAAGTGCTTCCCCTGCAAACATGAGGGCCTGAATCTGGATCCCTAACACACAGAAAACCAGTGACAGCAGGACACATCTACAATCTCAGCATAGAGACTGGCCAGCAGCTTAGCTGAATTAGTAAGCTTCCATTTTATTGAGAGACATCATCTCAATAAGGTGGAGGGCCTGGAGAGATGGCTAAGTGGTTAAGAGCACATACTGTTCTTGCAGAGGACCCAAGTTTGGTTCCAGGCACCCATGTTGGGCAGCTGATAATCACCTTAATTCCAGCTCTAGGAGATCCTCTAGCCTAAACACACACCTGCATTCACATGCATGCACACTCATGTATACACACTTTAAAAAATTAAATATGAGGTAGAAAGCAATTAAGAAAAATGTCCAATATTGGCCTTTGACCTCCACAAATCACATACACTTACATGTAGTGTGTGTGTGTGTGTGTGTGTGTGTGTGTGTGTGTAAATGCACATGTACACACCAACATGAATATATACATGTACCACATAAACATAAAGTAGCCAAATAGTTTTAGAAGCCAAGTGATTTGAAAGACTTGTAAAAATGTTTTGTGTCTATATGTGTGTGTGTGTCCATTTGTTTGCCTACATGTGCATGCTTGTGCACTTGTATACCATAGTGTGCATGTGAAGATAGGCTCTCTCCTTTCACAATATGACCTCTAAGGATCAAACTTGGGTTATCAGGCTCAGTGGCAAGTGCCCTGACCTGCTGGGCCATCCTCTTGCTGGGTCTTTGGTGTTTTTATGTAGACCTGGATGAACTAGAACTCCCTATGTAGATTAGGCTGGTCTCAAACTGGCAGTGGTTCTGCCTTTTCTTCCCAAGTGCTAGGACTGATGATCCCTGGTGGTATGATGGGTCGGTTGTGGGGCTTTTCACCAAGTGCTGAGATTACAGTATGAACACCACACCTAACTGTTACACTCCCCACAAACTCTAATACATTCTTTATAATGATACAGAATCTAACCTGTATTATTCATTCCTAAGTCTTCCCTTGGCGGGGGGTGGGGGTGGGTGGGTGGGGGGCTGGAGAGACGGCTCAGAGGTTAAGAGCACTGGCTGCTCTTCCAGAGGTCCTGAGTTCAATTCCCAGCAGCTCACAACTATCTATAGTGAGATCTGGTGCTCCCTTCTGACATGCAGGCATACATGAAGGTAGACTACTATGTACATAATAAATAAATAAACCTTTTAAAAAAAAAGTCTTTTCTCTTCTAAGGGCCAATAAATATGTCTAACCATTTTGGGAAACCACTTAAAATACCTAAAAGTTACTTTTTAAAAATGGCAGCCAGCTGTGGTGATGTGCACCTGTAATCCTAGCTCTGGAGATGGAGGTAGGAGGACCAGGAATTCAAGGTCATTCTCAACTACATAATGAGTTCACGGGCTGCCTGGGCTGAGATCCTACCCCACAAAACAAAATTAAGCATGAAATACAGCCAGATAATTATTTTTTTTTTTTTTTTTTTTTTTTTTTTTTTTTTTGTTTTTCGAGACAGGGTTTCTCTGTGTAGCTTTGCGCCTTTCCTGGAGCTCACTTGGTAGCCCAGGCTGGCCTCGAACTCACAGAGATCCGCCTGGCTCTGCCTCCCGAGTGCTGGGATTAAAGGCGTGCGCCACCACCGCCCGGCCCAGATAATTATTTATTGTGGAACCAATCTTGATTTTAAATTGAGAAAAGTAATCACAAAATTTTTGGCTCAAGAAGTTTGAATTCAGATTAATTGAACATCTACAGAGGAACTCCACCCACCCCATCCCCAACAGTCCCCTTGGTTAATTTGCTTTGTTTTGTTGTTTTGAAGGAGATGGACGAACACATGCGGAGCATGTTGCATCACAGGGAACTTGAGAACTTGAAGGGCAGGTAATAAGAACACCTCTCTTCCATAAATTTGCTAATGTGGGGGTCTAAGTGCTCATGCTGCCTGCCTACTTATTTTGTCATAATCCATCATGATGACTGTTGTTGATGGCATTGAATCATTGTTTAGAATTAATAACAGTAGATTTTTGGCATTTAAATGATAAACCCTGGTACCTTTGTGCATCTTGTTTCTACATATGGGCAGAATTCATAGCAACTCAGGCAAGTAAGTAGATTTAACAAAGTTGAGCAGGCTTTCTTACACACTGACTCATTCCTTCATAGTAGCCTTACAGCTAGTACTTTCCATATTTTTGCTTTAGCCAAATTAATATTATGCTGTACTGTAAACCCCTAGTCTTGCTGAAATAGCCTAGGAAATCCACAACTTGCTAAGGTATGCTGAAGCTTATTAATAGCTACAAAACCAAATAAAAGACCTTAAGTGTTTTTGAGAATTTTCTGTTAATAATTTAAAGCTTAAGGTATTTTTAAAAAGTTTAAAAAGAAAATGTGGTATGTATGTATATTCCATGTCTTTTTTCTGTGTTTACTTGACAAATGTGGATTTGAAGTATAGAGAAATTAGATAAAGGTAACATTTGTAAACCCAGAAATATGAATTATATTTTACTCCATGAATAATAAAGTTTCTGTGAAGCTGCCATCTTATTATTTGACATTAATGTGTTAACTTTATTGTAAGTCTTACAAGTTTATCTTGTGTCTGTAAATTAATGTGCTATTATTAGACTTTAGCATATCATTAGCATATAAATGCTAATGATTTCTTCTTCGCCTGGGTCTATAATATGTAATGGTTATGCTTAGTGGCAATAAAATAAAACGGGTGAAGTATTCTGTTTAGTGCCTTCTGTAGAGCTGGGTTTGTAGATCAACACTGCTTAAATTTGCTTTTAGAGTTAGTTGAGTGCCTTTCTTCCTTCATCTTTTGTGGTTGCAAGTTTTGCTGGGTATAGTAGTCTAGGGCCATGTATAAATATCTGTCCTGGCCCTTCTGGTTTTTAAAATCTCCATTCAGAAGTCAGGTCTGCCTTTATATATTATTTGGTCTTTTTCCGTTGCAGCTTTTAATATTCTTTCTTCATTCTGTACACTTGGTATTTTGATTACTCTGTGTTGTGGGAAGCTTCTTTTTCTGTTTGTTCTATGTGGTGTTCTGTATGCTTCTTGTACCTGACAGACATCACCTCCTTCAGGTTGGGGAGATTTTCTGCTGTTATTTTGTGGAAAATATTTTCTGAGCTTTTGACCTGGCTTTCTTCTCTTTCCTGTTTTTATTGTAGATTTGGTCTTTTCATACTATTCCAGATTCCCTGGTGGACTTAACATTTTCTTTGACAAAGGCATCCATTTCTTCTATCTTTTACTCAATGTCTGAGATTCTTTCTTCCGTCTCTTATATTCTGCTGGTGAAACTTGCCTCAGAGGTTGGTTTTCAAGTTCCTAGACTTTTCATTTCTAGCTTTCCCTCAGTTTGGGTTTTCTTTAGGATTCTATTTCCACTTTCATGTCTTGAACTGTTTCACTTCATTCCACTATTGGTGTTTTCATTTATGGATTTGTTCATTTCCTTTTGAAGATTAATAGCTAGTTAGAAGTCTTTGTCTTGAGCTTCAGCTGTGTTCCTCGGGGCCTGGTGTGGCAGGGTTCCTGGGCTCTAGTAGAGGAGACATACTGTCCTGGCTGTTACTGTTTTTATGCTGGTGTCTCAGCATCTGGGGTTGGGATGACTGACTCTAGGTGCTGATATCTGGACTTGTTTTTGTTGGGTGTATGTTCTGTTCCTTGGTTTCTGTTGCTCTCTCTGGTTCTTAGAAAAGTGTGGTGGCTGTGGGTTGCCTGGTAGGAAATGAATGCTTCTTAGATCTGCCAGGTGTGATCACTGAAGGTTCCAGGGTAGAACGTGTTTCTAGGTATTGGAAGTTGACACTAAGGAATGGGGATGAGCTAGTTGCTGAGAGGGTTCACAGGAGGGAGGAAAGCTGGATGTGCCACCAGGATCTGTGTAGACTCCTGGGAATGGAGGCAGAGAGGAAGAAGAGGCCAGCATGTGGGCTGCTATAGATCTGGGGGTGAGACTGGGGGATTAGATTGGAAGAGAGGAGGGACTCGTGGGAGTGCCCCAGCCAGTGCCCTTAACCTTAACTCCAGTCTCATAAAGGTATTATTTTTAAAGGTTTATTTTTATTATTTTCAAGCGTGTGTGTACATGTGCATGTGACTGTGCACATGAATACAGGTGTCTGTGGTGGCCAGAGATGTTGAATCCCCCTGACGTTGGAGTTACAGGTGCTTGTGAGCAACCTGACATGGATATTGGACCTCTGGAAGTACAGTGAACATTCTTAACTGCTGAGCTAGCTCCCTAGCTTCCCCTAAAACTTTTTTAAAAACATTTTTTATAAGATTCAGATAATAATAAATATAGGATCACAGAAAGTAAGTCTGGTGGACCAGGTGTGGTGGCACATGCCTTTAATCCCAACACTCAGGAGGTAGATACAGGAGGATCTCTGTGAGTTCAGGGACAGCCTGATCTGCATAGCGAACTCCATGACAGCCAGGGATACATAGATAAGCCCTGTCTCAAAGAGAAAAATAAAAATGAAAGTAAGTCTATTTACCTTATTCCTCTTTAATAAAATCCCATTCCATCTTGCTGTCTATCCTACCCAAACTTGATATGCATTCACAGTTTGAGATCTATACACATGCTTTGTTCTGTCTTGAGTAACTGGACCACATGTGGATTATGTGTTGCTCTGTAACTTCTTTTCCTCCTGTAAATACCATCTTGAGCACCCTAACTCATTTTATTTAGAGGGGAGCACATTCGTACAGGTTTCCTCATGTGTTAGGTGCAGCCATAACTAGTTGCCAGCCTGTAACAAATACATAGCATGAAAAACCAGCTAATCAAATTTTGAAAAATCACATGAAATCTCAAAGATCATTTATTGACTTGGAGCATTATTTTAAGGACAGTCATAACTGGTTTATGCCTTAGAGACAAATACTCATCAATGCTATTTGTTCCTTTTCCCTGTTAGTCTCAATATATGACCATTTCTTCTGGATTTTCCTGTCTAATTACTGTGCTTAGAGCTGAACTTTACTTTTTAGCTATGATCTTGTAAAGAATTATAAAATACTTTATTAAGTTTTTATATTCAGTTTTGAAGGTAAGCTTGACCATATTGGTCAGTTTTCTTTTTGTTTGTTTGTTTGTTTTTGTTTGTTTGATTTTTGATTTTTCGAGACAGGGTTTCTCTGTGTTTTTTGGTGCCTGTCCTGGATCTCGCTCTGTAGATAGGCTGGCCTCGAACTCACAGAGATCCGCCTGTATCTACCTCCTGAGTGCTGAGATTAAAAGCGTGTGCCACCACTACCGCACAGCTTTCTTTGGTTTCTAATTAGGGACATGGGGTAGGTGTGTAATATAAGCAGTTTCTCCAGATAGAAACTACTGAAGACTCAAGCTTTTTTTTGTCAGGCAGCTGTTGTGGTTTAGTTAGGGCAAGCTTAATAAGGAAAGGCTTATGCTTGGAATATCTTAAGACGGCCTTTTGTACATGAGGGGAAATTGTGTGGTAACAGGATGAAGCTAATTTGGGCCCTTCAAACACCCTAAGGAAAATTATTGCCTTTGTTAGCTATGACACAAAAGCATTACATTTTGTCCATAATTATATGTTCATGCAAAGTTTTTAAGCTAGTTATTAATGAAGAATTCAAAAGAGGGGTATTTATTGATGGCTTGAACCTAAGAAAATTTTCTCTGCATTTTATAAAGTGTTAATCAGCAATTTTGGAAAAATTAAGAGGTAGTATGGAAGTCTCCAATAGAAAGAGGCCACTGGTATGGCAACATCCAGTTTAGCATTTTATACATTAAGTAGAAACGTAGATGAAGACAAAATGATTTTCTAACTAAAAACCACGTTGGCTTGGATTTTGGTCGCAATGTATGGACGGTGTTTGACTTATAGTCTCCAGAGTCTTCTGGTGCTGCCCATTGTGAACAGATTTCTGTTTCTATTTTAAACTGTCTGTGTTGCCATGAGATGCTTGCTTGCTATTACAAGTTAATACCATCCTGGTGAACTAGCATCAATCTAGTTGTCGGAGAACTTTATTCTTGATAAGCTGGAGAAAGTAGGGAAAGATCCTTCCTTTTTGTGTTTGTTTGTTTGACAAAGTCTTGCTATGTAGCCCTGGCTGGCCTAGAACTCACTATGTATGTCAGGTTGGTCTTAAACTCACGGAGATCCACTTGCCTCTACCTCCAGAGTACTAGAATTTAAAGGTGTGTGCCACACACTTGGTGGTGTTTAATCTTTAAATATGCAGATGCAGTTCATAAATAGTGCATTAAAGTATTGTAGGGAATTAGAACATTGAACTCAGGGTAACCAATTGATATTTTTAGAGAACCTCGTTAGAACTCTTATTTAAAAAAATTTTTTTTTCAAGACAGGGTTTCTCTGTTTAGTCCTTGTTGTCCTGGAACTCACTTTGTAGACCAGGCTGGCCTCAAACTCAGAGATCTGCCTGCCTCTGCCTCCCAGAGCTAGGATTAAAGACATGAGCCACCACCGCTCAGCTCATTTAAAAATTTTAAACTGTTAGCATTTTAAACAAAATAAACAAAAAAAAGTGTAAATTCCCTACATTTTTAGATTTTTAGAGATTCATCTAATATAAGAAACAGTAATGGGGCTGGGGAGATGACTCAGCAATTAAGAGCCCTGGCTGTGCTTCCAGAGGGCGCGGGATCAATTCCCAGCACCCACATGGCAGCCCACAACTGTCTGTAACTCCGGTTCCAGGGGATCCGACACCTCCACACAGACAAGCAGGCAAAACATCAATGCACATAAGATAAATCAATTATTTTTTTTAAAAGAAGAAACTATTGGTTTTCTTCTTCTCCTTCATCCTCCTCCTCTTCTTCTTTCTCCTCCTCCTCTCCCCTCCCTCCCTCCCTCCCTCCCTCCCTCTCTCTCTCTCTTTCTTTCTTTGTTCTCTTTTTTCTTTTTTTGAGACAGTGGCCCTGGCTGGTCTACAGCTTTGAAAGACTAGGCTGGCTTTGAACTCACTGACACTCTTTTGCTGCAGGCCAAACCTCGTCCCCTGTGCCTGCACTAGCTAGGTACATGTCTTGCCATTGTGACACGTTTCCAGCTTTTCCCCAATGAGATGTATTTTTCATATGTGTGCAGATGTATATTTATGTAAATATATGCTGTGTATGAACCCACAGAGGCCAGAAAAGAGTGTCAGACCCCATAGAGCTCATGGTTCCTCTGTGAAAGCAGAAAGTGGTCTCATCTCCCCAACCCCAGTATTGCTTTTTAAAATGTACCAGGCATTGTTTGAGGTTTTATAGTTTGTAACTCTGAATAACTTAGCGTTGTGCTTGGCATTTAGTAACTGCTTGGTAAGGTGTGTGTTGTGTTTTCCTTTACTTTAAATGGACATTCAGGTGATCTGTAACAGAAACTGTCTTCTAGTGAATGAAGTGCTCAGTTTCAAGGACCTCTGTTAATTAACATCAATTCTGCTTATTTTGGTTGGGTATTTGTTTAAAAAGGAGGTGGGTGAGTGACTGTGTTTCATGGTATGTGTCTGTGGTGATTTATATAGGTAGATAGATGTAGACACAGATGGGTGTAAGAAGCACATAAATTTCATCACTACTGTAAACCCACGATGCAAGATCCTGGATTACGTTTGAATTATTGGACAGCCACAGTTTGCACAGTTCTCATTAGTGCCTGCGTAGACAGCTGACATAATCAAAGGATTGCAGGAAGCTTGAAAGCAGTTAAATTATTGATATGCTACAAGTCTGAAGAGGATGTAAGATTTGCTTGTTAAAACTGGCCAAATCTGGGATTTGCCATTGTGTCAAGTAAAGGAAAAGCAAACAGAAGCAAACCAGTCACCAGGTTTAGGGAAAGGCCAGTTTTGCTTGTGTCTGGACTGCAGCATTTTCTGAAACTTGAGAGAAAACATTTGCCTAACACAGCTGTTAACTTCCTACAACTGACATGTTTTCCATTCCCTTGAAAATAAGCCCTGCTGAAGCAGAATGTGTCACATGTATCATCCAGACTAAGAACATTTGCTGGGACTTCTGTCATTTGCCAGGGTCCGGGATCTTCACATTCCAGGCAGGACGCCAGCTGTTCCGATTTAGTTACCCAGTTGCGATTGGCTGCACCCCTCCTCTTTGCCCCACCCCCAGCCGTCACAGGAAGAATGCTTGGAGCTGGAGATTAAATGGAAGTGCTGTCACCAGGCTTTCTGAGTGCAGCTGGCACCATGGGTGTGCCCCAGAGCAGCGTGTGTTTGCTCTGAGCCCCCGGCCCTGCCTCCCTTCACCATGTTTCCTCTGGCAAGATTTTAAGTACAGCAATTCAAGAAGATTTCTCCTAAATCCCGTTAATCTGAAGTGTATTGCCTCTTGATTGCTGGAAAGAAATCTAAAATTTATTCCAAAGTAATCTAGAAACAAATTTATTAAAAGTGATGAAAGGAGCCTTGATGTTTATTAGCACTAATTTTTCACTGCGTCCCATTGTGCAGTGTCTTTCAGAGGAAACTAGCAATCTGGTGAGTGTGCCATGCCAGTGGGGAGAATTGAATGTCCCTCATCTCCCTCTTTCCCTAGGGACAGTAGTCATGAGTGCCGAGTGTGCGGGGTCACAGAAGTGGGTCTCTCTGCATATGCAAAGCACATTTCTGGCCAGTTGCACAAAGATAATGTTGATGCCCAGGAAAGAGAAGATGGTGGAAAGGAAGAAGAAGAAGAAGATTATTTTGACAAGGAACTTGTTCAGTTAATACAGGAAAGAAAAGAACAAAGTCGGTAAGTAATTTTGTTTGGTTTTTTTGAGCTAGTCTCATGTAGACAGTTTGTTCGTCCTGGGGATGAACTATCCAGGGCTTTGTGGAGCTAAGAAAGCTCTCTACTAACTGAGCTACATTCCTAGCCCCATGATTTGAAATTTGAAAATAAGCCTTTCTTTAAGAACCTAGAGCTTAATCTTCCCTTAAATATAAAATTTTGTTTGAGTTTGCTATCTGGAGACTAAGGACCATGAAATGCTTTACTGAACTGCTATACTATCTGTCCTTAAACTCAGGCTTGTCTTTAGATAAGCTGACTAATAGAGTTATAAACCTGAAACTATAGTCTTAGTCGCTGTGTGTGGAACTGTTTTTATTAGTGTCCAGTTTTCTGCTAGAAAGCTGTAGAGTAGAAGATAAGCATTGTCGAATGGACATTTCATCTATTCATTTATGTTATTCATTAAATATTTTTATTGCCCAAATAATATCCCTTTGGGGAAAGGATTAACTCTTGTAAATTAGCATGGTGCTTCTGCCAAGTTTGAATTGTACCTTTGGAGTTCTAGTGACTACACAGTGTCCAGTTCACTCTGGGTATTTCTATGAATATTAATATTTTAAATTTCACAATATCAAAATTATTTGAGCAATATAAGTTTCCTAATTGTACTTCCTAAATTTATACCTGTGTTTATGTATTTGTGTTAGGCATTTATGGCCTTATTTAACTGATTTTATGGCCTTAAGCTTTGTTTGTTTGTTTGTTTGTTTGTTTGTTTGTTTTTAAATGAGCCAGGCAGTCATGTAACCATGGCTAGTCTCCAGCTTGTTCATAGCCAAAGATGATTCTGAACTTGTCTCTATCCCCTAAGGAGCTGCAATTACAGGTGTGTGCTACCACACCTAGCTTTGGCCTAAAGGCACGTACTTAATGAGGCGAAATATATGCCAGAACAATTCATGAAATGCAGTAGTTTCTAAAGTCCTAACTTATGATGAGAAAATTTCAAATTCTAAATTTTCAAGGATTCTTATTAGACCTACTCTCACCCTTTTTATGTTAGAGATTTAAATATAGGTAGGAAATATATACTTTTATCCTATATGTTAACTTTTTTTTTTAAGTCCTTGAAGAAGATTTTCTTAGTCTTAAAATGCCCATAGCAACATGATTGTGAACCCTTGGGTCGCTTAATTCTTCTGATGCCATTCCCAAGGCTACAGTACAGCTGTAGTCCGTGCTTCTGGTTCAGGAATAGTACATTCTTTTGGGGCAGGGGTTGTGTGTGTTTTTGTTGTTGGGGTTTTTTGTTTGTTTGTTTGTTTGTTTTTCTGAGACAGGGTTTCTCTGTGTAGTCCTCCCTGTCCTGGATCTCACTCTGTAGCCCAGGCTGGCCTCAAACTCACAGAGATCTGCCTGGCTCTGCCTCTCCAGGGCTAAGATTAAAGGCGTGGGCCACCACTGCCAGATAAAGGACACTAATTTCTAACAACTAACAACAAAACTATTACTAAAGCTTAGCTGTGTAAATGATTAAACATTAGCCGAGGCTAAAATTAGACACTGATATCACAGTTACTGTTCTTCTCTGCCCCTGGGGTGACATAGTTCTATAAAAGCGTACAGGCAAGTACTACCATGTCAGCCTAGATGAATTTTTAATTTTATCTTGTGAAAAAGGAACTGATTTTCATTCAGCATACTATAGGCATTAAAGGCCAGTTAAGGGCTATCAAAATAGCCAGACTGTGGTGGCACACACCTTAGATCCCAGCATTTGGAAGGCAGAGGCAGGCGGATCTGTGAGTTCGAGGACAGCCAGGGCTACACAGAGAAACCCTTTCTCAAAAAGCAAGCTAAAGAGCTGTGAAGATGGTTCTGTGTGTAGAGGAACTTACGGCCAAGCCTAACAACAACCCACATTGAATCCCCAACACCCACATGATAGAAGGCGAGAACTGACTCCCATGAATTGTTCTCTGATCTCCACACATGCACCGTACCATGCTCACACATAATCAATCAATCAGTGTTTTGTTTTTTTTATTATTTTTATTTTTTCAAAAGCCAATTAAGGTCAGTTTTTAAAATATAGGTCAGTGGTTCTTGTTTTAGTTTTTTGTTTGTTGAGGTGGGGTCTTACTATGTAAGCCTGGAGCTTACTACATAGACCAGGCTAGCCCCAGACTCACAGAGATCCACCCACTTCTGCCTCCCAATGCTTTGGATTAGAGGTGTGCATCACCATGCCCAGCCTAAGATTTTATTATTTTATATGTATAGGTGTATGCATGTCTAGACACCACTTGCATGCCTGGGAGCTATAGAGGTCAGAAGAGAATGTCAGATCCCCTGGCACCAGAGTTACAGATGGTAATGAACTGTCATGTGGGTGCTGGGGATTGAACCCCAGTTCCCCTGGAAGAGCCAGTTCTCTTAACTGCTGAGCCATCTCTCCAGCCCTAAGTCAAGTTCAGAGAAAGAAACTCAACTACAGCTGTTGTGATGTTTTTATTATATCAAGGCCTAAGTGGTTGGTATAAAATCGGCAGTCAGAGTTCAGGGTTTGCTCTTCCTTTTGTATTTGTATGACTCAGCCTCTCTAAACATGAGCCATTCCATTTAAAAAATAGTAAGTATATGCCTCTGGATTATCAAAGTTCATTGAGGTAATCCAAATAAAGTACTTAGCAGAAAAAAAGTGAATTTTAGCTCACTTCATTTCCTGGTGTTTGAGTACCTCTCACATGCTGGGGATGTTAGACTTGCCACGTGCAGTTTGTAGAGAAGAGTGGCGTTGCATGTTGCTGTGACACCGAAAGGGACTCCTTGTGTGGTGTGAGCAGCCTGGACCGCTGGAGGTTCTCTGTAACGTGCCTCCAGCTCTCCAGCTCTCTGCAGCTCCTTACGGGGAGTCTTATCTGGCCTGTGCTGTTTGACTCCTGCTTGTGACTTAATAAACTATTTCAGCTCGATCCTAAGCCTGTTCCAAACAGGAACTGTAGATAGATGTTTTCTTACACCACCACTAACAGCCATGATGGCTACTTAATAATGAAGGTATCCACGAAAAGTGTGATCTTACCACTTAAAGTAGGTTAAAAAGTAGATTTTTCAATAAGAACCTGCTCCTGGAGAAATCATGTTTGGTCACTGACTGAACATGGAATTAACTAACAATAATCCTCACCACAAAATATTACCGTTCTTATTTTGAAAAGAGCCGCATAATGTAAAAATGCTAAGAATAATAGAAACAAAATTCTAGAACATTAACCCCACCACCACCAAAAAACCCCAACAGAAGCAAGAGAAGGAGGATAGTGTAAATGTGTCCAATTTTTAATATTTCTAGGATGAAGGGGAATATGGTCTATTGGGTTACAGGTGTAAAAGCAACCACCAGAAAATGGGTCTCATTCTGTAATCTAAGAAGAAATGAGGAGAGGGAGAGTTTGGGTTTGTTATGCCTTTAAAAGAAGAATATGTAAGAATTTCATTAAATCCATAATGACAAACTGTTTTTCTTTCAGACAAGACGAGCCTTCCAGTAACAGCCAAGAAATAAACTCGGATGACAGGCAACCCCAGTGGAGACGGGAAGACCGAATCCCTTACCAAGACAGAGAGAGCTATAATCAGCCAGCAAGGCATCATCGTGGACCTCCCCAGTGGGACTGGAAATGGGAAAAGGATAGCTTTAATAATAGTAGGAAAAGTAGCTTTCCACACTCTTTGAGGAACAGTGGTGGGCCAAGAGGAAGTGCTGGGTGGCATAAAGGTGCTCCAAGAGGCTCTTCAAATTGGTTCCATAATCACAGTAATTCTGGAGGAGGTTGGCATTCGAACAGTGGAATGGTGGACTGGAATTATAACGGTGCAGGAAGGAATCCCAGCTGGCATCCTGAAGGAGCAGGTGGCTTTCCCAGCTGGCACGGGAGCAGCAGTCACGGAAACTGGAAATCCAGTGTACGTGGTACAAATAGTTGGAATTACAATGGCCCTGGAGACAAATTTCAACAAGGCAGAAACAGAAACTCTAACTACCAAATGGAAGACATGACCAAGATGTGGAGCAAGAAGTCTAATAAGCCAAGCAAGTACAACCAAGAGAGATACAAATGGCAGTGGCAGGACAGCGACAAAGCTGCTAAATACAGAAGCCCTTCCGAGGGGCTCGCGGGGGAGAAATTCCCTGCCGCGGAAGGCTTGCTTGAGTTCAACTTGGAGCAGCGAGAAAGTCAGACGACTAAACAAACAGACACAGCAGTCTCAAAAATGAACGGAAAGAGTGCCAACATGGCACGGGAAAAGTTCCGCCGCTGGGCACCTTACCCTGCCCAGAAGACTCCAGATTTACAGTCAGCCCTGAAGGAAGTCACTGGCAACACGTCAGAACCGATAGATAAGCCTCTCTTTAATTTTAGCTTAATAACTGCAGGAATGCAAGAACCGATTGATAAAACAAGTAATCCCCCAATGCTAAAAACACAAAAGGAAATACATCCTGGATCTCCCAATCACAAAGCCGTTCTTGATGTCACTGCTTTATATGAGGGGGTGAGAGCTTGCCCCATTACTGAACAGTCTGAGCCACATTGTAAGTCAAATAAGATTCCATTATTAAAATCCCCGCTCCTTCCAACTCCTAAATCAGGCCCTCATAAGCATAATTTAAAGAACCGCTCTAAAAACAATGAAACAAAATCTTTTTCTCCTGGAGATCGCTCACGTCTCTTGAGCAAATCCCCTTTAAAAGGTAGCCATGGTTCTTCCTGCACGTCCAAGTCACATGGTTTAGGTCCTCCTGTTTTAAAGGGGAATAAAACTGTGTCAGGCACTGAAAAAGACCCTCATGAGAAGTTAAATGACACATCACAGAAAACTCAGGAGGCGCCCCAGTGTTCCAAAGCACCCCGAAAGCCACTTGTTAGCAAGTCCAAACGGTCTGAGAGCCATGCAAAAGAAAGAAGGAGTGTAGATGAGTCAGCCGAAGACTCTGTGAACGTTGAGTTTCAGGCTCACTCAGCTGAAAACGATAGTGCAACATCTGATCCAGAAAAGCACGGTATCAAAAGTGGAGCTGTGGATTTGGCAACTACAGAGATTGTGTCCTGTAGCATGCTCACTGTGGATAAGGAACAAGGGAACCAGATCCTGGGAACATCTGGGAACCTTTCCACCTCCCCCCATAATTCCACAGTTCCCCAGAAGGAACCTGAGTTACAGGTGACAGCAGCAGCCGGGCCACACACTGGCTTACTGCTAGACTTGAAGACCTCCCTGGAGGATGCACAGGATAACAGCCTTGTTAAGTCTGATGGACCTTTTGAAACAGAAAGCTTCGAGGGTACTAGCTTGGATGCAGAGCTTCAAAAAGATATCAATAATCAGCCCCCAGGCACACTCCTTCCCGAACTAAGTAAACTTGGTTTTCCCGCCTCACTCCAGAGAGATCTGACCCGGCACATTAGTCTGAAGAGCAAAACTGGAACACATCTTCCAGAGCCAAATCTCAATAGTGCTCGACGTATTCGAAATATTAGTGGCCACCGAAAGAATGAAACAGAGAAGGAGTCTGGGCTTAAGCCAACCCTACGACAGATTCTAAATGCATCAAGGAGAAATGTCAACTGGGAACAGGTCATTCAACATGTAACCAAGAAAAAGCAAGAGCTGGGCAAAGGTTTACCCAGGTGTGTGCCTCCTTCAGTATCTGTCCTTGCTTTCTTTTAAAGGTTACCACCCCTTTGGAGCCATGATTAAAAGAGAGTTATTGTTCTGCTGAATTAAATGTTTGCCGAAAATATCAGTTGTAGATGTCTGCTTTAATTCAGTATCAAACAGTGACTGACCCTGTCTTACACATGGGATAGTCTTTCCTCACGATGCAGTTACAATGGGGCCCCGCCAGAGAAACTAACTATGGACCTAGGAAAATGCCAGCAGAAATCTGTCACTTTGGTTTAAATTGGCTAGAACTTGGTATCTTCCTTTGAATCTTAATGTTTGGAACCAGTGGTAAAATTTTTAACTGTGACTGCTCTTACTACCTGTCACTCAGCTCGTGATCCCTTTCTGTATGCACTCTGGGTATTGCAGTGAGGATCACAGAATGCTTTCTCTTAAGCTCTTTTGTCACATTTTAAGGTACTGTTCAGAGTGGTCAAGGGGTGTTCAATATATGTTTGCTACTTGAAAAATCATAGTTTTGCAGCAATATAAGTGTAACCCTCCAGGCCCCGGGTTTTTACTATTCTTGTTGATCTTTTTGTCTTGTTTTTCTTTCTTAGGCCTTTTGAATAGTGCATGATATGGTAAAGTAGGAAGCTTAGAGTCATGCTTAGTGGTTGTGAATGCTTGGTAAACTGGTTTCTTGGCTTTTAAAATGTTTATTATAGGAAAGGAGCTCTGTTTGAGGGGAGGGGGAACCTAGTTGGTATAGCTCACTTGTACTCTCGTAGCTGTGTGCAGTTCTGATTCCGTGCCCGTGCCCCTGAAGTCTTGCTTTGCTTTTCTGGAGCCCTGGTCAGAGGTGCACTCCTTGACAGCAGGAACTCTCCTCTGTAACCTGTGTGTAATGGGACCCGGCACATTACACGGTGCTCCACACCCAACCACATCTGATTGGTTCTTTTTCTTCCTTTTTAAAGGTTTGGCATAGAAATGGTACCTTTGGTTCAAAATGAACAAGAAGTCTTGGATTTAGATGAGGAACCTGATCTGTCCAGACTGGAAGGATTCCAGTGGGAAGGTGTTTCCATTTCCTCATCCTCTGGCTTGGCGAGAAAGCGAAGCCTTTCTGAAAGCAGCGTGATCATGGACAGGGCTCCTGTGTATAGCTTCTTTAGTGAGGAAGGTACCGGCAAAGAAAACGAACCCCAGCGTATTATTTCACCTAGTAACACATTGAGTGCTGCCCAGAGTCAAAAGGAGGCCATGTATCTTGAACAGGAAGTGGCGCCTCTGACTCCCTCTGTCAGAACAGGTGAAAGGGCTGGAAACATTCCTACCCAAAGGCGACATAGTGCACAGTTACCATCTGATCATGTAATACCTTTCACGCACTCGGCCAGAGACCTGCACAGCCAGGAGAGGTCTACACCACCGCTGGAGTGCCATGCCCAGGAGAGCAGTGGAGAAGGGAACTCACTCTCATCAAATGCGTCTTCAGTTCACGCGGTCTCCAGCTTAGCAGACGCAGCCACTGACAGTAGCTGTACCTCTGGTGCTGAGCAAAACGATGGTCACAGTGTTAGAAAGAAGCGAAGAGCCACCGGGGTAAGTCCGACTCACCACGCTGTGTGACAACTTGATGGCTGATAAGAGAGGCTCGACTGATTGTTACTGGGTGTCGGGTGTGGTTTCCTTTGCTCTGGAGTAGAAGTATAAGACTCTTAACTTTCATCCTTCTGGTTTCTCTTACCTGAGTAGCTCCACTAAACTAGATGTAATGTGATAGGAATGTACAGTACCAGGAAAATGTGAAGTCATCTCTAAAACTAGTCTGTCAGCAGTGGTTCACCTTACTAAGGATAGGTCACATCTTCAGATGTAATTTAATCTGTTTTTATAGAGGCACTTGGTACTGCTGCATTTGTAGGGCATGTGTGAATGTTGGATTCATGGTTAAGCTGAAGAGATTTGATAGTATTAGAGTGCATAGACATAAACGTGTGTGATGATGTTCAGTCTTTGTAATTGTCTTTTGCTTGAGGTTACCCAATCTGATCCCATAAGGCACTTTGCCGGTGTCTAACAGCTTGTGCTCCTCTCTCCCTGATGATGGTGGTTGATGGAGGTGGTGACAGCCCTGTCCCAAGGTCCCTTTCTGAAAAGAAAGCTCCTAGTTGTCATACTGTCTGTAATCTGGTACCCCCTCCCCTTCAAAGCTGAAGCGATGAACAGATTTAGATCTGCTTCAAGCCCTTGATCTGCTTCTCTAAGCCAGAGAAGATACTGTTAAGTGATTTTAAATATACTTAAAGCTTGAGATGTGCCCTTTTGAAAAGCCATTATCTTGAGGTTTGCCTTATGTGTGGTTTAGCTTTTGTTGGAAAGGTTTACTATGGAAATTTAGAGTGGAACTTAGGCCATGAGAAAATCAATTAAAATGTCATTGGCTCTGCCTGTCCCGTCTACGTGTCTTTTTGCCTAGATGGAAGGCTGAGCACATGGGCTTTTACTACATCTAATACCAGAAAATGCTTTGATCTTGGACTTTTTATTAGAAACATTAAGTCAGCTAATGGTTGAGTTGTGTACAAGGCCTCTGTTGTCCTCTCAGATGATAGCAATAGCAAAAGGTAACATATGACTAGCTTAAAACTCGTTCTTTTTGTTCCTCTCTTGCATAATGTCCTTTATATAGTCAATATTCAATTTTCTTTCTCTTCAGGATGGATCTTCCCCTGAACTACCAAGTCTTGAGAGAAAAAATAAAAGAAGGAAAATTAAAGGAAAGAAAGGTATGGCTACAGAATGCTATAGCAGAACATTATTGTTTTTATTTGTTTTTTTGGTTTTTTATTGTGTGTGTGTGTGTGTGTGTGTGTGTGTGTGTGTGTGTGTGTGTGTGTGTGTGTGTGTTTGTTTGTGTGTGTGTGTGTGTTTGAGGCAGGGTTTCTCTGTGTACCAGCTCTGGCTGTCCTGAAACTCACAGAGATTCACCTGCCTCTGCCTCCCAAGTGCTGAGGTTAAAGGTGTGTGCCACCACTGCCTGGACTATTGCTTTAATCTTTACAATGCTGGGGGTTAAACCCAGGGCTTCATACATGTTGGGCAGGTGCTCTACCTATCTCGACCACAAGAAATCGCCCTGATAACACTTGAGCCTTGTGTGGTTGAGCGTGACAGTTTCTAGTCATCAAACACTGAACACCCGCCTCATAGGACGTACTGTTTGTTTTGAGACAGGGTATTGCTATATAGTCCAGACTGGCCTCCAATGTGCAGATACCTTCTTGTCTCAGCCTTCCATGTGCTGGAGTTACAAGCTTGGAGCATCGTACCACAAGGCTTGCTGTGTTTTTTTTATTGAGAAAGGAACTGGGTTGTGACTCAGTGGGAAAGCACTTGCCTAGAAGGCATGAGGCCCCTGGTTCAGTCCTCTGCACTGATCTGTCTATAGATCTGTCTATAGATCCAGGATAGCCTGGGCTACAGTCTGCCTTATCCTTGCCAAGCTGGATTGCAAACTTCTGCCACCATACCTGGCCCATATATGGTTTTTCTTCCATTGTTGTCTTGTTTAAAAGCAGAGAAAAGTCTGATTTCTTGCTACATTAGTTGCTGCTAAAGAAATACATGATGCCATATAGACCTGAAAGCTAAGTTATGTCCTAGACCATATAGGCAGGAAATCTCACTGGGATTTTCCTGTTGGAATTAATTTCCTGTCATTTAATTAAAATGTTGTCCCTCTCACTTTTTCTTTCTTGGTTCTGAGGTTTCTTAACCTGTGATTCAGGCTAGCCTTGAACTCAGGGTAGTTCTGCCTCCGAGTCCAAGTGCTAGGATTGCAGCTGGAAGTCGCCTCACCTGGCTTCACTTCTTATCACTGAGACTCCTTGTTTGTTTTTCTAACATGAATTAAGGAGTTTAGAGCAGAAAGAGCAGGCTCTGATTTGGGTCTGTTTAGGTTTCTATTGGGTATCAAAACTAGATTTTCTTTGGAAAGCTTTAATAAAGAGAACTGTGACACAAGTCACAGAACAAAAAAAGTTCCTCAGCACATTGGGATTGCATCAAACTTAGAAAGCTTTGTACATCAAGAGAAACATCTGGGTGGCTGGGCGGTGGAGGTGCACGCCTTTAATCCCAGCACTCAGGAGGCAGAGGCAGGCCGATGTCTGTGAGTTCAAGGCTAGCCTGGTCTACAGAGTGAGATCCAGGACAGGCACCAAAACTACACAGAGAAACCCTGTCTCGAAAAAGAGAGCGAGAGACAGAGACACAGAGAGAAACATAGAAACATCTGGGATGAGTGTGGTGGCCAGATACCTAGAAAGTTCAAGGCCAACTCTGCTATGTAATGAGACCCTGTTTCCCTTAAAACAACAACAACAAACAATAATTAGGCTAATTGGGGTGATTCATGCCCTTAATCCCAGCCCTCCACAGAGACAGAGGCAAGTGGGTCTCTGAAAAGTTCTAGGTCAGCCGGGCGGTGGTGGTGTACGCCTTTAATCCCAGCACTCAGAGGCAGAGCCAGGTGAATCTCTGAGTTCGAGTCCAGCCTAATCTACAAAGTGAGAAAGTTCTAGGTCAACCAGAACCATATAGTCCCTGTCTCAAGAACCAAGCAAGAGTCTGACTAAAGGGAACTGTTTGAATCTGAGAAACAGACTAGAAAACATGGTTTCAGAAGAAGAGTACAAGTACTGTAAGCCTGAGGCTCAGTCTCGGCCAAAGCCCCAAGTGAGGAGCTCAATGCACAGTAGAAGGTAGGGAAACCCGACCAGAGCAGTCTGTGTTCCAGGGCAGAGATCTCCCTACAGGAAGTGGTGGAGGGCAGTGGTCTCAAAACCAGTAAGCAGGGGTGGGGAACTGTAGATCCCCGCTGGTTCTTATTTTGATATATTTAGCTTTGCTGTCATCAGGTCTGGCCACATAGTTTACAAGATACATGAGTCTCAATCACCTGTTGAGAGAAAAAGACAGGTTTGTACTTCAACCTTTGTGTTTCTATCTCTGAAGACTGTTATTAAACTTGCCCTTTTGTTTTGACAGAACGTTCTCAGGTTGACCAGCTACTGAATATTTCCTTAAGAGAGGAAGAGCTGAGCAAATCACTGCAGTGCATGGACAGCAACCTCCTGCAGGCACGGGCGGCACTGCAGACGGCCTATGTCGAAGTTCAGAGACTGCTCATGCTCAAGCAGCAGGTAACAGCTAAGAGTCCAGGAGCGCTGATGAGCTTGGGGCTTGGATTCTAGAATGCTTAGCCAACTCTTTTACTTTCAGATAACTATGGAGATGAGTGCACTGAGGACTCACAGAATACAGATTCTACAAGGATTACAAGGTAATTAGAGCATGTCTGATGAACCATTCCTTTTTGGTATTTGTCAGGGATAAAGCAGAGAAGCCATGGGAGTGTCACACTGTGTCCTGCATGTCTCTGTGGTTTCATCCAGAGATGTGTATATCTCAAAAGTATTTAACAGAGCTGGGCTGGGTGGCCAGGCTATGTTTTCTGCTGCTTAGGAGGCTGACACAGGGTTGCATCTCAAAATGAGAGTAGAAAGAATTGGTGACGTAGCTTAGCTGTTGAGTGCTGTGGAATAATCCTCTTGGACACTGTAAAGATTTGTCACTAGAATTGGCTAAATAAAATGCTGATTGGCCAGTAGCCAGGCAGGAAGTATAGACGAGGAGACCAAACTAAGAATGCTGGGAAGAGGAAGGATGGAGTCGCCAGCCAGACGCAGAGGAATCAAGATGAGAATGCTATACTGAGAAAAGGTACCAAACCACACGGCTCAACATAGATAGGAAGTATGGGTAATAATTTCAGTGTAAGAGCTAGTTAGCAATAAGCCTGAGCTACTGGCGGAGCATTTAAAAGTAATATAAGTCTCTGTGTGGTCATTTGGAAAGCGGCTGCCTGGTATTTGGGAGTTGCTGGTGGGACAGAAACCTCCACCTTCAGTTGAGTGCTTGCTTAGTCTGGGCAAGGCCCTAGATTCAGTTTATAATGTGGGGCTACAGTGATGGACAGAGGAAAAAGAACAGTGGAGACATGAGCTTTGGTTTGGGACCAGAAGGACTGAGTTCAAATTTTGACTTCTATTAGTAACCATATGACTTGGATAAGCCATTTAAAATTAGATTTTTTAATTTTCTTTGTTTAATTTTTATTGTTAATTTTTTGATAGGGTCTTACTCAGTAGCCCAGGCTGTCCCAGGACTTACATAGCCTAGGGTGATCTAGAACTAGCAATCTACTTTTTCAGACTATTGAATGTTAGGATTTCAGGTGTGAGCTGCCTTGTACTTTGAGCAATTTAAATGTTAAAGCCTGTTCTTTCTGTGCCCTTGATAGCTGTATAGACTATACATTTTGTTTGGACAAGTTAAGAAGGAGGATGCTAACACGTTATTAATTCAATTTTTGCTTAATTTTTTATTGTAGTTTTTTTCAGACAAAGTCTTTCAGTGTAGCCCTGGCTCTCTAGGGATCTTACTCTGTAGTCCAGATTGGCCTTGAACTCAGAGATCTGCCTGCCCCTGCCTCCTGTGTGCTGGAATTAAAGGCATGAGCCACCATGTCTGACTGATTTATGTTTTTGAGACAGGATCTCATGTAGCCCATGTGCCCTTAAACATAGAAGGTGGCTGAGGGTGCTGCTGGACTCCTCATTGTCTAGTCTCCACCTTCCAAGGCTGTGATTACAGGCATGCAACACCATGCCCAACTTAAAATTATTTCCTAATCTTTAAAAATACATATTGGAAGCCAGCTATGGTGACATGTACCTTTAAACCCAGCATTGGGGTGCTGAGACAGGGGGATCTGTGAGTTCAAGACCAGTCTGGTCTATATAGTGAGTTCCAAGATAGCCAGCACTATAGAATGAGACCTTGTTTCAGACAACACAAAACTAATAAAAATTGGCTAAGAAATAACTGACTTTCCAAGTGACATTCTTGCCTTTGTACGTGTGTCTGTGTTTCTTGTTGTAGAAACGTATGAACCTTCTGAGCAGCCAGACCAGGCTCCCTGTAGCCTCACCACAAGAGAACAAAGGAATAGCCGATCTCAGACCTCTGTTGAGACCACACTGCTGCCTACTCCCTTTTCCCTAGGGTTTCTGGAGCCACCTCCTTGCCATGTGTCTCCACCATCCACTGGAACCCCTCTCCAAATAACCGCATCTACTTTCCAAGCCCATGGTACTGTCCCTGATTCATCAGTTCAGATTAAACAAGAGCCCATGTCTCCTGACCAAGAGGGGAATGTGAGTGCTGTGCCACAAGGCTCTGCTTCCAATGTGTCCAAGGAATTACTGCAGACTAATAGTAAGTAAGCTTTTCTCTTGAGTTCAGGGTGTTCTGAAGGACAGTTATAAAGCCCATTAAAACAAAATCACACATGGTGCTGCATGCTGTTAATCCAGCACCTGGGAGGTGGACACAGGTGGATCTCTGAGTTAGAGATCAGCCTGATCTACAGAGCAAGTTCCAGGTCTCAAAAATAAAGTAGTTGTTTTAGTTAGTTGTTTTTTTTTTTGTTGTTGTTGTTTGTTTGTTTTTGTTTTTTTCCAGAGCTGAGGACTGAACCCAGTGCCTTGTGCTTGCTAGGCAAGCGCTCTACTCCGACCCCAGTTTTTGCTTTTGTTTTTGTTTTTTTTATTGACAGATAATTCATATAGGAAGGTTGTTTTCAAATACTTCAGAAAACACGGGGTCAGGGAGATGGCCCAGTGGGTAAAGGTGATTGTCACCAAGACTGGTGACCTGAGTTTAATCCCTAGAATCCACTTGGAAAGAAGAGAACCTGGACCCCCACATACACACCTGTGCTAATACACACACATAAAAATAAATGTAAAATCTTAAGAAACTAATAAAATATTTCAAAGAATGTAATTTAAGTTTCATTGTTTCCTGCCTTTCTCAGAGCTTAATGAATTTATATCACATTGACATTTCCAAAAGGTTTCATTTGCTTTTTAATACTTGGGTTAAGATTGGTCAGCCTGTTTATCAGTAAGGTGTGTACTCTGAATTTCTCAGCACTTAACTGCCTGTATTATCTCAGATGTAAGCCAGGACACACAAACCTGAGAGGCAAGTGGACATGTTGGCCACAGCATTCTGGTGTTTACAGGTATTAACAGGAACTTGTGTGGGTTGAGAAGTAGCCAGGGCTTTAACACTTGCCTGGTTTAACATTTGAAAATAACTTCTTAGCTGTTTTCATTACTACAAATCCTGTCATATTAAAAACTCAGTCAAAAAACAGACTGTCCAAATGAAACAGCTCAGGAGACATGAGCTAGCCAAGCGAGCCTGCAACTCAATCTGATGCCTGGAACCCACGTAAAAAGAGGCATGCAGTCACACAAATCTGTAATCCCAGCACTCCTTGGTGTGGGTGGTCAAGACGAGAGAATTGCTTGGAAGCTTGCAGGCCAGCTAGCCTGGAGCATGAAGCACAGCGGCAGAAAACAAGAGAGCCTGCCTCAATACAGTAGAAGGCAAGAACTGACAGTCAGGACTTGTCCTCTGACCTGCACGCTTACGCCATGGTATGTACACACACATACGCACACCCTGACAAAAGTTAAGATGGGCATTGTGTGATTCCTTACACCAAAGCAGTTTGAAACATTCCTTCAGCTTCTGCTCCTGGTGCCCTAGTGCAATGCTCATGTAGATACTGGTATCGAATGTCTGTGTTTATGGGTTGATGTTTAGGTATTTAAAACTACAGTGCCTTAGGGCTGGTGGGATGACTCAGTGAGTAAATGCACTTATCACCAAGCCTGGAAACCCGAGTTTAATCCCCAGGATCCATACTATAGAAAGAGAGAATTGACTTCTACAAATTGTCCTCTGACCTTCACACATGCCCACATACACAAATAAAATACAGCAAAAAATTTAAATTTGTACAATGAATGATGCTGGCTTTTGAAGACATTACTTAATAAAAATTAACTATGGATCTATTATTTTGTTACATATTTCCTATCTTTTTTTGGGGGGAAGGCTGCTGGAGATTGCATGTTAGGCAAGGCCAGTACTACCACTGAACTACAAACATCCTGAGCTGTATTTCAGTCTGTCTTAAACCATAAGTATATGTTTGTTTACATGTAGACTATATAATGGAGAAATCATAGTTTACCGTAATCTGACCTTTACCTGTGGGAGCTGGGAAGTAGGTTCTGTGGATGAAATCACTTACTCTTATAAACAGTGAGGACCCACGTTGTAATCCCAGAACCCTACAGTAAGATGGAACGCTGAAATAGACTCACCAAGTCTGTGTAGCCAGCCTCCAGTACACAGTGCATTGGCAGAAGGAGTAAGAGATTCTCTGTGGGCTGCACAGATGGCTCAGAGGTTAAGAGCACTGACTGCTCTTCCAGAGGTCCTGAGTTCAATTCCCAGCATCCACATGGTGGCTCACAGCCATCTGTAATGAGATCTGGCTCCCTCTTCTGTATACATAATAAATAAATAAATCTTTTAAAAAATATTAAAAAAAAAAAGAGAGAGAGAGAGATTCTCTGCCTCTATGCCAGATAGAACGTGAGAACAGCTCCCAAAAGTTGTCCTCTGACCTTCTCCTAAGTGCCTGGGCACATGTGCACTGGAAGGTAATCCTTGTGTGCGTGCACGCGCGCGCACACACACACAAAGGAAAGCAAAACCTGTGTACCATTAAATATGTGAACGCTCAAAGTAGAAGAAAGATCAGTAGACAGTGCCTGCCTGCAGAAGTTGATTTTCTGTTTGATTTCCTGATTCAGGAGTGGTCAGTGACAGCTGTCCAGTTTACCCAGCCATCCCTGCAATATTAACATCAGAGTCAACAGAAAGTTGCCAGGAGGCTAACCAAGGTCAAAATTTTTCTGTGGAGCAAGGAAATTGCAGAAGCAGAGAAAACTCGCCCTGCTCGCAGTCCCCTGGTCTCCCTGGAAGAAACAGAGGTGAGGAGGCCGCCAGAGGCAGCAGTGGGTCGGAAGCCTGCAGCAGCTCTCTTCTAAGGCCGCCTTTCACTCCCGAGACCCCGGTGGAGAAGGAAACCCACTCTGCAGCTGAGCTGCGGGCCGAGTCCACACTGGCGTCAGCTGAGACCAGAGGGAGCAAGAAGAAGAAGAAACTCCGGAAGAAGAAGACACTGCGGGCCACCCACGTTCCCGAGAATAGTGACACCGAACAGGATGTGTTCACTGCTAAGCCTGCAAGAAAGGTAAAGACCGGAAAGGTAGCTAAAGGGGAGAAAGTCACGACGTCCACCTGGGAAGACAGCAAGACTGGTCAGGAGCAAGGAGCTGTCAGAGATGAGCCAGACAGTGAGTCCTCCCTGGAAGTCCTGGAAATCCCAAATCCCCAGTTAGAAGTGGTTGCCATTGATTCTTCTGAATCTGGAGAAGAGAAACCAGACAGCCCATCGAAAAAAGATAGCTGGAGCTCTGCAGAACAAAACCCAATAGAGACTTCTCGTTCTGGCTGTGATGAAGTTAGCTCTACCAGTGAGCTTGGCACCCGCTACAAGGATGGCGTTCCTGTCAGGTAAGGGTCGTTGTTATCTCTGGTCAGCAGCTTTCACTGTCTTAATCCCACCTTTCGAGAATAAGACCACTACTGCAGTTTAAACCAGATTTGAAGCAAGCTTTACTGGCCAGGTGGATGGGGCTCTGAACAGATCCATACCCAGGTTCCTGGGAAATGGCCCGGAATCAAGTTTGGCAAGGGCTTAAGAAGGAAAACCCGTAATTCATTGCCATTTCCAATTCCAGATCCAATCAGGAGCAAGCATGTATCCTGACGTACTCCAGTCTGTGAACCTTCCGCCCACATGTGACCCAGCACATCCAGTGCAGATGGGTCAAAGAAACTTGTTTAGGGGAGTGAAAAACATGTGACTTGTTATCTCCCATAAACAGGAGCCTCCAGCATTTCAGGAACTATCTGTCCGTGGGCAAGGGGCTTGCAGATCAGAGGCATTTTTGTTTAATGGATCTCTTAGGCATAGTAATTAAAACTTAAAACATGACTTTGTCTCTCACAACTGCTTTTTCATTTACTCTCTCTCTCTCTCTTTTTTTTTTTTTTTTTTTTGGTTTTTTTTTTTTTGGTTTTTTGAGACAGGGTTTCTCTGTGTAGCTTTGCGCCTTTCCTGGAACTCACTTGGTAGCCCAGGCTGGCCTCGAACTCACAGAGATCCACCTGGCTCTGCCTCCCGAGTGCTGGGATTAAAGGCGTGCGCCACCACCGCCCGGCTTTTTTTTGGGTTTTTTTTGGTTTTTTGAGACAGGGTTTCTCTGTGTAGCTTTGGAGCCTGTCCTGGAACTCACTCTGTAGACCAGGCTGGCCTTGAACTCAGAGATCCGCCTGCCTCTGTCTCCTGAGTGCTGGGATTAAAGGTGTGCGCCGCCATGCCCTACTTCATTTACTCTTTTAAGTAGAACTTTAGCATTTATAAATCAAAATTTATGTGAATGAAGTTAGGAATAGGGAAAAATCAAACTTGGGAGTTGGGTTTTTGTTTTGTTTTTGCTTTCTCTTTTGACTGTGTTGTAAATTTCTAAGAAATTTCAGGTGGCAAAATTGATTCTTTGAGTTAGAAAGTTTTTAGTTTTGCTACCTGTCCTGGTCTCCCAGATACCAAGATATTTTTGCTATTATTTTTCAGTGTGGCAGAAACTCAGACGGTGATATCCTCCATAAAAACATCTAAGAATTCTTCAGGTAATTGTTCTGTTTTTTTTAAGTAGCCTCAGGGAAAGGGGTTTTTAGAATACATTTAATCTATTTAAATGTATTCATAGAACAAGAGAGAAAATGAAAATTTAGACCAGACAGTTGCCTGGCTCAGCACCAAGTCTGTAGGTGCTCACGTCTATCTTAGCTGGTTCCATTTTCTGACCTCATTAGTCTTAAGGTTGTCTTGTTTTTTGGTGGAATCTTCCCAATGAAGAACTTAATGACGTTCTGCTTGGGAACTAGGATTTAAGAGAATCTTTTGGTGATTTAATTCAAGTTCTCTAGATGGTTGTGATGGCTTTGACTTAGTATCTTTTCAGACTGTAGCAGACATGTCTCTGAAACCTATTTCTGTTTTCTAGAAGTATCTTCAGAGCCAGGAGATGATGACGAGCCTACAGAAGGGAGCTTTGAAGGACACCAAGCTGCAGTGAATGCAATTCAAATATTCGGAAATTTACTGTATACCTGTTCAGCAGACACAACTGTCCGAGTTTATAATTTGGTGGTAAGAATAATGTGTTGAGTATCTTTGGTTGCAGTCTTTAAAACTCACTTATGTGTCTGTAACATAAATAAAGGGAACATACTGACTTTGCAGGGGGTGTGGGCTGATCCTAGGTACGGTGGATCAACCAATCAGCAGGGGCAACTCTGCCTTCCCCAGTCACATCTCCCTAAAATGTAGTTCTGAGAGGTACCTCTACCGTTTATCTTCCTCCCTCCATTAGAAAAAGAAGTCGTGTGCTTTATTCTCTGAACCAGCATCCTTGGCAAAGGGCATAGGATCACACCAGTAGGTAAGGGTCAGTCAGTCCCCAACCTTGATGTTAGTGATAGGGCCAGATGCTGCTCAGCAAAGGAAGGATGAAATGAGTATTGCAACATATTTGCAGAAGAATTTTTCCCTGGTGATTAATTATGGAGTCCAAGTTCTTACAGAAAGTAACATCTTTCTATGCCTCACCCTCAGCATAACTGAGCACTTTGAAGGTTTCAATTTCTGTCACAGCTAACTTTGTCCTCTGCAATGATAACCAAGACATTTAAGGAACACTTGCAGGACTTCTGAGCCAACACCATGAATGTTACTATAGGCTTGTTTACTATAGGCAAGCAGGCATATAATCTAGGGGCATGAGAAATATCGAAAATGATCCCAGAAAGAAAGCAGTGGTATATGGAAGAATGAGTATATACTCCACAAGAGCAGAGCTGGGTGTGGTGTCATATGCCTGTAATCCCATCACCTGGGAAATAGAGACAGGAGGATCAGGAGCTTAAAGCTAGCCTCTGGTACAAAGGCTTGAAGTGAGTTTAAGCTACATAAGTCTATGTCTCAAAAAAAAAAAAAATCTAGGAAATCAGATCTAATTTTCAAGTTGTGAGATATGTGTATGGATGTGTATATATGTATATTCTAAATAGATCTTGTTATATGCACAGACAGCATGTAAGATCATTTTTACGAAACTATTCCTAAGCCACTAGGACCACTGATAGCACTGACATTTTTTAATTGTTGAGCATTCTCATAAGCTGGTAATCAAATGCATAACTTCTCTGAGCAATTAGCAGCAGTTTGTATTTACTAGGTCCCTTGGTCCATATATTAGAAAACTGGACCTAGGCATTAAGTATAATTCTCTCCTTCCTCATTGTGAATCACCAAAATATTTTTGGTGTGGCTTAGTAATTATATAGTTATGAGTATCTCACTATATGTGACTTTGCTGGGCATTCAGTGAACAACACGTTTACTGAGCACACTTTGTGTACTAACCAGCATATTTGGGGTGAATATAACAATGGACTGGACATGTTTGCAAGTTTTTATTAACAAAAGGCATTGTCTAATTTCTCTATATTAGTTACTTTTCTATTGCTGTGATAAAACACCATGACCAAGGAGTCTTCTAGAATGCAGGGTTCATTTGGGCTTATAGTTCCAGAGGGTTGTGTCCCTTAATGTTGGGAACAGGCTGGCAGCAGAAATGGTGGTAGGCTTAGGAAACTCCCACTCCTTAGGCATGGAGCAGAGAGAATGAACTGGAAATGCCCAGATCTTACACTCTCAAAGCCTGCCCCCTCTGACACACATTGTCCAGTAAGGCTGCACCACTGAAACCTCATCCAAACAGCACCACCGACTGGGGCAGACTGTTCAGATACCCAAGACTGTGGTAGACATTTCTAATGCAAACCACCATACCTTCTAAATCTTGTAAGTAATTATTATCTGACCTATGCTTGATTTTTAGAGTCGGAAGTGTATTGGTGTCTTTGAGGGCCATATTTCCAAAGTGAACTGCCTCCTTGTCACTCACACCTCTGGGAAGAATTCTGTCCTTTACACTGGTTCCAGTGACCACACCATTCGCTGCTATAATGTCAAGGTAGGTGGTTCTAGAGAAATCAAAGTCGTAATATTGAACTATATTTTCTGTCATTCTTCTCATTTGACCTTCTCATTTTGTTTCTGAGCATATTTTAGCAAGCTGACACCATCTTAGATAGAAGGTTCAGCATAAACCATGTTTTCCATTCGTCCATCAGTACCTATTAATTTTACACTGTGACAGTATAAGTTCCCTTGGTCTTCCTCTTAAATATTCTTTCACATCATATGCCAGAATTAATCTTAGTTGCAATATTTCTATTTATTTGTTTGTTTGTTTATTTCCCTTTGTGTGGCTTTGGAGCCTGTCCTGGAACTCACTCTGTAGACCAGGCTGGCCTCAAACTCACAGAGATCCACCTGCCTCTGCCTCCTGAGTGCTGGGACTAAAGGCATGCGCCGCCGCTACCTGGCTAGTTGCAATATTTCTAATTACATTTGTTTACTTACTTTGTGCATGTATGTGCGTGTATCTGTATGCATGTGTGTCATGTCATGTGTGTGGAGGCAGAGAACGACATACGGAGTTTTTTCTCTTTCCATCTTGTGGTTCAAGGGATCAAACTCAGGTCATCAAGCTTGGCTGCAGGAATCTTTGTCTGCTGATCCATCTCACTGGCCCCTGTTAATTTAATTTCTTTAAAAGTTAAATTTTATGAGGTCTATAGAAATAAGTTAGTTGGTAAAATGCTTGCCTTGAAGAAGACCTGAATTCTATCCCCAGAACTCACTTTAAAAAGCTGAGCATAGGGAGGGCCTGTGAAATGGCTCAGTGGAGAAAGGGATTTGCTGCCGAGCTTGATGACCAAAGTTCAGATGATGGGGTCCACGGGGTGGAAGGAAGGAACCTGCTCTGCAAACTGTCCTCTGGCCTCCACACAGGATCTCTGTTTCAGGCTGGCATCAAACTGACAGAACTTGTGGGGCTCCTACTTCTACCTCCCAAATACTGAGAAGCAGGCATGAGCCATCCCACCGTTTACCATGTGCTGGGGATGGATCCCAGGCTCCCTGTCTGCTACACAGATACTCAGCCTACGGAGTCACATCACCAGATGCGACTTTATAATTTCTCTGTGTTCATTTAAAAAAAGCTTAGCACTCAAGTCAGCCCTTTTAAGATTTTATGCTTTTTTAATTAGAAATACCAATATCATTAGACTGTTTTTTGATAGTACTCTCACATCCTGGGATCTTGACCTATATTTTAAAGAAGGAAAACACCTAAGATAGTCTGCTGTGCTTTTCAGCCTCATTTTAAGTGTTTTGAGGAGCAATTATTCACACATTTGCCACTGTCCTCTGTTAGTAATGGATTGTTTGGGGGTCTGGCGGTTTTGTTTTGTTTTGTTTTTTCAGACCCGAGAATGTATGGAACAGTTAAAGCTGGAAGACCGAGTTCTCTGCCTTCATAATCGATGGCGAATCCTCTATGCTGGACTGGCAAACGGCACTGTGGTCACCTTCAACATAAAGGTTAGTGGTTGGAGGAGTAGGCTGAATTTCTCCACCATCTGTAAGCAGAATGAGTTTATATGGTGGGAAATAGCAAGCAGCCCTTCCTTTTTTCTGGTTTGAGGAAACAACAGAACTAGCCTTTATTTAAAAACAGTTAACTTCTAGTTCAAGTGAAATCAATCCTCCATTCTGTCTGCTCAGACTCACATGTGCCAGGACCAAAATGCAGCCATACTAAATTAAACCAGGCCTGAATATTTGGGCCAAATAATGAGTCATAGGTTAAACCTGTCTGTCTCATTTTAAAAGTGACACCATAGAAAATAGATCTGAGTTCCCTGACGGATGACGCCATTGTGTGTTAGAGACTGATTGAGGGTTATGACGATGCCCAGGTCTGTGAGGGGAAGTAAGTCAGGTGTTCTCTAGCACTGTGCAGCCTCATTCTTTCCCAACCAAGGATGAGTTCATTTGGTGAGCAAACGTCACCATCTGCCCTATGCTGGGCCCCAGAGTTTCCTAGTCTCTGTTGCTGTGATAAAATACCCCAACCAAAACGCAACTTGAAAAGAAAGGGCTTATTTGGCTCACAGTTCCAGGGTAGACCGTTACTGCGTAGAAATCAAGGCAAGGACTTGAAGCCGCTAGTTGTATCCATAATCGAGAGCAGAGGAGGTGAAGACAGACAAGCTGTTTGTGTGTTCAGCTCCCTCACTTCACTTACATAGTCAGGCTGGCGCCCTCTTGTGGCCTCCATGGGGACCCGAACACACATGGCGTAGCACCTCCGCACCCAGACACACAAACATACACAAGTAAAATACTCTAAAATTATTTAAGAAAATGGGTAGCTCACAGTAGAGATTTTCTTTGAAATATCATGATATATATATCATGACATTTATATATATATATATATATATATATATGTATGTATATCGTATCTTTTGGAGGACAAAACACAATGGGAAGATAGGCACAGTGATTGATACCTGTAATCTCAACACTAGGAAGGCTGAGGCAGGAGAATTTCTGTGAGTTTGCAAGTAGTCTGGGCTGGCTACATAGTGAGTTCAAGGCTTGGCTGGGCTGTTTAGCAAGACCCTGCCAAAAAAAAAAAAAAGAAAAAGAACTGAAAGAATCTCTAGAAACCACGGCAGAAACTACACTGGAGTCGGTTTGTTATTGGGGCAGGACAGTTGAGTTTGCCCTGCTAGATTAGGGAAGGGAAGTCCCAAGCAGCAAAGAAGGTTGGAGCTGATGTGCCAGGGATTGGAACATCAGGATTTAGGGTGGGCAGTAGCTGTGAGTTTACAACAGTTTTGGTTAGTTGGTTTTGAAGTTTTCTTGCTAGGTTGCTCTTACAGAATGTTGGTTTGTTTTTCAGAACAACAAGCAACAGGAGATCTTTGAATGCCATGGCCCTAGGGCAGTCAGCTGTCTCGCCACAGCCCAGGAAGGTGCCCGAAAACTGCTGGTTGTAGGATCTTATGACTGTACCATTAGTGTCCGTGACGCACGGAACGGACTACTGCTCAGAACCCTGGAGGGCCACAGCAAGACCGTCCTTTGCATGAAGGTGAGCAAATAGATAGATTTGAACGGTATTTCCACTACTGTGTGCTGTGTTCTTAGAATCTTGAAAAGAGTATAGTCAAGGAGATTATGGTCTTCTGTGCTTGGGTCACAAAGTGACCAACCATTTTTAATAACACTAGCAAGGAACAAATGTATTTTATTGTAGTGTGGGCACACTCGAATGCCCTTCTAGGACAGTTAATAGGTTGGTCTGCGTGAACCTTGTGATGTTCTAGCAGGTTCATCACAGTGCCTGGTGATAAGACATGCGTTTCCATTTAGAAAATTTGTCTGAGAAACATTGTTTTATGCACAGTTTATATTCATCTCAAAATAGGATGGAAATTCCCATTTCCTAGTGTGTGTTAAAGTTACTTTGCACAGAAGCTAATTCATTGACTATTTTTCTTTAAGGTGGTGAACGACCTTGTGTTCAGTGGTTCCAGTGACCAGTCGGTCCATGCTCACAATATCCATGTAAGCTGTTCTGGTAAAGTGGAAGGAAGTTTTGAAGGCTTCTCCAGTTCTCTTAATTTTTAAATCTGGCCCATTATCTAGTAAAAAGGAATAATAATAACTCCATATGCATGCATGTGCTCTTGGGTGATTTCAGACCACCTGGAAATTCTAACCTCATCAAAAAATCAGAGAAAGACTCAGTTTATGGAAGGTTTCATTTGAATGCCTCTTTTAAACTTGCAGGCCATGGCTCTCAGAGTGTTTAAAATAGAACAGATAAAAACAGCTGAGAGGCTGCTCTTAGATCTCAGATGTAGCACAAAAGCTCAGTTCCTGCTCTGCAGATGGAGTCCAGTCCATCCTGACTTGTCACTTGGGACCAGTGAAATGATAAAAGTGGGAGTAGAGCTTGGCTGTCATTTCTTACTTCAAATTTATATATTTGTATAGTGCATGTGCATACATAAATCAGATATCTTGGGTATAAATATAAAATTTGTTCCATATACACATAGCCTGAAGATGATTTTGCTTTTAGGTGTCTGAGTTTTGATTGTGACCTGATACATGGGGTGAGGTATAGAGTTTTTCACCTGTGATTGATGTCTGTGCTCTAAAGTGTAGATTTGGGGGCATTTATGACTTTTGGATCAGGGATACTCACACTTCAGAAATATAGGGGCTAGTAAAGGTGCTTACCACAAAACCCTATACATTAAGTTTCATTCCCTGAACCCACATGGTAGAAGAGAACTGACTCTGCCAAGTTGTCCTCTGACCTCCAAAATTTGTGCTATGGCATGTGTACCTATAAAATACGCAGTCAATAAAAGTTAAAGTTGGAGGGTATGTGTAATGTTTTCTGTAAGTAACAAACAGTACTGTGGGAGTGAGAACTTGAGCTGTTAGCATTAGAACAGCTGTATGTGTTTACAGGATCCTCAGAATTTCCCCTTAGAACTTGACAATCATAAAATGTAGCTAGAATACTAAAAGCCAGTCTAGTGATTGTCCCTCTTTTCTGGTGCAGACTGGTGAGCTTGTGCGCATCTATAAAGGTCACAATCATGCAGTGACTGTGGTAAACATCCTGGGGAAAGTGATGGTGACTGCTTGCCTGGACAAGTTTGTTCGAGTCTACGAATTACAGGTAGAATTCGGCCCATGTATTTTGCATGACTGCTTTCAGGAGATTGTCTGACTGGAGTAAGGTCGGATTGGCACCTTCGAATCTACACTTTCGGAAGCCTTATAAAATGTTTAGGTAGCAACCAGGCCAAAGATTGCACTCAGAAACCACTCTGAGATACATGCTCAGCCTCCCAGTTGTCAAAACTAGCATGGTTTTTTAACTGCCTTCCTTTCTCTTTTGGTTGGACGGGGTGGATAGGTGGACAGGGATTGAGACAGGACTGTATAGCCCAAACTGGCCTCCAACTCCCAGTGTAGCCAACGATGTCTCTGAATGCTCGACCCTGCTTCCTTCACCTTCCAAACGTTGAGCTTAGTGTCACCATTGGCAAAACTCAGATGCTTTCTGACGAGTAATCCCCAGCCTCTTAAAACCTGTCCAATTCTCCTTGCAGTTGCTTTGGGTTTGAGACTTTGATTGTAAAGACATTGGTTTCACGTCCTCTGTTGACTTAATTCTGTAACTTTTTTTTTCTTCTGCCTAAGTCCCATGATCGACTGCAAGTTTATGGAGGACACAAAGACATGATTATGTGTATGACCATCCATAAAAGTGTGGTAGGTATTGCTTATTTTGTCAGATGTTTGCCTTTGAATGTGTTTACTTAAAATTCCATATGCTGATAGTAATTGTCAGTGTCTGCTACTAAAAATACTACTAAAAATAGTGTCTACTTTTACTCCTTGTTAAGTGACATCTTACCAACTTGATTGTGATGTGCCCCATTACTGAGTGCCTCACTTCTTATCATAATAGTGGGAAGTAACCCAGCAACATTTGTAACACAAATTGCTAAAGGTCAAGCCAGCCCAAGTTCTTACCACTAGGAAACCCTGAGCCCAAGAGAGCTACTTCCTGTCTATAAGCTATGCCTTATATACCTTTCTGTGCCCTGCCATCTTACTTCCTCTCTCTGCCCAGTTATATCACTTCCTCTTTGCTGCCCAGCTCTATCACTTCCTGTCTGTCTGTACAGACCTCCAGACCTCTATGGTTACCTAGTGCTGGGATTAAAGACATGTGCTACAATGTCTGGCTCTGTTCCCAGTGTGGCCTTGAACTCACAGAGATCTGGATGAATCTCTGTCTCCCCAGTGCTGGGATTAAAGGCGTGTGCTACCATTGCCTGACCTCTATGTTTAATATAGTGACTGACTTTTTCCTTTGATCCCCAGGCAAGCTTTATTTGTTAAAGCACAAATAAAATATCACCACAAACATTGTTGAGCATTCTTTTTTTATGAATAACTAAAATAAGTGCAGTAAAATCTATTACCACTTTTAATGGGAGACATGATTAGATGCTTAGAAAAAAAATGAGCGATGATTTTGCAGACATGCTCTGAACAGGACACAGGAAGCTAAGTCAGAAGATTTGGCCAATGTGGCATTCTTACAGCCAACTCACCTAACCCTGCTTAACTAACTTTCTTTCTTATTTTTTAGACAGGGTTTTACTATGTAGTCTTGGCAGGCTTGGAACTTACTGTGTAGACCAGGCTGTCCTTGAACTTAGAGAGGTCAGCCTGCCTCTTTCTTTCTGCCTCCCAAGTGCTGGCATTAAAGGTGCTACCACACCTGACTCCCTGCTTAACTTAGAGGGTTTTATTTTTAATTGTGAGGTTGAACCAGGATGGATGTTTTCAAGATACTGAGTAGTAAAACCCTTTTTTGCAATGAATACAGGCTCCCAGATGGTTAGCAGTGCTGTCCCAGTACAGAGTAAGTGCCATCCTTTCTGTGAGCCACAGCTCAAGGGGGACCCTCTAAGGGGCACAGTTTCAAGGGGCTCTGACCAGAAGGTCAAGGAATTACTGCCCCGCTTTGGCATCTTGACCCTGGTTTTACATGAGGTTTATATGTTTCTTTATACTTCATGAAGAGTGTTTTTATATTTGTTTCTTTGTGTAAGTTTAGTCTGATACCCTAAACCTCTTTCTCCAGATTTACACTGGTTGTTATGATGGAAGCATCCAGGCTGTGCGGCTGAATCTGATGCAGAATTACCGCTGTTGGGTAAGCAGTACGGCCATCGTCACCAGACTTCAGAGTTGCTCGGTCCTGGGCTGGTTTATAAATCTTCATGATCATCAGTGTAGCATTTGGGTTTTGTGGTCTGCTTTGTGCCTTTTACTGTATGGCAAAGAAGCTTCATTTTGGAAAAATACACAAATGCTTTTTGACTTTTCCACCCCTTTTTTTGTTTTTTTGAGACAGGGTTTCTCTGTATAGTTTTGGTTCCTGTCCTGGATCTCGCTCTGTAGACCAGGCTGGCCTAGAACTCACAGAGATCCACCTGGCTTTGCCTCCCAACTGCTGAGATAAAGTGCCCAGCTCAACTTTTTTTTAAAAATATTTTTATTTTATAATTAATTTAATTTTACATATAAGCCACAGATTCCCCTCTCCTCCCGCTTACCACCCCCCAGCTTTCCCCCCCAATCCACCCCCCATTCCCACCTCCTCCAAGGCAAGGTCTCCCCTGGGGAGTCAGCCCAGCCTGGTAGATTCAGTTGAGGCAGGTCCAGTCCCCTCCTCCCTGCACCAAGGCTGAGCAAAGTGTCTCAGCATAGGCCCTAGGTTTCAGAAAACCAGCTCATGCACCAAGGACAAGTCCCAGTCCCACTGCCTGGGGGCCTCCTAAACAGTTCAGGCTCATCAACTCTCTCATTTATCTAGAGGACCTGGTCTACTTCCATGGAAGCTCCTCACCTATTGGTTCATAGTTCATGCGTTTCCGCTAGTTTGGCTATTTGTCCCTGTGCTTTTTCCAATCATGGTCTTGATATCTGTTGCTCATATAATCCCTCCCTCTCTCTTGTCATTCGGACTACTGGAGCTCCACCTGGGGTTTGGCCGTAGATCTCTGTATCTGCTTCCACCAGTCACTGGATGAGCATTCTCTCATGACAGGGTGTTCGGCCATCCGATCACCAGAGTAGGTCAGCTCAGGCACTCTCTCAACCATTGCCAGTATTCTATAGTGGAGGTATCTTTGTGGATTTCTGGGGACCTCTCTAGCACTCTGCTTCTTCCTATTCCCATGGGATCTTCATTTATCATGGTATCTCTTTCCTTGTTCTCCCACTCTGTCCCTGATCCAGCTGGGACCTCCTGCTCCCCTAAGCTCTCTTTCCCCCGACCCTTGCCCTCCATTACCCTCCTTCATCCCTGGTTTGCTCATGTAGATCTCATCCATTTCTCTGTCGCTGGGTGATCCCTGGGTCTTTCTTAGGATCCTCTTTACTAGGTAGCCTCCCTGGAGTTGTGAGTAGCAGTCTAGTCATCCTTTGCTTTACATCTCGTATCCACTTATGAGTGAGTACATACCATGTTTGTCTTTCTGAGTCTGGGTTACCTCAAAGATTAACTCAAAAAAATCAGTAGCCCTCCTATATACAAATGACAAACGGGCTGAGAAGGAAACCAGAGAAACATCACCCTTTACAATAGCCACAAATGATATAAAATAACGGGGTAACTCTAACTAAGCAAGCGAAGGACCTGTATGAAAAGAACTTTAAGTCCCTGAAGAAAGAAATTGAAGAAGACGTTAGAAAATGGAAAGATCTCCCATGCTCATGGATAGGTAGGATTAACATAGTAAAAATGACAATCTTACCAAAAGCAGTCTACAGATTCAGTGTAATCCCCATCAAAATCCCAACACAATTCTTCACAGACCTGGAAAGAACAATACTCAACTTCATATGGAAAAACAAAAAACCCAGGATAGCCAAAAGAATTCTGTACAATAAAACAACCTCTGGAGGCATCACGATTCCTGACTTCAAGCTCTACTATAGAGCTACAATAATAAAAACAGCTTGGTACTGGCATAAAAACTGACATGTGGACCAATTGAATCGAATTAAAGACCTTGACATTAATCCACACACATTATGAACATAGATTTTCGACAAAGAAGCCAAAGCTGTACAATGGAAAAAAAGAAAGCATCTTCAACAAATGGTGCTGGCATAACTGGATGTCAACATGTAGAAGACTACAAATAGATCCATATCTGTCACCGTGCACAATACTTAAGTCCAAGTAGATTAAGGACCTCAACATAAATCCAGTTACTCTGAACCTGACTGATTGAAGAGAAAGTAGGAAGTAGTCTTTTTTTTTTTTTTTTTTTAAGATTTATTTATTTATTATATATACAGTGTTCTGTCTGCATGTATGCCTGTGGGCCAGAAAAGGGCACCAGATCTCATAGATGGTTGTGAGCCACCATGTAGTTGCTGGGAATTGAAATCAGGACTTCTGGAAGATTAGCTAGTACTCTTAACTGCTAAGCCATCTCTCCAGCCTGCTTTTTGTCTTCTTTATTGAAAAATCAGATTTGATAAGAGATCTGTGAATAGTGGCTTCTCACTTTATCTCCTAGGTGTTGGTTTTGTTTCGAGGAGTTTGTGTGGGTGAGATTTTGTTTTGTCTTGTTTGCAGTACCGAAGTTTTAAACCTCACATGTGATAGGCCAGTCCTTGCCCCAGAAGTCTCTCCCCTCCTAGGTGGTCTGTTTGTTGCTAAATCAGTAAATAGTGTGCTTGCTGTTATAGCCTCTCCACTTTGCACTCCCCTTCTCAAGTGTTATAAGTATTTATTACTCTTTGGATTCTGTACTCTTCGTTCTTTTCTCTTTTGGGGGACCCAGCTCCCAAATAAATCAGTCTTATTCTTAATTTATGAATGTCTGGCCTTAGCTTGGCTTGTTTCTTGCCAGCTTTTTTAAAATTATGTCATCTACCTTTTGCCTCTGAGCTTTTACCTTTCTCTATTTCTTTATATCTTTTTTTTCCTTCTTAATCGGTGTCTAGCTGGGTGGCCGGCTCCTTCTTTTCTCACTCCTTCATCTCTCTTTTTATCCTTCTATTTATTCTCTCTGCCTGCCAGCCTCGCCTGTACTTTCTCCTGCCTTGCTATTGGCTGTTCAGCTCTTTATTAGACCAGTCGGGTGTTTTTTAAGACAAGTAGTGTAACACAGCTTCACAGAGTTAAACAAATGCAGCGTAAAAGAATACAACACATCTTTGCATCATTAAAACAAATGTTCCACAGCATAAACAAATATAACACATCTTAAAATAATATTCTACGCCAGGTGGTGGTGGCACACACCTTTAATCCAAGCACTTGGGAGGCAGAGGCAGGCGGATCTCTCTGAGTTCATGGCCAGCCAGGTCTACAAAGTGAGTTCCAGGACAGGCTCCAAATGCTACACAGAGAAACCCTGTCTTGAAAAAAGCCAAAAGAAAATCATAATCATAATAATATTCTACAACAATTTATGGCTTTATGGTTTCTGATAAATGAAGAAAAACTTAGAATTTTAAATTTGTAATTTTAACTTAGCCCACTGGGCTAAATGTGTGCTTTTCTTAAAATATGGAAACTAATAATTAGCCCACAAAACTTAAGCACCATCCCTGTAGGCCTTGTTTTCAGTTGGCTCTATTACTGGGAGTGACCCGTGGAAGTTAGGGGCACTAGGTTTCTTTTCCCCCCAAACCCTGACCTCCTTATTAGAATTAATGGAATGTTGGATGCTTTTTCAAGTTTGATTCTAGGTTTGTCTGTAGCCTAATTACTTTTCAGCTCTGGTATATATCACTGTCTTTGCTTGTCATTATTCTCAGGGAAGGTAATCAAAATAGAGGACTAGACCTATAACACAAAGGTAGTTGAAATAATCTGACTGGGGAAAAAAACCTCAGATTTCCATTGCTATTTAGTAATGAACATCCGAGAGGGAGGGGCTTTCAAGGTCCCATCCCTCTCTGAGGATCTAATGGCAGTGACTGACTGCTAGGAGAAAGAGATTCTTTCTTTGGTGTAGCCACTGGTGCGGTGGCTCTACCACATGGTTGTATAGATAACCTCTGCCAGTACTTCTGTAAGCAGCCTTAATGAAGCTCATTGGGTCAGTTTTGAGAAGGAGGAAGGAGGGAGACTGGTTGAGAAACCAGCAGGATTGGAGGACACAGGAGAGTGTGAGGAGATGATCAGATCTATGGGTGAGAATGACATAATAAAACCCTCTGTGCATAATTAATACCTGCTAACTAAAACTTAAGTGACATCCTGGAACTGGCAGGCATAACGTTCATTACAAGGCTGCAGGTTTAGAAGCAAGAACAGAAGCTTTGTGCTTTATGAGTAATACATGAGATTGAGGCGCCTGTTTATGGAAAGCTACGTTTTATTTTAAGTGGGTAAATAAAAGATTGTGATTCAAGCAATAGAAGGTGTGAGTTTTAGAAGTCAGACTTCCACAGCAGGTAGTTGTTTGCTTTGAGACAGGTCTCATGTAGCCCACACTGGCTGACTTCCCACCCACCATGTAGCCAAAGCTGGTCTTGAACTCCTGAGCCTCCAGCTCCTGCCTCCCGAGTACTGGAATTGCAGGTGGGCCCCACTAGTCACAGCTTCTGCCGCTTTGTGGTTGAATTTCATGGTTCTTAGAGTTGTTAAATATATTCCTTTCAATGTTATGGGAAAGCTGCTTGCCTTTGAGGAAAAAAATGGATTACAAGCCTACAAAACAAGTTCCAGGACAGCCAGAACTGTTAAACAGGGAAATCCTGTCTCAAAAAAAAAAAAAAGGATTATGAAATCAATGTAGCAAATTTTATTTTATGATACAAAATAAAGGACATGCTCTTGCTGGGCATAGTGGGACATCATTTAATCTCCACACAGGCAGCTAGATTCTGAGAGTTCAAAGCCAGCCTGATCTACCTAGCAAATTTAGGCCAGCCAGAGCTACGTAGTGAGAGGGGAAGAAGTTGTTTGTGTGTGCACACGTGTATATGTGTTTACTGTGCTCCTCTTCATGGACCCCTCATCCTTTCTTACAGTGGCATGGCTGCACTCTGATATTTGGTGTTGTGGATCACTTGAAACAACATTTGCTGACTGACCACACTAATCCGAACTTTCAGACGCTGAAATGTCGCTGGAAGAACTGTGATGCTTTTTTCACAGCTAGGAAAGGATCCAAGCAGGTATTATGGGATTGGATCAGCCTGGGCTTAGCAGATACCTTAGAGCAGTGGTTCTCCACCTTCCTAATGCTGCGATCCTTTAATACAGTTCCTCATGGTGTGGTGACCCCCAACCATAAACTTATTTTCGTTGCTACTTCATAACTGGAATTTTGCTACTGTTATAAATCATAATGTAAATATCTGATGTGTGACCTCTGTAAAAGGATTGTTGGACCCCAAAGGGGTCTTGACCCATAGGTTGAGAACCATTGACTTAGAGCAAAGCCCAACAAAGCCAGTTTGCTTTTTAAGGTGTTCAGGATTGCAATAAATAGGGAAGGGCTGGGAATTCTTTTTATTACTCAGGAATTTGGGACAGTTTCCTGTGGGTTAGCTGATGCCACCGCCCCTAACGTCTGCACAACCCAGTTCTGTCCCTCACTTTAATTTTCCTGCCCTGCGACCTGTTTGTTTCTAACAGCCCTCTCCTTCTCCCCCTAGGACGTTGCAGGACATATTGAGCGGCATGCTGAAGATGACAGCAAAATGGATTCGTGAAGTGTTTTGCCTCCCATGTTGGGAAGTCATTTGTAAACTATTTTCACATTGGCCCCTCAGACAGGCCACTCTGTCCCTCTCCAGTGAAGCTGGGAAGGAGAAAGTGGTTCAGAGCCAGACCTACCACTAGCAAAGTCTGGGCAGTCTGTGGGGTGATAGGTTACATACAAGTCAAGTCTGTGCTGGAGCGTGTAAGGGTGACATTAGGTGGATTCTAAAGAACCGTACCATACTCTTCTGGGAGAGATGACATACAGAGATTTATGCTACTAGACTATAGGTGTTTATTAAAGATTCAGATATTAATTGGTTACCCAGTTTGATCCTAATCATACACATATTTTATTGATTCAGTTTGTCATTTCTGCTTTATGTCTTATGATGGCTTATGATAGGTTTTTCAGGATCGGTTTTAGTTCCTCCTTTTGAAATAACTGGGTATTTAAATTTGAAGCAAATCTTTTTCTTTTTTTAATAATTATGTGCAGTGTTTCACTATGAAGTGCTCTGTAGATGGATAAAGCTGGCTGTAGGTACAAAAGGAAACGTGGTAGAGGCCTGAGAACCAGCCAGCTGCTCTGCTTGCTGTAGTTTAGACTTCAGACAAGTCCACGACGACCAGTCCCTAAAGAGCGTTCACCAGTAAACTGCTCCAGAGTGCGCAGAGTGGTGCCTCCCCTCCCCTCCCCTCTGCGCTCACTGGCTGCTTGAACTGAAGGCGACCTTTATCCTCTCTCCATCTTCTGGCTCTCAGAGCCTTGGCGCCTTTTGGGTTGCCCCATTACCAGCCCCCGTCTCTTATTGTCTTGCTGTGCCTAGAGCAATGTTCAGGGAGCCACGGGGCTCTCAGCCTACTGGCAGCACCCTAGATAGGGGAGCTGGGGTGAGCATCTGGATTCAGCTGACAGGACATCAAACAGGCCTTCCGAGACATCACTTCTGGAGCAGCGTCTGCCTTCACATTCATGCCAGCTAAGGAGGTGGAGTGTGGTGATGGAGAGGCAGACACTGGCAGTGCCCATGTCACATGCCTTAGCAGGATTGCTCTGTGCCTGAGTTTTCTCAAGACTTGTATGTAAAATTAAGCAAGTGTTACTTCCTAATATTTTGTTTCTGAGTTCTCAAAACTCAGGTTCTTCAGAGGGAGAGGACTCTCATGGCACATACCCTAGCTTCAGGATGCAATGCTTTCTGGTACTAGGATTGCAGACTCTGTTTTTGTACCTGGCCTGATCAGACCTCCTCATATGCTCTAGGGCAGGGTAACTCCACCAGGGATTGATGGATAGGCTTCCAGCCCGTCTGTGAGTCCTCTGAAACTGCACAAAAGACTAAGTATGTCTTTTTTGTTTTCCCCTAGGAATGAGTCCAGTAGTTCTTACTGGATCCAGAAAACGTTAAGAACAAATCTAGGGGCTAATACTAGCTCATGAGTGACCCATAAATGAGGGGCTGTTCACATGTGGCCTATTGTGTAGGAAAACTTTTGTTAACCACATGGCTTAGATGTGAAGAGAACCATTGTATGATGCTGAGATTTTATTGACAAAGCATTTATGCTATTTCTGTGTAAGATGGAAAACCTTTCCGACCTCTCACCTCCATTTTCTGTAAGGGTGACCAGAGGAGCCACACTTCTGTGGGTCTGGGAAGTGATTTCTTAGGAAAGTTCACTTGGGTTTATTGCTCATCCTGCATTATTCTTTGAGCTACAGCATCTCGAGTTTCCACATTGGCGGGGCAGTGTGCTGAGGAAGCACAGGTTCCCCGTTCACCCAAGGGAATCAGGAAGGGAGGAGAGTGGTGGGGCCATGTGCATCAGGAAGAGTGTAAGGTGCTGACCAGTGGTGAGGAATGCTTGAGGGCCGACGGGCTTGCAGCCCGACACGATTGGTAGGAACTGTGGTCTGAGTTCCCCCTGGTACCATTGTGTGCACGCATCTGCCCGCTTACCCGAGTGTGGGGGGCACTTGCACCGGCGATTCCTCATTTCGCAGGGCTTTCTTTGAAGCAGTGTGGTGACTTCAAGAACAGGTGGAATTGTTTGGGGCATCAGATCTCTGTTCTCCAGGTTGAGCGGTCTAGGGTTGCCCTGAGAATGAAGAGCCCTGGTTTCTTGGCTCCTCAGCAGTGGCTGCCTGTGGAGACAGACTGTGACTGCTTCTTAAGTTGTTCATTATGTTGGTCATTCATGATCAGCCTCCAGTTCCCCTCAGAAGGGGCAGCTCGGGTCTGTGCTGACTTTTGTTGGGTAATTTGAAGGAGAAGGAAAGTGACTAATAAATAACCTCCAAAACCCAAGACATTTCTAAGGAGTACTTGCAGGTCTTTTTTATTTTCAAATTCTTCTCTTTTTTTTTTTTTTTTTTTTGGTTTTTCGAGACAGGGTTTCTCTATGTAGCTTTGCGCCTTTCCTGGAACTTACTTGGTAGCCCAGGCTGGCCTCGAACTCATAGAGATCCGTCTGCCTCTGCCTCCCAAGTGCTGGGATTAAAGGCGTGCGACACCACCGCCTGGCCTTTATTTTCAAATTCTTGATGCCTAGTCCAGCAGCTCAAAGCAAAGAAAATCTTAAAAAATCCTTTTGTGTTTATAATAACGGTTCTAATAAAATAACCAGCCACTTTCAATTTTTTTTTTTTTTTTTTTTTTTTTAAGTTTTCACTTAGGTTCAAAACACATTTTGGCATACTTTGCTCAACTGTAAACAATGCAAATAAAAAAATGGCAGAATGTGTCCTGACATCACTGAAGTCCGAGGAGCCGCTGTTTAACACTGCTCTTATTGCTCTTGTCGGGAAGGCGTTTATTTGGGAGAGTTAGCCGTTGGAAATTCGAATTCCTGGACTACAGTGAATCCAGGCCAGTACTTTTAGGATTGAAGTGATTGTTGCCAACAAAGGTTTTTTGGTTTTTTTGTTTTGTTTTGTTTTGTTTTCTGGTAGATTTATGTATGGGACAATTTCAGTGCATGGGCATGTGGCTGAGTTGCTGGGTGTAGGTCACACAAGAATAACACAGTATTATTTTATGGAAGAGAATTCATTGGGAAGGAAATTGAAGAATATTGTGAAGTAAGGTTTGAACAACACCTACCTTGTGGTTTGGTTAAATAGCTGCGATTTGCATATGCTTACTTAGCAAATTTGTTCCTGTTGCTTGAAGGAGAGTTCTAGAATTACTGTACGGCTGTACGTGGCATACTTAAGTGGTGGCTTCATCTCTGTCCTGTCACTGAGAACCTTGGGTTTCAGGGAGGTGGCCTGATAGGCAGGAAAGGAGGAAGCTGTGGTGGGGGTGTGTTGGGTCACACTTCCATGTGCAGATGTGTGTGAAACCTTGTGTAAATTAATCTACCATTTACCATACAACAACCGTGTCTTCACCTCCAACCCAAGGACATGGCCCAGGCCAGCCCAGAAGCAGCCCAGTGCTGGCAGAGGGTGGCGAAGGAAACGCTGTGGGGGGAGTAGATGCCCAGAGCTGCCCAGCACCTTGGTTTCTTACTCTATTTCAATACTAAATATGGCTCAGAAGAAATGTCAGGTGACATTTGACTGCAAAATTATTTCTAAACAGCCTTCTTACATTTTGGTATAAAAGCTGTGAAATTCATAACTTTGTAAGCGAGATATAAAGCAAATACAAGAAGAAAATAAAGTACTTTGACTAAGTGTTACTTTGTGTTTTCATGATCAGCCTTTTCCATTTGGGCATAAAGAACAAGACAGTGGGCAGGAAACATGGTGCTTGTATCTGTGCCACAGACCCATCCAAGGTCTAGATTAAACTCAGGGTCAGGGGTTGTTTTAATGTCAGATAGGCCAGTGAGCAGAGGAGCTAGGATGAAAAAAAAATCACTTCTCTCCTGTAGTAATGGCCCATCGTGTTACCCATTTATTTGACTTAAAATTAGTTTATTTCACACATACAGTGTACTTTGATCACCGCCCCCATTCATCTCCTTCTACTGCCCCTATGTGTTCCACACCAGCGATCCTGAGCTCAAGAACTAGCAGTAGTGAGGCTAAAGGGCTGGCTCCGGGGTTCAGAGCACTGGCTGCTCTTCCAGAGGACCTGGCTGTGGTTCCCAGCGCCCACATGGCTCTCACAGCCATCTCTAGCTCCCAGTCCTAGGGAACCTGGTGCCCTCTTCTGACCCTACAGACACCAGGCAGATGTGAGGTGCTCACACATGAAAGTGGCAAAGCACTGGTGCACATAAACCAAGATTACAATAAGAAGAGGAACAGTCGGAGGAGGCGTGGTTTCAGTGGGACTCAAGCCTTTGATTCTGTATGTTTTCCCCATCATTTTATCCTGGTACGGGAGCTCTTCTCCATTTATACACTAGCCAGACACATCCCTTCCAATACTGGACAGTCAGGTATATCCGTAGACCAAACAGGGTTTTCTTGGTGTTGTGTAAATGTGTGCAGGTGTGGAGGTCAGACTGACTTTGGGTGTTTTCCGCTCTCTCCCTTTGTGTGCATGTGGTGTGTGCACACTTGTGGAGGCTGGGTTGATACTGTCTTCCTGGATCACTCCACAAGCCCAGGTCTCTTTAACCCAGAGCCTGCCAAGCCACCTAGTCTAGCTGATCAGTTTGTGCCAGGGATCCTTTGTCTCTCTTGGGATGGGATTACAGGTGGGTGATCACTCCAACAGGCATTTACATTTATGTGGGTGCTGGGGATCCAGACTCGGCATTTTTACCCAGTGAGCCATCGCCCCAGTCTTTCTACCTTATTTTTTGAGACAGGTTCTCACCAAACATTGTCCCTTTGGCTAGACTAGCTGGCCAGAAAGCCTGTAGAGTTCCTGTCTTTGCTCTGCAGTACTGAAGTTAGAGGTGTGAGCTACCATGCTTGGCTTTTAGGGATCCATCCTGGGGTCCTCATGCTTGAATACCCCTTGTACCCACTGAACCATCTCCCTAGCCCCAAACTAGGTCTTTATGGAGGTGATATATGAAAGTATGGCTGAAAGACAGTCGTGCTGTGGCTGAGAAATGTTAATAAAACAATGGAATCAGCCACACATGTGCCTTTATTTAACTTTTTTTCAGAATGCAGCCAAATTTTTGTCATATCTCCAAGCATCAGCCCTGTTTACCCCAGAGTTAACCCATCCTAAAACTGGCAGAACTGAGTGCAGACTTGGCGACTGGGTTCCTGTATGAGTGAGTACCACTAGCTGGTGCTGTGGACAGCCCAATGCAAGCTAAGTGGGCAACTCAGAATCAGCAGACCACCCAGTGAAGCTGCAGCTGGCTCAGGCAGACACTAGCCTTCCGGTGACAAAGAGAGTTCTCCCAAGCACCAGGCTGGGCACCGAGATTGGGGGCAAAGTGGAGAAGGAACAAGGCCAGAAGCCCCCTAGGTTTTGTGGAGGTGCGGCCGCTGGATTCTTGGTGGTACATGGCTCTAGCTGGGTTGGGTTGGAGTCTTGGTTGATCTTGCACGTGGCCTGTCTGGTTCAGGCATACATGGTAAGCTGCAGCCACTGAAAGAGGAAGCCCGCGATCAGTACAGAAGCATGCAAAGAGGCCCGTCAGCCCTAGGATCTCTTGCATTGGGAAGGAGATAAGGGGGCAAGGGAAGGTTCTTAAAAAGAGCAAACAGCTCCTTTTTCCTGGGTCTTTTCTAGGAAAGTGTTTTCTGGCAGTGCAACTTGGGGGGCTCTCAAGGTACCCCCCCTCCATTGATCTCCCCAGGAACCACAGTCTTCATTAGGCTCCCTTTCGAGTGCCTGTCCTGGGAGTGAGGAACACTGGCTCCAGTCTGCCTCGCTGACCTCCCCTTGCGTTGGATGGTGCGGAGGACGTGCTGTTTGTTATGCTTACCTCGAGAACGTTCAGTTTGATGATGCCATCTCCGTCCTTGTCGAATGCGTTAAAAGCTCCTGTGTGAAAGAAAGCATAGGCCAGTCGCTCCCTCCGCCACCGCTGTTTGCACCCTCCTAGGGCTTTGGCTCAGTTTGCTCGTGTTTGCTTTTTAAAGGATTTATCATTGTGTGTGCATGTGGGCACATACCACAGAACACATGGAGAGCTTGGAGGGCAACTCTGGAATTGGTTCTTTCCTTCTGCCTCCTGGGTTTCGGCCATTGAACTCAGGCCATCAGACACATGCAGCGGAGTCATCTTGCCAGCCCTTGTCTTACTGAACTAAAGTCTATTCTCCTACCTCTAGTCCCTGCTGGATCACAAGTGAGCATGAACTGAGTGCTCAGATCTATAATTAGGAAGCCCCTGTGCTGAGTGCTGTCCTTCCACACAAATCAATGCGGAACATAACCCCCATCTCTCCCTTTGCCATCCTTTCCTTGGCCTACGGAGACTCATGGCTGATATGCAGCCTCGGTGTAGGAGACTGGGCAATTGGCAGGCTGAGCTCTTACTGCCAGAGCTGTGCCATGGGGAAAGGGGTTGAGAGAGCTGAAGGGTAGCCAGCCCCTCACTCTCTGTGGTGGTTTGGATGGAAATGGCCCCATAGGCCCATAGGGAGTGGCACTATTAGGAGGTGTGGCCTTGTTGGAAGACATGTCACTGGGGGTGGGCTTTAAGGTCATGTTCAAGCCAGGCCCAGTGTCACTCTCTCTTCCTGCTGCCTGCTGATCCTGATGTAGAACTCCCAGCTACCTCTCCAGCACCATGTCTGCCTGCATGCTGCCATGATTCCTGCCATGATGATAATGGACTAAACCTTTGAACTGTAAGCCAGTCCCAGTGAAATGTTTCCTTGTAAGAGTTGCCATGGTCATGGTGTCTCTTCAGAGCAATAGGAACCTTAACTGAAACACTTACTGAACATCCCTTCCAGCCTGACGAAGCAGCAAATGAAACTGTCGAAGTCGATGTTCATGTGTTTGTCTGCATAGCGCATGGTGATGATGTCATAGAGTTGGCTGTTGAGGTGGAAGCCTTGGAAGTACAGGAAGAGGAAAGGGGAGTGAAGTTCTCAGGCTCTGCAGTCTCCCTTCTCCACGTCCTGGCCACACTGGCTTGGGAAAGAAGCTCTCCCCCCCCCTTCTCTAACAGGGCCCTAGTCGTCGAGTCTCCCATCCCCTCCTGCGCTCCCTAGCTCTCGGGTCTGCATCGTCTACCCTCTTCCCCACGGCACCTGCATCATTGACTGCATTTCGCATCTCATAGCTATTGATGGTGCCGGAATGGTCTGTGTCATAGTGTTTGAAGATTTTCTGAAAATAGAAAATTCGAAGATAGCAGTTACACACGTAATCCCAAGTTAACCATGTCCATCACTCCCACATTAGACTCTCATCCTACCTGCCAGGCCTTGATCTTTTTCCAGAGGTGATGGAACTCTTGCAGATTCAGCCTCCCAGAGCCATCTGTCTGGAGGATGGATGTCAGGGCCACAGGCACATAGTAAGATCCCCCTGAACTGGGAGGAGTATCTAGGATACTATGCAGGGAAGGCGGAGCAACCAGTATCCTATACCGGGACTCCTGATCCCAGATTCTATCCTTCCCCTTCATTCTTAATCAGAGTTCCTACCATCTCTGTAGCATCTCTGTAGCCCACAGAGCCTGTCCCCCAAAAATAATCCTTGTTTGGGCAGCATCCCAAGCAAGATTTCAGGCCTGCAGTAAGACAGGAGATGACGACCAGCCAAAACCCAGTATCCTTCCCTAACCACCCCTGTCAGCCCGACTGTCTCAGTCAAGATCCCCTTAAGTCTTTCACTAGGCATGGCCACCCCTAATTGTTGCCCTGGCTCTCTGTAAGAGGACTGGGGATGGTGGCCGAAAGGATACATCCATGAGAGCGATCATGCTTCGGCAAGACTCCAGCGTGAACCCTTGTGTCTTCAGGTCCTTGTCTGGGGGGATGGAGAAGGGTGAGGAGTTGCTTTCAGACAGCTGCGGCCCCTGCCCATCCCCCGCATCTGGCATGAGTGGCTCACGTTTGTTCACCACCGTGTTAAGGACGTTCTTGAGTTCATCCGCACAGATCTCCATGTCCTGAGGGAGAGGAAGATTGTGAAGGGCAGAGCAACCAGTGGACAAGTCGCAGCTGTCCACCCTTGTTATAAGCTCCCCTGTCTTCTGCCATGGGAAGCTGGGGCTTTTCTGGGCAAGACAGGCCAGTTTCCACACTCTCAGCTGTACAGACTGCAAGAAGCAGCTCATTACCAGAAGGCTCTGGGCCACCCCGTGTTGGTGTTAGTTCCGAACCCCCCAAAGGCACGGGTTTCTTTGATGTGATACACATCTTCTGGTTCTCCCAAACCAAAATGGCTTTCTGCTAAACGGTGAGTCTCTTGCGTTGGGAGCCCTGGGCTAGGAGGGAAACACGTACATCGCCTGCAATCTGCCTGAAGATGTTCCGGAACTGTTGCTGCTCCTCAGTCTCCTGGTCCGTGTGGCCAGGCCCTGCCTGTGAGGACACAACGGAGACATGGGAACCCAGGCCTGACTCCCACACAGCCCCACAAAGCGACAGTAGCTGGCACGGGCTCATTTTCTCAGACTGCCCGCTGAGCCTGAGCTCAGCGGCTCCCCACTCGCTGCCTCTCTAGCCCTGGCACCTCAGGCCGGAGGACACATTCGCCATGCCAACATGCAGACAGCATCCTCGATCCTCTTCCCACTCTCCTCCAGATAGAACTTTCTCTTCTGTTTTGAGCCTGACTATTCCAGCCAGGTCCTCTAGCCACCTCTGTCTTTGTGGCCAAGTCCTTAAAGGACCCTCTCCCCAGCCCGCTATGTGGATACTCCCGGGTAGAGCACACGGCCCCCGAGTTCTGCAGGACTGCATGGCTGCTGTCAGACCCCCCCTTTCGCCTGCCGTCCTTGTCAACAACTCTGAGCCGAGAACAGGTCAGCCTGGCTCTCTCCAGCAGGCTCTCCTGTCACTCCCATCCCAGGACTAGTTTGGCGCGGCAGCCGACCTAAGGCATGTATCCAAGAAGTACCCCAAAGTTCAAAGGAGTCAGCGGGGTGATTCCAAGCCCCTCGATGTTGAAGAGACCCTCCCTGGGAGCCGCCACAGCCCCAGTGGACCCCTAGCGCATAGCGGAGCCCCGCTGCGAGCTAACCGGCCCACCCATGGCGCATGCTCAGAAACCTGTGGGGCTCTCCCTGGCTTATCGGGCCCTGCTTTGTCTTTGCCCTCCTCTGCCTCCTGGTCCACACCCAGCTCCTTGTTGCTGTTTGCTCTGTCTGAAACGAAGATGATGGGCTGGGGAGGGGAGGGGGAGGGGGAGGGCAGGAAGGAAGCAAGGATTACAGGCTGGTAGGCACAAGAGGCAGCTTCCTCCCGCCCCGGAGCAGCTTTGTCCAATGAGGAGGAAATGGTCACACTCAGGAGCTCCTGAGTCTCAGTTCAAGTTCCATCTCTGCACTGACAAGCTGTGTGACTGGGGGAGAGATGCCAAGCCTCTCTGGTCCTCTGTGTGTGTGTGTGTGTGTGTGTGTGTGTGTGTGTGTGTGTGTGTGTGTGTGTGTGTGTGTGTGTGTGTGTGTTTTGCTGAGTCTCACTGTGTAGCCCAGGCTAATCTTGAGTACACCATGCTTGGCTCGAATCTCAGTTCTTTCTCACTTTTGTTCGTATTTTTAAAAATTATTAATGTGCTGTATAAAGTTAATGGGTACATTATTATTATTATTATTATTATTATTATTATTATTATGTTTTGGTTTTTCGAGACAGGGTTTCTCTGTGTAGCTTTGCGCCTTTCCTGGAGCTCACTTGGTAGCCCAGGCTGGCCTCGAACTCACAGAGATCCGCCTGCCTCTGCCTCCCGAGTGCTAGGATTAAAGGCGTGTGCCACCGCCGCTGCCGCCGCCGCCACCACCACTCCCACACACACACACCCCACACACCCCGGCTATGGGTACATTATTTTACCACACACATTTCTTCTCATGATAGTACAAAGTAGTACATATAAAAATTCTAAGGGCTACATGCATTTGATACCAGCACTCAGGAGGAAGAGCCAGGCAGATCTCTGTGAGTTGGAGGCCAGCCTGGTCTACAGCCTGGTCTACAAGAGCCAGGACAACAGGCACCAAAACTAGACAGAGAAACCCTGTCTCGGAAAAAAAACAGAAAAAAAAATTCTAAGAATGCTGAAAGCATATGATATACATCAGTGATTTTCAAATATTTTTGAGTCTCAGCCACAAAAGTAGCCTGACTAGGGAGGCCCCACTGTCCTCCCATGCTGTTTAGGTCACCCAAGGGGACACATGGGAAAACCGCTCTGCCAGCCTTGGCTCCAGAAGGCTCCTTAGACCCCAGCATGCTCTTCTAAACATCAGCTCTTGCCCAAGCAAATAAAGCGTGTGGGGGATCTCTGAACAAACAGAAGTGATAGAGAGCACCGGTGGACAGGGTACAGCCATGGCAGCTTTGCCCGCCATCCATATAGAGACTCACATGCAGGTCTCGACAACACAGGCCTTGGAGTGTAAGGGGCACTAGGGAGGTAAGGACAAGAGACTGTCTCATATGTGGTCCTGGTTCCAGCGTCCCTACTTGCTAGATGGGTGCCCTTGGGCACATCACTTCACTTCTCTGAATGTGAACCCTTACCTTTTTTTTTTTTGTTTTTGGTTTTTCAAGACAGGGTTTCTCTGTATAGCTTTGTACCTTTCCTGGAGCTCACTTGGTAGCCCAGGCTGGCCTCGAACTCACAGAGATCCACCTGGCTCTGCCTCCTGAGTGCTGGGATTAAAGGCGTGTGCCGCCACCACCGCCCGGCCGAACCCTTACTTTTGAAAAGCATAAACAGTACTTACCTTGTAGATGCTATTATATGGGGGAGGGGAGAGGCGGGGAGGGGTTGCTACAAGCACAGCACGGAGTACATGCTCCCTCTGGTCTGGACCAGCACCCACGCTAGAACCTCTGCGATAGATTCCCAGGACCACCGTGGGCACCCGCACCAAACCTTGTCTGATGCCCGTGGTGTCTGAGAGCACAGACGGCGGGAGGCCACCTGGCCCCGGTGCCGCCTACACAGATGATGGCGGGAGGCCACCTGGCCCCGGTGCCGCCTACACAGATGATGGTGGGAGGCCACCTGGCCCCGGTGCCGCCTACACAGATGGTGTGAGGCCACCTGGCCCCGGTGCCGCCTATGTGGCCTCAGGAAGACTCATTTGTCTAGACATTTTCTTCCTCTAAAAGCAGGGCTGAGAACGGAATCACTGTCCTGGGATTACTGTGAGATCACGGTGACACATGACAAGCCCCCAAAGAGCACCCGAGCCCGGCAGAGGCTCCAAGGAGAGAAGGAAGAAGCACATCTTATACATGCCACATAGGTACACACACATGCGTACATACACATGCATGCATGTACACACAACCATGCATGCATGCTGCCCTGCCCACTCACCCTGTTATACCCACCTTGTTTTTTTTCTTTTTCTGCATAGAAACGGAAGACAGTAAATGGGGAACAGGTGAAAATCAAGTTTCTAGGACAGCCAGTGCTCGAGGCTCTGGGGTCCAGATACTGTGAGCAATTGGAGCTTAAAAGGGTTATGAAGGCCAGCGAGATGGCTCAGTGGGTAAAGGCACTTGCCACCAAGCCTGACGACCAAGTGTGACCCATACAGTAAAAGAAGAGAACTGACTGCCACAGCGTACGCAGATGATAAACACTTTTTTTTCTGTTTTTTTTTTTTTTTTTTTTTTTGGTTTTTCAAGACAGCGTTTCTCCCTGTAGTTTTAGTGCCTGAGTATAAAACACAATTTTTAAAGAGCATTCTCCCAAGCCAGGCGGTAGTGGTGCACACCTTTAATCCCAGCACTCGGAAGGCAGAGCCAGGTGGATCTCTGTGAGTTCAAGGCCAGCCTGGGCTACAGAGTGAGTTCCAGGAAAGGCACAAAGCTACACAGAGAAGCCCTGTCTCGAAAAAACCAAAAAAAAAAAAAAAAAAAAAAAAAAAAAAAAAGAGCATTCTCCCTCCACATCAAGAGACTGACAGGTGGTGGCGCACACCTTTAACCCCAGCATTCAGGAGACAGAGGCAGGTGATCTCTGAATTTGAAGCCATCCTGTTCTACACACACAGAAAGTTCCAGGTCAACCAGAACTACACACAGAGAAACCCTGTCTTGAAACACCCCAAAATAAAGAGAGACACAGTTGCTATGCTTTGTTTTGCCTATCCACTGCTGGGATGGAAAAGGACCTTCCCAGTCTTTAAAAATAAAATTGGTTACCAAAATGTGGCTCACTCGAACCTGTGTGAAAATGAGTTTGCTTTAAGAGATCTTGTTTTACTATTTAGACAGACATTTAACAGGGAGATTTAACGTGAGTTGCCGGGTTTGGGGGCCTCCTTTGTAAAACCAGAAGATTTGGCAATTACACTGGGCTGCCATTTCCTGTGGCAACAGTCAGCTGAGCCCTGTTGTCCCTCTAAGTCAAGTGTCATTTGAAAGCCGTTGGCAAACACAGCTCTGCGGGACACTAGAATCCCTACAGTGACCTGCTGCACTCAGGGGACATGCCAGCTCCTGTAAGTCATCATCCTCCCCTTTGTGCTAGAGTTGAGTCTAGGGCCTTGGGGATGAAGTCTGGAGTGTGCAACTCAAGTGTCCTGATACAACTCTACACTGATCCAGCATCCAAGGGAATGAAGAGCTTCACTCTTCTTGCTTAGAAGAGCAAGGTACACCTAACACTAAAAGGAGATGTGCAGCGGCCAGGAAGGTGTCTGGTTCCCACGCTGCACGGAGTCAGCATTATGATCACGGAAGTCACTCCATGAAAAACAGCCAGTAGGGCATTTGTCCTGACTCAAGTCACACCCACTGAGAACAGCCCAAAGCTCCACAGCAGACCTGAGAACCCTCAGTCTACCCCTACACACACACACACACACACACACACACACACACACACACACACACACACACACACACACATTCTGTGCTTCTGTAGGCCAGAAGATAAGAGACTCTGAACTTGAGTTCTTAGCCTCCTTGCCTGCCACTTCCTGCCCCTGGGAATGCAAGGAAGCCATCTAACCCTACTGGGCCACCACCTTCTCCTGTGAAAAGCTGAGATGAAAACCTCATCCACTTCTCAGAATGTTCAAAAAAATGATGCAAATCACACATGTGAAGAGTGCTTGGAAATACCGTGTGGTGCACATGCTGCCCTGGCGTTCCACACGTGGGAGCTTATTGATTTAAAGCCCACAAGCGTGGCCAGGGCGGCATTATTATCCCCTTCTGCAGAGCAGAAAACTGAGTCAGAGGGGTTCTGTAACTTGTCCAGGTCACCAAGGTGGGAGGTGAAGGATCCAGGTTCCGACCCCGGGGTCCTAAGCCCAGTACACTTCCTTTGCTCTGTGTGAGAAATCGGGCGTGACCCAACCTGATAACCCAATGTTAGCCACCGTTGCCATGGCTTCCCAAGTCCAGCTGCCTTCCTCTAACTGATAAAATACTTCCTCCTCGTCACACTCCCCAGCTTCTGACTGGCCGAATGCTTCTTCAATGGAAGAATCATTTTCCTTCCGCCCTGCACGTTAGCCTGCCCTTGCTAATACCCACTCTCCCCACCACCACGTGCCCGGTGGGAATGTGATGCTCCCTCCCTCCCCTGCCGCCCCAGATTGTCTCACATCTAAGAGCCTCGCCACTTACCACTGGCCGATCCACAGAGATCGTGTTTTCAGCTTCCCTGTGAAAAACACAAACGTTGAGTGTCTCGGTATCCCCGGACCAAGCAGGAAGCCCTCCAAGAATTTGTTCAGGCCACATGGCTTCTTGGTGGTCAAGGTGAGAGTAAATCTGAAAGAACCCTGAGACTACACACTCACCCGGGAGCCACCCCACTGTAAGCAATGTCCCCAGCAAAGCACAGGAGCACAGCCACTTGTTGTCAGAGTTCCCACAGATCACCGCCCAGTTACCTCCTCCCTGCATCCCTTCCAGAGTGTCTGCGACTACCAGTGCATCTGTGGCCAAAGGCGCGTGTGCAGCCTTGCTGGTTTCCCTGGCTTTTCCACCACCATCAATGTCCATTATACCTACTCGGCTTTATTTTTGCTGCTGCTCATTTCTATAATTCTAAAATGTCACAGTGTTTCCTTGTCCATTGTCCCTGGAGTGTGAAGCTCCCTGAAGGCAGCAAATTTCTTCTGTATAATTCACTTCCCTAAACCCAGCCCCTAGAATAGTACTTGGGCACAGTGGGTGCTCAAGAAGAAATACCTGCAGGATGAATGGAGTGAATACATTTTTGTGGGCTACTCTGGTGCCACGGGGCTATAATTGCAACTCCTTAGGAGGCTGGGATCAGAGGATCAAAGGTTCGAGGCCAATCTGAGTGAGTTCAAGGCCAGCCTGGGGCACTCAGTTAAACCCTGTCTCAAAAGAGGAAGATGAAAGCCATGACGGAGCGCTTGCCTGGCATGCACGAGGCCCTGGGTTTCATGGCCAGTGCTGCAGAAAGCAATCAAACACGTGAAGGAAACAGAGCAACGACTCAGGAGTGGAGGGTGGCAAAGGTCAGTGGGTATGTCCCAGGAGCCCCGAAGGAAGTCGGTCCAGCTGCCTCTGGGCTTTAGGATGGGCCAGATGAGCGACCTCTTAGGGGCAGGTAGGGAGAGTCAGGCTGGTACTCACTCAGAGAGATTCCTCTTTTCAGAGAAGACCCGGAGGATGAATTCCCCCTCCTGATGGGGCTCATAGGTGGAAGGCACAATGACGTACTCGCTGGGGGGCAGGCGGAAGCGCTGGGACACTTCCCGCATGTTGATGTAGGTTTTGCTTCTGGCCTTGGAGGCGTTGTACAAGAAAAAGTCCTTCTGCAGGTGCTGCTTATTCCCGTGCATCTGAGGACGAGAAGCCAAGACACCCGAGCCCCTTGGAGGGTTGCCTGGACCCCCTCACAGTCCCCTGCAAGGGCTCCTTCCTAACTCGTTCATTTCACAGTCTTCACCTACCTACTTCCAATTCCCAAGGCCTCCGATTGCTCAGTGTCATGGGCATTCCGGATCTCACTTCCCCTTCCTTTGTGATTTAGAAATGAAGGTCAGGTCTATACTTTCCCTAGACAGGACCACTCACCAGAACTGATGATCCTCAACTCCAAATCCCTCTGGTTGACAAGTACCCCAAAGATGGGGAAGGACCTTGACTGGGTTCTGAAGGAGGTGGGTTCCCTATCCTAGAAAGCAGCAACCTTTGGATCATGGCTCTGTGAGTGTATACTTGCACAAGTGTGAGAGAATGAGCGTGTGAAGGTTTGTGTGTTTGATAGGCAGGGTATCCTGGTGGAAGGGAGAAAATGCACATTATGGGGTACGGTACCCTCCTATCAGCCTTGCTCATCAACCCTACCAGGAAGCTTCTCTGGGAGCCACAGACAGACTTAGGACCCCCAACGAATGCTGCACACCACTGCCGGCCACTGCCACTGCTATACCTCTTTGGGAACCTGGAAACAAAATAGAAAAACAACAGCCCTGATGTGAATGAGGGTACAGAGATGGCAGATGGGAATGCCAGCAAGTATAGAGTGACTATAGACTCTACCTCCTGCTACCATCCTGCCAGGCCCAGTCAGACCCAATGCCCCCAATGCTGCTAACAAACATGTGTAGGCCTGAGAACAGGAGCCCTGGTGGTCCCTGAGGACAAGAAAAGCCAGAGGGCCCTGCTGGAAACTCTCAATTCTCCCCACTGGAAAGGTGTGTTTCCTGTGCTGGAGCGGGCGGAGTCTTCATACCTCGTAGATTGCGAAGCCAATGGTGAAGAGGTTGGCTCCCAGCTTCCGGTCCTTGCGACGATTCTTCTGCATCAGAGCCACCAGGAAGCTGCAGATCACCTCCGAGTCATCGGGGTCATCATCCTCCTCCAGGAGCTTTAGACGGTACTGCGGGTTGGTCCAGAAAGTGTCTATGCCCCCCACAAAAGGAAATGCATGTTCAGATATGGAGAAAGGGCAGGAAGGAAAATGAGCCAGGGAACCTGTCTCCTAGGTCCCCTTTGTGAGGGGTAGTTTAAAGATTTTTATTGGTATGTGTACCATGTGCGTGCTTGGTGCCTATGGAGTTCAGACAAGGACCGCCATGTGGGTGCTGGGAACCGAACCCTGGTCTTCTGCAAGAGCAATAAGTGCTCTTTACCACCGAGCCACCTCTCCAGTCCCCATTAAATGCATTTTGACTTAGAATTAAGACAGAATTCCCAGACATTTCTGAACTGGCCCTAAAGTTACTGCTGCCATTTTATACTACTTGTTTCTATAAATGGAATTCTCAAGATTGACAATTAAAAAAAATGTTGAAGATGCTCTGTGTCCTACCATATCTAACATTCAGCAAGATTTAAATATTTATGTATAAGTAAATAAATACAACTATCTCACTAACATACAAATTTGGTTTTGTTTTTAATAAGTGGTAAACTTACATGCGCAGTAGCCAATTGTTTTAAAATTAAGTAAGTTTATTTTCTTTTAATTTTTTTGAGACAGTTCTTCTGACTCTGCCTCCTGAGTGCTGGGATGGCAGGCATGTGTCACCACACCTGCTTTATTGGGGGGGGGGGTTGAACTCAGGACTTCATACATGCTAGGCAAGCACACTGTCAACTATGTTACATCCCCGGTCTCCCAAACAAACTTCTGAATGACTTCAGTTTGACTTACATACCTATTTTATCACCTATATACCCAGGGTTGTGTAAAAATTCCTCATTGAGCCGGGCAGTGGTGGCACATGCCTTTAATCCCAGCACTCGGGAGACAGAGGCAGGCAGATCTCTGAATTCAAGGCCAGCCTGGTCTACAGAGTGAGTTCCAGGACAGCCAGAGCTACACAGACAAACCCTGTCTGGAAAGACAAAAAACAAACAAAATTCCTCATTGAAAAGGAGTTACCTGTAGAAATGTTTAAGAGGCCTGCTCCCTGCTCTAGACAACTCTAAGGTGCCCTGTGCCTGGATGCTTGACAAATATTTATGGAAAGCGTGATTCAAGGATTTGTCTAATTATTGGTGAGTGGGAACCTCTCCCCTTTGGGCTGGCTAGTTTCATGTCAACTTGACACAACCTAGAGTCATCAGAGGGGAGGGAGCCTCAACTGAGAAAATGCCTCCATAAGATCAGGCTGTAAGCAGGCAAGCCTGTAGGGCTAGGCTCTATTAGAAAGCAGGCTGAGCAAGCCGTGGGAAGCAGGCCAACTAGGCAGCGCCCCTCCATGGCCTCTGCATCAGCTCGTGCTCCTGGGTTCCTGCCCTGCTTGAGTTGCAGGCCTGACTTCCTTTGGTGATGAACAACGATGTGAAAGGCCAAATAAACCCTGTCCTCCCCAACTTGCTTTGGTCATGGTTCACCACAGCAACCCCAACCCTAAGGAAGCCAAGCCATCTACAGGAGGCATGGCCTGGCCTGCATGTGCAGTAATCCCATCCCTCCATCTTCCTGAACTTTCGTCGTCTTTGCCCACAGCTTTACTATTTCAACCAACTCCTTAAGCGTCATTGGTCTCTTGGGTCTGGCTTTATGCATCTCCTCTGGCTCCAACTATCCCATTTCCCTTGTCATCTGACTGCTCCACTGTGTGTCAGAGAGAGAGAGAGAGAGAGAGAGAGAGAGAGAGAGAGAGAGAGAGAGAGAGAGAGAGAGAGTTGTTTCTCCTCTCCCTCCCCCTCCTTCCCCTACCCCCTCTTTCTCTTCCTCCTCCTTCTATCAAGACAGGGTTTCACTATGTAGCCCTGGCTATCCTGGAACTCACTCTGTAGACCAGGCTGGCCTCAAACTCAAAATCTGCCTGCTGCTGCCTTCTGAGTGCTGGAATTAAAGGTGTGCGCCGCCATTGCTAGGCATGACTTCTACTTTCTAACTGACCCCTACATTCCAAGGACACCTCAGCTACATATCTTAGCTCAGTTTCTTGACTAACTTCCCCCCTTTCTACCCACCCATTTCCTCTCATTTATTTACTTTTTATTTTCATCATAAACCACTTATGAGTGTTGTGTGTATATGATGTATGTGTGTTTGTGTATGAAAGCAGGTGCGTGCATGCCATGGCATGGGCATGGAGGTCAAAGGGCAACCTTGAGCTTCAGCCCTCTCCTTCCACCTTGCTTGAGGGTCTAAGCTTCTGGGAGTTCTCTTGTTCCCATTTCCCGTATTACTGTAGATCATTGGGGTTATGGACACACTACTTACCATGCCTGATTTTAATGTGGGTTCTGGGGATCCAGACTCTCTTGATCAGGCAAGCTCTTTATATGCTGAATCATCTCTCTCTATCCTCTTCATTGAGTTTTTATCATATAGCCAAGTCTACTCTAAAATGCAGATGACTTCAATTCTCTATTACAAACCTTTGCCTTGATAGTCAGCGGGTACCTCAAACGTTTCACGACATAAACTGAAGTCCTTTATCTATATGTTCACAACCAACCACATCAAAAACAACACACCCACTTTTGTTCCGTGTAGCTTATATTACAATATTGACTCATCCACTTGGGTCATTGTTCTGGGGCCCTTGGGATCATTCATTATTCCTTCCCTAAATCTGAATTCTCCCCTCCATCTCTGGAGCCACTGACTTGTCAGGCTCTCAGCATTTCTGCCATGGACTACTGTAGTATCCTCTAGTACACCTTCAGCAGGATTGGCATGGCGTTCCGACAGTTTCCTGCTTCAGCCTTTGCTACCAGCAAATGTACCAGGGAGTTGCTCCCAGCTCCCTATTGGAGATTCCTCAGCAGGGCTGTTTCCTTCCTTAAATGAGGAGGATCTAACGAGACAGTGCATGCCTTAAGCTTAGGACAGACTCGGTAAATGACAGTTAATAGTATTCTGCCTGGAATGAGTAGTGCCCAGGTCCCTCCCCATCCCAAGTGTCTCCTACCTGGGAAGTTGCGGCAGCCGCCAGCAGAACAGCCCCTCACCCAGCGGCCCTCATTTACAGACACGGTCCAGGTCTGTAGCTTGTCAGACTCCAGGGCATCAGCTGTGAGGTTACAGATCTCCAGCTTTGTGAAATGGTAGACGAAGTCATCATAGGACATCCTGGGAGGTGGAAAGAGGAGAGATTCACACAGGCTGGGGAAGGGAAGATTCAAGGGATAATACAGCCCAATAAAGTCCCCAGACATTGTCCCTTTGCTCATTTGCTTTTGAGAGAGGATTTCATAGTATAGGTTGACCTTGAACTTTTTTTTTTTTTTTTTTTTTTTTTGGTTTTTTCGAGACAGGGTTTCTCTGCGTAGCTTTGCGCCTTTCCTGGAGCTCACTTGGTAGCCCAGGCTGGCCTCGAACTCACAGAGATCCGCCTGGCTCTGCCTCCCAAGTGCTGGGATTAAAGGCGTGCGCCACCACCGCCCGGCTGACCTTGAACTTTTGATCTTCCTGCCTGTCTACCAGATGGACTTAGAGGTGTGTGCCCCGCACCGCCATTTCTGACATAGCGACCCCAAATTATCACCATGTCTTATAGTAATGACTCCTCATTTGTCTATGATGAGAGAGCTGGCTGGAAAATCATTCTCCAAAATGTTACTGTTAATGTGCCATTAAATGCAGAGATCCACGTGTGGATTAAATGCTAAGCCCCGGGTGGAGTGCCGGGAGTCCAGTTAGCGAGAAAGAGGAGGGTTTATATAAGCGAGAATTGTTGAAACCAAGGTTGCATAAAGCACAGGGACAAATAGCCAAACGAATGGAAACACATGAACTATGAACCAAAGGCTGAGGGGCCCCCAACTGGATCAGGCCCTCTGAATAGGTGAGACAGTTGATTGGCTTGATCTGTTTGGGAGGCATCTAGGCAGTGGTACCAGGTCCTGGGCTCAGTGCATGAGTTAGGTGTTTGAAACCTGGGACTTATACAGGGACGCTTGGCTCAATCTGGGAGGAGAGGACTGGACCTGCCTGGACTGAGTCTATCAGGTTGATCTCAGTCCTCAGGGGAGGCTCTGCCCTGGAGGAGGTGGGAATGTGGGGTGGGCTGGGGGGAAGGGAAGGGAGAGCAGGAAGGGGGAGAACAAGGGAATCCGTGGCTGTTATGTAGAACTGAAGAGTATTGTAAAATAAAATAATTAAAAAAAATGTTAATGTGCCATTGCCAGACACATTTTAGGCACAGGGGATAGAGCTGTCACTTGAGGAAAGATATTGTTAAGGCTAATGACATCACAAATAAATGCATCTGGGTCCCAAGGGAACACAGGACTTGTAAGGGACATTCCTGTCAGCTGAGACTCAGAAGGCTGTCACGAGCAGAATAAGGGTGGTACTGGGCATCAGGTAAGAAAAGCCTCTCCACTCAGAAGAGAGCTGTGTCAGAGCCAGCGCACAAGGGTGGCTGGAACAAGACCTAGCGTGTGCTGGCCTGGGTTTGAGCTCAGTCATCGCTAGGACCTGGCAATCTCTTTTCAGAACCTCATCTTTGCTGGGCCTTGAGCTTGAATGGGAAAACAGGGTCCAGATGGAACCTGGCGGCTTCTGATTGGGAACTGAGGTTTCACCTCCCTGCCTGGGTCATGAACTTACCAGAACTCTCCATCCTCAGTGACCTGGTGCTGTAGACGGGCCTTCTCATCTTTGTCCACAAAGCTCCAGTCCTTCCAACTGATAGGAAAATGGAGGGATTAAGGAAGGAGGAGGAAGAATGGGGGGCCTAATGTGGGCTGGGACAGAGGAACAGAGAAATACTAAGTTGGAGAAGCCCGCATCCAGATCACAGTCAGTCTGAGCCGTCAAAATGCAGCTCCGACCTGCTCCCCTCAGTGGAAAGGCCTATAATCATTTCCTGCCACCTTCAATACTAAGACCACACTCCTTGAAGGGGTTCACAAGCGCTTCACTGTCTCTGGCTGAATCTTCTAGCCTCCTCATTAAGAGCTCAATTCTGCAAATAGGCAAACTAGGATTCTCCTTTGATAACAGACAGTGGTGTCCTTCGATAGGTCACTTGATCTGTCTGTCAGCTTCGACTTCCTCAGTTACCAAAGGGAAATATTGCATCACCTACCCAGGAACTATGGTGAGTTCATGAAATAACTCATCAAAACTAAGAAAAGATCCAGCACATCAATGGCTCTTCTTTCCAGCCAGGAAATAGCATGGCACTGTTTCTAAGACTGGATGCTTTTATACTTTCTCTTCCAGAAAGAAGAAGTAAGCACATTCGTGCCTCAGGCTCCCTGAGTTAGAATTAAACTAAATGGGGTTCAGGGTGTGCTTGGAGTTGGGGTGCCATGGAGCCAAAGTGGAGATTTCTAGGAGACATGACCCCCTCATTCAGCAGCTCCTGCAAGAGAGGAGTCAATAGGAAGTGTGTTAAGGCACCAGGTTAGCCTGGAAAACACGGCAAGGTCATTGTGGGTGACTTGGACTAGCGGAAGAGACAATGACGGGAGACGGAGGGCCTCCCACAGCACAGAGTTCACGCAGCACTACCCCCAAGTAACCCTCCCCACCTAAAGCTCCCACAGCGCAGAGTTCACGCAGCACTACTCCCAAGTAACCCACCCCACCTAAAGCTCCCACAGCACAGAGTTCACGCAGCACTACACCCCACCTAAAGCTCCCACAGTGCAGAGTTCACGCAGCACTACACCCCACCTAAAGCTCCCACAGCGTAGAGTTCACACAGCACTACCCCCAAGTAACCCACCCCCCCTAAAGTATGAAGGGCTCTATCTTTGTGATCCCGCCTCTGAACCTTAAACCTCAGGAACAAGTCTGTGCTTCCGCATTCCTCTCTACATCCCTAGGAGCATGCTGTCAGCCCCAAGAAAGGAATTGCCACTTGGATGAGTGAAGGGGTAGGAATGACGTGAGGAGGAAGCAAGTTCACAATCAGCATCTTGTGGGTCGACTGAGAGATGACTTACTCATAGACTAGCCTAAGAGCTCAGCCCTCCGCCTCCTAGTTAGCAGGTGATCAATAAACACTTGCTAAGCGAATGAATATGTGGCTGACAGACTCTGGAGTGACGGTGTACTGCTACTGTACGTGTAGAAGTCTGTCAGAACAGAGCCCTACAGGGTCTGGGTGTGGGTCCGGCCACTGTTGATCAAGTCTTACTGTTCAAGTGCAAAGGACTGCCTGTCATTTAGAAGGGACAACCTGGCCTCAGTGACTGAGAGAACCCAGAAGGGCTGTAAAGTTTTGGAGCCTCTGATGACTCCTCAGTTGGTTGTCTTGTCTTTAGTCTATTCTTTTCAAAGGTAAGCAGTAAAATTCTTTCACAGGCCAGGCGGCGGTGGCGCACGCCTTTAATCCCAGCACTCCGAGAGGCAGAGGGAGGCGGATCTCTGTGAGTTTGAGGCCAGCCTGGTCTACAGAGTGAGTTCCAGGACAGGCACCAAAACTACATGGAGAAACCCTGTCTTGAAAAGAAAAAAAAAAAAATCTTTCACAGGACTTCTGGGACTTCATGTATGGACATCAAAGGAGAAGCTGTCCTTAGCCTCAGTTAAGCACTTTCCCTGGCGTCTCATACACTCCCCATAAGAGCCACCAGAAGTGCTGGCACTGCTTCCATTTTACAGAAGAGGCGAAGAGATACGAAGAAGGAAATTGCCTGTTTAGCCCAGAACCCTGTACTGAGACTCTTCTGGAATCATTCCGTTTGCTGGGCAGTAGTGGTCCACACACCTTTAATTCCAGCACTCGGGAGGCAGAGGAAGGTGGATCTCTTGAGTTCGAAGCTATCCTGGTCTACAGAGTGAGTTCCAGGACAGCCAGGACTATACAGAGAAACCCTGTCTTGAACCCCCACCCCAAAATCATTCCTTTCAAGTCTATAACCATCATTCCCTGTCCCCATTTCCACCTCCAGCCCTTTTGGGGAGCCCACACCTGTGCTTCTCTGCAGGCCATTGGTTTGGGGGTGATGTCACACCAGCACCAACAGTACTCTCTGGTTTGGTACCCAGCCTGCGTGGCCTCAGGCTCCGTGGCCCCGTGGTCTGCCTCACCTACCCATCACTCCAAGAGCCGTTCCACTCCACCTGGCCCCAGGGGTTCCGCAGCCGAACCAGCTTCACCTTCTCGCCTTTGAACAGGGCCTGGGGCAAAGAGACAACGCTCTGAAGCTCGGGAGCAAGTTTGGAAAGATGGGGTGTCTAACTTGCTCTGAGGGCTGGGGTGGAAGCTGAAAGAATCCAGTGTGAGAGCTGCCTGCCTGCCCCTGGCCTGGTGGACAATCCAGAAGCTTGCTGACAGGGTAAGGATCTGGCCATTGTATGTGTGGGCGGCAGGGATAGCATCTATGGTGAGGCTCTAGAAACATAATAAGTATTTCTGTGTGGGTTTTCCTTTATTTCCCTTTTATTATTGTTGTTCTTTATGTGGACGTATGAGTTATGTGCACCACATGCCTGCGGGTGCCTGAGCAGGCCAGAGGCTGTCAGATCCCCTGAACTAGAGTTAGAGATGGGCATGAGCTGGCTGATGGTACCGGAACCAAACCCAGGTCCTCTGGAAGAGCAAAAAGTGCTCTTTACTTATTATAAGTGCTGAGCCACCTTTCTAGCTCCTATTTTTAGTATGTGTGTGTGTGTGGGGTGCACATGTGTGCACATATGTGGAGTGTGCCTGTGTCTCAGCACACACGTGTGCATCAGAGGACAACTTTCTGGAGTCCGGTCCTCTCCTTCTATCGTGGGTTCCAGGTTTGAACTCAAGTCTTCAGGCTTGTTCAATAAGTGCTTTGACCAACTGAGTCACCTCACCAGCCTTCTGTGTGGGTTTTTAAAAAGCCTCCTGCTGGCTAAAGTCCAGATGCCTGGTCTAGACGGACCAATTAGAAAAAGATGCCCAGTCTCCAGTCACGTGCAGTGGGGGGTGCAGACACAGCCTCCCTCAGCCCACTCGTTTCTTCAGGGCATAAAAGGCCCAACTGCGTGTTACAGCCTCACAATGGTCCTGCCTGGGAAATGACCCAGGAAACTTCAGAAACCCTACATAACATAAGCCTCTGTGTGTTTACTTGGAGGACGCTAGTAGGAGAGATTTTTCCTCACCACCGGCAGGCCGGGACAACTGGCAAGCTCTTTGAGTGGTGAAGGAGGAGGTACAGAAATTTAAGTCCTGACTTTCAGAGATGAACTCAGCTGTGTCTCTACGCCCCGCCAGACTCCACACGACTCACCTCCTCCAGCCCAGTGACTGAATAGGCATGACCTTTCACCAGCCCACAGGCCATTCTTGTTTCATACTGCACAGGAACAATCGTCTGCAGAGCAATGACCAGACAGCCTGTCAGGAGTTGGGGCAAGAAGTTCTACCCCTGCTCGGAGGCAAGGGTTCATATTGGTTCATCTCTGAGTTATCTCAGACTGAGGATGGCTCACTTCCCTGCCAGGACGCCTTATGGCCAGGATCAGACCCTCACTGGTTTTCTGAGAGCAGCAGGAAGATGCAGCCTCAGACTCCTAGCTCATCACGCTGCCCTGATGGCCAGAGAGCAAGGTGGGTACTGGAATAGAAGGTGAGTGAAAGGATTTGTCTCTCCTTTCTAGACCCCCTCAGAGGAGCACAGGGGACATCTAGGGTCTATCTGCCTTCCCCTGAGCCCATCCAGAGTTGACTATTCCCAAAAGAAGGAACTGAGAAATAAAACCTACAGATCTAAACTTTTCTCTTGACATTACCTCACTTCCCTCACGTTTACCTAGAACATGGAAGTCAGGAAAACCCCGTCCCTACTCCCAATACTGGGAATACAGGACGGTTCCCTGCTGCGGCATGACTACACCTGAGTACAGGGAGCACTGTCTCAGTTCAAGTGGTAGCCTGGAGGGTTCTTCGGCAGAAGGGTAGATTAGCAAGGGCCATTGAGTGCTCCACGGGTCCCTGCACCAGGGGCCTGGTGACAGCAGCTTTGGGGGAGCCTCTGAAAGGCACGTGGGTTTGAATTCCATGCCTTCTTCAGGGTGGCGGGTGTAGAGTCTGGAACTGTATTTTAGTCTCTTAGATTTCATCCCTCATTTGACCTAGACTCAGGCAGAACACTCACTGGTCTCCAAGTCTATACCTCGGCGGAGGCTACCTGAGATGACTTTTGGCTCTACACAGCTTATCATTTTGACCCCGCAGTTTTACTGTTGGGGTTTGGTCTTATAGAAGCCATTGTGGGTGTATACAAAGAGGTCTCCATTGAAATGCTTATTATAGCACTTCTGAAAACAGACTTTAAAAAAAAAACCCTAACTTTTCAATAACAATATTAGTAAGTAAATTATAACATATATGCACATTAGAATATTGTACAGCTACTAAAATGATATAAAAGAATACTTAGTTACATTTAAAAAAATATGAATCTGACCAAAAACAAAAGAAAAAGGAAAGGCAGGGTGCAAAGATGTAACATATAATAAGACACAGTTTTAAAGACAAGAATATAGCTTAAGTATGTTCCCAGAAAGACCATATACCAAATGCTGGGCAGTTATCTTTAGGTGTGAAAATACAGGCTATTAATTTTCCTGTGGGGTTTTTTTTTTTTTTTTTTTGTATGGTTGAGTCCTTCAGTAACATGTGTGTGCCTTCCAGGTAGGAGGATGTAAGCTCTGTAGGGCAGGGCCCTTCATTCCTTTGGGAGAATGAACAAGGGGGCACTGGCTGCTCTGGGGAGCTGACTTCAGGGTGGGACATGTAGGTCAGGGGGTGCCGGTCAATTTTGACAGCTGGAGATGTACACACCCTTGACGGTCTGTCATCTGAGCCCCTGGGGTCGAGGTCTGAGTCTCTGAGCAGCGAGTTATCCATATTTCTCACCATCCGCGCAATCAACTCCCCCATGTTCAGACCCGAAGGAGAGGTTCCGTAAGTCATGTTCGTACCATCCTGAGGCCCGATGGGAAGGAGGTGGAGAACCCAGGAAAGAGAGAGAGAGAGAGCAAACAAAGGGGAGCGGGGGAGACAGGAGAAGGGAGTGACAGACAGAGCAAAATAGGAGATATCAACAGGGCACAAGAGCAGAAAAGATGCCGGAGAGGAGAGTGACAGGGGAGAGCGCTCTCCTGTGTGGCATGACTGACAACCAAGCCATGGCGGGTCCTCTCCCTGTTCCTGTCTCAGTTCAAATCACCATGATGCATTGAGAGAGGGACTCAGGGATGGTCCAGACATCAGCACACAGCCCAAGGACTGAGGCGAGGTCAAAGCTCCGTGGCTAGGGAGCGACTGGCCATTTCTAAGAGGAACAGTGGGCATAGGTCCACAGCCAGAGATACGGCTGGCTTCGAGGGCGTGCTTGCGCTGAGCAGTCTGGACACAGGAGGCCTGTCAGAGGAGCCTCTAGACCTATTTCTAACTGAATTTTAGGGCTTGGAATGTCATCGCTCAGTCTTTTTATTGAGAACTACCCCTCACCCCCAGGAATACATTTCCCTTGAAAAACTGTCAATTTTAAAGTCAAGCAACATTCATGCTCTTTTTTTTTTTTTTTTTTTTTTTTAAAGCAGGATCTCACTATGTATCCCAGATTGGCCCAGAAATAACAATCCTCCTGCCTCAACTTCTAACTGCTGGAATTACTGGTATTTCCTTTTTTTTTTTTTTTTTAAATCATTTCTTTAGTGTAGGGTGGGATACACGCAGAAGTCAAATGACATGTTGTGGAAGCCCATTCTCTTTCTACCCTGCAGATCCCAAGGATCAAACTTAGGGCCTCAGGTTTAGCAGCAAGTGCCCTTAGCAATGAGCCATCTCACCATCTGGCTCTTGCTTCTTAAAAGGAAACATTCACCCGACCCCAGAAGGAAGCTGTGTGCGGTGAAAATAGAAGGCTTCCCAGGAAGCAGACTTACATCAATGGAGCAGCCCATGAGGGACCCTCTCTCGATGGCTTTCCTCATGATCTTGTACATGTCACTGGGAGCATCCTTGATCTCAAAAAACTCTGTCACCCCGCCTGTGAAGTCCTCCATGGCTTCTGTGGTGTTGCCACCTTTTAGGGCTTCATAGGAACCGTGGAGCCTTGGAGAGAGGACAAAAGCCAGTTTAGACTCTAGGAGTCTCAGCTAACTTAACACAAGGCTACAGAGAGCCAGGACACCGCTCTGTCACCACTCTGTCACCACACTGTCCCCACTCCCCCAAGACACTCTTCCATTGTCCGCTAAACCGAGCAGCAGAGGCAGTGTCTAAGGTAAGAGACAACTTGTCTGAGCTCCAGAGATGCAGTGAGCTGATGCAAGATTCAAAGCACCATCAGGAAGGCAGGATCAAAGAGCACACATCTTTGTTTCTCCTCATTATGTTTTTCAGATAGGGCTCCTACTGCCTGGACCTGATCTAAGGCTGACTCAGGGTCTTAGTTGAACACTACACAAGAGCATGTATACACATGCCTGGTCCAACGTGAGTGAGCCTCTGGCTGAATCCTCAAATCCATATTCCCACCTGCAGTCTTGCCTCCCATCCTAACCATTGTCTTACTTAGCATAAGCCTTCTCCAGCAGAGCACTCCAGAACTCATTGCGGTGGTTGGACTTGGTGAAAACCAGCTGATTGTTGTATGTTGGCAGACAGTCATCAATAACCACATCTACCCAGTCTCCATAGCGCCAGAACTGTAAGAAGTGAGAAGCACAGTCACACTCATAGACTGCCTTGACCTGAGTCCACATCCTGCAGCCCTGAGCCTCAGATACCATTACCCAGGCTTTGCACCTGAAGCTGGCTTTGGAGTGTGTGAATCTATCTCTAACTCCACTGTGAGCTGCTGGAGGACAGAAACTATGTACCACTTAGTGTCTGCTGAAAGCCCAGCCCAGTTCTGGACACTCTGTGAGTATCTTAGGACCTGAGATTTTCCTCCTTTGCCTAGAGGTCTGGGACAAACCTGCTATAAGCACTTTCATGTACCCCAAGTGATTCCAGTGTGTGCCCAGGATTGAGATCTCATGATGTTAGGTTAGGCTAACTTAAGTATTTTTCCCCCGTCCCCTTTCCAGCCTAGAATTTGTCTTTACACCAAATGATCAGTACCCAGAAAAGTTCTTGTGGATATATTAATTCTAGAACCAATAATTTCAGGTCTGGGTCAAACTAGCAACTAAATGCCCAGATGACTAGATTTTTCTCACAAGGCCTAGAAAGGCAAATGATGGACTTGGTGTAGACTCTGCTGTCAAGGGTACAGCACACAGGAGCTGCAGTTCACGAACCAGGGATCCCAGTAAAAACCCAAAGGATCCCACCACTTTCAGAGCAAGCGTCTTAAGAACCCGTTTGAGGGGCTGCAGGCAATAACATGGCAGCCAGCCAGCTGGAGGGCAAAACTAGACACACAGGCCAGAAGACAGGATGCCTTCCTCCCGCCCTCTCTGGGGCACAGTGGAAAGTGTGGAAAGTCAGGGTACAGATAAACAGCTGCCTCCTCACAGGCTTGTAGCCGTCAAGGGGGTCACTGCCCACAGGTAGGTGTATGGACCCTTTCCTGGACCCATGGGGAGGGAGGTCAAGGCCAGGAGACCAGTGGTGGGTAGATGGGCTATGTGGTGATATAATTTTCTGAAAATATCTCTTGACTCCAAAGAGACTGAACTTTTTCTGGGTCTTGCAGCCAAGTTAATAACACGCCTTGAGATCATTTAGGACTGTGTACTTAACCTGCTGTCCTCCTCTGTGCTCGGCCTGTTTAAGTTTAACTGGCCTTTAAGAGACCAGCGTAACCAACCTCATTATGCTTTGGATTTCCCATGCAGTCAGCCTTTACAACCTAAGCTAATGCATAGTTTTAATCTTAAATTATGTACTCTCCCATGCTCTGACCCAAGATTATGTATGCTGTGGAAATAATTTACCAAAAGCAGTCAACAGGTTGGAAGCAACCTTAACCAACAAATATCCCATAAATGTTGGAAGCAATGTGTCGATATAGGATAGAAGGTTTGTGGTTTTTGAGTGCTATTCTGGGTGATTTGGGGTCAGTAAAGTAACTTCTTTCCTTGTAAAAATCTGTTCAAGATTACTGCAAAGAATATCTCATTCCTTTCCCATACCATGTTTTCTGTGCTATTCAATAAATACAAAGCAAGGGCAGGCACAGATTCAGACAGACAGACAGACAGACACACACACACACACACACACACACACACACCAGACATATACAACAGGCACAGATGAGAATAGACACAGGTATGACAGACAACATACACATATATCAGATACCACACACAGGCAACAAGGACAGACTAATTACACATATACAACAGACTACACCAGCCAGTGGCACACACTTTTAATCCCAGCAGTCAGGAGGCAGAGTCAGGTGATCCCTGTGAGTTCAAGGTCAGCCTGGTCTATAGAGCAAGTTCCAGGAAAGGCTCCAAAACTACACAGAGAAACCTTGTCGAAGGAGAAGAAGAAGAAGAAGAAGAAGAAGAAGAAGAAGAAGAAGAAGAAGAAGAAGAGAAGGAGGAGGAGGAAAAGAAAGAAAGAAGGGAGGGAGGGAAGGAAGGAAGGAAGGAAGAAAGAAAGGGAGAAAGGAAGGAAGAAAGGAAGGAAGAAAGGAAGAAAGAAAGGAAAGAGAGAGAGAGCGAAAGAAAGAAAGAAAGGAAGGAAGGAAGGAAGGAGGAGGAGGAGGAAGGAAGGAAGGAAGGAAGGAAGGAAGGAAGGAAGGAAGGAAGGAAGGAAGGAAGGAAGGAAGGAAGGAAGAAAGGAAGGAAGGAAGGAAACAGACAGACTACAGACAGGTCAGTAACCACAGACTGCGACAGACTGAAGACACAGGGAGAAGCGGGCTGGCTCTTGGTTAAACTAACCCAAGAGAAAGTTACTTTGTTTTCATTCCTTAATGCAACGTGGAACATTTCCGAGCCTTCTCTGAGGTTGTTGTCTTTAATGTATCACCTGAGACCTGGCTGTTATCTCAACCACACCCCCATTTGCGCACCTGGAAGTGGAAGATCCCCGCATAGTTTTCAGTGAAACTTTGATCATGGGGTATAACTCGGAAAAGCAGCCGCTCATTCAGGGTCAGGCAGGCAATGGCTGCCAGAAACCAGCAGTCTCCTGCGGGCAAACACAGACCCAGTCAGTCAGGTGGGGGCTGCCGTTCTGGGAAGAGGGGGCCCAGCCCCTGCCAGGAGTTCCCCATTGCTGAAGAATTGGGATGCTCAGGCCGCCCACTGCCCTACTTCCTGTCTGCCCTCACCAGGTGTGAGCCCTGGCTAGGAGAGTGAGGAACAGGGTAACTCATTCTCTCATTCTCTCAGGACTGGATGTTCTCCTAAGGTCCACTGATACCTCCTTTTACAAAGGAGACTCACGTCCTTCTTGGAGACAGAGCAGTGGGTGATCATGGCTGCTCTCTCTTTGTGGGGTGAGCCCATTTTCCCTTCTGGCATTAAGAAAAACTAAGTCAGAGAGCCATCAGCTAAGTAGATGCGCATCATCTAGCTGCCCCAGGACCAGTCTACAAAGGGCACTGAGGCTGGTAAAGGAACTTACCCTGCTGGTAAGGAAAGGCTGACAACTGTCCAAGCCACCTATCTCCCTCTGAATCGGCCAGCCCGTCCTTGGAAGCAGTGTATTGGTTTGAAGGGCTCAGAGTTCAGTCTGTCCACACTCTCCAGGCAGTGTCCCTCAGGTGCCGGAAGCCCCAACACCCATGATATCCTCAGTCTCTCTTTCTGGAACAAACTAAGCTGATGCTCTTCAGCTGTTCTTGCCCCCCCCCTTTTTTTTTGCAGGGGAGGGGCGTCAAGTTCTAAATTGTCTTTCAATGATTTCCCCAACTTCCCTTCACAGAGCTTGCCCACAGTCTGCCCCGGGGAAGATGCTTCCAGAACAAAAGGTGGTAGAGGAGGAAGGGCTATGCAACAGGCCATGGGACAGGCCAGCAGAACCTGGGCCTCTCCTCGGGGCAAATGCCACCTCCGTCCAAAGACTCTTTTAGTGTGGAGATGTCTATGATGACCCAAGTTTGACCTCCAGATCCTACACAGAAGGAAAACACTGTCCCCCACAAGTTGTTCTCTGACCTTCACAGGTGCGTGCCATGGTATGTGGGTGTACACACACACACACACACACACACACACACACACACCATCTTGAATAGAGGGCGCACCTGTTAACTAGCCCTGGGTCATCTGGCAGGACATGGGTGGAGGGAGTTTCCTACCTAGATCTCCTTGGCAGATGTCAGTCCTGTTGGCTCCACCAATGATAAATCGGGGATTCTCGCAGATTTCCTGTGGAACAAAAAGGAAACAACCAGGAAATGCTAGTAATGGCAGGAGTTCCGGGCTGACCCGATGGCGCACTGCCCTGGTACCCTGGGCACTGCCCTGGTTCCATGGGCTTTACCCTCACTGACCCTTACGTCCTCACAGCCAGCCCCGTGTGTGGAATACACACACTTCTTTTTCAAACCAGAGAGCCGAAGCTCGGAAGTTGGGTGTATTGGTGCCCATCTGTAATCCCTACACTGGAGGGGCTGAGGCAGGGGCATGGGCTAGTTCAAGGTCAGCCTGGGCGACATAGGGAGACCCTGCCTTAAGGTGAACAATAAACGACTGAGGACCAGAGAAAGTAAGAAAAGTGTTCCAAGGCTATCCTCTTGTCTGGCCCACACTGTATACTGAATAGCATGTACCTTGAGAAGTGGGGGGAAGTAAGAGCAGAACTCTAGCTTTTGTTTTTTCAAAGCAGGGGAAAGGTGCTAGAAGAAAAAAAAATGATCTTCCTTTCTAAGATGCAGGACATAAATATTTAGAGTCAGCATCTGTCCCAGCGTCCACAGGTCTTGGCAGTCTGGGAAGCAGTCAGTAAATCTGGTGAGAGCCTCACCTGCCCCCTTCCGGTTTATTGGAAGGGGCAAATAATCCACTCAGAGCAGCAACAGTGGCGGCTGCAGCCAAGCCCACGGACTAGGTCTCACACATCGGCAGCCAACAGGGGGCGCTCTTGATTTCATTCCGTGTTGGCTTTACTTTTTCTTTTTCTTTTTTTTTTTTTTTTTTTTTTTTTTCTTTACTTTTAAGCTAATTAAAAATTCGGTGTTTTGATTTTAATGCTGTTCTTCACAGCTTCAAGAAACCCTGTTATTCCTGTGAAGTGTTCTGTGCTGGCTAGTTTTATGTCAACTGGACACAAGCTAGAGTCATCTGAAAGGAGGGATCTTCAATTGAGAAAATGCCTCCATAAGATCTGGCTGCAGGGCATTTTCTTAATTAGTAATCAGTGGGGGGGGGGCTGGCCCATTGTGGGTGGTGACACCCCTGGGCTTGTGGTCCTGGGTTCTATAAGAAAGCAGGCTGAGCAAGCCAGTAAGCAGCACTCCTCTACGGCGGCTGCATCAGCTCTTGCCTGTAGGCTTGTAGGGTAGTCAGGGCCAAAGAAAGGACACCCTGGCCTTGAGACCAGAGCCAAGGAAACATACCCTGCCCCTAACCAACTCAGGAATTGAAATCCAACCAATCCCAGAGCTTGAAGTCCAGCCAATCTCTGAGCTTGTCTCAAGCTCAGTAAATGATATCCCAGCAATCCCCACCCTGAAAATCTCCACCTTGGAAAGCTCCACCCCTAAGAAACCCTATATAAGTCCTGTACCTGTTCTGTTTCGGCTGCCCTTTTCCCACCCTGGCAAAGGCCGCCCCTCTCCTGGATTCCTCCCTCCCAACATCTCTCTTGAGTGAAGCATGTTGTAATGACTTCCTTACTCCAGAGCAGAGGTGTAACGGTTCTGGCTGGAGCAGAGCAGACCTGCTACATTTCTGTGGGAAACTCCCTTAGCGGAGCAGAACTGTAAGAACTCTGCAGGAGCAAGGGCAGAGTAGAACTTGAACACTTTGGCTGCGGAAACTTTCCCTTGCTGGAGCAGAATTGTTACATTCAGGCGGAGCTGAGCGGAGCTGTAACATTTCTCCGGGGCAGATCTGTGTACCTCACTGGGGAAACCCTCCCCTGCTGGAGCAGACGTTACACTTGCATTAGGGAAACCTTTCCCGGAGCAAGGACTGTAAGGCTTTGCGGGGAGGGGACGACCACAGACTGTCCCCCACCAGAACAGAGCTGTAACACCTCTGCTGGGATGGATACCTGTCCTTTCTCAGCTGTAGGTATTCCTTGGCTTCTGACCACAAGGATACCTTTTCCTTCAGAGCTATAACACAAGGTTCCCTGCCTGTTTGAGTTCCTTCCTTGACTTCCCTCAGTGATGGACTATCACCTGGAATTGTAAGCCGAAATAAACCCTGTCCTCCCCAAGTTGCCTTGGTCACGGTGTTTCATCACGGCAATAGAAACCCTAACTAACATGTTCTCTGTTTTCCTTTCTTGCTATTTCCTTGTCTTTCTCCCTCCTCATAACCACACACTTTTCCCAAGTGAGCTGAGGCCCCCACACTCAAGGATGCCTCCTTCTTCCTACATGGGAAACTGCATTAATCACACCAGCCTCTCCTGGTGTAGCAACACTGAATACTGCCAGTGACACCAGTGTTTGAAGTGTTCTATTGGGTGGGAAGGTGTGGGGATGAAATAAACTTGGAGTATAACTGTTTGAAAGCCATTTTGATGAAAAAAACCATAGAACATTCTAGACAATTAAAAGATAGAGTTAAAAAAAATAAGTTTAAAAAGCAGTCTGTAAAAGTTGAAACCAAACACAAAAAGGGACTTAAGTACATAACAAGCTGATATGACATAAACATAACACATAAATGGAGTTATCTCAAGTGACTTCAAATACAAATTTTGGTTATTTATCTCTTCAGGGATCTATCCTGAGGACAAAAATCTAAAACCATAAAGAAATAATCAGGGGCTAGAGATGCATGTGGTAGAGTGTTTGCCTGACAAGCACAAAGCTCTGAGTTGGACCCTCAGTGCTACATAAACCCAGTGTGGTGGTGAGAGCTGTAACCCCAGAGCTCAGCAGGCAGAGGCTGGAGCAGAAGTTCAAGGTCATCCTCAGCTACATAGCAAGCGTGGTCTATAAGAAACCATGTATTTTAAGAAGACAAGGATACTAACATTATTTCAGAACTTTAACACATTATATAGGTGATAAAACAAATAAGAATTTTGATTGTTGGGCTGGAGAGATGGCTCAGAGGTCCTGAGTTTAATTCCCAGCAACCACATGGTGGCTCACAACCATCTGTAATGAGATCTGGCAGAACACTGTATATTGTAATAAATAAATAAATCTTTTAAAAAAAGAATTTTGATTGTTATCATTAAGAACTAAGGTTTTTTGTTTTGTTTCCAAGACAGGGGCTCTCTGTGTAACAGCTCTGGCTGTCCTGGAACTTGATTTGTAGACCAGGCTAGCCTTGAACTCAGAAATCTGCCTGCCTCTGCCACCTGAGTGCTGGGATTAAAGGTGTAGACCACCACTGCCTGTCAGATTTTTTTTTTGTTAGTATAAAAGAAAACAGAATTATAAAGTGGGGGCTGGAGAGGTGACTTAGTGGCTAAGAGTTCTTGTGCTTTGCAGAACTATGAAGTTCAGTTCCTAGCATACATAACTGGTGGCCCACAATGCCCTGTAAGACGCAGCAGCACCCACATGCATGTTGGTACACACACACACACACACACACACACACACACACACACACACACTTCTTTTTAGAAAACCCTTGCAATGTTAAAGTTAAATTTATTAATAGTTTTCTTTTATCTTCCTAAAAATAATTTCCTATTCCCATGCACTGAGAACGAATAAGGACTGGCGATGTGGTTCTGCATTAGAGGGCTTACCTAATATGTGCAGAGTCCTGGGTTTAATCCCATTACCACCAAAATACCAAAAGCCAAGAAGCAATAACAGTAGACAGACAGCAGTGATTCTGAAGAAGGTGAGCAAAGAAAAGGAACAGAACAAAGCGGTGATTCAAAACACTTTCCAAAAGAACAGGCTTGGCACTGTGAGCTGAAAGCTGGTAGGATACTAAGAATGGCAAGCCAGCGTGGCCAACAGGAAAACATTCTAGATCATCACTGGACTTAACACAGCTCCTGTCCATAGCTGACGGTGGAAAGGCACCAGGTGATGATGTAACAGTCTCTGCGGCTGAGGCAGGGGCTGCGGGGGAACTAAGAAAGACTAAGCTACACAACTGTAACATGTGCAGAGGGCCTAGATCAGGCCCATGCAAGCTCTCTGGTTGGCGGTTCAGTCTCTGTGAGGTCCTATGGGCCCAAGTTGATTGTTTCTGTGGGTTTTCTTGTGGTGTCCTTGGCCCCTCTGGCTCCCATTCAAAAACAATGCCTTAAGCCGGAAGACTGGAGCCATGCATTTAAGATACTGAAGAGAACCAAGTGTTCGGCTGGACCCTCCAGCTCACCCAGCTGTTTGGGTGTGCGCCCCACCTCAACCCCTGGCACCCTGGCATCCCTATATCCAAAGAGTCTGGAATGTTTGGAAGGAGTCTGGTGGAAGATCCACCTCGGCTCCTCTCCCCATGTCTTTCCCTAAACGGGCCCCTTCAGAGCCCACCAAACACAGCTCCTCCCCCAGAGAGGCTCAGGACGACTTCCACAGGGGATATATAAGCGGCATCCCCGGTGTTCCTGTCCCCTCTCTACGGGGCCGGGGGAATCACCCAGGAACGTTTCACCATTTACACCCGGGCTTTTCTAATTTGGTATGATTGGGTTTGCTGCGTCGGCGGAGAGGCCTTCAGGAGGCCTAAAACTTATCACCAGCACCATCCAGGAAGCCGTATTCCCGTCGTCTCTCTCTCTCTCTCCAAACCCTGCCTGCTCAGAGAGCTCTGAAAGAAGGACCAGCATTGCGTTCTTAGCGGCTACTGCAGCTTCCGCCCCTGAAGTTGCCAGCTGCCCAAGCCCCTATCTAAAGTGTTCAGCTTCCGACCACAATTGGGCACAAACCCAGCCGGTGGCGGACACCTCATTACCCCTGGCCTACAAGCTATAGAGTCTCGCTGCGTTCGTTTCTGAGCAGCTCCGCCGGCCCCAAACTCTGGGACCGGGAGTTTCTTTGCTCAAATAAGTCTGTTGTTAAACTTTTTCAATTCGGCTTGATTTGGCTTACTGCGTTGGTGGAGAAATCTATTATCATTGGGGACAGAAAACCTATTACAAAAGTGAACCAAGGATTTAGAGTGAAACAAAATCTTCTTCCAAGAGCACAGGGATAAGTAAATAAATGCAATGACAAAAATTTAAAGCCCACTAAAACCAAGCAACCAAACAGAAACCCTAGCTGATGGTTAGAAGGGAGAAGGTACAACATGTAATTTACTGCCTGTCATGTTCAACACCTACTTACAATTACTCTGCCCACAGGCTGAGGATGCCGCTCAGTTGGTAGAGAGCTCACTTTGCATGCATGAAGCCCTGCACTTGATTTCCAGTTTCCCATAAACGGGGTGTAGTGTAACATACCTGTCATCACAGCACTTGGGAGGTAGAAGCAGGAGGATGAGAAGTTCAGGTTGCCAGTTTTGCAGAAGGAGATGGAGGCAGGAGGATCATGAGTTCAAGGCCAGCCTGGGCTACACATTTTTGGCTGGGCGGTGGTGGCGTACACCTTTAATCCTAGCACTCGGGAGGCAGAGGCAAGTGAATCTCTGTGAGTTCGAGGCCAGCCTGGTCTACAGAGTGAGTTTCAGGGCAGGCTCCAAAAAAGCTACACAGAGAAACCCTTTCTCGAAAAACAAAAAACAAAAAGTTCGGGTTATCCTTGGTAGTACGGTGAGTTTGAGGCCACTTTGGGATACATGAAACCCTTTCTCAAAAACAAAACAGGGGCTGGCTGGAGAGATGGCTCAGCGATTAAGAGCACTTGTTACTCTTGCAGAGGACCTAGATTTGATTTTCAGCATCCACACAGTAGCTCACAGCTGTCTGTAACTCTAGTTCCAGGAAATTCAGCATCCCTTGAAGGAAGGTTCTAGGCACACAAATGGTACACATGCACACACATGCAGACAAGCAACTCACACATATAAAATAAAACAAAATTAAATTAAAAAAATCAGTATAGAGCTTCTTAAAAAAACTAAAAAGAAATTACAATGTGACTACTTATAGGTGTAAGAGGGAATCTAAACAAGAATGTAACAGAGATTCCTGTGGTATTTGTCGTGGCACTGTTCACAATAGCTAAGTTATGGAAGAGGCTAGATGGTCAGCAAGAAAAGAATGTATTAAGAACATGTGGTATATATGTACAAGAGGATCTTTTGTTGTTGTTGTTTTTTTCCAAGACAGGGATTCTCTGTAGCCCTGGCTGCCCTAGAACTCGCTTTGTAGACCAGGCTAACCTCAAACTCTCAGAGATCCACCTGGCTCTGCCTCCCAAGTGCTGGGATTAAAGGTGTGCGCCACCACACTCAGTTGTACAACAGAATCTTATTCAGCTGAGAAAAAGAATGAAATCTGGGCCAGTGAGACTGCTCAGCAGGTGAAGGCGATCCCTGCCCAGCCTGATGACTCGAGCGTAATACCCAGAACCTACAAGGTGAAAGGAAAGAATCTCTCCTGTGAGTTGCCCTTTGACCTCCACACAGATATCATGGCACAAGCCTCCAAATATATATATATATATATATATATATATATATATATACTTATTTATTGTATATACTTATAAATATATATTAAATTTTTTAAAGAATGAGATTATGTCATTTGCAGGAAAATAGAACTGGAGAACATCATGCTACACAAAGTAAGATAGAATTAAAAAAACACAAGTCTTGCATGTTTTCTCTTAAATGGAAAATCTAGGCTTAAGGGGCTGGAGAGATGGCTCAGAGGTTAAGAGCACTGACTGCTCTTCCAGAGGACCTGAGTTCAGTTCCCAGCAACCACATGGTGGCTCACAACCATCTGTAATGAGATCTGGTGCCCTCTGCTGGCCTGCAGGCATACATGCTATATACATAATAAATAAATAAATCTTTTAAAAAAATCTAGGTTTAAAAGAGGACAGGGGATTGTGTTTCTCGGTTGGCAGAAGGTTTGTACAACATACAGGATACATACTGGGTTCCCCCAGTGCTGTATAAACTGCATGTGATGGTCCAGTAAATCTTCAAAATAAAGTGCGTTTATACAAGAGAACTGGTGGATGATGGAGCCTTTCTCTGGGCTCTGGGACTCTGCCGGCCTCCTCCAAACCACCAAGTGTCTTCCCACATGGGGAAGCCCAAAGAACAAAAGCCTTGCTGTCACAACTGTGTTATATAGATAACACATAAGCAAAGTCATTTCAGTTAGTTACTACTTATCAAAACCAATAAAGGTTCTTGAAAAGTTAAAAAAAGATGGAAGTAGGAAGGTGAGAGAGGCATGGAGGTGCATGCCTCTAGTCCCAGTGCCTGGGTAAGTGAAGGCAGAGGCCAAGGAGCTAGGGTTGTTTTTGGCTACATACTAAGTTTAAGACTGGCCCCGGGCTCCATGAGATCTGTCTCAAAAAGCCAAAACATTTTTTCAAAGTTTTGTTCTTTTTGTTTATTTGTTTGTTTTTGTTTTTTCGAGACAGGGTTTCTTTGTGTAGCCCTGGCTGTCCTGGAACTCATTCTGTAGACCAGACTGGCCTCAAACTTAGAGATTTGCCTGGAGAGTGCTGGGATCAAAGGTGTGTGCCACCATGGTCTGGCATGTAAGTTTTAAAAAGAAAAGAAAGTACAAGGGCAATTATATGGGAAGAGGGGGGGTAGCCGTGGGAGTGGAGAGAGAAAAACAAGAAAGAGTAATGGGGGATAAATACGAGCCAAGTGAAATATATACATTATGAAAATCCATCTTTTCAGTGTGTGCACGTGGAGATTAGAGGTCAACCTTGGGTGTCACACTCCAAGTTCTCTCCATCGTGGTTTTCGAGGCCGAGTCTCTTCCTGACCTGGAGCTCATGGAGTACACTAGGCTGGCTGGCCAGCCAGTCTCAGGGATCCACTCATCTCCACTCCCCTAACTCTGCTGGGGTTAGAAGAAGTTCCCACCACGTCGGGATTTTAAAATAAGTTCTGGGGATTGATCTCAGGTCGTCACGGTTGTACATTAAACACTGTACCGACCAAGCGATCTCCTCAGCCCTCACTTTGGCTTTGATACTTGACCGGTGCACACACACTGTCTCCAGTATGGCTGACTCTAAGATTGGAGCAGGAATTATACCAGATGAACCTGGAGCATCTTGTAATGGTTCAAAACCAGAATGTTCTCAAGAAGATTTGAAAACCAACCAACCCACCCAGGGCTTTGGGTACATGGATATAGGAGCCAACTGAGAACTTCCACTCACTGTAGCTGGAATGACGGGGAACGGCACAATAACTCAACATGAAAGACAAATACTCACGAGTCCATATTGTTATAAATGGCGGCACCGAGTCACACATAGAATTATCATCCATAATTTTTGAGACACTTCGCACTCAAAGCAGTGGAACATAACTTCCCATTCTTTAAGTGTGGGCTTATGCTTAGGCTCTAGCTTCTAAGAACAAAGGAGGGGGAAAGAAACTTCCCAGTACAGAAACGAGACGGACATTCCGCCTGGCTATCAAGGTCAACATCATAGTGAAGAGATATGTTAACAGTCTGTGCCCTCCATATGTGTTGTGATGAGAAGGTACTTGACCTCTGTGGTCAGCCTCCTCCAAACACATAAGCCTAGGGCTGGAGAGATGGCTCAGTGGTTAAAAGTACTTGCTGTTCGTGCAGAGGACCCTGGTTCATGAAGTTCCCAGTATTCACATGGCAACTCACAATGGTCTGTAGCTCCAATTATAAGGACTTTAGTGCCCTCTTCTGGTCTCTAGGAGTACTGCACACTTGTGGGGTACATTTTTGTGCAAGCAAAACACACACATAAAATTAAAATAAAAAAATAAAAACAAACAAACAAATATACAAACCCAGTATAGTCAGGGAAACAGTAGAGACAGATGCCAACTGGGAGGCATTTTACAAAATACCTCACTAGTGCTCTGTGAAACTGCAGCAAGCACATCAGGAACAAGGAGAACCTGAGAGGGGAGGCTGAGGAGACACGACACCTAAGTGAATGTGGAAGGGAGGAGTCTTGGAACATAAAAAGACAGTAGGCAAACCCTAAGGAAAGAAAGTGTGGACATCATTTTCAATAATACGTCAATATTGGTTATTGATAGAAAATGGACCGTGTCATGATGATACAACCAGGAAAACTGGACTGAGTGCAGCCATTCTCCCTCATCTTGGGGGCAGATCCCGGGACCCCCAGAAATCTGAAACTATGGCTAGGTCCATTGAGCACGTGTATTAGACTCTTTCCTATACACACACTGAGGATAGTTTAACTTATTAATTAGGCAATGAGAGATGAGTACTACTACAATAAAATAGAACAACTAAAACAATATGCAATAATGGAGGTTGTTTTAGACTTCTGAATTATTTCAAGAATATTCCATTTAGTAATTTTGTGCCACAGGTAACTAAAACTGCAGAGAGTAAAGCCACAGAGAAGAGGGTCCACACGTGGGAATCGTGCTAGCTTTACAATCTTTATGTAAACCTGTAATTGTAAAATTAGAGACTGAGGGCTGGAGAGATGGTTCAGTGGTTAAGAGCACACACTGCTCTTCCCGAGGATCTGAGTTTGGTTCCCAGCACCCACATCAGGTGGCTTACAACTGCCTGTAACCCCAGCTCCAGGGGCATCTGACACCTCAGACAGACATGGGCACTTGTGTTCATGTGCCATGTGCGTATATCCCCCCCCCCCCATACACATAATTAATATAATAAAAATTTTAAATATTCAGAAAAAAACACCAAAAGTAAAATTAGAAGTTTAGTTAAAATTTAAAAAAGAAATTTAACTAATCAAAAATTCGCATCTATGCTAATGAAGCTGCCTTGCAGATCTTCTGGATTAGCACACACACTCCTCGCCAGCTCCAGATGCAGCAGACTCTTTAGCCATGGGCACCTCCTTGCAGAAGAAGGGCGTTGCCCCACATGCTTCTAAGCACTTTGACTTGCTCCCGCTGACGTGCAAGGGCTCCTAGGACGTCCCTTGATAGGGCAGCCTGGATCAACTCTTTCACCCAGGGAGGAGTCTGGCTGGAGGAGTCAGTGTGTACCTTTCTGTTTAAACAGTCTTGACACCAGGCTAATGAGCCAGCTCAGGCTAGAAGGTCCAGGCTCATCCTCCAGCCCCCTGATTTTTAAATGTTCGCCCTTTCTGTGGACCCCGAAACTTCAAGCCACTGTTCTCTTCACCGCTCCGCTCTCCCCTGCCCTCCCCTCCCCAAACTCCTGCTCTCAGGAAGAGCTGAGCTAACCTTATAACCTTATAGTTCTACGGAGATTTAAGTCAATGCATTAGCACTCTTAAGATATTTATAATCTTTAGTCTCTAGTGGAAGAAGTTAGGCTGTGGCACATGGGTAAGGAGAACCCTAAGAAGCTACCTGCTCGGAGCTGGAGAGAACCCATGGCCTCAGGCTCTGACCACTGGCCACTTCACCCCCTGTTCCCCAACAGCTGTCTGCAGATTCTATGCCCCCTTTATCCCTACCTTTGGCCTCTTCCACGTGATGGCCTTCATCTTGGCTTTCTGGCTCAGCTCGTGCGAGCCCAGGGCCTGCACCCCTGCTGGGAAGACTCGGTCTTCAAAGAGGCTCTTCTGAGCCAGACAGCGTTGTCTGAGAACGACAAAATCCTGCCCCTCAAACTTGAGAGGCTGTGAGACAGTGCCCTCTCCATTTCTCCGGTCCCTCTCTCGGATCACCCTGTCACAGAAGAATCCCGGCAGCAGGTAGGGCATGATGACCAGCTGTGGAACGGGCCTTCGCTGCGGGCCTCTCTCCTGCTGCACCCTCAGCCCGGGCCTAATCCTCTGGTGAATGGCCTGGAGCCTATATAGCTCCTCCACCCGCAGCAGCTTGATGCAAATGAACACAGTCCAGAGAAAGGCTGTGCTCCGAGTCAGCAGCTTTGGCCAGAGGCCCCTGAGCCCTTGGTCTAGGGGCAACACACGCAAGTCAGAGAGGGAGCCAGGGAGGGGAGAGAGCAAGCCAGGAATGCCTGGGGGGGACAGACAACAATGGCTTGCAGACCTTTAGGGCACCTCGAACAGCCTTGCTGGGACTCTTGCTTTAAAAAGAGAAAATATAGTTTCAGAGGGCTCCCCCTGCCTCAGCAAAAGGCATTCATGCCTTTGACACTGGCCGTCAATGGGATATAGCATGGGGCCTTCTAAACATGCTGTATACACTAATCCTATACAGGCTGCTGAATGCATAGGAGGGGTCCGCTCCTAGCCTTTGTCCGAGGGTAATGAAGCCTCGTTCTCCTGATGTTCCTGCCCCACCCCCTGCAGACCTTGACTGGTCAATTAGGGGCTCTGATCTCTGAGGATGCAGAGGGCAAGTATCTGGACCTCACAGCAAAGGAGCCTTTACAGTGGAGCCCAGGATGGATACAACACATCCATTGCTCTACATTTTGCACCTCTGGGTGCAAACCTCTGGAAGTGTGGTTGTTGGGAGAGGCAAAGAAATGTGGGTTGGCGCTCTTTCTGTTGTTTTATGTTTCGTTTTGACTGTGAGATGGGGTCTTATGTTGCCCAGGCTGGCCTCAAACTTCCTATGTAGCTTAGGATGACCTTTAATGTCTCATCCTCCTGTCTCCACCTCCCCAGTGCTGAAAGTGCAGCCATGGACCATTACACCTGGTTTGTGTGGTGCTTGGGATCAAACCCAGGACCTCAGGCATTCTAAGCGAGCTCTTTACCTACTGAGCTACATCCCAGCCTATGTGTGCTGGAGAACTATTGCTAAGAATGCTTGGCTTCCCCACGCTGTCATTGTGTTTGCACAGAGAGCTGAAGAAAGTGGGGAGGTAGGACTGGCCGGCTGCACTCTAGAAGGGGTCCAGTCATCCCACAAGCTCACTGGCCTCCCTCTACCCTGGACATCTCACAGTGTACTCTTTGAACTTCTGTCATCCGCTTTAAAATGCAACACCCATGTAAAAAGGCAGCTTTCCAGTAGGTGTGATAGTACACACCTATAATCTCAGCACTTGAGAAGTTGTGGCAGGAGGATTTCTTCGAGTTACAGGCCAGCCCGGTCAACATGGAGAGTTCTAGGCTGGCATTAATTACAGAGTAAGACTGTAACAAAAGGAAACTAAACAAGCAAAACCAATAACATTTAAAAACTAATAAATAAATAACATCCAGGCTTTTAAGGCCTAGTCTCAGGAATCAGATATCCCTAAGTTGAGGTCTGGGTCTCTGCATTTATTTATTATTCTCTATGTATATTATTTATTCTTTCTGTCTGTCTTTCTGTCTCCCCCTCTTTCTGTCTGTCTATCTCATCTCTCTTTCTCTCTTTCTCTCTCTCTTTCTTCCTATCTCTCTCTCTCTCTCATGTGTGAATTTGAGTGTGAGTGAATGTATGGGTGTATATGTGAGTCTGCGTGTGAGTGAATGTGTGGGTGTGTATGTATGTGAGTCTGAGTGTGAGTGAATGTGTGGGTGTGTAAGTGAGTCTGAGTGTGAGTGTGTGGGTGTGTATGTATGTGAGTCTGAGTCTGAGTGAGTGTGTGGGTGTGTATGTGAGTCTGTGTGTGAGTGAGTGTGTGGGTGTGTATGTATGTGAGTCTGAGTATGAGTGAATGTGTGGGTGTGTATGTGAGTCTGCGTGTGAGTGAGTGTGTGAGGGTGTATGTGTATGCTTTCAGAAGGCCAGAGGTGGTGCTCCTCAGGTCTGTCCATCTTGTTTTCTGAGACAGAGTTGGGGCTCACAAGCGTAGGAGCCAGCTTAGCTGAAGCTCTCATTTGGTTTGGGTTATGCACTCCCCATCCTTGTAGTAATGCATTTGGCAACCTAATTCCTTCGCCTGCTAGCACTATTGCACATGCACCTCTTTCCAAACAATGCACCTAGCCGCCACCTCAGAATCCCCCAGACCTCAACCTGCACTGGGCTACGCATACTCCCATCTTTGAACAACAGTCTTTCTCCACCCCTGGTAACAATCAAACAGCAGTGTCCTATCATTTATCAGGCACCAATTATTACAATCTACAAATGCTGAACCAAATAAAAATAAAGCCTATGAATATGGAAAGATTTTAGACACTGCTAAAAATGGAAATCTTCATGGATCCTAGAACCTTCTGCTGCAACCAAGAAAGCATTATTTTACAAGCTTTCATTCAGGTAAGGATCTTATTGGCCTGCTACAAACCCAAATCCAGGGTTTAAAGGGGTGGGTGAACAGTAGATATGTAAGGCCCCACCCATATACAGAAAGGCCACAGCATATTTGGGCCTATGATCCCTAAATTAAGGAGCATCTAACTAAAAGGTTATGGAAACAGCCTAATGCCAAGTGCTCACCAAAACCAAATGTTCTCTAAGGCCCAGAGATCAGGGCTGCTATATGGAAAGCATTTCTTTTTACACAAGTGATTCCTTTTTGCTTTGGAGAGAGGGTCTCCCATGAAGCACAGGCTTTTCTCAAACTCAGTGATCTTGCTTGGCCTTGATGAGGAGACTACAGTGGTGTGTTACCTGCCCCAATTTACCGCTTTCCTGAAACAAGGCAGTTTCTATTTAATGTATCAAAGAATAGAAGGGCCAATCTGGCCTGAACTGGCTTTGGGTACATGCTCTGTCATAAAAAACTGAGTCCTCCAGTAACTTTTCAGGGACAGTAACTTACTATCTTATGCCTTTGCATAGTTGGGTATGCATATGATCAATGCCAGTTGCATTATGGGAAGGGACATGCACAGTAGGAAAAATGAATGTATGGCCTAATCTGTCAATCAAAATAAAGAACTGCCCAAACTACCCCCCTTACCAACCAACTCCTCCTTCTCTTGAATACCATAAAAGGAAGCTCCAAACCTGAATCGGGCCCTTGAGCACTCTGACTTATATGGCCAACTGTCTGTCTTGACATTATATCCCCCTCTGAGTTCTAGGATTACAGGTTCATACCACCATACTGACTAGAGATTGAATTTTAAAAAATTTAAGTTTATTTATTTTAATGTGTATGAGTATTTTGGGTGTTCTGTATTCACTACATTCACTACACGTATGCAATACCTAAGAAGGCCAGAAGAAGGCAATGGATACCTTGGGACTAGAGCTACACACAGTTGTGAGCCGCTATACCAAGTGTTGGGATTCAAACCCTGGTTCTCTCTCTCTCTCTCTCTCTCTTTCTCTCTCTCTCTCTCTCTCTCTCTCTCTCTCTCTCTCTCTCTCTCTCTCTCTCTCTCTGGTTTTTTGAGACAGGGTTTCTCTGTGTAGCTTTGCGCCTTTCCTGGAACTCACTTGATAGCCCAGGCTGGCCTAGAACTTACAGAGATCCGCCTGCCTCTGCCTCCCAAGTGCTGGGATTAAAGGCATGCGCCACAACCGCCCAGCTCAAACCCTGGTTCTCTAATAGAGCAGCCAGTGCCCTTAACTGCTAAGCCATCTCTCCAGCCTGGAGATTGGATTTTTATTTATTTTTAAGTTTTAGATAGTTTTAAGGTATCAGAACATAGGAAAGATGAAATAGAAAGAATAAGAATATATTCCACACAAACACTTGCTCCAAATATTTATGCGCTCACATTAATGTCTAACAAAACAGATTTCTTTAAGCAAAAAAAGCAAAATTTTCATAGAAAGTTACCACAATTCCTAGAAAAATAAAAATTAGCACTGATTTACAAAGAAAAAACAATTTCACACGATCCCATGATTCTCAAAGCAGTTGTATCTGTAGATAAAAAATTTTCCTTTAGAGCAACAAGAGTTATTTAAGGAGCATCAAGTTTTGATCTGATACAATCTCAGAGAATGGAGGAAAGTCCAGTGCCCAACCGCTTAACGAAGCCAGTGTAGCAGACACTAAATTGGAGAGGAAATGATAAGCTTGCCTCACCAATGATCACAAATTCCAGGCGATGTATTAGAGATCACACAACAGTGGGCTAGGGAGGTGGCTCAGCAGGCAGACGCTCTGAGTTTGAGTCCCACACAGCAGAAGGAGAGAACTAACTGCTGATAGTTACCCTCAGACCTCGACACAGGTGCCATGGTGCCTGTGTACACCACAGACAGATAAATACAATTTAAAAATGAAAATGCAGACACGTTATGAGAGCAAAAGACGTTAGCAGGTGTTGAAATAACAGATGGTTAGGAATACATGAAAGGGGCCAGGGAGACAGCTCAGTTTACTACACGAGTCTGATGACCCGGGTTCAAAGCCTGGAACGCAGGAAAAGGCGGAAGGAGAGAACCAACGCAACAAAACTGTCCTCCGACAAACACACATGTCAAGGCACTCACACACAAATCATGCACAGACACACACACAAATGGTAATAAATAAGACCTGGTAGTCCACACCTTTAATTCCAGCACTCAAGCAAAGGCAAGCAAGTCTCCGTGAGTTCCAGGCCAGCCAGGGCTACAGAGGGAGGGAGACTCTGCCTTAAAAATCAGGAGGAGGAGGAAGAAAAAAAAAGATTTTTAAAAGAAAACCACAAACGTACAAAAAGGATGCTGTGGCTATTTATATGAGAAATTCACCTTTTCGTGGTTTCCCGTCATTTCGGTCCCCACCCTTCCCATTTCCAACGTTATCCTGCCAAGTCATTTCAACTTATTCACTGTGGTCCCCAGAGCTCTGTCCCCATCAGGACCCCCAGGAGGAGGCTGCTGTTTTGAAGGAGGAGGTTCTAACAGTTATTTCTAGAACCTCTACTTTCACCAAGATGTTGCAGCTTCCTCTACCTTCTGCTACCCCCAGTTGGAGCTACTGTGATTCCTGCTGAGCAGCTGGATGCTGGGTTTGGACCAGACAGCTCACCCTGCATTTCAGTTACCAACACCACCACTCACTGCCTGTGCTACGTGTGTATGGGATTCAGTATCCTGCTTCATCCTTCAGCAACTCTGTGGGCTGGAGTTTTCATTTGCTTTTTAAGGATGAGGAAGCTGAGACCTAGGAATAGTCAGTCACATGGTTAAGTGGTGGACGAGGCTTCTGGTTTCTGGTTTTGAAGCCTGTGTCCTGGGCTGCCCCGATAGTGACAATTATTGCCTTACTGTGAGCACCTAGGACTTTAGGGATGTCACCCAGGAGTATCACTAAATTGATAGTTGTACTTAGCGCCTTTATGGAAAAGGAAAGAGAAATTTGGCCTGTTTCCTGACTCGATGCTAGTGGCAGAGCCAGGCTTCCCGCCAGGTCTGCTTGTTCAAATCCTGTCTCAAACTATTGTGTACAGTGGCCAAGTTCTTCCTTTCTGTGGCTAGTGCAGTGGTCCAACTTCCCTTCCAACTGTCTGACAGAAGGTGGCAGAGAGACCTCTTGCCAACCTAGCTTCATTGAGAAGGTAATTCCCCTGGGAAATGAACTGTGAAGTTACCGGCCAAGTCCTAGGCTGGGACTGGGTGTCCCTTCATACAGACGAGATTCTTCTGGAGTCTAGCTGTCTCCAAATCTGCTCACAATCACATGAGATAATTATTTGGTACCAGCCTTGTGTTTCTTCATTTCAGAATTGAGTGATTCTGGTTAAGTGACCCCAGGCTGGGAAGACACTCAGGTTATAGAGTTCCTTTTAGAGATTTCAGGGCACCAGAAGAGCCCATAAGTGCCGGAGGCCTTCTGGAATGAGCAGAAAGCCCTTTTTTTAAGGGTGCTGATGTGTTGGCCAGTGTTTTACCTCAATTAGGAATCAGTGTCTGGTGGCTTGAGGTTTTTCCGAGCTCTGGGCAAGTCCACAAACACCCACAGAAGCACAACACTGATTTGAAGTTACCAATTAATTTAACCGAGTAGGAGAATAACAAATATAGGACCTACAGACAGTGAGGCTGTGTAGATGACGGTACAGATGTGCCTTGTGTGGGAAAAGCCCCTGACTTAGGGTTCTGTGACTAAAGCAGCCGGAGGCAGGGTGATAAGAACAGGACGGACCTGCATAGAGGACACCAGTGGACTCCTTCACCACTGTCTGGGGTGCAGCCAGATGACTTCCAGCTAGAAATGAAGAGCTCTCCAAAAGCAGAAATCAGGGCACGTAGCTTACGGAAAGAGAGATCCTTTGCCCTTCAGAACCTTTGTGTCGGGAGGAGAGCCAACCACCTCAGAACGTTGAAAGTGGTTCTTCGATGTTTTGCTCCTGGATCTCCGGGGAGTGATTATTGGTTTTCATGTTGTGCTCCTGGCCTTGAGGAGTAACAAGGATGCTTCCCCAGTGCTAGCGGCCTTGGGGCATCCTTGGAGACCTAACCCACAGCCTCTGAGCAGCAGGGCCTCCTCCTCAGTCTCCTCCACCTCAGAGCTCAGGGAGTCCATTTCCCTTGCTCTTGCTCTTCCCTCTCCACACACCTGTTCCTTCTCTGGCTTCTGGGCATGGTGGCTCAGTGACAAGTCAAGACGCAGTGCAAGTCTGCCCTTTCCTGAAAGGTTACTTGTCTCGGGTATTCCCCAGCTTCAGAGAGTGTTCAGTCATAGAGAATACCAGGAGCTCTCTCTCTCTCTCTCTCTCTCTCTCTCTCTCTCTCTCTCTCTCTCTCTCTCTCTCTGTGTGCACCTCAGGCTTTTCCTAGTCCACCTCCATGTCATTCTAGCTTTTATTATTGTTATATATCAACCAGCAGATCTTTTCTTTTTATTTCCTTTTTCTCTTTAGAAAACAATCATGTTGGCACACGCCTTTAATCCCAGCACTCGGGAGGCAGAGGCAGGTGGATCTCTGAGTTCAAGGCCAGCCTGGTCTACAGAGTGAGTTTCAGGAGAGCCAGGGCTACACAGAGAAACCCTCTCTCAAAAAACCAACCAACCATCTATCCAACCAACCAACCAACCAAACAAACAAACAAACAAACAAACAAACAAAAACAATCATGTTTACCCCCTATAGGCAAAGTAATCTATTTTATTTTGCTAATTTGTTTTTATCTTTAAATGATAAGGTCCTCATATTACCCAAGCTGACCTTAAAGTTGACAGTGTCAGCAATCCTCCTGCCTCAGCTTCCTCCGTAGCTAGGACTACAGGCAGGTACCAACATGCCCAGCTCAAGTACTCTTTATGTAATTATAATGCAGGCTGGAGAGATGGCTCATAGGCTAAAAAGTACATACTGCTTTTGCAAAGGACCTGAGTCCAGTTCCCAGAATCCATATCAGGCTGCTCACAACAGCCTAAAAGTCCAGCTCCAGCTACCAGCTACACCCTTCTGGCCTCTGCAGGTACCTATAGTTATGGGAGTTCTCTCTCTCTCTCTCTCTCTCTCTCTCTCTCTCTCTCTCTCTCTCTCTCTCTCTCTCTCTCTCTCTCTCCATCTGTTTTTCCTCCTGACAGAAAGTTTCTACCATGTTAGAGATTCAGAGGGGAAGTATATTTGCTAAAGATGTGCAAAGAACCAGACAGAACTCCTGACACACAGATCTGTTGTTTTGTGTTTTTATTGTACTTTTGCTGCCGTTTGTATTCCCGGAGTAACTGCCTTAGGACTGGGGATATGTTCCTTCTGCCTGGATAGTGAAGATCCCAGAAGAGGCCCAGAGACCAGGTCACACAGACAGCAGCAAAATCTAGCCAAGGTGCCTGGATTCACGCTGGTAGGAAGCATGGAGGAAGGGAGAGCTGTGGGCTGGGGATGTCAGGTGTGGGATGGGAGTGGGCAAGGAATGTCTGATTTGCCTCTTTTTCCCACCCTGTGAAGTATTTTTCCTCATATTTCTCAATTTCCCCCACAGCTCTGAAACCATAACGCATCTTACACTATCAAGCCTCCTGTGGACACCAAGATCAAGCAAGTGCTAGCATGAAAATCCCAGCTTGGGTGAAATATGGTCGGTGATGAACGGCAGCTTAGGAAACTCACCTCAACATCACCCTTAGAGTCTAACTCAAGAAATTTCCAGTGACGGTAACAAGCACCAGGTCAACTGAATGGAGGGACTGGGGGGCTTCTGCCTGCCTGGCAGTTGTCTTCAGGTCCAGGTGCTGGCAGCTAGGGAACCAGCTGGGCCAAGGAGTGAAGGCTAGACAGCTGGGCAAAGCACAGCTGGACATGGGGTTATAACAGTAACAGCAGGCAGGGGAGGGGATATGCCAGCAAATGAAGTCCTCATCTAGTGTTTCCTCATAGAACGCGGTCCCTTTCTCCTACTCTTGGGCCTGACAGAGGTCACTATGTCCAAGTGCACGGGGGGTGGATGTTTTCAAGAACGGCCTTACATTTCAGACAATTCTGGAGTCATCGCCATTTTCTCATTTCATTTAATTTGTGTGACCCATACATAAATAACCCTTTGTGCTTTCTGGACCATAATTATGTAAAGTGAAGTGCTTGGATAACACTTCCCTGACACGTTCCGACTGCCCATCTCTAAACCCATTTTATAATTTATGTTAATATAGGACATATTCCTTAATCTTTGATTTTATATGCACTTATGTACGTGTGTCTGAGCGTCTGTATGTGTACCGCCTGTGTACTGGAGCCTGCAGAGATCACAAGAGGCATCAGATCCCTGGGATCTGATAGACTGTTGGGAGCCACCACCTGCAGGTGCTGGGAACCACAGAAGCCATCCCTCCAGCCCTCTACGCCCTGATCTGAACCGTGGGAGGATACACAGGCATTTCAACCAAGGGGGTTTGAAAATTCAGGATTTTTGTTGTTGGTGATGGCGGTAGGAGCCCAATCTCAAACAGCCAGGTCTCTTGGAGCACACTGGTTCATATGTGCCGACAGGACAGTGTATACACGGGACCGCTGTCACTCCCAGAACGTCACAGGCCCTTTACACGTGTGCAAATCTAGCTCTTAAGGTCAAGGCTATCAGTGACTTCAGGAAGGACAGCGTGTGTAGCTTTTGCTCCCTTGCCCTCTGAGCAGTATTGGACTAGGCTCTTAAGGCCTCTACTTCGGAAAGCAGGGCTGTCCTGGGTCTGACCCTTAGATGTGGGTTTTTTTCACTAACATCATTTGTGTACTGTTGTGCTCAGTATATGTGCTGGGTCTACAAATGACCACGAACAGACCCTGCTCTCAACACCAGGAGAGGAGAGAAAGCTTGAAGGAAGTGCCACTTGAGCAGGTATTCAGTGAAAGCAAGGAGGACTCAGTCAGCCAAACCCTGGAAGGGCACTGCAGCCAGATGTTCAGATACACAGTGAAAGCAAAGAGGACTCAATCAGCCAAACCCCGGAAGGGCGCTGCAGCCAGATGTTCAGACATGCAGTGAAAGCAAGGAGGACTCAGTCAGCCAAACCCTGGAAGGGCTCTGCAGCCAGATGTTCAGCTGCAGCATCAAGCTTGGGGGAAGAGGGGGGAGGTGAGGCCAGCAGGGCTAGCCTGGGAAGGGCTGCTGTTCAGCTAAGACTTACGCTGCAGGCAGCGGGGGCTGAGCTGGGGTGTGGCATGTCTAAGAACATCAGGTTGCCCACCCCCGTGGATGGGACCCGAGACCTCCACACACAGGGTGTGTGCTGAGCTACATCTGGCCCACAGCAGCATTCTCTTCTAAACTGAGGACATTCGTGACAGCCATGGTGGGCCTCACCAAGGAACAGCAGAGGAGGAGAGGGCCCAGTGACAATTCTGTTAGTAAATAGAGAAAAGACATGGCCAGGGATCCTGCCAAGAGCCTAACATTTCTTCTTCGTGGAAAGTTTCTCTCCCAGACATCCTGCTCCCTTTGATCCCATCCTCTCTGGACACGGGGTCCTGACAGTCCCTCTAACTCAGTGCCCATCCCCTCAGGACTCCAGGCTTCACGACAGTGTGTTGTCTCTCCTACTCATGACACTCTTAGTAACTTGCCCAGTACGTGAAGCTAGCAGATGTGCAATAAATATTTCTTTCTCTCTCTTTGTGATTACCTTTTCTCTCTTCTCCATTTATCTATCTATCTATCTATCTATCTATCTATCTATCTATCTATCTATCTATCTATCTATCTATCTATCTATATCTCTCTTCCTATCTATCTATCTATATCTATATCTCTCTATCTCGCTATATCTATCTATCTATCTATCTATCTATCTATCTATCTATCTATCTATCTATCTATCTATCTATCTATCTTTTTAGCAGTGCCCGGGATGGGACATGGGGCCTCAGACATATTAAACAGATCTCTGCCACTGAGCTCTATACCTAGCTCCAGATTATTTTGTGACTAAAATCTTTCTTGTATCAAATACAAAAGTCACATTGAAAGCATGATCAGAGAAGGGAGCCAGGGGAACATAATTTTCCCTCTGGTAGATCCCTGTAAGAGAAAGCCTGAGGCTAGCGAGCAGGGTTTCACCCAGGCCCTATCATGTGCTGGGTCTATTTCACGCTGGGCCTTGACTTCCTAATCTATGCAGGGAGGTAAAAAGACAAAAATTCTTCTAAGCCCAGGATTCTGTGTTTGAAAAGGTAGTCTTTGCCTCGCTCTTCTTTCCCTGGCTTCCGTGTCTCAGAAATCCACAGTCCCTGGCAAACTGAAGGACAACATCTCATGATTTTAGCCTGAGAAATGGAAGCAGTCTCAATATATTTTGGCAGAGGAGGCATTTCTAGACATTCTGGAACTGGTTCTGGAGAAGGGATGGCTATTCTGTTGATGAACTGGGGATCTGGTTGCTTTCATGAAAAGCAGAAAGAGAGAAAGTGGGAGAGAAGCTGCCCTGCCCGCCGTCTCTTGGACTTGACCCTGTCCTTCCCTTCCCACACTTGCAGCCAGAGCTGTAGGCCCCTGCCAGGATCCTTCCCCCGTGCCCATGTGCCCAGCTGTGCTCGGGGAGGTGCTGAGTGGGAGGACTTCTCTGAGGGCAAATTTCAGCCAGCTCCAAAGCCAGTAGACTACTCACCGGAGGTCTCTTCCAGACGAACTGGATGGGGAACTTCTGGCTATAAAAGAGAGAGGTCTCATCTGGCGGGAACTCGGGATCCAGATAAAGAACTTTCTTCTCCAGGCACTTCTTGTGGAGCTGCTCAAACGTCTTCTCCTTCACTCCGATAATTGGAAAATTGCGGCTGATGATGGCTGAATAGATACCACCTGGGTGTCCACCTCCGGCCTCGGTGGTCTTGCCTTGGGCCGGGTGAGGACCGGGCCCTGGGGACCTGGGCTCAGCCCCTGTCCTCGGGGCCACAGTTGCACTAATGACGGTCGGCATGGCAGGCAAGTTCGGAAGGAAGATGTTTGAAAGAAAACAAGACCCAGGCACCTTCAAGGAAAGGAAGCAATTACAAAGGCGGAAATTGAAGCGATCCTTCCGTCTGAGAGAAAAATGGCCACATTCTCTTCAGAATTTAAATCCTATCAGCAAGTTGGCTGGCTTATGACCAGCTTAAAGAGCTGAGCTGTGATCCCGGAGCCATAGGTGTTCCCGAGGAAGAGGCATTGAAAGATTTTTGAAGCAGTTTCTACCTGGGGGCTTCTACCAGCAGCATGCTTGCCAGAGGGAGAGAAAGAGAATGAGGCTTGGGTTTCAGTGGCCTGAAGAAGCTTAAGCCAGGAAAACTAAAAATAGACGTGAAGTGAGATGGCGAGCATGAAAGGCAGAGGCCAGTGTGCGGCTAGACCGAGGGGTAGAGAAGGACCTAGCTGCATATTTCGACATTGACACTAAGAACTCTTGGTGTCAAAAAATGAGAGTATCTGAGACAGGCGACCACCAGAGATCAGCAAAGCGTGTTAGGAACTAGGCAGCCATACAGGCTATGGAAGCAGTGGTCCCCGGGTGCACAGAAAGCAGGGTGTGAACAGCTAGCTGGAATCCAAGCCACGAGAGTTCTGGGGGCATATTCCGTGTGTTTTACAGAACATGATTTTTACTTTATAAAATGTTAGAATAGCAGAATGCCACTTAATATTAGAGTCAGTGTCTTTTCTAGAATGTTCTGGAATCAGCTTTCAGTTCAACTGAAATGTAGAAAATGCCACTCAGCAGAATTTTCAGCCAAGGAAATCCCTCTTTTTCTCGGGCACTGGACCTAGACACCTGCCTCTTCCTACCCCCAAACACACACTGAGATCAAGTCTACTCCGCAGTGTGTATGCTAGCAGATTATTGTTTAGCCACACCACGTCAGCATCTAGACAGAAGCTGGGCATGGGTACTGAGCTAGGCTGGTGTCAAGGATGTCATGTCTAGACTGGGCTTCAAGGCTTGGAAATGAGAATGAGGGTGGCCGGGGCAGGGACCTGCTTGCCGAGCTTCCCCCTGGTTTTCACCCATGGTGGTTGCTCTCCACATCATAATGAGATGGATACATCTGTCTGGCCGAATAGAGGCTTGTCTCAGCTTGCAGCTGTGCCTATTCCTAAGTGACCAGCTTCACAGATCCAAGTTTAGAAGACACAGGAAAGGGTAGGAAGTGGCAGCTGAAATAGGGGGCACAGGGTAGGAGAGATGGATCAGTGACAAAGCACTGGCCAGACACGTGAGAAGATCTGAGCTCCCCCGTGAAGTAGCATGTCTGTCATCTCAGCGCATCTACAGAGATGGGAAACACAGACAGAGGAGCCCTACCACAGGCCAGGCTGCCAGCCTATGCAGCATCAAACAACAAAAAGAGGTGGAAGGCATGGATGGGCCAACACCCCAGGTTGTCCTCTGTGTGCCAAGGTACATGTGTATATGTGCATGCCCACACTCACACACAAAAACATGTATACACACATACACCCCCCCACACACACACACACAAAGAAAGGGAGTATGGTAGGCTTATGAATCTTGGTACTGAAACTTGAAGGAACCCTATGTCTCCGTTACTGGAACCATCAGCTTATCTTCCTGTCCCTCCGAGAAAATGCCCGAGGCATTGAAGGAGACTAGAGGAGAGCAGTTTCTGAAGGCTGGCTGTCCAGGTTCAAAGGCTAGGTTGGCCACTCCGGGCTGCGAGTGTGTAACTTTAGCTGAGTTACCTCAACCTTTCCTCCTATGAGTCTTCTCTCACCTAAAACTGGTATGATGCGAGTTATTCCATAGTTCGGTTTGTGTAAGGATTAAGCAAGTTAACTCATGTAATGCATTTAAAACTGTGTTAGGATGTCTTAAGCACTCAGCAAAGTGGTTAGAAAAGGTCTGAATTTAATATCACTTTGGGGTTAGGTTGGATTGAATGGCTATTCATTCATGGTATCAATTGACTGTCCATCTCTACAACAAAATAAATGAGATGATTAACTTATATGGACAAAAACGTTTATTTTGGCTCACAGTTTTAGAGGTTCGTGCCCATATCAATTAGCTCCATTGTTTTGTGTGGTGATATTTTATTTGTATGTTAATAAATAAAGTTTGCCTAGAGATCAGAGGTCATAGCCAGCTGTAAACAAAAGTCAGGCAGTGGCAGCACATGCCCTTAATCCAATCACATGGCAGGCAGAGTCCTTGTGTGTTCAAGGACATAGCCAAGTGTGGTGACACATGCCTTTAATCCCAGTACCAACCATAGAGACCTGGAGGTCTGTATAGACAGGCAGTGAGGAGAAGTGATGGCTGGGCTTAAAGTCAATGAGCAAGGCAAGAAAGGTGCAGGTTAGACAGGAAGAAGCTTGTTTGGTTCTCTTGGGAAGCTATGGTGGAGTGGTGAGCTAAGGTTAGTTGGTGGCTATCACTCTGATCTCTACAGCTTTCACCCCTGTATTCGGCTCTGTGTTTCTTATTTAATAAGACTGTTTAGAAATTTGTCTACAGCTTTGGGCCTGTAAAAAGGCCCATTGGAGAAACTTGTGGCAAAGCAAAAACATCTACCTCATGACCAGGAAGCAAATGAAGAGGAAAGCTGTGATAAAACACCATGACCAAAAGCAACTTACAGAAGAATTTATTTTGGCTTACATTCCATAGGGAGAGTCCATAATAGCAAAGGAGGCATTGGCAGCAGATGCTGGAGCAGGTGGCTGAGAGAAAGCTCACATCTCAACAGCACACAGGAAGCAGAGCAAACAAACAGGAACTGGAATGAGGCTATAGCTGATCAAAGCCCACCCTCTGTGACACACTTCTTCTAGTAAGGATGTACCTCCTCAAAGTTCCACACCCTCCCCAAACAGTGCCACCAATGGGGGACCAGGTGTTCAAACATATGGGCCTATGGGGGGCATTTTTCATTCAAAGTACCACAGTTTGAAATATATGAGATTTGAGAGAAACATGATCTTAAGGAACATACACTCCAGTAGGGAAATATACAGTCCTACTTATAGGACTAAGGCACATCCCTGCGGATGCAAAGCAGGGCACAACTATTTGTGGGGCAGCATTTCAGAGAAGGGCAAAATTGCTGCCAGTGGGCACTGGGGGGGGGGTTGGGGTGACAGGTTAAAAGTCTTCATGGAAAAGTAGGATTTGGATTGGGTCTGGAGGGTGGTAAGATTGTGTTGGTGGAGTCAAGGGAGGACACTGAGGTTAAGGAAAGGGAGGCAGGTAGCTAAGTGGAAGAAATGTAGTGAGGCCCATCTGCTGAGGAACTGAGGGCCCCCCAATAGCTGCTGAAGCAGACAGCAGGGAGTCTTGGGGTCCCCAGAGCCAGAGGCTCTGATGCAAGGGCTGGGTTGCAATATTCAAGCCCGCGCCAAGCCGTATGGGAATCCAGTGCTAAAGGAAGCCAGTGACACTGAGCTCTTTATTTAAAATCTTTTGCTTAGCCTGGAGCTTTTTTGTATTCATTTTGATTTTTAAAGACCGTGTATTAAATATTACTTATTTTGATTATTGATTGTGTCTGAGACAAGGGCCTCTTACTTGTGTTATTACAGTCCCAAGCCTGTGCTCTATTTTTGAAGTTCACCTGTGGGACATGGATATTTATTTCATTATTACTAATTATAGCTTATTCGAGTTATAAATATTCTTTGGTTAGTAGAGAGTACTTAGTAAAATATAATTAAAAGGAGTAAATCTGATTTGAAGATTGACTTGGTACTTTGGAGTCTAAGAAAGGGACACGAACCCACCCTTGCACTCCTGACTCACTCTCTAGGGAGAGCTTTCGGAAGCCCGGCCCATGCAGTGTCTGCAGGAGAGGGCACCATTGGGCCTGTGCTGCTGTCGGGGAAGGCACCCTGAGAGTACCGGGCACTGCCATCTATCTGGAGGTTGGTTTGGGCAAGCCCCGCAAATGGGCTCCTGAGTGGCTCCAGGTCAGGCTGCTCACTGAGCTCTATCAATGGCTCAGGGCTTTGTGGATCTGTGGGAAGAGCAATGTGTGTACAGTGTGTCAGCAATACATCTTCAGATGTGAAATTTGAAATCTTCTTTTTGACTCTTTGAGACAAGGTCTTGTGATAGAGCTTAAGCTGGTCTTGAATTCACGATCCTTCTGCCTTAGCTTCCTGAGTGCCGTGATTACAGGAGTGGACCACTGCGCCTGAAATCTTCAAATCTGAAATCTACTGGTCATCGCACACCAGAGAGAAGCACAATATCAGTTTTTCCAGGGAAGAAATTAGATGGCAGCCCAGATCTCACAGAAGGGTGGGTGGTCAGGAGGCTTCCACTCTCATCACCAGGGCACCGGCTCATCATCTGATATGGACCTCCCAGTCATCAACAACACTCAGGGAAAGCCTCTCCAGACTCAGGGCGGATGTTTTGTCGTAGTATGTAAAAGCTGCAGGCTGAACTTTACCATCTAAATAGCAAAACAATAAAAAGACACTGTGAGAAACCAGGAGAAAAAAACCCTTTTTCCCCTCCAAATCTGATTCGTTGTCTGGTGCTCTCAAACAATGTTACACCTCAGGTAGGAGAACCAGGTAGCACTTTTATTCATGACTTCCTGTGAATGTTTTAAAACGTGAAAAGTCTAATTGTTTGGAGTATGCTCCCGGTTGGAAAGAAACTATAAGGAACAGAGTGATCTGTCCAAGACATGCAGGAGGTGAGGGAGGGCACAATTCTACACCATCCCTCACGTTAGTTCTTTAAAACACTAAGAATCTCCAGAGCTGAAGATGCCTGTACCCTATTACAAATTAAGAAACACCTAGAATACTATTACAGGCCTTCAATAATGTCTCTTATGTTAACTGTGGGCAGAAAGACCAATTCATGGAGAGAAGCAGGTTAGCCCTGCTCACTCTAGAGACTAGAGAACCAACCCAGAAGGGCAGGGATTGCCTTAGCCGAGCATTGTTTGACAGTCTGGGAACAAACAATCTCTTCACAGCAGATACTTCTGTGTTTACAGGACAAATGCTGAAGTGAGAATGAACTGTTTGCTTACCAGATGAGTGGGTAGTCACAGAAGATGGCTTCTCCCTAAGGCCTAAGACCAAGATCTGCTCCACTATGCACTTGCTGGGATAATGACCCTTCCCATCAGCACACCTGGTACACATACAGATGGTATTAGGAAAAGGAGAGACATGGGGTTTTTATTTGGTCACTGGGTCAACATCCCTATCCTTTTGAGTTCTTCCTGTCTGTCTCTATGGATTCATGGTCCATACAGGAGCCATATTCAGTGGGACAAAGAGATGAAAACAGACAGCTGTATGCACCAGGGACTAGGGAGTCAGGGACCACATCAATCTCCCTAAATTGTTTGAAGGACACGAAAGACACAGCATAGCTTGGACATTATAATCAGACCGAAGGAAAGCAGGTATTTAATTAATTGGTGCATGGAAGAAGGATGGTATTAGTGAGTACTTAAGCTAAGTATTTTTTTTTTTGTAGCAGCTGGGGAAAAGAAGATAAGGACAAGAAATAAGGAGCTTTCAGGGTCAGCAACTGAAAACACAAATGGCCTTCACCACTCATTTATCTAAATAATAGCTTCAAGACTTTTTATTAGTAATCTCTATTTTACGAACATGAATGTTTTGGCTACATGCCCTTACAGGTCAGAAGGGGGGAGGTCAGATCCCCTGCAGCTGGAGTTACAGACCATGTTGATGTTGGGGAGTGAACTTGGGTCTTCTTCAAGAGCAACCAAGGCTCTTTAACCCACAGGCCAGCTCTCAAACCGCTAAACGGCAATTGAAAACTTGAGCTATCCACTTAGTTGAAGATGCCAGGAGGGTAGCATAATGGAAGGAGAGTCGCGGCCTTGTACCTCGCTGCCTCACCTGTTGGTCAGGACGCCGGAACAGAAGGAAAAGCTGCGGCGTGAGAACTGGTCCTGGTGGAGGTACTGGAAAGAATGGCCATCATCCAGATACAGCTCCCCCTCAGCAGAAGCCTGCAGAGCGAATCACAGAGGATCGGCTAACGGCAAGTTTTATAGAGAAAAAAAAAAAAAAGTCATCTTCTGAAAGGAAAGAGTAACTTCTGAAAATCAGTGACAAGTCTGAAAAGGTAAGTATCCAAGCTGCCCAATTGCACACAAGTTCCTTACACACTCACTATCCAGTCACTCCTGAGCAGGTAATAAAATAACGTGGACAGCGAGGTTACACAGAGGAGCACCAAGGGCTAGACTTTGCTGAAGGAAATTTAAATGTGAAGTATGATCAGTAATGGCTTCCGTGAAAATACTATCCTAGAACGTGACAAGAAAGTTCACAGAACTGAAGCTGGAAAATATCACTGTATAATGGGTGAAATCAACTGTCTTTAGAGGCCCTTCCTACTCAAAGTGGGGAGGAAGCCTAAACACTACAGTCCTCATGGCAGGTTACGTATCAACAGTGTTTGCTGCAGGATGGGTCTCCAGCTGATTGCATTCATTCTGGGACCCCACATGGACCCTAGACCACAGTTTGGCTGAAGAAGACAAGCTTCAATAATGCATGGAAAAGAAAGCTGTAATTGACCTATTTTACAATATTAATATAAACATAAACATAACAAGAATATGGATTTGGTTCTGTAAGGTATTAGGGTAAATGGATAAGAGATGTGTATAACACAGGCTCCACTTGGCTCAGAAGACACTCTCGACACTCCCAAGCCATACTCAAGGAGATGTTAGTGATTTCAGCTACTTGATGAGAACAGAAGACACTGAATGGGTTAGGTATACCCAAAATAGTTAAGACACATTGTTTTATGGCCCTCTTCTGTAGGAGACTGAGTTTCAGAACTAATCTTCAGGGGCAGGCTGCATAATAAATGTTATTCCAGTAGCAACGCCAACCTGAGAGATAGACGTTACATGCCCAAGAAACACATTTGCATATTCCTGGATCTCAGCGTTCCTAAGAAAAATGCCAGGAAGGGCAGACTTCACAGAGATTCAGAAATGATTCAGCCCTTGATTTTGAGATAAACACCAGGGGCACTGTTTCGTACGAGATTCATTACTTTTTCATACCCTCAAAAGGCCAAGAGATGGAATAGAAGGGGGAGAGGTAACCGGGCTTTCCAAATACCTGAGTGCTGAGAGCAACCCGGAGTCCATATGGGGAGTCAGTCATCCAGCCTGTGGACTTTCCCACACTTGTCTTTATTGGCACCACACTTCCGCCTCGTTGAAACACTGGTATCTGCAACAGAGCAGCACTCTCAGGGGCGACATACTCATACAAGAAACTTTCCAAGTAGAATTTTTAAATATTTCACCGTATGAGATCCAAACTCTTTATAGATATAGACTGGAGCAAAGAATATTTGTGGGCAGGGAAATGGCAAGCATGGGGACTGTGGAATTAAAAGAAAACTTTAATGGTCCATTAAAATGATTATGTATTTATTATTTGTTACTACTGCTTTGTGTGTATGTGTGTATGACACATCCATGTCATAGCATGTGTGTGAAGGTCAGCAGACAACTTTGTGAAGTCAGTTCTCTCTTTACACGTGTATTCATGTGGTCCTGAGAATTGAACTGAGGTTGTCAGGCTTGCATGACAGGCCCTGAGCTAGCTCACTGGCCCCAAGTCATCATATTTTAAATTATTGGGGCAACTATCTACCATCCCCCAATTTATTAACTACACTTGTCTGTCTTAGCTTGGGTTCTGTTGCTGTGATGAAACACTGACTGGAAGCAAACTGGGGGTGGGGAGGAAGGAGTTTATATCATCTCCCGGCTTATAGTCCCTGGTCAAGGGAAGTCAAGACAGGAACCCGGAGACAGGAACTGAAGCAGAGATCACGAAGAAACACTGCTAATGGTTTCCTTCCGGAGTGTGTTCAGCTGCCTTCCTTATACCTCCCAGGACCACTGCCCTGGGGTGGTACCACCCACAGTGAGCTGGACCCTCCAGCATCAATCAACAATCCAGGAAAGGCCACACAGACTTGCTACAGGCCAGTCTGACAGAGGCAATTCCTCAACTGAGGCTCCCTCTTCCCAGGTGACTCTAGTGTATGTCAAGGTGACAAAAACGAACTTGCCTCTTTTTCATTTAAATGATGAATTTTATTCTGCTCATCCTATTAGAGGCCCAGAGGAATAAAAAAATAATAATAACTCGTTTTTCAACTTGATCAGAAAGGATTTCTATTTTAGATCTTTAACATCCTTGTCAATAAAATAACAAGCATGTTATTCTAGAGCCATGCTAGAGAGTGGATTTTTCCGTTTATGTAGGTGGGCCCAATAGCACTAGTGTACACAAAGTGTCCTGTGTCTGAGGAGGTGACTTATGCCCTTTCTCACCACGTCTGCACACTTTTCTTTTCCTGCTTGTCTGGGTCAGCAGGAGACCGCCTCAGTTCTGAGGCGCGGAAGCTGCTTCTGCTCCAGGAACCATCACAGAACATGAGGTGATGCTGACGGCAGGGGTGTGGGCGTGGCCTGCACCCATCAGCCCTTTGCCATGGCTCTCTGCAGGACAGCCTGGTAGGCTTCTTGCTGCTGGTAAGGAGTCACCCAGATCACAGGAGTGCCTGTGCTTTTCTCTGAGTAAAGTGTCAGCAAAGAGGAGAGGACAAGAACGTGTGATTTGGAGAGCGTAGTCAAGATGTGCTCCCCCCAACTTAATTCACAAGCAGCAAGAAGGAAAGCCAGCTTTCTTCTTGTTTTCTTTTTATTCCTTCCTTCTTTAAACAACCAACCAAACAACCCCAAAGAACAAAGTTACAGTGGGATGGGCTGCAGACTCAGAGTTCAGAAAACTTCCAGGGAGTGGGAGGGACTTGTCTTAGCTCTGCCACAACCCAGTAGTGATTCTGGACAAAAAAAATTCACTTCTACCAGTTTCTTCATGTGCAAATGAAGGGCATGGTGCTTTGAATAGGAATGGCCCACATAGGCTCATATATTCGAATGTCTGGTCACCAGGGAGTGGCACTATTTCAAAGAATTAGAAGGACTGGGGCGTGCTGTTTTAGAGGAAGTGTGTCCCTAGGGGTGGGCTTTGGAGTTTCAAAGCCCTCATTAGGCCCAGTGCCTCTCTCTGCTTGCAGACCAGGATGTAGTTCTCAGCTCCTTCTCCAGCACCATGCCTGCCTGCCTGCCACCTGCCATGCTCCCTGCCATGATGATGATGGACTTAGCCTCTGAAACTGTATGCAAGCCTCCAACTAAATAGATCCTTTTATAAGAGTTACCTTGGTCATGGTGTCCCTTCACAGCAACAGAACAGTGACTAAGACAAAGGAATTAGGCTAGAAGGTTACTAAGGTCTTCTCTAGATCTGAAAGTTGATGTCTGGAACCACTTTCTTTATAAGAAACCTTGGATGGCAATTTGGAAAAATAACACCACCATTCTATTAATCTTCATTCTACAGGGCTGGTGGTCATGCTCGTGATTCGGCGGGCTGGCCGCTTTGAGTAGAATCTCGTAACTGACGCGTCCTCTCGTCCGGAGGCCCAGAGTCGCTCCTCTCACTTTTTGACATTGGATTTGGCATCCCAGAGCCCACTGTTTCTGTTCTCAGTGTACTGTTCTTAGACACCGAGTAGATATACAGCAAAGAGTTGTTCATCCTCGAGATTCCACGCCATGAGTCAGAGTATATATATATTTTTAAACTCTTTACATATCTTAACAGCTTATTGGTATAATTCATATGCTTCAAAATATACACAAACCACTTCAATATACTGAGTCATGTAACCGTAGCCAAAGTCAATTTTAAAATCCTATCAACTCCTCTAAAAGAAAATTATACCCTTCAGCAGTCACTCCCCATTGCTTCCCAAATCCTCTCCCAAGCACAGCCCAAGGCTGTATGTACATGTACGTGTTGTTATGTCAAACGCTAACAGCCTTGGTTCACTTTTTACAGAAATACACCATAAACAGGATGCTTGTGCCTCCCATTCATATGCTGAAGCCCCACACACTGAAGTGACTATATCTGGAGACAGGGTCATAAGGATAAGTCCTGATATGATAGGAACAGTATCCTCACAAGAACACTTTCTTATTTTTTATTTTATTTTAACTGTGTAAGTGTTTTGCCTGTATGTATGTATGTGCACCGCACGTGTGCCTGGTGCCTGTGGGGGCGAGATAGGAGGTGTTGGATCACCTGCAGGTGGTTGTGGCCACCATATGGGTGTTGGGAAGCAAACTCAGGTCCTCTGCAAGAGCAACAGCACTCGTAACCACTGAGCCAACTCCCCAGCCCCATTTACAAGAACACTGTCCCCTTCCTCTCCCCATCCCATCACCCCCGCGTGCCAGGAGGACCTGAGTCAGCTGGCACTTTGGTATAGGTCTTATACCTTTAGAACTATGGGCAGATAAATTTCTGTTGTCTACCACCCAGGCTGTATTCTGAACAGACCAATGCAGCTAAATAGGTAAAAATAATACTCTGAAAATAACTTACAGTATCCAAGGTTACTGGAATCTTCACAGTACACCCTCCTTTCCACTGTGCAAATGTCTTAGAGTCATACCAGACCTAAAAAGTAGCAGACTCTATTGAAAAGAGAGTATGAGCAATCTCTCTCCTGAGAAGCCTACACTTACCCAGTGACGATTTCCTTTTGCCCTATAATAAAGCTGTCTTGCAATCCCAGGAAGGAAGGAAGGAATAAAAAGAAAGTTCAATACATATAATTAAAATTTGTGGGAGAAGTTAGAAAGAATACCCCCCAAACCCGTGTGTGTGTGTGTGTGTGTGTAATTCACATGCACATGTGCTACTTGGGATTGAACCTAAGGTCTCAGGCATCCTAAGGGATTTACCACTGAAGTGTATCTCCTGCTCTCTTTACTTTTTATTGGACACAGGGTTTTACTAAGTTACCCAGACTGGTTTTGAACTCACTATGTAGCCCAGCTAGGCCTTATAATCTTCCTGCTGGAATGATGGGCTTGCATTACCAGATCCCACATATTCTTTTAAGAAAATCCAAGCTGGGCAGTGGTGGCTCCCGCCTTTGATCCCAGGACTCAGGAGGCAGAGGCAGGCAGATCTCTGTGAGTTTGAAGCCAGCCTGGTCTACAAAGTGGGTTCCAGAACAGCCAAGGCTACACAGAGAAACCCTGTCTCAAAAGGAGAAGAAGAAGGAGGAGGAGGAGGAGGAGGAGGAGGAGGAGGGGGGGGGAGGAGGAGGAGGAGGAGGAGGAGGAGGAGGAGGAGGAGGAGAAGAAGAAGAAGAAGAAGAAGAAGAAGAAGAAGAAGAAGAAGAAGAAGAAGAAGAAGAAGAAGAAAAGAGAAAATCCCAAAGCATGCACAAAGCCCAGTGTTCAATCCTCAGCATAGGATAAATTGGGCATAGTGGCACTTGGGCATGGTGGCACTTGGGCATGGTGGCACTTGGGCATGGTAGTACTTGGGCATGGTGGTACATGCTTGTAACCCTAGGCGGAGGATCAGAAGTTCAAGTTCATCTTAAATTTCAAAGATAGCCTGAGATACATGAGACCCCATTTCAAAAAGAAGAGAGAGAGGAGGAAGAAGAAGAAGTTACCAAAGGGGTATGATTGATAGACTAAAGACCATTCCTTGTCCATCTGTACATTCAAAAGTTAATTACTTAACAACCCACTACTGCTGTGGAATAATTCTCTTGTATTCTGTAAAGATTTGTCACTCAAGTTGGTTTAATAAAATGTTGATTGGCCAGTAGCCAGGCAGGAAGTGTAGGTGGGGCAACCAAACTAAGAATGCTGGGAAGAGGAAGGGTGGAGTCAGGAGTCGCTAGCTAGGCACAGAGGAAACAAGGATGAGAATGCTGTACTGAGCAAAGGTACCAAGCCACGTGGCTAAACAGAGATAAGAATTATGGGTTAATTTAAGTGTAAGAGTTAATTAGTAATAAGCCTGAGCTACAGGCCAAGCATTTGTAAGTAACATTAAACCTCTGAGTTAATTATTTGGGAAGTGGCTGCTGGGTATTTGGGAGTTGCTGGCAGGACAGAAACTTCCACCATCACACCACTGTGCTAGGGGCTAGATATGCATGATAGCTAGGAACTTGGTGTGGGTGAAAGACAAGATGATGCCTCCATGGTTCTTTCTATGTGTCTTTTACATCATGTACCTTTATCCCAGTTATTTTCCTGTCCCTTTGCATCTGCCCTCTGCCTCTGCATGCTCCCTCCCCAAATAAATCAACGTTTAAGAGAAAAAAAAGGGGTGAGGGAAGGGGAAAATATTAAAACTCTCGTCCTGGAAGTTGCAGTGTGACACAGTAGTTCACTGACTTGTACAAACATCTTGCTTGGGCTGGTGAGGTGTCTCAGAAGACAATGGTGAAGCCTGGACACCTGAGTTTGCTCCCGAGAACCCACACGGAGGGGAGAGGAGAGAACTGACTCCACGATGGTCTCTGATCTCTACCTGCACACTGTGACCCATGCACCCTCCCCATCGTGCACACACTGACACACACACCTTCCCCATTGTGTACACACTGACATACACACCTTCCCCATTGTGTACACACTGACACACACACACACCTTCCCCTTCGTGCACACACTGACACACACACCTTCCCCATCGTGCACACACTGACACACACACACCTTCCCCTTCATGCACACACTGACACACACACCTTCCTCATCGTGCACACACTGACACACACACCTTCCTCATCGTGCACACACTGACCCACACACCTTCCCCATCGTGTACACACTGACACACACACACCTTCCCCATCGTGCACACACTGACACACACACACCTTCCCCATCATGCACACACTGACACACACACCTTCCCCATCATGCACACACTGACACACACACCTTCCCCATCATGCACACACTGACACACACACACCTTCCCCATCATGCACACACTGACACACACACCTTCCCCATCATGCACACACTGACACACACACCTTCCCCATCGTGTACACACTGACACACACACACCTTCCCCATCGTGCACACACTGACACACACACCTTCCCCATCGTGTACACACTGACACACACACACCTTCCCCATCATGCACACACTGACACACACACACCTTTCCCATCATGCACACACTGACACACACACACCTTCCCCATCATGCACACACTGACCCACACACCTTCCCCATCATGCACACACTGACACACACACACCTTCCCCATCATGCACACACTGACACACACACACCTTCCCCATCATGCACACACTGACACACACACACCTTCCCCATCATGCACACACTGACCCACACACCTTCCCCATCGTGTACACACTGACACACACACACCTTCCCCATCATGCACACACTGACACACACACACCTTTCCCATCATGCACACACTGACACACACACACCTTCCCCATCATGCACACACTGACACACACACCTTCCCCATCATGCACACACTGACACACACACCTTCCCCATCGTGTACACACTGACACACACACACCTTCCCCATCATGCACACACTGACACACACACACCTTCCCCATCATGCACACACTGACACACACACCTTCCCCATCATGCACACACTGACACACACACCTTCCCCATCGTGTACACACTGACACACACACACCTTCCCCATCATGCACACACTGACACACACACCTTCCCCATCGTGCACACACTGACACACACACCTTCCCCATCGTGCACACACTGACACACACACCTTCCCCATCATGCACACACTGACACACACACCTTTCCCATCATGCACACACTGACACACACACACCTTCCCCATCATGCACACACTGACACACACACCTTTCCCATCATGCACACACTGACACACACACACCTTCCCCATTGTGCACACACTGACACACACACCTTTCCCATCATGCACACACTGACACACACACCTTCCCCATCATGCACACACTGACACACACACCTTCCCCATCATGCACACAAAGACACACACACCTTTCCCATCATGCACACACTGACACACACACCTTCCCCATCATGCACACACTGACACACACACCTTCCCCATCATACACACACTGACACACACACACCTTCCCCATCGTGCACACACTGACACACACACACCTTCCCCATCGTGCACACACTGACACACACACACCTTCCCCATCGTGCACACACTGACACACACACCTTCCCCATCGTGTACACACTGACACACACACACAACTTCCCCATCATGCACACACTGACACACACACCTTCCCCATCGTGCACACACTGACACACCTTCCCAATCGTGCACACACTGACACACACACCTTCCCCATCGTGCACACACTGACACACACACCTTCCCCATCGTGCACACACTGACACACACACCTTCCCCATCGTGCACACACTGACACACACACCTTCCCCATCGTGCACACACTGACACACACACCTTCCCCATCATGCACACAAAGACACACACACACCTTCCCCATCGTGCACACACTGACACACACACCTTTCCCATCATGCACACACTGACACACACACCTTTCCCATCATGCACACACTGACACACACACCTTTCCCATCATGCACACACTGACACACACACCTTTCCCATCATGCACACACTGACACACACACACCTTCCCCATCGTGCACACACTGACACACACACACACCTTCCCCATCGTGCACACACTGACACACACACCTTCCCCACCCATCGTGTACACACTGACACACACACCTTCCCCATCATGCTCACACAATAAATAAACCAACTCAACACTTGTAACCATAAGTAGGAAAAAACAAGGAAAGGAAAGCACACAGCAAACAAATCAACCAGACACGAGGCAGAGAAAAGAAGAGCATCAGAGAAGAAACGGACCTGGAGGGAAACCCACGGGAACCTGATGACCCCTACAGCATTGCCTCTGTGGGGATGAGTAGGAGATTCCAAGACAAGGTCCTAACTCTTGTCTGGGAGCCCTAGCAAGGGAGGTTAGTTGTTGAACTACCAAAAAGAGTCCCACAAAGTAACTGGGTGGAATAAATCCTCTGCCTTAAGGCCATGCCCCCCATCTCCATAAGGACTCACTTATACAAGTCAAAGTGAGAAAGCAAAACCCTCTCTGAGGTTGTCGTCACCTGTTCATCTTCTCCACCTTCCCCCATCAAGTCTGTCAACTTCAGAGAACAGTCATGACCGGGGAAAACCTACAGTCACCTGAGGCAAATTCACAACGGCAAGCTGAAGCAATCTCTTTCCCAAGAGAGATGCAGGCATGAGAGCTAGGAGACACAGGATATGTCTGTTATTGTTCTTACCTCAGTTGACCCTGGCAGGAATACATCGGCCATGGTGGTCTGTGGTTCTGTGACTGGATGAACCAAGAAAGCACTTCCTGAACAATGGAGAGGAGATAACACTGAGCATCATTACAGGAGATCTGGAAGCTCCTCTCTCTTCACTGGACACCACTGTGATCTTACGATCACGTGATCTTTATAAGGCAGAGACTATGTGAGCCGAACAGTTCACCAGAGAGAAGCACTGGCAGAAAAAGGACAGAGTTCAAAAAGGTACCGGATTCAACCCACTTGTGGCTGTTAGGATGATGGGCAGGGACTCTGAAATATTCTGTTGCACCTTGTGTGCTTATTTGCTTTAGTTTTTTACTTTTAGTTTTTTTTGTTTTGTTTTGTTTTTTTGAGACAGGTCTTGCTATGTAGCCAAGACTGACCTGGAACTTGCTCTGCACCCCAGGCTGGCCTTGGGATGATCCTCCTGCCTCAGCTTTTTGAATGCTAGGCTTACAGGCTTGAGCAGCCATGCTCAGCTTCAGTGTCATTTTCTGCATCCCTACTGGTATGCCAACAATCCCAAAGCACCACTGCGCCTCCCCAAGTGCTTCACGGCTTGCTACGAAGACGCTGTTAGAGCGGGCCTCATGCTATCTAGAAGTCTGGCCAGGGCGACGCTTCAGGCCCCTTTGCTTGGGCAGTTACTGTCATTGGACTTTCTTTAGACCACCAGCTCCCGAATAAGGACACAGAGACCTTTTATCAGGTATAAAAGCTCGGCCTTAGCTTAGGCTTGTTCTCAACTAGCTCTTATAACTTAATTAACCCGTTTATATTAGTCTAAGTTCTGCTACGTGGCTCATTACCTCTCCTCCATATTGTACATCCAACTTGCTTTGGGTCTCACTGGCGAATTCACCGCCTCTCAGATTCTTCCCCAGAGATCCTCTCTCTCTCCCTGGAAGTCCTGGCCTCTTCTGCCTAGCTATTGGCTATCCAGCTCTTTATTAAACCAATCAGAAGGGGCCTTGGCAGAGGCACATCTTCACAGTGTACAAGATTATCCCAACACACAGTTACCATTGCAGATCTGTACTTCTCTCAAGGACAGCCTGGAGTGTTACTTTTCTTTCACATTGGTGTCACACATGTGTAAAGTACATCTACTAATTAATTCACTTTAAAGCTTTATTTATATTGTCTCACTATGTAACCCAGGCACCTTGAACTCCTGATCCTCCTGCCTTAGTATTGTGAGTGTTGGGATTATAGGCATGCACCATTATGCCTATCTCGAATTGTTTCTACTGGTCAATAAAGATTTATTCACTGAGTTCCAGGCACCATGCTAGGCTGTGAGGACATAGGAGTAAAGGAAATAAACATGGCTCCAACCTTCATGGAGTTTGTAGTAATGAGGAAGACAGACATTAAAAGGTAACTACATAAATAAAAGTGAATTAGGGTTAAAACAAATACTGAAAGAGGTAAAAGTACAAAGCAAAATGAAAATTACCTAAGAGGCAGGACTGACTTTGAGTGGGGAGGATAATACTAAGGTATAAGGAAGTAAGGAATGATGAAAGACATTTCTCCAAGGCAGTGACTATTAAGCTGAAGCCTCAAGTGCCAGGAATTGAACACAGAGCCTTGGGCATGTTATACAAGAGCATGCCCTGAATGATATCTTCAAGGATTCTTGTTACTGTAATTGTTATTATCGTTATCATTATTATTTATATTCGGAGGTTTCTACTATTACAATGTAATTCATTCTTTGAGTCTCAATATCTAGCCTTGTTTCTTGAACTCCATTCTTAATACAATAAACTTCCATATTCTAGATTTCACATTTCATCCTCATTAAAGAAGACTAGCTAGCCATGGTAGCATAAGCTTGCAATTTCAGCAATCTGGACACTGATGAAGAGGATTACAAGTTCAAGGATAACCTGGGCTACAAAGCCCTGTCTCACAAGGAAAAAAAATGAGGTCTACTATTACACATGAAGCAAGTTCTTCTGTGTCTTTACTATAGCCATCTGATCTACTTTTCAGACTTCCCTTCCTGTAGCAGTATCACCAGGTTTTGGGGGAGTAAGCCCCAAGCAGAACCCTCAGATCACACCCACCAATACAATGGATTTATTTGGCATTAATAAGAACTATATTGTAAGCCAGGCAGTGGTGTCACATGCCTTTAATCCCAGCACTCAAGAGGCAGAGGTAGGTGGATCTCTGTGAGTTCAAGGCCAACCTGGTCTGGTCTACAGAGCAAGTTCCAGAATAGCCAGAGCTGTTACACAGAGAAACCCTGTCTCAGAAAACAAAACAAAACAACAACAAAACAAAACCCAAAACACCAAAACCAAAAGAACTAAATTGTAAGGGCTACATTACAACATGCTAGAACCATAGTCTCACTATCAAATTAAAACTGGTGAAGGCGGGCTGGAGGTGTGGCTGAGTTGGTGGAGTACTTGTCTAGCACGCACGAGGAGGCATTAGGTCCAATCCCCAGCACCATGTGTAATGAGGCGTGATGTGTAATGAGGCGTGATGTGTAATGAGGCGTGGCTGTAATGCTAGCACTTGGGATCAGAAGTCAACATCATCACAGAGTAAGATCCAAGACAGCCTCGGCGAAATAAGACTCTGACTCAAAAATTAAAAAAAAAAAAAAAAGGGTGAAGGAATCTTTTTTTTTTTTTTTAATTGTTGTCTTTCTTGGGCTTAGAGTAGTCTTATTAGAAAACATAATAAAAACATAGTTATAGCATCTATCACTACTAAAATTAACCTATAAATACTTACCCAGCATGTATTCATCATCCACACCAAAAGTCTCTAAGTCATTAGGGAACTCGACCCACAGAGGCCTGGGGAAAGGAAACAGGATTATTCATATTTTAAAATATCATTATGTTTTATTATTCTTGGTGCTAAGTGTTTTATTAGATTTTTATATTTTCAGTGTTATCACTCTCCAAAAGGAATTGGAAAGCACCAAAGAGCCAAGATATTTTTTTTATATGACCTAAGAACTTATGAGCAGTTGCTAGGTGACTTTGTATTTATTGTGTGAAAGAGCTTTCTATCGACCTGGCTGTCCTAATGGAACATTGAGAATTCTATGATATGCTGCTTTCCTAGCTTTTGAGTGACTATCACTCTAACAGGTAAAAACTAAGGCAAGCCTAAATGCCTACATTTTTTTGTTGTAAAGTAAATGCTTGCCAAAAAAAATCACATTTTATTATAATGATAATTCCGTGCCACTTCTTGCAGCCACTGACTTTCATGTATCATTTAATCATTATTTATTTAGATGAAAGGAACTAGTTTTCATTGCTTTCAAGCTGGTAACACTTTTGGGGAGGATGAAAAATTGCCAAGATTTTAAAATAGTTATTGTTTAACAGAACTCATCTAGGAGTCACTTAGGTTCATAAAAATGACAAAACTTTCAATATCTGTGTCTAAATAGCAACTTATTGCTTCTAACCATCTTTAATTTTATTAGAATGATTTTATTTAAGTGTGTGTGTGTGTGTGTGTGTGTGTACCATTTGAATGAAGTGCTCTCAGAGGCCAGAAGCAGGCACTGTAGCCCTTAGAGCTGGACATTGAGGCTGGGAACCCAACTTAGGTCCTTTACAAGAGCAATAAGAACTTTTAACTGCTGAGCCAGCTCTCCAGCCCAAGGAAAAAATATTTTTTTAATTGAAAAACTGTTTTTAGAGTTTTAAAATTATTTTATGTGTATGAGTGTTTTGCTTGCATGTATGTAGATGCACCATACGCATGGCTGGTACCTGTGGGTACCCAAAGAGGGCATTGGATCCCCCAGGACTGGAGTTACAGGCAGGTGTGAGGCACCATGTGGGTGCTGAGAATTGAACCCAGGTCCTTATTAAGAGCAACAACTGCTTACCTGCTGAGCCAACTCTCCAGCCTAATTTATTATTTTTTTTTTTAGTAAATGAAACTTGTTATTTACTAATGGTAATACAGCGGGTGTCTCTAACGCTGGCAGATGATTAGAATCACCAGGAAATGTCTGGTCTGAAGCAAGTTTAGGAACTGCTGACTCTGAACTCTGTGCATGTTCTTCTCTAACTAGAAAGTTGATTTTGGCCTTCAAAGTAGAATTTATATGCTAGGAAAAAAAATCCCCACCTCAAGTTCAACTCTATGGGTAAGATCAAGCCTCAGATGGAGGGAAATTATTCCCCCCCCCTTTTTTTGAGACGGGTTTCTCTGTGTAGTTTTGGTGCCTTTCCTGGATCTCACTCTTTAGACCAGGCTGGCCTCGAACTCACAGAGATCTGCCTGGCTCTGCCTCCCGAGTGCTGGAATTAAAGGCGAGCGCCACCGCTGCCCAGTGGGAAGTTATTTTTCATGAGAGGAGGCTAGTGCATAAAATGCTAAAGTTATTTAGCTGCAAAGTCATTTCCTTATTCTTTACATTTCCATCTCTCAGCAAATATCAATAATCATAAGTAGAGGATCTAGTCAGCAGCTTCTGTGTCTTCAACAGCCAGCACCCCACACGGCAGCCAGCACCCCACACACAGCAGCCAGCACCCCACACACAGCACACAGCACCCCACACACAGCAGCCAGCACCCCACACACAGCACACAGCACCCCACACACAGCACACAGCACCCCACGCACAGCACACAGCACCCCACACACAGCACCCCACACACAACAGCCAGCACCCCACACACAGCAGCCAGCACCCCACACATAGCACCCCACACACAGCAGCCAGCACCCCACACATAGCACCCCACACACAGCAGCCAGCACCCCACACACAGCACACAGCACCCCACACGGCAGCCAGTACCCCACACACAGCACACAGCACCCCACACGGCAGCCAGTACCCCACACACAGCACCCCACACACAGCAGCCAGCACCCCACACACAGCACCCCACACACAGCAGCCAGCACCCCACACACAGCACACAGCACCCCACACGGCAGCCAGTACCCCACACACAGCACCCCACACACAGCACACAGCACCCCACACACAGCAGCCAGCACCCCACACACAGCAGCCAGCACCTCCCACACAGCACACAGCACCCCACTCACAGCAGCCAGCACCTCACGCACAGCACACAGCACCCCACACACAGCAGCCAGCACCCCACACACAGCACCCCACACACAGCAGCCAGCACCCTGCGCACAACAGGCAGCACCCCACACACAGCACACAGCACCCCACACACAGCAGCCAGCACCCCACACACAGCAGCCAGCACCCCACACACAGCACCCAGCACCCCACACACAGCACCCAGCACCCCACACCCAGCAGCCAGCACCCTGCGCACAACAGGCAGTGAAGCGGATTGAAACTTGACTGAACACACGGCTTTTGTCCCCCTTTTCCAGACCCTCATCACGGGGATGGGGGGCATCTGTTGGTAGGTTGTTGGAACCTCTAAACAGAGGACGCCCCTTTACCTCATGACAGGCTCAGAAAACGTGTGCACACGGTAGAACAGAGAATACAGGTAGGGTAGGAGGGTATAGCGCTCTCGGATAGCTTCCCGGATCCGCCGGGTGTACTCTTCCCCAAACAGCCAGGGTTCTCGCCGCTTGGTGTTCATGGTAGCGTGACCACGGAAGAAGGGCTGGTAAGCTCCAGCCTGGTACCAACGCACCAGCAGCTCCGCCTCAGGATTGCCAATGAAGCCGCCCACATCAGCTGGTGAGACGGAGAAAGACGGGATGAAGAAACCAGACTTGGAATAAATGATGTGTTAAGGTAAAATAAGGCCTTGAAAACCGAGAGGAGATGCTCGACGTGCACACTCAATGCAACAGGCAAACCTATGGCCTCAAATTGGGGAGTTTGAGCCACGGAAACCAGCCCATGCGGGGATCTGGCAGAATGCTCTTTTTGTTTTTTTTTTTTTTTTTTCCTTTTTTCTTTTCGTGGAAAGGTCACAGGCTTTTCTGTAAGAACAGCTGTCCTGTGTATTCTGGATCCTCCATTTCCCAGAAATTGCACAATGTCTCCCTGGTTAGGTGTGTGTCTATATACTAAAGGAAAGGCTGCTGGTAATTTATTTCTTTTGAAAGCAAAGGCTACAACAATATCAATCACTGAAAAAGCAAATCATTGGCCTTGGGGGTTTAGGTGGAATTTCATGCTCACCCCTTGAGCAGGACATGCATTTCTTGTATGTGGACCAATGCCATAAAGACACATCTACCAAAAAGTGATATTAATTTGTTTTTTATCTTTGAAGAGAATAAAAAACATTCAGACCTGCAGCTACAACTGCAGCCAGTATATACCAAGCACCTTCAAATTGGTTTGCTTATCTGCACTGAATTCTCAGCAGGCAGGGAAGGCATGCCCTCAGACATGTATTTGAACTAAATCCATCTTGTGTGTGTGTATGTGTGTGTGTGTGTGTGTGTGTGTGTGTGTGTGTGTGTGTATGTGTGTGTGTGTGTGTGTGTGTGTGTGTGTGTGTGTACACGTGTGAGAAGGTATATGTGCAGGTAGAGGCCACAAGCTGACTTCAGTGTCTTCCTCAATCACTCTCCACTTTATTTTTGGCTAGACTGACTGACAAGGAAGAAACAGGGACCCTGCTAGCCCCGCTTCCCAGCTCAGGGTTACAGGGATGTGCCGCTGTGCCGGGCTCTTTCACAGGTGTGCTGGGCTTCTGAACTGAGGTCCTCATGTTTGTGTGGCAAGCACTTCACTAAAGCCATTTCCAATCACATCTTCTTCAGACAGGGTCTTCTATAGCCTGGTCTGACCTCGGTTTTGCTAGTAGCTAAGGACAACCTTGAACCTTTGAGCCGTCTATTTCCACATCCTAGTGCTGGGATCTTGGGTATGTGTGACCATACTTGGCTTTGTGTAGGGCTGGGATCAAACTGAGGGCTTCTTGCATGCTAGGCAAGCGCTGTCCCAACTGAGCACATCTTAATGAAGAACACACTTAAATTGTGTCACAGAGTCTTCCATCTGCTGAGCAGAAAGTGATTCTGTAAGGCTGGCTCTCTTAGACCCTCGGCAATGCTGCTGCCCATCAAACCCAAGGCCTTGAGCACACCAGGCTAGCACTCTGCTGGGCTGCTCACTCAGACCTAGGCTGGCTTTCCGTTTGCTAAGCTGTTTGCAGTGCTCTCATTCTCTCAAGAAGAAGAGTATGTTTCTGGAACACTCCGTGACTGTGTCTCTGGAGGTAGTGCTGTGGGAACGAGGGAATGAAACAGACTCCCCATCTCCTGCCTGACTTCATGTCCTCAATGCAGACAAGATACATGTAAGACGTTTATTTTATTTATTTGAGGTAGGGTCTCTCTGTGTAGTGCCTGCTGTCCTGGAGTTTGCTATGTAGACCAGGCTGGCCTTGAACTCAGAGATCCTCTTATGTCTCCCTCTAGAGGGCCGGGATTAAAGGTGTGCGCCACCACAGCGGGCTGTACAATAAATTTTGAAGCAATCCCTTTGCTCTCCTCCCATTTCTTCCCTGCATCCGTCCTTGCCCCAAACGGCTAACGGCCACTGAGGACCCTCACTTCTCATTTCCTCCCTCTGGAAACCTCAAGTCAGGAATCAGCTTACCTCCACAGAAAGAGATCCCTGAGACACTGAGGGTGAGTAACATTGGGATGGAAATTTTCAGATACTTCCATTCTGCTGTGTTGTCTCCCGTCCAGACAGCACCTTAGATTGCCCAGAACAAGGCATGGAAACAGACATAAATCATCCAATGCACTCCATTTCATTTACATTCCATATTTGCAAAAGACAAAAATAATAAAGTAGGAGACAGATTTCCACCTTAAACAAATTCTGATCTTTTTTTTTTTAAAGATTTATTTATTATGTATACAGAAGAGGCTGCCAGATCTCATTACAGATGGTTATGAGCCACCATGTGGGTGCTGGGAATTAAACTCAAGACCTCTGGAAGAGCAGTCGGTGCTCTTAACCTCTGAGCCATCTCTCCAGCCCAAATTCTGATCTTTCTGCAAAAAGTATCAATTTTCTAATGTGAAAAAGTTATTAAGGTTCATAAAACACAGGCACACTCCTTTAATCCCAGCAGTTAGGAGGCAGAGGCAAGCAAATCTCTGTAAGTTCAAGACCAGCCTGGTTTAGAGAGCGAGATCCAGGACAGCCAGGGCTACACAGAGAAACCTTGTCTCAAAAATAAATAAAACAAAACAAAAAAACAAAAACAAAATAAAAAAACATAACTAAATACTCTGGGTTTCTTGTCCCACTTCTTATCACAGGAATCCTACCAGGCAAACACTATTATTAGCTCTACTTTAAAGATTAGGGAAATATGATTAACAGTGGCTCCATAGTCTGTCCACCCTAGTTATGTAGTCGTTAAGTAGATTTGAGGCAAGATGTCAGACCGTTAAAGCCAAGGTTCCAGGTCACTCTATAGTTGATAAGAGTTTATGATGACAGATTATAATATTACTAGACACATAAAATACTCTTATTTTATGACATCTAGATTAATCTTGAAGCCTTTTTTGGTCTGTCTTTTACCAAAACTGTTTCAGTAGATATTTTTGTTTTAATCTTCTGTAGAAATGTTGAACTGTCCTATAGGCAGAGAAAAATATTTTTTAATAATTGATTTATTTTTTCAAAATTTTATGTACATTGGTGTTTTGCCTGCATGTATGTCTGTATAAAGGCATTGGATCCCCTGAAACAGGAGTTACAGACCGTGTGAGCTGCTGTGTGGGTGCTGGGAATTGAACTCAGGTCCTCTGGTCTCCAGCCCGAGAAAAATATTTTCAAGGCATTTTTTAAAATAACACTCTAGCCGGGTGGCGGCGGCGGCGGCGGCGGCGGCGGCGGCGGCGGCGGCGGTGGTGCACGCCTTTAATACCAGCACTCGGGAGGCAGAGCCAGGCAGATCTCTGTGAGTTCGAGGCCAGCCTGGGCTACCAAGTGAGTCCCAGGAAAGGCGCAAAACTACACAGAGAAACCCTGTCTCAAAAAAAAAAAAAAAAAAAAAAAACAACAACAACAACAACAACAACAACAACAAAAAACAAAACCACTCTAGTAATTTTTCCTGGACATCAGCTGAGCTAGGGAAGTACCTACACAGTGATTTTGAAATCATGGCAACAATTCCATCAAGAAAGCTCCTGTAGACACACAGATGTATCATGGCTAACACGATTGTTCATTCACAAGCTCTTTATAGCTATTGGTCAAGCATGTGACTAAAAAATGTCACGTTCTCCTTGCTACAGCAGAGTCCTGCAGACTAGAAAACGGACCAGCATCTAAGAGACCAGAAACAACTCAGACAGCAGGGCCATGCAGCACACACTTGCAGTTCCAGCACTGGGGAGGGAGGGACAAGAGGACCGCTGCAAATTCAAGGCCAGCCTGGGCTGCATCGCGAGACCCTGTGTCAAGACATCAACGCTCATATCTCTCTTGTCACAGTTTTGAACTGCTGTCTATGAACCTTTCCGTTAATTCCCCCTCCGTGATTTCCCCTGTAGTTTTTTTTACTGAGATAGGAACTCACTCTGTAGCCTGGGTTGTAGGAGTTGGTTCTCCCCTTCCACCATGTGGATCCCTGGGATTGAACTCAGGTCATTAGGCTTGGCAGCAAGTGCCTTTATCCAGTAAGCCATCTTGTTGGCCCTTATTTATTTATTTATTTATTTATTTATTTATTTATTTATTTATTTATTTATTTATTTTTGAGACAGAATCTCATGTGTCATAGGCTGGTTTCAAATTCCTATGTAGCTTATGATGACCTTGAACTCCTGATCATCCTGTTTCCACTCCCAAATGCTGTGATTACAGGCTTAAATTTATATTTTACCGAAATCTATTTACTGATTTAAATTATTACATTTACATTTTTAACAATGTTAAATATTGTTAAACAATATTAAATAAATGTTAAAAAAACAATGTTAAATAAAAAATATTGTAACACTTCTGTATAATGTTACAAACATATTCTCATGAAATTAACTACCATTTTAAGGAAGGAGAGAACTAACCACCCCGGGTTGTCCTCTGACCTCTACACAGGTGGCATGTGTCACACCCCCTAAAATAAATGAAAAAACATTTAAACTATAAACTGCCTTTATCATGACAGTGTGTCCTGCAGTTAACCCACACCTTTGTAACCCTCCTTTACTGTTACGCATGTAAACTTTTCTCTCGGTCTCAAGGTCTAATGCTATGATGAGCATCTCTGTTGACACTATTCTGTCCTTTGGCTGAAGAACACAGGAGCTGGTCTGGGGAGGTTGAGTGAGAGACCCAAACATGTCTACGATACAACAAAGGTGAGGTTCTTTACACTAGGACCTAAGCTCTCAGTTACTTATGCAAGGCCAGGGGCCTTAAAATAGCCTTCCTGCCACAGAGTGGTGAAGTTGAACTAGATCTGTATTAGCTGGTAAACCAGATCCAGTCATGGATGACCCTGACAGCAAGCAACAGCCAGGTCTATTTTAAGCCACATGGCTAAGTGGAACACTGGCTGAAGCCGTGTGTTAGAGATGTGATTCCCTAAGTCAAAAAGATAGGATCAGAGATGACCATGACAGAAAAGGGAACACTCTGAAGTCACTCTCCCAACAAGTAAGTGGCCATTTCTTTAGTAGGAAAAAAGTACTAAACTTGATGAAAATTGGTTTACTGTCTTTTGGTGTGTGAGAGGGAGACAGGGTCTCAAGACAGGGTCTCAAGAAGCCCAAGATGGCCTTGGAAATGACCTTGAACTGTTTCCCCTGCCTCCTCCTCTTGAGTGCTAGGATTACAAACATACACCAGCTTTCCTGGGTTTATATGGTGCTGAACATTAAACCCAGGCAGTCTACTCTACCAACTGAGATACCTACAAACCATTTATTCATAGCATAAAATACACATGCCAGAGCACATCATGTTCTACATTGTGAGTTAGAAGGCCATGGGAGAGGAACACAGAGGCAGCAGGCAGCATATATCATAAATGCTCTAAAGAAAGGGGTGGGTAGCTCTCTTGTGTCTTATAACGTGAGCCGTTTCTTACCGTACTTTTGTGATCCAGCAAAGAAAGACCGTGAAAGAACGAAGGGTCTCTCCTTCCCTTTAGATCGCTGTATCAGTCCTTCTGCAGTAGCCATTTGCTGTAAGTCAGTGGAGAAAGATTGGAAAGAGGAGGCAGGGTGAGGGCACTGTGCCAACATCCTCAATAGACTACTAACATGAGAAAAGAAGGAATTGGGGGGGCCATGAAAAGGGAAATAATAAACCCATCAGGTCTTTTTGATGATACAGTGAATGATACCAATTTGCCTAGTAAAGATGGAACATTTATTCTGTTAGCAATGTCAATGAAATAATAGTGAAGAGGAGCAGTGATGCAGATGAGTAGAAGGGTGGCTACCCAGCATGCCTGAGGCCCAGGGTTCAGTCCCCAGCACTGCAGAAAACACACACACACACACACACACACACACACACACACACACACACACACAAACACAACACAACAAAACAAAAACCAAGCTACCATTTCTTCAGTGGAACTATTGGTGGGCATTTTATAATATATTTCCTTATGGTTTGCACAATAATCTGTGAGTCAAATGGCTTTCACTGGTTAAAAAAATAAATTCAGAGACGTTAACTGTTCACTTCAGCCTACATAAGAAATTCCCTAAGGCAGGTGGCAATTAAAGCAAAAAGCTGATAGAGAGATAAACATGTAGTATCTGGAAAAGGCTACATCCAGCCAGCAGCTCCCATTAGAAAATAGCAATTGTGGGAGACCTATAAGGCATACAGTCTTATTCTAAAAAATAACAAAGACTCACAGATATAAGTTAGGGTAAGTGATTCTCAGTCTTTGGATATGATTAGCAAATAGAGAATAATTCCACTATTTTAATGAGACTAGCTCACATATTTGAATACTTGGTCCCCAGTTGGTGGAACTATTTGGGAAGGATTAGGAGGTTGTGACCTTGTTGGAGGAGGTGTGTCACCAGGGGTAGGCTTTGAGGTTTCAACATTCTTGCCATTCCCGGTGTGCCTCCCTCTTAAAGTTGTAGTTATGGATCAAGATATGAGCTCTCAGCTGTTCCTCCACTATCCCACCATGGTCTCTAACCTTCTGAATCCATAAGGTAAATTAAATGCTTTCATTTATAAGTTACCTTGGCCATGGTGTCTTATCACTGCAATGGAAACTATGACATATACTTATTAAAGTATAAATCTATATATTAAGTCTTGCTCTTCTGGTGTGAATGTTAGGAGATTAATATGTATATACATATATGAAATTGTTGTTAGATTTTTTTAAACATTTTTTTTAAGTTTTTTTTTTGTTTTATATGTGGGTGTTTTGCCTGCATGTATGTCCGTGTATTATGGGCATGTACTGCTCATGGGGGCCAGAAGAGGGCTTTTGGATCCCCTGGAACTGGAATTATAGATGGTTGTTAGCTGACATGTGGGTGCTGGGGATTGAACCACTTAACCATCTCTCTAGCCCCTTTAAAAATATTTTGAAAATTTATGTATATGTGAGTGTATACTCCCTGTGCAGGTGCCTCCGAAGGCCAGAAGAAAGTGCTGGATCTTCTGGAGCTGGAGTCACAGGCTGTTGTAATCTGCCCAGTATAGTTGCTGGGAATAAACTCAGGTCCTCTGGGAGAACAGCAAGAACTCTTAAACACTGAGCCATCACTAGCCCTTGTCTGCTTTTTGCTTTTGTGATAGACTCTTGTTGCATAGTCCAGGCTGGCCTAGAACTCATTACGTAGGTCAGGCAGGCCTTTAATTCACAATCCCTCTGTACCATGAATGCTAGGATTGCACATGTGTGCCACCGACCTCAACTAAGCTAGCAATAGATGGAGATATACAAAATTTTAAAACCTTGCCTTAATTACCTTCATTAACATATTTATAGATTGTCTGTGCCAATAAAAGTCTTCTAGTAGTATTAAATGCCATGTAGAATATTTTCAGATGTATCTGGTTTATTATGAATGGAAAAGGAAGTAGAGGGAGAAATAATAAACTGGCTGTCATCTGAGACTCACTGTAGGTGACAGCAAACACACACAAAGAGACCTGGCAGTACACTTGATTACAGAACTGACTCCCTGTCTAAAAGCAGGGCACATGACTCTGGCTGGCTTCTGATTGGGATGACTTACCTGATAAAAGCCGTAGATGTTGTGAAGCTCCCTGTGTTCCCAGTTGCCATAATGAATGACATTCTTTTGCATGGTTAGCTCTGGCCCTCTGAAGACTGAGGGCTCATTCATGTCATTCCATATGAAGAGGATGTCTGTAGATCCCTAGGAAGAGAACCCTGTTCGTGAGAATCCTTCTCCAGGGATGATATTAACAGGATAGTATCCCTGCTCTTTCCCTCTCTTTGTTCTTTCTTATATTTTTAAGCCAATTGGGTTGTAAATTTTTTCTGTTTTGTCCAATGAAATTTCCATGCACCTACAACAGTATCTGACTCAAAGAAAGATATCAATAAATATTTTTTTTTGTTTTTGTTTTTCAAGACAGGGTTTCTCTATGTAGCTTTGCGCCTTTCCTGGAACTCACTTGGTAGCCCAGGCTGGCCTCGAACTCACAGAGATCCGCCTGCCTCTGCCTCCCAAGTGCTGGGATTAAAGGCGTGCGCCACCACCGCCCGGCTATAAATATTTTTTGATAAGAATGCTGCACTATATTATCTGTGAAATACATACTGCTCTGAAAGTTCACACAAAGACATCCTTAGGGAATATGTGCCAGAAAAATTGTGAATATTCATCATGAGGCTCTGTATCATCCACTATCTGCTACAAGTCTTTGCATGATCTTATCCAAAAAGCTGAGAAGAAATATCTTGTACAACTCTTAACTAAAAGCAATTATTACTATACATGAATTTATTTTTTCTCTAATACTCTGAAAGAATTGACAGCTGAGTTATCTGTTTGTTGACATATAATTTGTGTTCTTTCCATCTACTGAAAATTGTATTAAGATTCTTTTTATAAAATTCATGGTCTCTCAGCATTTGAATATCATTACAGGAAGCCTCAGGCAGTTCATTCCACTATTTCTTAATGCTGTGTTCTGTACACCATGTCCTAATAAGGCCTAGCTTCCTTCTATGACACTATAGAACACACCTGAGACCTTATCCACATGACAGATGATATTTCCAATGTTTGAGTGTGGCCTATGTGTTTCCTTAACTATTTTTAAGCAAATGCACCTTTATTTGGAGACTCTCTATTATGTAGCTCTGACTGTCCTGGAACTCACTATGTACACCAGGCTAACCTTGAATGCACAGAGATCCACCTGCTTCTGCCTCTGAGTGCTGAGATTAAAAGTGTGTACCACGATTCCTGGCTTCTAAGCAAATGCATTTCTAAGAATAAGGGTGTATAGTTTCCAAATATTTGCCTTCAGTCTTCTTTTAGTACTTCTAAGGCAAAAAGATCAGCAAGTTTTCTCCTCCTCCTCCTCCTCCTCCTCTTCTTTTTATAAAGGTGTAGATAATGTACATTTCCATCTTTGTGCATCATAAGAGCTCTTTAATTATTCTACTCTGGTACAGTATTATGAAAGCAGGCACAGACAATAATGAAGTGAATGACTATAGCCATATTTTGCATAAGGATTGTTGTCTATAGTATTCTAAGTATTTTTCTAATCTCCTATTCAATGATACTCAGAAGCAAGTATCTTGTGCTTAAAAGCTGGGCTTGGGAGACAAACAGACCTGAATTTAAATCTTGGGTCCATCTCTTAGTAAATGGGTGACCTTTGTCAGTCTATGCATAATTTTAAAAATAATAATAATAAATCTTTAAAAAACAACAACCAAAAAAACCTCTCCACACCTCAATTTTCTTACAGGTGGGGTTAAGATTTAATTATAGTTCCAATTTAGAGTATTTTTATCAAGAAGAAATGGGGTAATACCCATCAAATGCCTAAGACAGCCCTTGGTACGTGGCTTGCATTCAATTTGTGTTAGATATTACTGTGATTGTCATCATCACCATAACTGATTGAAAACAGGTCTCTGATGTGACCTCAGTTCTTTCCATGGTTCTTTTAAGATTTTGATTATTATATTTTTCTTTTAACAATACATTATGGTTTATAACAGTGGTTCTTAACCTTCCTAATGCTGCAATTCTTTAATACAGTTCCTCATTTATAACTATAATTTTGCTACTGTTATGAATCATTACATAAATATCTGACATGCAGGATATCTGATATGTGACCCCAGTGATAGGGTCAGTTGACCTCCTAAGGGGTTTTGACACAGGTTTAAGAACCACTGGTTTATAAGATAGTTTCACACTTGTCATAGCCACTTTATTGCTGATGGGGCTCTTTCTTCCTTCTCTCTCTCTCTCTCTCTCTCTCTCTCTCTCTCTCTCTCTCTCTCTCTCTCTCTCTCTCTCTCTAGCTCTCATGTTGCTTAGGCTGATCTTGAATTTCATAACCTGAAGATGACATTAAGTTCTGATCCTCCATCTCCTAAATGCTGCTGGAATTAAAGGCATGTACTACCATGGGTCTTTGCTGTGTTGGGGATCAGGCCTTCTAGCCAAGTACTCTGCCAACTGAGCTATTTCCCTAGTCCTAAGTCTTTTATTTTTTCTTTTTTTGGTTTTTCGAGACAGGGTTTCTTTGTGTAGCTTTGTGCCTTTCCTGGAACTCGCTTTGGAGACCAGGCTGGCCTCGAACTCACAGAGATCCGCCTGGCTCTGCCTCCCGAGTGCTGGGATTAAAGGCATGCGCCACCACTGCCCGGCTGTCTTTTCTTTTTGAGACAGGGTCTTTCTATGTAGCCCTGGTTGTCCTGGAACTTGCTATGTAGACCTGGCTAATTTCCAGCTCACAGAAATTCATCTGCCTCTGCCTGCCAATTGAGGTTAAAGGTGTGCATCACCATTTTTTTTTTTTCTGGAGACAGAGTTTTACTCTATAGCCTAAGCTGGCTTTGAATTCAAGGAAATTCTTCTGCTCATCTTCCCAAGTGCTATGATTACTGTGCCCCCATGCCTGACTTCATACTAATTTTCAATAATAGTTATAGAATAGGATTTTATATTAAAATATACATAGTGTTTAGAAAATAGAATAAAAATACATTGTACTGTATTTTGATATATCATAGTCTGTTATGACATAGGTTGTGGGACCCATTCTCGGGTTCCTCGTGGCTTTACCCAGCAGGTCCGAATAGAGGATGGTCAGGACCACGGGCCTGAGTGCAGGTGTCTGAGATGGCCTGCACTTGGCTGTGCTGGGGGAGGAGGTCTTTTGCTCCACTCCCTTGGCGTCTCTACAAAAACCCTGGGGCAGAGACAGTCGGGGCCCGTTGGAATAGGTTCCAGGCCCTCTCGAGGCTATCCTTTATTTTCTATCTGTTTATCTCCACAAGATTCTCCGCTATAAATCCTTCTATCTAATATTTCCTGCTGCTCACACTCAAGAAAACTCTGGAGAACTGTGGGGGTGGTGGGTAAACGCCCCACAGTAGGTAAAAACCACAATTTTTATACATCTAGTAATATATATAGTACCCTTCCTAATACCATCAAAGTCTATAATGTGGTATCTATTCTAGCCTTTTATGTGTGCAATATATCAAAAGCTACTTAGTTAAAGCAGTTCTAAGCGACTACCTTTTCCTTTCATCTTTCCGGTTACCTAGGAAACAGAAAGAGAATAAAAACCAACCTGATAAACAGGAAAAGCAAAAAGGCTGGAATACCACTCTCTGACCTTGGGATTGGTGAAATCCAGGTAAGACGAGAGACCTGCAGAGGCACGAGAGTGGGCAGTCTGTCAGGAACAGTGGTCTTTACAGTTAGACGTGCGGGGAAGAGGACGGGAGAGTCAGGTCACCAATGGACACCTTGTGTCAAGTACAAAAGACAACTGAGACAGGCAGGGTCCGCAAGTGAATGAAGCCATCTTTAAAGAGAGAAAATTTTTTTTTTTTTTTTTGGTTTTTCGAGACAGGGTTTCTCTGTGTAGCTTTGCGCCTTTCCTGGGACTCACTTGGTAGTCCAGGCTGGCCTCGAACTCACAGAGATCCGCCTGGCTCTGCCTCCCGAGTGCTGGGATTAAAGGCGTGCGCCACCACCGCCCGGCTTAAAGAGAGAAAATTTAAACCTTTCAACCCCACAGCCCATGGGCATGCCAATGAGCAGGCGTCAGGATGGAGCTTGGCCTTCACTACTGGCTGAGAAAGGCAGGAAAGGCTGCCCAATCCCTTGCGGTGACCCAAGTGTTTCAAGAGAACGTGGACTTGTTCACATGGCTCAAGGGAGGAAAGGCAGGTACTGGTTTCTCCACAGCACTTGGATTTATGACACAGTGGGGATTCCTTTTGGTCTTCGGTGAATTTCTAACAAGGCTTCAAACTTTTGCATCTAGAGTTCCACAGGCAGCTGAGGCCACTCATGAGAGGCTGAAAGTCAAAACTATGGGCTAAAAGGACCAAAAGCAACCACAAGGGAGAGCCTGCCTGCCAGACACTTCATCTCTGCATCCCGCCCTCTCCCGGGACACTTTCCTCACTCCCTACTTCTTATCTCTGTTTGCTTAGAGTTAACATGCCATGGAGATTAGTCTGCTTGCTTATTTTTCATTCATTCCTCTGGTCACTGACTGATAAATGCACTCACAGCTCACTCTACCAGGTGTTACTAAAGATACCAAAAAGGCGATGGCGTATCTCCCTTAAAGGTGATAAAAAAATGTGTCTGGAAGAGAAAGAGATGCCCACAGGGAATGAGACTGTAACCACAGATGTTTTATCAGTTGGGACAGAACCAGTGGAAATAAGGGTTACCATACCAGGCCAACACACTCCTTGGAAGTCGCCACCTTCTGGGTTCTTCACAAAGAAGCCCTGTTCTTTGGCTTTGGCGTATACCGAGTAGTCAGGATCCACCTTGATGTGGGGGTCACTGATAACCACAAGCTGTCAGGACAGAGGTTTAAACGCCATGTCAGTTTTCTGAGGCTTATGTCCACTCAGGTGTTTTCACCATAGTTTGGGATGGGGAGAATCGAGGTTTGCTCAGAAACTACAACTCACTGAAAATTTTGGACATTGCTAAATCCCTATACCCTTTCACTAAAAGTTGTTACCAGCCGGGCAGTGGTGGCGCAGGACTTTAACCCCAGCAGTCGGGAAGCAGAGCTCTGTGAGTTCAAGGCCAGCCTGGTCTACAGAGCGAGTTCCAGGACAGCCAGGGCTACACAGAGAAACCCTGTCTCAAAAAACCAAAAAAACAAAAAGTTATCAAATCAGATAAATCCTCTCTTCTAATTGCCATGGTTTATGGTTTTTATGATTATTTTACAGCTATTTGTCTATTTTGTGTGTGTCTGTCTGTTCTGAAAGAAGATGGTTCTCTCCTGCCACCATGTGTGGTCTGGGGCTTGAACTCAGTTTCGCAGACTTGGTGGCAAAGTGCCTTTACCCACTGAGCCAGCTCAGCAGCCCCCATACACATCTAAGATGGCATTTATCAAGCTTCTGTCTGTGATGCCAGGTGCTATAAGAAGGGATTAAATAGGCAAGATCCTAACTCCCTAGGCATTTAGAGGCACATTATAACACGGATGAAATAAATCATTAACGAAATCAAGAGCAGGCCTGGGCATTTAACTTAGTCAGGAAATAAAGGATTTGCCTGGCAAGCATGAGGTCTGAGCCTGAGCCCCAGAACCAATGTGGAAAAGCCAGGCGTGATGGCACAGGTTTGTAGTCCCAGCACTGGGGAGGTGGAGGCAGGTCTGTGGGGTCCCCTGGCCAGCCAAGTCAGTGAGAGATCACGTCTCACAAAAAAGAAAAAAGCAAAGTAGATAGCATCTAGGAAATTATATAAGGCCGTCCTCTGGCTTCTACAGGCATATGTGTGCACCCATCCCCTCACGAGCCCCGTCCAAACCACAGAAACCACAGAACTAACGTTAGAACCAAACCAAACCATCAAAATAGTAACAGCAACTATGTACTTCTCCGTGGTTTCTCTCCTTCTCCTTTAAATTTCAGTTCTTTCCTTGGCCAAATTTACAGGGAGAGTCTGTCAGTGAAATGTATGGAAAAAAAAAACAAAAACAAAAAAACAGAATATCTGGCTACTTTTTTTCCCTTTAATTACACTTGTCTATTTGTGTGTGGAGCAGGGGGAGGCACATGGCGGTCATGGTGTGCATGGGGAGGCCAGGGGACAAGCTGCATGAGTTGGTTCTCTCCTTCTACCACGTGGGATCCTGGGATCAAACTCAGGTTGTCAGACTTGAGGGGCAAGCGCCTTTACCTGCTGAGCCACCTTGGTCCCCATGACTCCATATTTGACCCTCTGTTGTTAAGACTTTCAAGCCCTACCACGTCCTCCTACCCTTCTGCCCACCTGCAGTCAAGCTGGCAAAACCAGCTCTGGTGTTAGTGGCAGGGATTCAAACGACCCAGCCCATGTGGAAGAACTCTTAGCCCAGCACCAGCTGTTAGCCACCAGGGACACCAAGCTGGTCCCCTTTCCCAGCTTTCTCAAGCCATTTTCAAAGTAGCTTGTGAGACAGCTGGGCTTCTCTCCAGATGCCTCACTATGTGAGAAACTTTTCTGCTTCTGATGTCTGTGTAGTACCACCCATTTTGACAATGGGGCCAACTTTTTAGGGGAGAAGGGCGCCATCCCAGCAGGGTAGCTGCCGCCAACAGGACGGAAAGACTCGGGCCCCTTCACTGTTCTGGGGGTTCACACGCTGTGGCAGGGATGGATGGCGCCACTGCGTTTCAGCACCCGTCTTTACCTTTGAACACCCGTCTTCTGTTATCACAGTTACTATTAGTTGAAAGGCATTATTTTCACAATGACTTTTTCATCAGAGGGTCTTCCTCTGCTGGTGTGCCCAGACAAATCTAACTTTGGGATTAAAAAGCGTTAACCATCAGGCTGACTTCACCTTGCGTTTTTTGCTCCTGAGTAGCTCTTGCATCCTTCTGGGGTTTGCAAATCTCTTTTTGTCCCAGGTGAAGTATTTCTTGTCCTCGGTGTGCTCTATGTCCAGCCACATGACATCGTATGGAATGTCGTGCTCATCAAAACCTGCATCCACTGCCTTCACATCCTGCTCATCTTCATAGTTCCAGCGGCACTGGTGGTACCCCAGGGAAAAAAGAGGGGGCATGGCTTGTGTGCCTCAAAAAGAAGATGACAATGGAGGCCACTAATGTTACTCAATCAGCGAACATCTCCCCAATCTCTACAGGGGATTAAGCAATGGACTTGCTACTGCACAGGCTATAAAGGATAAGAAAAAATAGACCCTGCCTTGAAGACAGTGGCAATTATGGTGATGGGGCAGGCATATAAATAAACCCCGTCCTGAGGTATAACTGCTATGTTAACGGTATCAGCCTAGTGCTGCGGGAACACGTACACTCTGCTTATAGAGTAATGTGCGATCTTCAGAGGTTTCCCAAGGCAGGTGAGAAGGGTGGAGGCTTTGAATAAGTAGGAGGATGCCAGGCAGGGAGACCAGGTAGCGCTCATAAGAACAGGGACTAGAGACACAGGCAGAGAAGTACATGTGGTCTTAGAGAAAATAAATCCTGCAGGGATTACAATGTGAGAGACTGAGAGGAGATGAAACTGGCAAGGATCAGTTTATAAAGTGCCCTGTACTTCAAGATCAGACTCTTCTCATCATTTTTACTTATAGTCACAAATGGCAAAGTGGGGGCTGTGGATGCAGCTCAGGTGGCAGAGTACTAGTCTAGTATGCACAAAACTCTGGGTCCAAAATTCCTAGCACTCTATAAAACTGGTGGTGAGGCACGTCTGTAATCCCAGTACTTGGGAGATGTAGAGGGAGAGGAATTATAAGTTCAAAGACATCCCTGGCTACATAGAAAGTTCAAAGTCAGCTTGAGGTACATGAGATCCTGTCTTTGAAAAAAATGAGGGCCGTGAGATGGTTCAGCGGGTGAAGGTTCTTGCTACCAAGCCTGTTGACCTGAGTTCAATCCCTGGGTCACACATTGTGGAAGTAGAGAACTGACTCATGAAAATTATTACAAAAAAGAAGCTTTGAAACCCAAGAACAGGCCAGGAAAGTATGTTCAGCATAATCTGGAGGGTGGGAGGTAAGGGAGGTGGTGTCTGCTGAACCACGCAGAGTGTGTGAGGAAGGCACAAAGGTGGAGAGCAGCACTTCCCTGCTCCAGAAATCTCAGAGCCAGGGGCCCCCACATGCTCCTCTAGTGCTAGGGTACCAGATCCCTCCAGGCACCAAGGGCTTCCATGTAGAGCCACATGTCAGGTGGCTGATAACCACTTGTAACTCTAGGGGCTCAGACACTTTCTTCTGGGCCCTGCAGGAACTTTATCTCAACATTTTAAATAATATCTCCAATTTTAAAATAAAAAAAAAGAAAATCTTTTTTTTTTTTTTCGAGACAGGGTTTCTCTGTCCTGGAACTCACTCTGTAGCCCAGGCTGGCCTCGAACTCACAGAGATCTGCCTGCCTCTGCCTCCCGAGTGCTAGGAAAAATATAATCTTTTAAAAGACCATTATCATCAGTATCTCAAAGGATGAAAAAAGATAAAAGACTAACAAAGTAGACTAGGCATCATGGAACAGAGTACACTGGGGGGGGGGAACAGGGGGAGGGATCAGAGACAGGAATGTCCTCCACATCAGAAACATGACAACATAAATGGAAGGCCTGGGAGATACGATGAGAAAATTTCTCAGGGAAGAGGCAAAAAGAAAAAAGGAGAAAGAACAAGGATGCGAAACCCTGAAGGGAACGGTAGAGACTGTTTTCCAGGGCTGAAGGACACTAAGCCTGAAAATGTCCGCGTCTTGCCCTCAGTACAGAAACCATTTGAAAGGAATGCATCAAGGGAACTTACTGTAAAATTTCCCAATATCAGTGATAAGGAAGGTAGTTCAGTGAGAACAGATAGATCATGTGAAGAGGAATCCAATGGATGGTTTTGAAGTAAGAAGACAGGACAAGAGAGAAATGCCTCTGAATTCTGAGGAACTTCCAGTTTAGCTGACCCAGTTACCAGCCTGGGGTGAGGGTGGGAGAAAGATGGCTTCTCCTGCAAGGAGCAGAGCGTGTGCGTGTGCGTGTGCACGTGTGCGTGTGTGTGCGCATGCGTGCGTGTGCGTGTGTGTGTGTGTGTGTGTGTGTGTGTGTGTGTGTGTGTGTGTGCGCGTGTGTGTGTGTGTGTGTGTGTGTGTGTGTAGACAACCTGTGGGAGTTAGTTCTCTATTTCTACCACGTGGGGCCCTGTGACCAGGTCCTCAGGCTTGGTGGTGTCTTTACCCATCAAGCCATTTCACTGGCCCTGACCTTTAATCTCTTAAAGACCAAATATTTTACTGCTAAAGTCAGCAGTATATTTTAACAGAGAAGAACACATTTAGAAGTCCAGAATGGAATACTCTTTGCTACAGGGAGATTAACCCAGAGACTAAAGGCTCCAAGCAGGCGCAGGCATAGGGCAAGTGTTAGGATTGGAGAGTGGGCAGTCTAGTGTCATGTTTAGCTTGCCTGGATGTAATGAGGATGGGAAGAAAAACGCTTGCTACTTAAAATGCTTAGGGATGTTGCTTGTGATTTCTACATAGCGTAGAACAAATATTAAGTTGCAGTGATGATATACAGGACAGACAAAACATAATGGAGTGAGGAACTAGCGATCTCCATGCAAGTACCTGTGAGGGAAGAGTACTGCTTGAAGATGTCAGAAGGTGTAGGTCCTGTCAGCAGAAAAACATCAATGATTCCACTCTCTGACATCCAGCGCACATCAGTCCGACACCTGACCTTTTGTTTGGCAGCTGCTGGGCCCATCTGGGTCAGTGTGTGCTGGAAAAGGACGTAACGAAAATCTGAGAAATTTCACCTCTGTCACCCAGTTCTTAGTGAATCTATCTGCATTTGGTAGCTCCTACTGACATTTGCCAAATGCACAGCAAAGCTCTTGGTCACAGGAAAATGCTGCTGCAAAGAAAAGGCTCTGACTGCAGTGTGGTAGTGTGGCGTGCAGGCACATTCCATAGCTCACCTCCACTGCTGGCTCCGTGTTGATCTCCACCAGTGTTTCTGAGGCATTCAGCCAGAAAATGGCTACAGTCCTGCCCTGTTTGTGGGCCAGGAGATAAGGCACGGAACCGTAAATGCCCATTTTGTCATGTATTTGATATCCATAGACATCTAGGTTATAAAGACGGTATGCATCTCCGTCCCTGAAACACAAAGGAGGCTTATCACCAAATACACAAGTGGGTTGTTAATGAATAGAACAGCTTCATTGTCTCCTGTAAACAGATCATTCACCCCCTGCCAGGCTTGAAGGCACACATTTATAATCCTAGCACTTGGAGGGTAGAGATAGGAGAACTGTGAGTTAGAGGCCAGCCTGGGCTATATAGCAAGTTCTAGGTCAGCCTGGGCATGTAACAACACCCTATATAAAACCATTCCCCTACAAAGACTCATCTCTTATCACTTGCCTAAAGGTTTCCTGGCCCAACCTGTGCATGTGATCCTCCTCCTCTGTCTCTGTTGGCTCCCTGGGAACCTCAGGCTCGGATCCTGAGATATCTTTTCTAAAGGTCCCCTGTGAATCCTCCAGAATAGCAGACACATAAGCCCCCTCTGCTGATAGACTGTGTGAAGACTTCTCTGCAGTTAAGGAAAAGAAGTGCATCCCAGCCCACCTGAAGGTCTGGAACAGGACTGAGATGGGGGCTCCAAGCTGGGGGGCTCCAAGCTCGGGTGGGGGGAGGAACTAGTCTCTATGCCTACCTACTAAATAAACAGTCTCCAGCCCTGACGACCTTAAACAGCCTCTGCTTCCCTTTGGTTTGGCTCCTCTTAGGCAGATGCCCCTGGGATCCATTTGCCAGTAGTGTCAGCCTGAAATGGTCTCTCCAGGGAATCACAGGGAACTGGAGATGCCACATTCTCGGGCATGCTGTCCTCTTTAGAGTGAAAGTCCTTTTCTAGATCAGTATTTTCTTTTTACTGTTCTCTCAGGGTTCCATAAAAAGATCCTCCACTTCAATTATAATTACTCCTTATTTATTTCTGTATTTTTGGGTTCACTATTACAGCTTTTTTATTAATATGAGTGTGTGTACACACATGCGGAAGTCAGAGGACAGCTTGGTGGCGTTGGATCCCATTTTTATGTCCTGTGCTACTTTCATTTGTTGCTGTGACAGATACTCTCACAAAAACAAACAAACAAACAAACACCAAAACAACCTAAGGAGAAAGGGCTTATTTGGCTTACAGTTCCAGGTTACAGTCCATTATTACAGACATTCACAGTCGAGAGCAGAGAGAGAATACACATACAGATCCTCGCTTGTTTGTTCTTAGCTTTCAATTCTCTTTTACTGTTCGGTACCCTGAAAACTACTACGAAGGTTTCTTAAATCCACAAGTAATATCAAGCCAGAGACGATTTAAGAATTCTTTCTGCCACTTACCTAGTATTTTTAAGTTGGTGTGATTCTGCATGTTGAGGGATCCCATAGAGATGTTCAAACCCATGAAAGGAGAAATCCAAACCAATAGAGGAAGGACCTGTAGGGGTCAGACTCATGGCTGAATTTGCTTCTCAACAGATCAATCTAAAAGATGCAGTAAATTTAGCTAACTAGACTGGGAGTAGAGAGAGCTGAACTTGCCCCGACCGACCAATGCTGCGCGCTGATTTTGATAGTAAAACGCTGTGCTGTTTGGGGATTGGTGGATGTATGTGTATGTAAAAGTGAGGGTTATACGTAATGTATATGTATGAAAAGCTCTGCTCACTTACTGCTTATGCTGCCTGAGCCATATGCTGAAGCTCCTTTTCCTCTGATACTGAGTACATTTAATCTTTGCTGGATGAGTTTGTGCTTCTCTTCTGCCTGATAAGCTTCCTGCCAGCCTTGTCTGTGGCTCTCTCTCTCTACAAGAACTCTTACATAAGAACAGCAAGAAGGCTTTCCTAGATCCTCCGTGTATGACTTCCCATGACCGTGATATGTGAGCCCATCCTCCCAACCATGTTGCTAAGCTGGTGAGAAATGTCACAGACAGGCATGTGGCACCTGTGACAATGATGAGGAGGTCTGAAAACATTGAGAATTACTAGCTAAAACTGTTAGAGCAGATGAGCTGTATAACTTGGGTTCTCATCACCTGGGTCTCATGAAAGTAGAATGTGGAATTTATAGCTGTCTGATTTACTCAGAACAGCAAGCAGTGTGCTGGCCCAGGCCCTTTCCTGAGACCATAAGCTGCATGTGGCCCATGTAGCGCTCTCATTCTTCTACAAGGTATATATAATCACTTCTTTGTTGCAATGCATGATTGAAGAATAGGAAACCCCACCCGGAGATTTTTGTTCACCTTACAGAAGTTACTTGTTTTAGGTGCCAAAGCTCAAGGAGTTTGTTTGTTTGTTTGTTTGTTTGTTTATGGCACTGGGGATTGAACCTAGGGCAACCCCACATTAGCCAGGTACTCTATCACTGAACTGTTTCCCAAGCCCTCAAGTGACTTTTAGACATAAATATTTAGCTCTTTTGGAATGATCTATTTTAATACTATATCCTTAACTTGGACAATTTACCATTAGCTTTGACATCCACAAATTTTCCAAATTTCTCTTCCCACAGGCCTAGGTCCTCTTGATTTTCCTAATCACATAAAATGGAGATCAAAATGAGCTTATAAACTGCAACAAATGAGGTTACCATAATAGTATATCTTATCTGGATTACTAAGAGTGAGGTACTCCAAGACGGCTCAGCAGCTAAAGGCCTCCTCATAATGCAAGCCTGACAACACCAATTCAATACCGGAACCCACAAAGGGTGGAAGGCAAGAAATACACGGCCTACACACTCGCCCTCACACATGCATCGTGCACATTTTTACTATTATTATTAACAAAAAATTTAAGACAGAAAATGCAGGGTGTGTTAGCACATGCCTTTAATCCCAGCGCTGCGGAAGCAGAGGCCGGGGGATCTCTGTAAATGCAAAGCCAGCCTTGTCTACATAGTAAGCTAGGACTACATACTGAGACTCTGTCTCAAAAAACAAACAAACAAACAAACAAACAAAACAAACTGAGAAATGAGTCCATATTTTTGAAGACCAGTTTATAATGTATATTTAATAAATCAAATTTGTGTTTTCTACAAAGTTAATACTCATCCTTATGAACCTTTTTTTTTCTGTGTTAAAATATGTAACATACACTTTATCTTTTAACCATTTCCAAGTGTGCAAACCAGTGTCACCAAGTACATTTGCTCTGTGGTATGATGATGACCATCCTCAACCACCAGCTCCACAAGTTTTTCATTGGCCTAAAATGGACTTCCCTACTAAATAACAATGTGCATCCCTGGCAAAACCATTCTATTTTCTACTCTAGGAACTTGACAACAGTCACCTCATGAAGTGGAATCGTCATGATTCATCGTATGGTATTTATTCTTTTGTGACTAGCTCACTTCACAGGCCGTCTTCAGGTCTTCTTCATTTTGTAGCACACGTCAGAACTTTCATTTTTAAGCCGAATACAATTTCATTGTACACACAGATCACATTTTGGTTTTGTCATGTGTTTCTTCCTCTTATGGTTACTGTGACCAGTGCTGCAAGGCGCTCACTTTTGGGTACATACAAGAAGCAGGACTGCTGGGTGGTGGTGGCGCACGCCTTTAATCCCAGCACTCGGGAGGCAGAGGCAGGCGGATCTCTGTGAGTTCGAGGCCAGCCTGGTCTACCAAGTGAATTCCAGGAAAGGCACAAAGCTACACAGAGAAACCCTGCCTTGAAAAACCAAAAAAAAAAAAAAAAAAAAAAAAAAAAAGATTTATTTATTTATTTTGTATGCAGCATGTATGACTACAGGTCAGAAGAGGGCACCAGATCTCATTACAGATGGTTGTGAGCCACCATGTGGTTGCTGGGAATTGAACTCAGGACCTCTGAAAGAGCAGTCAGTGCTCTTAACCTCTGAGCCATCTCTCCAGCCCATAGGAAAAAATTTTTTTCTGGCTTTTCAAAACAGGGTTTCTCTGTGTAGCCCTGGCTGTCCTGGAATTTACTACGGACTCATGGAGATCCACCTGCCTCTGCCTCCCAAGTGCTGGGATTAAAGGTATGTGCTACCATCACCCAGTGAAAAGAAAAATTTTTCATGTGAACATATGAGGTAAAACAATGAGAATCTAATCACTTAAGTCAGTTCTAATTTTTTTTCTCACACTTATTTATGTGTCTGAGGGGTACACAAGCCACAGTGCATATGTAAAGGTCAAAGGACAACCCACAGGAATTAGCTCTCTCCTTCTAGCACGTGGGGTCTGAGGGTGAACTCAGGCTATAACGTTGGCAGCACCCCCTGGGCCATCTTCCTGGCCCAACTTAGAGAGACCAGAGCAGATGTTTGTTTTCACTGAGTTTCCCCTTGTCAATCAGGTGTGTGCCGTGATGGTTTGAGACGTCAGATAAAATGGGAGGACAGTGAGTTCTCAGGTCTTACCTTTTTCTATAGCTACAATTTTCTCAATTTTACATAAGAATGAGAAAATATAAACCGCACGAAAGGAAATTTGCTTGAAAATGAGTTGTCCTTTTCTAGCTTCCTTCGTCATCATCAAAGCTTCTGTAAAGCGAGTCTGTGCTTCTTTGGAGTCACATGTGAATGTCTGAAGTAGGGACTGTGCTACCCTGGGGCCAGGCATGGGCTTTAGAGTCTGGGGACTCCCTCAAACAGTTGAAATTTTCCCTACAGCTATGTTATCAAGTTTTTGTGAAGGGATCTGTGACTCAAAACTGCTGCTCAAGCTATCTGAGCAGCTGTCTCCCAAAGTGGACTTGACACCTCATCAAACACAGTCTATAGTCATGCATTTATCTTCTCTGTTCAGAAACAGAAAGTTTTCTTATGTTCATCAATACAGACGAGTCTTAAGAAAAAGAAGACTTTGTCCTTAGGGCATGAGAAATACTTTTATCATTGCAAATGGCCACAGTTACTGTCAAGACTCTGTCAGGAATTATGTGGCTGTGAATAAAGATTTCTAGTCAGGTACAGTGGTGCATACACATAACATCAGCACTCAAGAGGTTGAGGCAGGAGAATAGCTGTGAGTTGGAGGCCAGCCTAGGCTACATAATGTGTTTTAGAGCAGCCTGGGCTACAGAGTCCTGGGGAGACAGTTTGGTGGGTAAAGCACTCGGTGTTCAGTCCTCAGCATCTATGTAAATGTTGGGTAGACACAGTGGGCTGCACTTGGGAGGCAGACAGTTGATCCCCAAACAAGCTGACTAGAAGACTAGCTTGTTGGGGAATATTATTTTAGCTAAAGATGTGTTACATTTGTTTGTGTTGCATTTGTCTAATTATATAAAGGTATGCTGCATTTGTTTCCCCTTGCCTGCCTAAGGCATCTGATTGGTCTAATAAAGAGCTGAACAGTCAATAGCTAGGCAGGAGAGGGATAGGCGGGCTGGCAGGCAGAGAGAATAAGTAGGAGGCGAAATCTAGGCTCGAGAAAAGGAGGAGGAGGAGAATGAGAGGGAGACGCCTGGGGCCAGAAGCCAGGCAGCTGCCAGACAGATACAAGAAGCAGTGAAAGGAAGATCTACAGAGGAAAGAAAGGTAAAAAGGCCCGAGGCAAAATGCAGATGAAGAGAAACAGGTTAATTTAAGTTCTAAGAGCTAACAAGAAATAAGAGCTAAGATAAGGCCAAGCACTCATAACTAATAAGAAGTCTCTGTGTCTTGGTTTGGGAGCAGTTTGGTGGCCCAACCGAATTGGTAAGTTCTGAGTTCAGGTGAGAGACTGCTTTATAAGGTGGAGAGTAGCCGGGCGGTGGTGGCGCACGCCTTTAATCCCAGCACTCGGGAGGCAGAGCCAGGCGGATCTCTGTGAGTTCGAGGCCAGCCTGGGCTACCAAGTGAGCTCCAGGAAAGGCGCAAAGCTACGCAGAGAAACCCTGTCTTGAAAAACCAAAAAAGAAAAAAACAAAAACAAAAAAAATATAAGGTGGAGAGTGATTGAAAAGGACACCTGGTGTCAGCTTCCGATCTCCACATATGCATGCAGGCACACCAATGGACACATATGCACAGATATGTACACACCACACCCATATACACAAATGCACAAAAAGACTTTGAGTTCTAGAGGGTCTGTTCTTCATAACTCAGCCAAAATAACCTTTTAAAAACAGAAGTGAGACCATTTATCCCTATGTTTAAAACCGTCTTTGTGCTTAGGGTAAACTGAAAAGGGCTGCCTTAAAAGAAGGCACGCTCTGATGGACAAGGACCTTAGGTCAGTTTAGTGATGAACTACCAGTTCCTTCAACCGTGCCTGCCCTGCAGGAGGCGGTCTTCAACAGATTTTGCCATAGAAGAGCCTGACTAGTTCTTTTACCTGTCTCCTTTCCCTTTGTGTTCCTTCCTCCTAATATAAAAAACATATGGATGCCGGGCGGTGGTGGCGCACGCCTTTAATCCCAGCACTTGGGAGGCAGAGCCAGGCGGATCTCTGTGAAGTTCGAGGCCAGCCTGGGCTACCAAGTGAGCTCCAGGAAAGGCGCAAAGCTACGCAGAGAAACCCTGTCTTGAAAAACCAAAAAAAAAATAAAAAAAAAAAAAAAAAAAAAAAAAAAAAAAAAATAAAAAACATATGGATACAGTACGCATAGTATATACTACACACACACACACACACACACACACACACACACACACACACACACATAAATGAAATGTAATAAAAGGTAAATAGAGAATAATTGAGGAAGACACCAGTACTGATTTCTGGCTTCCACTCCTGGCATGCGCACACCCACTAAAAAGACCAAGATGCTTAGGTGAGTAAACAGACTACAGCAAGAAATCCCCTTTTATATACCAAGCACCCCTCTGGAGAAGAGGGGAGCAGAATCCACTACTTGTTGACAGGAGTGTTAAAGAAGATCAAGGGTAACTTGCTAGATCTCAATTACCTGAGAGGTGTCAGCCGGAGCACTCTCCTCGTTCCCTTGGGTAGCTCTGTTTAAACACAGATAAAGTTATTTCAGCCAATGGGAAGACTGGCAGGATTTAATGCAGTAACAAAGAGTCTCATTTCCAAGTCTTCATAAATTCTATCATTTAATTTATTAAATATGACATCATTATAGGTCTGGCAATGGCAGCACATAACTAATCCAAGAATTTAGAGGGCTAAGGCAGAGTATCAGAAGTTCATAGTCACTGCTGCTTGCATAGGAACTTCAAGGCCAGTCTAAGCTACAAGACCCTGTTTCAAAAAAAAAAAAAAAAAGAAAGAAAGAAAGAAAGAAAGAAAAAGAAAAAAAGTAGGGGCAGCAAAATGTCTGAGTGGGCAAAGGCGCTTGCTGTCAAGACTGGGATGGTCTGGAAGAGAGGCCTCTCCCATTTTCACCAAGTGTTGGTTTAAAATCTCCCAGTCTATACTTGCTGTTTTTATCATCAGAATAAGTGATTATGTGGTCCACAGAAAACATTTTGCATTATTTATTTCCACACAATAACTTTTTTTTAAGTTGCAAGTTATTTTTGTTTTGAAATGTTAGCGTTGGAAAATCTTACTATTTATCATAAAAGTAATATGTCCTCATTGTGGGAAAAGTAAGAAGTAGTGAAAAGAAGGAAAAAATAAAAATACCTAAAAAGCCAACTACTCTGTCATTATCATATAAACAGCCTTTCTAATGGTTACTTCTCTATTGCTGTGATAAAACACGATGACCAGGGCAACTCGGAGACGGAAAAGTTGGTTTGGTGTCGGATTCCAGAGCGGTAAGAGTCCATGAGGTCGGAGTGGCGGCAGTATCCGACAGACATGACCCACTAGAGCAGGAGCTGAGGGCTGCATCTTGCACCACAAGTGGGAAGCACAAAGTGAACTGGGGATGGTGTGTGTCCTTCTACTCTCAAAGCCTGGTTCCGGTCACATACTTCCTCCCGCAAGGCTAGACCTCCTAAGCCTCCGCAAACAGCACCACCAAATGGGGACCAAGCATTCAAATGCCGGAGACCCCGGGGACATCTTATTCAAACCACCACATTCTTCACCTTTTTTTTTTTTTAACTGAGAAACATTAAAAATAGCATAACAAAAAATGTATTACACAAGCTCTTCAGCCACCTTTAAAATCTTTTTGTGTGTGTGAGGGAGCAGGAAGAAAGCTCAGCCTGCAAGGCAGGAGGGGCAGGGTTTGAGGCAGCTGGTATTGGTTAAGGCAGGTCCTCAAGGGTCAAGAGATGTCTACAAATACCTTTGCCTGCAAGGAGTCTGTAGGTGCTCAAAGTATAATTGGCCCAGGGAGTTGATGCTGATCACAGCCTCGCTCTCAGACACCAAGTCTATCCTGAATGGGTTTGCTGAGATGTGACACTTCAGATCTCCTTTTCCATCGGTCAGTGTCAGGCTGCCGGCATCCCCTGAGCATGAGACCAGCCTGGACAATGAACCAGAAAGAGAAAAATAAATAAACTGCTACAGGCTTACACAAGTCTATGCGATCTGTAACTCAGAGGGTTGGCCAGCAAATCAGCCTTCCTGTGACAGACAACAGGTAAGGTCTACAGCAGGGAGCCATCATGGAGAGGAAAGAAAAGAGTTTGGACAGAACATAACTCTACCACATACTTCATAACCACAGGTAACAAAGTTAGTCAACCTTTCTATGACTAATTCTTTACCTAAGAGATATAAATGAAATTAAAAACTAATAGAATTTTTGGAAAAAAATAAGTGAAATCATACATTCAAAGTAATTGGTATAGGTTGGAAATGCGAACAAATGTTCATCACCATCATCATCATTTCTGTCTATAATGTCTAGTAACACTTGGGCACACAGAATCTAAATAGTCTCATTTATTTTTCATTTTTAAATTACCTATGACAGTTCTACTTGGTGTGCCGTGTGTGTGTATGTGTCGGGGTGTGTGGGTGCCACAGTGTGCGTGTGGAGGCGAGGACAGCTTGCAGGAGCCAAGGACCAAACTCAGGTCATCAGAAGTAGAGGCAGCGCCTGTTTCTGCTGAGCCTCTCACTGGCACTATGGAAATCTTACACTTCTTCAGGCAGGCGACTCTTCTTCTCACGAGCTTGGCCGTAACAGGCTCTCTGGAGGTTAGGAGGCAGTGAGGGCCGATAACCATGAGGCGTAAGGAACACAGAAATCCCTTTGCAGAGTCTATCTCAGTCGAGGTCTAGTCAATGCTCAGGCCTGGCAGGGATGGTGAAGGAACAGGGAGGCGACAGAGGGATGGCTCAGTGCTCAAGAGCGATTACTGCTGTGAGAGGACTCAGAGCTGGCAGATCACAGCTGCCTGTAATTCCAGCCCCAGGGGCTCTGACCTCGTTTTCTGCCCTTTTCAGGCAACCACACCTGTGGAGTGTGAGTGCACCTAAGAAACATTCACAGAAGGAGCAGGAGGAGGGGGGTCTCTGCTGGAATGGAAGGCTCAATGAAGTTTGGAAGTTTGGGTATTTAGAATAAGTTTTGCAGTCAATGCGCTAAGTCACAGATCTGAGTGGGCTGTGAACTCAGCTTATGATTTAATTCAGCAACCTGAAATATAAAATTCTGAGTCTGCATTTGCAGCTACAGAGACTCTGTAGCTAGACGAGACGTGAGATAGCCATAGAAACTAGGTAGTTTCTAACAATGCCATTGTTAGAGACTGAGACTGTTGTTTCATGTCAGAGAGGCTCAGAGGCGTGCATTCTGAGGGAGGGGCACAAGGTGCCATATTCCTACCACTTGGTCTGCTTTCAGTAAGCCTCTTATTTTGGTTGACTATCAGCAGAACTTAAGCAAGAGCACAGAATGCTGTGGTTTATCCCTGCTTGTATCAGTTCACTGGGCTATCATAACAAATTACCATGGCCGGGGGTGGGGGTGGGGGTGGGGTTTAAATAACAGCTTATTCTCTCACAGTTCTGGAAAGCTAAGACCAAGGTGTTGTTAGCAGGTGGGTTTGTTATAAGGCCTATCTCCATGGCTTGCAGACGGTTGCCTTGTCACTGTGAGTGTCCCTGTGCATGTGTCACCCTAGTTTCCTCATCTTATAGGGACAGCGGTCATGATGTATTAGGGCCCCACTATTATGTTCCCAGTTTAACCCAACTATTGCTTTACTCTATCTCTAAATACAGTTGTGTTCTGAGGTGCTGGGGATGAGGGCTTCAGCATCTGAATTTGGGGGACAGGGAGACACAATTCTGCTCACAACACTGGTATTCTATCCTTTAATGGTAGCCAGGTTTTCACCGCCTTCGCCGTCAGCTAGGTCAGCCAGTTAATCTCATACCCATGGTCAGTTGCTTATACCCACTTCTGATGCCAACTGCTGTTGTCAACCGGGGCTTGACTGTCAATAACAGAAACAGTTTTGGCTATTTTAAGTAGAAAATACATAACCTACCAAAGAGAACTGGTTGTCTAGAACATCATTGGGAGGGTTTAGGTCGTAGGGTTCAGGCTAGCTCTGCAGTAAAGCTCCCAAGCACGAAACTGGATAAATGGACCGTTAGTGAACTTCTGTCTCAGCTATACTCAGGAAGCTGAGAAATCAGAAGTCACTGTGGCTACTGCTTGGCTCCAGGGTCATGTCATCTTCGCTCTAATATGAAGATTGGGGACCCGTGGCCCTAACTAGTGGCCTTACAGCCATCGGCAGCTGCCAGATGTAGTTAGGCACAACAGTACTGAACAGTTTTGTTAAGTACATGTGAAGGGCAGAAAGGGAATCACATCAGAAACTCTAGGTAGAAAGGGGTCTGGAGAGGGCAAAAGGCTGCTTTCAATGTTTCAGTGATGTTGGTAGCTCAAGGTCCCCTAGAAAGTAGTCGGCACCCAAGCAGAACTAACAGTGACACTTATCACACAATGTTTATATAATCTTCACTACCTATTGATAACCGTGGTTTTCTGGAGCAAATTAAAGCATCTGTCTTAACCTTACATTCTTTCACTGACAGAGCAACAAGAGCTGCCCGGCAAAGCAAATCATGCTTTACCCGAATGTCTGCGGAAAACTGATGGAAACTTTGCAGGTACTTGAAAAATACTTTAATCCCTAGAGATTTTTTTTTTTACCTAGATACTGATCATTAATTTATCTCTGGCTCTAAGTAAAATTAAATGTTAGGCTTCTGAGACTATCCTTAATTAAAAGTGAGTCCATCTAGCTGTATAAATCACTGGGAGAGTTAGTGTATTAGATCTCTTGAGTCATGGTGCTAATCTGAATGGGCAAATTAAATAGCTTCTCTTCTACTTAGTTCCAAACTCAGCATAATAAACTTCTTCTTTTTTTTTGGTGAGAAACAGAGCAGGCCCAATTTCTGTCTCTCATTCGGAGGTACAAGACAGTTTTGGAATGGGAGATAAAGAAAAACAGAATAGGTAACATAGAAAATTTATAAACGTATCCCCAGATGAGTGGCTACTAACCCTGAAACTAGCTGATTATAACTCTGAACACACAGAATAGGGGGTGCATTCAAGGTCTGACTAAAGAACACGCTGAGCTTGTGCATAATGGAGCCTGCCCCTCGGCTTACCTTACAGTTCCTAGCTTGCTGGTGATGACGTCAGGAACTTCATATCTTGGTTTCAGTGGGGTTTCTTCATTGATTTTAAGTCTGAAAATGTTTTTCTCTATACCATAAACTTCAGCCAGGAGAGGAGTCTGGGAGCAGAGGCGTGAGATTAGCTTAAACAGGTTACCTCCGTGATAATCTATTCTAATAGTCAAACGACAATTAGGAAAGCATTTGTTTAAATTAGTATAGGCCAAGCAAACTGGAGAATGCTCGCAGTAAAAAGGACACGTCCCAAATCTATGCTTGTACTTGCTTGGTTATGGCTGTAGCACAAGAAATATCTTCTGTGTGTCTGTGGCTAGGTAAACGTAGGCTTATCCAAACCAGGATCTTTAGAGTGAAAGGGGTCTCCACTAATAATTGAACTGGATAATTGCATAAGCTGCAATCGGACTTGAAAAAAATTGAAACGTATGACCGACCAGGCACAGATGTACTAAGAGTCTGGGCGTTAAACTCAGTGTTACCAGGCTCCAGGTGAATGAAAGATGAAAGAAACAGATGTACTAAGAATCTGGGCGTTAAGCTCAGTGTTACCAGGCTCCAGGTGAATGAAAGATGAAAGAAACAGATGTACTAAGAGTCTGGGCGTTAAACTCAGTGTTACCAGGCTCCAGGTGAATGAAAGATGAAAGAAACAGATGTACTAAGAGTCTGGGCGTTAAACTCAGTGTTACCAGGCTCCAGGTGAATGAAAGATGAAAGAAACAGGCTCAGGGAAAGAACTGAGAAAAATGATGATCTTTACAGTTCTTAAGCGTGGGTGAAATGAGGTTCACTGCACTAAAATCAACAGATTTTTTTACAGCCAGGAAAAATAATAAACTTCTAGGGAACTTTTTCATGGGGCTGGGAAATTTAGGTAAAAATTTCCAAGAGGGATGGAAACAACACAGAACTACAAAGAGAGTAAACCTGAAAAATAAAATTCAAAGCAAGAGGGGAAACCCCACAGGAACAGAAATGGCTGGACTTGGGTCCCAAAATGAAGCAGCTAGATCAGAGGATGACTTTGAGATAAGTCTTTAGCCAGTGTATCATACTAGTCTCTGCTGCAAATTCTTCACGAAGCATGCTGCTGAGCTTTGGTTATACATGGGTATGGACATTGTGACTGTCTGCTGTGATGTAGGCTCAGCGGGAAAGGTCACATGATGTAGTGTAACCGGCATGACGTGGGGAAATCAGAAGACAGGCAGCATGGAAAACATCAAGCAGCATTTGAAAAGCCATGTGACTGGAACCTTGCCTCTGGGACTGTAGGAGCAGTCAGGGCACAGTGTCGGTAATACTGTCCTGAAGAGCTAGTGCTGTGGCTGCAGGTGCATCCATAGTCATTCTAATACAGGACTGTTACAGAACTGATTCTAATTTCTGCTTCCTTGCTTACTTTTTCACAAATGCGAGTTGTCCCGAGCATGCCATTAGAATCCCAACATTTGAAAATGCCCAAATACAAACAGAGCTGAAACTCAAATGATCTATTCTCTCCCAAGCTAGACATATAGTTTCATGGTTCTTTTTAATTCAACTAATATTTATTTTATATGTAAGATTGCAACCACTGAACTCCTAGAGGAGTTGCAATTTAGAGAAGATAATACCTACATAAAATTTACATAAACCGAGATCAAAGTACAAATACAGATTTAGTGGCAAAATAGGAAAGGGAGTACTAATGTGTGCGAGGTGAAGAAGGCCTGGGAAGTCTCTCGGGGAGCAGGGGGAGGGGGGGCTTTAAAGAGGGCCTTCAGGAGCTGGTAGGAGAATATGTTAGGTTTCTATTGCTGTGATAAACACTACTACAGAAGAAAAGAGTTTATTTTACATTGCATCTTACAGTCTACCATGAAGGAGGTCAGAGCAGGAACTTGAGGCAGGAACTGAGGCAGACGTCATAGAGGAGTGTTGCTTACTGGCTTGCTCAGCCTGCTTTCTTATAGAACCAGGACTACCAGCCCAGGGATGGCACCACCTACAGACAGCTGAGATCTCCTACGTCAGTCATTAATCAAGAAAATGCCCCACAACACAGGCTAATCTGATGGAGGCATGCTTTCAGTGGAAGCTCTTTCTCCACCCAGATGACCCTGGCTCAGAGTCTTCCTAATGTTTTCTGTCTATGAGTTAAATACCATCAAATAATGTTAAGACTGTAAACAGAATAAAACAAAACAAATTAAACAATGGGCCTTTATTGTAAGCAATGTATTGTTTGTTTTCTTTAAATAAGCTAAGCGAGCTGTTGGGGGGCCCGGTTTCGAGCCTTTAGTTGGTAACTGTCTAACCTTTCCCTTCTGCCCAACTGTCCTTTAGTGTAACTGGGACATTCCCTCCTTTGGCAGCCGTCACTATGGCACAGCAGCCGCCTCAAACAACCCAGGAAAGGCTTTGTGGAAACTACACCCCAGCTGCGGAGAACACTGCCACCGAGACGCTGCTGAAGCCACCCCCTTCTGCTCCAGCAGGCCTGGCTCTCGTGTGGAACCCTTCATGTGAGCTTGGGACCAGCCTTGATGGTCACCAGATGAGCGTGCCTCCAGCTTCTCTGGAGGGCTGCTCTAGATCTTGTAATAGCAGTCCTTAATTAGGTCAGGAGGAGGAATAGCGCCTCCCTTGTAACTCAGCAAAAACCCTGAGCAGTGGTTATGCAATAGCTTTCATTGGTGCGGATGGAAGCTGCTGTGATTAGTGGCATTACAGCCTGAGCCCAAGCATGCCACACTCCTTTTCCAGATATACAATTAAGCTTTTTTCCAGCTTTTTTGTTTGTGTATTATATCGTGTTATTTATTTTGCTTTTTTTTTTTTTTTTTTTTAGATAGTCTCAGCTATTTGTGATAACTGCAAGCATCTCTAAGGAGAACAATGGTGACCTCCTTTAGCCCATTTCCAGAGGGCAATTAGCCTATTCAGGTTTGGCTCTGTTTGGCCAGTTCCTAATTAACTGCTTGTTGGCCACTCAGGATAAACATTACTTGCTAAAGAGCAGCTTGCTGACAAAGTCTCATTTTAATCCTGCTTAGATGAGGAGGGAAGGAGTAACTTCATACAGAGGCTTAGAGATATACTTGGATCCTCAAAGAAGCTGCTAGAAGCATTTCTTGTGCGACCACGATAACAGACTGCAAAAGAAAGTAAAAATGTTTACAAGATGTCTACCCAGATCAGCAGAGAACCCCAAAGTTAGCAATGGGTCTAGTACGGTCAGCCTTGCTGGCGCTGCAGAGGACAGCATGCATTTCCCTGTGTAGGCACCGAAAGACCAGCTCTCTGCTGCTCAGCCCCTGTCACATCTTCATTCAAGGCAAAAAGCTGGTAACAGCAGGAGGGAAAAATCAAATCTGAACAGTATTTAAAAGTGAACACTTTCCCAAACATTTTCCTTAAATTTTTCTTCTAACAGCTTCTTTATTGAACATTTACAAACGTACTATTTTTGACGGCTTGTAAGAGCTCATGGGGGCAGTCCTCAGGATGGCATTACTGCCTTTATAAGAAAAGAGCAGAATTTCCTTCGCCCGTGTCATTCAGTCATGTGGGATCAAGATGGCCATCTGCAAGCCAGGAAGAGGGCCATTTCCCGATGTGAGTGTTGGCACCTTGGAAACTAAGAGATACATCTGTTGTTTAAGTCACTTGGTCTATGGTATCTTGCTATGCAGCCAAAGCAAACTAAGACGATATTAATAATAAAGCTTGATTCTGTTCTTAGTTGCTTATTAGGAGTGGCTCTGGGGGAAGGAATTGGATTTCCAGAACGACAAGGCGTCTAACTCTGAAGTCAGTTGTTTAAGGCTTTAAGCGTGTGGGGGTAGACAGCTGGGCAGGCGGGCACAAGGAGCTCCTGGTTTGTCAGAATCTGCCTCTTCCGTGCAATTTGAGAACTGCAGCTGTGAGCTGAATATGATCCTCTTGGATTTTGGACTCTATCTCTTTGAACCTGAGAGAAAAAAGCTATCATTTTTATCAGGTGCACATATACATGCAGCTTGCTTTAAATCTCTGGACCACACTGATAACTGATGTGCAATCTCCTTAATGCATTGGTCTCAGCCTAGAAATAACCTTTGACCCTGTTCCTATGCAGTGAGATGGCTATAAAGTACAGACAGCTTCTCAGGTTACTGTTGGAAGATTATTATCTTCACTGCCTCTGAAACCAACAGAGGACATGGAATTCTACGTCCCTACCAGTTAGCTCAACTCTACACATCACTTGGACATTAAAATGGAGTCAAGCAGAATTTTAGGGTGATTTTTTAAAAGACACATTTGCTTGAGATTGCAGTACACAGATTCCTATCCAGCTTTGATATTCAGGTATTTCCAATACCGAATGTGGAGTGTGTTTTAAGTATCCACAAAGTTCTGAGTCCTGAGGGCTTTGATGCTAACACTGCAGATGATCTGTTCTTTCTCGAGAGACTTCTTGGTTCCCCTCTGAGCCGTGTGCTGTCTTGTGTTTAGATCTATTCTCTGGGGGCTCTCTGCACTGTAAAGTCTTCTTTTTGGAGGACTTCCAGATCTGTTGGCTCTGGTTGGTGCCTGACTTGAATTGCCTTGCCTCTCCAAAGAGAAAAAAAATGATCTCTTGTACCCTCAGGAGGCATGTGCAGGCGTCTGGCACTCACTGCATTGGTGTCAAGCAGTGCTGAGAACTGAGTTTTGGTTTATTACTGGTATCTGAAGTAATTCTGCCTCATTTTCTTTGCCTTGGCATCTTTATGACAGTGGATTGTTCAAGAGGTTCTATGCACTAAGCCTCCCCAAGGATGGATAAGGATTTTATTTCCAGATCATGGCCTCTACAACTTGCTGCAGTCAGATATAATAAAGAGAAGAAGGAAGATGAGAAAATTATCAGAAAAAAAAAAAAGACAAGAAAGTTCCTGACATCTGGTGGTAATCCCAAAGATTCCTGGGAAGCCTCTTGTGGACTCCCTAAATTTTGAGAGTCAAGTTTGCTGAACACTAATAGTTTCTAAATTAAGGTCTTAGAGAACCCTCCTCCAACACTGTGGGATGGCTTTGATCCCGTTCGCTGTTTCCCCAGTAAAGCGTTATAAAGCAGGGGCTGTGGCGGGTCCCGAGGAGACGTCACAGGACTGTCAGCTGAGAGTCGATGTCTGAGACCTGGAAACGGTGAGGCGGTGAGTGCAGTCTGTAACAGGATCCACCCTGTAAGCGGTTAGTGGACCCAGGCCACAGCCTTCATGAACTACGTCTCTGTTTCAAGAAATACCAGTTAATTCATATTGGTCTGAGAGGCTCTAGAAGAAGAAGGCTGAAGAGCCTTTAGAAGGGGAGGAACACTGAAAGTAAGGGCTGGAGTGGAGTTTCAGGTGGCTTGTGCACTCTCACTTTCTGGTCCAGCTCAAAACACTTGTGTAACTGACCCATCTTTGCGCCACAGATGAAGTAGTGTGATGAACTGAAAGGTGAGAGGAAAGTCCTTAAGACATCCTACTGTATATAATTCCTTTACTTTGTAGGAACTATGTGGATTGGCTCAGGTGGGAAACAGATGAGAGGCAGAATACTCATGTCTTGGGTTTTCTACTACATAATTCTCTTATCTGTTCCTTGGCAACCTAAAATTTGAAATTTGGACATTGGCTAAATCTGCCCCTTTGTTCAGGCTTCATGAGAAACTGTATTCTACATTACAGTGCCAGAAAGTACATGGATCTTTCATAGAATCCGTCAAAGACAGAAAAATACAGCTATGTCACACTGGGCAAGTGTCTTCCTAGATTTCATTTTCCTTACTTGATAATTTGGGACAATACAGTGTATGTCTTAGATGCATTATGAAAAGGAGTTAAGAGGAAATAACACACGTAAAACCTCTAGAAAAACATGTGATACACAGGTGATCTGTCAATATTCGCATCACTATGAAGGTGGGATTAGCTGGGTACGGTGGCAGAAGCATGTAATCCTGGCACTTGGGAGTTAGGGGAAGGAGATCAGGAGTTAGAAAAGCCTCAGTAGAGCAGCAGGCTGGAGGCCAGCTGGGCCACATGAGCCCTGCCTCAAAAAGAATTAATTAATATAGGATCAGTGTGTGTGTGTGTGTGTGTGTGTGTGTGTGTGTGTGTGTGTGTGTAAAAAGATCATATTTCTTCTCTAACAAAGTTCTTCTGAGGCATAGATAGTTTAAATTAGCTGTTATAGAAATAATTTGCCTGGTGGTAGTGGCATAGGCCTGTAATCCCAGAACTCAGGAGGCAGAGGCAGGCGGATCTCTGAGTTCAAGGCCCCCCTGGTCTACAGAGTGAGTTCTAGGACAGACAGAACTACGCAGAGAAACCCTGTCTTGAAAAACAAAAACAAAAAATGTATATAGTTCATCTCCAATAAATACAAAAGTAAATCGTTCTTCCAACTCACCTTAGTTGCGTCACTGATGATTTGGAATCTGGTGCTGTCCTGTTCTGTTGTGACTGAGCCTAACAATGCCTGGTAGGTGGTTTTCTTGGAGAGCTGCTGTTTCTGTCGCCTACAGATACAGAGTATTGTGCTGTTTAGTTTTGTCAACCTAAACTAGAGTCATTTGGAAAGGGGAAACCTTAAATGAGAAGATGCCTCCATCAGACTGTCCTGTAGGAAAGTCTGTGGGAGCTTTTTCTTGATTAACTTATTTATGTGGGAGGGTCCAGCCCACTGTGGGTGACACCACAGGTGACATAAGAAAGGTAGCTGAGCAAACCAGGAGGAGCACCCCTCTATGGTCTCTGCTTCAGGTCTTGCCTCCAGGTCCCTGCACTGAGTTCCTGCCCTGACTTCTCTCAGTGATGGGCTGTGGTTGGGAGTCTATAAGATGAAATAAACCCTTTCCTCCCCAGGCTGCTTTTGGTCATGGTCTTTAATCACAGCAATCAAAAGCCAACTAGGACAAGGATACAGATCTATGAGAACTGCTTGTGACTTGTCTGCATCTAATAGACCACATCATCATGTCAATGTCAGTAAAATTCACTATCACAATAAGTGACTGGCATAGACAGTATCGATACTCTTATAAAGTACCACAAATACATTACTAGAGTTCTAATAAAATTATCGCTAAAATAATATTAATTTCAACGTAATACTGCTCAAGAATGGCATCTTGTCTTCTTTATTGAGAAAGTGGGGCATTTTTCTTTCTTTCATGTGTGTGTGTGTGTGTGTGTGTGTGTGTGTGTGTGTGTGTGTGTGTGTACATGTACAGGTGCATGTGACTATACAGGTATATGTACATGTGAGTGGGGGCCAGAAAATAACCTCAGGTATCATTCCTTAGGGACTGTCCATCTTTTTAAGTCAGTGTCTCTTACTGGCATGGGGTTAGGCGAGTGGGCTAGGCTGGCCTAGAAGCCTGCTTGTCTCTGCCTCCCAAGTGCTGGGATTGCAAGTGCCCAGGACTGGTAGTTTTACAATAGGTTCTAGGGATTAAACTTAGGGTTTCTTGCAAGTACTTTACCTACTAAGCCATTCCCCATCCCAAACTTTTTCATGAACTTAAACTTTCTCCTCCTTTTCATGAAATGGAACTTTAATAGTAATTCAATAGATTCTAGTGGAAATTGAGTGTGGGCTACAGGCTTAACAAGGTGATTGGGCATTTACTACCTCCCTCTAAGGTAACTGTTTTGAGTTAAAATGGCATCATTTTTTTTTTCTTCTAGAATAGAGAATGGCTGAAATAGAAACTTAAAAATATATGAAACTTTTTTTTTTCTGGGCATGATGGCATAGCACCATGTTTAATCCCAGCACTCAGAAGGCAGAGGCAGGCAGGCCGTTGTTAGAGTCCAGTGTCAGTCAGATCGACATAGTGAAATGATGTCTCAAATAATAAACAAACAAACAAACAAACAAAACACAAATTAATCAAATAAACAAAAAATTCATTTTGATGATTTTTGATGATTTCGGTTCAGAATCGCATAAAAGTAGATATAAGTCAGGCTCTTGAACCAACTAAGCCATGAATCCCACTAAAGTAGGTGTTTTAAAAATGATTTTAAAGGCTTTTTTTTCTAGGCTAATAACCTCATAGAATATTAAAGTAAGATCCCCACAGAGGGAACTCTATCAATAGTCAACACATTTCAAGTATATTTACTCTTTAATTCAGTTACAAAATTCCTAGAAATCCTAGTTTTTAATTGTTTGTTTGTTTTTGCTGTTTTGTTTTCTTTAGTGCTAAGGATCAGGCCCAGAGCCTTGCACAAGACAAGGAAGTCCCCTATTGCTGAACCACATTTCCAGCTCCACTCCTAAAAATCTATCTTTCAAATCACTTGCAGTATAGGATATGGTGGTGCTCTCATAGCAAAAGATGAAAAAGAAACAACAACCCTAGGCTCCAGCGAGTGGATCTAGAACAAAATAAACTATGGTGTATCTACCCAGTGGAATACCATGAGCACAAAAATAGAGGGGACCTCCATGTACTAAAGTGGAAGCCCTCCAGACTAAAACATAAAGCAGGGGGAAGGAGACACAGAACACTGTGCACAGAAACCTATTTGTAGGTGTAAGGAAAGAGGTGATAGAAGAATATATGTATTTACAAAACATACTGGAGCAATATATAAGAAATTAATAAATATGCTTACTTGAAGGGACAAGATGATAGAGAAGTAGAGGTAGGAGTAATATTTTCAATATGTATCATTTTATATGATATTTAAACCAGGTAAGTATACTATCTTTGAAAGGACACACATTTTAAAAATGCTTTAGATTTTAAAATAAAATACAGGCTGGGTGGTAGTAGTGCACACCTTTAATCCTAGCACTTGGGAGGCCGGTCTGGTCTACAGAGCAAGTTCCAGGACAGCCAGGGATAAACTGAGAAACCTTGTCTCGAAAAACCAAGACAAAAAAAATACAATTTAAATTCTTTAATAGTAGTATGTAAGATGATTCATTAGATTTCCTAAAGACCATCTTCTTAGCCCCTCAGTTCTCAAAAGCACAGTGGAATTAACTTGGAAACATTGTGAGGAATGTTCTCTGGGTGACAGATTTACTTACCGATAGAAAGCAATCTTGCTACAGTCTCTGAAGACAGTTTTATCCACAGCTTCATCTTCAACACTAAATAAGACATTTTAAGAAATATATTTTACATAAGATCTGTGAGTTCAATTTTTGTACCTTCCCTAATTATACTATAAATGTGCAAAATAAACTTTTGGAATTTATTCTGCATCGCAAAACCCCGCCGCTGCTGTAACCTAAGACTTCACGGGGCAACCGTATGTATGCTGTAGAACAATGCCCTTTTGTAGAACTACCAAATTGAACAACAAAACATCTTCATGGGCTTGGTTTGAAAGCCATGGAAAAAAGGGCACTGCCAAATACGAGGCAGGGAGCTTTTAAAATAACAGCCACAACACTAAAATCTGAACTCTAAACCCAAACCAAACAACCAACCTACTCACCTATTTAAAGAGCAAAGTATTTTCAGAACATACACTTCCTGAGAGTTTAGACCTGAAGAAGACATAGAGTGCCTAAATGTTCTGTTAAAGTCTAACAGGTAACCACAAGATAAAGCTCGAAATCATCTAAGAAAGGTATGTGCCAGGTGCTAGAGGCAGAGTGGGAACAAACATAGAAGAAGAAAAAACTTCCCGGAGGATTCCAACAATCTAGAGATTAATGTTCTTTAAAACCAAGTTTCCAGAAGAATTGCATCTGGAATAAAATGTAAGAAGATGTACATTGCTACTTGAATATATATGTATTTCAGTTAGCCTTCCTCTGGTTAAAACAACTATAAGCTACCAGGGGGAGGGGCGCACTGGCTTTGGTAAAGAGGTGTGGCTTCCTGCACCTGCAGTTAGCATGTCCATGATTTTGAAGGAAGCTAAACTATGAAAACAGGCCTGGACAGATAGAAACACTTAGCCATGTCAAGAAATTGTTTTATCGTGGAAAAAAAAAAGGAAACCCTGCATTAAACTCGGCTTTTTGGCACTGCTTATTTTAATCAAGTGTGCAAACATTAGGAGACCTTGCAGTCTTCCCTTTCCAGTTTTGAACCATGAGCTGTGGAACGGCACAGGAATAGATGCAATCACCTAAATGTGGGATGCAGCACGCTTAAGATCCATGTCTTAGAGTTTGGAAGGCAGTCTTTCCACTGCCTTAAAGTTATCTAACCCTCCTGGAAATATTTTGAGAGGTTAGCTATTAACAATATCCAACTCCCTGCAGAAGCAAGAAAGAACGTTGAAGCAAATACCAAGCATTCAAGGAAGTGCGATTAAAACATTAAGCGAAGCCTTCAAACTGAAAGGTTGTTGTAGGAGTCAGTTCCTGAGGGAGCAATTGGTCTTTACCTGATTTCCTCTTTCTCAGCTGCTTCCATGGCTTCGCTGTTAACTCTGCCTAGCTCCTAACTCTCAGGCCACAGCCTTTGGAGGTCTTTTTAAAAAAGGTAACAAGCAGACTTCACCACAGTCAGATTTATAGAAAATAGGAGTCCCTTCCAGATGTTTAAGGGGCGGGGGACAAATCCTGACCTTTTCTCCTGGGATTTTCTCAGGCGCAAACTAGCGCGTCTACAGGGATATACTTAATAAATTATCTTGGTTGAGAGTGACCGATGAACCTTGCTTTTATTGGCGGAGGAGGCGTGCACGCAAAGAGCCCTAGGGGTTAAAATCCAGAGCGTGAGTACAGGAAGCACTAAGACAGTCTTAGTTAGGGTCTGTCTCAGTGGCTGTCGCTCTATAATACCGAAAGCTGACCCGATCTCTCCCCACTTTTAGTTTTGGGTAGGGAGCGCCATCTGGATCATTGCTGGACGCTGACGTCGCCGGTCAACCTGCTGCCGCTGACCTACAGTCTTTCGGAGTTAAAGGGGACTTCGAAGCTCATGGATCGCTTCTACTCCAACCCTGCCAAATTCCAGGCTCTGCCTCCTCAGCTCCACAGCCGGCGCACTCACGACTGGATGTCAATCATGCATCCAGTGTGCGCGCTTCTGCTGACTTCTGACCGGCGCCTGACCTTGACTTGGAAAGGATGAGGAGCCGGAAGAAGCGGGAGGAGCAGAGACTTGACGGTGCACTGAACTCCTTTAATGGTAGGAAGGACAGAGGGAAGTAGCGGACCTCAAAAGGTTTGGCTAGTTCACTCCCCCCCCACCCCCCCGCCCCCGAGGCGACGCTTGGCTCGAGACAGGAAGACGCCTGCGCAGTAGGCACAAAGTTTTGGGAGCGCTCCGACGGTCGAGGAGTCGCAGTTTCAAGGACCCGGATAATCCCGCCCACAGAGCAGAGCCGGAAGAGGGTGGGACAAGCCGGAAGAAGGCGGGACTAGCCAGCCGGAAGCAGGCTCAATGCTTTGGGTAGTCGCTTCATGGCTGTGAAGATGGCGGTAGCTGCGTGGCTTCAGGTGTCTCCTGTCATTTTTCTTCTTTTGGGGTCGCCGCCGTTCCCATTGTCGTCTTTTGGGGCAGGACCAGCACCCGTGTCTGCTGCAGATAGATCCAAGTGGCACGTTCCGATGCCGTCGGTGAGTGTTGGAGTCCCTACTGAGCCTGGAGGGGGATGAGAGGTGGGGCTACGGTGGCCCAAGGGGTCCAGGATGGTCTCAGGAAAGTCGGTTTCCAAAGGGGGTGGGATACCCAGAGTGTGCCGTGCAGACAGGGTCTCACCTGCCCGGAGCTGAGAGCTGCGCTGTTTGCTGTAGCTAGAAGGCGTGTGAGAGCCTAGTGGGTTCTCACCGGGAAAGTAGGGAACTTTCAGCGCCAAACTTGAGAGAAACTTGATGCACAGGTACATAGTAGTTTCTCTTTCAGCTAGAATGTCACAAAATCCAGTAACCTAGGCTTGCATGAAAGGGATCTGTAAATAGGAGTCCTTATTTTTAACTGTAGTGGTTTTATATTTATTTTTTTGTAAAAATATTTCTACGGATGAGAAGGCTTGATCTGGTTTAAACTTCGAAGTGTTTTTGTGATTAGGGGGACATAGGGATTTTTTTTTAAAAAAATGCATTTTGACATGGGAATGGCCAAATGGAACAGTTCTAAAATGTAATGTGGTAAGGATAGTCTTTCGTTTGGATAGTTAACTGATACGTTGACCTATTCCCCTCTCAGTTTTAAGACCTCGTTTGAGTCAGAGTAGTATTTTGAACCACAAAAACCAAACTTTGGCAAGAACTCCTTTAAAAACCATTAGCTGTTGTGTTGACTTGCTTTGCTTTTGTCCTGTTCACTCTACATTTACATGGCAAATTTTGCAGCTTTTATTCATTTTGGCAAAGGTTTCTGAGTTTTGAATTATAGTTGTCTATTTGTTACTGAAATGATTAATCGTTCTTTTAAATTTAAAAGTAAAAACTGCTCAAAGGTTATTTGAACGCTATGCCTGGTTGTTCTGAGGAACGGTTAGTGAATAAAGAAAAGGAACTGCACATCCCATGATGTAAGCATTGGAGCTTGTGTCCTTTTTAACTCTACAGTGATGCTTTTAGGTTGAGTTGAAATCTGAGGTAGCCTGCCATGTATAGTCCCAGCTTTATCCCTTTGGGGAGGAATTCATGACAACACTGAGGGGCAAGAGCCAGTAGTTTGGATGTGATTGACTTTCACTAAAAGAAATGATGTTGTCCTTTTGATTAAGAAAATTAATTTGAATATTTTATAAATTTAGGTATTCATATTCTGTCTTGAAAATCAAAATGCCCTGATGCTAACTATCTTTCTTTTATCTTTGCAGGGGAAAAATTATTTTAGTTTTGGAAAGATTCTTTTCAGAAATACTACTATCTTACTGAAATGTGAGTTTTTAAATTTCGTTGTTTTTTGAGCTTCTTAAACTTAGAAGCTTATGTGTGTATATGCATATGAAACCCAGAGGTCAATTACTTGTATCTTTCTCTGTTCCTGTCTACTCTATTGTTTTGAGACAAGGTCTCTCCCTTAACTTGTAGCTTGCTGGTTGGCTAGATTGGCTGACCAACAAGCCTCAGGGATCTTCTGTCTCTTTCTCCCCAGCACTGGGATTACAGGCGTGGATGATTTTTTTTTTTTTTTCTGAGACAGGGTTTCTCTGTAGCTTTGGAGCCTATCCTGAAGCTTTGTAGACCAGGCTGGCCTCGAACTCACAGAGATCTGCCTGGCTCTGCCTCCTGAGTGCTGGGATTAAAGGCCTGCGCCACCACCGCCCGGCCATGGATCAAATTTTAATGTGAGTGCTGGGGATCTAAACTCAGGTCCTGATACTTATGTGGGGAGCAAGTTACCAACAGAGCCATCTCTCTAGCCCCTTCATACATTTTAAGTCTAGAAATTTAATAGGTTGGCACTGTTTAGATACAAACATTTAGTATAACTAAATTTCTATCAGTGAATAATATTCAGAATACTTGTATAAATTTTTATTGTCTTAGTCTCGTTTTTTTCAGTTTATTATGTTATGTATAGATACACTATTATATGTAGCTTATATTACATATTTGTATTATATATTTATTACATACTCTATTGATTTCATATGTTGACTGTAATGCTACACAGAGTGTATATATATATATGTTTATGTATGAAAATTATGACTATATTTAATTATATTTTAGTTGTATTTAATTTTGTTGGTTGACTGCTTACATCATTTTTAAATCTGTTCTGAGTCAGAAGTATCACTGATTTAACTCTTGTGTACTTGTTAGCTGTTCACTGGAAACATGCTCTAGGCTTGTCAGACATTGGCTCAGATATTCAGTAGATCCTTTGTTTACCAAGGGAGTGTTGAATGCTTCAAGGAACAGCGAGTTCAGGGATATTACCAGGAAATAGGGATTATGTAGAAGAAAACCAGTTTGTCTAGTGAGATAACTACAGGATCTGGAGCTAAATTGTCCTGTGTGTATTAAAACCTCCTTTTAATTTTGAGACTTTTTTATTTTTGGAAGCAAATGATCATGGGTTGCTCTATTTTGGAGATGGGATAATACTTTAGATCACCATTGTAGTGTGATCTTTTTTGTTTGTTAAAACAGGGTCTCACTAGGTAGCTCAAGGCCAGTCTTAGGCTCTTAAGTGCTAAGATTATAGGCATAGGCTACCATGCATTGTTTCATGTCTGTTTTGAACATACCTTTCTACCTGAAAATACAGTAACGTCATAGTTGAGTTATTTTATTCTTTTGTTTAAGAAGTGGTTATAAAATAACTACTGTGTGCTGAGTACTCGTAGATACTAGAAAAGTTGAAAAATTCTCTTCTCTCATTGAGCTTACGCTGTAGTGGGAGTGAACGGAGTAGGTCAGATTCCTGTGACAAATACACTCGTGATGGTTAGTTTTCATTGTCAACTTAGCACAGCTCAGAATTGGGAAAAGAATCTCAATGAGGGGTTGTCTAGATCAGGTCGGTCAGTGGCCATGTTTGTAGGGGATTGTCTAATTGTGTTAATTGATATGGGGCATTCCAACATATATGTAGGCAGGACCATTCCCTAGCTTTGGGTCCTGAACTGTGTAGGAATAGAGGAATCTGAGTTGAACAGCATGAATGCATGCGTTGATTCCTCCTTGCCTTTGAGTGTGGATGTGATGTGAGTAGCTGCCTCAAGTCCCCTACACCTAGACTTCATTCCAGTGAGGACCATAACCTGGGATTTTGTACTAAAATAAACCCCTCCCTTCTCCTCTAAGTTGGTTTTTGTCACAGATGTTTTATCCAGCCAAAGAAACAAAGCTAGGAACACACCACATCCACGACAATATCTCCTAATGACTTCAATTTGATTTGAACCAATTGACCCTCTTGTTTTGTGAGGTTGGTTTACTGGCTGTTTACTCAGAGCTGTGAGGAGTGGAAGAATCTAGTTGCTTAGCATAGTTTGGTGGTTTGGCTCTACTCCTGTTATGTACAGTCCTCTTCTAGTTTGCTTTTGACCTGATGGTATTTTACCAAGTTTAACAGTCTCCACATTAAAAATGTCTACATTTTGTTGTTTTGTGGAAGATCTGATGTGGGGTTTTGTTTTTATTTTTTGTTATTCCTATAGTTTCTCATATTTACTGTCTTTGATTTTATGGTGTGTGACTTCCACAGCACAGGTGGGACCATGTTCTTTGTCTCAGAGCTTGTCATTTAAAGTTCTAAACATTGTCTTACCTGTCTTGTAACACTTAACTTACTTTTATATTTGCAACAAAATTCCCAGCAAATCTTTTCTTTAGGACCTAAACTTTACACTTATTTATTCACTCACTTCTGTATGTGAACGCAGGCATTCCATGGTGTATGTGTGGAAATCAGGGCAATTTGCTAGTCAGTTGTCTCCTTTCACCATGTGGGTCCTGGGGATAGAACTCAGCTCTTTAACAGACTCCCTAACCCATCTCGCTGGCCCTGTTTTCTGACTTGAAACTAATATACCCTATCTACTTGTGTTCTCCTGTTAGTAGTCAACTGTTAATCTTTCTATCTTTCCTATACATTCTCAGCTGACCAGATTTTTGCATATCCTAATAGGACCCTAGTTTGATTCCAGCACTCACATACCACTTCATAGTCATTTGTAACTCCAGTTCCAGGGATCTGACGCCCTCTTCTGGCATTCCTGGGCATCAGGGTCATAGTGGTACACAGACAAAATAGGCAAAACAAACACACATAAAATTAAAAAAACATTTTTTTTTAAGGGTTAGTTAAGGAAACAGTTTAAAACAAAGCTAGGAATGCTTTAATTCTGTTGCTAATTATTTTTATTATCTTAAAATTTTAATTAATTAATTAATGTTTGCTTTTTGAGACAGGGTCTCTCTATGTAGCCTTGGCTGGCCTGGAGCTCACCATGTAGACCAGGCTGGCCTAGAACTCATAGAGAGATCTGCTTGCCTCTGCCTCCTCCTAAGTGTTAGTATTCAAGGTATAGGTTATAACTTCCTGATTGCATCTTTTGTTGTGAATTAAAGTAGATTCCTGGGGCTGGAGAGATGGGTCAGTGGTTAAGAGCACTTGTTCTTGCAGAAGACCCAGGTTCAATTCCCAGTACCCCACATGGTGGTTTGCAACTGTTCATAATTCTAGGTCCAGGATGCAAATGATACACAGGCATACATGTGAGTAAAACATGCACATAAGTGAATAAATCTAAGAAAAAAGAGTAGATTTCTAAATGCAGTCATACTTATTGTTCTTATTCTTGCAAAACATAAGGCATCTTCCTTATTTTTTTCTTCCACAGCTGGAATCAAAGATGAAGTTTTAATTAGATGTTTCTTTTGTTGTGAAATAAAATAATTTTTTTTTTTTTTTTTGTAGCTGAGGATTGAACCCAGGGCCTTGCGCTTGCTAGGCAAGCGCTCTACCACTGAGCTAAATCCCCAACCCCCAAAATAAATTCTTAAATGCAGTCATACTTGTTTTTTATTTTATAGGTTTATTTGTTTGTTTGTTTTGAGACAGTCTCATGTAGCTGAAGTTGGCCCTGAATTCCTGATCCTCCTGCTTCCACCTGCCAAGTGCTAGAATTACAGGCAAGCAAAGCTGCACCCGCTGCCATCATGTTTATTTTGGGCATGTTTGCACAGAGGAGTCTCTAGTATCTTGTCCCACCTCCCAGGACAGTTGGGTTTACCTTCTTAAATCTTCAGACCGATGCTTTGGTTCTTTAGAACACTGTGTTCCAAACTCTGTGGGGTTTTGTTATGTGTGTATGTAATATGGTATATATGTGTTCAGGTATTTGCATAGGTTGAGCCTGTGCATTTCAGAGAAGGATATTGAGTGTCGTGCTATATCTGTCAGTCTCCACTTATTTCTTTGAGACAGGGTCTCTCACTGAACCTGGAACTAGGCTGGTGGCATCAAGTTTAGACAGGGCGTCAGATCAGATCCTAGGGAACTGGAGTGACAGACGGCCATGTGCTACCTACCATGTGGTGCTAGAAACTGAACCTCAGTTCTCTGGAAGAACAGCCAGTTCTCTTAACTGCTGAGCCATTCTCCAGCCCCCTTTACGAATTCTTGCTGACTTTCCAAGTCCAAGCCATGAATATCTCTCAGTGGATCTGTTAAAACCATTTAACAATCATGAATATTCTGCTATCCCTGATACCATTATTCTGTATTTCTCCAGTAAGGTTGTGGCCTTTTAAAAGATCTTAGACCATTTCTTTTTCCCATTTCTCTCTTAATCTAACACTCTGCTATTAAACCTTTGTATATGTGTGTTCTGCTTGGTAAATACTTGAATAATAGAAGTCTAGTTTTAGGTTAGGATTGCCTTATGCCCAGGTTTTTCTCAATATAGATCTAGAGGTTTGGGACACAGAAATAGACGTACATTTCCAAAAGGGTTAAAGAAAGAAAACCTGCTTAGCTACAGTACCACTTCTGAAAGAGCAGTGATATTATCTAAAGGCTGCCTGGGCATCTGGGCATGCTAGCTCACTCCTGTAATCTCAACACTTGGGAGCCTGAGACGGAGAGATAGCAGTGAATTTGAGGCCAGCTTGGGCTGCACAATGAGATCCTGCTTCAGAATAAACACCAAGAAAGAAAGAACAGTTATTTTTGCTTATATGACTTGATTTCCTTATGTTTAAAGAAGGAATATTGAGTATCTCAGTTTAGGGTGGAAAATAAATAGGCTATTAGTAGAAAATGCTGGAAGAATGCTTCATTTGGAATTCTCTTGTGTTTACAAGTATTTCTTCTTCCATAGTTGATGGAGAGCCTTGTGATCTGTCTTTGAATATAACCTGGTTTCTGAAAAGTGCTGATTGCTACAATGAAATCTACAACTTCAAGGTAAAGAATATGAAAGTATATATGTTTCTTGGGACTTAATGGTCATCTGGCCCCAACCTCTTAACTTTACAGAAGAAAGAGCAGTGTGTAGTTATGGAGCAGCAGAGCTGAAACTATAGCCTATTCGGCCCAGTATGCAGACCTGTGTCAGCAGTTCTCAGGCTTCTTGTCTCAATTCATATCCTTAAAAAAACTGTAGCTAGATGTGGTGGTGCATGCCTTTAATCCCAGCACTTTGGAGGCAGAGGCAGGCAGATACCAGGTTTACGGCCAGCCTGGGCTACACAGTGAGTTCCAGGACAGCCAGGGCTACACAGAGAAACCCTGTCTTGAAAAACAAAAACAAAAAATTATGGACTCAAAAAGCCTTTGTTTTTAAAATTTTTTAAACATTTGTGTTTATTGAGGTATATTTACACACAGAAGCCATTGCAGGAGTGTGGATGTCAGAAAACTTGAGGGGGTCCATTTCCTCCTTCCACTGTGTGGGTTCTAGGGATTGAACACAGGGCGCCAAGCTTGGCAGCAGATGTCTTTATTTGCTGAACAAATTTTCTGGTCCTCCACAAGGCTTTTGTTTGTGGTTTCCTCTTTTGAAAATTAAAACATGGGCTAGAGAGATGGCTCAGTGATTAAGAGCACTGGCTGCTCCTCTAGAGGACCTGAGTTTAATTCCCAGTACCCACATGCCAACTCACAACTTTCCATAGCTTCAGTTCCAGGGGATCTGAGTCCCTCTCCTGGTCTCCACAGGCACACGCTTGGTGTATAGACATACATGCAGCAAAAACACCCATACACATAAAATAACTCTTAAAAAGAAGGTAAAACAAAATATTGAGAAATTTATTATTTTAAAGTAGCAATAATAGTCATAAGATCTTGTCTCAAAAAAAAAAGTCACAGAAGAGCAGCATTGTTTTGTGGTCTTGTTAGATGTCTTTAATTAAAATCTGGCATGACAGAAGACAGCTAGGTTTTTTACTTAGTCCTGTGATAAATTGCTTGAAACATATGTTGAGAAAAATCTGACTTCATAAAGATATATGGTTAGAAAATGGTATTTTAATGACCTTTTCATGTAATCAGGATGTCCTTTGTTTTTTTTTTGTTTTTTTTTTTTTTTTGGTTTTTCGAGACAGGGTTTCTCTGTGTAGCTTTGCGCCTTTTTCCTGGAACTCACTTGGTAGCCCAGGCTGGCCTCGAACTCACAGAGATCCACCTGCCTCTGCCTCCCGAGTGCTGGGATTAAAGGCGTGCGCCACCACCGCCCGGCTGTCCTTTGTTTTTATACCACAACTTTTTATGTGGTGTTAAAGGTTAATTGTAATACAGAATTGAAATCATATTAATGAACTTTTTACATTATGTAATATAAATACATGTTTATTGTACTTTTAAAGATTTTATTTATTTTTATTTTATGTGTATAGGTGTTTTATTTTATGTGATGGGTGTTTGTACATGTGTGCAGTACCCTTGGAGGCCAGAAGAGGGCATCAGCTTCTCTGGAACTGGAGTTTCAGACAGCTGTGAGCTTGCATGTGGGTGTTGGGCATTGAATCTGGGTCCTCCAGAAGAGCAGCTAATTCTCTTGACTGCTAAGTTCTGCTTGATTTCTGTATGCCGGGGATATAACCCAGGGCTTCATTCATGCTAGACAAACCCTGCCAACTAACCTACATCCCTGGCTTCTGTATTGAAGTTTTATAGGAGCATTTGACAGTGTTGGTGATTGCTCTCATTATATAACATTGAGGTGTTGAGCATATGTTACTCTGGCAGAGGGCTAGAGTTTTGTTTACTGCTCAAAACCGCCCTAACTCTAGCTCCAGGGGATCTAAAACTCTAGCTTCCATGGGCACTCCCTGATCTACACATGATTATAAATATCTCACAACACACACACACAGCTTGTCTTCATAAGACATAAAAATAGTTATTTTGGATTGCTACAGGATAAAAGTGTGGAGATGGGCTGGAGAGATGGCTCAGTAGTTAAGAATACGGTAGTGCAAATTCTAATTATTCTTAATAATAAAAACCTGGAGTCAGATATTGGGGTAAATGCTGAAAGATCAGAGAAGTAAAGGAGCCAGCCACTAGAAAGACTTCTTATCTCTGCCAAATCCTCAGACTGAAGGGACTGAGCTCCTGTCTCCTCCCACCTCATATTCCTCTCTCTGCCCAGCCATATCACTTCCTGTCTCCACCTCCCTAGTGCTGGGATTAAAGGAGTGTGCCTCCACTGCCTAGTTTTGTTTCTCTTCTCTTTTAGACTGAATCAATCTCATGTAGTCCAGGGTGGCCTTGAACTCCTGATCTTCCTGCTTCCTTTCCCCAGTGCTGGGATTAAAGGTGTGTACCACCCCTGTCTGGCCTCTGTGGTTAACTAGTGGCTAGTTCCGCACTCTGATCTCCAAGCAAACTTTGTTAGAGCACAAGGAAAATATCACCACATTTCCCCTTTATGTCCACAATAAAAAAGAGATTGTAAGTAATATAAGAAAAACTATATACAATAAGTACAATAACTATATATAATATATACAGGCAATAAATATATCAACAATATCTAGTTCATAAACATTTGACAAATTCAGAGAAAATATTCCATTATCTATCCTATTTTGGTGAGTCCAAAAGGTTGTACCTAATTCACTTTCTATTCTAACTTGCATTACCAAAACTATCTTTATGTCTTTCAACCTTATACATTTTGCTTTCCTTTAGTGAATTTCTTTTCTGAATCTGGTAACAAGGGAAACTATAACTTTGACTATAAAGTCTTCAATTTCATCAGAGACCCGAAAAGGAAATTGTGGGGACCCACAGAGGCTTCCTAGTGAGAACTTACTCAGGTTCAGAGAATCTTGGCTTGCTTTACCCAGCAGGGCTGCATAATGGATGATTTGACCATGGGTGTGGTTGCCAGGTGTTTGAAGGGTCTACACTTGGCTATACAGTGTGCTTTGATCTTGCAAGGGGGAGGTCTTTTGCATCTCTCCTTGGCATTGTTATACAAAGCCCTTTTGTATGCTGGCTGTTGGGTATTGACTCAGTCCCTCCCGAAGCTATCCTGTGTTCCTGTGTTTCTGTGTTTCTTCTCTTCATCTAGGTCTCTCTTTCTATCTGATATTTTATCATTCCTCTCTCCTCCACTTAAGAACCCTTTGAAAGGTGGGAACAGTAAGAGCTGGACTCCCACAGGAAATATTATTACTTGAGTAAGCAGGAAGTGCAAGCAAGTGACTTCCAAAAATTGTGAGAAATGACAGAAACGGCTGCCTGGACAGTCACCCAAGGACTACAGGCCTAGGATATCTCACAGTGAAGCAGGATATTCTGAAGGGCTGTCCTACCTTGTCTTGGCAAAGTTCAGCAGTCTTTTTCTTTGTGTCCTGCTTGTCCCATTTGGACAGCATACTGTCTTACATACAGGAAGCATACACTTTCTTGCCCAGTGGCTGACTTTTGCCGCAAAGAAAGTAAACTCCATGTGGAGTTTCTTCGATGCCCATCATCTTCTCTGAAGTAGGTTGGTGCTGACAGGAGCAGACATGTCTCATTGTCATTAAAAAAAAAAAGAAAAGAAAAGAAAAGAAAAGAACCTATGTTACTAAAACATCTTAAATGCCGTATTCTGTAGATCTCTGAAGTGTTTGAAGACCCCCTGTCTACTTAAAACGTATCTCTGTTTGACCTTGAAAACATTCCTAACATGACTACAAGTTTAATTGTAATAAATGACTAACTACTAACTTGCACTTCTTTACTATCCTAAATAGTTTGTAATAATAACTTTCAAGGATTAGAAATTTGCATTACATTGTTTAATGACTTGCATAGGTACAATATCTTGAATAAGATTAGAAATGTATGTACAGTATATTGTACAAAAAATGTACAGTATTATTGTACAAAAATAATCTTAAATTTGTATCAGTATACAAAGATCCATATTGATGTAAAATATTTAAGACTATTAGTTGCTTTTTTTGGTTTAAAAGTAGATTAAATAATCTACCCTTATCCTATCATATTTATATCCCCCTTTTTTCTTTTCAGTTTTCAAAAACTGTGAATCTAATCTTCTTTGTTCAACTTTTTCCTGACCATTACCAATAACAACTTGTAACTAACCACTCTAAACAATAACAAATATCCATAACCCATTCAAAGACCAAAAACCACCCACCCCACCTCTTGCGAATGAGATATTTATACCTTAAGAAGTGTTAGAGTCAAAATAAAACCAAAGGATTATGAGATTATTGGCAGTAAAATAGTCCCTAAATTTTTGTTTTTCTCATGACCCATATCAGAATATCGTATATACTGCTTTTACAGAGGTTCTGAGTTCAGTTTCCAGCACCCACCCAACTCACAGCCAAGCTGCCTGTGACTACGGCTTCTGGGGGTATCATGTTTCCATAACCATATACCATATACATGATTGTTTTTAAAGTATGGAGATGATAAGCAGATGGTTACAGATTTGAAATATTGAAGCCTTTCTCATGACTATGGTTTGGATATGAGAGAAAAATCACAGAACTGATACATGATATTTTTTTGTGTGTGTGACTATCAGAAATGGGCTATGATTGGCAACAACAGTTTTACATTCTAAGCTTATGAGCATAAATGATCTTTTTGTAGATTTTGTTAATTTGGTCAAGTAACCATGTGATTAAAAACCCCTTTGTATCTGAAAATTTACTAGTCTTCTCAGAACTGTTAGAGAATTACCTTTTGGGAGCCAAAGATTACGATTTTGTGCATTATTTTAAAGATTTATTTATTTATTTATTTATTTGTGTGTGTGCTTACACATGTTTGTGCCAACCGAGTGTATGTATACCAGGAGAGAGTGCTGTGTCTTCTGCAGCTAGAGTCACAGGCTGCTATGAGCCACTTGATATGTGTTCTGGGAACCGAACGTGGGTTCTCGGGAACAACAGCAAATGCTCCTGCCCCAGAATTCTGTACTTCAGAGTTTAATTGTAGATTCTTCTTTTAAAATACTGTGTGTCAGAGGACAGCCTGTGGGAGTCCGTTCTCTACCTCCACTACAGCATGGGTTCTGGGGATTGAACGTGTGTGTGTGTGTGTGTGTGTGTGTGTGTGTGTGTGTGTGTGTGTGTGTCCGAGTCCCAGCACACTGTGGGGGAGGTTAGAGGGAAACTTTTAGGAGTTGTCTGTCCTTCCACCGTGGGTTCTGGGAATTGAGCTCAGGTTGTCACAGGTTCACTACGCCATCTTGCCAGCCATCATGTAATCTTGATAGGGAGGGAGGGGGGAGGGAGGGAGGGAGGGAGAGAGAAAATGAGAGAGAAAATGGAGAAAATGAGAGAGAGAATGAGAATGAGTGCTTGTGTGCCTGTGCATGTCCAGGCGCATACGTGTGCAGAAGACAGCCTCTGGTGTTATTCAGATGCCCTCTCCTTTGTGGTTTTGAAACAAGGTCTGCCATTGGCCTAGATCTTATCAAGAGGCTAGGCTGGCTGGCCAGCCAGTGAGCCCCAGGACCCTGCCTGTTTCCATGTCTCATACCCTAGGATCACAAAGACTCCCCTCCATGACCAGCTTGTTTTAGAAAGGTTCTGAAGCCCAACCTCAAGTTTTTGTGCTTTCAACACAAGTACTTTAGCACCTGAGCCATGTCCCCAGGCTCTCCTGTTGGTTTTTAAAGTGGCAATTATATTTGTACTACAGTTTGATGCTTTGTTGTCCTCCAAGTAACCTGATTTGCAACAGGTGAGCTAAAACTTTGTATCTTCTGTTTTTCTAGGCAGAAGAAGTAGAGAAATATTTGGAAAATCTCAAGGAAAAAAAAGGCTTGTCTGGAAGATATCAAACGTCATCAAAATTATTTCAGAACTGTAGTGAACTCTATAAAGCACAGGTAACCTCTGGCAGTGGTTGGGAGGAAACAGAAGAGGTGAAAAAACAAAACAAAACAAACCGTAATGTCTGAACTTCTCCTGTGTCCATTGTTTCTATGCTAGTCCTTTCTTCTAGAAGAGATCGGAATCCTGTTAAGGAGAGCTGCACTTTTGATCTGTGTGCAGATTCTTGTGAAAGTTACATTGCTGTCTTACGTATTTCTGAATGTTGGGTTGGGTAGCTTTGAGTTCATTCATGCTGTATAGTCATCCCCACTGTCTGTTGCCTCAAGTACTAATGACTTTAAGTCTCGTTTTGTTGATTTGAATGAGAGAGACTCTGCTGATCTCCACCTGACACATGTGTCTTCTGTCTAAGGCTCTGGCGTTCCAGGTTGCTCTCCTCATGAAAGACTGTGGGGCACTTGGGATCATGTTATGCTCAGCAGGGTTTTCTTCACTTGTTTGAAATTAATTGTAAATTTTTTGTTTGCTGATGCTGTTATTTTTTACTGTATTGTTGTATGTTTTGCTTTAACCATTTCTAGGTATTTTGAACTTTTACTATTTATACATCTTTATTTTTTTTTAATAGAGCTTTTCTGGGGATCTTATGCATCGACTTCCTCTTTTAGGAGAAAAACAGGAGGTAATTATTTTTCCTTATATATTTCTGAGAACAATGTAAAAACTATGAAGTAATTTTCTGTCTTCTTCCTTTTTTTTTTTTTTTAATTGAAGTCTAAGGAGAATGGAACAAACCTTACCTTTACAGGAGACAGAATTGTAAGTATTTGGGCATTTGGGGCATTAGCATGTATGTTTGATGGTCAGATAGTTTTCTTTTGGTGTTGTAACATTTAAGAAGGAAATTAAGACTAGACACTGCACACCACAATGGTGATAATGGCTGTTTCTAGATGATACTGAGTGGTTTTTATTCTTTGTATTTTCTAGATTTTTTTTCAACTTTTTACTGATTCTTTATGGATTTCACATCCTGCATCCTGATCCCATTATTTCCCCGTCCCTTCATATCTGCCCTCTACCCTTGCAACCCTCCGCCCCCTGCCCAATAAAATAAAACAACAAAAACAAAAAAGGAAAAGGGAAAAAAGTCTTGGCATGGAAGCTGTAGTATGACACAGTGGGTCACACAGTCTACCCTTCATTCTGTACGTCTTTACGTGCAAGTGTTCATTGCAATGACTCATTCGTTGGTCTAGTTCAAGGCCTCTGGCTTCTGCTACACCCTCAATACTGGGCCCTCACTGGGACTCCTCTTGGGTAACCTGTTGTTGCCCTGTGTCATGGAGATCCTGCAGCGTTGGATCTGCAGGTCTAGCTCCTTCACATGCTCCAGCAGATCATTTATGAGGTGGATGTTGGGGTGGGCCAACCCATAGCCCTGGTTCTGGGCCTGGATGGTAGCCGGGTTGGTTAGGCTGCCAGCCCTCCCTCATTGTCACCACCAGGGTGAGCTCTCCAGCACTGCCCCAGCTAGCTCACCCACTGCAGCAGGCAGCAAGGACTGGGGCCAGTTCTCCTGCTCTCGTGCTCCTGGGACTGGCTCACCTGCACCCATACCTCCAGGGCCAGCTCCTGTTGTGCCCAGATGAGGTGCAGGGCCCACTCTCCCGAGTGCTGCGGTTGGTGAGGGGCAGGGGCAGCTCTCTCACCTGATCTTCCTTCCTTCCTTCCTTCCTTCCTTCCTTCCTTCCTTCCTTCCTTCCTTCCTTCCTTCCTCCCTCCCTCCCTCCCTCCCTCCCTCCCTCCCTCCTTCCTTCCTTCCTTCCTTCGTTCCTCCTTCCTTTCCCTCCCTCCCTCCCTCCCTCCCTCCCTCCCTCCCTCCCTCCCTCCCTCCTTCCTTCCTTCCTTCCACCTGTATTGCCTTGGGAGTCCTTCCCCTCTGTCAATATATATTTATAAACAAGAAGAAACTAGTTCAAAGAAATTTAAACTCAATGTGAAATTATCTGTGGTAGAATATAACTGGAAGAAACTATAGAAAAATGAAATAAGGCCAAAAACTAGTTGTGATTTTTATGAATACAGATGTGTGAGGCTCGTTTATAACTGTTTCCTGGAGCTGTAAGAGATCACTCTGTAATCAAGAGCAACACTGCTCTTCCAGAGGACCCAGTTCTTTTTTGGTTCCCAGTCCCTATATGAGCTGCTCACAGCCACCTGTAACTCTAGCCCCAGACGCCCCTTTGTGGCCTCTGCTGGAATCTACTAGTTGCACACACTTGGAAGACATACATGTAAGATTTAAAAAAAAAAAACAAAAAACTATATAACTAATTCCTTAAAAACATTTCCAGTTTAAAATATAGAGGAAATATATAGTTAACCACTTTAGATCATGTTTTTCACAAAGCTATTAAAGTTTTGATTTTTAAAGTTTTTTTATGTTTTTCGGGGAGGTTCTTCACTTCACAAAATCTGACTGGCTGTATAACCCAGGCAAGCCTCCTAAATGCTGGGATTATGGGCCTGGGCCACATTCCTGGCTTATGTTTCTAGTTTTGTACCAATTTTATCAAGACATACTTCACATCACACATTCATTCTTTAAAGGATAGCATTTGGTAGGCTTTAGTGTACTCACAGGTTACACAACCACTCTGCACCCACATCAGTCCATACCTCTCCCTTCCCCCAGGGTCTCTCTGTCCTCAGCCACTAAACTTGTCATCTCCCTGGGTTTGTCTGTCTGAAGCATTTTATATGATGGAATCATACCACACATGATTTTGTGTGTGACTTCTTTCTCAGTTTAACAATTCTGCCTTAGCCTTTCTTCCTGCCTGCTTAGACCCGCCCAGGGTGAGTGATGAGAGCCTTCTTGGCTCTCTCCTGGGCCTGGGCATAGCCCTGCACGTGTGTGGCTGTTGAGATTTCCAGGAGTAGTTTGGAGTTGAGACTCCACACAAGCGCCCCATTCTATAATTTTTTTCTTCTGAAGTTTTGTTCAGCTTCTTGATAAGTGCAGCCGCTTGTGTCACACCAGGCAGCTGTGATGGTCAACAACTGCTGTTGAGTGGTTTGGACAGGTGTCATGTACCCTGAGGAATTCGAAGTCAGGGCAGAAAGAACCCCATAGATTAGAGGGTTTTAGCAACTTGCCAGTCAACACAAGTGAATGGTCTTTTTTGGGACCTCTAAGGCTGTTTTGCCTTTTCTTATGGCTGCTGTATAGTTGATCATAACTTGAAAAAAATTAATAGGACAGGGTGTGCTGACACACACCTTAGTCCCAGCATTCAGAGGCAGGTGGATCTCTGTGTGTTCCAGGGCAGCCTGGTCTGTGTATCCTATCTGTTTTGGCAGCTGTACAATAACATTTCCACCATGGTACTGTTATACAGAGTTAGCTTCGGGGCTCTAAAATTCCCTACTCTCTGCCTTTCATCTCTATCTTCCTAAAGCCTGACAATCACTGATCTTTTTACTGTTTATCTAGTTCCGCATTTTCTGGAATATCACCTGATTATAGTCAGAGAACTTATAACTTTTTCAGATTTCATATTGGCTTCTTCATAATATGCATTTGAAGTTCCTTCATATTTTCTGGTGGTTAGATAACTCATTTCTTTTTAGAGCTGAGTAATTTTTCATTGTTTGGTTATATCACTGTTTGGTATCTATTCACCTATTGAAGGACATCATGCTTGCTTTTAAGTTCTAGCTGTAAACATTTGTGTAAGGTTTTTGTGTGGATATAGATTTTCAGTTTATTTGGGTAAATGCAAAGGAGCATAATTGATGATTATATGGTAAAGGTGTGTTTAGTTTTGTATTAATTCTCATAGTTTATTACTTGACTGAAGATATAATGTATTAGAGACACAGTTACCCATGTAGTATATATTTCTCAGAGTATCTGTGTTTTAAATTATGACGTGCAGCTTTCATGATCTCTTAGATGGGGGAGGAGGGGTGTACATGTCATGGTCACACGTGGAAGTCAGAGGACAACTTTGTGGAGCTATGTCTCTCCTCCACCTTTATACTGGTTCTGGGGATCAAAATTAGGTCACCAGGCTTCTGAGGCAAGATCTTAACTGGTTGATCCATCTCACTGAAGAAGGAAGCTGCTGCATTGTATTGATGAATGCAATGGTGTTTGCTTCCCAGATCAGGCATGTTGCCCAGATAATGGCAACTTACAGTCCTTGATAAGTTTGTTGGTGCCAAGGATATAAATATAGAATTTACTCAACTATTTTGTCTGGACTGACAGCTCACAGATAAAATCTGTTTAAGGACTTGCCTATATTCTGCCGGACTCAGCATTCATAAGGCTGAGTGGCATCTTGGTTGTGTTTGCCAAATGTATTTAGAGTCAAAGTTCTGGATTGCACCATCATAGGGAAAGTGGGCAAGCAATAGATAAGACCACAAAACCTGGAAAGAACAAGACCAAAAGGAGATATTGGGGGGCAACAAGCTTTGAAAAGCTCTTGTGTGCAGGGCAGGACACATGCTTTGAGGAGACTATAACTAGCTTTCATGCCAGCTGGCCTCACTGCACGCGGAGTGAAGGCTTGCTCAGTCCGCAGGGACTAGGGCTGGATCTTCCTCTTTCCCTTTTTATTTAGCTCCTGATGTTTTAGGAAATCTTGTTGAAATAGTGGCTAGCCACTCAGCTACAAAAACCTAGTGTTGGCTGGGGTGGAGCTCAGTGGTAGAATGCTTGCCTGGCACGTGTGAGGGCCTAGATTCAGCCTCCAGAACTGAAAACAATGAAAGGAAGGGAGGAGTCAGGCAGGCAGATAAACAAACCCAGATGCTGGTAGCCACACAGGGCAGAGTCTATAGAACTGATAAAAATAGTTTAGAAAAGCCACTAAGCAAACAAAAATTCAGAGCACCCTCCCCCTCCCTACCACCATCAGTCAAGGGGCAGGATCTTTTGTCGTCCACAATGTTCTGTTTTCAATAAACAGCTATGAGCTATGCAAAGAAAGTGGTGAATTTAAACAGAATTTCTAGAAAGCCTTTGAAGACATTCACATATTAGATGTAGAAAAGTTTTTTTTAAGTTTTATTTATTTATTATATATACAGTATTCTTCTGCATGTATGCCTGCATGCCAGAAGAAGGCACCAGATCTCATTAGGTGATTGTGAGCCACCATGTGGTTGCTGGGAATTGAACTCAGGACCTCTGGAAGAGCAGTCAGTGCTCTTAATCTCTGAGCCATCTCTCCAGCTAGAAAAGACTTGGAATGAACTTTTTTAAATGTGCTCACAAGAATGAAAGGAAAGAATGGACAACGCGTAAAGGGGAACCAGGAAGAAACAGATAAAGTTATAAAAAGGAGTGAGTAGAAATCGCACAGCTGAGACACATATAGTGACTTCTGGCTGTAAGTGCTGTAAACCAGCACTTGGGAGGCTGAGACAGGAGGATTCCAATAAGCCAGCTTGGTGGCACCCTGTCACGAAACAGCAGAATGGAAACCATGGAGCTGAAAAGAGCATTGACTGAAGTGAAGAAGTGATGAGGTGCTGTCACTGCTTGAGCAGGTGCGTCCTGAGATGGGCAGTTCAAGTTACTGTTGAGAGGACCCGAGAGAGCAGAGAATGAACACAAATGAACAAAGCCTTGGAGACCCATGTGTCCATCATGTAGATCAGTGTGCACGTAATGGAAATCTGAAGAGAAAAGAGGTGTAAGAGTAAACAACAGCCAACACTTTCTACATTTAGCTTGAATTCTAGGATTCCAAGTAGGAGTGAACAAACAAGGTTTTATGCTTCTAAGTTATAATATTATTCATTCACAAAAATGAAGTAGTTATATGTGCCGTAACATAGATAACTTCGAAAACTATGAGACCAGCCAGATGTTAAAGGATAAACACTGTTTAATTCATCCCACTGATATGAAATGTCCACAGTGGACAAGTCTATGGAAGCAGGAAGTAGCGTAGTTGTTTCAAGTGGTGGTGGGAAGGAGAGGTGGAGTATTGACGCCTAATGAACAAGGGTCTACTTTTTTGGGAGGTTAGCAGTATTGTGGAGCTGAGCACTGTATCATGTGTCTAGAGTCCCAGCTACTTAGAAACCCAAAGCAGTAGAATTACTTAAGCACAAGGGTTAAAGATCAGCCTGAGAGACCTTGACTCAAAAAAGTTTTGGTGTCACATTCCATTGAATTATGTTATGCCCAGTAACATGGTTAAGATTATGACATATATGAAATCTACTTCAATTAATAAAACCAAACAATAGTAACTGCTTAGCTGACAGGTTTGTTAAGACTAAACATGTAGCAAATGTTACATCCCTAACAGAGTGCCTGGCATATAGATGCTGCTTTTGCAAGATTAAAAATTTCTAGATCTGAGAGCTAAAGGTACTACACTTGTCAAATCTTAACTATGAAAATTAATCAGTACATCTTGAAATTTATAAGAGGTAGTTTTAAGATGTAAGAAATTAATAGCAGAGTAGTTTATTGCTCTAATTGGTTAATGATTAAGTTCAGTAAAGGTTCAGTAATTGTGAGTAATCGAACATAGGATGCTTATGACTTTGAAGCTGTACATTTCCCAGCATCCTCCTTGAAGAGAGAGACTGGCAGGGATCCAAGTATGGTTTCGGCATGACATGTAGTTGTTAGTGAAATAACTAGTGAATGTAGAGTTGAAGGATGTATCTGTTCATGGACTTGGGATTTGTATCATGGAATCTGTTGCATTCTAAGTTTTCTTGGGTTGCAGGACATTTTGATTCCTAGAGGAAAAGCATGATTCCACAGGGGTAAAATGTACCAATGTGTAAAATCTGTTGGGTTTCATTAGGTCAGTAATGCTTACCTAGAGAACTCTGGGTAAAACCTCCTTTTAAGACCATGGTAACCAGCTGCAAGTCTAAATAGTGGTGCCTCCTTTCACAGGTGAAGAGACTTTCCTTCATGGTAAGTGCCAATGCTTACTTACTGAGCCAGGGTCTCCTGATAACGGTTGGTGGAAATTAAAATCAGGTCAGGTTGGAGAGGTCTCAGCAAGACTGAGGCTGAGACAAGTTTATTGCAAGCAACCAGACGTTTTACACCCTTATCAGAAACAGAACATAATGGTGGTTGCCAAGAAGAATACAGTTGTAGTTGCCAGGATAAAATGATGTTTGCAAGCTATACAGGGTATACAAGGTCAATGTCTAAGACTAATTCTGTCAGACTTCTATATCCTTCACTGACTTCTAGGGAATGCAGAGATGCACAAGTGGTCTGTATGCTCTACTACCTGAGGGGTGCCCTGTTCTCTCAGGAACTGAAAGGCACACAGTGTCCCAGGAGTCATGGACCCTAACCTGAAAAACCTACGATGAACGCCTCTCAAAGCAGCTAGACCAGGCCACCTCCATGATTCCCTGCACCTCCACATCTCCTTTATCTTTATATTTTAATCTTGTTTGTAAAGACTCTTGAATGAAGAAAGCAAGGGTCACTGTCTCTTAGAGTCAAGGACTATTAATTTCCCTGACTTTAAAGAGGCAAAAATCACTGCATTCTCACCACCTAGAGTAGGCTAAGGTGAAAGTTTTTATTTAAATGTGAGACCATGTCAGAATAGATTCTGGTAGTTTGGAAAAAGGAATTTGGTTCAGGGGAGAGAGAGTGTTTATACTCATATATGTGGGTGTTTTTTTTTTTTTTTTTCTGTAGTGACATCAACAATGTGTTTATGTGATGTAATCTTTATTTTAAATTAATTTCACAGTAGATATATAAAATACAATTATCCTAGCATGAGTTAGAGACTAAACTCAGTGACTTAATTGTGGTTTTTCTTTGTAAAAAATAAAAATGTTAAATTTAGACCTTTGTTATGGCAAGAATGCAAAGGACTGTGTTTTATCAATTCATGATCTTGCCTACTTTGCTGTGTGTTCTATAGACTTGTCTCGTTTAAGAGGATGCGAACTGCAGTACTCCACTGCATTTCTGGGCTGTAATCTGGAGCAGTGTTTTTGTACTGTATTATTATCGTGTGTTCTGAGTCCTTGAGACTTGATGCCTCTGTTCCTCCCTAGGCATTGCATGAACCATTGCAGACTTGGCAAGATGCACCATATATTTTTATCGTGCATGTTGGCATTTCGTCCTCAAAGGAATCCCCAAAGGAAAATGCACTGAGCAATCTTTTTACCAGTAAGTTCAATCATGTCTTTTAAAAATAGATTCTTTGTTTCATTGCATGAGCTATACGAAGTGGGAAGGTTAGAAACACTTTCGTACATCTGGGCACAACCCATGCACTTTCTATGGATCAGATACTTGGTTTTATTTTACTTGCTTTGGCTTTCTTGCTATGAATATCTTTAATGTTCTGTAGTATTTTGAAGTAGACTTTTAAAAACTTGATTTCAAATTAATTATCATTGATAATTTCTTAACATGAAAAGTTTTTCTTTTTTAAATTTACTTTTAAATTATGTGTCACAGTGCAATTATGTGCATAGGAGCTGGGCTCCTGTACTGGCATTACGGGTGGTTGTAAGCCTCCCAACATGGGGCTGGGATCTGAACTCAGGTCCTCTGAAAGAGGAGTTTGTACTCTCACCTGCTGAGCCGTCTTTCCGGTTCCTCAAGAGTTTTCTTGTCTTCCTTTCTTCTGTAGCTACATAACTTTCAGAGTCTTTACCTTTTACCTGGAATTTTGCAGTAACTGTTGTAGTTTCTGTGGTTTCCATTTTTGTTTATTTAAGTCTCTGTTCATAATAAGTTGTCCTGTAATTTTCTTTGCTCACACTGTCATTCACTGATTTGGCATCCAGATTATGATAACCTCATGTAGTGAATTAGAAATGTCCCTCTTTTTATATTTTGCAAACAGTTGTAAAGAGTAAACGAACCTGTTTTTTCCTGTTAGAACTTCCCTTACACTGCTGTTGGAATCTGATTCTCAGTGTCTACAACCTCTGTAGGTTTTCTTTAATAGGAAAAAGGACTTGATTCTGGTTCTTTGTCCTCGTATCAGAGGCATGCGTGTGTTTTGAGAAAGTGTTTGAGATTGTATTCAAGATTTCAAATTTATTGACAAGTTTTTCTTACTTCTTTACAAGTATCTGTGTTTATTCCTTTTTATAATCTTTAATATTGCTAGGCATGGTGGGTACACATAACTCCAGCAATCAAGAAGTGGAAGCAGAAGGGTCAGGGAGTTCACGGCCATCCTTGGCTGCACAGTGAATTTGAGGCTAGCTTGAAGTATATGAGACCCTGTCACAAAACCCCAGAAGTGATGTCTGGAGAGGTGGCTCAGTCAGTAAAGTCCTTGCCGCTCAAACGTGGGGGACTGAGATTGGATTCCTAGCCTTGAGCTCAAAAGCTGGCCCAGTGGTGAACCTCTGTAATCCCAGCACAGGAGAGGCAGAGACAGTTAGATCTCTGGAGCTGCTGGCCAGCCAGCGTAGCGGGGGACTGCCAGGTTCTGTGAGAGACTCTGTCTCAGAATTTAAGATGAAGAACAACTGGGGATGCTGCTGCCTGATACCAGCCTCTGTCCTCCACACATGTGTGCATGCTTACACACAGCGTGTACACTCACATATCACACACACAAAACCAAGAATTACGTAAATGATAGTCTTTTAGTATTGCTTTTGTGTTCTTTTAGGTTCTTTAGGTTGTTAAGTCTCTGTGGAATTTCGCTTTATTTTTATCCCTGTGGACTAGCTTTGGCTTTGTTAATTTTCCCAACTATTTTGTGTATTTCATTGACCTTTCTTATTTGATTTCCTTTTAAATTTTTATGATCCTTATAGTGAGTCCTTAACTCCCAGTTCAGAAATAGGTTTTGCTTTGCCCCATAGTGATATAGGGGTATAGCAGATCTAGACAGACCAGGTAGTGACCTGACATAATTTCTGACCTTGGAATATGTATTTCTCTAGGTTAGTGGTTCTCAGCCTTCCTATTGCTGTGACCCTTTAATACAGTTCCTCATGTTGTGGTGATGCCCAATCATAAAATTATTTTTGTTGCTATTTCATAACTGTAATTTTGGTACTGTTATGAATCGTAATGTAAATCTGATATTCAGGATTTTTGATATGTGACCCCTGTGAAGGCCCCTTCATCCCCAAAAGGGGTTGCAAACCCACAGGGTAAGAACCATTGTTCTAGGTTTACAACTTTCTAACACGTTAAAAAAAAAAAAAGGCAGAAGAGAGCAGTTGCTGGTATTTACTTTTAATCAATTCATAAAGAAGAGGGAGAGAGGCCCTGCTTCACCCACTTTATGCATCTAACCAGACTCTGGTCCCTTTTTCCTGTTTGAATCTCACTAGTTTTAGCGAGCGTAAAAGAACTACAAATAAACTGCCATTCCCTGTTTTCATGACCAGAGTACAACATGACTGTGGCTTTAGCCTCCTGTGCTGGTCTGTGTTTCCATTCCATTTCGACTCCTGGAAATATTTCTCTTGTTTTCACAGTTAATATCTTTCTTTTTCTTTTCTTTTTGTTACATACTTGTTTTTCTGGAACTGAGGGGACACATTAAAGCATGCTTAACAATACCACCCGAAAGTCTAGAATTATCTCTCTGAACGTTCTTTTCTTTCATCTTTTTTGTTTGTTTGTTTTCCAGTGCTGGGATTGGACCTAGGGCCTCACATATGCTGTGCAAGTATTGTACTTAGCCCAGATGTCTTTGTTTGATTTGTTTCTGAGACAAGGTCTAGCTGTATAATCCAGGTTGGCCTCAAACTTGGCAACAGTCCTCCTTCCCCAGTTTCCTAAATGCTGAGAGCATAAGTCTGTGACTTCTTCCATTGCCTCATTAAAGCCTTTGATGGAGCCTGGCATCAGAGGCCTGGATCCTCTGTGTTTCAGGTGCTACAGTTACGGTCAGGCACCAAACCCAGCTAGCTACGTCAGTTTCACTTATCAATCATTCCTAGTTTATTCAACTCTTTTATCAGTGACAGTGTTTAAACCGTCAGTCTTTTATTGAGACAGGTCTCCTGGCTCAGACTGGCTCCAAACTCTGAATCCTCCTGCTTCTTTCAGATGCTCGGATTGTAGTCATGTACCACCATAACTGGCTCAAAACAGTTCATCTTATGATCAGTAGAGTTACTTCAATGAGGCAGATTTCTCTGATTCATCTTGTAGATAACACTTTTTGTTGTTGTTGTTGTTCCGTAAATGCTATGTATTAGTCAGGTTTCTGCAAAATGTTTGGTAGCAAGTTCTGGGAAAGGTCCGTTCTGGTTTGGTGAATGGTGCTGTGCTTTGATCTGAACTTGTGTGAGTTCTTGTTCGTTTTGTTAGCTTTGGTTTTCATTCTTGAGTGAAGAGTCTGCTTATATAATTAGGGAGCTGTTGGATTGTCTTTATATCTTATTTTACCAGGGGCAGTGTATTACTTGTATAAATCCTTATGAATTTAAGCTTTTTAAAAAATACTCTCATTTTGAAAGTGATATCTGTCTTGCAAGATCATAAAAAAATAAGTAAAAAACATTAGGGAAATATAGTAAAGATGGACAGTAGATAAGAATATTAGGAATACATTGTAAGAAGTATACCAAGAGTGTTTGGAATTTGTTTGTTTGTGTTTCGAAACAGGGTTTCTCTGTGTAGCTTTGCGCCTTTCCTGGAACTCTTTAGCACATGCGGGCCTCGAACTCACAGAGATCCGCCTGCCTCTGCCTTCTGAGTGCTGGGATTAAAGGCGTGTGTCACCACCGCCTGGCTGAGTGTTTGGAATTTAAAGGAGGTGGAATAGTTCTAGATGGAAGCTCAGGGATGGCTTTGCGAAGGAATGTCATTTAGTCTTTAAAGAATGTGAGTGTGGGTCTGAGGAGGTCAGTGTGTAAAGTGCTTGTGAAGTGTTTACAAGGAGGATCCCAGTTCTATTCCCAGAACTTATAGGGGAAAATCTAGGTGTGGTAGTGTACACTTGTAATCATAGCACTGGGGAGGCAGTGAAAGCAGAATCCACTGGGCTTACTGGCTGGCCAGCCTACCCTTCTTGGTGCTTTCTAGGCCAGTAAGAGACCCTGTCTCAAAAAAGAAGGTATCGGGAAATCAGGCATAGCACCTGAAGAGTGATACAGTTTTCTGGCCTCCACCAACATGAACACACAACCTGCACAAATACATTGTACACACACAGAGACTATGAATCTGGAAGGAGTCTTTCCCACTTAAGACAGGAGTGTGAGCCAGGCATAGTGGCACACTTTAATCCTAGCCTTCAGGAGGCAGAGGCAGGTGGATTTCTGTGAGTCCACCCTGGTCTACACAGTGAGTTCCAGGACAGCCAGAGCTACATAGTGAGACCTTATCTCAAAAACAAACAAACAAACAAACAAACAAACAAAAAGACTAGATTGTGGATGAACCATGAGACTAATACATGGATTTTAAGTTACTGTATATATCTAATGTATTATTCACCGTGACTGAAGTATTTAAAAGTGAGTTGATGAAACTTTTACTAATTTAATAAAGTAATCATTAATCAGGGTTTTTTGTTTAATTACTGAATCTATCAAATTAATTGAGGCCTGTGTTTTGCCAGTGACTGTTGAAGTAAAGGGTCCCTATGAATACCTCACTCTTGAAGACTACCCACTGATGATTGTAAGTCAACATGTGCTTTTAACCTTGGCAGTAAATTCATTTAGCATGAAATTTAATTTAGCATGAAAATTGTCTGTTTTGTAGCACTGTCTCATTAAAAGATTATTCCTGTGCTGTTCAGAAATTTTTACTTGAGGTTTTTACTTTTCTTTTTGAAAGAGATTTTCTTATTTTATATGGGTGTGAATGTTTTGTCTGTTTGATTGCACGTTTACCACGTGAGAGCCTAGCACCTGCAGATAGGATGAAAGCATTGGATATACTGGAACTCCGGTTAAGGATGGTTGCGAGCCCGCCCCCATGTGGGTGTTGGGAACTGAATCCAGGTCCTTGCAAGAGCAGTAAATGCTGAGCCATCTACCCAGACAGTGACCTTGAAAGAGTTAGCCCTTGGGCCTCGTTTATCTGTAAATGAAAAGGCCAGTGACTCCTGTAGACTCGGAAAGATCTCAGTGACCACCTCACAACTCAGATTTGGGTTCTGAGCAGGCTACACCTTGCTGTCATCTAGCTCTGAGCCCACTCATAGTGACTAAAGCCTGAGTCGTCTTTAGTACGTGAGTGTGCAGACTTCTGCTCACAGTTGCTCCCCCTCCCTTGCCCTTTAATAGTTTTCCTTTTCAGTTGTGCTCCATGGCCTCATGATTCTACACCCCAGCTTGTCAGGCCTGTTTCTTCTTCTTCTTCTTCACTGTTGTCTTCATTTTATCACTGGATTGTGAGTTAAAAAGGCCCAGTTAATGCAAAGAGCAGACATGCCTGAGGACAAGTTCTTCCTTCTGTAGTCCGCCTCTGTTCAAGACTGGATCATTCTTTCTTGTTTATTAGTATTACACACTAGAGATATAATTTTTTTTCTTTTCAAAAAGCAGGTCGAGTCTATTTTTGGGGTTTGTTATACCATATGTTGATTTTAAATCTAAATACTTGGTTCTTGGTCCTAATTCTCCTTTTTTATTTCATTCCCAACTGGACCACAGTTTTTCATGGTGATGTGTATTGTGTACGTCCTATTTGGTGTTCTCTGGCTGGCGTGGTCTGCTTGCTACTGGAGAGATCTGCTGAGAATTCAGTTTTGGATTGGTGCTGTCATCTTTCTGGGAATGTTTGAGAAAGCCGTGTTTTATGCAGAATTTCAGAATATCCGATACAAAGGAGAATCTGGTATGTTAAAAAAGTGCCATTGTAAAGATTGTGTTTGTTTATATTGTGTGGGTCCATGTGTCGTGGCATGGTCCATGTGCCTGTGGGGGTCAGAGGACAACTATGGGAGTCAGTTCTCTCCTGTCACCATGAGTGTCCTGGGGACTGAACTCAGGCGGTCAGGTGTGGCAGCAAGCACCTTTACCTGCTGAGCCATCTCACCAGACCCAAATTTGCTTTTTTTTTTTTTTTTAAAGATTTATATTTTTTTAAATTAACTGTATTTGTGGGCGGATGGGGAGGGTATTACATGCACATAAGTGCAGGTGCCTGTGGAGATCAGAGGGAGCAGATCTTCATGGAACCCAAGTTATAGGCAGTTAAGGGTCACCCAGTGTGAGTGTTGGGAACCACGTAAGTCCTCTGCAAGAGCAGTACAAACTCTTCACTGCTCAGCCATCTCTCCAGCCCCTGATTTGCCACTTTTTGATGGTGGATGAAATGCATGTCAACTTCTGTCAAGTCAGCAATGGTTACATAGGTCTGCTTTTCAAAAGTTACTTATTAAAATAACTAAAGCAGAATCATTGTCATTGTGACTTTTCCTCTCAATCTCATGTTTCATGGGTACAATGATACAAGAATAATTTTGTTGAAACACACACAGAAAAGTGGTCATTTAGGACATGATCATCATATTTCTTAAATCCCAATTGTGGTTGATTAGCCAAGCCACTATTAAGAAAGAAAGTAAACAATGCCAATTTAATTGTAAGATGCTACTGATTGCAAGACACATAGATTTTTGTGCCTGTGTGTTTGGGGTGCTTCTTAGACTTAATAAAATACAGTAATACCAAGAAAATGGGAAGATGCTTATGGTTTAGTAAGGTTGACTGCTTATCACAAATTACTTGGTATTGTAGATTATTGAGATGGTTTTAGTTTTCTCTCAGACTATTTGTTCATTAATAATTATTGTTGCAAGATATGCTAATTAGATCTTACCCGGGTCTTTGGAAAGACTTGAAAGTAGAAGATGTAAAGTTGAAAACTATGTACGTGCACTAGAGTATGTGTGTGTGCTCTCCATGTATAACTGTATTTCAGTTTGCAAAGAAAATGGTAGGGAAATGCCCTTGATACTACAAACTTTCTATATAGGGTAAGATAGTCTACTTCTACTAAGGTTTGAGGGAAGTTAGGGTGAGTTGATGAGTGAGCACACCCAGATTGTTATGTACACAACTAAGTTCATTAGTGATGTTAGCTGTGTGCTTGTAAAAATTGTATAAGACATGGTCTCTCTTTAGTAAGTCTGATACTCGTGCTCATTCTGAAGTGTTAAGAGACGACCTTCTGTGGTGAGGAGGTTGAAACTGGAGCTCAGCACCATTTCTCCCTTTCTTTCACATAGTCCAGGATGCCTTGGTCCTTGCAGAGCTGCTCTCAGCAGTGAAACGCTCACTGGCTCGAACCCTGGTCATCATAGTCAGTCTGGGATATGGCATAGTAAAGTGAGTATCCACTTCGAATGAAAATGCCAGTTCGATTGAAACATTAGCCACTAGGCAGTGCTGGTTCTGAGAAGGTTGATAAAAGAAATAGTAGTGAGATAAGAAAAATGTATGAAGTTCCATAGCAGTTTTAAGTGTTAGAAATGCTACTTTGCGTCTTCTTAAAAACTCAGTGCCCCTGTAGAAAAATGTACAGTGGGGGAAATAATGCAGAAAAACCAGACTTTCACGATGAACTTGGTGACTATTTGAAACTGTTTTTGCAAGTCATAGTTTTAAAAATAGATATATTTTATTTTATGTTTATGGGTGGTGTGTGTGTGTGTGTGTGTGTGTGTGTGTGTGTGTGTGTGTGTGTGTGTGTAAATACCTGCTTCCCGTGGAAGCCTGAAGAGGGCATTGGATCCCCTGGGAACTGGAGTTCCATATGGTTGTGAGCCACCATGAAAATGCTGGGAATCTAACTCAGGTCCTCTTCCATCTCACAAATTAGATTTTTTATCAAAAGAATATTCTTATGGTAATTGTTTTAGGAAACTTTAATTCTTTTAGTAAAAAAAGTTATTGAAGCATGCAGTGCTGCAGTCACTGCTCCCTGCAATGCACTCTGCAAACTCTTCCTAAGCCAGAACTACCACGTGCCTTCCTTCCTCATACCAGGCACTCATGGTTCTAAGCCCCTGCCGTACAACAAATAAAAGATTTGGGTTTTACATTTGTGGAGGGAGGGAGCACAGACAAAATTGAAGTAAATGAGTTAAATATCTAGTAATCAATGAAAGTTGCTGTAGTTCATAGGAGAGGGCATCAAGGATGCCAGGCAGGTGTTGGAACTTGGAGCTGTAAATAGGGTGGCCCAGGAAGGCTTCACTTAGTGACATCCAAACAAGGGTTGGGGAAAGCAAAGGGACTATCAGTTCACCTAGAGAAGGAGATTCTGGGGTGTGATTGGATCCTGTGCACGTTTTGAAGGTAGAACCAGTGGAGTTCCATGGTGGTCACATGTGGGGTATGAAAGAGAAGAGGAACTGAGGATGGTGCCAACTGATGGTCTGCTCATGTGGCAGGAAGGAGTTGCCATTTAACAAGCCCAGGAAGATCAAGGAGTCGGCTTGGCACAATGGCAAGATTAGGAGGTAGGCTAGGTAAGCACTAGTGAGGCCAGGGCTAGGTTAGGCTTATCAAGATGGAGGTACTCGGTTACGACACTACATGTGGTTACCAGGGAAGTGAATCTGGAGAGAGAACGGGTCAGAGACTGCGTGTTAGGATATCTTCTGTTATCTAAATGTCAGTGACAAGGAAGAGGACGTTGAGTAACCGTTGGAGGCAGGAGGCAAAATGAAGACTGTTCCAAGGAGGAGTCCTTAATTGAATCGGATAATCGGATAGGCCGGGCAAGAAGATTGAGAATTAACTATCGGATTTAATTAATGAAGAGTGTTAGTGGCCATAACAAGTCAGTTTGAGGGAAGGAGTAGGGACAGAAGCTGTCTCCTGAATTAGAGGGAATTCAAGAGAGACTAGGACAGGAATAGTCCAGAGACATTAAGTAGAGTAAGGAGTATGATGGTTAACATTTTTTATTTAAATATTTAAATGCCTTCTACATGTGATGAAGTATTCAAGATTTTAAGGTAATTCCCTACCATTATGGACATTTCTTAACTGGAAATAGCCATAGAGATTTGTTTGCCTTAGGCAGCTGCACTGTAATGAACCACCTAGTAATTTTGTTAAAATACAGATTCTGGTGGAGTAGGATTTTAAATATTAAAGATCTGAGGCTTTTCCACCTTTGAATAGAGATTGCTCAAAGATTTATACTTAGTTGGGTTTTGAGCTTGAGCTTATTTGGTGGACTACAACACGACATTTGAGTGTGTGAAGGAATTGTTAACATTTTGAGATTTGCTAATGATATTGTGGTTGTTTTGTTGTCATGCATTTTGGTTTGAAGCAGGGTATCGTATGGCTCAGTCGTGCTGAG